>NC_138776.1:159866983-161294651 GCF_965119305.1 Pelophylax lessonae | reverse complement strand
AGAGAGGCAGAGAGACAGACAGAGAGAGAGAGAGAGAGAGAGAGAGAGACACACACACACAGGGGGAGAGAGGCAGAGAGACAGACAGAGAGAGAGAGAGAGAGAGAGAGACAGAGAGAGAGAGACACACACACAGAGGGGGAGAGAGGCAGAGAGAGAGGGAGAGAGAGAGACACACACACACAGAGGGGGAGAGAGGCAGAGAGAGAGGGAGAGAGAGAGACACACACACACAGAGGGGGAGAGAGAGAGAGACAGAGAGAGATAGAGACACACACACAGAGGGGGAGATAGACAGAGAGAGAGACAGACAGAGAGAGAGATAGAGAGACACACACACAGAGGGGGAGAGAGAGAGAGACAAACAGACAGACAGAAAGAAAGACACAGGACCTCACCTTGCACACACTAATCGTGCCTGCCTGCCCCCTCCTTCCTCCTCTCACAAAGCACACAGACAAGCACAACACCCATAACAGCACTAAGATGAATCTTAGCTTGTCTGATGTCCTCATGGATAGAAGTGCATCGTTCCTTTTCTAAACATGCAGTACACTGTAGACTCTTCTACAGCCGCTGCTTCTTCTGTGTTATGGTAACACAATATTCGTCTTCCCTTCTCCAACATGGTGCTTAGCTCCGCCTACCAAACGCCATTTCCGGTTTTGAAAAAATGCAATGATTCTTTCCCACGGCTCCTGGGAATGATGACACACATCTCCCAGGAGCCCCTGCGGCGCCGGAAATGACATAGTTCGCCGCGGCGCCGAAGGAGGCAGAAAATTGCTTCCCCCTAGCAACAGGGCAAGTGGAGCAAGAAAAAAAAAAAAAAGTCACCAATACTGTGATCATTTGGGGAATAAAAGCAATTTTTGTATTGTTGAAAAAACGGGTGGAACTCCACTTTAAGTGGGGTGCACACTACAAGAAAATCAGGCGAACGATTGTCTGATTTTCCTCGTTGTTTCACTGCAAATCAGGACCGATGAACGAAAATTCTCGTACAACAAAGTTTTTTTTTTTTGTTGTTTCTGATCGTGCGCAGTCTTTTCTGATTTTGCTGAACACAAATCGTACGAAAACGGTACTCAAATGAAAATCGTTAGTTTTTCCCATACTGTAAAAATTTTGGAGTTTGTCCCTTCAAGAATTTTCTCGGCTTTTTTCTGAATCGGTTGTAGAAAGTTCCGTACACACTATTCGTAAATCGTAAGAAAATTCTTTGGACGAAAATGTTCGCCCAATTTTCTTATAGTGTGTACGAGCCTTTACCTTGTTACCAGGCACGGGCTGGAATTGTAACTGTCACATTGATTGAGCTCTCAACAAAACTGTCAAACCATGAAATGACTGGTGTCCTAATCGATCACATGTGCAGCATCATGGCAGTTGAAGAGAAAACACAGGCCAAGTTGGGGGCTTCCTTGGCTGAAAATGATAGAAGGGCTTACTTTTGCTTTAACCAGAAAATGGCATTTACTAAGTACTGCGGAGGCAGCTCAAGCACCTACACCAGAGACATAACATGGGGACATCAGTTCCCTTTTTTAGCATAGGAGAATGGTAACCCAGACTATACTTGAACCATGAGACTGAAAACAATCCACCCTTGGCCATAAAATAATTGTCATCATTTTTCTACAGTGTGACACAACAAAATAACAGATAGTTACCATAACCCCGGTATTTTTTTAAATTGAGGATGGTCCGTTTTACCATAAAAATGGTCCCAGCAGCGGATTCGCCGTGGGATCCCTTTTATGGGCGGTGGGAAAGGCGCCCATCCCCCCCGCCGATTCCTGGTGGTTTTCCCCGCTTACCGGAGTCGGTAAAACAATCCGGTCCGATAGAGTCCTAGGCAGTAAGTCGAGTGAGGGCAAGCTGGCCCCCACTCGACTATATGGCTTTGGAGGACCGGAGCGACCTCATACGCCGCTTCCTCCCAATGGCCTTAAAGGTTCCATTCTTTTTCTTTTTTCTTTTGTTTTTTTTGTGTAGATGTGAGATCTGAGGTCTTTTTGACCCCAGATCTCACATTAAAAAGGACCTGTCCTGCTTAATTCTATTACAATGGATGTTTACATTCCTTGTAATAGGAATAAAAGTGAACAAAAATTTTTTTTAAAGGGACAGTGTAAAAAATAAAAGGTAAAATAAATAATAATACATTTTTTTATAAAGCGCCCCGTCCCTTCGAGCTTGTGCGCAAATGCGAACGCATACGCAAGTCGCCCCCACATATGTAAATGGTGCTTAAACCACACATGTGAGGTATCGCTGGGATCTTTAGAGCAAAAGTAATAATTCTAGCCCTAGAACTCCTCTGTAACTCTAAACTGGTAACTTCTAGAAATTTCTAATGTGTCGCCTATGGAGATTTTTAAGTACCAAAGTTTGTTGCCATTCCACGAGCGTGCGCAATTTTGAAGCATGACATGTTAGGTATCAATTTACTCGGCGTAACATTCTCTTTGCCATTATAGAAAAAATTGGGCTAACTTTACTGTTTCATTTTTTATTTCAAAAATCTGTATTTTTTCCACAAAAATTGCAATTGTAAGACCGTCGCACAAATACGGTGTGACATAAAGTTTTGAAACAATCTCCATTTTATTCTCTAGCAAAAAATACTGATTTTAATTTGTAAACAACAAGTGTCAGAAAAAAAGTCTCACTATGAGTCGCAGGTCGCCGCCATTACTAGTAAAATAAATTAAATTTAAAAAAAAATAAAAAATATCCCATAGTTTGTGGATGCTATAACTTTTGCACAAACCAATCAATATACGCTTATTGGGATTTTTTTTTACCAAAAATTTGTAGCAGAATACTTTGTGTCAGTCACAGTACCGTAGTGCCTTATCTCAAAAAATGGCCTGGTCAGGAAGGGGGTGAAACCTTCCAGAGGTCAAGTGGTTAAAACCTGATGGGTTTATCAGAATAAAATGCAGCTTGACTAAAAGACAAACCACGGCACTTAGAATGAGATTCAAAAAAAATATCTAGACTGTTTTTCACTGTCTTTTCTTAAACTATTAACTTTTGGGAGCTGAAATTAATATGCCCCATGTAGGATTCGATCATCTTTCCTATTTACAGCCATCCGGAGGAAAGGTTTAATCCTCCTGTCAAGCTGCTCTGCAGTCAAATATTCACAGGTTTCCAAGGCAAATAATGAACATTTCTCCCAAGGAACACATAGATGGAATAATATTTTACAGCCATGTGGGAGAAATTCTTCTCCTCCTAACAGTTCCTCAGGTTTTTACTTGCTGATAACCTTATTAGACATCGAAGCCTACTGGGCTCATAAACACATTTCCTACTTCGTCCAAAGCTCTCCATTAACTCAAATGACATTTTCTGTCAAAAATCTTTTTTTTCTTTATCAGTCTTTTCTCTATATACAGTATATCTTTGCTTAAAACAAAAAGAGACTGGTAATTTACATAAAAAGGAGAACACATTTAAATTACTGCCATAAATAACATAATTACTGATTGCTTTAATGTAACTTTTGTTAAAAGGTAATTCCACTTTTGTGGGAAAAAAATTTGCAAAAAAAAAAATTATATATATAGTGTATACAATTGCAACACAAATCATATTGTAATAAAATGATATTAAAAATTACCTTTCCTTTTTAATCTGCAGAGCTGTAATTTCTGTAAAATTCAATGCAATATGGTGTACAGAATGCCCCCCAGATATGTCAATTTCTACTTGTGTAATTGGTTTTCTGACTTTCCCAGAAGTCTGTACTAACATACAAATCAGATTTTGGGCATCCTCTGCAACAAATATGGTATTTTTGGTGAGATAGTCCCAAAGGGAAATCAAATCTAAAGGGAAGCAGACCCAGCAATTTTCCACGTTAGAACCCTGCAGGTGCAGCAGCTCACTGATAATTATAAAGCCACTCCCATACAGATTCACTTTGGACATGGATGCAGAGAAACAAACAGCTATTTCTGCAGAATAACAAAAGATAGGAATCTGCAACAAAGTTTGGTAAAATCTTTGTAATGTACAGAGATCACCCAGAGGGGAATGTTTTTTCTCAACCAAAGTAGAGTTACACTTTAAAATAAATATATATCTAAAAAATAAATGCACTAAAACCGCTATGAATATTTCATGTGCAAACTCTGCATCTTGAGCTTTGCAGACTGCACAATGGTTGTACTTTACTACCTCTTTATAATATGCAAATCTACAGTGCCTTGCAAAAGTATTCTGCCCCCTTGAACTTTGCAACCTTTTGCCACATTTCAGGCTTCAAACATAAAGATATAAAACTGTAATTTTTTGTAAAGAATCAACAACAAGTGGGACACAATCATGAAGTGGAACGAAATTTATTGGATATTTCAAACTTTGTTAACAAATAAAAAACTGAAAAATTGGGCGTGCAAAATTATTCAGCCCCTTTACTTTCAGTGCAGCAAACTCTCTCCAGAAGTTCAGTGAGGATCTCTGAATGATCCAGTGTTGACCTAAATTACTAATGATGATAAATAGAATCCACCTGTGTGTAATCAAGTCTCCGTATAAATGCACCTGCACTGTGATAGTCTCAGAGGTCCGTTTAAAGCGCAAAGAGCATCGCAAAGAACAAGGAACACACCAGGCAGGTCCAAGATACTGTTGTGCATTAGTTTAAAGCTGGATTTGGATACAAAAAGATTTCCCAAGCTTTAAACATCCCAAGGAGCACTGTGCAAGCGATAATATTGAAATGGAAGGAGTATCAGACCACTGCAAATCTAAGAAAACCAGGCCGTCCCTCTAAACTTTCAGCTCATACAAGGAGAAGACTGATCAGAGATGCAACCAAGAGGCCCATGATCACTCTGGATGAACTGCAGAGATCTACAGCTGAGGTGGGAGACTCTGTCCATAGGACAACAATCAGTCGTATACTGCACAAATCTGGCCTTTATGGAAGAGTGACAAGAAGAAAGCCATTTCTTAAAAATATCCATAAAAAGTGTCGTTTAAAGTTTGCCACAAGCCACCTGGGAGACACACCAAACATGTGGAAGAAGGTGCTCTGGTCAGATGAAACTAAAATCGAACTTTTTGGCAACAATGCAAAACGTTATGTTTGGCGTAAAAGCAACACAGCTCATCACCCTGAACACACCATCCCCACTGTCAAACATGGTGGTGGCAGCATCATGGTTTGGGCCTGCTTTTCTTCAAGAGGGACAGGGAAGATGGTTAAAATTGATGGGAAGATGGATGGAGCCAAATACAGGACCATTCTGGTAGAAAACCTGATGGAGTCTGCAAAAGACCTGAGACTGGGACAGAGATTTGTCTTCCAACAAGACAATGATCCAAAACATGAAGCAAAATCTACAATGGAATGGTTCACAAATAAACATATCCAGGGTTTAGAAAGGCCAAGTGAAAGTCCAGACCTGAATCCAATCGAGAATCTGTGGAAAGAACTGAAAACTGCTGTTCACAAACGCTCTCCATCCAACCTCACTGAGCTCGAGCTGCTTTGAAAGGAGGAATGGGCAAAAATTTCAGTCTCTCGATGTGTAAAACTGATAGAGACATACCCCAAGCGACTTACAGCTGTAATCGCAGCAAAAGGTGGCGCTACAAAGTATTAAGGGGGCTGAATAATTTTGCACGCCCAATTTTTCCGTTTTTTATTTGTTAAAAAAATTTGAAATATCCAATAAATTTTGTTCCACTTCATGATTGTGTCCCACATATTGTTGATTCTTCACAAAAAATTACAGTTGTATATCTTTATGTTTGAAGCCTGAAATGTGGCAAAAGGTTGCAAAGTTCAAGGGGGCCGAATACTTTCGCAAATCACTGTATATGCTGGCTGACACAGTAAAAGATGCACTCCCTTTGTGGCTGATATAAGGTATTCCAGAGGATGGGCAAGACTCTGGAGAAGTATTGGAGATGAGCATGAGAGAAGGGAACAAGGCAGCTAGAGTGCAGGAGGTCCTGAGAGAAATTAACAGAATGGTTTGATTTGGTATTTTGAGATGAGGTTGGTGATGTGATTGTGATTCATTCGTTGAGCAGAAGACAATAATTATATTGGACACTGAATGGTCTGGTTAGTAAAGTGAATGAGTCTGACAGCAACATTCATGAAGTACTGAAGGAGGTAAATAACATGGATAACCTAAAAAAAAGAGGCTGCGCTTAGCAAGATTTCTGGCAAACTTTATTGCGCTTGACCTTTTCTCTTTTGTTTAGATACTGAGATAGGTTGAAGCAGTGAATATTGGTGGATGTTAGTGGTAACTATGAGTGTTTGAGGGACATATTCTGCCAAATCTAAAGGAAAGCTGTACTGATGATGAATGAAGGGTGACATTGCTGACTTCTTCTAAAAATAGTAGTTTTAAATAAAATGTCAGTATCAGGATCCTGAGAAAGTCGTATGAAGAAACGCGTAGACAGGAAGTGACTTCACACACTTGGACCAGGAAGTGTTGGTTCTTTGTGATTTTAAAGGCACTGTGACAGTTTTTTTTAATGTGTGTATGTTTGTATTAAAGTGCTTTTATATTATTAACTGTATTAAACAATGGAGATTGTTTACAAAAATGAAAGGGCGCTATGCTTCAAAAACTAAAAGAATAATGAAACTATATAAAGAATTGCAAATAGTAATATTACATGTGTCTGATCTCTCAAGGTAGATATTGAATAATGATATTTGATCTACTGATTTTTTTTTTTTTTAATACAAATGCTTTTATTAAGAAATGAAAAAGCATGACAGCGAAAATCAACAATCGGGATGCAATCCATATTTGTAAATAACAACATATGGTACAGACATTTGGCATAAAATCCATAGTATATAATCCAATTTATAATCCATATAATACGTATAAATTTAGTCTTGGACTATCAAGGCATACTATGTAGTAGATCTGTAGCTTAAATCAGTCTGCTCCTGAATATACAGAGAGTATCTATATCAGTCTTAGATATCTTTAATGTAGCAAGGTTTTGCAAAAGAGAAAAAAGAAAAAGATCCAAAACAAACCAATAGGGCTTAAATAATAGTAATAAAAAAAGGAAACCAACTAAGCGTAAAAAACAGAAAAAAAGTGTTTAGCAGTTTGAAAATGTAACGTGTGTCACCAAGTGTAATATTATAACATCGTCATCTGTTTCCCGGGTAGCTACTTACTGTAAGATGTCCAATTCGTCCACTTGTGGTCAAAGACATGTAAAGATAGTATGGTGGATTCGCTCCATCAGTTTTATGGTCTCCATTCTTTGAAACATCTGGGCCCAGGGCACTGTAGGTGAGTGCCAGTTATGGGCGATGACCCATAAGATAGAACAAAAAAGTTTATGGGCTAATTTTTGAGTTGGGGCTGGAACATTAGGTAATGGTGCAAAAAGTAGTCACATTGGTAAGGTGAAGGTGATAAGAGACCCGGTCATTTGAACAACCTTAAAGGCTGCCTGCCTCCAAACCGGTTTAAGGCTTGGGCAACTCTAGAAAATATGGAGGCAGAGCAGCCCCTAAAGCACGCCTCTGGGACATTCGGATAGAACTTGTGTACTTTATTAGGGGTGAGATACCATCTTGTGTGAAGTTTCACCACTGCTTCTTTAGAAGCCATGGAGCATGTACATTTATGCATATTCAAGAGCATGTCCAACCATTCCTCAGTGGAGAACTCTTGTCCAATGTCTGCTTCCCATTGAGCCATAGTGAAGGATTTCTCTGGTAGGTGTAACCCATTCAGAAAACCATAAACCCTTGAGATGACCCCTCTATCACTAGAGGAATTATGGCAAGTTGACTCAAAGGTAGAGAATCTGGATCTAGCATTAAGGGAGTATAAAGATTCAAAAAAATGTTGGATTTGAATATATTTGTAGAATTCAGATCTCTGTATATCATATTGATTCTGGAGGTATGAGAATGAGCAAAACTGTCACCCATGGGTTAGAGCGTTAAGTGTAGTTAGTGAATTCAACTTCCATCAAAGAAAGTTATTGGGGGACATAAAGGCTGGAGCAAATCTCTTATCTCCTATTAAACAGGATAAGGGAGGTCTAAGGGATCTTAGATTATATTTGTGATGGTACAATGACCATGAATGTAGAGTTTGGCAAACTATACTATTCAAATAACCGACCTCTCTAGGCTGTATCGTGGGTGATCATAGTAGGCCTGGGAGGTAAAATGGGTGAGTTGAAATATATTCAAATTGAAGCCAAGGAATCTGTAATATGTAGGCATACCATTGGGCAGTTTGAGCTAATCTAGCAGCTAGATAATAAAGTCATATATTGGGCACCCCCAAGCTGCCCTGAGATAATGTCCTGTGGGTCAGTAGTTTACCATATCTAGGTTTCTTACCTCTTCATATAAATGTATTTTTGGCTTGTTGGATTAGTTCAATAGTCTGATGTGAGACATAAATAGGCAAGGTTCTAAAGAAATACAGTAGCTTCGGCAAGATGGACATCTTAATGACTATAAATCTACCCAGGAGAGAGCTAGGGAAGGTAGATCATAATTGTAGCCATTGTTTAAACTGGGGAAAAGGCCTGTGGGTAATTTGCATTATACATAGCACGTAGGGAGGGAGCCAGACATACTCCCAAATACTGAGAGGTGCCATCTGTTAGAGAGAAGCCGAACAAATCTTTAATGTTAGCTTTTATAGCATGGGAGATGTTAATTGATAGAGCAGAACACTTTGACAGGTTAACCCCTAAACCAGAGAGGTCACGGAACCTCTGTAAAGTAGATATCAGGTTTTTTACGAGAGACGCCACTGGATCTGACAGGAACTTAAGCACGTAATCTGCATACATATATATAAAAAACTGATTGATAAAGCAATCAATTGGAGTCTATTGGAACTTTAAATGAAGCATTTGTCCATCTGGGAAAAAATTGCTTCCATCCCTATTGATCAAATCAGAGAAAGGGGGGAAGGAGAATAAAAAAGGGGGTTAAAATACGTAATCGCAACTGGCACATTTTGTATATAGGTACGGTCATACAGATCCACATATAATATTATTATTGTAGCCAGTTGTAAAAATGTAGAAATAAGGCAAAAAAAGGTAAAGGGGGAAATTTGGGACTTTAAATGAGGTGTGTAGAGATGATTGGTGTTTTGACAAGATAATAAAGGCAGGTCTCACATGGTAGTATAAAAATAATTTAATATAAATTGTTTAATTACATATAGAATAACATTGTGGCGTATTGGTAAATGGTGCATCAAATAAATAATAACAAGACATAAATATGTACATCATCAAATGCAAGAGCTAGTAAGGGGGTCCCCAATTCCACATTCACAAGACCAACAAGATAAAGTATCAAAAAATAGATGAAATAATAAATTGTAGTCATAATGTAGGTAGATCCAATAATCGTATAGTAGAAGAATAATTGGTTATATCAAAGCATCGTAGACTCAACATGTTTCATGGACCCAAATCGCCACTTCGTCAGGAGTGGATGCATGATATTGATCTATAAAATGAATGAAAAATTGGAGTGATGATAATATATCGAAAGGGGGAAGGATGAAAAGAATGGGGGAAGGGAGGGAAAAAACCCCAAACCCCCAAAAAAATCTCAACTTACATGGCAACCAGATGGTGTATGGTATTAGAGATATCGGAGGCCCCCTCATAAGTCCCACCCGGGAGCTGAGGGCACACAGGCAGGCGGGCAAGGCGGGATACGTTGCACAACCAATGATGAGTGTGGGTTGAAGGGAAGTAAAGTACAAACCAAGAAGTGTAGCAACAAGATAGGATCTGTGTGTAGGGTATAAGAATAATAATTATAGTAAACATAATATTGATAAATAATTGTTCATATTGGGGTATCATAGTGCTACATATAGATGTGAAAAAGAGCAAAAAGAAAGAGGTAAAGGACTTGAAACAGATAAAACAAGGTAGTCTATATCTGTTGAACAAGTACCAGAAACCGAAAAGTGAAGTTGGAATAGAACTTAATAAGGTGAAAATCATGACCACATATAACCCAAAAAAAATGTGTGCAAAAAGAAGAAACCTAGACCAGAATGGGGATATAGGAACTGTGCACTTTGTGTGAAAAATAAAAAATAAAGGATAAATAAAAGTGAGAACGTGAAACGATAGAATAGCAAAAATTACCGAAGGTATCCCAGACTCCATATAGAGGTGCCCCGCATCAGCCAAGAGCCGCAAAAGCAGTGTGGACCCAGCGTCATGATAATGCAGAGATAAGACCCGACGGGAACCACCATGGACATGACTATCCCGCGGGCCAGCTACTGCATTTATGATGGAAAACAAAGACCGTTGGCACATTGACGCCAGATGACGTCATGCGTCGACGGTGGGCGTGGCGCCGATGTGCGGCGGATTCGCCCACCCGATCCCCCGTGTAGGAGACAGAGGGAGAAAGGAAGGGCATCCGGCTCGCATCGCAGCTCCCGGAAGGGTGTCCAGGGGCCACAAAAAAGACCAAAAACCAATTGTAACCCAATATGTGTATTGAAGATTACTGCCAAGATGAGGAAAAAAAATATATATTAAAATTATTTTTATCCAGTTGGTATTGTAAAAAATATAAGATTACAACAAGGCAACCAACACAGAAAGTGATACTACTTCGACATAATATAATGTGGTATGACACCGCCTGCAAATTAATGTAGATAATGAGTGGTAACAGTGTAGATATCACCAACCAAAATACACACCTCCATCCCTAAGCATTTGTATAAAAAATTGATTGATAAAACAATCAATTGGAGTCTATTGGGACTTTAAATGAAGCATTTGTCCATCTGGGAAAAAATTGCTTCCATCCCTATTGATCAAATCAGAGAAAGGGGGGAAGGGGAATAAAAAAGGGGGTTAAAATACGTACTAGCAACTGGCACATTTTGTATATAGGTACGGTCATACAGATCCACATGTAATATTATTATTGTAGCCAGTTTTTAAAATGTAGAAATAAGGCAAAAGAAGGTAAAGGGGATAATTTGGGACTTTAAATGAGGTATGTAGAGATGATTGGTGTTTCTGCATACATGCTCAATTTAAATTCCTCGTCTCCCTTCTGGTAGCCCTTAATGTTTGGATTGGCTCTGATTGCCCTAGCCAGGGCTTCTATCGCCAGTGCAAATATCAGAGGCAACAGAGGACATCCCTGTCTTGTGCCCTTCCCCAGAGGCAAGTTATTGGAGGAACAGCCAGGCAGCTTAATTCCAGTGTGGGGGATTGATATAAGGCCTTAATCCCATGCATAAATTATTTGCCACTGAACCCAAATGTGGCTAGGATTGTACCCTTATATGGCCATAAGACACTGTCGAATGCCTTGTGAATGTCAAGGCTTAATATTAGCACTCTACGGGAAAAAAGATCAGCGTCTTGAATGATGTTATCCGTAGTTTGTCTTGTGGGAATGAAACCCGTCTGTTCTGGGGCTATTAAGGTAGATATCATAGGTACCAGACGGTTGGCTAATAAACCACCCAATATTTTCAGATCAATTTTAAGGACTGATATTGGCCTATCATTTTGGGGAGGAGTATGTCTTTTATTTGGTTTGGGGATGAGTGCCATATTGGCATAAAGCATTTCATCTGGGAGTTTGTTAAATATGGTTAAAAAGGTGGGATAGTTTAGGTGAGAGAATGCCTGCAAATTTTTTTATAGTATAATTGATCTACTGATTTTGTACTCAAAATGCCTGTGCTGCAATGAACTTCTCATTAACCGGTTGCCGACCGCCGCACGACTATACAGTATACTGCGGCGGGCAGCCCGGCCAGGCAGAGTGACATATGGGTACGTCACTCGCCTGTCACTGACTTGTGAGCCAATTGTGGGCAGGCGCGCGCCCGCCCCGGCTCATTCACTGACAAGTCAGTGCATGTGACCGGCGGACCCGATCGTCCGCCGGTCACTCACGATCGCTCCGGTGAAGGGAGAAAGGCGGACAGCTTATGTAAACAAGCCGCCCGTCATTCTCCCTGGTGTAAAAATGAAGATCAGACGGTTCTACTATGTAGGACCGTTGATCTTTGTTTTTACACCAATAGCCATGTCCCTTTACAGTTAGAAACACGCCCCTAGGACAAACTTAACCCCTCCCTCTCCAATACAGTTAACCCCTTCCCTGCCAGTGTCATTTTTGCAGTAACAGTGCATATGTATAGCACTGATTACTGCAGTAATGTCACTGGTAACCCCAAAAGTGTCAAAAATGTCAGTCAAGGGTCCGATCTGTCCGCCGCAATGTCGCAGTACCGCAAAAAAATCGCAGATCGCCACCATTACGCGTTAAAAAAAAAAAAACACCAAAAATGACAAAAATCTTTCCCTTTGTTAGTAAACGCGATAACTTTTGCGCAAACCAATCAAAATACGCTTTTTGCGATTTTTTTTTTTACCAAACATATGTAGCATAAAACAAATTGGCCAAAAATGTTAAAAAATTTTGATTTTTACATTTTTTTGGGGGAATTTCATATAAAAAAATGTGAAAAATATTGTTATTTTTGCAAAATTGACGCTCTTTTTTTGTTTATAGCGCATGATCAAAAAATCGCACAGGTGATCAAATACCACCAAAAAAAAGCTCTGTTTGTAGGAAAAAAAGGACGTCAAAATCGTTTAGGTACAGCGTCGCACAACCGCGCAATTGTCCGTTAAAATCACGCAGTAAAAAATCGCTAAAAAAACCCTGGTCTTTTAGCAGCCAAATCCTCCGGGGCTTAAGTGGTTAAGATGTGCAAAAAAACGCAAATAAAAAAAAAAATCTTTAGTCTTATGACAATTTAGCATTAAATTACTATTGTAACCAAAAACACCAGTGCTGCAAACAATGAAAAAATAGGATAAACATTATTCAGTACAGAAATAGTGAGAAAAACAATATAATTTGGTGACTTGATTTTCATATAATAGTGTCCATTGTAGAACAAAAGCCATGTGTCCAGTGATATCCGTTGGGCATGGGTTGGCCATGGGTTGCTATATCATATCCTTTCTTCTAATCAGCAATGTGATGGTATATGGGTCTGTCCTCTCTCATCCAATCTCTTCTCCTTCAGTGGGTGATATGGTTATACAAGAAAGCAAATCTTCATTGTATAGTATACCAATTAAAGTTTATTATATAAAAAAACATAGTAACTCACATTTAAAATTGATTACAACAGCATCAGAAACCTGATGAAGTCATGTGGGCTGTGACTGAACTTTTTTCCAAAAGGAGTTGGGTACATCTCTTACAATTTTCGGCTGATCCCAGAAGTTTATGGTTTCTGATGCTGTTGTAATGGATTTTAAATGTGAGTTAGTGCACTGACACTTTAAGTACAAAATCAGTAGATCAAATGTTATTATTTTTATTATTCCCATTGTTTAATATCTACCTTAAGAGATCAGACCCATGTAATATTACTATTTGCAATCCTTTATATAGTTTCATTATTCTTTTCGTTTTTGAAGCAAAGCACGACTTCATATTTGTAAACAATTGTATTTTAGGCTCCATTCACATGTCAGCGTTTGGATCGCGGGCAGAACCGCCGCGGTTCCGCCCGCGATCCGGAGATTTATTGCAAATCGCGGGACGCCTAGCGTTGCCCGTTGATTTGCAATAGCCCCCCAAACGCCGAGCAATGTTGCCGCGATTTCCGCCTGCCGAATCGCGGCAACATCGCGCAAACAAAATCGCGGGACGCAATACGCTCCAAAGAAATTCTTGTACTTCTTTGGAGCGTATTGCATCCCGCGATTTTGTTTGCGCGATGTTTCCGCGATTCGGCAGGCGGAAATCGCGACAACATCGCTCGGCGTTTGGGGGGCTATTGCAAATCAACGGGCAACGCTAGGCGTTCCGCGATTTGCAATAATCTCCGGATCGCGGGCGGAACCACCGCGGTTCCGCCCGCGATCCAAACGCTGACATGTGAATGCAGCCTTAGATGTGGGGACATCTTCCTAGTTCCTATAATAAGTGGTAGCGCATAGGATTCTACAGTGCCTTGCGAAAGTATTCGGCCCCCTTGAACTTTGCGACCTTTTGCCACATTTCAGGCTTCAAAGATAAAGATATAAAACTGTAATTTTTTGTGAAGAATCAACAACAAGTGGGACACAATCATGAAGTGGAACAAAATTTATTGGATATTTCAAACTTTTTTAACCACTTGCCTACAGTGCACTTTCACCCCCTTCCTGCCCAGACCGATTTTCAGCTTTCAGCACTCTCACACTTTGACTGAGAATTACTCAGTCATGCAACACTGTACCCATACAAAAATTGTGTCCTTTTTTCACACAAATAGAACTTTCTTTTGATGGTATTTGATCAATACTGGGTTTTTTATTTTTTGTGCTATAAATAAAAAAAGACTGAAAATATCGTGAAAAAACACATTTTTCTTTGTTTCTGTCATAAAATTTTGCAAATTAGTCATTTTTCTTCACAAATTTTGGCCAAAATTTATACTGCTACTTATCTTTGGTAAAAATAACCCAAGTAAGTGTATATTATTTGGTCTTTGTGAAAGTTATAGAGTCCACAAGCTATGGTGCGAATCATTGAAAATTGATCACACTTCATCACACCTGATGTACTGAAGGCCTATCTCATTTCTTGAGACACTAAAAAGTCAGGACAGTACAAATACCCCCCAAATGACCCCTTTTTGGAAAGTAGACATTCCAAGGTATTTAATAAGGGGCATGGTGATTTTTTTGAAGTTGTAATTTTTTCCCACAATGCTTTGCAAAATGAAGATTTTTTTTTTTTTTACAAACTGCCGTATTAACAGGCTATTTCTCTCACACAGCATATGTATACTTGCAACTACACCCCAAAACACATTCTACTACTCCTCCTGAGTATGGTGATACCACATGTGTGAGACTTTTTCACAGCCTGGCCACATACAGAGGCCTAACATCCAAGTAGCAGCGTCCGGCATTCTAGGAGCACAAATTACACATATAATTTCCTGACAACCTATCGTACTTTTGAAGGCCCTGGAGCACCAGGACAATGGAAACCCCCATAAAATGACCCCATTTTGGAAAGCAAACAGCCCAACGTATAATTTTTGAGGCATAATGAGTCTTTTGAATAGGTCATTTTTTTCCACAAGTTTTTGGAAAATGTGGAAAGAAAATGAAAACACATTTTTTTTACACAAAGCTGTCCATTTATGCAATATTTCTAACACATAGCATGTACATAGCAAAAATTGCACCCCCAAAATACATTCTGCTATTCCTCCTGAGTATGGCGATACCACATGTGTAACACTTTTTCACAGCCTGGCCACATACATAGGCCTAACATCCAAGTAGCGCTTTACACAAAGTTGTCCATTTATCCACTTTAAGACTGGGCCTATTTTTGACACTTGGTTTTTAAAAGCTAAAATCATTTTTTTTGCTAGAAAACTACTTGGAACCCCCAAACATTATATATATTTTTTTTAGCAGAGACCCTAGAGAATAAAATGGAGATCGTTGCAATATTTTTTATCACACCATATTTGCGCAGCAGTCTTCCAAATGCAATTTTTTTGAAAAAATTCACTTTTTTGAACAAAAAATAAGAAAACAGTAAATTTAGCACAATTTTTTTCCATAATGTGAAAGATAATGTTACGCCGAGTAATTAGATACCCAACAAGTCATGCTTCAAAATTGCGCATGCTCACAGAATGGCGCCAAACATTGGTACTTAAAAATCCCCATAGGCAACATTTTAAAAATTTCTGCAGGTTACTAGCTTAGAGTTACAGAGGAGGTCTAGGGCTCAAATTATTGCTCTCGCTCTAACGATCGCGGCGATACCTCACATGTATGGTTTGAACACCGTTTACATATGTGGGCGGGACTTGCGTATGCGTTTGCTTCTGCGCGCGAGCTAACGGGGACAGGGCGCTTTAATTTTTTTTTTTCCTATTTATTTTATTTATTATTTTTTTATTTTTACACAGTTTAAAAAAAAAATGTTTTGATCATTTTTATTCCTATTACAAGGAATGTAAACATCCCTTGTAATAGAAATTGGCAGGACAGGTCCTCTTTATTGTGAGATCTGGGGTCAAAAAGACCTCACACCTCACAACTACACTAAAAAAGAAAAAAAAAAAAATTGTTGAAAGAGGAAAAGAAAAAAAAAAGCGGCCCTTTAAACCGGTTGCTAGGCAATGTCTTTTGACGTAGCTCCGGTCCTCCAAGACCATAGAGTTGAGTGAGGGCCATTTTGCCCTCACTCGACTTCCTGTCTCTGAGGATCCGGGACCAGATAGTTTTCCCCGCTGCCGGCGGGTCCGGTAAGCTGGGAAAACGTCTGGGACGCGGCAGGAGGGGGGGGCACCTCTTCCCCTGCACCCTAAGGGTAATTCCGTGGCGAATCTGCCACTGGGACCACCCTTATCTGAAAGCCGACCACCTGCCGTTTCAAAAAATACCGGGGTTATGGGGGCTATCTGCTGCCATAACCCCAGTATTTAGCTTTTAATGGCCGACGCATATAGTCGTTAGGCGGTCAGTAAGTGATTGCATGTATATGGCAAACAGGTGACGATGACTGATGGGGTGACAGGTGACGATGACTGATGGGGTGACAGGTGACGATGACTGATGGGGTGACAGGTGATGATGATTGATGAGGTGACAGGTGACGATGATTGATGGGGTGACAGATGACAATCACTGACGGGGTGACATGTGACGATGATTGATGGGGTGACAAGTGACGATCACTGATGGGGTGTCAAGTGACGATGATTGATAGGGTGACAGATGACGATGACTGATGGGGTGACAGGTGACGATGACTGATGGGGTGACAGGTGACGGTGATTGATGGGGTGACAGGTGACGGGCGATGGTGACTGATGGGTGACAGGTGACGGGCGATGGTGCGCGGCGGTACTGATGGCAGTCTCTGGTGACCGGTGAACTTTAGGCTACGTTCACATGTGAGCGTAGCGATCATGGGCAGAATCACTGCGATTCCGCCCGTGATCCAGAAATCATTGCAAATTGCGGGACGCCTGTGCGATGCCCGTGATTTGCAATAGCACCCCAAATGCTGTGCGATGTTGCTGCGATTTCCGCCTGCCGAATTGAGGTAACATCACGCAAACAACGCATGACGCCCCAAAGAAGCTCCTGTACCTTTTTTGGGCGTCATGCGATGTTTGCGCGATGTTACCGCGATTCGGCAGGCGGAAATCGCTGTTACATGCGCGGTCATCTCCCGGGCGCCTCCATTGTGATCGGCTGTGTCATTGGAACACAGCCGATCACGTGGGAAACAGCCATGCCTATTGGCTGTTTCCCCCCTGCCGGTGACCGGCTGTGTCCCGGGGACACGCCGACACCGGCAGTGCACGGCGGCGCGCCCGCGATCGCGCGCCTGCCCTGCATTTACTGGGTCACGTCATATGACGTCCGCCCAGGATAATAGATAGCCGCACTGTCCCGCCGTCCTATGACGGCGGGCGGGCGTTAAGTGGTTAACAAATAAAAAACTGAAAAATTGAGCTTTCAAAATTATTCAGCCCCTTTACTTTCAGTGCAGCAAACTCTCTCCAGAAGTTCAGTGAGGATCTCTGAATGATCCAATGTTGACCTAAATGACTAATGATGATAAATAGAATCCACCTGTGTGTAATCAAGTCTCCGTATAAATGCACCTGCACTGTGATAGTCTCAGAGGTCCGTTTAGTCTCAGTGGAGTTGAGTTTAAACACGTTGCACAATATTTTTTTTGTGGTATCCATCCTGAGTATTTGAGGTGTGAAAAGAGAATCATGGATTTACATGTATATACATCATAAAGCAAGGAATAATAGCGACACCCACCAGTTGAAATTTGGATGAGAATGCAAGGTTGACCTATGTACGATTAGTAGGTCTTTAACTTCTGATGAGCGTCTTATCTATGTATTGAAGAGTCTGTGAGTGATTACTGCTTTGTGAGTAATATTTATTTATTCTGCATTTTATGAGTGTGATATACTACACTATGGAATTTTCTCTTTTTTGATATTATACCAAAAGATAATAGAAGGTGAAGGCGAGAGAGTAGCTAAATAAGGGAAACTTCTTTGGAGCCTGTCACTTATAGGGACCATGTTAAAAAGTGTTATGTGACTCATTTAAATATAGGGAGTCAAAATTTTCTGGTATACCTCCTTCACACATTGGGGGATATTGCACAGAGTGGTAGAAGCATGAACAGATCATATAGACTTTAAAATCACAAATTTGGACACAGATGTAGCACCCTCCTAGATAGGTGCTAGGTAGGAAGTGTAATTTGCTCTGCCTGCTTATCAGGGGAATAGCAGGTAAAACCTAGTTGCTCTGTCTGCTTATAAGGGAGCAGGATTTCTAGTCAGGCCTGTTGCATGTGTCCAGGGTGTGATTCATCTGGGCTGAGGGAGTGTTCCCACTGAATCCAATAGATAGGCATGTTGGACAGTGGAGGAAACCCAACCAGTTTCATACAGGCTTATGTAGCTGTCCCAGTGGGTTGGCACAGAGTGGTGCATCCTGGGATAGGCTATAAAAGCCAAGGACACATGTGGCAGGAGGCAGAGGCGTAACTAGAACCTTCAGGGCCCCGATGCAAGAAACCATGAAGGGCCCCCCAGACCCCTGGCCGGGGGCCCTTCCCTTCAAGCCCGGGGCTCTTCCCACTAATCCTGGGGCTCTTTAATCTCATTGCATGGCCTTTTATTATGGTCCCGCATCAGGATCCTTTCACAAGTTCTGCAGTGGGCCCCCTTCCTGCAATCTTGGGGCCTCCCCACAGTGGTGAAATGCCAGGGCCCGGTCGCAAGTGTGACCTTTGAGATCCTAGAAGTTCACCCACTGGTTTGCTACCGGGCCCCCTGGAGCATGGGGCCCGGTAGCGGTTGCAACCCCTGCAACCCCTGTAGTTACACCCCTGGCAGGGGGTCTTTGGATGGGAAGCCATGTCCCAGAAGGAGGGTGATTGCTGTTTCTCCTTCTGTTTACTGAGGATGGTGGTCACAGGCGGTCGGTCTTGTGGACCAGGAGTGTGATGGTGAATCTGGAGGTCCAGGAAAGCTGACTGGTGGAGGTGAAGGCAGAGCAATCTTGGGAAATACAGTGCCTGTGAGTACCGGGAAGCTTGCCAGGGGTCTGCTCAGGAAGGGGACCACTCCAGTGGAGAGTCAGTGGACAGGTGTCGGCACACTCAGGCAGTGGAAGTTCTTCACTGAAAAATGTATTTCGATTTTGAGCATTAAAAGCCTTTTTTTGGTTATTTCATTTAAATGCTAGTTTTTAAAGAGTATTGTAATGCTACAATATACAAATTTTTTTGGGAGAATTGTGCACTTCATTTGGCAACAGTTAGGTCAAGATACCATTCTGTTTCATCTAGACTGTGTCCCTATGCACAAAGCCAAGTCCATAAAGACATGGTTCGATTAGTTTGATGCAGAGGAACTCACATGGCTTAACCTCAACCCTATTGAACAACTTTGGGCTAAATTGGAAGATCAGTACCTGACCCCACACATGTTCTGGCTGATTTGACACATATTCCCACAGACCCATTCCAAAGATGTGTGTTGTGTGGAAAGCCTTCCAGAAAAGTTAAGGCTGTTATACCTGGAAAGTCAGGGCCTCCATATTAATGGCCATGATTTTGGAATAGGATGTCCAACAAGCTCATATAGGTGTGCTAGTCAGGTGTACACAAACTTCTGGCCATATAGTGGACTTGTTGCAGATCAAAAAAGGAGGTGGTCAGCAATGGTAGCCTATTTGTATTTCTCTCTATACAAGTTTTACTTAATCAAATGGAATACTGGTAGCAGCTATCTCTCCAATGTCTAGTGCAGTAAACTTAGAATGGCATTGTTGGGGGATCCTGGAATATAAGATCAAGCTCTATGCAGTGTGATAGCATCAAAGGTAAAGGGATAAAAATTCTGGGAATTCCTGTCTATATAGTACTGTTGCTATGGTAACCAGGAAGAGAATTTTGATCTTTTTTTCCAATCTGCTGCCTGCAGATTGAAAGAGAAAGATAATATGTACTAGAATCACATTATGAAATTGGCTCTGTAGTAGAAATCTGTGTACTTTTTTTCTTTAAATTGTATTTTTCTTTTAAAGATGTCCCAGTTGGGTAGTACGAGCAACAAAATCCACTGTAGAAATTTCTACCGAAGTTGTATTCTTACATCAGTTATATTAGATTAAAGCTCCACATACAAATGTATGTGTTGATGATTGCTGATTTTTAGATTGTCCATGTTATTGAATACTAACTAATTGAATACTCACCCAAGAGATTGTAACTCAGTTATGTAGAGGTGATCAATGAATTGCCAGTCCATGTTGCACCTAATTGTTCCCTGTGTGTGGTGATTACTAGGAATTCACAGAGTAATCAAGGGTAATGATTGCTCTAGAAAAAAAGTGTGCACATAGCGTTTCTATGGAGTTGCATTCATACAGTCTGTGCAAAAAAGGGGAAAAAAGACTAACAAAATGTACCTTCTGCCTGAAACTTATTTTCCAGGTTCTTCTGCTTAGCCTGGACTGGAGTTTAAGAACAGATAATGATTCCAAGTGAGTGCTATGTTTCACTGACATGACCGTGATGGACCCTAGGGTAGGGGCGGCCAGTTTGTTACCATTGGGGTGCCGGAGGGGGGGGGGTGAGGGGGCTGGGCCTGCCTGAGGGCTGCTGTTAGGTACTTGTGCGATAGCTCTTCATAGATTGAAATAGTCTCTGATTTTTTCACTTATGAATGTAGCATTGTTTTTTATACCCTATGACATGACAATTGATGTTTTTGTATTCTCTTTTTTTTTGTACATGACCATCTTGAATAAAAATAATTGAAACAAAAGAACAGATAATGATCAAGTTAAAGTTTTCTTTAGCAATAAACATACTAATGGCCCGTACACGATCTGAAAATCGCATGACAGATCGTCCGGTTTTTTTTTTTGCATGCTAGTCGCATATCAAAAATGGAGAAGTTACTAAAGTTACGAAATTCTCGTACAACAGGATAAAAATTTGGAAGTGATGTAATGTATTGTAGTATATTTGTATTGTATTTTCTGACTACAACTGTACTGATTAAACGTAATCGTACGATCTGGTACCGTACGAGAAACATTTTTGTGCTTGTCGGATTGGATAATATCGGATGAGCTGTCGTGATTGACTCTCGAAAGCTCTGTACTAACGATCCGATTATCGTACGATCGATTCCAAAGTGGTATTTTTCGTCTGATTTTCAGATCGTGTGTACGGGCCATAAGAAGAAATATAGGCCTACTGGGCATCTCATCTTCTTTGCTCCTAGCTTTTCAATACACTACATATAATACAGATCTAGACTGGCATTCCAGATATTTCTGACTTAATGTGAGCTGTCAGCTATAATTTAACTAGGAAAATGATGCTGCACTTCCCTCTAAATAAATACATATAAGCTGTACCAATGTGTGAAGTTTCATGATGCATGTTTTGGTCATGTCCACCAACATAGGCCGGAAAGAAACGTGTATGGCCTACACAGGTATGGGTGTAGAGTAAAAAACGTTGGGCTGTCTTTTACCTGTATCTCCTACTGGACTGTAAAAGTGTGCTAATAATCCTGTAAACTGAACCATGAAAAGGCAATTTATAAGCTGCAAGTCCTCCAATTCCAATGTAAATCTGTTCTTGTCAGTATGAAAAACAAGGAGTTGATTTGCACGGCTACAACAATATGAAGCATTTGTGAAATATAAAGTCTGCCATTGGGTTGCAGAAAGGACTCCAGATGCAAATGGCAATCTAGTAAATAGTGGTTAAATTGAAGAATAATGGTTGAGTATGTTAAGCTGCTTTATTGTATTAGAGCCCTTTCACACGGCCGCTCCGTATGTCCGCAAATCATCCTATTTTTTTGCGGATGATTTGCGGACATAATTTAAGTCTATGGCATTGCGGATGTCAGCGGAATACCATCCGCTGACATCCAATTTTCCTCCTTTCAGTTCTGTTCCATTTTTTGGAACGGAACAGAACCCTATTTTTCCTCCGTTCAAAAAACGGAAAGGAAGGAAAATCGGATGTCAGTGGTGTCATCCGCTGACATCCGCAATGCCCATAGACTTACATTATGTCCGTATATCATCCGCAAACGGATGGGATGATATGCGAACATACGGAGCAGATGACACAAATGTCATCCGCTCCGTGAAAAAAAAAAAAAAAGTCCCGCAGCAGGGCTTTCACACGGAGCGGCCAGGGACAGGGATAATTGGGACAGGTGTTCGAGCCTGTTCACACCAGAAAGTGGTGCTGGAAACCAGCGTTACTTGCACTTTTCCCGAACTGGGTTGAAAACACACTGCAGTTGCGATCTGCAGCAGGTGTCAATATTCTGTTAATGACACCCCAAATGCTGGTTGCAAACACTGTGCATTTTCCTGCACCGGATCACATGGTACAGAAGTACTATGCAATCTAGTTGCAGTGAGTCTCCAGAAGTAGAACATGCACTACTTGAATGGGCTGAACTTGCACCACACAGAACTGCATATGAATCGCACAGGAACACACAGTGGTTGGACCACACTGTCCACCCCCAATAGAGGAGGGCAATACCCCAAAAAAAGATATCTGGGACAAAGGGAATGGAGAGTGGGACAGCTTGTCTTGATTGAAATTCTATCTGCTAAAAATCATCTCAGGGAGAAGAAGCTTAAAGTATAAGTTCACCTTTTCTAACTTGTTACACCCTATGCTGCAACTACCCCCCCCCCCCCCATTTTCCTGCTGTGACAGCAGACCGGGGATCTTCTTCCCGTGTCTGCTGCTACAAGTCAAAAAATCCCACCCAGCTGCATCACTCATTCACAGTATTCTGTGAATGGAAAAATACAACTACCGACACCCTTTGCAGCTGTTGGGTTGTAGTTCTCAATTAACTACCATGGCACAGTTGAGCGCTGTAGTGGTTCATTGAAAGTTCTTGTAAGTGTGTAACTGAAAGCTCGTATGAGGTATAAGCACACAGCTTACACAGAAAGTCTGCAAGAGCCCTGCATTGCACCCACAATATACTGATCATGGGTGCAATGCTTTGCAGGCTCCCAATAAAAAAAAAATAATAAATGCAAATTTTTTTACCTGCAAAAAGATGTGCATTTGTTATTTTTTATTTTTTTTAAAGGTAAACTCATCCTTTAAAGATGAGTGTGAATCCTGGTTGGATGACATATTTTCCTCAGAAAGACCAATTAAAGAGTGAAAAGCAATTAGCTGATCTGCCTACCAACAGTTGATAGCTGAAATCTGGCCTGGATAGAGCAAGGAGGTCACCTGAAATATACAAAAAGAGAGACAAGAAACTGCCCCATACAAAGACCCTGTTACCAAGAGTAGACCCTATTACCAACTAAAACAGGCCCTAAATATTATTACCAAGGGGAGATAGGGGCTCACAGTCCCATGGAGCCACTGTGTAATACTTGTGGACCTAACCGAAATGCATTTAAAAAACACACCTAAAAGTATCTGGTGTGAACAAGCCCTAAAACCAATGGGGTTATCTCTTATTCTTTGGTATCAGTGGGTTTAGTTATTTGCTTCTGTGCACACCTAGCAAATCGGACTTCATTATAAATAGTAGGTATAGTAATTTACGTCCCTGTTCTTATGGACCTGGAATAAGCACTAGTGTGGTATATTACATCCTGTGACTACTTTTAGGTAGACCATAAGCAAATGGATTTTGCAGGTTTATTTAGAATCAGATGACTTCCTTTGTGACCTTTGCCATTTGTGAATTTTACTAGGACTGACAACACCTGGTAGCATTTAACCTGAGTAATACGGTTTTAGAATTGATTTTTCAGCAGGTGCGATGGTATCCTAAATCTTGGCATTCTGACATAGAAAGGTCACACCAAACAAAACATCCTTTTAGATGCCAATGATGGTTATGCTTCTTCACAAAGCCTAGTCAATCTGTAGTCATTCTGCCTCAAGATTTAATTCCAAACCCTCTTACCATGAACATGGCAGTGGCGTGTTTTTCTGTTATTTGTGTAATTGAGGCTTTTCAAACAATAAGTGTTAGTTCCATCTAATGGGATCTGCATAGTCCTCTAGTCCAGTCATATCCTAATCCCTTTTATCAGTGAAACCTGCTACATCATAAAAGCCAAATTGGTCCCAGGTGGTCAGATAATAGCATCTTTAATTGTGCTCAGAACAAGATTAACTTCTTATCTGACAGCTTGACATCTTTATTGTTATTAATGCGTGAATAATGTAATGTTATTTTATGGAGTTGGCGGGAGAAAATATTTTTCTTTTGTTTGGATAAAATGCCGCCACTGGATTTTTCTATTTTGGCAGTTAGTATGGTGAAATAATTCCCTTTATTGAAACGAGGAAATTATTGATAGTGCAGCTTAAATTTTAAAATGGATTTCCTTTCTTGGGTTTTTTCATACAAAGATGTGACTGCAAATGATGTAAGTCATAGCAAGGTGATCATAAAGCATACAATGGGCCTGATTCACATAATTGTGAAAAGGGGAACAGGGGAGATGGAGATCACTTCTTAAATTGCAGCCATTTTTATCCATATTCACAAGTCAATAATACCGAATGTTAATTTTCAATTCAAGTGGACCTTATGAGTAAGCACTTTCACATGTGCCTCTGTTAATACCCCTGCGATTGACCAGATGAGCAATGCAGACCCAATTTTTCTTGGACATTTATCAGTTTGATTTATGATTTATTATAAGTATTTACTGTATATATCACCGACAAATTATGCAGTGTTTTACATACATACTAGGGCCAATTAACATTTCAGAATGTCTTTGGAGTGTTGGAGGAAACCAGAATACTCACACAATCACAGGGAGAATATGCACACTCCATGCAGATAGTGTCCTGACCAGAATCCAAACCAGGGTCTCTGGTACTGCAAAATAGAGGTGCTAATCATTCAGCCATTTTTTTTGTCCCAGTCTTGAACTCAACCCAAAATCTAGGGTAAAGTAAACAAAGAGTCACCTGTCTCATTTTAATAACTTTTTCCCTAAACCCCTCCTTCCTCTCCTCAAATCTCTATAAAGCTTTGCTTTATTATTTTCAATTAAAGTGTTTCTAAACTCACAACTGTAAAATCAGTCTGTATATGCAGTAAAGCATGCTTGTTATACTCACTGAGGAACCTAAAGGGTAATCCTCTGCATTGTGTAAAAAGGCTGTTTGATTCTGTCTTCTCTGATTCTCCTCTTCTGTCAGGTCACCTGTGGTCAGGTGGCAAATGCACCCTGTTGGAGGCAGGGGTGCAGCGCAAGGTAGTGAACCCGATAGCAGACTGCTGTGGATGGACCGGAACGTGAGCCCAAGATTCCCCAGGGCGTGGAGTCTAAGACCCAGCAGGTGTTCACCAGAGCCTCTAGTGGTGAGGATGGGACTTGGCTGCAGCTGGTCCCAGGTCGTGGCCCCTGGGGTCCCCCGGGTCACGCACCGTAGGGAGAGAAGGGAAGCAGCCACTCAGGACACACAGAATGGTGATGGGTAAGGGTAACAGGCAGACGAGGGTAACCAAGGGACAGGCCAAAGGTCAAGGCAACAGGCAAACAGGAATAGTCAGAGACAAGCCAAAGTCGGTACACAGAAAAGTAGATCAAGCACACGGCAAACAGGAAAAAAACACTGTTGAACAGCAAAGCAGACCTGCAGTGCACTGGTTAATATAGACTTTCTGTGATGACCTGGGCGGGGCAGGAACAGGAAGTAGAGGTGATAAAAAGGAACCAGAAATGAAGTCTGACCTCTAATACAGACATGAAGGGACAGGTAAGCTTGCCAACACTATTGCAAGTCCATGACACCTTCTTCCATTCCCCAATCAATCACCTGATAAAACAGAGCATAGGGAACAAGTTGCACATGCTTAGTTTGGTGTTTTGCTAAGGTTTTTTTGTTTTTTTTTTCTTCGGAGAGTGCATGTGGTCAGCACAGGGCTAATCAGCACTGTCCAGGCAGAGGGTCAAGGGTCCTGCAGCCTCACAGGAGTAGAATAAAAAATATTCCTTCAAGCTTTAACCAGACACTGTTAGAAGTCTCAAGACTTCTATATACTACTGATGAGAAAAGGTATTTAGCAGTTTATATTTACTAAAATAATTGCATTTCCATGTTCTGTATACTGTGGGAGACCAAATATAGTGAATGCAGGATCCTGGGTTTAGTAACACTTTAACTTTACCCCTGCCAGGTACTAGATCTCTTTTTTGGAGATTACCTAAATGCATAAAAAAATCACAACAGTGACCCATCAACTGGCTTACCTTTTTATATATAATACTCAATAGGCTATAGCTGTCACGCTTAAATTATTATCACAATACAGGATTTATATAGCGCCAACAGTTTGCTCAGCACTTTACAACATGAGGGTAAACAGTACAGTTACAACACAATTCAATACAGGAGGAATCAGAGGGCCCTGCTCATTAAAGCTTACAATCTAGAATTACCCATCATAGTATTATAGCTAGTATATGATTGTTGGTGTATTTCTGTGTAACCCAAGTGAGACTAAGTTAATGCAAAATAATACAGCGTTGATTGGATGGCTTTTGGAGGTGATGGGGAGTAAGAAAAAGGATTTAAATAGTGGCTGGTGTATTTGTCTGTTGTGTTCCCAGATTACATACATATTCGTGTGATCATGAAAGTTTCCAGTGTCTGTGGTGCATTCAGCATTTTATGGCTGTTTTGGATGAGGTGTGCAGATTAAATATCTGTAGCCAGTGGGCAGTCATTGTGTAGAGAATGCCCTTCATGGTTATCGAACTGAAAAACGAAATACAAAAAATCACCATCTGTATAACCCCAAAAACACTAGACCGTGTCAGATTTCCCAGTGACTAATCCATATATAACTGCTTCTACCACTGTATCTACAAATAATGCATTAGCAATGTATTCAAGAACCGTTAAATATGCCATATAATAACCTAGAAATTGTCATATTTAATCATGCATCTTGCATATACTAATATCTGACAAAATGCAGTGTCAAGTGAAAAGGCAAAGAAAACAATTGTCCCACATGGAGGATGGAAATGAGGTGTACATCTGTTTCTATGTACAAAGTGATTAACCAATAAAAAGAAAGTAGGCTGGCAAGCTCATGCCCATCTGGAGCACCCGGAATAGCTACCATGACATCTCAAAGCCATGATTCATGTTTCATTTCCAGACATCTGGAGTCACAGAGGAGAGGGAGGAGAATGAAAATCTCAGATGACACTAATTCTAATGAAACTTACTGTTTAATATTTGTTTAAGTGAATGACAAGGTCAGAAAAGCCAGCAGTTTCAGGAGACTTTAGCCAACATCTCTATCAAAACCAATATTAATTTTCACTAATTGGTGCCTGAGGCTAATGAGCGTCACAGATAATGACTTCATTTATAACTCAGAAAATGAGTACTTATTTCTTCTCCAAACACAAAAAAAGCTTGTATAATGTCTTTAAACAAACCAGTTCCCGTGCTGTGGTTACGGTGATTCTCATTCTACAAATTTGCCTAGGGAGAACTGCAGATCCATTAGATATATAACTTCTAATTACAGCTGGCAGGCTGGTCTTAAAGTGAAGTCATTTCTTCATATGCAAAAATAAGTGTGTCACTGGCGCAAAAATAAAATGCAAATATGTGCCCCCCCCCCCCGTGTTTAAATCCCCAGTTGCTGCGCTTGGTGTGGAAATTCTATAAATGTGTATTGAACGAAAAAAGCCACGCTCCCTAAATTTCATCTCAATCCTACCACAGAAATGTTAACTATAACCAAAACTCTAAATCAAACCTAATTGGTGTAAAAAAAAAAAAAAAAAAACACACAAATTGTGTTACTATATCTTAAAAATAATATTAGTGGTTATGCTATTAAAGGGTAACTCCATTTTCCTGCATGTGTGATTGGCTCATTGATTTTCCCAGAAGTCTGCACTAAGATGCAAGTCAGATTTCAGGCATCTCCTGCAACATAAAATTCATCTTTATGTGAGGCTCCCAATAGGAACCCGTCTATAGGGAAGCAGGCCCAGCAGCTTTCCTCATTAGTGCCCTGCAGCTGATTGATAATTATGAAACCACTCCCATTAGGTTCACAGAGAAACACATAATGATTTCTTCAGAATAACAAAAAGGTAGGAATCTGCAACAAAGCTTGTTAAAATACTTGCAGTGTACATAGATCACCCAGAAGGGAATGTTTTTTGCTCAACAAAAGTGGAGTTACGTTTTAATGTCCATCAATCCAAAAATGTGATTACTTAAAGGTGTTCATACAACACTAGACTCTTCTTCAGTTCCATGTTTAGAATGCTTAATTACCACGAACAGTGTTTTATCCTCCACCTTCCAAAAAACTCACTCACCATATGGCAACAAATTTAAAGCGTTAATGCTATAAATGTATTCTGCTCTCACCAATTCACCAGGGATCCTTGGTCAGTAGAGTAATCCACCCCTCTCATTCAATAATGCAATCAGAAAAGGCCATCATTGCCCAACATATTTATGAAATGCTAAAATATACATCCATACACAAAATGCTTACTCACATTTAAAAGTGCCTTTCACCCCACTCCATGTATCCAACCCGGTGTGGGTTCCAGTCACCGGATATTAGGTTTACAAAGGACAGGAAATGACTCTCGTGTCGCCCAGCTATGCCTCAACTCGTTTCGCATAAACGCGTCATCAAGAAGGTTTTGGTTAAAAAAATTGTTTAATTTTCATTCATGAAGGAACACAGGATCAGTTGTTATTTTGATAATATTGGATTATACCAGCCCTCCTACCCTGGAGCATGTCTCCATATTTTCTGGTGTCCTAAGAGGAGGGATGTATTTTCCCTTCTAAAATGTTTTGTATTGTTTTTTAGCCTTTTTTCCTTTCTCAAGATATTTTTTTCTTCAATTTAATCTTCATCTCATTGCGTGAACTCAACACCCAGCTGTCCGGATTAGCTAAGCCAAGGTGCTGCATTAAAGGTCGTTCTCAGACTTGGCTGAACCAAAAATTGCAGGGCCCACTCTGGAATGTACTCTTGGACACTGGGCTCTGCCAGGGCACTTTCAAGCCTTTTGGCTACTGTGTTAACTGCAGAGTGCTTTCCAGGTAAAGAGCCATAGCAGTGCCTTTGGTATGCTGACTCTCTCTTGGCTTTTATTAGTAAGCCATAAGTAACTGAACGTTAGGCGCTACTACACTTTGGTAACTTTATTGTTACTATTATGTCTCTATTATATTGTTCTCCATGGAAAAGGTTGATGTGTTGACAATATATTGCTCTATCTTCAGCTGGAGAGTAGCACAAATAGCACTCTTTTCCTGTCTGTTTTTCTAACATGAGGTAGCTACTTCCCACCATTGCTGCCATCTACAAAAGACATGTTTCACTACCCAGTTGGTTCTTGCGGCCACCTACAATGATTTGCTCACCTTTAGGCATTAAACCCCTTCTGCTTCTGCAGCTGCTTGGGAGTAAAGCATGGTGTTACCTGTTGTTTAATATTTTGTTGTTTCTGTACAACATATCGGATCCCAAACACAAAGGAATCAGACCCGCTGCATTAGGTAGCTTGGCTCTTGATCCTCTAACAATTCCGAGTCAGTTTGTGGTGTCTTTCCTAGAAAACCTAGATGCCCGCTACTTTAATCAACCCACTCCAAGGGGTCATCCATATCTCTGCTAGGTGTTGCCTGCTCACTTGCTTTATCCAGGGAGCAGTTCTCCAGCACCAAGTAGGACCTTTTTTAGCCAAATTACATTCTGATTCAGTTATTTTATTTGTAGAGGTATGATTACTTCAGAATGTATGCGTACTTCCTCACCTTCCCCTTCATACTTAGTTTCTGACATACCGGAAGGTGTAGCTGCTTTAGTGCCTTCTGTTGCAGATGTTCTCTCTTAATTGAGGACTTACAAGTTCTTGATGGATGTCAACTTGTAAATTCAAAGAGACCATGTAGGCTCTAATTGATGCTGTGTAAGTCACACTTTAAAATGCAACATACAGGGGTTTCAGCTAGCACTGTTACCACTTTAGATTCTCCTAAACACTCCTTTTCAGTTTACCTGTTACTTCAACCTGTTCTCGATGCTAACTGGGAAAATCTTGATAAAATATTTTCTACTTCCAAGTATTTTGCTGATACAACAATGCTCTTTTGTATACGTGTCTTTAAATTGTCAATTGTTTAACATATTTTGAATTCATACTTATAGTTTTTTATGACATTGCGTTATGTGGTTGTGCCAGTAAAGTCCATCTTGAGAATATTACTCTATAATAAAATAATAAATAAATAAATAAATAAAATAATGAACATTCCAGGCTTGTCAGTCAAATACCAAGCCTGAAACTGGCAGTAGATGGATCAAATCTTGGTTGATTCAGCAGGGATCAGCCGAGATGTAATTAATCTATGGGCAAGCTGGTTGTACTGAAGTCGATCCACAGATTGGTGTGGCTAGAACCAGCCTGTCTGATTTTTTACATTTAATAGTCCCTAGCAGCAAATATTAAGTTCTGCTGGCCAAGAAGGTTCCCCACCGGCAGAACAAAAGAGCACTGTAGGAGAGATTCCCCATTCAAAACTGACTGACTGGCTGCTTAAGAGAGAGAGAGGGCCAGTAGAATGGTAAATCTTGGGCATTCAAATCCTCTAAGTCTGAAAACAAATTCCCTTCAACATGATACTCACTTGTTAAATTGTGTGGATATCTGCTGGCCTTTAGGACACCTGGTGTAAGATTCTGGTACCTTTGGTACCCTTATTTCCCATTTCTACCTTAATATTGCGTCCCACCTTGCTAACTAGGTGGAACGCATACACCTTTAAGAACGATGACATCATCGCCGAGCGCCGCTATGAGCGGCTATTTCAATCGCCGGTTTTCTCTCACTCATTGCTCGTTCAAACCGCATGCTTGACCAGTCTTGTCCTATGCTGCCGGAGCTTCTAGCTATTCCTTTGCCTGAACAAAACCGGAACCTCGCTACCGATCCCGTATCTCGCTACCGGATCACTCTCTTGCTACTGGACCTTGCTACTACTAACCCAACTTGTGATAAGTACCCCACAGGGGATTTCTTCCTAACTAACTTACACTATCTACCTCTGCATACTAAGGACTGTTACTATGTAAGCACTATTTCTATCATCTGCATAACTTCATAGATTGCTAGCTCTTGAGCCTACCATCATCTGCATCATTGCACTAGGTTACTCTCTCTTGTATACTTCCATCTGCTGTCCCCTACCACCTGTTACTATACATGATTGCTAAACTTATCTGCATACTACCTATCATCACCTACCACTCTCCTGAATATTACTACTGAGTGCTCACCATTTCTAACGCCTGTCTCTCACCTCTATACTGTCATATACATCCTATCACTCCAGGAACATCATATTGAGTGTATGTATATTTGCATAAAGCAGGCTGTACACGGTGATGAGTCCTGAGAGTTGGATGTTTGTTCAACACATCTCTACATGACTACTGAGTGTAATAATTCTGCAGCTGCAAATCCATTCACTAACAAAAAACGCAAGAGCGTTACACCTGGACATAAAGTATTTTGGCTTCCTGGGTAAGAGACATGGTGTCCAGGGGCTGCAAGCTAGAGTTTGGCTGTCTGCCTCAACTCTGGAGGGTATTTTAGTGATTGCTGTGGACTGGCCAGTGTTATTGTGGTTCTCTGATCTGATTAAAGTTCCACTGGACACGCCATGGGCTCTACCAGATCAGCCAATTCTCCTGTCTCATGATCCGGTCTAACAACCTGCTTTAGGGTCTCTGGCTGTAATGGCATGGCTGTTGAGGCCCAGGTCTTAGGAGATTGGCGTAAGGTCCTCTGCAATTTTTGAGCTGCAGGTTGCCCTTAGTTTGATTCTATTTTTGTTATGTGGGTCTGTTGAGGTTTGTTGCTCACCCCTCATTTGGACTGCTTAAAGCAGAGGTACAGCCTATACAAAAAAAAAATAAAATAAAATACTGTAGCTGCTGACTAGTAATATAAGGACACTCACCTGTCCAAGGATCCTACGATGTTGGCACCCCAAGCCAATTCGTCCATCGGCTTCAGGTGCAGACACTGCAATTGCAAGTAAGGGAAACCGGCAGTGAAGCCATCAGGCTTCACAGCCGGTTTCCTACTGCGCATGCGTCAGTCGCGCTGTGCTTTCGGAATGGTTCTGTCATCTTCTGGGACACACATAGGTCCCAAAAGGCAGCGAGGGGAAGGAGAAGGGGCCAAAAATGTCAGAGATTGCCATGCAGCGATCTTACTAGGAAGTGAGACCAGATACCTGTCAAAACCTGGTACCCGCTCACCCCAAAAGTGCCAAATGTGGCAGTGGAGTGGAGGGGTGCAAACAAGCAGAGCTTCCTATTTTGGGTGGAGCTCTGCTTAAGGATGTCACAATCATATTAGATCCTGTGTTCTTTAAATTGTCATTAAAGCCAGAACATCATTTGCCATGAATGATATGTTAATAGAGTTGTATAAGCTACTATGTGTAGAACAGAGTAATAAACAACTTCCAAATATTTTATCTACTTCTTTATAAATGCTGTTCATGTGATGTTTTTTTCCTTTGTTCTGCATCTCACTGTGTAACTAGTAGGTGAAACTAGCAGGAAACCTCTCTCACATTCTGCAAACACGCTGTTTAATTGAAAAAAAGGGGTTCTAAGTTGTAACGACAAATAAAATAAAAATGGCAAGATGCACCTACGTACAAGTCCTTAAACAACATGCTGCTGCTTTGTTCTGTTAAGAAACTGGCAACAAGGCTCCCTCTAGGACTTGCTGCCAATAAAAATCTAGAAATCCCCTTACAAGAGAGAGACAGCAACCCCCCCTTCCCCCCACCGCCATCGATGTTGTTCCTACATGGCGTAGATAGCAGGGGCTAGAACAGCCTACCTGGCATGGACTTTGGGTCCCATTCTTGACACAGCTGCAGTGCATGCCACCCAGCTGCAAAAAAATGCTTGATGCTGGGTGAGGGACACCATTTGTTTTTTCTAAATCGAAAGTAAAAATAACATGTTCCCACTTTGATACACTACTTTGCTATCTGTGCGATCAAGATTATGAGGCCCTGAGGAAGCAAATAGGCGAAATGCGTCAACCTCTTACAACGGTTTTGCAAAGTTCAATGGTTTTATTAGTGTAACCTATTTGGTATACTTCTAATATGATGGTGGCTTAGTAATAGGTCTCTTGTACAGCAGGATATGGGAGCTTATGTTTTTATCTGTCTTTTTTTATACATTTTGTAATAAAAATTATTTTTTTATAAATTCTATGTGCTAGTTCATTGCTGGTACAGGTAAAGTCTAAATTCTTTCAGGTTCTTGATAGTATATTGTCTCAATGAATGTGGTACCACCACAAACAGCCATATAATCTTTCTGGATGTTCCCTGTCCCGTTTAATGTATTTTGTGTAGGTAAGTGATGCTGACATCCGCACTTGAGCCACAATGCAATTCTTTATTCAGACTAGGGTAAAATATATGTGTTTCTTTTGTATCCAATTTGGCTGCAAGGGTTGAGTGACAATTGTGTGTGTTTTTTTTTTCTTGGACTGTATTCTGTGTACTGTGTTCCTGTCAGGGATACCATACCATACCTAAAATGGTTGGACTTGCACAGAGAATACCAGGCACAAATATAATGTAAAGTAATGTCATTTATCAAGAATAAGTGGCTAACAAAAAATAAACGCATCCCCAATATAGCAGAGCTGTATAAATCAAGTGAGTGAGCAAACAATGAACTGCTCAAACCAAGTATATACAGATAGCAGGATATGCGTGCAAAGCGTAGTCGTGGTCAGAGCCAGGGTCATACACAGGAGATCAGACGGAACACAAAGGCAAAAAGGAAAAGCACAGGCAGGGCTTAAATAAAATTCCTGCAACAAGCATCAGGCTGCTGAGAGACACCTGCTGGTGGACACTGGAACTACAACCTAATGGTCTTGGAGCCACAGTGTCAACAGCAGGTGAACCCCTTCCTGACAGTTCCAAAGGACTGGGACATATTTTTGTACTGATAGCAAGTTACTGCATCTTCACTTTCCTGGCTACCAAAGCTTTTCTCCAGACTTCTTCAGTCCTTAGAATTGCCCCTAAAACCCCAGTGTTTCCATTTGTCTCTTGTTTTTGCTCCTAGCTCCCGCCCTACATACTTTAAACCCTTCTGGTGTTGGCTCTGCCAACTCCACATCCTGTAAGTTTGACTAAAAGTAGGCTGCAATACTTCTCAAAGTCCATTTTAACTCAAGAGATGCCTGATGTGTGTGATAGCGCTGGACATACAGAACTAATAATTGTTGCCGATGAATAAACTGCAAAGTGCAATTTCCTTCAAAGAAGCAGTTTGGTGATTACAAAAAAAAAGTAAGATTCTTATCTGCACCTGAATATTTGAGTAGAGTCATTCTGTCCTTTTTACTTTATCTTTTTTGTTTCATATTTTTTCCTTTGCCTTCTGTTGTGCTCACAATGCTGTAGTTCTAGTACTGTATCATGCTACCATAGCGGGGTGAGGATTCCCCATTTTATGCTTCTGGCTTTACCTGGTCGGTCGTTGATAAGGTTCTATAGTACGTGCCCCGCACGACTTAACAGACACAAATTGTTTTTTTGTTGTTCATGCAGCGAGGTAGTGTAACTGTCTCTCTAATGCTGTGTCACATGTTGTTTTGATACTGTATTATCTTGTTCGTTTTTTATTTCTTCTCAATAAAAACTTATTGAAAACGAAAAAAAGTAAGATTCTAGTTATTTGGTGACTTCAGGTTTCAGCACTAGTGCAGTGACCCAGAGGAAGAATGCAGCAAATGAAGTTTAACCACTTCTGGACCAGAAGGATTTACCCCCCTTAATGACCAGGCCATTTTTCCTGATACAGCACTGTGTTTTTCTAACTGACAATTGCGCGGTCGTGCGACACTGTACCCTAATAAAATTGATGTCCTTTTTTTCCTACAAATAGAGCTTTCTTTTGGTGGTATTTGATCACCTGTGTGATTTTTATTTTTTGCGCTACAAACAAAAAAATAGCGACAATTCTGAAAAAAAAAAAACATTCTGCTATATAACATTCCCAATAAAAAAATATATAAAAATCAAATCTTTTCATCATTTTAGGCCAATTTGAATTCTGCTACATAGTTTTTAATAAAAAAAAAAATGCCCAATAAGTGTATATTGATTGGTTTACGCAAAAGTTATATCGTCTATAAACTAAGGGAAATATTTATGTCTTATTTATTTATTTTTACTATTAATGGCGGGAAACAGCAATTTTTAGTGGGCCTGCGACATTGCGGTGGACAGATCGGACCCCTAACTGACATTTTTTATACTTTTGGGGGGGACCAGTGACATTACTACAGAAATCAGTGCTAAAAATATGCACTGTTACTGTACTAATGACCCTAGCAGGAAAGGGGTTAACACCAGGGGCAATCAAATGGTTATATGTGTCCCTAGGGGGTGCTTTCTAACTGTGTGTGTGTGGGGGGGGGGGGGGTCGGGCTTGTTGCATAAACACAGAGACCTGTGTTCCTAAATAAGAGGAACACAGGATCCCTGTGTTCATAACTGACAGAAGCGGTCTGCCGTGTTTACAACAGCAGACCGCCATTCTGTCTCCACAGGGAGCAATCGCGGGTGCCTGGCAGCAATCGCGGCCACCAGACCCGCTGATTAGCTTCTCCTGTGGTAAATGGGCACCAGGTATGTAATTTTGCGGGACAGAGCCGACCTGCCAGAGTAAAACTATGCCAGCTGGTCGGCAAGCGGTTAAAAATAACTCTTTTACTTGCTGTTTAGCGCTGTTCTTTATCATGATGGTTAAAAATGTATGTTTCACTCAGTGCCCATTTTTACACTGCCTAGACTGCTCTCTACACTTCTCAATGTGCTGATATCTTGCTATGCTTACCCCTGCAGTGACACATTATAACAATCACAGATAAGATAAGGAGGATGCAGAAAGACACAGGTTATGTAGTGAAGTCCGTTTCGCTGGGTGCAGTAAGCGCAATGCATAAAAAGCCAGTTTATTGTGAGTTCAGGAGAATAGACTGATGTTGTAAAAAAAAAAAACTACAAGAACGGCAATTCATGGTTTCTTCCAAAACGGACACATTCTACTTGTTCTTACTTGTTCTTCGTATTATACTAACACTGTGCAATCAAATAAAAAGTCTGCATTCAGTCTCCCTTAAATGTGTTTTCGATATTGAGGCTATTTCTTGTGATAACTTTTTTTTTTTTTCTTTCAATGGTTTTTATTAAAGAATAACAACTGCTAGTACAAAACAGTAATGGTATAGCAAAGTCAAGGAGAAAACCATCTGTTAACAAAGGTCAGAAAACAAGTTCCAAAAGTGATCAGTAGGTATGTAATAACCAAGGCAATCAGTAATAAATGCATCGGACATCATACAATGTAAGGTAGATGAAACTGCAAAAGGTCATGGATCATCAAAAAAGTAACAAAAATAAAGGGGGGGAACCCCCAAAACATGTGGCCACGACCCCTAAGACACCCCTAAAGGGAACATGCTGTGTTTCAGGGGTGGTGTTCCACTTGAAAGGGATCGTAATTGAGAGTAACCATATCAAACCCTACTCTGTAGGTTTAACGTAAAGTGATTGCCTACCCAATGAACATAAGAAGGAATTTGTAAATACATACATGCCTAGCTGAATCCAAATAAAGAATCTGAACCCAATGGAACCAGGGAAGGGGGTTCGAGCCCAAGACCTACACGATCTCTGGTTAAACTTTAAAACATGACGCATTGTCAACAACATAACTGCATAATGAGGAAAAGAGAGAAGAAGAAACTAGCAGATGCGAGAGAAAAGAATCAGAGAGGTTAGGAAGATAGAAAAGGGAAAAAGTATATGGTAGAGAGTAGAGGTGATAGGGGAGAGGTTCCTGCGGCCAGGGTCCCACCCGTCACGGGTATGAAATAAAGTGTCGGTCGCTAGGACAAGTCTTAAAGTTATTAAAGCGTCACATTTTCAAAAGCTGCCCAGGGTTCCCAGATCTTCTCAAATTTTTTTTGAGAGTCCTCTAATATGCTAAACATTTTCTCCTGAGCCATTATCCAGGAGATTTTGCATCTGGCTAGCCGAGGGGATACCGAAGGCAGCTTCCACTGTTTAGCTATCATCATTTTGGCTCCAAGAAATATGTAAAAGATAAGCGCCTGGGTGTGTTTAGGAACTTTGGGGATGCGGTGGCTCAACAGGGCATAAATCGGAGAAGGGTGAAGGGACAGGCCTGTGATTTGACGAACCATTCTAAAGATTCGATGCCAAAACATCCTAATTTTGGGGCATTCCCAAAATATGTGGAGGAGGGTACCAGACAGGTCACAGCCCCGAAAGCAGACCGGGGGGGAAGAGGGAAAGATTGTGGCGAATCGTGCAGGCACCATGTACCATCTCATAATAACCTTGAGGTTAGCTTCCATGAGTCCTATGTTGTGTATTCCCCAAAAAGGAACGCCCAACATAGGCATGCCAGTCAGAGATGTCCCAATCCAAATTCAGATCTTGTTCCCATTTAATCATGTAGGCAGTTTTGGTCTGAGAGTCATTCAGTAGAGCGTAAATCAGGGAAATCCCTCCCTTAACGTCAAAGATTTGGGCGCACCACTGTTCATAAGGGGTAACCCTGAAGGGTTCAGGAGATTCGGTTCTGAGAGAATTGAGGAAATGTGTAATTTGAGTCAGACGGAATCGTTCCACAGGTGGCATCTTCAATTTATTAGTACAGTGACAGTATGTTAGGGGACCTGTCCTATCAAAAAAGTGGCCTATCCTATAGAGGCCCTTGTCTGTCCACCATTTAAATGCCCCGATATCTTCACCCGGATATCTTCACCTTTTGCCGTAGCTTTGGAATCCCTGGTAACGGCCATACGCCTTCACCCCGACATTCATGGTTTCAGGTGCGGAGCCTCTACCCATAAATGTGCTCTGTTCGCAGATGAAATGATGCTATTCGTCACCTCGCCTTTGATTTTCCTCCCTAATATAGTTTCCCTCCTTTGGTGCAGCCTCAGGCCTACGGGTCAACATAAGTAAATCGCTAACCTTGAACATCAATCTCCCCCCATCACTGGTTGATCGACTTAAAGCCCACTTTCCCTTTTCCTGGCACTCGGATTCCATCCCTTATTTAGGAGTCTCCTTAACCTCCAAGATAGACGAGCTCTACTCAGCCAACTACCCACCCATGATCAAAAAATTGTCTAATGACCTATTGGAATGGTCGCGTTCTCACATTTCCTTGCTGGGCAGAATTAATGCTATCAAGATGACTCTTCTTCTGCGCATTCTATACCTATTTCGCTCACTCCCCATTCCAGTGCTTAAATCTCACATTCAGAAACTTCAAGCTAGCATTTTTAGGTTCATCTGGGGTAAGAAGGGCTATAGGATAAACAAACACACACTCTTGCGCTCCTGGAAACAAGGAGGTCTGGGGGTACCAGATCTCTGGAAATATTATCAGGCAGCTCAATTAGTGCAGTTTTTCATCATCTACTCCAAGGGGGACAAGCCTGACTGGTACTTTATGGAACGTCAGGCCGTTACCCTTCACACTATTGACTACCTGGTTTGGCGGCCTGCCAACTCTCGCCCTCCAGTGATGGCGCCTTCCCTCTCTCACTCTTTTACTTTATCTGATTCGATTCACAAATCACTGAAGGTCACATCCCTTTGGGCTCCTCTCACTCATATTTTTCATAACCCAGCCTTTCCTCCGGGTGAAGATATCTTGTGATATCTTTAACTACACATTTAATGGAGTTGTAAGGTCTTAAGGTTTTTTTATCTTAATGCTTTCTATGCATTCTGTGTGCAGCAGCCCCCCTCAGCCCCCCTAACACTTACCTGAGGTCCCTCTCTGTCCAACGATGTCCACAAGTGTCTCAGCTGACCGAGATTCTCCTTCCTGATTGGCTGAAACACAACAACGTTGCCATTGGCTCCTGCTGCTGTCAAAGTCAGCTAGCCAATAAGGGGAGAAAGGAGCGGGGCTGGGGCTCTGTGTCTGAATGGACACAGGGAGCTGTGACTCAGCTTGGATGTCCCCATAGCAAGATCCTTGGTGTGGGGGCACTGAACAGGAGGAAGGGGCCAGGAGCACAGAAGAGGGACCCGAGAAGAGGGGGATCCAGGCAAATCCACTGCAACAGAGCAGGTAATTATAACCTGTTTATTATTTTTATAGGAAAAAAACAAGACTTTACAATCCCTTTAATTAATATAATGCTGTGTGATACCTGTAATATATATAATATAACTGTGCTTTAAGGAACACCCACCCCCTAAGTAGCAGCCATCTTCCTAAATACTTATCTTCAGCACCACTCCTGAGATCTTTACTGTGTGGCTCTGCCAGGCAGTGCATAGCATTTCAGAAACAAACTTTTGGTTATGCCTAGTTCCTACTGCGCATGTGTGACTGGTCTAGACATCTAGAGGAGTATAGCGCCATCCACAGGAATGACGGAGGCGAGCAGCAGATATGCATAGTAGGAAATGGATGCAGCCAGGACTTATTTTCTGCAAGGTCTGTGCAGTGCTGAAGACAGCTGCACAGTGAAGATCTTGAGAGTAGGGCTAAAGGTAAGTTTTGAGGTAAGTGGCTTCCACTCTGGTAGTGTGGGTGTGGGAGGAGGGTTAAAGACAACTTTGATAAAAGTAAAGCTGTCCTTTAGGTTTCCTTCTTTTTCCTTAGTATTTTGGATTTTATAGGATTGGATCCATTATATCAGAGAAATCCGTTCCAATTATTTCTTAATGAATAGGAGTTTTAAAGTTTTATCATTTATCAGCTATTTGTTATTTAGTATTTTTTTTTTTAACCTTTCTGTTCTGAAGGGGAAAAATGATAAAAAGCTACAAAATAAGAAAGTAGAGGGTAATTATTAAGCATTTTCTGCAATCTGTGTTCTTTTGTTTCACTCCATTTCTGCGCTTGAATCAGGAGACTATTTCCACCTGTCAGGTTTGAGATTTATGGAATATCTTCCAACTCCAACTGAGTCTAGAGCACAACCTTAATAATGTGGCCAGAAATGTGCATTTTAGAAGGCATTTTCACAAGTCGGTTCAGTTCAGCAATTGCTTTTGCAGGTGAAAAGGTTTCTACAAGAAGGTTTCTTGGCTATAACAAAGCGTTGCTTGACATGGTTCGACATTGCAAGGGAAATTGCAGACTTGTTGCCCTCCGGGCCATTGTACATAAAGCCATGCCAAGTTACAGCAGACATGCTTTGAGGTATGGCTTTTTCTAAGCCACACATGGAGCGTATATTTCCTATGAGAATTCAGCTACTTCTTGTTTCATTGTAAGCTGGCTCATTCTAACGTGATATAATTCAACACAATGTATGCCTAATACCGTTTGTAACTATGTAACTAGCCAGCAGTCATATGCTTAAAGTGACAGTGTACCCAAAACATATCAATTTTGGGTAGCTGATGGTTTGAAAACAGTCTTTGGCATTTTTAAAATATTTAAGACACTCTTACAGCAAGCTTCCCAGATGTGTCTTTCTTTGGCAGTCATGTTAACTGTTAGTTAAAGTGTTCATAAAGATAGAACATTTTTTACCTTAATGCATTCTCTGCATGAGGCTAAAAACAAACTTCTGTGTTCAGGCCCCCCACATTTACTTTCCCATTCTTCATCCAGCCCTGTGCATGAGAGCAATGACTCTCTATGCTCTTTCCCTCCTTACAGGGCAGATTCATAGCAGTGGGAGCCATTGGCTGTTATGTCTGGCAGTGGCTCTTTCTATTGTACCATCTGAGATGCTGCCCAGCTCCCTGCCTGATCCGTTGGACAACAATACTGTATATATGTAATTTGTTTCTGGTGAACTTTGAACTCCTTGCTTCTCCTATGAACTTTCTATTTAAACCATGTTTCTGCACTTCCTTTTTGCCAGATTAGTTTGCTTCTTTCCATTCAATCTATTGCTCCTTGTGCTTCTGCTTCGTGTCATCACTACCATTTGTTACTGACCTTTGGCTTGTTCCTCAATTGAGTTTCCTCTTGATCCCAACCGGCAACCCCTTGTTACTGATCTTTGGCTTGTTCACAACTGTGCTTCTCCTTAATCCCTCCTTAATTCTCCTGCAATGTCTGTTACTGGACCACATGTTGCTCACCTCCTAGTGGGGCAATTCTGAGGACTGTGACCTGGCACTTGCACCCTGAAAAACCCATTTCAACAATCAGGACCTCTGGTTAGTGCTTAGACCCCGCTCCTCGCGTGACACTGCATCACCCGCTAAGGGGGCCTGCTCGTGTATTTATCCTGCTTGATTGTATGTGACCCTTTCAACTGCTATAGCTACTTGCCTCTAAGCCTTATCTCTGACCCCTTAGAGGCAGGGACACAGTACGTCTGACATCACATCCGGTGACAGTGTTTCCGGGACAGTAGAACACATTCTGGTCCACCATATTGCTTCAAGGACGGATGGCGGTTCTGAGGGAGCGTACACTGCTGAAATCTGCTATTTGCGACTGGGGCACCGATACATATAAGTGGAAAATTTGTATCCTTTTTTGGAGTGTTATGACATAAATGGGTTGCACGATGATCTTGTGTTTTGGCTTTCTGTTTTTGTGCTGGAAGGGCAGTGAAGGCGACTGCAAAGGAGCTGGCCATATTGTTTTTCCATTTTGGATATCCACTAAAGCACTTTTAGACAAACTTAAAACCTAGATATAGGGATCTGGTGAGTTATATCCTGAGAGTGGTCGTGGCATGGAGACACGAAGGACCATTGTTTGATAAAGCACCTTATATGTTCATAAAGTGTATGGAGAACGTTATATAGAAATTTTAAGCACACTGATTGAGGATTTATATAGGACACATATGGACTTTTTGAGTGCACTTTAATATTGGTGGCACTTTATTGATATTTCAAAAATCATTTAAAAAAATTTCTGGTATTTATGTATGGATAGATACTGAAAACCCAGCGTTCATCCATTTTTGTAAATTTGGGCTGATATCATAGTGCAATTTGCACTAGGTAGTGGGAAGCGCTTCGGGGGGGGGGGGGGGGGGGGTATTATCACAAGTTTTAAAGAGAATCTGTGGTGCAGTGTTTTTTTCGAATTAATAGGTTTACAGGAGTGCCTATAGTGCTGAGATTTAGTAGAGTGGCAAGTCCTTTTTTTAAGTTACTTGCTGTATTGGCATTAGAATTTGAATATACTAAGTAAAGTGGGGTGTTATGTGAAGAATAGTTCTTAAAACTATACACTTGCGATGAGTTTTCTGCTTTTGAGCCATCTTCTCCCTTTTATTTCACATTTTACCACTGATGGCGAAAACACTGGAAAATGCAAAGAAAGAATCTCAAAGTTTATGACTTATCACTCAGGTAACATGACCTTCATTCTGTGAACTTATTGAAAAAAGTTTCTCCATCCGTGACAGATTTGACTATAAATCACTGGTATTAATGTGCTCAGTCCCAAGGTCTGTCATTCTGCATGCTGCGCAGAGACACAAGTGGCTTCAGTGCAGGGTACTTGCTCATCTGTCATTGGAAAATCACAAGGGAAAATTCTAGCTTCAAAATTGGGTCCCATAAATAGTGTAAGAGCAGAGATCCCATAATGCTGCATGATAAAGAGCAACTAGACAAGTGGCACTATCATAACATTTTTCTTTTTAGTGACATAAATGCAGTTTGAATGGGTGTGGGTCATCATCAGTCAACAAATCAGCTTAGGCTGGTAGATTTCATGCGTACTGTGAGTCTGTCACAGACTATAAAGCTGGACAGGTGGTCAATATAAATAATCGGCTGTAACAAACATAGTGTATAGTGATGTGAACTTGGAGCTTGTGATGGATAAAATTAAATTTTATGCAATTGCTAGTTTGTGTCTCAGACACACACACGTAGTATGTTGCCCGAAGCAGATCTTTTCCTCAGTTCAAGCACACTTAAGATATTGCCTGAAACAGATCCTTTCCTTTGTACAGGCCCAAATATTTGTTAATAGTAAAAGTAACCCTCGAAACGTTTTGTGCTTCATCATTTTCACTTTTAGCTATGTGTGTATTAAAGCAGGCATGCTTAACTCATGGCCCACTGACCAAATGTGACCCTTGGAGTCATCTAATGTGGCCCACGACCTCAAACCTATGGCAAACCACACAGCATCCTTCGGGTGCATGCCGCTCTACAGAATGATTGCCGATCTTCCATAATCCCGGTGGCTGTTATACACAAGTTGTTATAGTGGAAGGCTCCCCACGCTTCTCTTTCTTTCTTAACACACAGGCACGGTGAGAGGAGCCTTTAGCCGAGTGGGATACATCTAGTGGCAACCATATAGGGGTTCTGGAGGTGGATTTTCACAGTTATGTGATGAGCTTGGTGTCATTACGGGAGCATATGAGTGCATTATGTGTAATTTTATCTTTTCTTAATAAAGAACTTTATTGCACCACTAGGATATGCGCTACCCTCGTCTGTTTTTTTTTTTTTTTTTTTTAGATTATCCACAATCCTTTTGGCAATTCAATGGATGGCTTCAAAGACCCTGATATAGTGAAGGCTGCAACACTAGTTTAGAGTGGAATTAATGGTGATCTGGTTAATAAAAAATTTAAATTTTTGTGATTAAACATTGGGTGAACATCCAAGAGGGATTGGTCCCAAGGAAACTTATGATACTGTTGCTTTAAAATCTACATTTATTATTCAAAAAAAAAAAAAATGAAATTCTGAATAATTTCATTTCATTGTGGTCTGCGACCGGTTACCAAATCACTTAAGTGGCCTGCACTCTTCAAAAGGTTGAGCACCCCTGTGATAAAGACTATACCTTGATACATTGAACTGTTATCTTTAAAAATGTTTATAGTATCTGTTTGCTCTTATGATTGGGTGGTGATTCCTCCAATTAACAGTGGGTATCTGTTTGCAGACAGCGACTGCTAGGAGTCGGCTCCCATAATCAGTGGATTATTAATTGTAATGGGTCTGTGTTCATACAAAAAAATCTCAAGAACAGGGCTTGGTGTTGTACTACAAATGATGAGATGTAACTTGACGCAGAACTTTATTCCAAATTATTGTTGAAAATTGTCCGTGACGTTTCACAATTATCTAGTCATTGTAAAGCTATTAGTAGTTAGTCATATTCAATCGGGTAGCTTAAAAAAACATTATTTTTCTTTTCCACATGGCACAGAAGAAGACTCACTCAAGAAAAACTGTTTTGTGTTGTACAACAGGCTATGCATGCTTTGATCCTGTCTCTTTGATTAGCATCCTGGAAAAGAAGTCAGTGGCGGCCATGAGGGCACCACCCTCCTAGTTTTCTTGCAGGGCGCCAGCTTTCTATGAGGTCTGTCATTTTTTTACAAGCATGTGATTAGAGCCTGGGGCTCTAATTGGCTTGTAAAGGTTGTCCTCGGGGCGCAGTGAGCAGTGTGATAATAGCAATTCAATATTCGCCATCGGTTTCTGGCTTCTTGTCTTGGCCAATCAAGACAGGATGCGGATCTAAAGGAGATTGGGTAAGCCAGGTGGAAGCTGGGGAAGCCACAGCGCCAGTATCAGGGGAGCCGTGACCAATGGAGGGCTCTGTTTGTGGGGTGAATGTGGACCTGAAAGAATTAGTTTGCCGCCCCCCTCAAAAATGTTTAGCACCAGCCTCCACTGTAATCAGCACATCAACCTCAGTTTTAGAAAGTGGACTTTAGGCCTCTCCATGTACATGGAGAGCCTGATCAACCAATCAGAGTTCAGGAATGCCCCCATTTTTGGAACTAGGTTGTGGTTCTGCTCACCACAGGAGAATAGACCATTAGATTAGTTGAAGCTGGCTGCACCACCACTCACCAGATAATTTCAATGGCATTAGCAATGGCACTGCATTAAACAAATTCCACACACGGATAAATAACTTTATATGTGCTTTATTTTGCTGAATTTTGTGTTTTGTCTGACACTCCTTTATACTTCATGCAAAAGTCAAATAGAATAATTTATAATAGGAAACATTTGCTTCTGTAGTGCCTGTATATAGAAAACTGTTCATATCCGGTAGATTACATGATTTTTAGGACCGTTGTGATTTATTTTGTCATTTTTATTGTTTACTTTCTCCAAAACATTACAGCTGCTGTGAAATTTTCACAACAAGTACTGAATTATAGAGCTTTAAACAAAAGGTACAGGAAAAAGTAGTTAGTAGGTTTTAAGGGACTGTTCCACCCAAAACTTACCATTAAGGTGGATTTCTTTATTTAAAACCAAGCCTTCTTTCCACACATGCTTAATTTGCCAGCAATGTCATATATTCTTTAAAGCTGAACTCCAAAAAAACAAAAAGTCCTCCTTGCAGTGGGGCTGGAACGGCAATTTATGCCTAGCAGCATAAATTTGCCCATTTATACCCAGCCGACACTGGAAAGCAGTTTTACTTACCTGATTCTTTTCTCTCTCAGGCTCTTCTGTGATCCTAGACCTGTCTCTGCAGCCTATTCTCCCCTGTGTTCCTCCAAAGTCATTAGATCGATGTAGGGCCTAAAGCCCTGCATTATATGTGATTATGCTGAGGTACAGTCCACTGCCATAGCGATGGGAAAAGCCATTTTCCAGGGAAGCGAAGGATCAGGTAAGTAAAATTGCTCTTACTATCCCCTAGACTAAATGAGCAGTAGCCTACTTGCAGTGTGGGTGCAACCTACCACAAGGGAGGACCTTTTATTTTTCTGAAGTTCAGTTTTAGCCAACATGGCTATTACCCAGATAGCAAGAATCTGTGCTGCAAGTTTAAAAATGACTTAATAAGCTATTGCTAGACTTGCCAGGCTTCACAAGTTTGTTGCACAACTGCAGCAAGTCTGTATTGCATGACTCCAGATCAACTTTCTTTGCAAACATTCTGAAAGTCTGCTGCAAGTTCTGGTTCAGTTATAATGTGAAATAGTCCTCCCACCACAGGGGTCACTGTGGCAAAATTTTTATGCTGTAGACTTGCAGAGTTCTTGCTGTAGACTCACCACTGCAACTTTGCTCTTGCTAGAGATTTGCCACGCAAATTTGCTACAAATTGGAAAAGTGTCAACTAGAACTTGTGCTTTAAGTGCTCTGCAAGTGTACAACTTGCCAGTGAAAATTTTCAGCAAGATTACAAGACTAACAATTCAACACTTCCACAAATATGTAGCAAGTTATCATTGCTATCTGTTTACTGACCTTTCAGGCAGCTCCAGATATGCTTTAATTCGGGGGAAAGGGACCAGTTTGCCATAATTGGTCAAGTCCTCTGAACTTTTGAAACTACAGAAATCAATTTTAGGTGTTACTGCATGCAATAAACAAAGAGCAAGAATAACCTAGCATTTTGTGGTTAGTTATCCTATATAAAAGAGTACAACTTTTTTTTTTAGTTTTGGATGAAGTAGGGTAAAAATATACCCTCTATTGGGTGTTTTTCTGCTGTCCAGTACTCAGTTAGAGAGATTTTACTTTACTTCTAGTACTGGTAAAAAGTAAGGGAAACCTTCAGCATCATAACTAATTTTTTTTTTTTTTTTTTTTTTTTTAGTGAAGAAGGGTGTGCTTACACCCCCAGCCAGTATGTTTTTCTGTCTGTGTCCCTGTGGCTGGTATTCCTTTAATTCCCTATGAGAATTCTAACAGAGCCCTCACATGACTCAAAACGATTTGGGCTAGACTTACTGTACACTTTTATTGTTATTTATTGTTATTTTAGTTTGTTGGAGCTTGACGTGATTGTAGCCGTATTAGTGCACTTGCGACAGAAACAATTACTGTCCATGATACAATAATTTTGCAGGACAAGCTTTCGGGGTATGTCCCCTTCTCCAAGGTCCAAGCAGTACTAATTCAAGTGACCTTGGACCTTCAAGAAGGGGACATACCCCGAAAAAAAAATTGTATGTTGGTGCAAATAAAAAAGTATTGTGGACATACTCAATTGTAGCTTGTCGGAGAAAAGATAGAGATCATCTTTAATTGTTCTTTTACTCTGTCCTATTGCTTACTTGATGAGTGAATGTCCCATGACCCATGCCTGGATGGAGGACAGTGACACATAGGCAAATATTGCCAATGCTTTTCCAGTAGATTCTGTGCCCCGTTACCATACATCTAATGGAAGACTCTGCACCTTGAATTCCACTTAAAATATTAAAGCAATGTTTTAGGTAGGTTTGATAATTCCGATTAAGGGCTCATGCACACAGGACATTTAAAAAAAAACCCAGTGCTCCTGCTAAAAAAACAAATGTAAATATACATTTTTAGCCATGTTTTTGACTAGCGTTATGGCCGTTTATGCACGTTTTTTTAACGTTGGCTACAGTAAAAACACTCCCTATAATGTAAAAACCTCTAACCGCTCAACAGCCTCTGCTCCTAGATGCACAGGCTGTTGTTTTTTTCTACTGACCCTAAACGCTTATTTATGCCTCCAAACGCGTCTAAAAGTTTGTGTGTTTGGACACATAGGCTAACATAAAAGGTAAAGAGTTGTTTAATTTACATAGGCTAACATAGAGGGGCATTTAGAGGCCGTAAAAAAAAAAAAAAATGTCAGATGCCCCTAACAGCAGCTGTAAAAACATCCTGTGTGCATGAGCCCTTAAGGTCTGTGCAATAAAAAAACCCTAAAGCCCCGTACACACGCAACGATTATCGGCCAACCGATCGGCCGACTTTTGTCCAGTGTTGTTGTGTTGGTTGAAATGTGCTCTAGACTGCACACAAATTTTCTCGGCCAACAAAATTCTACTTCAGAAGTGATGTCATGTGATGGTTTACTTTCCGTGTGTTTTTTCATCTCTGAGCATGCCCAGTCTTGCTCATCAGATTTTTGTCTGCCGAAATCGGTACTGACTGACAGAAAATTGGCCGTTGTGGTGACGGCCAACAAAAATTTTATAGCCTGCACACCAGATTTTTTTCGGCCGAAAAGTCGGAGTCGGTTGTCGGAAGCATCATACTAACAAGCCGAAAAACGCCGAAAATTCACGGCCAATAATCGTTGCGTGTGTACGAGGCATTATACTCACCTCTCTGGTGGCCTGTGTCTGCTACCTTATTCATTTCAGCACTGGTGCCTCCTTCAGTTTTTTTCAGTATTCAACACTTAGTGTTACTAAACCCAGGATCCTGCATTCACTATATCCGGTCTCCCACAGTATACAGAACATGGGAATGCAATTATTTTAGTAAATTTCAACTGCTAAATACATTTTCTCATCAGCAGAATATAGCAGTTTTGTGACTTCTATCAGTGTCCAGCCGAGCACTTGTTAAAGCTTGTAGGAGGAGTTTTCGTTCTACTCTGACTGTCCTATGAGTCTGCATGACCCCTGGCTTTCTGTCCGGCCAGTGCTTATTGGCCCTGTGCTGATCACATGCACCCCCCCCAAAAAAAAAAAAAAAGCTCTATAACAATACACACCAAACTTCAGCATTTGCAGAGTGCCCCCTAGGCTCAGGAGATGGATTAGGGACTATGGAAAAAGGGGAGGATCAGAGAAGACCGGATCAAACAGCCTTTTTACACAATGAAGAGGGTTAACTCCTTAAGTTCCACAGTGAGTATAAAAAGCATGCTTTACTGTTAATATAGACTGATTTTACTGTTGTAAGTTATGTAACGCTAAATGAGCGTCAGATGCTTGTGTTCCCCACTGTGTGCCATGCATGCAATGCCCTGACCCCTTCTTCAGTACAAGGGTTAGAGAGTGAGGCACAGTGTACTGTGGGGCTCACAGGCATCCAACACTTTCTGAACAGTTGAATGCAAATGAGGTTTACAGAGGCTAGAAACATGGGCACCTGGAGAGGTAAGTATAAACACTCTTTTCTTGCAGGGGCCTTTCATTTGGATTTATTTTAAACCCGACAGGACTGCTTTAAAGTAGAATTATAGGCAAAACTTTTTTTTATTTTTTTTTTTTAATTTTAAATAGAGTAAGGGAGGATTATAACCCTTGTCAGTTTTTGTTGTTTGCCATTTGGGAGGTTTCCCCTCACTTCCTGTCCCATAGCCAAAATAGGAAATGAGAGAAAATCCCTGCAAATTAAGAGAATCCTTTGGGGACCCCAGGTTACCAGAGGTAGTGTTCCGATTGGAAGATTTCCCTTCTATTACTTTTCTGGGGACAGCCCAAAATTTGGGATTTTCTTTTACTTTCAATGATAATGGTAAACCGAAAAAAGAGAGGGTCAATCTCCCTAACAGAGGCACAGAAAGCAATAAAAACTGACAAGAGTTATAATCTCTCGCCACTCTATCCAAAACTAAAAAAATAAGAAGTTTTGCTTTATTTATACTTTAAGATCACATTTCAGCACTGCTTGTTATACATCAAGTACATATACATTTAGTTTAGAATTGAACCATTTTGTTCTTTTTCATTTCATCGTACCAAATGTTAAGTACTTCTAAATCTATATTTTCTATAAAAGCTGTTTCTTTTAAGTTTAAATTGTAATTACTTTCAAAAACTTTGTACCAAGATGATGCTTGACCATTTGTAGTGAATAGAGGTTTTGATTGGCAATCTGCTATTGTTAGAGCAGAATTTTTATCTTTGAAAGTATCTTTGCTCTTTCAACTTCCCGTAAGAGAACATTGTTTATTGATTTTGCCTATTCCTTTTCCCTGTGGAATTAGAAGAGCATCTTGATCTTGTTAGGATTTAAAACACTGAATTTAAAAGAGAAGTTAACACCAGCATCTTTAAACCACTGTCTTGTAACTGGTTCACGCAGCTTTAATGAAAGTTCAGGTCAGATAGTTCATTGAAATGTTGAACATCTGTAGATGAGAATGTTTTGGAGCCAAAAATATGTAACAAACGTATTTCTTGATTCAGAATGAAATGCACTGGATTGCATGTGGTGTGAATCAGCTTGCAACTGTGAGAATAGGTTCAAATTTTTCAGTCTTTACTGTCTGGGCACCATTTTACTGAGGGTAGAGAGAGAGACAGAGAGCTAGCTATTTGTGTTTTCTGGCCACGTTCTTGGATCCTGTCCTAAACAAAATAGATCAAACAAATCTACTTCTTTATTTGCTGCAGAAGAAAAGGAGATGGAGAGAACTAGATGAGAAAAGTAGCCGTCATTGGTACTGCACTCATCCCTTGATGTCTCAGCGGTTAACTTTGGGATACTTCGCCAATATGTTTACAGAGCTGTGGAATTATCCCAAAAAATTCCACAATTTCACTAGGATGTCTGCGGGTACCTTTTATGTTCTCCTGGTGAGGCTACAACCCGGACTGATGCACCAGGACACCAAGATGAGGAATAGTGTGTCACCTGAGGAACGTCTCAGGCTGACACTCAGATACATTATTATGGTAATATATATTTTTTTAAATAATGTGTGAATAGAATTTACAGTAATACCTTGCTTCGCAAGCATAATTCATTACATGCTTGTAATCCAAAGGGCTCTTATATCAAAATTAATTTCCCCAAGAAATAATGGAAACTCAGAAGATTTGTTCCACAGCCTGTTATGCATATAAAAATGAATACAGCAATACAAACTACAGTATAAAGTTTAATATTGAAAAAGCTCTCACGCTTATAATAGAGAAATAAACCTCTGTGTAAATGTAATCAAATTACTACTTACACAGACTTCCTCAGTAGTAAGTCTAGCGTCTGATTGACGGATAACGCAACGCGTATAGGGGGGGAGGAGTTTTCACCGGCAACCTGGAAGCCAACAGCCAGTTCGGTCGTTTCGAATGAGTTTTGCGGTTTACATGCACTATATGTAGTGCCCACACATGTGAGTTTTTTTATCTATCTAATCCTGATTAAAATCCAGTTTATACTGAGAGTATTAGATCCTGTGCCTCTTTTGTTTTTTATGCTATATCCACGATGAGAACCTTGTTCCAATGTTTGGCTATTTCTGAGCAGCAGTGATCTAATTGAGAGTGGAGATAAAGAGCTTGTCAACCCCTGCTTGTGTGTACTTGACTATTTTGACCTTGTAGTGAAACACAGGTTGAAACCTCAGGTGAGAGGCCAATTGTTTATGTGGTGGTGGTGGAAACACACAGATTTACCCGTGAGCACCGGTTGAAGTATCGTCTTCCAGCTTTTTTGCACAAGATCCCTGGACTGTTTATTTATTCTTATGTATTCATGATTTAAACGTATTTATTATATCATTGTGATTGATATTTACCACATTATTAGCACTTTATTGGCAGTGTAGCACTTTATTAATATTGCACAGATGCATGTATGATTTTTTGTTTATATATAATCACTGAGTGCACTTTGGTTCATGTAGCGCTGTACCGTTATTATTTGGATATTTGATATTGCTTTGTAGTGGTAAACTAAGTTGGTATAGCAGCTTTATTTTGCACCTTATTGGATCCTTATAGTTAATTGTTTGTGCCGATGTACTCACTTTTGCACTTTTTGTTGGCACTAGTTTATTTTTGTGCACAAGTTATTGACTCCTATTCATTTATTGTTATTATTTATTGTTATATGGATTTAATGATTATTCACTCACATATGGTATAATGTGAGGCTAGTTGGAATATAGTTTCACTTTATGATATTGATACAGTATAAAGTTTACTGTGTAATTTTGGCCCCCCTGTATCACCTAAAAAACCTGGCTGATTCTGCCAGTTTCTGCCTTCCTCCCCTTTACGCTGACCATGGTATATCATGGCTGCTGAGCCCTGACACCGTGGTCAGTGTACGTTTCTCCATCATCCACAGCCCTGCACTGTCCTCTCTGTCTCCCTCTGTCCTCCTACCCCTTCTCCTCCCTGCTTTCTGCTCCTGTGTCAGGTGCCTGCCCCCTCCCCTTCTAATGCTGAAAAACCTTTTATTATCTTACAAAATCCTCATTGTTTCTTAATGCTAGCTGCTCTGGTCACTGTGTTTTATAAATAAAAATGCTGGCTTTACCCGATTTCAGAGCGCCACTCCGCTGTCACGTGAATGGCCAACTCTCTCTTCCTCCCCTCCTGACTGACGTTAGCGAGGGAATCTCAGCTCCGCTCGCTGCAGCTGTCAGGCGAGGAGAGGTGAAAAGCAGTGGGTCTCGTGACAGCTGATAGGCGCTCTGAAATCGGGTAAAGAATCATTTTGTTTTCATAAAACACAGTGACAGGAGCAGCTAGCATTGGGAAACAAAGAGGATTATAGCAACATAGCAATGTGGGCTAACAAACACTTTAAACATTGTAAGTGTCATTCTTTTTTTTTTTTTTTTGCATTAAAGCTAATGCTCGGATATTGCTCATATATCAAGACAGCGCTCGTAAACCAAGGCAACATTTAAAAAAAAAAACTTTGCTCGTATTTCAAAACGCTCGTAAACTGCGTTACTCGTAAACCAAGGTTTTACTGTATATTTTTCTAGTTTTTTCTTTTTTTTTTAATATTTGTTATATATCATTTTTTTTTTTCAAAAGTTAATGTATTTTCAGAATTTTTTTTTCCCACATTATTTTTGTTGTTTTTCAATCTTTTTAGTCCTTATACCACTACTTTCTTATGGGCGCATTCACAGTGGCAAAGGTGACAAGTGAAACTTGGAAGGCAATTAGGGAGGAGTTGTGTGACCTGGTCATCCATAAACCAAGTGAAGAGATGTGGGAAGCAATTGTCCATGCATTTTGGGAGAAGACAGTTTTCAAATTGCATTAAAACTCTCAATGGCAAACCTGTCAGGGTAAAAAGCCACCAGGGTCTGGATCTCTTTATTTCAATTATAAAAAGTACTTTTCAATCATCTTGACATTGGCTGATGCACACCTACACTTCATATTAGTTAACATCAGAGCCTACAGCAGCCAAGGTGATGCCCTAAATCTTCAGAGAATTTGTGATAGGGCATCGCATATAAGTAGGATGTCTCCAGATTCCCCCAAGCAGGCCTCTCCCATGCACAGCAGAGCTGAGTCTTTAGTAGCCCATCATGGCAGATGAGGCTCTCAGACTAGTGGAGAATTGAATGCAACCAAATTGCGGTCACGGCTGAGTCACAAACAGAAACAAAAACAGTTCATGGGTATGAAATACTCAATGTACTGTATATAGGTAAAAGTGTAAATCTCCTAAATTGCTCCCAGCTTGGAAGACAGACAAAAGTTAGATAGAGTAAAAAATATTTGGGAGAAAAAAAAATGTATGATGGTACACTGGTATGGAGTTGCTTGGTAGGAGTGGATCCACACTTTTCCCTCATATGTGATTACAACTCTTGTGGTGCTTGACATTCCTCAGCTCTTTCCCTCTCATGAGAGAACTCTTAACCTACACGGTTGATAGGGATCAGTCCCTATTGCTTATTTTCTGGGTAAGGATCTGATGCTTCGCCATCCTCCAGTAATTCCGAATTTTGCCCACAGCAGTGGTCTTGTGTCTATCCCTTGTGCGTTTTCCTGGCATCCTCATTGTAGAGTGCTCAGGGGATCCTCCTTATAAGGATTCAGGCTTTCAGGGTTTGTACAATTTCTGGGGATACCCTTTTATTCTAGTACCTCAGTCCCTCTTGGAGTTTTCCTCTCTGACAAGGAGTCTGGTCTCTGGGCAAGACACCAAAATGGTTTCTTTGGACTGAGAAGTTCCACACATTGTTGACTATTGTTAAATGTGATGTTTGTGATCAAAATGTTATTTTCTAAAGTCAATGTATGGTCTCTGGGATCTGCTAAATCAATGATGGATGAAGGTTCAGCACTTGAGTGCCCCTCTTTTCCTGTGGAGAAGGAGGTTTACATCGCTGGAGGGTACTGTATTCCCCTGAATAGTCAGCAGACAGGAATCACTGGGACTCTGCTCTAGATTTCCCCTCTGGAGGCTAGTGTACTGTTAGTCTGGAAGCCCTCATTGGACCTGATCACTGCAGCTGAGCTTCAGTCGGATGTCTCCTTAGATTCTTTCCTCTCTCCTATCCTCAAAGTTTCCAGTAGTCGCAGAAGGATTACTACCCCTCGCTACTCAGCTTTGCTGTAGGTTACATAGAATCACATAGTTGGAAGCTGGTTAAGCAGGTTGAGAGTATGGTCTATCAAACACCAGGATTACTTCCTGGTGTTTGGTTGAAGGAGCTCATCTTTTCCTTCTAAATCTTGTATTCTGGGTATAGTATACCCTCATCCTTACATACCCTTTGTTTTTTTGTTGGGATAACTCTACATTTTCAGGTTTAGTATCCTCAAGAGTTTACCAGCCTTGTAGGTCATTCCTTTCAACTTCTTCTCTAGTTTTCTTCTTTTTTGAGTAGTGTATTTTTTGGAGAATATTTGGTTCACTATTTTCGCTAGATGGGGCCTATGGTTTCTTTGTGTACCAGTTTTCTCTTGGCACCAGATTGATCCTTGGTGTTTCCCTATTGTTGTGGCACTTTCCCTGTTTCTCATGGCCTTTTGTTCATCTAGCCATGATTTAGGCATCGGTTTCTTTGGTTAATTTGTTGTCTGATGGTTAATTTGTTGTCTGATGGTCACAACATCTGTTGAACCTCTCAGTGGCTGTTGCCCTGCTTTTGGTTGTTCTAACTGTTTGAAAATTCCTAAACTCCTGAATTCCTTTTTTCCTGAATGGATGATAAAGTTATTAACATCTGTATATAACTGAATTTTAGGGAGTGTCCTCTACATGGTCATAAACACTAAGACATCCCATCGGTCACTCCTCAGACCTTTTGATTGGTCAGATCATTTATGTCCACACCCTGCTCAAGGTCTGGAAAACAGGGGCTACATCAGCAGTCTGGAGCTCTCCTTTTAACATCAAACAAAGATCAACCAAGATTTATGAGAGCCACTGATCCCTCTTTCTCATTGATTGGACTTATTGTTGCACGTTTTTTTTTTTTTAACTAAAAATTATTTCAAAATCATTAATATTGTCTTTATTGCACTAAGACATAAGTTAAAGAATCCCTATCTCTTTGAAGAGCGTTACTATATGGTAAATCTCTGGATATACCAATCTTGTACCAGTGTGTACTATTGACAGTAAACACTGACACGCTCATCATAGGTTGAACTGCATGAACTGGTGTCTTTTTTTTTCAACCTCACTAACTAGGAAACTATGTTAAGTGTGTATTACAGATGTTTATTCAAAGTCATAATTAGTATCACTTATATTGTGAACGTTTGATATTTTACAATACAAATATCTGGTGGCAGTGACTGATTTGGAGTATGAAGAGTTAATTGCTTAGTTAGCCAATTCCAGCGACGATCACTCTCTGTCTCCTGGCACTTGATTTTGAGTATCATTGCCGTGTATCGGTGACAGCGCGATGTGAGTTTGACCAGCCATTTGTCACAAGTTGGTGAAGGTGGCCGGGGTCTGAGGACACGTCTGTCACACCTTCCACCTAAATTTAAATTTTACATTTCAAACCCCTCTTAGCAGCTAGCCTAAAGATTTTGACCACACGTTAAATCAAATTGCTTCACACACTGGGGGTTGCTACCCCTACGGTTACATGCGCACAGGGCTTTTTTTCTAAAAGAATAGGTGCAAGAACTCCACCTTTCTGAGTCACCCCATTTCTACACCCCCCACCCAACTACAAGGACTGTTCCTTGGTTCCACCCCCTGCCCACCTCCCAGTACTTTAAAGAAAATACAGGACCAAGAATTATTATATGATGCCAAGTAATTTGTATGGAATTTGTGAAAGATAACAAGAAAAGCAGTAAAATAGATCCCCCGCAGCCAGCAACAACAATAGAACCTCCAATAACAATATATTCCAAACAAAAGAACAGTGGATAACCACAGCAAAATATCCCCCAGCAACAATAAACCTCCAGCAGCACCAACAGATCTACCCACAGCTAGCAACAATAGACCATTCCCTCAATCCTAGATTTCTCCCAGGAACAACTGACCCCTAGTAACATAAGACCCAGCCACGCCAATAATAGACCACCCCTCCAGTAACAGACTACCCCAGCAACAATAGACCCCCCTGTGCAAAATAAGAGACCCCCCATGCAAACAAAAGATCTCCTACAGCTACAATATATCCTCCAGCAACCAGCATCAGAATACCCTTTAGCACACCCCAGCAGCCCCTTGCATACATTTAGTGCTGGAGGTTCCGGAACTGCGTTCCCCCGCATTACTGCTGAAAAAAAGCCCTGCATGTGCAGGTCTATAAAAATATGGTAACATGATAGAAAATCATACTACATGAAGCTTTGATGAATGTTGATTGTGTGAAGCCATTTGTTTCTAAAGAACACCTTTCCTAAGAGTAGTTCCAGGCCAGTGACTAAAATCGCACTGAACTTAGTTGGCCAATGTACCAGCCAGACAACTAGCATCTTGGGGGATTCGAAATAACAAACATGCACAAATTATATTCTCCGTTTAGACAGTTAACTGCTTATGCAGAACATCATTTATTTTTTTATACTTTTCACTGTTAAAGTTGAACTTTAGGCAGATATATAAAATAGAATAATTATATCTAATTATGACAGAAGTGACTGTGTATTCACCACATGATCTCCTGACTCCTTGACTCCTCTGTTCACCCAACTCTGCCTTATCTCTGTTATTTACTGCAGCTAATAATCACTATCCTCTAGCAAGCTATACTCCCGCCCTCAACTTGTTCTCCTTCCCGGTGTAACGTTAGAATTCCATACCTCGTTAGATTTCCATACCCTCGTCACTTCCTGTCTGAAACAGCTGAGCAGCGTAACAGTGCGCATGCTCAGAGCCCCAAAAACACCATTGAACAGCTGTGAAGTTAAGGAGTGCGCATGCTCGGAGGGAATGAAATAATCACGGTATTGTGTGTAATGTCATACTTGCGGCGGTTACATAAAAACAGTTCGGCTGCAACATCAATCATCTCCTCTGCTATCCCTGTCACCTCCCGGATGTGGGCTAGTAAATATAAAAGCGGCGGCGGGTGTATGATTTCGAAATGACGGAGATTTCGGCTCCGTGATGCGCTTTTTTATTTATTAGCCGAGAGCAGGGAAGTGAGAGGGGAGATGATTTATGTTGCAGAGGAGCTGTTTTAATGTAATAGCGGCAAGTGTAAGTACCGTGAGAAATCCATACCCTCCGTAGTTGCACCGGAAGTGACGAGGGTATGGTTTTCTCACGGGTATGGTTTTTTCACGGAACACCGGGACACGTCACCTTCTTCCCTGTTACTCTTACTATGGTCCAGTGTTTTATCAAAAGAGCCAACTCATCAAAATCTCCAATTACGTCACTTCCGTCGACTCTCCAGCAGCAGTAATTGCAGATTTCGACGACTTGGCTATTTCCACAGAACACCAGCAGTGTATACACTACGGTACACGATGAGTTGACTGTTTTGACAGAACACTGGGTAAGGAGGAAAAAAGTTGTTGCTGCCTTGGGGGCAGCTATGTTGTTGGTTACTAATGGGCGGTCTAAGAATGGCCACTCATTATACCATACCGTAGTGTATACGCTGCCGGTGTTCTGTGAAAACAGCCAAGTCTTCAAAATCTGCAATAACTGCTGCTGGAGAATCCCTGGAAGTGACGTAATTGGGGATTTTGATGAGTTGGCTCTTTTGACAGAACACCTGGCTCATCTCCGCTCCATCTACACCTCTCTCTCTATCTTTTCTGCATGATCATCAAAGTAAGTCAGCACCAATCTGCCTTGCTTTTCTGCCTTGTTCAATTATTCTCTTCTTCTCCTATCTGCTGTCCCCTCCATAAATCTTTGCTACACATATCCTGCAGCCTCTGATCCCAGCTCAGCGTTCCACAAACTTACACCTTTTTCATCCCATTTTTCTTTAAGCTCTTGTAATTGTCCTATCCCCATCATGAAGCCTAGCACATTCTCTGCACTCCATTACTTTGCTCTTTATTAGCACATATTCTTACCACCTCAACCTCCTTAATGTTTCACTGTTTTCTCATCTCTTAGCCCCCGTTCACATTGGAACGATTTGTCATGCGATTTGACAAGTCACATCCTATTGCCCACTTAGCGTTGCCGCATTAATTTGAAAAAGTAGTACATGTGCTACTTTTGCGATTTCAGGTGTGACTTCAATAGACATCCCTGCATTAAGCAACACAGATGTCTTGCTTACTTTGAAATTGCGCTATTTCAGGTAAAGTCGCACAATTTCGTTGCGATTTTGCATGATTTCAAAGCCACAAAATGTGAACGGGGCCTAATAGAGGGTTGACACAGGTGCACTGTGGTTTGGCGGCGGTGAAATTGTATGTGCAGTTTACCCGCAGTTTTAGGTGTGCTCCCATTAAATTCTATTAACAAAAAACACAAAAAGGGCGCACCGACCTAGCGCATTATCCTCAATAATGGTTTTATTGTTGTAACATAAAAAATGGCTACTCACAAACGCAGATGAAATCAATCATATCAGACTCAGAAACTTGAGTGTTAAATTAGTCCATACGAAAGTCCATTGTCCTATTAGGATGACGGCTGACGCGTTTCGAGGCCTACGCCTCTTCCTCAGAGCCACTGACAAACACTGAAGTGCACTGTTCTTTAGTAGATGAGCAGCAGTGCCATTGGTAGTTAAAGGCACCCCCATACATCTTCTAACGCACACATTTTCACACACACACCAAACCACATGGTGCCGCAGCAAGGGTCATAGACTTCTTTTCCACATTCCACAGTGACACCACTGACCACCACCCCATATGTATGCACTCATTATGCTCAGGTTGCTGCACTGTAACACTGTAAGTAGGTGAGGGGGGGCGCAGTTTGCCATCTTTGCCGTGGGTGCTGGATGATCTTGTCCCAGCACTGTGTGGCGGTCCCTGTTTTAAAGAAATTTGGTCAAATTTTGATCAGTGTGTGTCTATCCGTGCTAGTCTGGGTGTAAACTGAGAGCCTTAAATCCACTTCCTCTTCCTGCCTAATCTCTAGCCTAGAACACACCCCTCTGTAGTCTTTCAGAGTCTCCAATTGATATAACTTCCTTCACAGCTCTGATGGTGGGTGGGATGGAATACATCCTAATTGGCATTCAATCCCGTCCAGGCACATCTACAGGAAGAGTCCAAACCTCCCAAGTCCCACCTCACAGATCACAGCATAATTGCAGAATGAACCCCCTTCATACACAGCCTGTTCTGATAGCTAGCTGTGCTGCTGCTGGGCAGGAGTGGATGGATCACAATTAGAATTCAAGCCTGCCTAGTTAAATATGCCGAACAGTGTGAACAGGGAGAGTCTCACCTCTCAGATCCCACCCTCTCAGAGCCCTACTCTCTTGCTCTCTGAGATCTGAGTCATTTACATATAAAGGAAACACCTTTATAATACCCTCCCATAGCCCTTCCTCTGTAGACTAGACAGTAGGCCATTTTTCTATGGTATGCTGCAAGACAGGAATGACACATTTACACCTGCTTTGCAGACTGAAGAGTAATCTTCATTCAGACCCACTTATATCAACTCCCAGAACTGATACAAATGATTACCATAGCCTGCCCTTAAACTACAGAGGCTCAAAGCATGATGGGGCATGTAGTATCAGGACATGTAACAGGAAGTCAGAAAACTTTGGCCCCTTTCACACGAGCGATCCGATCAGATCCGCCTGTCAGTTTTTTAGGCGGATCTGATCGGATAAACCTATGCATCCCTATGGGGCAGCGGATGTCAGCGGAGACATGTCCGCTGACACCCGCTGCCATCCACATCCGATCCTTTCCGTGAAATGCAGACGGATGGAAACCCTATTTTCCATCTGTCCAAGGGATCGGATGGGATCGGATGAGAGCGGACAGACGGTCTGCTCTAATTCGATTCCCCCATAGAGATGCATGAGGCTCTGACATCTCCCTCTCCGCACGCAGAGTGGAGAGGGAGATGTCACCTACCTGCTCACCGGGGATCTGTGTTTATGATCCCCTGCTGAGCAGCAGCCTATGGAGGCAGACCGTGTGAAAGAGCCCTTTGAAATTCAGCCAGGTGATGGAGTGACATCACAGACACACAAACTCGCTTTTTACAACTAAATAAGGTAAGATACAGATAAAATGACAGTGGGGTTGTGATTCATTTACATGTACAATGAATGCATCTGTTGTTTTGGGGAGGAAATGCTGGAGTTCTGATTTAAAGTGATTGTAAAGCTTATTATTTTTACATTAAAATAAAAAGGAGGCTATACTTACCTGTATCAGTCACCTTGCCTCCTGTTCTGGAGTCCCTGGCTGGCACTCTCCACCCCTTCTTATGAGTGCCCCCTCCGTAAGCTGGCTGCCGGGGGGGGCACCCATGTGTGAACGCTCACGGCTAGGCTGTGTGCATTCATAGACACATGCTACACAGTTTAGCCACACCTCCTGCTCACTCCTTACAGGATTTGACTGACAGCAGCAGGAGCCTTTGGCTTCCACTGTTCTTAGTGTGTCCTGGGAGAGCAGGAAGAGAGGAGAGTGGGGTTGCAGATGGGCACAGCACTGGATCAGTGGAGGAATAAGTGTTTAGGGACAGGGAGAGGGAAACCAGTATTGGAGTGTTTTTTACCTTAATACATAGAATGCATTAAAGACTTAAGTTCAGCTTTAGGAGAATGTTTGATGTTACACCCATATTTAGGGTGTAACATGCTCCTATTCACCCACCGCTAGGGATGATCGAACGGTTCGGGTCGACCATCGGTTCGACCCGAACATTGGATGTTCGATATTCGGCCGAATACCGAACTTTTTGCGGCAAAAGTTCGGTATTCGGCCACCAGAACCGCCCAAAATGCACTGGGACAGGAACTGGGCTTTAAAAGCCCGTGATTGGCCCAGAAACGTCTGCAAAAGCCAATGAGGGGGCAGGAGTCTCCTAGGAACGTGATTGGAGTGACTACGGGGACCAGAGGCCAATCAGGAGTGAATACGCCCCACACTATATAAGATGGCCCCGCCTAACCCCTAGCACAGTTATCCAGAGCCTGTTGAAGAGAGTTGAAGCAGTTCTGTCTGACTCCTGCTTGCTACACTACATTTCCTACATATCGAGTGGTTCTAAAGCTCCATATAGCAGAATTGTATTTAGCTTACAGCCAGTGTAGTTAGATACAGCGATTGTGCTGGTTCTTAGAGTTAAAAAAAAAAAAAAAAAAAAACTTAAGGGACAGTGTCAGTCTTCTGCTGTATGGAGCTTTCTATTTAGTGGAAAGGGATATCTAGTGTAGTTAGGGAACTTTGTACTACATTAGTTAGATTTGAAAATTTAGTTTCTGTAGGGAAAGTGTGAGGGTTCTGTTTAGTGAGCACGTGGCACAGTGCTGCTGTATCACAGCAGGTATACGTGCTTGCTAGGCAGCAAAATACAGTGACAACTTAACGCCTGTTGTTCAAAGCGTTAGGTGCACTGTACAAAAGCCTTTGCAACTGTGCGTGACACGCAACTGCTGTGCTGTATCCAGCGACAACTGTGGGTCGCATAGCAGTGTGCGTTTTTCACCGCACACAGTTGCCAACGCATCAGTGACAACCTAACGCCTGTTGTTCAAAGCGTTAGGTCCACTGTGCAAAAGGCTTTGCTACTGTGCGTGAACCGCAACTGCTGTGCTGTATCCAGCGACAACTGTGGGTCGCATAGCAGTGTGCGTTTTTCACCGCACACAGTTGCCAACGCATCAGTGACAACTTAACGCCTGTTGTTCAAAGCGTTAGGTGCACTGTACAAAAGCCTTTGCAACTGTGCGTGACACGCAACTGCTGTGCTGTATCCAGCGACAACTGTGGGTCGCATAGCAGTGTGCGTTTTTCACCGCACACAGTTGCCAACGCATCAGTGACAACTTAACGCCTGTTGTTCAAAGCGTTAGGTGCACTGTACAAAAGCCTTTGCAACTGTGCGTGACACGCAACTGCTGTGCTGTATCCAGCGACAACTGTGGGTCGCATAGCAGTGTGCGTTTTTCACCGCACACAGTTGCCAACGCATCATTGAGAAATATGCCTGGTAGACCAAGAAAAGGCATACGTGGCCCTGCTGCGGAAAGGGGCACAGCTTCTAGGGTGTCTAGAGGCAGGGGTGGACGTGGTGGTCAGTCCTCAGCCAGGCCACCATTTGGATTGTTCTCCGGCAGTGGCCAAGCTATACGTCCACAGTATGTACAGGAGGTGGTGGACTATATGAACAAACCCTCATCATCGGCATCATCTGCAACTACAGTGACCCAGGCAGAGAAAAGTGGTCAGTCTTCTGCAGTTGTCAGAACAAATAAAGATGAGTCCATGTCCACCTCATGTCCTCCCTTAGACCCAATTTCAGACATGGCAGAGGAGTCAGCTGAGCTGTTTGACCACAGTGTCGGCCATCTACTCCAGCCTGATGCTCAGTCCTTTATGGAGTCTGATGTTGGGTCTGAGTTTGAGGAGGAGGCAGAGCAAACAAGAGGGGAGAGCAGACGGCCCGCTCCATCTAAGGCCGCACCTGTTGTCTCCCAGGCCAGGCCTGATGCTCAGTCTTTGATAGAATCAGATGTTGGGTCTGAGGTTGAGGAGGAGGCAGAGCAAACAAGAGGGGAGAGCAGACGGCCCGCTCCATCTAAGGCCGCACCTGTTGTCTCCCAGGCCAGGCCTGATGCTCAGTCTTTGATGGAGTCAGATGTTGGGTCTGAGGTTGAGGAGGAGGCAGAGCAAGCAAGAGGGGAGAGCAGACGGCCTACTCCATCTAAGGCCGCACCTGTTGTCTCCCGGGCCACTATACACACCTCATCTTGCTGGGCCTTTTTTGAGATATCCCATGCAGATAAAACAGTTGCGATCTGCAAGATTTGTAAGAAGGGTATAAAACGTGGCAAAAATGTCAACCACCTGGGTACAAGCTGCCTAAACAGGCATTTGACAACCCACCACTCGGCCCGTTGGCAGGAGCATTTAAAGAACCCACAAAAGGGCCAAAGATTGGTCAGTCGGCCTCCTAGTTCTCCTCGCGCTCCTCCTCATGCTCCATCTGCTCCACCTGCTCCACCTGCACATCAGTCTGTTCCTGGCCCTGCTATAGTCACTCGTCACCTGTTGGCAGCCTCCACTGGCAGGGATGATGATATAGCAGGCAGTGTCGCATCTACCTCCAGCACACCACCAGCTGTATCATCTAGACGCCAAATTTCGATTCCACACATGCTGGAACGAAAAAAAATGTATACTCCCCGCCACCCACATGCCCAGCGTCTAAACAGTAGTTTGGCTAAACTACTGGCTCTGCAACTATTACCATTTAACCTGGTAGAGTCTGCTCCCTTCCGTGACTTCGCAAAATGTGCAGTTCCACAGTGGCAGGTGCCAAGTCGGCATTACTTTTCCCGTAAGGCCCTGCCATCCCTATACCAACATGTGGAAGGCAATGTAGTGTCATCCCTGGCCAAGTCAGTCAGCCGTAAGATACACTTGACGGCTGACACTTGGTCAAGCAAACATGGGCAGGGACGGTACATTTCTGTCACTGCTCACTGGGTGACACTGCTTGCCAGTGGAAGGGATTGTAGCCAGGGCTCGGTGCTGCAGCCAGTGTTGCCCCCACGTCTGCAAACAGCTGGTGGTGTCGCTGATCCGGGTAGATCGATCACTTCTACCCCCTCCTGCTCCTCCTCCTCTACCTCCTCCATGCCCTCCTCTGCAGAATGGTCCTTTGAATATGATGAGATACCACGTAAACGTTCAAAGGGCTATTCTATGTCTCAGGCCAAAAGGTGTCATGCAGTGCTGCAGCTTGTGTGTCTAGGGGACAGGCAGCACACTGCCCCTCAGATTCTTGGGGCTCTGCAGGCACAGGCCCAGAGGTGGTTGACACCACGCCAGCTGCAGCCAGGGATGGTGGTTACTGATAATGGGTCAAACCTCCTGGCCGCCCTTCGTCAGGGAAAGTTAACCCATGTGCCATGCCTGGCGCATGTCCTGAATCTCGTGGTACAGCGGTTTTTGAACTCGTACCCGGGAATGCAGGATGTGCTAAGGATGGCAAGAAGGGTGTGCAGTCACTTCAGGCGGTCGTACAGTGCCACTGCACGTTTGGCCGAAGTGCAGCGCGAGTTTCACCTGCCGGTACACCGCCTCATCTGTGACATGCCCACCCGCTGGAACTCCACCTTGGCTATGCTGCAGCGCCTGTACACGCAGCAGAGGGCCCTCAATGAATACCTATGCGAGTACGGCACCAGCACTGGCTCTGCGCGCCTGGGCTTCTTTTCACCACGGCAGTGGCTTTTGATTAAGGATGCATGCGCTGTCCTCTCGCCATTTGAGGAGGCCACAAGGATGGTCAGCCGGGACAGCGCATGCATCAGTGACACCCTACCGGTACTGTTTTTGTTGGAGCACACTCTGCGTGGCATTATGGACAGGGCACTGGAGGCAGAGCAGCAGGAGGAAGAGGAGGACTTCCTTGCCTCTCAAGGCCCCCTTTATCCTGAGAATCCTGACCCCATTATGCCTAGCTCCCAGAGGCCCGAGCAGGATCCAGGGGTGGAAGAGGAGGAGGAGGACGATTCTGCTGGAACTTTTGCAGGGTTTGAGGAGGAGGAGGAGGAAGACATGCGGCAATCTGCAAGGCCTAGTTTGACTCCCTCGGGACACTTTGGAGTAGTACGTGGCTGGGAGGAGGAGGAGCCCGTTGAAGATAATGTCGTTATGAGTGACCCCGAGGAGTCAGCTTCTCAGGCCTTCGCTAATTTGCGACGCATGGGAAACATCATGCTCCAGAGCCTGCTAAAGGACCCCAGAATCAAGGCCATTAAAGAGACTAACCACTATTGGTTGGCCACCCTACTTGACCCCCGGTACAAGTGTAAAGTCTCGGAGCTTTTCCCATCCACCCATAGAGTCCACAGGATCAAATCCCTTGAGGACAGTCTCAAGAGGAATCTGGTGAACATGTTCCCCGACTCCCGTAGGGTGCAGGGGCGGGGACAACCTACCATGGATTCTACTGGTGGTCACGAGAGGAGCGTTGGAGAAGGCGTGCGGTTGACGGATGCCTTTCGGTCTTTTTTTAGTCCTCACCGCCCAGGCCTCTCAGCTGCCACATCGCATCGACACCGTCTGCATCACATGGTGGACGATTACGTGAGGGCACAAAGTGACACAGAGGGCTTTTCATGTGACGAATCCGATCCACTGGCATACTGGGTCTTAAGATTAGACCACTGGCCAGAACTGGCCCAGTATGCCATGGAGTTGTTGGCCTGCCCTGCTTCCAGTGTCCTATCGGAACGGGCATTCAGCGCAGCAGGAGGATTCGTCACAGACCATCGAACTAGACTCTCCACCGACTCAGTCGACCGTTTGACATTCATTAAGATGAATCAGTCGTGGATATCAAGCTTTGATGCACCTGATGCAGACCTTGTAGACTAGGCTATCGTTGTGATGTGGCAGTTGAGCCTCAGTTTAAGCCTGGACCATGGTGCCACCCTCAAACCCTCCTCTCATTCTCTTTACGTTCACAGAACCTCATTTTGGTTATGACAAAAACGACAATGTTTGCGCACCTGTTCCACAGGTGCACACCTTTACAATTTTTGGGCCTCCTTCAACACCAGCTCTTTGGGGTTAAGGTGGGGAGGCTATGCTAAAACAAAAACGACAATGTTTGCGCACCTGTTCCACAGGTGCACACCTTTACAATTTTTGGGCCTCCTTCAACACCAGCTCTTTGGGGTTAAGGTGGGGAGGCTATGCTAAAACAAAAACGACAATGTTTGCGCACCTGTTCCACAGGTGCACACCTTTACAATTTTTGGGCCTCCTTCAACACCAGCTCTTTGGGGTTAAGGTGGGGAGGCTATACTAAAACAAAAACGACAATGTTTGCGCACCTGTTCCACAGGTGCACACCTTTACAATTTTTGGGCCTCCTTCAACACCAGCTCTTTGGGGTTAAGGTGGGGAGGCTATGCTAAAACAAAAACGACAATGTTTGCGCACCTGTTCCACAGGTGCACACCTTTACAATTTTTGGGCCTCCTTCAACACCAGCTCTTTGGGGTTAAGGTGGGGAGGCTATACTAAAACAAAAACGACAATGTTTGCGCACCTGTTCCACAGGTGCACACCTTTACAATTTTTGGGCCTCCTTCAACACCAGCTCTTTGGGGTTAAGGTGGGGAGGCTATGCTAAAACAAAAACGACAATGTTTGCGCACCTGTTCCACAGGTGCACACCTTTACAATTTTTGGGCCTCCTTCAACACCAGCTCTTTGGGGTTAAGGTGGGGAGGCTATGCTAAAACAAAAACTACAATGTTTGCGCACCTGTTCCACAGGTGCACACCTTTACAATTTTTGGGCCTCCTTCAACACCAGCTCTTTGGGGTTAAGGTGGGGAGGCTATGCTAAACAAAAACTACCATGTTTGCGAACCTGTTCCACAGGTGCACACCTTTACAATTTTTGGGCCTCCTTCAAAGCCAGCTCTTTGGGGTTATGGTGGGGAGGCTCCGCCAACACCAAAACTACCATGTTTGCGCACCTGTTCCACAGGTGCACACCTTCATAATTTTTACGCCTTCTTCAACACCAGCTCTTTGGGCTTACAGTGGTATGGCTCCGCCAACACCCAAACAACAATTTTTGCGCACCTGTCACACAGATGCATATCATTGTAATTTTTTTCCTTACAAAGGCAATTATTGCTTTCATTACCAGCACTTTCATAGGGATATGGTGTCAAGGCATCGTCCGCACCACCAAATGCCCAATTTTTAAGCATCCTTTACTTCTATTCAAAGTCAAGAGACAACAGTATTCATCCAAAACATCTCTAATCTTGTTCACTCTGCACTACATTGTGGCCCCTACCCCTAACCCTCAATGTATCCGTGCATATATGTCTGTTTCTTGTGAGATTTCAAGTTAAAGTGCACCAAACACCATTTTACATGAAATAAAGTGCAATTACATACATCTTTGGACTTCTTGAAACATTTGGTAATAAAAGCCCCATTGTGGAAATACACCCGTTAATTATATGCACATTTAAAGAGACAGCACCTTTTTCCAAAAAAACCTCTAATCTTGTTCCCAGTGCACTGCATTATGTCCCCATCATACACATTGGCTGAGCCGTTGATTAGGAGCAAAAGAAAGGTGCGGTTAAGCAAAAAAGTCATTTTTGAAGGTTTGGTATGCTGTAATTCTGGTTCTGGACATGCTACAGAGCTGAAACTTCACAGGTACACCTTTTAGACCCCCCAGACACTAAATCCAAAGAAATCTCTTTTTTTTTTTTTTTTTTTTTAATTTTTTCAATAATTGGCTATCTATCAAAAACGACAATTTTTAGGAACTTTTTTTTGTGTGATTAATAGTCCCTGGGGCATGACCCAGAACCCTAGGCACTTTTTAGGGGCATTTATTGGGTTTTAGGGCTTAAAAATGGTGTTTTTTGATTACAGAAGTTCGGGTCCCATTGATTTCAATGGGGTTCTGAAATCCGAACCGAACTTTCGTGAAGTTCGGGTGTTCTGGTCGAACCGAACTTTTCAAAAGTTCGATCATCCCTACCCACCGCCAGTGATACCCACTCTGTGACAGTGGGTGGGGGATCTACTTTGCCCACAAAGTCTTCATAGCCAACAAGACCCAAGAAACAGGATATAAAACCCTTACTAAATGATACCATGTACCTACCAAGCTTGACAAATTTTTCCCTACAACGTCACAGAAGTGCTGGTGTTGTAAAGCTTTTAGTACTGTCCAATCATACATTCTCTCTGGAATATGATCTGGGAAATTATCACAAAACCTACAAGCACTGAATTTGCCAGATACCTCCTACATCTGCAGGACATTTCTAAATAAAAAAACAATACTCATACATCTGCTCAACGCAGCCAAAGCATGCATACCCACAATTGGAAACAAACACCACCCTCATGGTTTTCAGTGGTAAACCAAATTTCAAGAGATGCAATATGCCTATTGACACTTCAAAACTGAGATGATCATTTTCAAACAACATTGTATTATTGGTTTGCATATACTACTACTGTGGAGTATAAAGACCTACTAGCTAGGAGGTGAACCTGCCCACCTCAGAGAGTGCCCTGTTATTTGAATCAGTTTTCGGAGGGACCTGGGGGCACAGGTGAATGACAGGCTTCCTTTCCCCTACACCCCTTCCCCCCTTCTTTTTTGTCTGTCTTCTTCCTCATAAGTTCTTAAATTCCTCCAATTTACTCTCCTGGCCCCCTTCTCACTCCTCCGACACCTCCCAGTTTCATTCATAAACCATAGGAGCAAGGTTTGGTTACTCATAGTAGTGCCATGAATAAGGGACTTCTATAATGTGATGCCCTCCCATTGGAGGGTACCTGACTTTGTCACTATTCTCATGGCTGTAAAACCACATCTCAGTGGGACATTGCCTTGGTGTTCAGTGTTGTATTTGCAAATATGCTGTTCCTCTGTAACAATTTTTTGTAACCGCCGCTTTGTGCCCGGACATTTATTTGTTTCCTGTGTTTCTAGGAAACCATTTAATAAAGAATTTACAAAAAAGGTTCTCTTTAGCATTTTATATGTTTCAGCAATTATTCTTTTCCATCTATCTGAACTACTTGCACTATTGATTTCTCACTGGATCAGTTTTTGTGCTTTTTCTTATCTTGTCAAATGTACATAAGCCAGGAATATGTAATGTGTCTCCTTTATTCTGTATCAGAGAATGTCTGTGAGAAACGCATATCTGACGAAAAAGCTAGAAGGCTGCAGGGGGTTTTCTGTAACAGTGCTTACATTACTGCTGGAGTTGTCATCTAGAGAAAGTTAAGCTAAATCCATATGGAGTGTGATTATTTCAGTCTACACCTGAAGGTTTAATTGAAACATTTAAGCTCAGCCACATGTAGGGAAGACAGGCTAAAGAGAGTACATGCCGCCAGTAACTCATATCATCCTGAGCTTTTTTACTTCTGTTTAACCCTTCTTGAAGGTTGCATGCTAGCTTTGTAAACCATACTTATTTACAGGGCAGTAGCTTATATCCTTTGGGTCTCCATGCACGCTGTAAATTATGGTTTTGCAGCATAGCCTCATTAACACCTGACCCACCGTACATAAGGGCATCATGCTGAGGCTTCCATTGGGCAAAAAAGGTGAAAGGGATAATTCTTGCATGAGGATCAAAGGTGGCCACAAACATGCCCAGGAGCATCTGATACCCCTATTACTACTCTACTTGTCTTAGCTAGGGAGTAAATCGAATACAGGGTAAGTTTAAGGAATCTTTATATTTATTATTCACAAATCATCACTAGCATTTGTCAACTATATTTTAGAGGTTTTTCCTGTTCACTCTTAACCTAAGCATGTCTACTAGAAAAAAAGAAAATGACAATATACATCTACACAGAAATATGATAACTGCAACATCAGCCTAAATATGTGTTGTGGTACCTAGCAAAGCCCACTCTTTCCGACCATGGATATGAAAAAAAAAACACTGAAGGAAAATGTGTCTTGCACTTAGCTTCTGTCTTTAGACCCAATAAATTCCATTCAACATTTACATGCGTTCCATATCAACACTTGCCAAAGGCTGCCAGAATAGAGGAATAGAGGTACTATAGCAATCCTATGACCACAGCTTATTCCCAAAACATATTACCAAATATTCATATTAGAAGATTATGAGCAACTGAAAATCAAAGAGACATTGGAACCAGGTGTTAGAAGGTTCACTTCCAATAGTTCAAAATTATTTTGAATATTTTCTTATCCTTTGCAATGAATTAGTCTCTTTTCTCCCAGTGAACAGGCTGCAATACTGGAATTTTGTAGCAAGTCACAAGTTAAGGTAGAACTACAGGCAAAACATTTTCATTCTGGATAGGGCAAGAGAGGGTTACCTCTGTCAATTTTATTTTACCTCTATCTGTGTCCCATTGTTGTGATGTCTGTTCACTTCCTGTTTGGCTATGGGACAGGAAGTCCTTGCAAATTAAGGGAATTCCTTGTGGACCCCCAGGTCACCAGAACTAGTGTCCCCATGGGAAGATGTCCCCCCTATTACTTTTCTGGGGACAACCCAAAATGTGGGATTTTCTTTCTTTCAATGATAATAGTAATCTGGACAATAGTAATCTGGACAAATAGAGAAAGTGAATTTCCTTAACGGGGACACAGATAGCAATAAAAACTGACAAGTATTCCAATCCCTCTGCAGGTAATAAATACTTAGAAGTGCTACACTGAAGTAACACTCTTCTCTGTCTTTACTGGGCAAGCAAGGTGTATCCACAGAAATGTCTTTCCTAAGACGAGAACGCTTTTATACATTTTTACTACAGCATTGTCACAAGGAGCTGTGCCAATGTACAGTGCGCTGGCACATTCTTCCATAGTCACCACAGTAAAACGTTGATGTTCAGCTACTGCTGGAGTGTGTACACATCCACAAGAAGTTCCCACAAAGCGTCTACAATATATATATATTATGCATTGGAACAAAAAAACAAAAATTACAAAAACAGAATTTTTATTAAATATACAATTGTGATCTTACTTAGCTTTCAGTGCTTTACAAAGCAAAGTATTATTTTATGAGAGTTTAGTTATATGGGAAATCATCTTAGTTATCCCTTTGTCAGAACCAGAATCTGAATCCACAACTTTTGCGGCGTTAGGCAGTGGCTCTTCTTGCTGAGCCACCAGCTTCCAACCTTTCTTGCCTTGTCTTCTGTTTCTGGTTAACCTTGAACTCTTTGCTCCTCCCATGATTTCCTGATTTAAGTCCTGCATCTGCACTTCCTGTTTGCCAGATTTTTGTGCTCTCTCCAGCCGATAGCTTGCTCCTTTGCATACCTGCAGCTGTTGTTATCTCCACTATTACTCGTTACCGACCTTTGTCTTGTTGCTTGACTATGCTTCTGCTTGATCTTAACCTGCAACCACGTGTTTACTGATTATGCTTCTGTTTGGGCCCTACTTGTAACCACTTGTTACTGACCTTTGATTTATTTACTCGCTATGCATCTGCTTGATCCCTACCTTCTATATCTGCTACTGGCCCCTGGCTTGCTCATCTCCTGGTGGGGCAATCCTGAGGACCACAACCTGGTACTAACATACATAACTACAGAGGATAGCGCACACATGCAAAAGAAATGACTATGAAATATAACAAGGCAATCAAAATAAGTAAAAATGGGGATTTAGTTCCACCATATGGCCATATCGTACTCAAGCCAACCACTACGTCAAAGTACCCCATTGTCAGTGGGTCCTACACTATCCATAAAATGAAGGATAAATCCAACCTCTCTAAACCATTGGAGATGCTTACTCCTTACATGGGAGAGATGTGCAACTGCACTATAAGGGACTCCTCCTATATCTGCCTACTGGTGGACACTGATAACGAAGTACAGGTGTGGGAGGGTGGGGTGCTCAACCCCAGAAGTCTGGGCACGACTGAGTATATAACAAACAAAGAAAGGGTTGGTGGGGCACACCCTGAACATGTATTTCTAAAGCATGGTACTAACATGCAGCAAAATCTATCCTCACCATGAGGAGCTATGGTGAATTCCAGTTAGTGCTTAGATCTCACACACTGGGGGGGAGCCCATATATGCCAGGATGACCTGCTTTTTTTATTATCCTGCTGGTCGTGGGAGCCTCTCTATTACTATAGCTACGGGTCTCTGAGCCTGAACCCTAAACATGACAACTACCTCCTCCCTGATCTACATTCCACTGTATTCCATTAGATTCTAGATTCCACTCTAAATTCCTTTGCATGTTTCATCATGCTGAGTGAGTCAAAACATACATAGGGTTACATAGGGGCAGATGTCCCTAAACTCATACAGCGCTAGACACGAGTACCACTTGCTACAGTAATCAGACCAGTCCAGCCAGTGTATTTCAACCAGCTATATACTTTGATATCTTTTGATACTTTTAATCCACTTGTTATTGATTTTAGTTTTATTGTTTGCACTTTTATTTATGCACTTATTCAATTTTCATTTATCAGTTGTTTACTAGGTTGCGCTCATTTTTTATCTATATACTTTGACTACAGGCAACAGGGCTGGAAGCTGTACCTGTGCTTTCTGGGTGCACTATAATGTAGAGATTGGATGCAGAAGGATTAAACGCCTAGTATGCAAGCCTTTAGATCCACTTCTGTTAATTTGCTGCTAGTGATAGATGTAGGTACCCGTGAGTACATTAAATCGTATATTTTTTGCATTAAATCCTGTTTTTTTTTTAGAAATGATGGAAACATGACAAGAAGCATGATAATACAAATAACTCTTCGATTTAGCTAAATAATGCCAATACTAAAACTTTAATAGAATATCCTGCACACACATTGGTCTGACAATAGTTTTTAGTATTCTGCTGACATGCAACGCATTCTTAGCTCATCCATGGTCGAAGCCTGTTCCCAGGTCGCTGTACTGAAAGTATCATGCCTGCATGGAAGTGAGAACAGTAGAAGATCTCTGTAACACGACAGCTGTGAGGTGGAGTCAGCCAAGGGAAGCCTCTGACAGGCCACACGATGTGGTTGATTTGGACAGAACACGGTACAACAAGGATGAAGAGAGGTGACAGCTGGCAAGCTGCAGACAGAACTATTGTCATAGCACAGTGCATGTGACATAGACACATCTAAGCAGACAGTGAATTGGCACACATACCTGTACAGGGAAAACATTGACTTTGGAACACTTTCATCTTGGAAAAAATACTGCTCAACAGTGGTACCAAAGTCAAGCTGATATTTAATTATGTCTGTTACATGGTATCAAAATCATTGTGCTATTACAATGCTACATACAATTGGAGCCATACCACTTTTCATACATCCAGCTCTTCCATATCATGCACTTTCAGTGAGGACAATGTATTTATTCATTTAGTAGTAAATAATGTGAAGCTCAACTTTTTATTCTTTTTTTTTTTGGAATACCTTATTGCCATTTAAGAATAGACAGGAAAGGTAGATGTACCACCATTGGATTTCTTCTCTGCATTCAGTGCAAAATCAGAAAAGTGTGCAAGGAGAATGCATAGATGGTAACGTTATTTCACTTTTTTTTAAAGGGATTCTAAAGGCAGAAGGTTTTTTTTATTTTAATACATTCCATGCATTAAGATAAAAAACCTCCTGTTTGCAGAAGTTTCTCGGCTGCCTGGGACCCCCCTCCTCATTGGCTGAGACAGCAGCGTGGCGCAATTGGCTTCTGGTGCTATCAAAGCCAGTCAGCCAATCAGGAGAGAGGGGGCAGGGCAGGGTCGCAGCTCCATGTTTGAATGGACACAGGGAGCTGTGACTCAGCTCGGGTGCCCCCACAGCAAGCTGCTTGCTGTGGAGGCACTCAACAGGAGGGAGGGGCCAGGAGCACAGAAGAGGGACCCGAGAAGAGGAGGATCCGGGCCACTATGCAAAACCAAATGTACAGAGCAGGTAAGTAGAAACTGTTGTTATTATTATTTTTTTTTAACAAGACTTTACAATCACTTTTAACTTCTGTCTATGTTGGGTCAGTTAGTCTAGTGAGCCAGAGGTACAACTTTTCCAAATGTCCTGTCATTTGAAATTTTAGCTTTTTATTGTAATCAAACCAGTCTGAAATAATTCATAGCATATTTTAAAAGTACTAGACAGTGTTCTTTTTCTAAGAGTTATGTTGTATTATTGATTTGCAACAATTACCAAATTGCATCACACAACTTTTTTTAAAGACTATCGGCTAATTTTGCAAAGCTTTAAAGTGGTTGTAAATGTAATTAAAAAAACATAAAGTAACAAACACGTTTATACTTACTTGCTCTGTGCAATGTGATTGTACAGAGCAACCTCAGATCTTCCTCTTCTGGGGTCCCCCATCGGTGCTCCTGGTCCCCTCCCCCATTGGCCCTCGCAGCTTCAGCAAGGCCAGCGAGAGCAGGAAGTGAGGGGGGAGAAGAACTGCAGATGTGCACAGCACTGGATCAAATTAAGTCTCCGGTAAGTAAAAGGGGGGTGAGGGGAGGATACTAACACCTAAACATTTTATACCTTAATGCAAGGAATACAATTCATTAAAGTAAAAAAAAAAAAAATTAGGCTTTATAACCACTTTTAATGTATGTCAAGTCAGAAGCCTTTTTCTAGTTTTGGATAGTGTGAAATGATTAGAACTTCTGTAGAGCTTTTACTGCTCTCTGATGCTCTGTTAGAGAACTTTATCCTCACTTCCTGTCCTGTTGACAATAGGTTCATCAGACAGGAAGTGAGGGAAAATTGGCAACAGGGACATAGACAAAAATAAAAATACAATATTGGTTTTATCGTTCCCCTACTCTACTAATTAAAAGCATCTTTATTTTGCTATTGGAGAGTTCTCCTCACTTCCTATCTAGTAAAAAATCAGCAGGGTGAAAGTGATTATCATATACCTGGTAGCAGAGCCTGGAATGAGGAGTGAGGCCTCTCTTACACCTCTGACTTGGGGCCCCTGGTAGTATGAACAGAAGGTGCAGGAGTGCAGAGTGGCATGAATACCTGTAGGTCTTGCCAGTAGTAGAGCAGGTATCCATGCCAGGCAGGAGAGGTGATCGGTTGTCTTCAGTGAAGCAAACGGGCTGGTAGACAGCAGGAGAATGACACACTGAAGCAGGCTGGTACTGACGACAGCAGGCAGGTGAGGCATGCACTGGTAGCAGACTGAAGAACAGTAGGCACAGCAGGATGTGTCAGGAAGCAGGGTCAGGAAAGCCGGGTCATATACTGGCAAAACAGATCAGAAAAAAGTATAACCGCGCTAGTAAGAAACAATAATAGAAAGCAGCAGCTTCCAGTGAGATCGCACCAAAAAAACATGATAGCAAATAAGCTGCTCTACAATTAATATAAAGTGAAAATAAACACACTTAATATGAGAATTGATTCATATATATAAAAATCTTGAGTTAATGTAAATGATATAAATAATATAAATATAGCTATTGTGCATAAATGTATATTGATGAAATATTCCAAAAAAAGAGGAAATCCCAAGTGAAGTGACAACAGTGCTAGATAAATGGTTAAATAGTCCAAAGAAAAAAAGTCCCAAATGAAGTGCCAAATAGACTTAAAAATGTCAAAAAAAATCCCAAACCGTGACAACCAAATAAATATAATGGTGTCCCACACCAGTGCTCAGTGCCACCACCAACTATGCTTATGCTTACCAAAAGCCAGAATATAAGAGGCTCATCAAGCAGCCAGATAAGTAGAGAGGCAGGGCTTGAAGTGACCACCAACAGTATCAGGATCAGGGTATCCTCTGTAGACAATACACCACCCCGCTCTAGCTGTGCACCTCAGGTAAACGGATTAGTGACACTATTATGGAAGATAAACATAAAGGTCTCCATAGTGCATACCGTCAAACAATTTATTAAAAAAAATGAAGAGACACTTACATAAAAAACTTCAATGTAAAGCGTAAAAACAAAGCCGCCGGCTGGCTAGAAGAGTCCGCCCATCCTTAGGGTCGCGGCATGCTGACGTCACCCACATTGAACCCGGAAGGACGAGTTCTGTTTACCTGAGGCACACAGCTAGTGCGGGGTGGTGTATTGTCTACAGAGGATACCCTGATCCTGATACTGCTGGTGGTCACTTCAAGCCCTGCCTCTCTACCTATCTGGTTGATCAATGAGCCTGTTATATTCTGGCTTTTGGTAAGCAGAAACACAGTTGGTGGTGGCACTGACCACTGGTGTGGGACACCAATATATTTATTTGGCACTGTTGTCACTCTTTCTGATTTTTTGGACATTTTTAAGTCTATTTGGCACTTCATTTGGGACTTTTTTCTTTGGACACTATTCAACCAATTATCTAGCACTGTTGTCGCTTCACTCGGGATTTCCTCTTTTTTTGGAATATTTCATCGATATACATTTATACACAATGGCTATATTTGTATTATTTATATAATTTACATTAATTCTCAAGATCTTTATATATATGATTCAATTCTCATATTAAGTGTGTTTATTTGCACTTTATATTAATTGTAGCGTAGCTTATTTGCTATATAGAACAGATCAGATACAGAGGAGCAGGACATTGTGGTCTGGGTACAAGCCGAGTCAGGAGCCAATCGGTGCAATAGAAGCAAACGAAGCAGACAGAAGGGGAGGTCAAGAACAAGCTGGAGTCAGTGCAGGCAGAGATCAGAGAGTGGTCAGACAAGCCGGGCTAGCAACTGGAATCATGTTACAGGATAAAAGGAACACACGATGTGGGGAAGGCTGAAAGACAAAGCAGCACTGATTCTGAGCGCTGGCTGAGTTTAAAACGGCCTGTTTGGCCCCAAAATCTGTCACAGGTGCACTTGTGTGCCATCTCGCATGAGAGTGTGCAATGGCTCGTATGCACGCGCGAGTTTGCACATGAGCATATGCATTATTGAGTGCCCAATTCTTGCGAGCATGAAAAGGACATGTTCTTTTCTTTGCCTGAGCAGAAGGCCTTTCCTTACAGTGATGGCAAATCTAACAGGACCAAGGATAGCAGTAAAAACTCGACAGGGGTGTAAACCCCCACTTTATTCAAACATTTTGGCTGGATATACACTTTAACATGAGGATAAGGATCTTTAATTTAGCCATGCGACTGTCATTTTCCAACCTCATTAGACTCCGTATAAAAAAAACACCCCCCTTTTATTAAATATGGATCCTTGTGCTGGAATGTAAGCTTTGTGTCACTTAAGTCTAAACATATAAAAAACAGAAACCACTACTTAGTGAGCAGAATGGCAGTCTATATGGAGTGAAAGAGAGACAGACACCACCCATATTCTAAATAGATCATTATGATCCATTATATTCAGCTTCCTGATATTAATATAGCTTCCAAAGTTACATGTTTATGTTTCTAAAAAGCTTAGATTTATATTGCTTATATATTATATATAATCATTCTTTTCTAGTTTAGTATTGAGTTACTGACAGTAAATGTCCGGGTTGTATGGAGGTCAGCTGAGTATTAATGCAGTACTTTGCTGCTTGTAATTTTTATTTGAAAATTTTGATTCACATGGACGGAATATTTGAAGCAGTCGTTCAGGATTTCCATTTTGTCAAGTAATGGCAGGGCCTAACCCAGGGCATATTGGAGGAAATGTGGCAGAAATTCAATAAAGGTTCCACTTTATTTGTTTAAACCACAGAGAGACTATAAATCTTGGCATGTAGCACTCTGTATTGAGGTCATTGATATATTATGGCTTCACTGTCCGAAGGTAGTGAGATTTAGTTTGCTGAAATGTAGGCTGCCACTTCACATGAGGATTATTAAATACTAATGTAATGGCGCCAAACGTTTAACTGCTTCCATGTTTGGAAAGTCATTATTTTTTCAAGAGTCTGATAGTAAAGTATATTCACAACAGTTTAGAGAACCAGAAGAGTGTGATTATGTTTTATTACTTAGTTTTACATTTGTGACCTTTCCAAATTATAAGGCTATATGATTTTAAAAGTATTTTTTGTTATCTGGACTGTCTGGACTTTATAGAATGCTACCAGGCAGATAGAGCTGGATAAGGCAACACACTTCTCCCACAGTATATTGGACACAAAGCACTGGATAATTTATAGCTACTTTGTAGGTAATCCATTCTCTTTAATTTGGTTCTTAAGGCTGTGTAAATAGTGCTAATAAAGATGCTAATACACAGGTCGTTTATTGACTGCAATTTAAAGTTCACCTTTAACACTAAAAGTCTAATTCCTTCAGCTATCGAGCTTAACACAGATGACAATGGTAATGTGCATAATCATTTCTTTGCAAAATTTGCTTGTCCCTATGTTCTGATATCCATTGCTCTTTGGGTCTTTTAAAAAGATACATTCAAAGCTTTTCTTCCCATTTTCTTTTTCCTTCTGGCAATGTCATCTGGGATTGTAATTCACTGAGCTAATAAGAAACTAAAATTACCATGAATCATGGCATTTGTGCAGGTGCCTTTTACTGACCATTGAAATCACTGGCATCATAAGCTTGCATGGCAGCCAATACCCAGCTATGTAAGTTGATGGGGCCAGTGACGTCAATGGAAGCTTAGAACACCAGGGGTGCCTGCACTGTCCAGTCCTTACCAAACCGGTGGCACCAACAGCCCCATTCACTTACATAGCCAGGAATCCCCATTCTTTCAAGTAAATGGAGCCTGTTGTTAAGTACTTATGTGGTGCAGGCACTGCTGGCATCCTTAACCAGTGAAGTCATCAGCCGGCTACATGATAGTTAGTCCTTGTACTCAGGGTAGGTGCTTAGGTGGGGCAGGGCTGCAGATCATGGCCATGGGAAGGGAGAGAGAACAGGCATCCTTAAACAGTGAGGTCACTAGCTGGTTACATGGTAGTTAGTCCTCATACTCAGGGGTAGGTGCTTAGGTGGGGCAGGGCTGCAGATCATGGCCATAGGAAGGGAGAGAGCACAGGCATCCTTAACCAGTGAGGTCACTAGCTGGTTACATGGTAGTTAGTCCTCATACTCAGGGGTAGGTGCTTAGGTGGGGCAGGGCTGCAGATCATGGCCACAGGAAGGGGGAGAGAACAGGAAGCAGTGTGTAATGGGAATGCTGACATCAGGACTAAGGACTAAATAGGGACAGAGCCTGAGAATCTCAGTGTGACATTTAAATTTCTGAAAAGTAGAAGTTGCAGTTTTACTGCAGGTAAGTCAAATAAAGGGGATTTTTTTTTTTTTTTTTTTACTACTGTACAGTGCTTTGTAGGGTAATGGGGTTCTAAAGGCTCAAGGTATTTTACCTAAAGGGTATAAAAAAACTTCTGTGCAGCAGCCCCCCCCCTAATCCAGCGTGTGCTTGAGGGACTCGGCTCTCTGGGGACTCTTCCTCCTTATTAGCTGAGACCACAATCATGTAATCACAGTCAGTGAGAGAGGGGTTGGACCGAGTCACAGCTCTGTGTGTAAATGGACACACAAAGCCGCTGCTCGATAACGAGCCTGCTTGGATGCCCCCATTGCAAGCTGCTTGCTGTGGGAGTACTTGGCAGAAGGGAGGGGCCAAGAGCTCTGGTGAGGGACCCGGAAAGAGGAGGATCAGGGCTGCTCTGTGCAAAACCTCTGCACAGAGCTGCTGAGTATGACATGTTAATAATATATATATATTTTCTATAAAGAAAGCCTTTAGAATCACTTATGGGCCTCCTTGTTATTAACATAAAATATTTTTTTTTTTTAAAGGTGAACAAACCCTTTAAGTTGGCATAAGGGCACCAACACCATTCCACACCACCTGCCTAAATAAAGAAGGTGTCTATATTCACTAATACTGGGTTTATAGTTGCATAGTCCTAAAGTATGCCTGGTTAGATAAGCTTGTTGTATGGAAAAATAATGCATTTGAAAGAATTATTACTCTGATTTATGACATGACAGATGCTTTCCTGAGCTGCAGGTTGAACTGCATGATTGAGCAGGAGCTAGAGTGATATAATTAATAAAGTTTGTGAACCGTCCGGAATGTTCTTGTTTTCTGCATGGGTGGCTAATAAAATATCATGTTATCAGGATGTCAACAATTTCAGCTTTTATGTTTCTCTCAGGAAAGGTTTCGGTTCCATAGATTTGTGAACATAGGTGTTATTATAGGTGTTATCAAGAACATTGGAAAGTGTTTCCGGTAGATCATTAGTTGTCACCCCAAGGTTCATTATCCCTTATATAAGTATTAAAAGAGTTTATCTCCTATCTGAGGATTGTACAGAGTACCATTTTACATATCTTTTCGTGGAGGGTAACCATGACATTAACAGTGATTGTCAACTATCAGCCTGACTTTGAAATGATTGAGGTCCAAATCTTAAAGCGGTATTAAACCCAAAAGTAAACATATATTATTGCAGGTTACCAATTCCTAGATGTGGTGGTTGTATTAGCTTTATTTTTTGAGCTTTCTTTCTTTTATTTTCAGCTGGTGATCTAGCTAGTCTGTCATTTTTCAACAGAACAAACTGTTCTTTAGATGTAGCAATTAGAGGGGCTGAGACAAACCATTTACCACTGATGGGGTGCCTAAAAATAAAACAACTGCAGCTACTGCATCTAATGATTGGTAAACTGCAATTTCATTTCATTTTTGATTTTTGGGTTAAAACCGCTTTAGGAAATACTTTTTTAACCATTTCTAGTGTAAAGTGTTTCAAAAACTCTTCTAAGGTCCTTTGAGATCTCTTATGTAGAGCCATACTGCATTTCAACAGAAAGGTGGGTCAACAGTAGTGGATTTAATCTTCTATTAACTTATAGGAATCCAACAAGACCAGCAGTATAAATGCTTTGTAATGGGCAAAAGTTGAGGTTTGAAATGTGTTGGCTTGTCATCTTTTATTTTTAACCTGTGGGGCATTTAGGGGTTCTTGTGTTAGAGAACAGCCTGGGCAGAGTCATTGTGTTACACTGTTTGGACGTCACACTGAGGCACAACATGGATTTTTGATCCAGCATCACCTACCTAAAACTTTCAAAATATTAAAAGATAGCCAAACCTAATATATTGTATACTTAATATGGTTGGTAATTAGACAAGCCTAAATTGATTACCAATTGTAATAACAAAGTTTGGCATACAAAGCGATTAACAGTAGGGACTAGACATAAGATGACATTTGGTGTCCAAATCAGCATGAACAGTAGTAAGGTCGCCTCAAGTGCAGCAATGAGCAGTAGTAAAGTTTAATCTACCAAGAACTGGAACTATATTGCCAGAGTGTATTTATGGAAGAGATACTAGTCCTAGACCAACTGGGTATGCACTGTACAAAAAAAAGAGGAGGAGGGGGGAACAGGGGAACAAAGGGGGCTTACAGAATAATTAATATGGGAGGGGCAGTCTTTTGGGATGTTCTTCTGCTGGCTATTGTTGGGGCCCTTTAGGAGCGTTAGTGCACTTAATGACAGTCCCAATTAACGTTCATGCAGTATAGGTACAGTATAGTCTTGACACAGATGCCAGGTAGATATGGTTCAGATGTGGTAAAGGTTTGGAATAGTGCGGTATAGGGTTGGTATAGGTGCAGTCTAGGTTTGGAATAAGTACAGTATAGAGTACAATGTGGATGCAGTATGAATTGGGTACACTTGGTGTCCCGCTCTCAGTGGCTTAGTCCCTGCTAGCAGTATGAGCAATGAACAAATAGCCTTTTCCCCAGGGATGCTGTGGTGACCTCTTGATGTAAAAGGGGGCCCCCTCTGTCTCCCCCTAAAGGCCTCCAGTGATCAGCAGTGGGAAACTGAAGTTAAGTGGAATCTCCAGTTTTCCTGTGGTAGTAGTGCAGGTGCTGTGATGTGGGTGGTGTTTTGCGCTGACCTCAGGTGACCTCACTTCCAGTCTCAGGCTCAGATCTCTGCTGGTATGGTCTCCCACTGGCAGGTAAATATTCAGACAGAGGTGCTATCTGTCTAACTCCCTCGGTGCCAATAGAAAGAGCTTTCCCAGGCAGTTTATTTAAAAATCATATTTCTATTCCTCCTACTGCACAGTGCCTACTGGGACCTGTAGTGTAAGGAGTCTATTCACCCCATTATATGGCTGTCGTCTCAAAGTCAAACTCCTAGAATTCTCAGCGCTCTACATAGAGGTCTATAGGCTTGTTTTGGCTATAACTCTCCCCCTGCTGGCCAGAAGAGGTGCAGCATAACATCAGTATCCCAGTGGAGGGAGACAAGAATGAAAAGCAATATGGTTGATTTACTAAAATCTTGTCATGTTGAAATGTCCAAGTACATCCCATGCGCAGATTCCGGGCTGATGAATGCAAATTTTCCTCCAGTACTTTTTGATAACACACTGCTTTTAACTTGGCATCAATTCTGACAAAATTTTCTGTGCATTTGTAACTCGCACATCCCCAAAACATCAGCGATCCACCTCCTTGTTTCACAGTAGGAATGATGTACCTTTCATCATAGACCTCGTTGACTTCTCTCCAAATGTAGCGTTTATGGTTGTGGCCAAAAAGCTCAATTTTGGTCTCATCACTCCAAATGACTTTGTGCCAGAAGGTTTGAGGCTTGTCTTTGTGTCGTTTGGCGTATTTTAAGCGGGATACTTTGTGGCATTTGCATAGTAATGACTTTCTTCTGGCGACTCGACCATAAAGCCCATCTTTCTTCAAGTGCCTCCTTTTTGTGCATCTTGAAAAAGCCACACTACATGTTTTCAGAGAGTCCTGCATTTCACCTGAAGTTATTTGTGGGTTTTTCCTTGCATCCCGAACAATTTTCCTAGCAGTTGTGGCTGAAATTTTAGTTGGTCTACCTGACCAGGGTTTGGTTTCAACAGAACCCCTCATTTTTCACTTCTTGATTAGAGTTTGAACACTGCTGATTGGCATTCTCAATTCCTTGGATTACTTTATATATCCCTTTCTTGTTTTATACAGTTCAACTACCTTTTCCCACAGATCCTTTGACAATTCTTTTGCTTTCCCCATGACTCAGAATCCAGAAACATCAGTGCAGCACTGGATGAACCCCATTGAAGTCAATGGGGACCCGAACTTTAAGGCACTAAAATGGCTCTAAAACACCAAAGGAAAGGGCTAGAGTGCTGCAAATGGCAGCAAAACGTAATTAAGAGCATGGCAAGTGCTCTGCAAACAAATGTGGATAGGGAAATAACTTAAAACAACAAAAAAAAACAGAAAAATAAAACAATGTTCTTCTTCATCTCTGAAGGACGAGGCCCATATGGAGTAGGAGGGAGGTTGAGGTGGTGGTGGATGTGGCGGTGACATAGGCGTGCGCACAGGGTGTGCTGGGTGTGCCTGGGCACACCCTAATCACCTAGGGCACATAGCATTGCCAGTGAGGAGATGGGAAAGATCTCCCTGGGACCTGCTCTGCTCTATTTCTCCTTGCCTACAGGTACATGGCCCCGATACATTACTCTCCCTGCTGGCAAACACATGCATGTGTATTTCAACTTTGGGGTGCACACCTTAATGCAATAGGCTGCGCACACCTATGGGCGGTGTAGGTGGAAGCGGCGGTGGAGGAGGACCAGGGCCGGATTAAGAGCATCATGGTCTTGGTGCTGAGGATTTTGAAGGGCCGTGCCTTGGCATGCACCCAGAGGAGGAAGGGTGCAGCCATGCATGCCTAATTCAACATGGGATGCGGTCTCTGAAGCCCATAAACACATCCATGCATCGGCAACTGTCCCTCCTTGTCAGGCCTTCGCGCTGTGTGGGGAGGTTCTGAGGGTGCTGCCTGGGGAAGCGAGCATAGAAGCCAGACTTCTGTGTTTACAAGTGACAGAAGAGCGGTAACAGTGAATATGGCCAACCCGGGGCCTATATAAAAGGTAGGGGCCTGGAGCTGCAGCTCCAATAGCCCCTACGTTAATCTGGCCCTGAGGAGGAGGACGAGGTAGCCAACACTGCTTCTTTTCACAAATTTTAAATGAGGGTACACCCCAAAAGAGTGAGAAAGAGCAAAAATGGAACAATGGGTGGGTAAGGTCGGTATCCATTGCTATTCTGCACAAGGTACGGAAAAGTCCCGTGGGATCCATGCCTGGTTCATTTTAATGAACGTGAGCTTGTCCACATTGTCTCTGGACAGGCGGCTGCGCTTGTCTGTTATAACACCCCCAGCCGTGCTAAATACCCGTTCAGATAATACACTGGCTGCAGGGCACGCCAGCACCTCCAAGGCGTAAAGGGCAAGCTCAGGCCATGTGCCCAATTTGGAGACCCAGAAGTTGAAGGGGGCAGACCCCGCATTCACTACATGTAGGCGTGTGCACACATACTGCTCCACCATGTTGGTAAAATGCTGCCTCCTGCTAAGACGTTCCATCTGAGCTGCTGGTGCTGCTGTTTGTTGTGGCGTGCTGACAAAGCTTTTCCACATTTCGGCCATGCTAACCCTGCCTTCTGAGGTGCTGGCGGTGCCCTGGTTGCGTTGGCGACCTCCTCCTCCTCCTCCTCTGCCTTGTGCTGCCACTGTGGCCCCGCTGTCAGATGGGAATGCCAGCAGCATCGCATCTACCAGCGTGCGCTTGTACTCGCGCATCTTGCGATCGCGCTCCAGTGAGTGAATTAAGGACGGTACGTTGTCCTTGTAACGGGGATCCAGCAGCGTGGCCACCCAGTAATCAGCACAAGTTAGAATGTGGGCAACTCGGCGGTCGTTGTGGAGACACTGCAGCATGTAATCGCTCATGTGTGCCAGGCTGCCCAGAGGCGACGGAAGGCTGTCCTCTGTGGGAGGTGTATCGTCCGTGTCCTCTGTATCCCCCCAGCCACGCACCAGTGATGGCCATGAGCTGGCCTGGGTGCCACCCTGCTGTGAACATGGTTCCATCTCCTCCTCCAGCTCCTCCTCCAGCTCCTCCTCCTCCTCATCCTCCAGAACTGTGCCCCTGCTGGACAATTGTGTCCCTGGCATTTGTGTGTGCAGGAACCCACCCTCGGAGCCCCTTGCGAGGAGGAGGAGTATGGAACAGGCAGCACCCTCAAAGCTTCAGAAGTATGAGATGAACCCCAAAAACTTGGAAAGGTGGATCTCACACGTACCGACACAGACTATCCCGCAATTTAATTGATCCCCAAAGGTTTTTATTGAATAGCGGAATAGGAAATATGATCAAAAAAAAGTGTATGTTTTTCACACGTACAGAAGCACACTAGGCCCCAATTACTATTGTTTGTACCCCTAAAAGGATGGATGAGGAGGAGGAGGATGAAACAGGCAGCACCCTCAAATCTTCAGAAGTATGAGATTGTGTTCACTGTACCCCACAAAGATTGTGTTCACTGCACCCCAAAAGGATTGTCTTCACTGCACCCCACAAAGATTGTGTTCACTGTAATCCACAAAGATTGTGTTCACTGTACCCCCCAAAGATTTTGTTCACTGCACCCCACAAAGATTGTGTTCACTGTACCCCACAAAGATTTTGTTCACTGCACCCCACAAGGATTGTCTTCACTGCACCCCACAAGGATTGTCTTCACTGCACCCCACAAAGATTGTGTTCACTGTACCCCACAAAGATTGTGTTCACTGTACCCCAAAAGGATTGTCTTCACTGCACCCCACAAAGATTGTGTTCACTGTACCCCACAAAGATTGTGCTCACTGTACCCCCCAAAGATTTTGTTCACTGCACCCCACAAGGATTGTCTTCACTGCACCCCACAAGGATTGTCTTCACTGCACCCCACAAAGATTGTGTTCACTGTACCCCACAAAGATTTTGTTCACTGTACCCCACAAAGATTGTGTTCACTGTACCCCACAAAGATTTTGTTCACTGCACCCCACAAAGATTGTGTTCACTGCACCCCAAAAGCATTGTCTTCACTGCACCCCACAAAGATTGTGTTCACTGTACCCCACAAGGATTGTCTTCACTGCACCCCACAAAGATTGTGTTCACTGTACCCCACAAAGATTGTGTTCACTGTACCCCCCAAAGATTTTGTTCACTGCACCCCACAAGGATTGTCTTCACTGCACCCTACAAGGATTGTCTTCACTGCACCCCACAAAGATTGTGTTCACTGTACCCCACAAAGATTGTGTTCACTGTACCCCACAAAGATTTTGTTCACTGCACCCCACAAAGATTGTGTTCACTGCACCCCAAAAGGATTGTCTTCACTGCACCCCACAAAGATTGTGTTCACTGTACCCCACAAGGATTGTCTTCACTGCACCCCAAAAGGATTGTCTTCACTGCACCCCACAAAGATTGTGTTCACTGTACCCCACAAAGATTGTGTTCACTGTACCCCACAAAGATTGTGTTCACTGTACCCCCCAAAGATTTTGTTCACTGCACCCCACAAGGATTGTCTTCACTGCACCCCACAAGGATTGTCTTCACTGCACCCCACAAAGATTGTGTTCACTGTACCCCACAAAGATTGTGTTCACTGTACCCCACAAAGATTTTGTTCACTGCACCCCACAAAGATTGTGTTCACTGCACCCCAAAAGGATTGTCTTCACTGCACCCCACAAAGATTGTGTTCACTGTACCCCACAAGGATTGTCTTCACTGCACCCCACAAGGATTGTCTTCACTGCACCCCACAAAGATTGTGTTCACTGTACCCCACAAAGATTTTGTTCACTGTACCCCACAAAGATTGTGTTCACTGTACCCCACAAAGATTTTGTTCACTGTACCCCACAAAGATTGTGTTCACTGCACCCCAAAAGGATTGTCTTCACTGCACCCCACAAAGATTGTGTTCACTGTACCCCACAAGGATTGTCTTCACTGCACCCCACAAGGATTGTCTTCACTGCACCCCACAAAGATTGTGTTCACTGTACCCCACAAAGATTTTGTTCACTGCACCCCAAAAGGATTGTGTTCACTGCACCCCAAAAAGATTGTGTTCACTGCAGCCCACACACAGAAAAATGGATGTGGATCACTGACACCTGCCTCCTATCCCACACCACACAGCAATATCGATTGTAGTTTGTAGAACACACTGACCCTATAATTCAGCAGACTCTATCCCTAAAATGCCTACAACTCGCCCTGCCTAAACACTCCGACCTGACCCTAAATTCTATCCGGACACCAATTCGTTTTCCCTGCCTGTCTTTCCCTAATCAGCAGCCAGCACGTATGTGTGCTCTGTCCCTGAGCTAAGCAGCAGAATGACGCCGCTGCGGCTGCCTCAAACTTATAAAGACTTGGTCACATGCTTCAGACGGCCAATCACAGCTACTCATACATTTGCAGGCATGGCTGGGATAGCTTAAGGCACACCAGTTAAACGATTGTTGATTGGCTGTTGAAAGCCCGCCATGAAAAGAGCGCCAAAACATGCAAAACCCGGAAATAAAACGACCGAACACGGATTTTTTACCCGAACATACAGTAAAGTGTCCGTGTCCGTGTTCGGGTAACAAAAATCCAATTATTCGGTATGAACACGAATAATACAGTCCGTGTTCGCTCAACACTAGTCCTGGATTAAAGGGATGAGGTGGCAACCCTACTGCAGGCATACTAGGCAGATGAAGCAGATATGGTACAGTGGCTGGAGGCAGGTGGCGTCCAAGGTAAGTAGCAGGTAACTGGTGGAGCTGAAGCCAGGAGCTTGGTCAGGTACCAGGTTTTTACATCAGAACGTAAGCATAGTCAGGAGGGTGAGGGAGAGTCATACACAGATGAACAGGAAAAGCAAGTCCATTAGGCAAGCCGGGGTCAAACCAGGGGGCAGGCAGAAGACAGGTCCAAGAGCAACCTGAGTCTGTAAAGGAGAATCCACAGAGAAAGGGTTCCAAAGGAGCAAGAGCACTGGAGAGCCGAATATCAACCAGCAATCTCTGAAGGCCCTATAGGGCAATCCCTTATAAAGGCCGTTTGGTGCCAGTCCTGAATGTGAGCATGCGTGAGCGAATCTGCATCTTGTTCTCTGGTGCCTTCCTACTAACCTTCTATTTCCTATACTGTAGAAAGTATCCTGTTCTCCCAATGCTGGCAGAAGCTGCTTCTGTCCCTCTTTATACCAAGTGTAGTGATTATAAACAACTCACATGGATAATCGCAGGGGCTTAGAAATCTGTCTGCCTCTTGAAGTCCATCCCCCATTGCAGGCTGTGTCCTCCCCTCTCTCTCCTGCCCGCTACAGCTGCCGGAACCTCCTCCTGTTAGAATTTAGAAGTCAAATAAGGCGGGCTGGGGAATGGGTCAAGTACAGTGCCATTTCCATTGGCTGAGCAAGCAGCAGGTTCGGCATTTTTTTGAACACCATATTTCCATAAGGGATATTCATGGACAGATGCAAAAATCAAGGATTTTTACAAACTGATCGTGAATTTACAGAAGCTTGGCAATACTGGTATACTGATAATCTCACTGTGGGACATCCAAATAATATGTGGGCAACTTCTGCACACACAAAAGGCTAACAGTCATCTTGGATGTTGGGGAAATATTTGGATCTGGAATTTAAGCCCCACACCAAAATGCATGAGTACCAAAAGAATTTTCTTTAAAAAAAAAAAAAAAAAGAATACAAAAGCCATGGTATACGATCTAGAAAACAATAGTTCACCATAAGAACCACAGAAAACTGTAAAAAATTTAATAAAAATTATAAAAATATGCTTTATAAACCTCTGTCAGAATGGAATCCAAGGGTGTAAAGAACTGAGTGGGATAGTAATAAACTGCATATTAACAATATTTATTGGTGATAATAATCATGCTGGCATAGATCATATTGCTGTAGAGGGAGGAAAGGTGGCAGGCCCAGGTTGTGCAGTAATCGCTGTTACATAGCAGGAGTATACAGTACTCTCCGCGTGATAGTATTCCAGAGTTCGAGTGAGTGGAACCAGGGAGGGGAGAGTAATGGGCAGGGAATGGATAGACAGAATTGGGAAAAAGGAAGGGGGTTGGTACACAAGGGCAGGCAGAAGAAATAGGGGGAAAGAGAATAGGGTAGAGAAGGGAGCATTGGTCTAAAATATTTCTATGGCTTTATTCAACTTATCCCAGTTTATAATCATAGTACAAGTATACTGTATTTGTAATAATTGCATATATACAGTATTTATCAACCATTTTTAAACTGCATTTTTTTTGTTGTTATTCTTTGATGAAATATTGTTTTCTGTTGTTTATTCTTTGATGAAATATTGTTTTCTATCCCATATGCCAACTTTATATGCTGACTTTTGTACTCACTTTGTTTGCAAAAACGTAATCTTGGATTCAAACATTTCGATGTGAGGCTTCAATCCGATATTCCAATATTTTGACTATGACTAGCTGGCTTAGAAGGTCAAAAAAAGGAGCTTTTGGATAAACCAGCTTAGTGAATGTGCTTTATTATAAAACGGCACTATGAAAACTCTCACTCCCCTACCTCTGAAGAACCTATAAAAATTATGGCGAAACATGTTGGGTATAGGTTTTTAATGGCCAAAATTGCAGTTAGAGGAAAACAATTAGAGCTGTGTAGAGAAAGAGTAGCAAATAATAGAAGGAGAGAACGAGAAATAGAAATGTGTAAGAGATATATGACAGTGATTAACGTTTCCCTCTAAATTGTTGTGGGTGCAAAAATGTAAACACGGAAATTGAGGAAATAATGTTTTTGATAGATGGCTAATAAAATTGTATTTTATAAACTGATGGGGCTGGCATGCGAATAGTAATGTATGTCATATCCATTATGCTATATGAAGAAATTGAAACCCCATATTCAGAATGAGAGATTTTGAAAAATACATTTCCTGAAAGATAAAACAATATACATATCCCATAGTCCTTGTACCCTGAAAAAATATTTTTTAAGAGACCTGGTCACCAGTTAAAGCTTTTTTTAAATAAAATACTTGTATTATAATGTGCTGTATAATATATACAGGTTTGCTATTGTTTTATATTTCAGCCTAAGTATTGAAGTTTTACAGAAAATTATATTGAATTTAAAATGCATAATTTGCATAAACATGAAATAATAATTAAAAAAAGGCTAACAGTTCCAAAACCCTGTACTTGTCTCATATATGATACTTCTACATTGCACATCAGGACATATATATTTTTGGGATTTTTTTTAAGAATCGGAGATAACAAAAACAAGCTCTCACTCAGTGCTGCAGCAAGAGCCACTCTCTTCGAACACCGACCGCCATCATGACCGACACAGCAATCTCCTTCGCCAAGGTCTTCTTGGCCGGCGGTGTGGCCGCTGCTATCTCCAAGACCGCTGTAGCACCCATTGAACGAGTCAAGCTTTTGCTTCAAGTCCAACATGCAAGCAAACAAATCACAGCTGACACAGCTGACAAGCAATACAAAGGAATCATGGACTGCGTTGTACGTATCCCCAAAGAACAAGGTTTCTTGTCCTTCTGGCGTGGTAACCTTGCCAATGTGATCAGGTATTTCCCAACCCAGGCCCTCAACTTTGCCTTCAAAGACAAGTATAAGAAGATCTTCCTTGATAATGTTGACAAGAGGACCCAGTTCTGGCGTTACTTTGCTGGAAACCTGGCATCCGGTGGAGCTGCTGGAGCCACCTCCTTGTGCTTCGTTTACCCAAACTGCCTTGCCAAGATTTTCAAAGCTGATGGGCTTAAAGGTCTCTACCAAGGTTTCAATGTATCTGTCCAGGGAATCATCATTTACAGAGCTGCTTATTTTGGAATCTATGACACAGCTAAAGGTATGCTTCCAGATCCCAAGAACACACACATATTCATCAGCTGGATGATTGCTCAGACAGTAACGGCATTTGCCAGCTTTGCCTCTTACCCATTTGACACAGTCCATCGTCGTATGATGATGCAGTCTGGAAGAAAAGGAGCTGAGATCATGTACAGTGGCACAATTGACTGTTGGAAGAAGATTGCAAGAGATGAGGGTGGCAGGGCTTTCTTCAAGGGTGCCTGGTCCAACGTGCTCAGAGGAATGGGTGGTGCTTTTGTCTTGGTCTTGTACAATGAGCTCAAGAAATACATCTAAGTTTATCCTTGTTCAGATGTCTGTGACCTGGCATGCTGTATTATGTAACATACCCTGAATGTTTTGGACTATTTTTTTTTGTCAAGCACACCTTTTATTTATAAAATGTAACTGGTAATCTTACTGGTTGATATTTGGGGAAACAAGTTTATTCCATTTCAGCAGCTTTTCACATTAACATAAATCATTCCCTTATACCCACTTACTGCCAGTGGGGCCTGCATTTGTAGTGCACATCTGATAGTAGGTGGGCTTACCTGATGGGACTCAATTCAACGTTCCTTTATTTTTTATTTCAGTCATTCATGTTTTTAAATAACCTAGGTTGGAGGAAATAAAAAATATGGATCTAAAAAAAAAAAAAAAACAAGCTCTGCATTGTTCCTAATTAAACCTTCTATATAAAAACAAATATCCCTTATTAGCAAGATTTAACATACAGTACTGTCCAAAAATTATTATACCCCTCAACCTACAATATTCAATAGTATAAATAAACATAAATTCATAAATATATACGGTAGAGTGCAAATGTATATGAATTTGCATTATATACAATGTGTGTGTGTTTACTTTTTTATGGATTTTTTGATAATCTATTGATTGTCTGGGCCTTAAAATATAGACCACACATTTTAACTGTGTGCCATAGCTAACATCACTAGGACATTGGTTTTCCTCAAGAAAGGTGCTAGAAAAAGAAATAGAAAGGAAAAGCTAAATAGTGCAGTCATTCCCCTGAGCCTCATCGATCCAGCGAAAGTTAATGGATCTACTGATCCCAAGCTTTCTCAGACTACTTTAGAGTGTTATGAAGAGCACACATGAGTTTTTCATTGATTGTCACCCAATTTATTTATATTTATCATAATCCAAAGAAATGGAGGTTTTTTTTCCAATGTTTCACTATTGCGATTCTAGCTGCCAAAATAAGTGACTTCTTTATTGCAGAGATCAATTTTTGTGCTATGTTTAATTAGTTTCTTCTTCCTCTGTTAATAGGCTATACAAAATAAATAGGAATTTGACACTTCTCTGGGTGTAGGATCTCAATATCTTCCAGCTCCCCCCTGCAGTTGTCTTGGCTCACACTGGCAGTTTTTGGGTCAATTTCTGATGGTGAAATATTAACTACAATTATTGATTATTATTGATCTTACATCCATGACTGTTTTAAAAATAGTCTGGAGTCTTTGAAAGCTCTGGAGTGACAGGTTACTGTACATAATCCTGACTCTGCCATATGCTCTGCCATGTTTGACTGCTGTACTCCTGAGTACAGCAGTCAAGAGTACATAATGCACAGCCCAAAGTGCTAGCATTTGGGGGAAAAATATCCCCAAGCAATACTCTCTTCCAAAAACCCCCAGCAAAACTTCCTCCCTTATTTGTATTCCATCACCCACCTCTGCCTCCACTGCATAATTTACCCATTGCTTACTGCTGTAACCCTGACTCACCTCTGCAGCCCCTCGTCCATTGCATTCACCTGCGAACACTTGTCCACCTTTCCCCTCTACATTCCCTTTACCACCACTCACCTTTGCTCCAAATCCACCAGTGCTATCTGCACTCCCTTATCCACCATTCGTCTCTGCACACCAACACCAGTATAAAGTGAGCAGCGGTAAGAAATGTAAATAAAAAAATTGTGTCTAAGGATACAAGAAGGATAAGAAACTTTTTTTTAACTAGGACAGGGGAAGAGCAGGCTGATATGCATTAATGAAAAGACATGGGAAGAGGAGTCATAAGCATTATTATAAGCAATGGTGAAAAGAACAGAGTGGGTGATGTGAGGTGGAAACTCAGGAAGGGTAAGGGATTAGCAGAACAAGTGAGAAGTTTGTGCAATACTGACAACAAACTACTGAGATTGATCATTAAAGCTGATTTCTGAGATTGGAACTGACAATTGAAATTTACAAGTAAAGTTGGCAAGTGGGACTTGCATCTAAAGCTGAGGAGTGTAGATAACAGCTGAGGCTGATGAAATGGGAATGACAAAACACCAGTGGGATAACAGGTGATGAATAATGCCGAAAGTGAGGTTTATGTGACAAGGGCTTGCACTGAAGATCAAGTATGAGAACGATGAGTAAGGAATTAAAAAAAAAAAATGGTGTTAGGACATCTAAAGAGGACAATTGATTGACCTTTTGGGTGTAAGTTTATTAAACAGGGATAATTTCTCGTTCAAATTTTTTTATTAGAGTTATGTACATACAATAGATACAACAGAAATGTAAAAAGGATACAACAAAAATGTAAAGAAGATAGAGTCCAAATATAGAGTGGGCAAATGGTATACAAGATATAGAGAGAGTCAATGAGCGATAATGAAAAGTTATATACGTATAATAAATAATGTAGAAGTGGAAGTCAATGGGGTTGAAATAATAGAAATCGCGTGTCCGTGTCCTCCCTATGGGTCACCCCTAATGGGTTCAAGCTGTGACCCAGAAGGAGAACAGGTAATGGGAACCTTCCACAAATAAAGGATCTTTGAAAAAGTTGCATATCTTGACTAATAAAAGTATCTCATAGAACATATGAAGAACAGCCTAATATAGCATGACACATAGTCTTCCAACTGTTCAAACTAAACGAGGACTCAAATCTAGTAGAGTAAGTAAATTGTTGTATCGAAAGATTACTAAAAACCAAATAAAAATAAAAAGAAATAGAGGGAAGGAGAAGAAAACAGAAGGCAAGAATGCCAGAAAGGAAAAGAGTGGAAGATAGAGAAAAGAAGTGGGAACAATTATCGGGAATAAGGCAAGGTAGAAGGAAACAATATAATAGAATGAGTAGGAATGTTACCAAGAAAGTAAAATAGCTTCATTGAAGTCTGGGGGAAGCATCTTGGAAATCCAAGGTTTCCAAAGAATGTTGAATTTATTCAAAGTGCCATTATCTAAGGCCAACATAAACAGAGATAATTTATCTCATTTCAGTTCTCAGCAGTTCTTAGAGAAAAATCATCTCCTCCAGCACCCTGTTTATGAAGCGGAGGACATTTATTCTCAGAAGGAGAACAGAGGAGAAGTTTTTCCTCTGAGAACAGCTGAGATCTGTATAGAAGGGGGAGGACTGCTCGTGATTTTATGAGATACCTGTGTGATTACAGACCAGCAGAGTTAAAAAAGTGAAGCCAAAATTAAAAAGACCCTGTAATTACATGAAACACTGACCACTGGTGTTTTTTTTTAATTTGCAGCCTTTTACGCACATTTTGGCACATTCTTTAAATGTGTATTTATTGCGCATTTTGGCATTATTTTTGCAAAATTTGCTGCTTCTTTAGAAGACATTTAGGCATGGATTTTTTTATTGGGCATTTTGGCGCTTTTCTAAACACACATTTTGGTGCTTTAATGCATATTTTGGCACAGGTTATTTTAACATGCATTTTGGTGTAGTTTATATTGCACATTTTGGCATTTCTTTTAGTACATATTTTGACGCTTTTTTAACTTGCATTTTGATTTAAGCCTCATACACACGTACCGATCGTCGGCCGTAAATATTCGGCCGACGACCGATCGGCCGATTGTAGGCTTGTTAGTATGATGCTTCCGACAGCCGACAGCGCATTTTCGGCCGAACAGAATCTGTCGTGCAGGCATTAAAATTTTTGTTGGCCAACACCAGAACGGCCGATTGTTCGCCAGTCAGTACAGAATTCGCCCGACAATCATCAGATTTGCAAGACTGGGCATGCTCAGGAAAGAAAAAAGACAAGGAAAGTTAACCATCACATGACATCACTTCTGTAGTCGGCTGTTGTTGGCCGACAAAATTCGTGTGCAGTCTTTTGCACTTTTCAGCGGACAGGACAGCCCTGGACAAAAGACGGCCGATCGGTACGTGTGTACGAAGCATTCGTTTTTATGTGTATTTTGGCAAACAACACATCTGTATAGCCACTTTTGGGGTGCCATTAACAATTAATGTGACTACAAACATACCATGCATTTTGCATGTGTTTCTGGAATGCATACAAAAATGCAGGTAAAAAATTAGCCAAAATACATGCTAAAAAACACCAAAATGCATATAAAAACGCATTTAACCACTTCCCGCCCGCCCTATTACAGATTGACGGCGGGAATGTGGTTGAGTTATCCTGACCGGACGTCATATGACGGCGGCAGGATAACTCCGCTCTGGGCGCCCCCCGGGGGCGCGCAGAGCGGCGATCGGTGATGCGAGGTGTCAGTCTGACACCCTGCATCTCCGATCTCGGTAAAGAGCCTCTGACGGAGGCTCTTTACCATGTGATCAGCCGTGTCCAATCACGGCTGGTCACATAGTAAATAGGAACAGACGTTGATCGGCTTTCCTTAGTTCGTGCCTGACAGGCACGAGTAAAGGAGCGCCGATCGGCGGCTCCCCTGACAGGGGGGGGGGGTCGGCACTGGTAATCAGATCATTGATTACCAGTGCAGACCCTCGGGGGGGGGATGCCACTAGATCCACCAGGGATGCCCACTATGACCCCAGGGATGCCCACTATGACCCCAGGGATGCCCACTATGGCCACCAGGGATGGCAATCAGGGCTCAGGGAGCCCCCCATTGCCCTCCCCATCAGTGATGCCCACCAGTGTCCTCCCTATCAGTGCTGCCCACAAGTGCCCATCACTGCCATCCTTTAGTGTCGCCCACCAGTGCCCATTATTGCCCACCAGTGCCGCCTATCAGTGCCCATTAGTGCCCATCAGTGCCGCCTGTCAGTGCCGATCAGTGCCGCCCATCAGTGCCCATCAGTGCCCACCAGTGCCGCCTATCAGTGCCCATTAGTGCCCATCAGTGCCACCTATCAATGCCCGTCAGTGCCACCTATCAGTGTCCATCAATGCCGCCTATCAGTGCCCAGCAGTGCCGCCTATCAGTGCCCACCAATGCTGCATATCTGTGCTACCTATCAGTGCCACATATCAGTGCCTATCAGTGCCGCATATCAGTGCCGCCTATCAGTGCCACCTATCAGTGCCACCCCATCAGTGCCACCCCATCAGTGCCACCCCATCAGTGCCTCCTCATCAGTGCCTGTCAGTGCAGTCTCATCAGTGCTCATCAGTGCAGGAAAAAAATTATTTATTTACAAAATTGTATAACATAAACAAAATTTTTTTTTTTTTTTTTTTAAACTTTTCGGTCTTTTTTTATTTGTTTAGCAAAAAGTAAAAATCGCAGAGGTGATCAAATACCACCAAAAGAAAGCTCTATTTGTGGGGGGAAAATGACATAAATTTGGTGAAGGTACAGTGTTGCATGACCGCGCAATTGTCATTCAAAATGCAACAGCGCTAAAAGGGGAAAATTGGCCTGGGCGGGAAGGGAGGGAAGTTCCCTGTATTAAAGTGGTTAAAAAACATGCCAAAATGTGTGTTGATAAAAGCAGCAAAACATGCGTTAAAAAAACTGCACCAAAATGCTCATAAAAAGGCCTAAAAAGCAAAATTGAACCTTTTTTGGGCATTTAGCACTGTGCATTTTTTCAATGCGCATTTTGGCGTGTTGGTAGCATATTTGTTAAATGACAAAATGTGCAGCAAAATGCATGTTTGCTAACTGAATTTGGGGTGCCATTACCAATGAATGGCACCTAAAAGCGCACTGTGTATTTTGACACAATTTTACCAAAATTTGGATGTGTGGCAAGAATTGCGCAATTCTGCCAACAACGTTACACGGATGTGAATAGGTCCTATACTGTATATAGTTATTTATATCACTTTTTATCCTCGCCTGTGCTGATATTAGGAAGAAAAAAAGCCTTTCCTTACATCACAGCAGCTTCTCACCCAGATTCTCAACCTCTGGGATAGAGATATTTTACAGAAATAGCCAGTGAAATCTTCACATCTCGCCTTCATAAACCAACCGTCTGTGTAAAAGTGAATGACAGAAGAGTGTGTTCTGTGATGAGAAGTGAAGAACATGTTCTCCAAGCCTCATCTACGCTTCATAAACTGGCACACCTGAGAGATCAGCTGTGATCATTAGGATCTCGGGTTTTCTGTCTTTCATAAATGGATACCTAAAGCCCCGTACACACGTGCAGATTGTTGGCCGAAAAGCTTCGGCCGACGACCGATCGGCCGATTTTCGGCTTGTTAGTATGATGCTTCCGACAGCCGACAGCGCACTTTCGGCCGAAAAGAATCTGTCCTGCAAGCATTAAAATTTTTGTATGCCGACACCAGAGCGGCCGATTGTTCGCCAGTCAATACAGAATTCGGCCGACAGACAGCAGATTTGCAAGACTGGGCATGCTCAGAAAAGAAAAAACACAGGAAAAGTTAACCATCACATGACATCACTTCTGCAGTCGGCTGTAGTCGGCGGACAAAATTCTTGTGCAGTCTTTTGCACTTTTCAACAGACACGACAGGCGGGGACAAAAGACGGGCGATCGTTCGGCTGACGATCTGCACGTGTGTACGGGGCATAAGACCTCATGCACAATGGATGTTTTTACAGCTACTGTTTTTTGGCATCAGATGTTTTTTTATGCAGCCAGTAAACTCCCTAGCATGTTATCCTATGCGTCCATGCACACATAGACTGTTATCAGCAGTTTTTGGCGGGGGAGTTTTTTGGCTGCAAAAAAACTCCAGAACTAGTTTATGAAGTGTTTTTCAGCTGTAAAAATGCTCTTACTCTGATAAAAGCTTAAAAACGCCCAAAAACGTGAAAAATGTGGCTATTCGGTGTTTATCAACGATTTTGAGCCATAAGCTTTTGTGGGAGTATAGTTTTGCTTTAAAAAAAGCTAAAAAACGCTACTATTAAAAAGCTGAAAAACGCCTTCTACAGCTACAGCTTTCTACTGATGTTTTGATATTGTCCAGTGTGCATGAGGCCAAAGGTTGGCCATACATTATACAATTTTCTTAAAATTTTCTGTACAATTTTCTTAAAATTTAGTTTGAAGTGAAAGTGTTGTTTAGCTTTGACCTCATATTTTGTGGTTTGTGGTAAATCTAACAGAAAATTGTACAATAAAATTGAACATGTATGGCCGGCCTTAGAGCCCAGCAGCATTACTGCAACTCCAGGGGAGGGAAGTTAAACCTCTTAAAGATACATGCTGATTCTGCTCCCTGAAAATTCTATACCAATGCAGACTTTATGAAAGTCAGTGCTTGCATAGGGCTAGGCACATCTATGCCCTCCAAGTTAGTCTGTTTAGATCTGGTGATTGGCACTGCATGGTGGGAGCTGGGGAGTATGTACTGTACAATTTGGTCCTCTACCAAGTAGTACACCTGTACTAGGGTTTTCTCAGGGTTGAAGCATCAGATCTTAGAGGGAGTACTGGCAAGCTAAGAGCCTGCTACAAAATATTTGTATTTACCTGTAGTTGTGCTGCATGTGCCTTGAGGTTTCTTCAGGGGTGCCTTGGCAAAATGCCTAAAAATTGCCCAAAATTGTATACAACTCAGTGGGTGGATGAAACCTGCCTTTCAGTTGCACAAAGCCACAGTTTTTCATTGTACACCATTACAACCTTCTAGCTGCCAACCTCCTTAAGACCAATGACATCATCAGTTCATAAGGAGTATGTCATATCATCCTTGTTTGTCCCTCCATTGCCTCTCTCCGTCGGCTTTGGAAGAATAAATCACCGTAATTCTGCATTATGTAAAGGTATCAATAGTTTTTACATTTTAGAATGGGGCGCCTCAAGACTGTCCATCATTTTGGAGGGTGCCTCGAGACTGTCCATAACTTTTAAAGGGTTCCTTGACTGGAAATGGAGAAACACTGCTCTATATTGTGTTAATATTAATTATTTTGTTATCATCTACTTGATAAATTTGGCTGTGTGTTCATCCATATCTACCTTACTATGTAAGATTTCACCTCTTGTATAGAATTCACTGCTAGATGGAATGTTGTCCTTTGGCTGTGCTCAATATCTGTGGTTGTCTGTGATAGACTCCCTGCAGAGGCATATTTGAGCTCCTATCATGCACTTGACAGTTTTTTCATATGCAATCTTAATTCATCAACCATAATAATTCAGAATAATGCTGCTGTGTTGCATCATATTTTGCTTCTTTTATTTCTGGCAATCACTGGTAACATGCGTTAAAAGAAAATCAGTATTGTATTTTGTTAGATAAAAATCCTCAAGGACTAAATGCTTTATACATGCCGTATATAGTACTTGAAAGTGACAGGTTAAAAAGTACAATTCTGTTTCATGAACTCAACGTGCCTCTAGATTACCACTGAGTCTAAATCACATTATAAAAGTGATTGCCTAACTCCCGCAGTGTGAATAACTTGAAATGAAAATCAGTACAGAAGGCATCAGGTTTTTAAGTTTACAGTTGTTTTATTCATCGAAGTACGTTCATAGTAGGTAAGTCCTATTGCTGTTTGAAAGTTTTTAAAATCCTTCCTAGTGAATATCTGCTATTTTGTCCAGTGCTAGGTTCACATATATGCATTTACGAGAATGCATGGTAATTACCACGCATTTCTGTACCCACAGGCAAAAATGAGCTACTATATAGCAAATGCATGGGGGTGCCATTAATTGTTAATGGCACCCCTACACATCAGAAAACACAACACATGTTCGGGTGTGGGAAATCGAATGGTGCAAAAGCACCAAGCTATTCCTTGCGGCTGTGATTTAAAAAAGACGCAGCAATCTTTTTCCTGAGTTTCCCGCAGGTACAGCAGCCCATTTAAATGAAGCGCTGCATGCAGAAATCACACATATGTGAACCTAGCATTAAGTAGTGCAAGGACACAGATATAAAAAAAAAACCTTGGTCACTTAGAAAACCTGCTGGGTAGCTTACCTAAGGCAGCTTTCACACAGGCTTTCCAATCAGGTCCACCTGTCAGTTTTTCAGGCGGACCTGATCAGACGCTCCATGCACCCGTATAGAGCGGCGGATGTCAGCAGTGACAGGTGCTGGCACCCGCTGCTGTCTGATCCGATAGTGCCTGTGAAATTCAGACGGATGGTAACCCTATTTTCCATCTGTCTGGAGAATCAGTTTGGATAAAAAGGGACAGGCGGTCTGTTTTCATCCGATCTCCCATAGAGGAGAGCGGGGCTCTGACAGGTCCATCTCAACACAGTGAGCGGAGACAGACCTGTCATCTGTCTGCTCAGCGGGGATCAGCAGATCTATCCTCACTGAGCAATATGGAGTCTGCCGGCCCGGAAAACCTGTGTGAAAGGATCATTACATCTTCAGATTCATCCTGCACAGTGGGTTGTACTTCTTAAAAGTACCTGGAGTTCCTGGTTTCTGAAAACCCTTGGATTTTGGAAGTGATTTTGAACCTGAATAGAACCTGAATAGAATATCTCCAATTAAGTCACAGACAGCAAGAAACATTTTTAAAAAAAAATTTTGGGGACATTGGCGGCAGTGGACAAAGCATAAAAAATGAAATGCGTTTTCTGGAGCTAAGCAAAACCACCAAAAATGTTTTAATATCGAAGTATGTTTTTTTAAAAAAAAAACTCAAATGTGCCGAATAAACAGAATAGTTATTGGAAAGATGTTGGGTGCATCTTTTTGGCCCCTTTCACACATACAGTCCGTTCAGTTCATCAGTTCAGTCACGTCAAATGTATCAGTTTTTCATCAGTTTTTCATCCGTTTTTCATCCGTTTTTCATCAGTTTTTCATCCGTTTTTCGTCAGTTGTCATCAGTTTTTCATCCGTTTTTCGTCAGTTGTTATCCGTTTTTCATCCGTTGTCGTCCGTTTTTCATCCGTTGTCATCAGTTGACATCAGTTTTTCATCCGTTGTCATCCGTTGTCATCAGTTGACATCCGTTTTTCATCCGTTGTCATCCGTTTTTCGTCCGATCCGTTTTTTTGAAGGATGAAAAATAGGGCATTCATCCGTTCAAAAAAACGGACATTGACGGAAGTGGATGAAAACGGATGTTAACTGATGATCATCAGTTGTCATCCGTTTTTACATAGAGATGCATTGATGTCCGTTTTTCATCCGTCAACGGATGGATGAAAAACGGACAAACGGACAGCATGTGTGAAAGGGGCCTTTGTGTCATTTCCCAACTTTTGTTCTTTTCATTTGGAACCACTGATCAATATTAGGCTAGGCATTGCTTAACTTTACTAAAACTGGAGAGTGCAATATCTGGTGCAGCTGTACATGGTAGCCAATCAGCTTCTAACTTCAGCTTGTTCAAAAAAGCTCTGACAAAAAAAAAAAACCTAGAAGCTGATTGGTTTTTATGTACAGCTGTACCCGATTGTGCACTCTTCAGTTTTAGTAAACCATCCCCATTGTTGAAGGTTGCATATACTTACCTTTTATATCTTCCACATCTCTTCCTAGCGTTGACTAATTTTCTGTTTTACAAAAAGAGATGCAAATATATATAAGGAGTTTCAAATTTCTTTCACATCTGTCCGTCAAGTTGTGTTGGGGTCTGTCAGGGTTTGATTTTCTTCAATTTCTTATGTAGCCAGCAACGGTGACTCTTTTTTTGATGGAGGTCTAGTCATATTTTTTCCAACCTCTATCTCCATTGAGGAAATTTAACTTTGCTCACTGTGCAGGAAGTGGACTAAAATCTATGCAACTGAGATATAAACAACAAAACAGACAAGACCAAATCAGCCCATGGATTATACAGTTTTTTTTTTGTTCAAGTAGTGGGTTTAACAAAACTAACTGATTTGATTCCCCCATCCACACGCTCGATGAACTTTCCCACTGGGCTATTGTATTCTGACAGCAGAGAGACTTCCCTGCCGTCAGAATTCACTAATCAGCATTGGCTTCTCTGGCTACAAAATAAGCACAAATAAATGTATCTAATGTACACAGGGGTTGCTACACAAATATGAAATGGACAGTAATTCATTCCTATGGGCTTGCAGGTGTAAACAGATGATCATCCATTTGCATCCACAAATATCCTTGCCCGTTTAGGTCTGTTTTTTATTAAACAGAATAAAGCTGCATCCTTTTCCATTTGGATGAATCTGAACGAATGTGAACAGATGCCATCACTTTACTTCCATTTCATTTATGTCCATTTTTTAGGCAAGCAATGTTTTTTCTATTCAAAATATTCCAAGGATATAATCTCTGCAGTACCTGACCATGCTCTGAAACATATCTTACAAACATAAATACAATCCAAAGACAATATAGTGCCCTCAAGATCCAAAACACAATACATTTATATAAAAAAGGTTTGTGCAAATATGATCAGTGCACTAACTGCCAAAATTATGTTCTCGGTGAAATAAAAGTCCAAAAAATATTGTGAAGAATTATGCCAACACTGTGCCCTTCCTCTGCTCCCACTCTTAGCTCACCACACTCACCAGAAGTTGTTGACCCCTTTAACCACTTTAAGACCGGAAGGATTTGCCCCCTTAATGACCAGGCCCTATTTTGCGATTCGGCACTGCGTTACTTTAATTTGACAATTGCACAATCGTGCGACTCTGTACCCAAATAAAATTGACGTCCTTTTTTCCCCACAAATAGAGCTTTCTTTTGGTGGTATTTGATCAACTGTGCGATTTTTATTTTTTGCGCTATAAACAAAAAAATAAAATTTTGAAAAAAAACTATATTTTTCACATTCTGCTATATGACATTAAAAAAAAATTAAAAATCTAAATTTTTTAACATTTTAGGCCACTTTGTTTTCTGCTACATATTTTTGGTAAAAAAATTGCAACAAGCGTATTTTTATTGGTTTGTGCAAAAGTTATCACGTCTACTAACTACGGGAAAGATTTATGTCATTTTTATTGTTAACTAGTAATGGCGGCAATCTGCGATTTTTTTTTTTGTGGGACTGCAACATTGCGACAGACAGATTGGACCCTGAACTGTTTGAAAGTGCACTTATATTTATTGTATCAAAAACAGGCTATGTTAGGTTACCGTTAATTTTTTTCAAAGAAAATATTTTCTTGAGACAGACTTTTAAAGCTGTCGTAGAGGGTTTTTTCCTAAAATACCAAACCTGTTATACTTACCTGCATTGTGTAATGGTTTTGCACAGAGCTGCCCCAAAACTCCTCTTTTGGGGTCCCCCACTGGTGCTCTTGGCTTCTCCACTTCCCAGTGTGCCTCCATAGCAAGCTGCTGGCTATGGGGGCTACACCTGCAGACTTGATCACAAGCAGAGATGTGTGTGTGTCTATTTGCTCACCCAGCTCAGCCCTGCCCCCACTCTCTGCTCACAGGATTGTATTGACCACAGCAGGAGCCAATGGCCCTCACTGCTGCCTCTGTGAGCAGAGAGGAGAGGGCTGCTGCAGACAGGCTCAAAGTTAGATCGAGATTGGGCTCAGGTAAGTAAACAGGAGGGTGAGGGGGCGATACAAATGCAAGGACATTTTTTACCTAAATGCAGGGAATGCATTAAGGTAAAACATTTCTAGCCTTTAGAACCACTTTAAGTAGTCTAAACATAAATAGATTTCTATTCACATTGTGCTGATACTGGTTGCAGTAATTTATAGGAACACATGCTGCTAATTGCCAGCTTTCTGCACAGTCTCCAGATCCTTCACTGTATCAACTCTGTAATGTGGATGTAGAATGGGGCAAATAAATGGGAAAATAAAGAACAATAAATCAGAACAATATAATGAGGCCTTCATTTAAATTTATATGTATTCATTCTTAATGAGTTCATGAATACGATTAAAGCAGAATTCAAGCAAATTATCATATTTACTGCCTTTTAAAACTGGGAGTGATAGAAAACTTTTTTTCCTCTAGAGAACATTAGTACTTAATTTCGATTTAAATATTTAAAATCTAAACTGTGCTACACCGAAAAATATTTTGATGTGTTGGTCATGTATAGAGTGTAATTTTGAAATTATACTTTGTGCATAATTTAATTTTTTTCCCCTCTGTAGAAAGGGACAAATGGTAAACATGGACAGGGCCGCTGATAGGGCGGGACCACCGCTCCTCCTATAGGGGGCCTGGGCACGCATGGGACCCGGAAAGCAAGGCGGATTGGTGTGGTGTGGCAATTGCAGAAACTATGCCCTCTGTGTCTCCATCCAGCAGCTGAAAGAATGTTTCTCTCTCTTCCTCTTGTCGGCTCTCAGCTGCTGGATGGAGAGACACAGAGGGCATAATTTCTGCAATTACCACACCGATCCACTTTTCTGTCTGGGTCCCCGTTTTCCTCTCCAGGAAAACAGAGGGATGTGTCAGGAAACTGAGAGCGGGGCAAGGAGCCGGTAAATATGTAATTTACCAGCTTCTTCCTAGGGCTGTCTTAAAGCACAGGCACCTCTGCGAACTGTCCAGGGGTCCTAGGTGCATGGGGGGCTTTAAAGTTTTCTCCCAGCAGTTTTCTGGCTCTTTTGCTACAGGTCAGTTCTGTTATCTATCTCTTAGATGTCCAGCTGTCTTCATGGCTCTCTTCATCCCTGGAATCTTCCTCCCTGCCTCAGGCACTATCCCATCCTGCTCCTTCCATCCTCTCACACATCCATCCATCTCTGCCTGTCACACTGCTCCTCTCCCAGATCCTTGTTACCCTCGCTGCTCCCTCCCTTCTCCCAGCCGACATGTAGCATCCCTGCTAATATACTGCCTCTTCCCCAGCTGTCCGAACACTTTCTCAACAATGAGTCCCTCTAGTTCACTGTCCTTCACTCCCCACCCCCCCCCCCGTCTTCTTCTCTGGAAGCACTTGACCTTCATGCAGGTGTGTGTCCGGAATGCCACACTCTGGATGATCATTCCCTCATCCCCCTCCCTGCCAGCCAGCCCATTTGCTTTTATTTTACTATGGCTATTCCTGACCAGCCAACAGTATTCCCCATGTCCATCCCTCACCAGTCTTTTGACCTCATTCTATTTGCCTCTGCTCCCCTTCCCTCATGCCAGCACAAATCCTTCTTTATTTTTTTTTGTATCTCTATACAGACCAGGATCCCCCAGTCTTACTCCAGTTATTCTCTACCCATCCCCCATCTCATACTCACCCCCACTTTTCCCCTCTTCCTCCTTCTCCCCTACCCCATGGTTCTCATCCCCATCCCCTCCCATTTTTTTCAGGGGCTAATTTCAATGCTCCTCCTCAGAGTTCTTCATTGACCCCCTGCAAAGCACCAGAAGAAAGCCAGAAACTCTGGAGGGGAAGATAGAGGGGGAGTTGTTATTTCAGTTGTAGATTTAGCCCAGTGACAGCCTGCCAGAATAGTAAGGATCCGTGAGAGCAGCCTCCCTGTTCAGGTCTCCTTGAGGAGACCATATCTGTATTATTCATTACTGCCCCTATACTTTACCCTCTTTCCTCCTGTGCCCTCATCCTGTATGGTGCCCTCCTGCACTGTACCCTCCCCCATACTGTACCTTTTTGCCCCCCTCTCCCCATACTGTGCCCTCCTGCCCCCCCCCCATACTGTAGCTTCCTGTCCCCCTCCTACTGTGCATCCCCTGTTCAATACCCTCCTAACTGCTGTACTGTGCCCTCCTGCTCCAACCCCTGTACTGTGCCATCCTGCCCCCCTCCATACTGTACCCTCCTGTTCCTCTGTCAGTTTGTAAATTATGTTGTGTCCGCTAATAAGGATTATTGTGTATTTATAGTGAAAATATTGTTTTAATATCTCTTTAGAGAGCTGATTGTCAAAGGCAGGTGGGCGGTAACTTATTTCCGAGCATGCGCAGCGCCTTCATCAGAGGATCCATTGAAATATAAAGACAATTGGGGCCGGAGAAGGGAGGGGCTGGATAATTACTTCCTGACTGTTTGTCAGAAGACAACAAGGGGAAGGAAGGATGGGGGAAAGAGTGGTTATTAAATCCATCCCCACTATTTTCCCTGAGGCAGAAAGGTTTTTGCGCTTTTGCCACAGAGAAACCTACTGGATAGACGCTCTTGAAGTTTTATCGCCAGGAGGGATAAACGAAGAATTCAAAATAATAAACAGCTTATTATATTCCTCCTGCTCCCAGATGCCAATCTGGTCCATAGTTACTTTTATATGTATTTTTTGCTTGTGTATCATTATTAACACCAATACAGAGCCATTCTAGGACCATAACATTTTTTTTCCTCTTATTTAACTATTCATTTTTTTTTGTTTTTTTTTTGTTTTTTTTTATTCCCTCAGTTCCATTCCCTTCAATTCCTTTTTATTCATTGTAACTGTAGAATTGTTCTCTCTATTTAAATTGTCCATATATGATCGATCATGATAGATACAGATACGATTCTGACACGCATGTCTGCTCCTTCCCCCATCCATCCTTCCCCTTGTTGTCTTCTGACAAGCAGACAGGAAGTGATTATCTAGCCCCATTTGTCTTTATATTTCAATGAATCCTCAGCTGGCAGAGGTCTGATGAAGGAGCTGTGCATGCTCCGAAACATATTACTACCCACCTGCTTTTGACAATCAGCTGCAAGTGTTACAGAGTGGTTACCAGAAGCCCTACCACGCTGTGTGGACGCCGACACATGAAGCAGTCTCCCGGACACTGGATTACTGATCATCAGCTCCTCCAGCTTCTAAGACATGCTATTTTGATTTTAATTTCCTGTAAGTTGTTTTAATCGCTCAATGTTCCAATAAATGGTCTATATTGCACTTAGAGGCGCCTTGTTTTCTCCATATTTCTACAGAGCCACTTCTCCTCTCAGGTGCTGCCCGAGTGCATGCAGATCTACATAATCCATTGGATTCAGGGCTCTACCCCACGGAAGACCCCACATATACACTCTTTTATCCATACATATGTACACCCACAGCCTCTGATATTATCCAGCAGAGGTTTCACCTGCCGTCTCATGGAAAGGGTTCTGTGAGAAAGATTGGGGAGAAGCTGGATAGTAGTGCCCTCAAATGTAACTGGTCCCCTGTTCCAGGTCCTCTGCATGATCTCTTCTTTCAGGAAGAAATGCACCCTGCATAAAACATCTCTCGGTTTGGTGCGTTCGCTACCACCAGGGACGTTGACTCTGTGCACCCTATCAAACTCAATAGGTGAAGAGACAGGTCTATCCAATACATTTTTAAAGATGCTGATGACAGTGTCTCATAAGTCCACTGGTCTAATGGCCTCAGGGATGCCAGGCAGCTTAATATTGTTTTGACGATGGCGATTCTCTAAATCATCATGTTGTAGTCGCAGATGGGTTAGAGCAGCTTCTTGTTGTTTATGCAAGTTTTCCAAGGCATTCAGCCTTTGTATAATAGTCCCTGTCAGTGGAGAGAGTGTTCACAGTCATTTTAAGAATTTCTACCATTTGGGTCACATTGGTAATATCTTGCCTGAGGGATGATTCAAGCCTGGCTGTAATGTTTTCCATGTCCTATCTCGGGGTCGGGAGAGCAGGATAGCTGACATCTCAGTGGGAGATAGTACTGCATGTGGAGCAGGGGCAGACATGTCCCCACTGCTGCTGGCTGACAAGCTAAGCTGTAAGGGACTGGGGATGGAGCTCTGTCGGCAGGAAGAAAAAGAGACACCTACCTGTTGTCCAGCCAGCGAAGGAGTCACACCGTCCCTCGTGGTGGTTCCCAGGGTGCCATTTTGTTTCAGGAGGCAGAGTGGGTACTCGGTGTTCCAGGAGCAAAGAAATGCTGGAGGTTGGCGGATCGTGTACCGCAATTTTTCTATTGCTTTGGTTCGCGCTTGGACATGGATTGAGTGGGTGGAAGTGGGTGGCAAATTCTGCCTTTGAAGCAGCTGGTGCGGAGCTCTGCAAAAGTATGTCTTCACGCTGCCATAGCTTAGCCATGCCCCCTCGTGTATGTGTTTATGGGATATCTGGGAGATTTTCTATCAAGTTTTGGGATGTACATAAAAGGCCTACACCTATAACAAAGACCTTTTTCAAAGCTGCACAGTTGTTTTTATCTATAGACGCCCTCCTACATGAAAAGGCAGTCATTTTTTGTAAAGGTGAACTAGGCATTTAAGGCCTTCTCTCAGTTATAATGATCAGTAGTTATATAGTCTGAAATTGTTATCCATTCTGAGCAAAGAGAGATGTGTACACCTATGCCTTATGTTATCGGCCAATTTTCTGTTATATATATGTATTTTTTCATAGCAACAGAAAACTTTCCAGATGTAACAAATTAGGTTTTCCTGTGGTTATCTACCACAGATATAATAGATGTGATCTTTTGTATTTGATGAGTACTTGTAGTTAAGATGTTGTATCTGCATATGTCATGCCTAAAGGTAAGGCCACTTTGCATCCACCTACAGAATTCCCTGCTGCCAAACAGTAATGGAATGTGAAATACTACCCCCTGCCGTGCCATTTTCTTTCAGCCATAGTCTCGTTCTTGCTGTATCTGTAAATGTTGTGCATTTTCATTTGAATAAGGTATTATCCCAGTCATTCTGGAGCTGTGCACCCAAAACGGAGCTGCTAGCAGAGTTGGGTGATAGTTTGCCCTACACTTGTAAAAAAGGGTTTAAGGTGTACTGTCGAGAAGGGCCAAACTGTGTGTTTAGTCTCTTCATCTTTAGCCCTGGAAACTTCTGATCGTATTAGTGTGACACTAAATCTAGCCAGTTGACTGGGCTGAAGAGGGGCATCTCAAGATATGTGGTCTGGGGCAGTATAAATCTGGCCTCTCCTGCATTGGTACTAACAGCAGTTTAATTGTAAGGTACAGTATGTTTCACATTTGCCCCCCTAGATCAGGGAAAACAATGTGGAGATGTTGAGAACTCTGGTGCTCTCAGCTATGACAGCAAATACCTCTTACTTTAGCATTTGTCACCTAATTATAGATATTGCATTCTGATATTCTGGAAATATGAACCATTTAGAAGCTTGTAGTTGGCCGCGATGAGCCTCCTTATAATAGATTTTTATAAGAATAAAAATCTTCAGGAACGTACCTTTTTTTCATGGTCCTAACCTTGCAGAGATGTTTCCAGCTGATATGTTGTCTCTTTTTCATACACTGTTGTTTTATCCCTATGAGTCTCAGCCAGGGCTTGACTGGTAAATGCTCTTCCGCTAGTGCTTTACACCAAACTCCTTTATGTGAATTCTATCGAGCAGCAATGTTGTACACAACTTGTAAAAGCATCAGTAAAAACACATTAAATGTGTCACAAGGGAGCAACAAACATGCTGTTTATTGATTTCGTTCTCATCTCTAAACATCTGTCTCCCTTTGAACCGAAACTGGTCTTTTTTTTTGCCAGGGGTTAACATCTTATTGCCCAGCAAGGTGTACTACTGAATCTGTTTATCCTCATGGCATAAAAATGATGGAATCGTTCTTTTCAAGGGTCAGTATAGCAATGCCCTGTGTAAAAAAAAAAAAAAAAAAAAAAAAAAAAACAGGCATCAAGACTGAGGATAGTTTCTTCGGAATTGGGGATTGGCAGCAAAAGGGTTAGGTGTGGTTGAGGGAAAGATATGGCGTGAATTAGGTATCAGACTATTGGCAGAATGAGTAAGAAGGAGTCTGCCTGGTCACATAGTGCCTCGCAATGTTCTGGTCCCTTCGGACTGTACATCTTCAGGAGAGAACAAGTCCTTCCCTCCAGCCCTTGTTGCATGGCTTTGTTCTACTTACCTTGTCTTAAGAAAAAAAAAAAAAAAATTATATAAATAATAAATGAAAATGGCTTGGGTCATTTTTTGTATACTTAGTTACGTGACGGCATGATCACATGTATAGGAATGGTGTTTTTCTGTTATACCTTCTTGTGTCACAGATGGTGGTTATCCCTTTTGCGGACTGAGGTGGCAGGTGGCAGGTGGCGGATAGAGTGTGGTGAATGGGTAGCAGGTAGCACAAATCCCCTGAGCCTAACCCAGATGGCTGAATTTTGGCTACTGATAAGGAAGGAGAGTTTGCTGCCACTCAGCCCTTTAAAAGAGATTCTGGAACTGGTTATATGTTGGTGGTTTGATTGTTTGGTATTTACATATATTAAGTCCTGGCTGATCCATAATATTAAAGAATAACCCATTTAGTGCCGGTTCACACTGGGGCGACCTGTGAGGCGACCTGGTCGCCTCACAGGTCGCCGCAGGTCGCCTCCCATAGGGAAGCTGCGGACCCATTCTAATAGGAGCGACACAAGTCGCTCCGACCTAGAAAAAGGGTCCGTAGCTTCTTTGGGGCGACCAGGAGGCGACTGCCATAGACTTCAATGTTATGAAGTCCGTGGCGGCCGCTCCGAGGTCGCGGCGCGCTGCTCGCACCGCGATCTCGGAGGTCGCCCCTGCAAGTAGCGTCGCGGTAATGTGAACCGGCGCTTAAAAGGATTTATGTTGTCAGAGTGGTTATTTAAAGTTTTATGTTTTTGTTAAAAGAGGATTGAACAGTGGATCAGTCATGTTTTTTGTAAAGTGGATATATTTTTTATTTATAACACCTTCATATTAGAGGAACATTCTGGTCACCAGTAGGATGTACCTTTCCAAAATATTTGAAATCCCCTAAAATGCCTTAAATTTGCACAGGAGAAGTTTCAAATGCAGTTTTTGGAAGGAGGATCCTTTTTTTTTTTCGCTTTGGGTTCCCTTTAAAAATTCATACCACACCCTAAGAACCTGTTATGGATGGGTTTTTCCACATTTTTTATTTTTATTTTTTATTTCAAACATTATCCCTGCTCTTTTGTTTACGTTCACCTGTCAGCTGAGCAGCTGGACATTCCCAGCTGACAGCTGAATGAGCTGAGTATAAAAAAAAGACACCTAAACACAGCTAACCTTGTGCCAATACCCTAAATGATGTATAATGTAAAACATGGGAAAATTTACAATGAGTATATTTTAAAAGAAAGTATATTCCTGGAGGTTAGAAATGTCAGTTATATACACTGCTCAAAAGAATTAACAGGAACACACTTTAATCAGAGTATAGCATCAAGTCAATTAAACTCCTGGGATATTGATCTGGTCAGTTAAGTAGCAGAGGGGGATTTTTCATCAGTTTCAGCTGCTTTGGTGGTAATAAAATTATCAACAGGTGCACTAGATGGACAACAATGAGACAACCTCCAAAACAGAAATGGTTTTACAGGTGGAGGCCACTGACATTGTTTCCCTACTCATCTTTTCTGACTGTTTTTCACTAGTTTTGCATTTGGCTAGGGGCAGTGTCACTACTGGTAGCATGAGGCGATACCTGGACCCTATTGTGGTTGCACAGGCAGTCCAACTCCTCCAGGATGGCACATAAATATGTGCCAATGCCAGATGGTTTGCTGTGTCTCCCAGCACAGTCTCAAGAGTATGGAAGAGATTCCAGGGGACAGGCAGTTACTCTAGGAGAGCTGGACAGGGCAGTAGAAGTCCTGGACCAGTATCTGCTCCTTTGTGCAAGGAGGTACAGGATGAGCACTGCCAGAGCCCTACAAAATGACCTCCAGTAGGCCACTGGTGTGAATGACTCTGACCAAACAATCAGAAACAGACTTCATGAGGGTGGCCTGAGGGCCTGACGTTTTCTAGTGGGCCCTGTGCTCACTGCCAGGACAATGGAGATTGATTGGCATTAGCCATTGAACACAAGAATTGTCAGGTCCGTCACTGGCATCCTTTGCTTTTCACAGATGAGAGCAGGTTCACCCTGAGCACATGCAACAGACATAAAAGGGTCTGGAGAAGCCGGGGAGAACATTATGCTGCTGTAACATCGTTCAGCATAACCGGTTTGGTGGTGGGTCGGTGATGGTCTGGGGAAGCATATCCATGGAGGGACGCACAGACCTCTATAGGCTAGACAATTGTACCCTGACTTCCATTAGGAATCAGGATGAAATCATTGGTCCCATTGCCAGACCCTACGCTGGTGCAGTGGGTCCTGGGTTCCTCCTGGTGCACGACAATGCCCAGCCTCATGTGGCGAAAAAATGCAGTCAGTTACTGGAGGATGAGGGAATTGATACCATTGAATGGCCCCACGCTCTCCTGACCTAAATCCAATAGAACACCTCTGGGACATTATGTTTCCGTCCATCCAACATCGCCAGGTTGCACCTCAGTCTGTTCAGGAGCTCAGTGATTCTCTGGTCCAGATCAGGGAGGAAATACCCTAAGACACCATCATGCTCATTAGGAGCATGCCCCAACATTGTCAAGCATGCATGCAAACACGTGGGGGCCATACAAACTACTGAGTACCATTTTGAGTTGCTGCAATTAAATTTCCGCAAAATGGACTAGTCTGCTGCATCATTTTTTCACTTTGATTTTCAGGGTGTTTTGAATTCAGCCCTCTGTAGGTTAATAATTTTCATGTCCATCAAACGATATGGCATTTTTTTGTTCCTAACACATTATCCATTCCATGTCAGTATAGATATTCAGCATGAGATTTTCCCCCATTGCGATCTGATGTGTTTTCAAAGTGTTCCTTTAATTTTTTTGAGCAGTGTATATATAAAAAACTCTCTGGCTGACACGGACAGTACATGCGAGGCTGCCTTCTTACTATGGACTGGAATCCATAAACTGCAAGAGAAAGAGGGGAAGGACAGGGAGGCGCCAAGCAGGCATGGTGTAGCACAGTTTAACAAAATATCGATTTTTGAAGGCTCTCCCAGAATTGCTGGACAACACATCTCCCCTGGATCTTTAACCGTAGCTCTTTTTGATTGTCCTGGAACATATACCATTGAGCCCAGTCTGTCTCCCCCTGCAATATATGAGTGCAATTGTTGTTCATATATCTATATTTTAATAAACTGTGCTACACCGTGCCTGCTTGGTGCCTCTCTGTCCTTTCCCTCTTGAAAGAGTTGAGTAGGAATGTGTCACTGGCTGTTGGATCATTGGTTTGTGCCAGAACCCTGACGATCAGTATCCCAACAGTCATCACTTTTAGAGATAGTACTACTGCTGCTAAATTTTTCACTTTCCCGCTGCAGTCGGAGGTCTGGTCTGGAAAAAAAAAACAAGCTTGTTTTTTTCCAAATATATTTTACTTTCAATTTTTTTTGAAAAATGTTCAGTCAGACAGAAATCACAGTAATCGTTATAACAGCCAGAACCTCTGCACAGTGAATGATATACACATTTCTATGTTTTATACAGGTTACAACAAAAAAAGAGGAAAAATTGAATAGCCCCAAACTATTTCCGTCCAACACCTAGGTGGGACGAATTATCATGGAATATCTCTACACAACTGGCATCAAGGCTATTAGAACTGAGCCAATCATCTCACTAAGAGTGTCATAAATTCCGACTGTCATAAATTCTGACTGTAACAAATCAAAAGGGGAGAAATCTTGTATATGAGAAACAGCAGAAAAGACAGAAAATAATGTAATAAAAAGAGGAAAGAGGGAATGGCAAATAGACAGATATAAACCTAGAGAGAAGGAAGAGTAATGAAGCTCCCAGGGGATGAGCAAAATTCAGTCAGATCCCCTACAGCTTCACATGCACATAGTCAGCCCAAGGGCTCCAGATAGCTTCAAATCACTTAGTAGTGTCATTTACCACACTGGCAATTTGTTCATTGAGCATAATCATGGATACCTTTCGTCTATATAGAAACATACACACAGTGGTCTTCTTCCAGGAATTGGCTATAGTAAGATTTGCCACCAAAAGCATTAAACAAATCAGTTGTTGCTTAGAGCGGGGTAGGTTCTCAACTGGTTTATTTAACAGAGCTATACAGGGTTGTTGGCAGGCCGGGATCTCTGAAATTTTCCATATCAAGGCAAAACGTTATTCCAGAAACCCAGCAACCTCGAGCACTCCAAACATATATGATACATAGTGCCATGTGAGTGGCATCCTTTGAAACAAAGTGGGGAGGAAGGCAGATAAAGCCTCAACAAGCAGAGAAGGAACCATTTACCACAAGGGTGGATCTAGATCGCGTGATAAACGTTTTAATATATTGCTGGATTTCAGCTTTAAGAGTCCATAGAATATGTGATGCCAGACACCAGTTAACCTTCCTAGCGGTATTCCCGAGAGTGGCTCGGGGTTAAATTTCAGTGCCAAAAGCGGTAACCCCGAGCCACACTTGGGGTACCGGCAGGAAGATTGCTGGATCCTGGTAGAGAGGTTACTTACCTTGTCACCGGGATCCAGCGATATATGTGGGTGGTGTGCGGCGGCAGATTTTCCTCCCGATGCTCTCTGTGCCCTGGCTTCCTTCTCCTGCGACGTGACGTTCGCAGGGGGGTGGAACCGGCGGCAAATTCAAAAAGTTAAAAGCACAAACACACTGATACACTGTAATCCTATTGGATTACATTACTAAAATAAAATAAATTGACCGTTGATTGCCCCCCCAGTGCTTTCTCCATTGCCCTTCCTGCATTTTTCCTGCACCTTGTGTCTGGATACTGCAGAGCGACCATGGCATCAAACAAGCGCGCCACCATCTCAAAAGCGGTATATGACCTGCTGGAGAACAGCGACAGCGATACAGAATCACTTGCAGAATGAAGTGATAGTGGGGGAAGTTCATCATCGGACGCAGAAAGCGATTTCAGTGATGATCCTGCGACTGTGCCCAGCGATGTGCGCACTTCGATCGACTGCGGTAGGGAGCACGTAGCGCCCCCAAGGTTCCCGTTTACCGGAGCACCTGGTATCAAAGTGGATGTTGAGGATGACAACCCCTTGGCATACCTGCAACTCTTTTTGACCGATGAGGTTATTGAAAAGATTGTTGTGGAAACCAATCGGTACCAGGAGCAACAAGCTGCAGCGCATCGGCGGTTTTCAAGGAGCAGGATGTGGGAACCCGTGACCAAAGTGGACATCTGGAAATTTCTGAGCCTAATTATTCTGCAGGGAGTGGTGGGGAAACCCCTGCAGAAGTGGTATTGGACCACCAACAAATTACTGGCCACTCCTTTTTTTGGCACGGTTATGCCAGAGTACAAATTTTTGCTCATTATGAAGTATTTGCACTTTACAAATAATGACGAAATTTGATGAGACTTCTCATCCAGCTCCAAAACTCAAAAAGATTTGGGACGTTTATCAAATCATTTTGAAAAATTTCCAGCAGTCCTATGTGCCAGAAAGAGACATTTGTATAGACGAAAGGAAGACTCAGCTGGATACAGTATATTGCGTCCAAGAGAACACGCTTTGGCATAAAGTCATTTATGCTATGTTAATCCAGCTCTGGATACATTTGGAATTCGGTCCTATACACCGGGAGAGGAACCAAATTCAACAAAAGGTTCAGCAGCTATGGAATGGCAACCGCTTCAGTTCTTACGCTGATTGAGCCATTGCTGATTTTGCTGAATTTTTATACATCCCCAGAACTGTATGATTTCCTTCTACACAACAAGACGGATGCGTATGGGACCTTTAGAGCTAACCCGGCATGACATGCCCCCAACCTTTGCCAACAAAACGTTTAAGCCCAGGGAAATAGTTGCCTGGCAGAAAGGAAAAATGTTGGCACTGAGATGGCGCGACAAAAAAAGATGTGTGCCTGATGAGTACCATCCACAACACCTCTACTGTCATGGTACACACAAAAGGTGGAAAAGATTTTATGAAACCACAACTGGTGATGGATTGTAATAACACCATGGGAGGTATGGACAGAGCTGACCAGGCCATGACTTTTTATCCAGCAATGTGGAAACAACAAAAAAAAAAAAAATATTATAAAAAAATATTCAGGCATCTCCTTGAACAGTGTTTGTGGAACGCATTTATTCTCCTAAAAAAGAAGAGTGACAGGCCTGTGGTTCATGCGGATTTTGTGTGGAAACTGATATTTCTCAGGCACCAAACACCAACGGCTGTAAGTAGATCCGGATGCCGTGCTGCTGGTGTTGTGAACCCCGAACGCCTGACCGGTCGTCACTTTCTGGACCAAATTCCACCAACAGAAAAGAAGTCTGCACCCACAAGGATGTGTGTGGGTTGCTGTTCCAAACGTGACGACACTGGACGGAAAATGAGAAAAGAAACGCAGTACTATTGTCCTGACTGTGACGTTGGACTTTGTGCTGTACCCTGTTTTAAAATTTTCCACACCTGGAACGTTTATTGAAGCAATATGACCACTAATATTGCATCCTTTTTGGAAAAAAAAAAAATATTGCATCCTTGTTTGACCAAAAAAATTTCAGTGTTTTTGATTACATTATTTACTATAATTTATTGAATAAAAAGTGTTATAATTATTATATTATTATTTGTTATTATTTTATAGTTATTTATTATATCATAATTTAGGATTTTGTGTTTCAAACTTTATCATACCCGGGATGTTATAAAGAAGAACGCACAGTAAAAAAAAAATCATATATAAATAGTTGGTTTGGGCTGCTCATCCTTAAGAATTACTAGCAAAATAATGGTACCGCTTTCAGCACCTAAAATCCAAAATAATCATACCCCCAGGGAGGTTAAAAGACATGTTATGTTGTGATTTTTGGGTATGTAATGATAATGTGTTGTGGTGACCAAGACAGTGGTATTTAACATTTACTTTTGTCTCCCTGCTTTCTCCTACAATAAAGTGACTGATTTCTATTGCTGATTCTACGTGTTCCAGAGGATTATTATACTAAATTAGCCTCCTATAGAGAATGTACTTTCACTTGGTATCTGCAGGCTATATTAATGTGTGAAGTGTTGCTTTTAGGCTAAATTGTTAGTCATTTAATTAGCCACAGCTTATACAGTACATACATACTATGCTTTGAGCTTAGGTTATATATTTGGTACCAGTTTTAACATTATCAAGCGAGAGTGCTTACAATGACATCTAGGAACTGGATGACCATTTCCAATCCTTCACATCTGTCTTTTATTCATGATTTTTCCTTCAGTGTTCATGTGATACAGTCATTCCTAGAAATGTCATTACAGAATGGCTGCATAAAGAAGTCAACATTATATAACAAGAAAATATCTTGCTTGAGGTAATTGTAGCCGTATTAGTGCACTTGCGACAGAGACAATTGAGTACTGTCCGTGATACTTTTTTTTTATTTGCACTAACATACAATTTTTCAGGACAAGCTTTCGGGGTATGTTCCCTTCTTCAAGATTGAGTACTGCTTGGATCTTGAAGAAGGGGACATACCCCGAAAGCTTGTCCTGAAAAATTGTATGTTAGTGCAAATAAAAAAAGAAAATATCTTAGTAGGGTCAATTTTTATTGTTATGGAGCCCTAGAGCTAGGTTTTAACCAGTTTAAATATCGTTGTCTCATCGGTCAGTTACCCCCTCCCCCCTCCCTCCACCATTTGTATTATTAATAATAATACTCCTGCAAGATCAATATACAGTATTTATCTATAATACTGGGATGTTCGTGATATTCACTACTATCATAACAGGCTAAAATCATTGGCATACAAAAATTCTCTAGGTAATTTAAAGGGGTTAAAAAATGTCAGAAGGTTTTTTATCTTAATGTATTCTATGCATTAAAGGAGTAGTCTGAAGCAAACTTTTTCTGGGGGAAATAGAGCATCACACAAAGTTATAACACATTTAAATATACTCACGTTTTCCTTATGGTCTTCTTCCTGGTCTTCTCCTCGACTTTCTCTCCGGCAGGAAGCTGGGTCTTTTCATGACGCTCGACTTCTTTCTTTGCCCAGTGACTCATCGATTCCCAGGAGTCACTGCGGGCTGCGCCGGCCTCCTCACCCGGAGTCGAATACTCCCCCTTAGCTAATTTATTCATATATGCGCTGAGCTGAGCTGTCATTGGCTCAGCTCAGCAAATGACACACGCAGAGGCGGCCGAAAGCTCATTGGAGCTCGGCAAGCCAATAGAATAGGACGTTTTTTAAGAGGCGGGGATAGGGAAATAGGTTCGAGAGAAGGGGGCGTGTAATATTATAATTTAGGGAGGGGGCCGAGCAGAGGAGTCACAGTGGGAGGGCAGGAGATTACAGGAAGAGATGACTGGGCATGCTGGGAGAGGTCGTTTTATCATGGCTGCCATAGAAGAAAACCAGGAAGTGCTGAAAACTTCGGGAGGGAATAAAAGAATAACCGCTGGGCCGATTTTCTTAAAAGTGGTGACATTGAAAAGGTATTTCAATTGGCTAAATTCTGGCATTTTGTGGAATGGGGCTTCAGACTACTCCTTTAAGATAAAAAGCCTTCTGTGTGTAACAGCCCCCCAAATACTTACCTGAGCCTCCTCTCTATCCAGCAAGGTCCATGACTGCCTCAACCATCAGGAACTCTCTCTTCTGATTGTCTGAGACAGAGCAGCTGCACCATTGGCTCCCGCTGCTGTCATTGAAACTCAGCCAATCATGAGAGATTGGGGGGCTGGGCCCAACGGCAGCTCCGTGTCTGAATTAACACATGGAGCTGAAGCTTGGCTTAAATGCCCCCCATAGAAAGCTGTTTGCTGTGGGGGGCACTCAACAGGAAGAAGGGGCCAGAACCTCCAGCCAGGGACCCGAGAAAAGGAGGATCTGGGCTGATCTGTGCAAAACCACTGCACAGAGCAGGTAAGTATACCATGTTTGTTATTTTAATAGAAAAAAAAAAAAGACTTTACAATCACTTAAATGTATGTCTTGAATAGGAGTGGGCAAAGAGATCTTATGGACCTCTGGGTTAGTGAACTTAAGCCGGCCATACATAGCTGGGCATATTGGCAATAATAAATAACCATTGAGACCCACTTGTTAAGTGGGTGTTTAAAGCAAAATTAAACTGTATTAGCATTGTCTCTATGGCCCCATTGACACCTTCAGCAGTCCCTGTACTTCTAAAAAGCAATCCATGGTGTATCACTTTTCAGAGTTCAGTAGAACGGCAGCTTCCATGGGATACTGCCACCTCCTGAAGGCTTTTTTGCGTTTTGCTTTTTTTCAGCCATCGGGAAATGTAAAATACTGTGCCCCAACTGTGAGTCAAGTGTTTTCTGTTCAACTGTGCCTGTGTCCTATTGACATCAATGGAATACTATAGCAGGTGATGCAAACCACAATTTGTGATTATCCTCATTAATAAAGTTCCTCACAGTGAAGTCCAGGATAGCTCTGGTAACACAGGTGAACAACCACACTTGAACTGGAGGATTCTGGTAGCAATTTGGGAGGTACTTTCTATAGTAGCTGGGTCTTATGGAGGAGCTGCTTTGCTAGTAAGCTCCTGTCTGGTTGCCTGACTTTGGGTTCTGACAGTGGTGGGTACCACTTATACAGCTACCTCTATCTCATCGGGTTTTCCCTGGGTGAGTTCTGGAACCCAGGGAGTTGGGGGACAAGGTGGTAAAGGGGCCTGTGCCTGCATGACCATGGTGAGCAAACAGGCACTCCACAATGGGTGGGGACTTCAATGGTGTAAGCACACCAAAGATGCATTTGCACTTTAGCGTAGTGTGAGAAACCTTGACTTGAGCATCAGATCTACGAGTTTGAAGTGGATTTAACCTATACGATACGTTACTCATCACTAAAAATTAAAAAGTGTAACGTGTAAATTAGTAAGGAATAAAAATGTGCTGAAAGGGAAAAGAAAACAAAAGTGGTTTGTAATAATGCATTAACCTTCACTTTGTTTTCTTGTTCTTTAAATCTCTCCCTTGTTCTCAAGTCAATTTTGAAGTTGTATAATTGAAGCGTACATTATTCACACATGAAGACGCAATCTTGCAGCCAGGCTACTTCCTAATGTCTTTGTACGCCAGCTTCATTAATAACTGTAATGCCGGTATTACTCGTTCCTAAATAGGCTAATTTATCAATAAGCAATTTAGCGGGCAGTGGTGTCAGGGAGGCAGATAACCAGACGTAACAGTGTACCTGCTTTCTACCTGATGCTATTGTTTTTTGCTGCTTAAAAAGGGTACATTTTCCAGTGGTGAAAATGAGTCATATATTATATAAAACCCACTCTGAGATTTTACAATTCTGTGAAATGTCATGTTAAAACATTTCTGCACTGTACTACAGGAGTGCATTATAAACGAAGTCCACCACCTTTCTGACCATATTTATGTTACACCCAGATTTAAAGTGTAACATAAAACACAATGGCAGTCCACAGCCCCCAAACCATTCCTCCCCTTATTGAATCTGTGACAGAGACACTTGTAGATCTCAATGGAGAACAGTTGTGGTAATGTCACCTCACTCGTTGTTCATTGATACTCTTAAGGCCCCTTTCACACATACGGTCCGTTCAGTTCATCAGTTCAGTCACGTCAAATGTATCAGTTTTCCATCCATTTTTCATCCGTTTTTCATCCGTTTTTCGTTAGTTGTCATCCTTTTTTTGTCAGTTGTTATCCGTTTTTCATCCGTTTTCATCCGTTGTCATCCATTTTTCATCCGTTGTCATCCATTTTTCGTCCGATCTGTTTTATTGACAGATGAAAAATAGGGCATTCATCCATTCAAAAAAACGGACCATGACGGAAGCGGATGAAAACGGATGTTAATGGATGATAATCCGTTGTTATCCGTTTTTACATAGAGATATATTGATGTCCGTTTTCATCCGTCAACGGATGGAGGAAAAATAGACAAAATGACAGCATGTGTGAAAGGGGCCTTATCCTTGTAACTAAAGGTCTGTACCTCCTTACAGACTTGTGGCTGGTTTAAACACTTTGCAATGGCATGGGAACTGCATCTGTGAACTACTAATCACATTTGCATTGGTTTGCAGGCTCCAATGCAAACAATGGATACATGCACATTTTTTTTTTAATCAGTGCAGGTGCATTTATTCATTTTCGGCAAAAGGAATATGCTGTTAAAAAAACATAGGGTTGGCAACAACATAGGGAGAAGCAACTGATAGACTGCAAACAAGAAAATACAGTAAGACACTTGCAAATCCTAAATCTTGGTAAAAAAAGTATTGAACATGATGGGCTATGTGGTCTAATCCTAAAGGGAAAAATCCAGATTTAGTCATCACTACCCTCGCATCTCCCGACCTTCTGAGATGAAAAAGAGGGACACTTTTCTGCACAAAATATGTTGGCAACCGACGCATCTGCAGAGGAAAAGGTGAACCATAAGCCCTGATGGTGCCTCAGAATATGGGCTAACAATCTAAAAAAAACAAACAAATAAACAAGTAGTTAGATATTGAAAGTATAATCTCCAAAAAATGTTACTTGGGTTATGTGGGACAAATTGAAGTTATGAGCGACCTGCTCCACAATTCAATTGCTGGACTTGTGTACACAAGGAATGCTATCCATTATCTAATAAAATAATGGTGCATGTGAGGATACGCTTATCTCCCTATTGATATATCCTTTTACAATTTATTTCTGCTTACACTCAATTTGTATCATGCAATTGAGAGTGTCAGACATCTAGTCCTATATGGTAAGCTTTCCTATTAAGTCCTTCATTGTAAGAAGCTTACAGTCAATATGGACTGGAGTGGAGAAATACTAAGGCTCCGTTCACATCTAGGCGTTTTTGGGTGATTTTCTGCTCTAAGCCTCAATCCCCAACAAGACAAATCCCATTCATTTTAATGGCCCCTGTTCACATCTGAGCATTCTGTTGCCTTCAGCAAAATGCCCATCGCTCAAAAAAGTACATGAGCTTCTTTTTTTGAACTGATTACAGGCGTTTTTGTTTGTTTTTTTTTTCATTGGTCAACCCACTTGTCATTTGTCAACCCAAAAAAGCCTGCACAAAAATGCTGCAAAAGCGCTACAAAAACACCCAAAAAACGCCTAAAAAAACACCTGTAAAACGCCTGTAAAAATAGCAACGCCTAGATGAATAGAGCCTAAAACTCATATTGAAGTTAGTTCTGCCACCATGTGTATGTGCAGTGACAATAATAGTAAAAAGAAACACTGTATATTTAGGAATATTAACCAGATTCCCCAAAGTATTATACCGTATGCCACTAAGATACACTCCATGATCTGCTGATCATTCTATCATGTATTTTTGAATAATGAATAATGGTAACCTGCGTTTGAGCATTGCTCATTAGGTGTTTAGTGTGTTACTCTGCTTTTTTGTAGGTTTGCTTCAATTGATTATCAAATCAAATCAAAACAAAAGTGTAGGTATTGCTAATTTTGCATTTAAAACACCTCATATATTTCCTGCACTGCACAAAAGGTTTGGAATACCCTGATATCTAGGTGCTTTAGATCTTCATATTTGTTATGCTAGAAAATAACTTGTAAAAAAAATAACTTTGTCAATAATCCACATTCTATTGTGAAATTGTTTTATTGGCTGCTTAATCCTTAACCAAAGGCCAGTAAAAATATTACAGAAGCTAGTGTTTTTTTTTTTTTTTTTTCAGTATAGGTCATTAAACTGTAGGATTTACATCTGTACAATATTTTATGCAAAGATGCTACACAGGGAAATTAGTTCTTCACTCGAGATAAAACATGAGCAGCAAATCAAGTACAAAATAAAAGTAAGATTTATATTTACTGTATATGAGCATTGTTCATGGATAGCTAATGGTTTCAAATGTTGAATATTCATAGTTAACATTGGGGGGATATAATGTTGAGAATTTTTTATTAAACAATATATTCCACAGTGGCGTATAGTGGGGGGAAAAAAACTGGTGCTAACAGATTACTTAGAAACAAAACAAGTGAACACCCAAGCTTTGGTTAAAAGTGATATTAAAGCCTGTCATGTCAAACATGTCATACTTACCTGCTCTGTGCAGTGGTTTTGCACAGAGCAGCCCAGATCCTCCTCTTTTGGGGTCCCACCCCAGTGCTCCTACCACCTGCCGTGTGCCCCCAAAGCAAGCAAGTGACCCATGGCTCTGTTTGTCCATTCACACACAGAGACGCAGCTCGGCTCTGCTCCTCCATCTCCTGATAGGCTCACTATCTGTGATTGACAGCAGTGGGAGCCAATGGTAAATAATAGGGGGGGGGGGGCTAGGGGTGCTGCTGCACACATAAGGTTTTTACCTTCATGCATAGAATGCATTACATGCCTTTACAACCACTTTCATAGTATACCATTAAAAACACAGCTTCATGAAAATTTGGGTTTTTTAGACTGGCCCTTTTAGTTTCCCAAAATACCCATACCTTAGTAAAGTGGTAAATATGATGCAGCTGGCATCCTCACAGATTTCTGTTGACAGCCACATGTGTTATTTACATCAAGGACACTATTTGAAGACAAGGAGGGGAATGCATCAAAACTGGAGAAGACAGCATTTGAAGTAGCTGAGCATGGCAGCCAGACAGCTTTTAGCTTAAATTTTCAAAGCTTAACTGAACAAGCTGAAGATAGAAGCTGATTGGTTACTATGCAAAGCTCCTCCAGATTGTGGCTACTCCAGTTTCGATAAGTACCTCCGAAAGTATCCAAAACAACCGTGCAAGGGGTAACCCTAATGCAACACAGCAGTGTGTGTTCTGATTTAGATCTCAAAATAATTGTAGGATATCTATATTGCATGTGTAATTTATATACTGAATGTGTGTGTGTGTGTATATATAATATACACACACACATACTCCTGCATGTACATGATTAGACAGGTAGCAAGCCCATTTACACATTAAAAGGAAGCTCATTAGAACTATTTACATAATACTAATGTATAAATTATTAGTTATTAACATTTAGTTACATTCCAGAGCTTTTTTCTGGTGGAAAGTGCCGGAACGGTGTTCTGGCACCTTCGTGGAGACAGTGTGGGATAAGTTCACTTTTTGGGGAAAAATAATAAATGCACATTTTTTTGCAGGTAAAAAAACATGCATTATTTATTTATGTATTTATTTTTTGGAGCCTTTAAAATGTGCATTTATTATTTTTTTTTGGAGCCTGTAAAGCATTGCACCAGCGATCAGCAGATTGCTGGTACCACGCAGGTCTCCAGTAGATTTGCCAGTTATCTGCTTCCCCGCACGGCCTAGCAGATACAAGACAGGAAGCATGAATGAACTATCATGGCGCTCGACAATGCCGTGGTAGTTCTTTGAAAAGTACAAGCAAACAGCCGCAAAGGCTGCTGGACCTTGTAATTTTTAATGCACGTAGCCCTGTCAATCAATGAGGCGGGCGGAGCCCTGCTCGGCCACAGTTTTTTTAAATTGTGCTAACAGAGAGGGAGAAGAACCCCGCTAGCTGTCACAGTGGGAATTGGGGAGTTGCGGGGGCCCGTCCATTCGTTACATGTTATACCCTGAATATAGGTGTGTCATGTAGGTTCTCTGATAAGGCAGTACAGCCAGTCCCCCTGTACTGGGCCAGGGCCCCATCAGTTCAAAAGGGTGGCCCAAGCACCTGCTAAGCAGGAGTTCCAGCTGTAGTGTCTTATTAAACACACCAATCCTCTTCTGCCTCCCCCTGCAGTGCTGTCAGCTTCTCCTCTTCTTATCTCCCTCTGGCTGCACTGTAGGTGGATTGGTTCTAGCCTTCCATCTGCTGACCAGGCCCCCTGTGTGTCCCTTGCACACAAGGGGATGTTTCGGATGAAGAATGTGGGCTCAGTCGCTTTCAGCCGGGTAAGGGAGCCCTGTCAGGTAGGCTGTATGAGGCCACGTGATTTCTAGCAGCAGCCGTGGTAACATGTAAGGAAAGGTGAACGCATCCTTTAAATTTTTTTTTTTATTATCAAGAAGCAACAATACCTGGCACAGTGCTCAATAATATTGCCTTACGCATCAAAAAGGGAAGAATGGCATACTTTACTACATGGCATATACTATACTACACTAGCACTGCCAAGCCTGCATTTACATACATTAAGGGGACATTTCTTAATACATATAAATGCATGTAATGATTTTCAATGATGCTATTCAGTAACACGGTAAAAAGTGATCTGGGGAGCATAGTAAAGCTCTAACGATCAGGGCCCTCTAATTCCTCCTGTATTGAATTGTATTGTAACTGTATTGTCTTCCCTCACATTGTAAAGCGCTGCGCAAACTGTTGGCGCTATATAAATCCTGTATAATAATAATGGTAGTTTATACTTTAGTGATCACTTCTGCCATGATTAGAAAAGCTAAACATGGAAGTGCCAGTGTGAATGCAGCCTAAGGCCCCTTTCACACATGCTGTCCGTTTGTCCATTTTTCATCCATCCGTTGACGGATGAAAAATGGAAATCAATGTATCTCTATGTAAAAACGGATGACAACGGATGATCATCAGTTAACATCCGTTTTCATCCGCTTTCGTCAATGTCTGTTTTTTTGAACGGATGAATGCCCTATTTTTCATCCGTCAAAAAAACGAATCAGACGAAAAAACGGATGAAAAACAAGATAACAACTGACGAAAAACGGATGAAAAATGGATGGAAAACTGATAGAAAACTGATACATTTTGAAGTGACTGAACTGATTAACTGAAAGGACCATATGTGTGAAAGGGGCCTTAGGCCCCTTTCACACTATCCGTCTAACAGACAGATTCCGTTTTTCTCAGCGGGGGATCGAACCACCGATCCCCCGCTGAGCAGGAGGATGACAGCTGTGTCTCTGTGCTGTGTGCGGAGACACAGCTGTCAGTTCCCCATGCATCTCTATGGGGGAAATCGGATGGGAACGGACCGTCGCTCCGTTCTCATCCGATCCCATCCGATCCGCTGGACGGATGGAAAATAGGGTTTCCATCCATCCAGATTTGACAGATCGGATCGGATGTCAGCGGACATGTCTCCGCTGACATCCGATCCCCCATAGAGATGCATGGGGGGACCGTTCAGATCCGCCAAAAAAACGGACAGGCGGATCTGAACGGTCCGCCTGTGTGAAAGGGGCCTAAGTCTTCTCTTTAGTCTTAAGGTGCAGCTGAAGTCTCCTTTTCACATCATTAGGTTAATTACTTGGTAACTATACTGAATCAGTTATCATAGTAGGAGCTTTTCTGTTTTCAGATAGATGAGCTGTTCCTGTTTCTATCAGACAAAAGTAGCTGCAAAGCAAGCTACTTTGCTGTCTCTTTAGATAACTAAGTGTGCTTGGGGATCTCTATATTATGTGATATGTATCAGCTGAAAAGCAGCAGTTAAAAAAAGACAAATTTAAGCCCCTTTTATACATTTTTAAGTGCCTAATAATCACTTAAATTAACTGGTAATCTCAAATTTTGTTTTAATACAATTGTAATTATAATTTGTCTCTTTCAAATTACTAGAATCTCATGTATGTTTCAACTTGTTAATTTAAAGTCATTTTCAATCTCTTTAAATCACAGCTTTCTTTAAAGTATTAACTGATAAAGTTGTCCTGAAGGTCCTTGTTTAGACACTTCTTAGTTATAGGGTAAAAACACTCCTATTCTTCTAATAGTGCCTCCACATTGTCACCCTGTCACATGGGCTTCTGTTGGAGTCTACTAGTGGTCACTTCAATACACATTATGAGGGCATGATCCACTGTTGCCTCCGTCAAGAAACCCGGCCTGAGAAAAGGCATGCGGCCTTTGCTGGAGTACATGCATGTGGACAGGAAAGTGGCTGCAGGAGACAAGATAATAACAAAAGATGAAACAAAAAGGTGAAAACAACAAGTACCTCATTCAAAAAGCTGAGATGGCAGTTACAGTAATCATTGCTAAGTAGCATTAAATGTGAGTATAAGGTATGCAAGTGAAACACAAGGATCATATTCAATCTCAGCAAACAGAACAATGGTGGGTCAAAGACCCGCTCAAGACTCTCCATCTAATATTTCCTTGCAACAGGCTGTGTCATTGGAGGGGCCCCCCTTCACATGTAGATGATGTTGGCCGCTGTCCTTCAGCAGTTTGCAAAAGGTGGTCCGGACTGTCAAATTAGCAGATGGCTGGCGTTCCTTGAGTGGGCCTGAAAGGACTGGATCTCTGTGCTGTGCTGTACATGCCGGTTCCCCCGGTGGTGAATGGACATGCCTCACATTATATCTGGAGCAGGAGAATAGTGAAGACAATCCAGTAGACTCAATCCAATGGTCTGCTGTGGTAATTAGCAGCTCTCTGGATAGTGCAAGCCTGTCAGCCTTTTAAATGTAAAGCCACAGACTGCTCTCCTCAGCTTCTCCTCACTCACTTTCCCGCAGGACTGGTTCCTTCCCTCTCCCTGGTTGGTGGTGATCTCTCAACAGCCCCACTCTCTCTCAGGCTTTTCAATTTATACCCTCTCTCTGGCTCCTCCTGCCTCCAGATATGTTGGGTCTGGTAGTTTTCTTATACAGCAACGGTAGTGACACCAATTATGTCTCAGACTACATCTCCCAGCATTCAATGTGTTCAATAGTGGAATCTTGTGGCAGAAAAAAAGAACTGCAGAAATTGTACTCAAGTCAACTTAAGGCAACTTTTACACATAGGAGTCCATCAGGGGAACTCTGTTTTTCTCAGCAGGGGATCGATCCGCTGACCCCTTGCTGAGCAGGCAGCTCTGTATGCGGAGACAGAGCTATCAGGTCCCTGCTGTTTTCTATTGGGGAAACAGGCGGTCTGTTCTCATCCGATCCCATAGGGTTTCCATTCATCCTGATTTGACGGACCGCATCAGATCGGATGTCAGCGGACATGTCTCCGCTGACATCCGATGCCCCAAAGAGATGCATGGGGTATCCGTTCAGATCCACCTGAAAAACTGTCAGGCGGATCTGAATGGTCCGCTAGTGTGAAAGGGGCATAAGGCTCTGCATAATTCATGTTTACAATAGTTCTGGTTACATTGGTTGTCCAAAATGACAGATTCATGCCAATCATTAGTACCCCTTGTAAACGTGCAGGTGCGGGGCAGAGAATGCTGCCGCGGGCACTTATGATTGCCTGTCTACAGGGACAGCTTCCTGGCGGGATAGCTTAGGCAAGTTTTTCTATAACTAAATACAAACTGATATCAGATGAGAATTCCTAAATGCTGATTTTTCCTTAACAGTGTGTATGTGCCGCCAGCTGAGCTGTGTCAGTTAAGGATATACTTGAACAGAGAGCACATCACAGAAGCATGGAGGAAAAGCAATTAACTGCTGCATGTAGTCATTAATTGAAAAATGTGAATTGCTGTCAAATTCCATTTTTGTTTTAAGCATCTTCAAAGATCTTTTAAATTATGATATCCAGAATTAAATACATATCTGAAATTCTTCTCACAATAGTTGAGAATTGCACTGAAAATGTGAAAATTAAAAGAAAATAATTTCTACCTTGCAAAAAACTCAACCTTTGCAGAGAATTCTAAATGATGATGCTCCAAGTCCCCAAATTAGCACTATAGCCAGCTGCTAATGATAATTAAAATACTAATTAGCTGCTTTATAGCAACTTTATGCCCAATGCTGCGTTTAAAGTAGTTACACATTTTATTAAAAATCAGTTGCAGATCTGGCTCATGCAGCAGAGTCCGGGAGTCTGAGTCCATGCGAGATCGTGTTGTTAAATAGACATTTCCAAAGGTTGGCAGAGCATGCAATTTTCCTAGCTGATTACAAAAAGCCTTTTCCTTTAAAGCCAAATATATGGGTCATTGCTTGAAACTGTGGGATGTTAGTAGAAATGACACTGATGGCGTAATTACCATCTTTTAAAAAGCCCACATGGAAAATACAAACTGATTGGTATTTTAATATTAAATCTTTAAAGGGAAAAATGCACCGTTTAACAGTGTGATTTAATACTATTTATTTTACGTTTCGGTCATTGATCTAGGAAACATATGAAAATGTTGCAGCTTACAGTAGAGCATTATTTGTGTATATATTTCTAAAATTACCCTCAGCTGAAAATATAGTAATGTGTCTGAAGTGAAATAATTATGTTATGACAATAGATGAACAACAACATAATTATGGCAAACGACTTGCATAGCAGTTCAAAATCACAGATTGCTGAATCAAGTAAGCGTTCTTTACAATGGTGGTAAACCTAGAGCAATAATTATTTCTTGACAAAGTTAAAAAAAAAATACTTGCCATCTGTAATAGCCCGTCAGCATGTACTGATAAACAGTACATAGAAAGTGGAGATAGTATAGCGGTTTACAACTTGCCTACTGGAGAATTTCTTTATATTTTGCATACATATTCAAATCTGCAAAAAAAAATAAAAATCTGCATTTAAAGCTAAAAATTAGTTTAAGCCTCTCAAAAATTATATCTTTTTCAAAAACAGGATAAAAAAAAAAACTGTAGATGTAGTTACAATGCTTTATTTCACACAATATTTGCACAGCTAATTTATCAAACATATTTTTGAAAAACATAATAAATTAAAATGAGTTTCAGTGCCAATAAATTCAATGTTATACCCAATTTTTTGGTAAAATATGAAACAGGGATCCTCAAACTACGGCCCTCCAACTGTTGCGGAACTACACATCCCATGAGGCATCGTAAAACTCTGATATTCACAGACATGACTAGGCATGATCGGAATTGTAGTTCCTGAACAACTGGAGGGCCATAGTTTTAAGACCCCCTGATATAAAAGAAGGGAATACATACAGTAAACATGTTACAGCTTAAAAACTGCACACGCCCGTAAAACTGCAAAAAATTATGATACTCTAAATTGTACTTAGGGAGTTTTTTAAAAACCATTACAGGTTTTTAGATTAGAGTTGACCATGAATTATGGACCTAGGATTATTGGTCTCTGTTTGTGATGATATCTCCCATATGTAGCAAAATTTGTTTACAAAGCCTGACGAAGCGTGCGTCACGCACGCGAAACGCGTTGACGTCACACGCCGGCCGCACATCACCCGGAAGAGCCACCGAAGCGTTCCAGCTCCCGCTTATGGCGTAACTACGCCGCGACTCATGGTACATGCTGGCTCCTCGTGGCACGCCGGAGCAGAATGCGACTGTCGGGCCTCCATGCTCATCACACCCACTGAGGGACCACAGCAGCTTCACCTTCAGAAGCAGCCCAAGTACGGTGAGCTAAAGTTATTTTGGAATTAGGGGATAGAGTAAAGGCTGTGAACACCGGCTGGTCTGGGCATAACACTAGGCTGACATTTACCTCTGCAAGGCCGTTTGAGGGCCAACGGCAATGTACCCATATTAGACACAGCCTAAATATGGTGTGAGCCTGCGCAGTCACCAAGTTATACTGCGTCTCTCCCCAGCTCCCGCACCTGTTTCTATGCAAGGAGAGACTTTACTGTGGCAGGGTGAACATGTCGGTCTGACACTGTTACTTCTAAATTGAAGCGGACCCTGTATTCACCCATAACAGGACATCCATTATTGTCCAGGTCGAATGGACTGACCCCACATCTAGCCCGTCGGCATCGGTATACAGACATTCCTCCAGCTTCACTTCCTCATTTGAGGACCATCATGGAAGTTAAAGAGTACAAATAACCATCACCTATATCAGGAAAGGAGTGATATGATTGGGTTTCAATCTGAATATTACATTGGTACTTCCATTTTTGAATTTAGATATTTAGAATTGTATCCACACCTAAACATCTGGTTCAGGAATAACCTGCTGACTTTATGGGCATATAGACTATGATGCCTCTGTATTTGATGAACTTTTGGTGAAGTTACAGGTTCCTTTTTATGAGTTATATCTTTGAATTGTGGCATGCCGACCAGCAGACCCATAAGATAGCAGCATTCATAGATTCCGGTTTGGAATGTATGCAGCTTGCATGGGTCTCTGTTGGTCAGATCCTCTGGAATTAATGTGTGGCCGGCCTTGTGAGTGTGAGTCATTGTTTTATGTCAATTGTCCTGTCTGTAGTTGTTATCAACCACTGAACCTTTACATTCACTGTATACTGTTCCCCATAGGGGGTATTTTAAGACAATGTGTCATTTGCTCTTCAATAAAGATGTTTTTGAAAATTCTATGAAGTTGGTTTGAGCATCCCTCATTGCAGCCGTTCTAGGGGGCTGTCTAATAGCCCCTTATTTTTCTTTTGTAAATTTGTTTACACACCCTTTACTGCACACAATTGTTCGCCCTATATTGCTTGTTTTAATTGGGGTGTGTACAGGTTAACTGGAGTGCTTTAAAAATATATATATATTTTACTCTTTTATATAAAGAATATTTTTTAACACTTTTTATTAATTTTTTTTTTAAGCTTATTGGTATTACAAGGGGGCAGGTAAACCCCGATGATTAAGAAAAACAAAGAATAAGGAAAAGGATAAACACACCCAAGGGTTACCTCTAAAAAGTTTATTTTTAGCCAATATCTCTCCCCATGCTACACTCCACTAGATCAGACCCCCTAATAAACCAAAATAGACCCTATGCATCACACCACATCTTAGAACCACAATGGGTGAATGAGGTGCTTGATCTCTGAGGCAATGCTGAATCAAAAGTAATGGAACCAGTGCGGAGCTGAACAACTCCCTGAAACCAAAAGTTCAAGTCCCACAGAACTGATTAAATTAGAGAGCATTCTTAAGTCTCTTTGTCTTTTGTCACGTCTAGGTAAAGTCTGATACCCGTGTCCCCCACCACAAACTGTTTCTTCTTCTAACTCCTACATCATTATAGGACCCTACACTGATGTAGGGATTGAAGGAAGGAGCTACAGCACACAGGAGGGGACGAAGGAATGTGATACAGAAGACACAGACTGCTGGAGATGTTAGTGTACAGCTTATATTATAGAAACTGCCTTTTTTTAAAAACACAGCCATAATACATAGGTGGCCAAGGCACCTAGGGAAGGTTAGGTCCACCAGTAAGAGTCCAAATTTGTACAATTGTATTGAATTTTGCCGCTTGTGTTTTAATATAGATTCCAGTGTGTTACCTTAGCAGTTTTGGGCTAGAGCTAATGGATTACCCTGACTTCTGCCCATTTTAAAGTCTCTTTTTTTAAAAATAACAAATATGTTATACTCACCTGCTCTGTGCAATGATTTTGCACAGAGCAGCCCAGATCCTTCTCTTCCCAGGTTCCCCGTCTGCTTCTGGCTCCTCCCTCCTGCTGGGTGCTCCCAAAGCAAGCAGCTTGCTGTGGGGGCATCCAAGCAGGTGTGCTCCTGACCCACAGCTCTGTGTGTCCATTCACAGATGGAGCCGCGGTTTGGCCTCACACCTCCGTCTCCTGATTGGCTCATTGGCTGTGATTCACAGTAGCAGGAGCCAATCGCTCCTGCTGCTACCAAACGCCAATCGGGAATGTGAGTCCTCGGAGAGGCAAGGCTCTCATGGACAATGCGGGTGAGGCTCGGGGACTGCTGCACTCCGAAGGTTTTTTACTATAGAATGCATGAAGGTAAAAGACCGTATGCCTTTGCAACCACTTTAAAGAGGAACATCCATGGAAATGGAGTGATTATTTCTTGGCCCTGGCCACATGCAAAATCATACATCAACACAGGCCTAAATATAATCAAGGAAATTGTGTAGTATTGGCCATAGCATCAGTCTTTTCCATTAAGAAATTATAATGAAAAATGTATGTAAAATACACTGTATATAAAAGCCTTAAATATTTCAGTATTCCGTATTTACTATAATAGAACACTAAAGTCAAGAGAAGTCTAAAGTAACAATTTATTTTCATGCGGCAAATCATGTGACATTTTCATTTTTTCATTTTTTGAGTGGCTGTTTATATACAGGTATAGTATATATAGGTATAGTTCTCTTTTAGTCACCAATCAAAATCAACCTGTTTATAAAGTTGGTGGCTGTGGGGAAATAGCGTATTTTGCTAGTAAGAACATGTTGATATATTAACCCCCTGGTATCCCGTTTAAAATGTAGTTTAAATCTTTTAGAACTCTAGCTGTTCACAGGAACATGATTCAGCGTTTGGTAGTAAAGAGCAAATCGGTTACAAAACATGGAATTCCTATCCTGTTATGTAACTTGTACCTCGCTGTCATTTCTGAAGTGTTCATTTGCATAAATCTCATTAGAGCAAAAGTGCAAGTCTCATAAATCTTTTGATAAATTACTATGACATCATCTGTGCTGTAATGTATTAATTTTTGGATACAAATAATTGTGTCATGATCATTGCAGATAATTATGATGGTTAGAGGCAATTCCGAAAGGAACTAAACGAACTAGAAAATATTACTTTATCTTTAGGAACGTTTTTTTCTTGGCACCTGAGAGAATAATATACGCGCAAGTAACCTTTTAAAATAGCCTGAAAAGTTTGTCTTCCAAAAAAAAAAGAGTGTGAAACTGAATTAAAAAATTACCAAAAAATCAACTCTGGGCACAAAAAAATTACCAAAGTTTAATGAGTTGTAGCAAATTGGTGGGGTTTTTTCGCCTTCCTCTAGATAAACTGCAAATATAGGATTGTGTATATGGGATTGTATGGTTGGGTTGTCTTTATTAGTTTTTTTTTTTAATTGGTTGAGCCAAATGGACACTCCACTCTATTTACTCTGTCCTGCCCTGCTCAGCCACTACTACACTTCTTTACCCCACCAATGTTCTTTAAACACAGGTGGAAGTACAGCTCCCTCTTTACATATTGAATCCATTGTAAGGGTTGTAGGTATCATAGAACCCAGCACTATGGTAGCATCTCTGCTCCTGGCCATTCACAAAACACACAGCCCATGCCTCATTTTATGAATCTCCAAGAGAAGAGAGAGGGGATGCTACCATGGAGTTTGGGGGGGGGGGGGTGAAAAAGAAAGTATACATTATGGCTTTTGAGTAAACAAGGTGTTAAACTCTTTTAAACTACACTGCCTGGCCAAAAAAAAAAAAAGATGGCCACCTGGAATTAACTAAGCAACTAACTAAACTAAGCATGTGGTAACTATCCTATTGGATAGTTACTGCATATGCCCAAATAATGAGGTCAGCTGACTACTTGAATATACTGAATGACCAGGTTATTCCATCAATGGATTTTTTTCTTCCCTGATGGCAAGGCATATTCTAAGATTATAATGCCAGGATTCAAATTGTATAAGATTGGTTCAGGGAGCATGAGACATAATTTTCACACATGGATTAGCCGCCACAGAGTCCAGAACTTAACCCCATTGAGAATCTTTGGGATGTGCTGGAGAAGGCTTTGCGTAGTGGTCTGACTCTCCCATCATCAATGCAAGATCTTGGTGAAAAATTATTGCAACACTGGTCGGAAATAAATCTTATGACATTGCAGAAGCTTATCAAAACAATGCCACAGCGAATGCGTGCTGTAAACAAAGCCAACAAAATATTCTAGTGTGCGGCTTTTTTTTTTTTTGGTGGCAACTTTTTTTTTTGGCCAGGCAGTGTATTTAGCTTATTGTGTATGGAGTGGCTTTAATTTTTTAAATATAAATGTTAGGTTTTCTTTATGTGATCAGGTAACTACAGTATCTCAAATTCAGGAAAGAAGGTCTGAGATACGATTCCTATTTTCAGCAATGGATTTTTGAATGCCCCAGAAATTAGGAGGATTGACAAAGAATAGAAGCGCTCAAATCCCTTTATATACAAAACTGAGCAATGTAGGTTATAAAATCCTGAGTTGGCCAAACTTTTTTTTGTTTGAGTAGGGCACAGGGCACACAATAATCACCTCATGTTAATGGGGCCTCGAGTGGTAAAGTTTTGACTGTAGTTGCACTTTTAAAATCTTTGATCTTCAGCAAATTTACTGAATGGACCAATAAGATTCTGAAAATAAAAGGGGAAAGTGTAATGATCACCTGTACTAGACACAGAACGACGCGGTCATGTTGTTCGATTTGCTTATAGGACGCCATGACAGTTTTTACAAAAGACCCTCACTCACACAGCCCCATCCCAGAGCTAAATAATTCCTGTAATGCAGAGAGTTTCGACTTCAAACAAGCCGTTGTCTGAAAAGATGTCTGGACGGATATCTGTTCTGATAGGTCGGTCGTAAAGCCATAACCGGGCAAAGAAGGATAAAGGCTAATGGGTCGTAAAACAGAGCCATTCAAGAGCTCTGTTAATTGAACACATTCACACACAAATTCATAACTTTGAAAACAAACAAGATATGTCTCTAGAAAGTGTATAGTTAAATGCAAAATAAAATACTGAACGGAACGAGATCATACATGACCACTTTAGCTCCTATGGAAGACAAGCTAGCTGTCAGATGCCTTACGGGTCAGAGGTTACTTTGAGATAGCCTGTGTTTGGTATCTATGGATATAAAATGCAATGCTGCACAATAATCTATCAGTTTCAAGAAGGCAACTGGTAGATATTGGAAGATATGAATTATATTATAAGTCTGTCTATACGGGAGGTTCCTTGGTATTGTTGTAAACCTTAGGGCAGCCCATGGCCACTGTGTTTATTGGTCAGGGGCATCTGTTAACACCCCCTGCGGTCTCAGAGAAAAAAGAGAGAAGCAGACGGGGTGGGAGATCTCATAGTAACATCAAGAAGGAACATCTATCAAGTTTGAGAACCGATCACAACTGGCTCAGCTTCTGAACTCTGATAATACTCAGGACATTGAATGCAAGTATTCTCATTTCTCAATTCTACCTTATATTTCTAATTGCTGAATTATGTCGCTATTTCTTTGAAACACCTTTTTCTGTAAATATTTTATTTGCACCAATTTTAACCTTTTTATTATTAAACTTTATTTTGAAAAGTGTTAATCTTGTCCCTAAGCTCTTAATGCAAACTAACAAAGAACCTGTCTCTTGAAGAGTGCTACTGTATAGAATAAATCCTCTGAACATTCCTGTCTGTGGTGACAGTGCGTGTTACAGATGATTATTCTAAAGTCATAATTGGTATTTCTAAAATTATGAGCGTCCGCTGGGCTCATAACGTAGCGGTGGTGGCAGTGAAAGAGTTAATTGCTTAATTAGCCCGTCGGTCTCAGCCTGCTGGCATCTAGATTGTGGTCCCGCAAGCTGGAAAATCTTTGTGTCGGGTGCAGCTGAGAGTGGCATTGTTACGCAAGTGACGGCAGGGTGTGAGATTGCCTGGTCCTTGGTCACGAGTTAGTGAGAAGGGCAGGGATATGATACCTGCCACCGTCACAGAAAGTACTCATGAAAAAGTATACATTTGATGCTTGAGGAATGAAGCCCAGGATATTGACTCAGAGTCCATGTTACTGCTGCCACAGACCTAAAGTGTTACTAAACCCAGGAGCCTGCGTTCACTATAACTGGTTTTCCACAGTACACAGAACATGGAATTGGCAAGTTAGGCTGCAAGCCCTGCTGATCATATGTAGCACTACCCCTGCATGGGGCTGCTGGTAACTGGTTTCCCTATTTCCACACAGCTAGGCAACAAGCATTTTTCACCTGCATCTGGACACAAGAAATTTGTCTCTGAGCTTGGTTTTGTTGTTTTATTAGGGGTAATAACTTGGATAGCGTAAAGGGATTATGGGATGTCCAACTTGACTGAAACAATGAATGGGGGCAACTTCCTTCCTATGTGCAAAATCCTGGACACTACCAGTCCTCTGTGATCAAAATAAAAAGTCCCTTGAGGACTAGGAGCTCTCAGTCCCCTGTAGAAAAAAGCATAATATGTTGTAAATTGCATACTGGAGTATCTCGTCTCCTTTGCAGAACTGATCCCAGCTCTTCTGCCTGCAGGAACTTTCAGCCCACCTGGCTGCTTGTCCACCAGCTGACCTGGCTGCTCCAAAGATCTCCCAGGACAAGGGATAGTAAGGGTTACACACAGCGCTGTCCTCCTGAAAGCTTGCTTATTCAGAATCCCTGGGTGTGCTGATGTACTCACTCTGCTCCTTAGGCAAGATTCCTCTTAACACTGAGACGCTAGTAGCATCTTCCTAGGCCAGCCCAAGCCCAGCCTGGAGGCAGAGCCCCCCCCCCCCAAACCCAGGGGTCCCTCCTTAGGCCACCAACAGCCTCCTCGGCACTCCATATTCCACCTGCTTCTCCTGCTGCCATAGCTTCCCCATATTTAAGGGCTGACCTATCCACCTTGCCAGGACATCCTGTCTAGGGATTGGCCAAGTTCCCTCAAGTAGGCAGATCAGTACCTCCTTGCCTCCACCAACTAACTTGTATAAGCCTATCCAAACTTCTAGATCCAGGGGGAGGTACCAGAGACCTGCTTCTGTGGAGCCATCTAGCCTGACCTGCAGTAACCCTGACCCAATTTCAAACTTACCATGAGTTATAAGCTTAACTTTGCGTGCAGGAACACATTTTTTCCCCTTTAATTGGTTGAACTAGATAGACTTGTGTCTTTTTTTTTTTAACCAGACTATGTAACTATGCAACACTAGTAGCACACTAGAGGGTGCTACACATAGATAAATTCAGAGGTAGAATCATATTTCTTTGGATCATTGAAAGTATGAAAATTATGCAGAACAATTAAAAATAAAAGAAAACAAGATAATTAATTTGTAAGAAGACATTAGTAAGGTATTTTTATTTGGTTTGTGTTTGTTCTATATTTTCCTAAATCAGAAATTTTGTTTAGGCTATGGGGATCCTGCTTGTAAATGTTTGCTGTAGAACAAGACCTTCCTGAGTGTCATGTCATTTTCCAGCTACTCCTGGGCAGATTTAATCTAGCTGAAAAAAAGTCAGGTTTGGGAGACAGACACAGGTTCCTGACAAGGCTTCTACTCTGAGGCTAATTGCATTTGTCCTGCCAAAGCCTGGCAGGTTATGAGATCACAGCCACGCTGATGCACAACTTTGCATTGTTAAAGGAATGGTAGGGAGAGGGGAAAAAACCTCTTGGAGGTCAAACTCCGTTCACAAGCCAGGAACAGAGCAAACTGTGGCATTGATGGAAAGAGAGAATGAAAGCAGAGACAAGATAAATGGAGATTATCTAGAGGAATCAGTACGCTTAACCGACCTGTCTGAATCCTTAAGGGGGAAAAATGGATGTTATACAGAAAAACTATAAGACTCAGCCTAATATCATGTACTGTTCAATGAGGGATAGCTAAGCAGAGCTGTATGTGAAATGAAAACAAATGAAATGACTGTGACCTGATGCAGAACCACACGTATTGTGTTGTAGAAGAGTCGGCTTCACTTGCATTATTAGTATACCTGTACAATGTCTTAATGACATTACTACATTTGCATTGTAATGCAGCTCAATGACAATCACTTCTGGTATTGAAACTATTGCAATGTTCTGATCTCACTGAAGATGCTGTTATAGAAATGGTCCATGTTGACATTTTTCAACAGGATCTTAGACATGATGATAGCAAGTGATCTGATATTAAGCTGTACAAAATAGATTGTCTGCATCTCTCACACAACGGTACTGCACTACTTAGTATGGAATTCAAGATGTTGTTTTTGACATGCATTTAAACTAAGAAAAGGGTCAGGGATTTATTTGCTACAAAACATTTCTGTCCCTAGCAGGTAAAAAAAAAAGGTGTAGGGATTTGGTTTTCTTAGGACATTGCTTAAGGGGTAGTTGATGCAGTTTAAAATTCTGGTACTAAATATCTAATGATTGATAGCAGTGTTTGTCACACCATTGCAAGGAGTGCAGAGGCGCGGCCATCTAGAGCCCAGGGCAAACATCTCAAACTGTGCCCCCCCCAAAGATGTTGCTTATGTGTCAGCAACCCCCCCCCCCAAAAAAAATAGCACTAACCTGCATGCTTTCCCTCTGAGCATAAATTCCCCCTGCTGAAATCCCCCCTGCATAAATGATGCCCTCCCCAAATAAATCACTCCTCCTTCCACAAATCTTAAACCCTCAAAGTTCCTCCCAGAGTACACAGCCCCCCCCCCCCCACTCCAAGAACAACCAATCCCCTCCTAGCAAACATTCTCCTCATTCATCCCTACTAGCACAACCCCCCCCCCCCCAAAAAAAAAAAAAAAACAAGAACTAGAACAATTCCCCTCATCCCTCTACCATATCACCTCTTCTAGCACAAACCCCCCAAATCCCCCCTCCTAATGCAAATCCTCTTTCCCCACCCCCCTCCCAACACAAATGCCCCATAAAGCACCCCTCCTAGTACATCATCCCCACATTTCCTCTCCTAGAACAATTCTTACACTCTGCTTCCCCCCAAATTCCCTCTCCCAACACAAAACCTTTTCCCCAATCTCCTCGTGGTGCCCCCCCCCCCACCTCACATGATACCACAGTGTCCAGAACAGCCGCCCCTTCTTTTCACCCCTTTCCCCGGCCCTGATCACAAGCAGTTATGGTTACAGTTTAGGTAACAAGCTTTGAGAGCTTGACAGCAATTTGGTCTTGGACATTGTAGAGATAACAGAGACATGGTTTAGGAATTCAGATGATTGAGAAATAATTATACCAAGGTACACACTATACAGGCAAAACAGACTAGGTAAGAGAGGATGTGGAGTTCCCATCTATGTCAAAATTAGCATAAAGCTAACATTAGTTCCCAAATAAATGAACTACTTCCCTTGGAATTAGTGTTGTATGCCAATTCCCAGGACAGTCTGAGGATTGTAATAGCTTGGGTTGAGCTTTTGTTTGTCCGAACCTGGTTTTGGTTTGAAACCAGAAGTCAGCCATCATTGCTGGGCCAATGAGCTGTGGATAAGAAATTCCTCATTCTGCAGCTGAAATGCACAAAGTCGTGGAGATGCTCATAACATCATTGACCTAATATGGTATTCCAGCTCATTGACCCAGGAATGACAGCAGACATTTTGATTTTGACTAACAGAAGCTAATCTCTAATAATGTTGCTTGACTAGACAACTCAAATACCAATGAAAGGAGACCTTTTAATTATAGGTGACTTCAATGTGCTGGGCATTTACTGGAAGTTTCATACTAATCTTACGAGCAGGAGAAGAGATTTATTGGAGGCACTGAAAGGGCTTTATCTAAAACAGTAAATAGCCAACCAGAGAGGATCCTATTCTAGACCAGTACTGGCAAATGTGCATTGCCTGTCTGATGTTGATGTAGGAGAAATTTTGGGTTCTAGTGATGACCAGCTTCTGTGGTTGAATATTCATACAAAACCTGAAAAATCATATACAAAAAGTGTGGTCAGTGTACAGAGTGGAAGCCGTTTGCGCAGAATCTGAGCGGGAATTTAAAGCCTTTAAATTGTGCGCATGTGAATTAGCAACAAGCTATAGTTCCCAAAATTGTCCATAGGCAATGCTTTAAAAAGCCTTTGCAGGTCATCTGTTCAGTGTTAGCCAAGAATGAAAGCCCTAGAAATATTGCTGTCATGCCAATGTACATAGCGATATTTAATTTATCTGCGCAATTATGTACAATCTCGAGGAAAAAAGGGAAAGGGGCCAACAATTAAACCCTTTAAATACATTAAAAGCTTCACTGTTTTAAAAAATAAAATGCACATATTTTTGCAGGAGACAATGCACATGTTTTATCATGTTACACATGTACTGTCTGCGTGCCTTTTTAAAAAATGTTTTCCCTTCCTGACTTTATAGCTACGAGATGCTCTGTAAAGCTAGTCCCACCCTCTTTTCTGTGTGTGTCTTTGGTTTCTTTTCTGAGCATGTGTAATTGCTAGACATTTTGTGACCCATTTTTTGATCTCATGTGAAGATCTGCACGTTTTCAATTAAAGGAGAAGTAGATCCAAAAAACGATTTTGGCCCTGCTTCTCCTGTGGAGCACATGAGTGCATTGCCTTCTGCACTCCTGTGACCTGTATTTGGCCAACAGTGGGCTAATGCCACCTGTCAGCTGATGTCACTCAGCAAGTCCAGGCTCTGGAGAGATCCTGACTTTACATTTTTGACAGTTTTTTTTCCAATATTTTATCTATTCATTCAAGAAAGAGAAAAACAAAAACAAAAGGAAACTGACATTTCACATCAAGATAATTACATCACTACTTAGTCATCAACAATAAGTCGTGTCTCTCTCAGAAACAAAAACAGAAGATAGGCATATAAACGCTCTATAACAGTGTATCTATATCAGCAGGATACTAAGAACTAAGATATTGTCCTTCATTATGCAATCTGACATACCAAATATTCAAAAATTATAAAATAAGTTATATAATTCCTGCATTGATAATATTGTTCATTATGCTTTCCTTTTTCTCTCTTCTTTTCTTTTTTTCCCTCCTCTTCCCTCCTCCCCCCTCCTCCCCTCCCCTTTATAACAAAAAAAGAAAAAAAAAAGGAAAGCAAGAAAAGAGAAAAAAAGAGGAGACACCACGGACCCCATTTAATGGGGAAGGGGGTTATAGATATGCAAATTGTTATTCTCCCATTTACCAGCCTATAGATTTCAGACTTGAGCCTTCCCCTGACTAAGCATGTTTCGTCCTCTCTCTGAGAGGATGAAGGAGTTCCAAGGGCCCCAAGTCTTCTCATACATTCCTTTTTTATGTAGTCTTGTGAATCATAAATCTTCCATTTTGTTAATATCTTCAATTTTACATATACAGTCACTAATAGTAGGTGGTGACTGAGATTTCCATCTCAGTGGAATGCACGATTTAGCTGCATTTAATATATGATATACAACTGACATTTTATATCCTCTCAGAGGGGTATCCGAAACATGCAATAGAAACAAAGCTGGGTCCTTTGGGATCTCAAAGTCCGTAAATTCATGTGCCAGTTCTCGGACAGCCTCCCAAAATTCTCTTAGTTTGGGGCAAGTCCAAAAAATATGTAGGAGTGTTCCCGACTCTTCTCCACATCTCCAGCAGCTATCTGAGACATGTGAATAGTATTTATGGAGAAGAGAAGGGACACGGTACCATCTTAACAAAATTTTATAATTGGTTTCTTAGGTTGTGGTACAGACTGGAATTTTCAATGCAAGATTATACATAGCCTGCTCCTTTTTCTGTGTAAATGTACGATTCAAATCCCTTTCCCAGTTATCTAAGCATGATATCCGTGCATTTTCTGAAATCCTTGACAATATATCATAGAATCTAGATAGAGGGTGGGTTAAGACCTCACTACCTGAACAGTATTCCTCAAAGCACGAAAGATTTCTAGCAAATGTTTCCGGAAGTGGTAAGGTACGTAAAAAATGTAACAACTGTACTGCATTCCAAAAGGGTAAACGGAATTGCCCCTGTTCATTAGTCAGTTGCATAAGGGTAGGACACTTGTTTTCACATACAAAATGAGATACTTGATAAAGCCCTCTATTTCCCAATTCTCGCAATGGGCGATCCGTTATCCCTGGAGAGAAAGCAGGATTTCCTTTAACTGGGAGCAGCGGGGTATTTGCAGTAGTCAACTGTGTCTGTTTTATAATAGTGAATGCCACCCGTACTGTCGCCCCAATTGTGGGATGCTTCAAAGTTTCCCGGAAGAGATACCTATGACACCAAGGTGCACCTCCTAGATTGCAATCACTCTGTTGTTGCTCAATTTGTATCCACAACTTAAGATGGGTATGTCGCCGCCAATCTATCCATCTGCTTAGATGGGCTGCCTGATAGTATTTTAGGACGTCAGGGAGTGCCACTCCCCCTAACTCCTTAGGCAGTGTAAGTTGATTACGAGCTATACGAGATTTCCAGTTGGACCATACAAATCTTATAAATAATGAATGGACTTTCCTAAAAAAGGCTGCTGGAACCACAATCGGTAATGCTTGAAACAAAAATAAAATTTTTGGGAGAATACACATCTTAAGAAGATTACATCTCCCAAACCAGGAGTGTAAGCCCTTGTTCCATTTTTCTAGAAGTATCCATATTTGTGACAATAATGGGCGGAAATTTTGACCGTTTTTATATAGGTAAGGATGGGGCCACCTGGCAATGTCACCTAGTGGCCCCGCCCACTTATAATATCAGCCTCCCCCCCTGCCCCAAAGCACTCACCCCCCATGTGGAGGGCATGTGGCCTGGTATGGTTCAGAAGGGGGAGGGGTCTCTCGTTCACCCCCGACCTTTCCTGACCTGCAAGGTTGCATGCTTGGATAAGGGTCTGGTATGGATTCTGGGGGGACCCCCATGCCGTTATTTTTAAATTAAAATCACTACTCCTGAAAAAACTATAGGTTTTAAAAATGTTTTTGCATTGATACATGTCCCCCCAGGGCAGTACCTGCCCCCTATACCCCTTTTATTGACAATTACTTGCGTATCAGCCTTCAAAATGGGTACTTTTGATTTTACCTGTTTGGCTCCCATAGACTTCAATGGAGTTCGCTGTTCGGGTTAGAACATTTCCCCCTGTTCAGAGTTCTGCTGCGAACTGAAAAGGGGGGTGTTCAGCCCATGTACACTCTGCATCTAAAAGACATTCCTCCAGATACACCAAGTCTCTACAGCCAAGATCAGTCATCAAACTTATCAAGGCCTGTGCCAATGCAGAAGCTTCTAAAATTCAGACAGTCTTGGCCCACAGGAAAGCAGAGATAGTAACAGAAGCTACAGGAACTGCACACAAGAAAGCACTGATAGAAGCAAAGGTGGAAGCAGAACCTGCACACAAGAAAGCAGAGATGGAACCAAAAGCCGCAGAGACTGCACACAAGACAGCACTGATGGAAGTGGAAATGGAAACAGAAGCAGCACGCAAGAGAGCAGAGACTGAAGCTTTGAAGAAACAATGTAAGCACAGCAAAGCCATAGCAAGGTTAAAGGTTTTAGAGCAAGCTGCTAGCAAAAGTGAAGGAGGGAACAGCAGCAGACTCTTGGTTGTATCATATTCCTCTCACACTCTGCCAAAACTTCATCTCCCAGCCAATCAAGGTAAGTACACTGTGCTTACCACCTTTCAAGACAATTTGCCTGCTGATTCCTTCGTACACCAGGCCTTTGCACTACAGCAAACGGTAGACACCGGTATGCAGATAATAGACAATACATCTTATCATGAGGCTAGTCAGTTACCTCCTACCACATACACTGCTCCACAGGTGCAACCCAACATTGCAATCAACACCTTCTCAAACAAAAATGTGATTGGGAGAGAAGGCGTTGCATCTGCACTGCATCTCAATGTATCGCTGCATCTTTTAAGAAGGAAATCTGCAAAAGTAAGGGAGGAATGCAAGTATACTGTAGCTCAGGGGCATCCAAACGACGGCCCTCCAGCTATTGCGAAATTACACATCCCATGAGGCATTGTAAATCCCTGACATTCACAGACATAACTAGGCATGATGGGAATTGTAGTAGCTGCTCTGAAGTTTGTAATACAAATTCCATGCAGTGTATCTGCACAAATCATTAAAATCCTATACACATCATACAACTAAGTCAAGCCTGGGGCCATCTAGAAGACATTTGTATACAGATATTGCATTTTTTGGAAACTCTTTACAGTTGGAATTAAAAGACTTTTATCTAGAATAATTATCTATTTTCCAGCCATAAGATAGTTAACTTACACCCTAATTCCATAAAGGCATTTTTACCACAATTTACCCTGCTTGACAAAAATCTTTTTTATGGTGAGAAGTTCAGAAAGTTATACTAAGTTTGAAAGTATATTAAGGGAATGATTGCACTCACCTGAGAACAGTATTTACTCAGCTTTGCATAAATGCATACTAATTTAGAACTTTTCTTAGGCTATTGATAATTATGCAGCAATGAAGACATGTGAGTGATTAATGAGTTTTCAACCATTTTGAGAAGACATTGTGATGTTTCAAATTCAGCGGAGTCAATTTTTAAAGCTCTTATAAATGAGTGGGAACATGTAACACAATAAATAGGCTATGAAAATGGAAACATCCCAATTTTTACTGCTCATTGCAGCTGCAAACAAACATTATATCTGTGCCCAGCAGATGTAGCTATGACATTCTGCAAATGGTCCATGTATTTAGAAAAATGGTCTAAAATTTGCGATCCAAACTAAAGGAGGATTGTCAGACAGTAAATGCCATTCTCCAGCTGTATTCTCTAGATCCTCGTTATTTGTAGTTACCTTCTATAAATGTGCCTGAAACAAGGAAAAGGGGGCTATGGTCCAAGTCAGTTAAGGTATGGCTCTACAAACAGGTCATTCTTCATATGTAAGAAAGTGCTATAATCTACTTGTTTCTGTTACAACTGGAAGACGTTCAAACCCTGATTCAAGTAATTATTCTCCTACATATTTTTTTTTTGTTAAAATATTATATAGAGTTTTCAAACATACTATCACTAGTCAATGGACCCTGGTAGTGCTACATTTACAAGGCCAGTAAGGCCACTTCCCCTACTTATAACTGCCCTTCACAACAAGGAGCACATGGAAGGGTGACACATGTCAAACAAAACCAAAGAAAATTCCCAGCTCAACTCACCAGCCAGTCTGCAACCAAACAAATTCTCCTGTCTAACAGTTTGCATTCAAATCAGGGGTTTAGTTAGCACACATTTGCACATGAGGCTCTCATAAATTTAAAGAGTTATGACTGCAGATAATACTGGGGGCCGTGGAGCCACTCTGCAGCTTATGCAGGTTTTTGCAAATGTGTGCTAACTAAATCTCTGTTGTAGCGCAAACTGTTAGACAGGACAATTTGGTTGGTTGAAGACTTGCTGGTGAGTTGAGCTGAGAATTTTTTTAGTTTTTCTTTGAAGTACAAGACTAGCTTGGCTTCCTAGGTTTATCTGTAGTATGCAAACAGGTACTTGTGACTCTTCCAATCTCTCCACAAGCATGTGAGCCTACTAGCGCAGGTTGGTGTGAAACCTGATTCTGCAACACATAAATATGTGGACACTGGGGACCACTGCTGAGTAATCATTACATACAGACTTTTGTGCCCATGTTCCACTGTACTTTGTTAACCTGTAACCAAGTATTGACTAAACAACTGTTGGTGTTAACGTATTGCTGATATGCTGATATACATGATTACTATTACTGTCCCTTGAATTTTTCTCATCTCTGGATATGGTCTGTACCTTAGTTGGTTTTCTGGATTTTCAATATTTCCTAATAATTTAGCGTGGCTAAGAACCTGACCTGAATGTGATCAGAATTCTTTTTACTTTGTCCTCTGAGCTCGGTTCCATATTGCTCTCTAATTCACCCTTCTATACTGTAGTACTGTTAGCAATGGGGAGAACCTGGGGGCTGCAACTTGGAGCATTGTAGAGAAAGTACTCAGGGACTTTTATTATGTTCCTAAAGGAAGCTCACATTTTCTTCTGCTGTTTGTCCTGATAGTATCAGATAAACATAGTTGCTGAATTGAGGTCCTCCTATTTTAGAAGCACCGTGCAAGCAATGCAGTTTTAGTGATGTATTCTTGGAGTGGCAAGGGGGTTTTATACAGTTGGAAAATTGTGTAAGGTGTTCTTTCCAAAGCTGTCAGAGATCTTTACATACTGGCATACAAATCCCACTCTGCTGTGCTTTTTTCTTTTTCAAAAAGTTTTATTGGTGCCAGACAGTGTATTCAACCTAAGGGGCTTAATCATAGAATCTCAGGTGCTGAGATTCCTGCATCCTTTCTCCAAAGGTTCTCATGCCATAGAGCCTTCTGTCAGAACTGCCAATTATACTTTCTCTGAAGAAAATCCTAAAGTGGGGGAGTTGTAGTCTCACTTCCATAAGGTCAACCTACACTGCTACAAGGTCACTATCATAATCTTAAACCCACTATTGTCTTCCTTGTTAGTACAAGCACCCTGTTTAGGGCCATGCCATTTTAGATGATTCTCAATCCATTGGCACTTCTTAATCTAAAGCTGGGTACACATTATTCGAAAACCAGGTGCCCGGTTTTCCTCAATGTACAGTAAGTCAAACCCAAAGATAAGGTACTAATAAAAAGGTACTAAAGGTACTAATTGTACAAAAGTTCCAAACGACAACTGCTTTTTTTTTTTTCATTTGACTCGGAAACCTTTTAGCATAGATTATTGTTGGTTTTTGTTTCTGATCATGTCTTTCGTATCTGACTCTTCATGTGCGAAAACAGTATACATCAAATGAAAATTGTTGGTTCTGTTCACATATGAGAACATTTGGGAGATTTTTTCACTTCGGAAATTTTTGTTTGGAAAGTCTGAATTGGATGTCGAAAGTTGTGTACACAATTTATGAAAATCGAACAATTGTTTTACATACGGAATTTTTCTTCCAGTTTTCTTAGTGTGTACCCAGCTTTACTCTCCAGCGAGGTCATTGTTATCTTATTCTTCAGGATTATATATCAGAATTCTGAAGATGGAGCACTGAGACCTGCAGAATGGCACTACTATCAGATACCAGTTGTCTTGCTTTTTCAGAATCCTTGAATGACAAACTAGCCAGAACAAACAACATTTTTTTTCAGCACACTTACCAGCTATCCAGTGAAATAAAAAATGACACACAAACAAATGGCATTTAAAACATACGTTTTAATTTATGTGGATCTACAATTTAAATTCCTGTTAGTTCCTTATCTTTTTAGAATTCTTCCTGATTTTATATGTTTCGTTGCTGTATGTCGCTATATGTATTGGAATGCTACCTATTACCCTTTTGCCCCTAACTTAATCCAGGTTGCTATTATATTCTCATTTGTTAACCTCTGAGAAGGGAGGTGTTTTTTACTTTGGTCTATTTCTCTATATCTTGAAATATTTGAAAAGAAAAAAAAAAAAGATTAAATTATAAATACATAGGTTTTAGGGATCATCTGTGTAGTGTGTTCCCTAACCCTAGTCTATGAAAGATATCATTTGGAACATATACATTTATTACCACCCACTTATTATTGACTAGGTCCCCCTTTGGCTGCCAAAAAAGCCCCAACCCTTCAAGGCATTGGCTCCACTAGACCTTTAAAGGTATGCTGTGGTATCTGACACTAAGCCATCTATACCAGATCTTTTTAAGTCCCATATGTTCTGAGATGAGGCCGCCATAGATCCAATGTGTTTTTTCAGCACATTGCACAGATCCTTGATTGTATTGAGATCTGAAGAAATCGGAGGCCAAGTCAACACTTCAAATTTGTTGTTGTGTTCCTTAAACCATTCATGAAAAAGTTTTGCACTGTGGCAGGGCGCATTATTTGTCTAAAGGTTGCCACTGCCATTAGGGAATACCGTTTCTATGAAGGGGTATACTTGGCCACCAACAATGTTTAAGTAGGTGGTATGTGTCAAGTAACATATGCATAAATGGCAGGACCCAAGGTTTCGGAGCAGAATGTTGCCAAAAGCTTTACACTGCCTCCACTTGCTTCTTCCCATACTGCATCCTGCCATCTCTTCTCCTGGGAAGCAAAGTACATGCACCCATCCATTTACATGATGTAAAATAAACCATGTACAGTATATACTGGACCACGATAGGCACCTCCAGCACTGGTACTGACACCAATCTGGTATGTGGAGCTTCTAAGCATCCTACTGGTAGGCTTAGCAACTCCAGCAAAGACAGGCAGGCGGTACTTGCTCTGCCTTCTTATTGAAATGCAACAGTTCCTAAGCACCTTGCCTCTCCCTTCATCATCTGGCTTTCTGGTTGATCCAGATACTCCTCCACGGAGAGGGGGGGGTTTTAAACCTACATGTGTATTACTTACTCTTGTGAGACATGCACTCCTAAGTTTTGTACTATACTGTATACTTTGTTGTACATTTTATACTCCTGACTACTGTACTCTGTACTATATTTTACATTACATACTTAAGACCAAAGTGCTGGTTACTAAGTAGGCACTGATCGGTTCTTTAAGATAGCCTAAAAAGCATATGTAATATATTTTTATCATATTTGTAGCCGGGAGCGGACTACTGTCATCTGATGTTGCAGACTTGTCCACTGCTTCCTAGACTGTCTCTATACTCCCATAGTGTTGGTCTTGGATTTTATGCATCATACTCCTGAGACCGGAAGAGAGATTTGTGGGAACTGTAGTCTTCTGAAAATATATTACTGCACTGCTGAACTGTTTATGAACTACACCTCCCAGCAGGCCATTTGCTCCAGGGGAGAATTGTGCGAGAGACTATAAAGGGATCTGCTGACCAGGCCCATGCTCTCTTGCTTCCTGGGGTCCATCGTGTGTGCATCAGTCCGCCATAGAGAGAGAGAACTCAGCCCAGGTGGAACGGACAATGCTTGCTACGTCACGGACATCCCAGCAGCATCGAGGATCATATTTGAGTTGGTGGGACTCGCTGACTCAGCAGAGCATAGCCATTTCAGTGTCCCACAGCGTGGAGAGTTGACTTTGCTTGGTCTTCAATGAGTTATAAAATGGTCATAAGGACTGGTGAGAGAGCACCTGCTCAAAGTCCAGTTATCAGCTACTACTACATCCCTTTGAAGACTGTATACAGAAACCCTACATCTGGATTGGTTAGTAGATCAATTCTAGTCACAACCAGCTATCTCACCCTGTGCTGCATTTGGGAATCATTTGTTCTTTGAGCTCCAACTGTCAGTAAAGATAAAAGCAAGACCTTGTATTTTGAACATTGCTATTTTATTGCTTTTAAAGGGGACACGCTACTGGTATCTAGATTACATCATCTCTCATAAGGATACAGTTACTATAGGATGGCCTGGGGTTCCCCTTTAGTAGGAGTATTTCACACAGCAATTCATAGCTTTCTGAGAGATCCATTCACTTACTGTCTGCTACCAGGTATATTGGTGGTATTTGCTTGCTACTGCAAATGGTTATTTAACTGTATTCCTAGTAACTTTTTAGCTGAGTCCTGGCGTTTTGATTATTACTGCCTAGTTGCTTACAACCTCCTTTAAGCCTTCCTTTTGAGTAAAGTCAATCTAAAGAGTTAAAACAGATCTACATTGTGTTAGTGTATACACAATGGTCTGAACCTAGAGTGTCAGGAGAGTTGGACAGTTCACCTGGTCAAGGTGGCACAGAGGAACATGCAACTGCAAACAACCCCCAAGGGGGCAGTGCTACATATTATTCTGCTGAGTGTCGTATATGTCTGCTAGATTCTTTCTTGTGGCACAGTCCACAAAGCATATTGTATGGACTGTGGCATACAGTATGTGTGCTGTGTATACAGTGAGTAGACTCAGTTTTTTTTAAACATACCCCTTTGGGACCCTCCGACTGGTAGCACAGTTTGACTACACCCACTATTCAGTGCGCCCCCGCTTTACTACTTATGGTTTGGACATTTCAAAAGTACTTTGAGTCAGTTACCCCATTAACACGTCTTAACTCATTCCTATCTCTAAAGCCTAACCCTTGACAGCAGTCTTTGCCACTCCTGTGTGTTAAGATAAAACTGTTGATTTTTTAAACATATTTATATTTTATTGCTCCTTCTTGTAACTATTCATACTGTACATTTACAAAAATGTTTTTAAAACTTACATATATATATATATATATATATATATATATATATACTCTCATACGATTTAAGACATCCAGAAAACTTGCATCTTTTAAGCTGATTTCCACATTTAATGTCCCTTTAAATAGTTTGTTTGGGCCAGTGAACTGTTAAGTGCACTAACAGTTGTGCTTGCTGGGTGTACTGTATTAACTGTATGTAGCTTCAACTACATACTGTATACAGCGTTGTGTTCCGGCAGTGGAACAGGGACTTCCCACCTCACTCATACTCAGCCATTCATGGTAAGCTTTGCATTCTGTGAAATAATACAAGGCTTATTCTAATTGGCTGAGGTTAGAGATCTCTGCTTGAAACACTAAGTGAAGCTTTGTTTTCATAGGGTACTAAGCTTCCTGTTATTGACTGAGCAGTGCTCATCCTGACTGTATTTTGTTCCAGCAGTGAAACCTAAAGTTCACATCTTACTGCCAGAGCACAGAGCTGTATACTGTATGTAGCTGAGGCTACATACAGTATACAGCATGCCCAGCAATTTAGTTTGTTTGGTCCAGCTTGTAAATTTAAGGGTGATTAAACATGGAGATCAGCTTTAACCGCTTGCTGACTGCCCCACGTATATGAACTGTGGGGTGCCGGGTCTTACAGGCAAACTGGCGTACCTTTACGTCGCCTGCTAAACTTTTTTGACCTAAACTGATGAAGAGATTACATTTTTTTTTTTTAAATATTGGGTGTGTTTTATAGCAGAAAGTGAACAATAGTTTGTCTTTTTCAATATTGTCAGTCCTTTTTTGTTTATAGCGCAAAAAAAAAAAAAAATGCAGAGGTGATCAAATACTACCAAAAGAAAGCTCTATCTGTGGGAAAAAAAGGACATCAATTTTATTTGGGTACAGCGCCGCACAACTGGCAATTAAAGTAACGCAGTGCCATATCCCAAAAAATGGCCTGGTCGTGAAGGAGGGTAAATCTTTTGGGGCTGAAGTGGTTAAGTTAGCCAATAAACTGTATCACTTAAATTCCAAGCTTACTGTACTAATATAACTAACTTATTTTATAGTTTTTGATCCTTTGTGTTTGTGCTTACAAAGTCATTTGATTGTTACTCTATATGACTATTACTGGTGAGAAAAGTTAATATCTTGTCTTCTGTTCTTATCATATTGGAGTTGAAGGGGCAGCAGCTAAACTCCCTTTTCTTGGCTATATACTCTATGGGGTTGCTTTACTAAAGGCGATTTTCCCCAGAGCTTAGTGAATGTGAATGTGGTGAGGCTTTACTTTGTTAAAAATACCCAATTAGGTGCAAGGAAAAGAAAAAAAAACTGCATTTTTGCCTGCACATGATTGGATGATGGAAATGAACAGAGCTTCGTCATGTTCACTAAGCTCTGGGGAAAATGAGTCATGCACAGACTTGACTACTGAGAAGCATTTGCTCATACAACCAATTAACAGACCAATACCTTGCCCAAAAATGACGCAGAGGCTGAATAATATGGAAAAGGGAAAGGCCACAGCTTTATTAAACTTTTCCAAATGTAACAAACAACCAATGACTGTCATAGGTATACTGTGTGCACACATAAACCTTAAACTGACATAATCTAAGAGGCCTGTACTTACCACCAGTGCCAGACAGGCATTAGACTGCTCCCAGAATTGAACTTGAGGGCATAGTCCATACAACAACGCCATTTGCTGACAAAACTGCAAATAAAGCTGTGACAAAACATCAGAATTGTTGGGTGGGCAACTCTTTTGTCAGCTGAATCTCCTCAGGTCAGAGGGACATGCCTCAGTGTAACCTTTTACTAGAGTTCAGGCTCCACCCCATCTTCTCGTGTCTTTGTAGCCAATCCTGATGGAGCCACGTAACCTCCTTGATTTGGATCAATGCCCACTGTAATGCAATGCTTCCATCAGTCAAGACTCCCTTTCCCTAAAGGGTTCAAGGTGCCTTCATTGTATTTAGTAAGTCAACTCCTATAAGTTCTGATGCCTGCTGAGGTAAAACCCTTGGGCAACCAACTACAATTCTGAAATACATATGCTGTATATACACACTATATTGTTTACCTGCCAGAGGATTGTGTTCAACAACTACTCTTGTATTTCACAAAGCTCTGTCATACTGCACAGGCCAGGCATTAAGGCCCTGTTCACACTATGTGGAAATGCGTGTTGATCATAGGGCAGCCCTTTCACTTGAATGGGTTGCCCTATGCACAATTGTTGCTCCAAAGATGATCAGGGATCGGTCTTTGGCCCTGGGCCATACGTGATTTTACACTTATATTTTGCAGCATGACCATTGCAGCATATTAGGGGTGCCATTCAAGATGAATGGGCCACAAACATGCTTCTTTCATTTTGCTGTGATTTGGAATGCTTCAGATTCCAAAATCAGCCCTATTTGAATGGGACATAAAAGCACACCTAAAATGTTCCATAGCCCAATAAAAGCTACAAATGTAAGGTTCCCAGTACAACAAATGTTCATAAAAAATACAGGTGCAATTGTAAATTAAACCACACTTCTCTAAAATGCACAAGTATGACTGCACTGTTACCTTCTATCTGTGATCCGAATATTAATTATGCGCAACATTCTCTTACAGGATCATCAATAACACAGCTGCTTGCCCGTGACCCTGATGGAAATGCCCTGGTGTTTGGAATTGTAGGTGATGAAGCCCAAAGGTTTTTCGCTGTACAAAGTGAGAGTGGTGTAGTCTGGCTGAGACAACCATTGGATCGAGAGGTACTGCTTATCTACATTATACCTTAAAAAGTATAGCTTAGAGGAGGTAAAAATGAATTGAATTACATTTTTGTGGAACGATATAAAGGATGTAGCCGGTTTGATATGACTGCTATAATGTGGATAGATTTAAACATTTTATATTCACATAAACAGAAAACATACCTTATCTTTAAACGACTAAATAACCCAAGCGCTCACTCTGTTGGGAATTGAAGACGTGCTGCTCTCCTTAGGTGGGGAAACTCCAAAATACTGAAAACAGACCAAAAAGGAGGCACAAACGCCTAGTGCATTACCTTCAACACCTTTGGAAAGTTTATTAAAAAGCCAAAAACATACTCACAAACAGAAGAGTAAAATCGCATATCACATGTCAACCCCTTATGTGCAGAAGGACACGTCCTGGTGCTTGGACTGCTGACACGTTTCGGGAGACATTCTCCCTTCCTCAGAGCCCTGAGGGGTTAACATGTGATATGCAATTCTACTCTTCATGTTTGTGAGTATATTTTTGGCTTTTTAATAAACTTTCCAAAGGTGTCGAAAGGTAATACCTTATTTTTACACTACCTTAAATTGTATTTCTATTTGAGTCTTTGTGCCCAGCTGTTGCATTTTGCAAATTGTTGTGATCCTCAAATCGTGGTCTCCTCTCACTTTCTAACAATCCTGCAGTTGGGCAGGCCAAGAAGAAATTTGTTTCTGATTGGGAATTAGTGAATCATGTATTTAAATATGCTAATCTATTCTAGTAATGCATTTCTTGAATGAATTAGTCTAATTAAAGTGTTACTAAACCCAGGACCCAGCATTCACTATATCTGGTCTGGTTTCCCACAGTACACAGAATAAGAAAATGCAATTATTTTAGTATCGTATATACTCGAGTATAAGCCGACCCGAATATAAGCCAAGACCCCTAATTTTACCACAAAAAAGTGGGAAACTAATTGACTCAAGTATAAGTCTAGGGTGGGAAATGTAGCAGCTACTGGACCCAACTGGACCACCACGAGACACAAAACAGGGGTTGCGGGCATGGTACAGGAGATGGCACAGGTCATGGTAAGGGCATGGCACAGGTCGGGGCACAGGTGATGGTACAGGCATGGCACAGGTGAGGGTATAGGTATGGCACAGGTGATGGTATAGGCATGGCACAGTATGTACAGGCATGGCACATTATGTACAGGCATGGCACAGTATGTATAGGCATGGCACAGGAGAGGCAGTGCTGCGGGCATGGTACAGGAGAATGTCCTGTACCATGCCCGCAGCACTGCATGAGGAAATGCAGTGGCTGTGGAGGAGTCTCACTTACCTGTCGGTGAGGCGCCGTCTTCGATTTAAAAATCGCGCCACCAATACGTCACCGCAAATGCGCCGCCGATGCTCTGGAAAGGCCGAACACGTTCGGCTATTCCCGGGCATGCGGCACATGCGCAATGACACGTCGGTGCCGAGCGGCGCCATTTTTAAAAAAACACTCTATCCAGTGACTCGAGTATAAGCCGAGGTGTGCATTTTCAGCATGAAAAAACATGCTGAAAAACTCAGTTTATACTCCAGTATATACGGTAAATATAAACTGCTAAATACCTTTTCTCAATAGCAGTATATAACAGACTTCTATCAATGTATTATTAAAGTTTTCATTCTGCACTGACTGTCCTATTAGCATGCTGATTGGCCCCTCTATCTGGACAGTGCTGATTGGCCCTGTGCTGATCACATGCACCCTCCCAAGAGAAAAAAAAAACTCTCTAGCAATACACACCAAACTGAGCATGTGCAGCCAGTCCCCTGACTCTGTATTATCAGGAAATATATTGGGGACAGTGGAAGGAGGAGAGGATCAGAGAAGACAGGATCAAACAGCCTTTTTACACAATGCAGCGGATTAACCCCTTAGTTTCCACAGTGAGTATAATAAGCATGCTTTAGTGCAGAGTTTCTCAATTCCGGTCCTCAGGGCACACTAGCAGGCCAGGTTTGCAAAAAAAGACGGAAATACATGACAGGTAATATCATTTGCTGCTCAGTGATTGCGGTATTCTAGTCTGCATCTCCCCAAGGTAATACTTAAAATCTTTACTGCATATACAGTTGTGGATTTAGTAACACTTTAAGCACACATACACTCATCTAAGTAAACCTGTATTTCACATGTGCTGCAAGTATAATTTATTATGTAACTGACAGGTTTGCTTTAAAGAGACCATGTCCCCATACTATTAATATTAGTACTAAACTTCCCATAGGAGTATATGTCAAATCACATGGTTTTGTGTATTTAATCACAATGTACTTAATGATGATGTTATGATAATAAACAGACATGAGACTGTTGTTAGTCGCTGCCATCTTGGATGTGACATCAGCAGCCGCAGGCAGACTCTTAGCTGTCACTCAATGATTCTTTTGTAGTATTCCCTTGCTATCATTTATTTATGTTTGAAGCACACCAAAATACCTCTTATTTATCTGATGACAGGGCAGAAATGCTGATAGCAGGAACTTGCACACAGAAGAGCACTAAATAATGCCAGCAGTGACACCTCCACCAGTCTGCATATATTACAACCTACTTCTGCTTTGTTTACAGCTGTTATGCACGAACGACTCTACTTCGGCTATGGGTGCACAGATAATAAAATATGATTTTGTACTAAATCTTGAGGCAAGAATTTGACACTTCTAGGAAGTGGTCAGATTCCTAGAAATGTTACATGGGTCACATCATCAAAACAATGTAAAAACAAAAGTAGAACTGTAGGTACATTTTTTTTTTTTTTTCATTTTGGATAGAGTAAGGGAAGGATATAACTCCTCTTCGCCATCTGTGTCCCATTACAGAAGATTTCCTTCCCTTCCTGTCCCGAAGTCAACCAGGAAGTGAGAGGAAATCCCTGCCAATTAAGGGAATTCCTTGGGGACCCCCAGGTCACCAGAACTAGTGTCCCCATTGGAAGTTTTCCCCTCTATTACTTTTCTGGGGGCAACCCAAAATCAGGGATTTTCTTTTACTTTTACTTTCACTTTCAATGATAATGGTAAAGAGGACAAATAGAGAGGGCAATTCTCCTTAACAAAGGCACAGACAGCTATAAAAAAAAAAAAAAAAAAAAATCTGACGTGTTTTAATCCCTCTCTACGCTATCCAAAACTAAAAAAAAAAAAAAAAAAAAAAAAAAAAAGTTTTGCCTTTAGTTATACTTTAAGGAAACATGCAACAGTCCATTCTGTTTTGCTAAAGTGGTATTAAACCCAAAAGCAAACATTTATTTAATTGCAGCTTACCTATTCTTAAATGTGATGGCGGCATTAGCTTTCTTTTTTATGCTCTCATGTTTTTTATTTTCACCTTGTAATCTGACCAGTAATTCTGTTGTTGTTCAACAGAACACGCTGTCGTGAATATGTATCATTTTTTTTGTATTTTTTTTTTTAAATTACTTTACAATCACTTTAGGAAGGTTGAGACATGGCATTTACTACTGGCGGTGGTGCTTACAATGATCGTTTTTTTTTTCTTTCATAAACAATTTATTGGGAAGAAAATAAGCTAAGTGAACCAATAATAAAGTAAGGCGCTGTAGGACTGATATAATGTGATAAATGTGATACATTTACATATATATGAAAAATGAATTATAATAAAACTCTATAGTGATATAGAAACTGTGGGACCATCTCCAAACAAAAAGGCTAAAAATTGGAGGCTTCCATGAATGGTGCCTGGACCGGCTCCAGCTCAGATGGCGTAGTAATGCATCCCATGTAAACACACTGTGTGCGTCTCCCTCCTTACTCCGATCAACCGGCCTCCCAGCATGCATTCAGTGGAGCACCGGATGTGACATCAGTGGTTATCAGGATGTGCAGATAGCAGCCAGAACTAAATGCATTTCGCTGTCATAGGGCGTCATCAGGAATCCTGATGATGCCCTATGACGGAAAAATGCATTGAGGTCTGGCTGCTATATGCACAACCTGATAACCACTAACGTCACATCCGGTGCTCCGTGGAATGCACGCTGGTCGGCTGGCTGATCGGAGTAAGGAGGGAGATGCATTAGACGTATGGTTGTGAGGGAGGTATCCAAAAGTGACTTGGTGCACTTCTCTATATAGTATACAGTAACCTAATAACCACAAATCCATAAACAGTTTATTAAAAAATATATATATAATATAATATAATATAGATGTGAAAAATGAGATATCGATCTGTTATCCATAAGAAAGTCTATCATGGTGATTTACATACACAGAATCCGCTAATGACAGTCCAATTAGATCGTAAGTATCCCAGTGAATCAGTGTGCAAAATCAGCAAACAAAATGTGACATGGTGCTCTTGTAAAGGCTGTCTCCACATCAACTTATGCCTCTTACCAGAGACTCTGGATCCTAAATTATATAGATTTAATTTGCCTTTTAATCTCCACATATCCCTGTGGCTACAAGGAGGGAAGGGGTATCATCCACATTTAGCCTCAGCCGTATTACCATCCAGGGATTTCAGTAGATGTTCAGTCAAGCATATGATCTAATCAGTCCTCGATAGTTAATTAGATGATCAAAAGCCAGCAAAATACAAACAGACACGGCCACGAACCTCGCCAGCCAGCACGTGTGTGATGAAGTCACAGATGTGGCTCCAGCTGATGCGTTTCCCCGTAATAGGCTTCATCTAGGAAAGGAGCCTCCTTTGCTGAAGGTAAGATAAGTCCAGAATCTTTGTTAGATAATAATTTTAGGGAGGGAGGTAGTAGGTAAGGAAAGTGTCACGGGGAGAACTAGTCCACCAGCTGCCCGTCCACAACCATAGATGCCCACCCTGGGAGCCCCCCAGAGTGGCCTAGTAGTGTACTGGAAATAGAACAGCTATATGATCACGTAGAGAGATGTCCTGTATAAGGCCGATCCGTTTTTATTTATTCATTTAAAACCTTTATCCTAAGAGAATTTCTTTTATGTAAATGCTTGTGTAACTGCAATACGAGCTGGAGTTTGGCTCCAATTTGTTAGTGTATCCAAAACTGCTAGTACATATAGCACTCCTCTCCCTCCAGATTAACAATGCTGCTGTCTAAAGGTTGTTTCTTTATCTAGAGTGGGGGCACTCGAATATAGGACTGATCACCAGGTAAACACAGAGGGTAAAAAGCCTTAAAAAAGAAAATGAATGCAGTTACCACATCTAAGGCGTGGTAAGCTGCAATATGTTACATTTTTGGTTTTGGGTTTAATACTGCTTCATCCATAGAAGTTTAAAAACCAAATGTCTATTTTTCCAGTTGCAATCTAGATAATGTAAAATAGCTAGAGAATTGGGCAGTAGGGGTTGGCGGAGCTGGGAGCACAGTTGCCATAAAGATATATGAGATATCACTTCTGCATGGACTTACTCTTTAATAAAATCTGATACATATAGTATAAATAATCAATACAACTGTTTTTTCGCGATCAGCATCCATTTTTTTTATAATGTTGCTAATTTTTTCACAAGTTTTGTAAAATGGATTCTTGCTCAATTTTATCACAGGGAAAGCTGAGGGGAATGCATACACAAAAATTCTGTTTAGGCAGGCAGTGTGGGATGAAGTGGTTTATGATGTTTTTATACAGAAAAGCCTAGCAGACAGCGTCTGGTATTGTTTGAGATAACTGCAGGCAGAGCCTGGGGGCCTGAGATGGATTTCTAGCAATCTCTCTGCAGGTCGCTGCTGCTGTACGATAGCGACACCTGAGATGAGGCTTCTCTAAATCACCCAGCAACTTCCTTCAGGGCAGGAAATTAGTTGGTGACAATGATGAGCATTTACATTTTAGGAGCGGATAAACAACCTTTGTTTAGTCTGTGATAACTGTACATGAATACAGGCTCCATAAGCGGCTCCATTATGTACAGCCATCATCGGACCTGCTCCTCTGAAGGCCATTCTATCATCTTTATTGGTAATTGGTTATGCCTGGTACACACAATGAGATTATCGGCAAAATGATCGCTAGTTTCTTTCTTTCTTTTTTTGCGTGCTAATCTCATATAGAAAATTAAGAGGTTACTAAAGTTACGAAAATTCTCGTACGACAGAATAAAAATTCAGAAGTGATATAATGTGTTGTGATGCATTTGTATTGCATTTTGAACAACAACTCTACTGATTAAACGAAAATCATACAAAAAAAAATGTTGTGCTTGTCCGATCAGATAATATTGGATGAACTGTTGTGATTGGCTCTTGAAAGCTGTGTACTAAGGAACAGAGTATTGTATGATCGATTCAAAAGCATTATTTTTTGTAAGATTTTCTGATCATGTGTACGGGCCATTAGAGTAGCTAGTATTTATTATGAGTAGGTGCTGTGAGGCTGACTTACCCACTAGCATGTTATATTCAAGGACTATAGTGGTCAGATTTCTGCAAACCTTCTACAGTTATTTTTGCAGTCAAACATTGATTTTTGTTGAGATTGTAGCCAGAAGCACAAGACGCAATGGCAGTGTAAATTCCATCAATGAGATTTTTACTACTCAACCTTCCTGGCGGTATTCCCGAGTGTGGCTCGGGGTTAATTTTCAGTACCAAAAGCGGTAACCCCGAGCAACACTCGAGATTACCCCAGAACGTTACTCACCTTCCCTGCGCTCCCCTGCCGTCCTCCCCGTCCTCCTCACACTCTCCCCGCTCTGTGCACGACTGATTGCTGGCACTTGCCTTCCGGTTCCCTCCCTGCGAGCGTTGCGACACAGGGTTGGAACCAGCAGCAAATTCAAAAGTGTAAAAACACTAAATGACATGATATAAAGCTGTGATCCTAACAGATTACATTGTATCATGCCATTTCACCACAATATTTCACCTGGTGACTTTTCCAGTGCCCTGCCTGTGCTTTTCCAGTGCTTTGTGCCTGGAAAATTTGGAACGACCATGGCGTCCATAAAGCGTTTCTTTTGCACAAACGTGCTTTTAGATGAACTGGAAAACAGCGACAACGAAACTGAGCTACTTGAAGAACCGAGTGATAGCAATTCGTGGGAAAATTCATCATCAGATACGGAAAGTGACGACAGTGACGATTCTGATGTATCTTTTTAGCACATAGCTTGTGGAATTTGGGAAGTATATCAAACTCAGTTTTGCTGTCCCAGTTTTCCAGTTCCTCTAAAAGACTTGTGCGCAAAAATAATACTTTTTAGACGCCATGGTCGTTCTCTATTTTCCAGGCAGAAAGAACTGGAAAAGCACAGGCAGGGCACTGGAAAAGTCACCAGGTGAAATCCTGTGTTGAAATGGCATGATACAGTGTAATCCGTTAGGATCACAGCTTTGTATCATGTCATTTGTGTATTTACACTATTGAATTTGCCACCGGTTCCACCCCCCTGCGTCGCAACGCTCGCAGGGAAGGGAACCAGAAGACAGGTGTCGGCATCAACGTTCTTGGAGGTGAAGATGCTGGATGTGGAGGTCCTGGGCTGGTGTGGTAACACGTGGTCTGCGGTTGTGAGGCCGGTTGGATGTACTGCAAAATTCCCTGAGACTCCTTTGGAGACGATTTATGGTAGAGAAATAAACATTCAATTCACGGGCAACAGCTCTGGTGGACATTCCTGCAGTCAGCATGCCAATTGCACGCTCCCTCAAAACTTGCGACATCTGTGGCATTGTGCTGCGTGATAAAACTGCACATTTTAGAGTTGCCTTTTATTGTGGGCAGCCCAAGGCCCACCTGTGGAATAATCATGCTGTCTAATCAGCATCTTGATATGCTACACCTGTGAGGTGGAGTGATTATCTTGGCAAAAAAGAAGTGCTCGCTAACAGATTTTGTCAGATTTGTGAACAATATTTGAGAGAAATAGGCCTTTTGTGCACATGGAATAAGTCTAAGATCTTTGCGATGCAGGGGGGTGGTCACTCATAGAGTTACAATGGGGAATCCGTTGTCGGCTACCTACTATGCCCCCACCTCCACAGAGAAGCCACTGCTGACAGCTCAGTGTGGGACCAGACTGGACCGGCTTCAGAAAATGTATGTTTAGCAATTTCTTCTTTAAAAGCCTCAATAGGTTAGTCTTAGATTGTGAATGCGAGTAGATTTACAGATTTTAGTTTTAGGGTGAACTTCTACCTTAAGCTTCATGAGCTCTAATAAGCAGTCCAAAGATGATTTGATTTTCTTTTCTTCCACCAGATGTTGAAGGAAAGAAAATCGCTCAATTCTCCCATCAACACAGTCAGGGAATGCCTCCCGCAGACTTATTGTGTTCTGCCTGCAGGGGGGGTGGGGAGCATTCCCCCGTCACCAGAACGCAATGATTACTGCTTGTGGCTATAGATGCAGGCAGTAATCGCATGTAAATAAGCCAACAGGCTGTTTGTACCCAAGTCGAGTGATTGACCTGGGTACAATCAGCCTTCCCATACATAGATCAAAAATCTCAGCCAGTTCCTGTTGAACTGTCTGAATTTCAATTTGTGTATGGCCAGCTTTAAGCTACTGTGTTCTTCATTTTATACAGCTGAAGTCTCCAGCATTGGTTGCAGAGATTTTCTAGCATATTCGCACAGTGATGCACAATGTACATCTAGGTATAGATCTACTTCCAGGTTCAGTTATACTGCTTTTTAGAGTCAGCTTCCTGCAAACTGGACAGAGGTAATGATGTTGACTTCTTGAGGCTGGTTTACTAAAGGAGTTGAAAATCTTCACACAGTATATTGTGTGAATATTCACTTTAATTATCCAATCATGTGCAGATGAAATAGGTAAACAGATATTTTCTTTTCACATGATTGGATAATTGAAGCGAATCTTATTTTATTTTATTATACTTTATTGAGTATAAGAATGGGTACTCACAAAGGTGGCGCTTCCAGAGCGCATATCAATAGGCAAGAACGGTATATATAGGGGGCAGAGCCTGCAAGATGGAAGCTGTCTCTTCCTGGATACCGTTCTTGCCTATTGATATGCGCTCTGGAAGCGCCACCTTTGTGAGTACCCATTCTTATACTCAATAAAGCACTTTTGCTATAACTATACAGAGAGCACTAGATCTCTTCCTTTATTCCCCCATATGTCCATCGGTGATAATCCCTCTGGAGGTGACAGGCTATCCCTAGCCTATGTGATCGGAAGGTCCCTGTGTATATACAACGCTGGTATTGACCCAGCATTGGGTCTATAGTGGAGGTGAGAGACCAATTCACCTGGTGGTGTGATTGCACTATTCACGGAAGCACTCAATTTAATTTTGCACAAGATCAAATTGAACACACGGGAGTGGATTCACCATTTGTTTGATTTATTTATATGGACATTGTGATAATTTATGGGCACAAATTTGAGTTTTTTGTGCATGTGACTGGCGCAACACTTTTTGTGGTTGATTTAGCTTATACTGTGTGGTTTAGACACTTTAAGTGTGTGCTGCCGGTTCTTTTGTACTATTTGATTTGATTATTGCACTAATTGATTATTGCACTATTCACTAATTATTTGAAAATATTTTTTTGCGCTGATAGTCTTTTGTTATATATTTTTATGGTCTGCTGGCCTCATTGTTCATATATATGAATTCGTATATCGGTACAATAAAAGAACACACTTAACACATGAAAACGTAATTGTTCTGGTTGTACATAATAAACTCACAATGCCGTATTTTGAGTTGCTCATTCCTTCCCCAAGAGTATTTTGTATGTAATTATGCTTTTAGCTAAATATGAAGTTACTGGTATCGGAAGATAAACACTATTTCTAATCATATTTTGTCTGTCTTTTCATTGCAGTCTAAATCAGAATTCACAGTTGAATTTACTGTCAGTGACTCCGAGGGGGTATGTATGACTTTTTCAATTCATGACTTCAAAATGTATAATTGGTAAACCAGGACAGGATAAGGAAAGATGTAAAAGTAAAGGTAGAGGAAAGAATGATTTATAAGGATTTGTTCACAGTGGTCTCTGCTGGAACACACCGGAGACAGATCACCAATTAAAAGAAAGGTTGTGCAGGAAATGTCCTTTCTTAGAACTTTCTTCACCTGTCCTTTTACTTTAAATATATATGATAATGTGATCTGGATAATGCCTGAAATGTAGACAGTTTTTTTCCCCCTGTTTGACAAATCAAATTTCTTTAGCTGAATATAGTGAAATTGAATCTAATGCTGCCAATGCTCTAATCAGTTTGTGAGCAACGTGATCAATTTAAATCATTCAATTTGTGATTAGCGCATTGCTTTAAAATATTGATATGTCATTTTTAAGTAGGTTTTAGGATACATTGGTTTTTGATATTCACATATTTATTCGTTCACACGTGTGTGTGATTATGAAAAACAAAGCAGTGCTCATTAACGCACCTATAGAATTTATTGTGTTTTTGAAACTTTAAAAAAAGCTTCAAGAATGCTTGTTAAATGCCAATGAAAGTGTTGTTTTTCTAGTGGGGAGTGCTTAAAGGGAAAGTGCTGGAGAGGAAATGGTCTGCTTTAGGTTGTGTTCTGTAGAAGGCATTTTTTTAGTGAATTGTGATTTGACACTTGTGTAGCATTAACTCCCATAGGAGCCACTGGAAATTTGCCCAGGTTCTTCCCCGGGGGTTTGCCCCGCAGCCAGGCACACAATTTCAGCCACATTTTTCCTCAATGACCAGTCAAGGGGTGGTGTTTGTTGTTTTTTATTTTATTTATTTATTTTTTTGAGAACTTGGATAAGGTTGAGAAAATTAAGTGAGATACTCCAAAAATAGAAACTATGTACAGGTTGGTTGAGGACAGTGAACTCCTTTCTATAAAGCAGAAGTCCTTGCATATAGCATACTGTGGGCTTGGCTTTTAATAGAAGCAGTACACAAGCTTCTTCCTTTAGAGCACCAAGAGCAGAGTCCCTTCACAGAGAATTCGATACAGTAGACTAAGCTCTTCAGAACACCACCTGATGTTCCCTTTGAACAGACAAGCACACAACTAACTTTCTAGCATACGATGGGTGGCAGCAGCCCAAAAGTCTTTAAAATCTCTCACAGCAGTCTGTACTCACACAATGTCCAGGGACATGTGGTTGCCTCCTTACACCTTCCAGGCAACTTCTCCAGTGATACCAGACTAGATCTTCAGCAGACAGCCCCTCAGTCAGCTCTCTGTAGCTTCAGCATCCCTGCAAACACATGACAGCATTGCCCTGGGGGGCAGCAAGCAATCCATGCTGGACTGATCCTCTCCAGGAAAAGACCCAGAGCTTTGTGCCCCACAGAATATATGCAGACTCCCAGCAGCCTTCAGGGCCCTTCTCCTTGGCATTGGCCAGGGCTTTATAAATCTTCATACTGCCACCTGCATAGCTCCACACCTATGTTCTAGAGAATTCTCACATCTCTCTGGACAGCAGAGGGAGCTACTAGACTGGCAACAGCCGAGAACACTAAACTGACCTAATTAACCACTTGCCTACTGGGCACTTTTACCCCCTTTTTCAGCTTTCAGCACCATCACCCTTTGAATGACAATTGCACGGTCATGCAACACTGTACCCGTATGAAACTTTCATCATTTTTTTCACACAAATAGAGCTTTATTTTGGTGGTATTTAATCACTACTGGGTTTTTTCTTTTTTGCTAAACAACCAAAAAAAAAAAAACATTTTGAAAAAACAAACAAACATTTTTCGTAGTTTGTTATACATTTTTGCAAACAGGTAATTTTTCTGCTTCACTGATGAGCACTGATGAGGCTGCACTGATGGGCACCGATAGGCTGCACTGACAGGCACTGATGGGTAATAAAAAGGTGAAACTGGTGGGTGACACTGATGAGGAGGCACTGATGGGCACTGATTGGCAGCACTGATGGGCATTGATAGGTGGCACTGATGGGCACTGATTGGCAGCATTGGTGGGCACTAATTGGCAGTAATGATGGGCACTAATTGGCAACACTGGTGGAGTGGCACTGATGATCAGGACACTGAGAAACAGTGCCCTGATTATTAGTACTGATGTCCCTTTAACATAAGCCGGTTATTGGCTTGCGTTTACATTCTGTGATCAGCTGTCATTGGCTGACAGCTGATCACCCAGTAAAGGGCCGCTATAATTGGCCTCTTACCTCGATCTGTGATCCGCTGAGTCCATGGACACCCTTCCAGGAAACTAAGCCCACGCTGTAGCCATCTTTATGCTATAGTGCGGGCAGGGAGTAGTTTATAAGCTGCACTGGCTACAGTAAGCAGAACTAAATTTACCTGACACAATAATTACAGCCACACTGGTTACAGTAAGGCAAGCTAAATTTCAATCAAAACACACCCATCTCTACTCAACACAGTGATCAGGCACTCAATCTAACTAATCCTAGCACCTATGTAGGAGGATGCTACACTTGATTTGATTCAGCTCAAGATGATCATGGAAGGTTTTGCAGGCACCAATACTTGTTGGCACCAACATTTAATGACACAAAAAATCTTTACAACTGGCAATAATGCTTAATTCCTCTGCTTCTGCCTGGCTCTATCAATATTGCTGGTTGGCTTGGTGCATATGCCTGCTCACACAAGCAAATATTGTTACCACTCGGCTGCTCTGTGCATGGAAGAAGTGTCTTGAGCTGCTGTATCAGAGTTCTCTATATTTTTCCAGTGCATCCTAGGATTCAGGAAACTCCGCTTCCTTTCCCCCAGTGCCCAACTAACAGAAATACTTCACTAAGGCTGGCCATAGACGACCAAGATTCGAACCATGTATGGACAGGCTGAATGTACCAGGTTGATTGATCGATCAACTTGGGTTGCATGAAACATCCAGTAATCCGGCACTCAATCTAACTAATCCTGTTAGATGTTTCATGAGGGCCTGCTGGATGTTTCATGCAATCTTTGCTAGCTGCAGGTACAGCTAGCAATAATCACTGTCTTCTCCCAGTGTGGGCGGCTCACATAGCACACAGTGACAAAGGTACCCAATTGTCAACAACTTTAGGCAGCTAGCAAATGTTTGAATTAATCTGTGCACGTATATTCTGTCCAATAAAGCCACATATTCCTGAAGTTGGAATGTGTGTTCTTTAAAGAGCTAATAAGACTTTATGCTGCCTAATTTTTAACACAACTCTATTGTTTCTGTCTGTACTGCACTGTGTGGTGCTCTTTGTAATATTAATGGCAGGCATTAAGGGTGGTTATGAGTCTTTAAAAACGCTGCATTAATGCTGCCTAGACACAGGTTCTAGTTCAATATAACTTAAACTATAAACAGTATAGACAACGGATATATAAAGAAAAAGGTGAATGTGCATGGCAACATGGTGCGCTGCCAGAAATGGTGCATGCACCATTTATGGTTAGTTATTAGCCCATTTTTTTATTTATAGGTAGCCCTAACACATCACATGTTAATGCTTGACAGAATCTCAAGGGCTCTGCAATCACCTGGCCAGCAGACTGGCTCTGCCTACAGCTGAGAGTAGGGTGCTTTGATTGGGACCCCACTTGCTGAGATATGGCTAGCACTGATGAGGAAGCCAATGTGCAAGAAATGCTAGCGCAGGTGGCTGATCAGATTTTGCTTGCTTTCACTTGCGCCTGTGCTGTAAGGTGGTCAGCACTTCTGTTTACACTTTAACTGCACTGCGGCTATGGAAGCAGAGGTTGGAACTGGGAGCATGGGCTTTTGTTTTCCTGGTGCCAGAACCTCAGTGGGCCACGTGTTGAGCACCAGGGACTAACTATTTCCAGTAACACTGAAGCTTCAATCCTAATGTAAAAAAAAAAAAAAATGAACCCCAGTAATCAGTAGTAAAGCCTGGAAGGGGGTGGACTTGACGAAAAGTTTAGGAACGGAAGTCACTATGACCGTTGTCACTAAGAAAAAAAGGGAGGGGAAATCCAAAACTTTGTGGAGTTGTCCTCAAAACAAAATGTAAGGGAAGATTTCCCAACAGGAAAATAAATGAGGAACTCCCCACCAGGGGCGTACCTAGAGCATTTGGCACCCGGGGCGAATCCTATATCTGGCACCCCCCCCCCCCCCCAGGCAACGAACATTGATGTGTCATGTGTAAAATGTATGGAGACCCCCTTTTACATTACACTGCCCCCTTACCCCTGGACCCCTTTACATTACACAGCCCCTGTACCCCTGGACCCCTTTACATTACACAGCCCCCTTACCCCTGGACCTTTTTACATTACACTGCCCCCTTACCCCTGGACCCCTTTACCTTACACAGCCCCCCATTGGAACCCTTTACATTACACAGCCCCATCCCCCATACAACCCTTTACATTACACAGCCCCCCAATATAACCCCTTTACAATACAAAGCCCCCACCAATAGAACCCCTCTACAATAAATCCCCCATAGAACCCCTATACAATACAAAGCCCCCCCCCATAGAACCCCTATACAATACAAAGCCCCCCCCCATACAACCCCTATACAATACAAAGCCACCCCCCCAAAAAAAGAACCCCTTTACAATACAAAGTCACCCCCCCTCAAAATAACCCCTTTACAATACAAAGCCCCCCCGCCCCCCCCCTCAAAATAACCCCTTTACAATAAAAAGCCCCCCCGCCCCCCCTCAAAATAACCCCTTTACAATACAAAGCCCCCCCGCCCCCCCCCTCAAAATAACCCCTTTACAATACAAAGCCCCCCCGCCCCCCTCAAAATAACCCCTTTACAATACAAAGCCCCCCCCGCCCCCCCCTCAAAATAACCCCTTTACAATACAAAGCCCCCCCGCCCCCCCTCAAAATAACCCCTTTACAATACAAAGCCCCCCCTCAAAATAACCCCTTTACAATACAAAGCCCCCCCTACCTTTTTAGGAGGAGAGCGGAGGAGGAGGAACTGTTTAAAGCAGAGAGGATGTGAGAGACTCACTGTCACTCCCGAGCCCTGAATACACAGCGATCGGCGCCTCGGCGGGAACTGCAGAAGTTACTATGCTGGTTTATGAGCAGGTGATTGGTTGATAGGCGGTCCTAGCAACCAATCGCCTTCTCATTAACCAGCATAGTAAACTGCGGCAGCGCCGATCGCTGTGTATTCAGGGCTCGGGAGTGACAGTGAGTCTCTCACATCCTCTCTGCTTTAAACAGTTCCTCCTCCTCCGCGGTGGAAGCAGTCTGGCGGCCAGCCCCGAGTGTCACCCTGATCTTCCCTGACACACTGACACCCCCCTAATGTGTGGCACCCGGGGCAGACCGCCCCCCGCCCCCCCTATTGGTACGCCACTGCTCCCCACACTTTGAATCTTTTCATCTAACTTTTTGCTGTGTCTCTTGGTCAGGAATAGAAGATACATTTCCCAAATAGAGGACAAAAAGTAAATTGACAAGGGTTGTAACCCTTCTCTATTGTATCTTAAACTAAAAAAAATAATTTTTGGCTATACTTACTTTACCTATTCCCTATTGTATCTAAAATGGAAAAAAAAAAAGTTTTGCCTTTAGATATACACTTAAAACGGAGTTCCGCCTCCCCCTCCAAAAATTAAAAGTCAGCAGCTACACATAGTGTAGCTGCTGACTTTTAATATTAGGACACTTACCTGTCCTGGAGTCCGCAGCATGTTTCCATCGGCTGTCAGGTGCTGCCTTGCGGCTTCACGGGTGGGTCCCTACTGCTCATGCGCGAAGCGCGCTGCACATTCCTACTGGCTCGGCAGCGGAGGAGGGGGCCGAGCTTGCGAGGGATGGCGCTGCGGTGCCGTATCCTGGAATTGGGGAAGGGTACCTGTCAAAAACAGGTACCCGTTCCCCCCTCCCCCTTGAAAGGTGCCAAATGTGGCATCGGAGAGGGGGAGGAAACAAAAGAGCGGAAGTTCCATTTTTGGGTGGAACTCCACTTTAAAGCCTTTTGAAAGGTAATTTTTTTTTTAAATTAAAATAACAAACGTGTTATACTTAACTGCTCTGTGCAATGTTTTTTCACACAGGCCCCGAAACCTCCTTTTCCGGGGTCCCCGGTTAGTGCTCTAGGTTCCTCCTCTTCTTTGTGAGCCCTCATATCAAGCTGCTTGCTATGAGGGCACACCTGCGGTCTTGATCCCGAGTTGGGCTGCGTGTGTCTATTGACACATACAGAATGGCTCAGCCCTACTCCCACTCTTTGCTCACAGGATTTGACTTACAGCAGCAGGTGCCCTCCCGCTGCTGCTTCTGTGGGCAGAGAGAGAGAGGTCAGAGCTGCTGCAGATGGACACAGTGTTGGATTGAGATAGGATAAGTTAAATGGGAGGTGAGGGTGCGATACAAACTTTGGGACATTTTTTACCTTAATGCAGGGAATGGTACAAAATATCCAGGCTTTAGAACCACTTTAATTCAAGTACTAAAATGTTGTATTATGGTACCAGATAAACAGCATATGGAAGAATGTGGTTGAACAACTTGTCCTGTTAATCCGCAGGTCACAAAAATGAAAGCGAACATACAAGTTGGTGATGTCAATGACAATGCCCCCACCTTCCATGGACAGCCATACACAGTGCGCATTGCTGAGGTATGTGTTACATTTTTCTTTTGTTAGAAAATAACAGTTTATGGCTCCAGCCAGGCATCATATTATGTATTAATGAAAAGGTGATGTATAGTATCAACTCCGAACAAAGTGCTATTATGTAACCAACATACGCGGATGTTCAAAATGTGTTTACCATGCTTTTGGTGCATGTACCATTAATTCAGATTAAATGATTTGGAGGAATAAAAAAACATGAATTGATCTGAAACTGACCTTTTGAAAAAAAAACAGAAACAGTCATGCTAATCTAATAACTTCAATACATTCTGACTCACTTACCTGTAGAGATGAGCTCAGGTGTGCTCGGATCCTTGTCCAAACCCATCTGAGCAGTCCTGCTGTCATATGCACTGTGCCAATCATAAGTGGCCAAGGCATTCCCTGCTCTGCAGCTGCATGTGTACAAGGGGCATGAATACAGGGAATTGCAGGGTGGGGAATGCCTCGGTTGCTTTTGATTTGTGAAGGACAGTGATCACTTCCTGGCAGGATCACTCAGGTGGGTTCGCACTAGAATCCAAACACGCCTGACCTGGAACAACAAAGCACGTTAAAGGTTTGACTTCACTCTGACTTTCATGATCTGTATGCTTTTTTTGGGTCTATGTCACAGAAAATTTTGAAGCCAATGGCAGCCAAGCAGTCAGTATATTTGGTAGAAGGTCAGCATTGAAAGCTTCCATTTTATTCTCAATACAAGTTTCCTTGAACTGATCTCAAATCCTTGTCTACATGACCCTCATGTTGCTTTATAGCAAGGATATATAAAAGAATCATTAAGTTCTGGCACTACAGCCCTTCTATTGCTTAAAGAGTGTCTTTGAAAGGGAAATTGGACCATGAAAAAGTATTAAATATTTCCATAGGTTTTGCTCTTGTATAGCATTAGGTAGTTACTGTCCAGATGCCAAGAATGGACTCTGTTTTGCACACATCGGGCTAGAATCACGATGCTGGATAAACAAATTTTTTTTTTTTTATTTTGGTGGTAGAGAAATACAATCTAGGTACTGTATTTGCTATACCGGCCTTATGACACTTCAATTTGTATTGTGCTCTCCTTTAAATATAATTAATTTTTAGTTCTTAGCAATTTCACAAAACCCAAAGGTCTTGCCCATCACAAATTATGTTACACAGGCAATGTGCAGACATAATAGGACTCTTCTTGGGAGTTTTAACTAGCTTGCCTAACGGTTTCCTAAACTACTTAAAATTGGAACCTTAAAATCATGTTCACCTTCAAACGATTTCTACCTGTTGGCTAAATCTCCCTTTTTACATTGATAGTATGACCAAAATAATATAGCCAGCACTAGAGGGAGTCTGGAGCAGAGTTTTCTTTTCTCGCTCTATTACTTTTTATTTATCCATCCCTGCAAGAACTGTTCACAAAGCATTTGAGGTGTTCGTCATCTAATGGTCATTACTAAGCAATGCAGCTCAGGTCTTTGCAGCATACACCTGATCTAATCAGGGAAGTGGCTAAATAGACTGCTGGACATTCAGTCTGTGCCTGATTAACATGTTAGTGTCTCTACTAATGCCCTGAAGAATTTTCTGGTTTCTGTCTGACTGTTATTGACTTGTGCTCATTTATATCGTCCCTCTGTAACCTGTGCTCATTTCAGTAATTTCTGCATTTAGCTGCCTGGAACTAGACTCTTTTTAGGCACAGTCCCATCAGCTAGCTAACTCTGCTACTGTCCACTGTTTGTTCTGACCATCTGTCCATGGACTTGCACCGCTCTAACATCTGTCCTGCCTTTTAGTCAGCCGTTGACCTTGGTGACACAGTCAGTTTGCTGAACTCTGTGACATCTGCTTTAAGATATTTCCAACAACCATTTAACTCCTCATTTATGGGGTCCATGTGTGTGTGTGTGCAACCACGGCAGTCATTCAGTTATGGTTAAAAAATTAACAACACAGGAAAGCAAAAAGATTTTAAAAAGAGGAAAGTGTAAAAATGAATACATTGAAAACATTTTAAGTCACACAAAAGTATTATAGGTAGATAATGATGCAAAGGCGAACTTGTGTTTTCTTTCTCAAACTACAATGTTCTCAGATAACATTGGGAATTCACCGGCGATCTGATTTACTTGTCTTCTGCTTATTTTGGGTATATCGGATCGATTTTCTTGGTTGAAAAAACATATATTTTGGCTACAAAAATAATCTGTAAATGACATACCTATTTACAAAGATAATCAGTTTTTGCAATTATATATATATTGGTATGGGTTGTTTTGGTACCTCAGGCCAGTGGTTTGGGACTTTATGGGCTAGTATAGAGTCAGGTTTGATCAAAGTAAATTTTATTCAAAAAAGAAAATGTATTCAAAGAAATTGAAAGGTAACAATACATATGTAAAATAATCACATCAAGTGAGGGTTAGAGACCCATTGGTGATTGGTGAAAAGTAAGAAAGAGAGAGGGTGACATGTGTGATGGGTGACAGTTGGTATTCCCCCCTATTATCTTCACGCTTGCATGGCGTGGAGTCTGTAGGGGGAGATATCCTTTGTTCCTACGCGTTTTGGCTTACGCCTTTTTCAAGGAATTTTTATCACCGTATCTGTAAGTATATGGTATATAGTTAGAATATTGCGCTGCCAATGGAAATTTTTTTCCTTTGGTAGCCAATAAAATACATACTTTGAGGGGGAAGGTTGCTGCCATGAAAGACTTTATCCTTGGTCCTTGTTTCTCCACACAGAAATTAAAGGTGGGCACTGGTCTCTGGAGTATATAAATTGTGGGTAGAATGGTTAATGTATATATGTACATAAGGATGGTATAAGATTTACAGGTTGAGGTACTTACAACTGATATAGTATTGGAAAGTACCAACGGTGAGATGGTCCTCCATCTTGATCCTAATGATCCTAATGTTCTATTAGGGCAGAAAAGGGAGTCCGTTTAGAGGAGGGTCATCTCTGTTGTGTTAATAAATGGAATCTAATATTGACTTACTTTGTATAGGGACAATCTGGGTGTAGTATTTCTTTTGGCCACCGGGTGGTGTTCTCATAAGTATTTACCTATTGGTAAAGAAATTAGTGCTTTTACTTTTCAAGGTGATAAGGAAGAAAACCATCAATGCATGTTTCGCATTGTGGTTTACTTACAGTTTTGTGGTGTCCTTACAAGGTTTGTAATTTGGCAGAGCAGCAGAGTCCAGGCGTCCTAATGTTCCCTCGGCTGGAGGGAAGTGGCGCCCTGTTGTAATTCCCGGCCTTTATATAGTGCCCGCGCATGCGCAGTAGAGCGCATGATGTAATTGGCTGACTTCCGGTTATCGGGTGCAGTGCGCACGCAGCTTGTCAGCCTGCGGGGATAATCTAATCAGCGGCCGCCGACACAGTAAAAGGGCAGAGATCCCGTTGGGGATCATATGGTTTAGATGTATTTACCCATCCGCTCGTTTTGTCCCTGGGTTAGTGAAAAACCAGGGACACCTGTGCCGGGTGTGGGTTAAATTAAGGAGCAAGGATTATAGTTTCCAGGCAGGTTAAGGAGGTGGTATATAGTAGTATTCTCAGTAAGAATTTTTATAAGACATATGGAGTACATACATATATATATATATAATAAATTAAATTACAGTTTTAACAGCAATATCAATAAATGCAAGCATGGAGTTTGGGATATCAATGCTGGTTAGGATGACATGGATGGGGGTTTCCCGGATTGGAGGTAGTTTGCAAAGGAAATGAAATAAAAATAAAAAATAAAATATAATAAATAAAAATAACAAAAATTAAAATAAAAATAATAATAAAAATAAAAATAGAAATAAATATAAAAATGATTGGTGATGAAAATAAAAATAAAATAAAATAAATAAGGGAGCCAAAATTTATTGAATAAGAAAAATAAAAAAATAATAAAATGAAAATAAAGATGAAAAATTAGATATAATAGTACTGAAGATAGCAGATGGTTGGATGAGGGTTTATAAATATATTAGTAAATATACTAATATATAATAATTGGAATTGAATGAATAGGGGAAAGATAAATAAAAGAATTGTATTTGGTACGGCTATTGTTGGAGGAGAATCCTTCTAAGAATGGGCGATAGCTCGCATTCTCATTTAGTCCTGGTGGCTGTGTAGCGTTTAGTTTTTTAATCCAGCGCATTTCTATCTGGAGTAGCAGTTTTGTTCCGGTCCCCACCTGGACTCTGTCTAGGATAGAAAAATTGACTCTGGGCATTTTGTAGTTGTGGTTATTGGTGACGTGGCGGCCCAATGGAAGGTGAAAGTTCCCCATGGACATCGTGTTCATGTGCTGATTGACTCGGAGGCCAAATTCTTGGCGGGTCTTGCCCACATAGAAACCCCCACACTCACATTCCATGAGGTATATCACACCCTTTGTCTTGCAATTTGCAAAGTGCTTAGGGGTAAATAAATCTCAGTTCGGTAGTATTTTAGTTGTAGATTTTCGGATGACTGCACATTGTGCGCAGGACCCGCAGGGAAATGTTCCCTTGGTCCTGCATGGGTCTTTCCTAGATTTGAATTCGCTATGCACTAGCGTTTGTTGTAAGGAGGTGGTCTTCCTATATGTAATTAGAGGTTTTTCCGTAATCAAATCCTTGATGGATGGGTCTTCTCTCAAGATATTCCAATTTTTTTGCAGAATGTTACGTATTTTTTGGTGTTCGTTTGAGAATCTCATTATGATTCTTGTTGGTTGTTGGTTGGTCTTCTCGTTCTGTAGATTTGTTTTTTTTGAAAATAAGTTCTTGTCTGTCCTTTTTTTGGGCTTTATTAAACGCTTTCCTGAGACATGTCTTGGTGTATCCCCTTCCTCGGAGTCTATTGGTCAGGGCAGCTGCTTCTTTTTGGTATTCCTCTTGGGCCTTACAATTCCTTTTTAGTCTAAGGAATTGGCTGTATGGTATAGATTGCTTTAATGGTTCCGGATGGAAGCTTGTAGCATGGAGTATCGTGTTGCCGGCGGTCTCCTTACGATATAGGGTGGTCATTATATTGCCTTCTGGGTCCTTATAGATATATGTGTCCAGGAATGCGACCTTTGATGTGCTGTAAGTCATAGTAAAGTACATATTGTGCTTGTTTTGATTCATTTTGGTTAGGCATCCTTCAATGAGTTTTTCTGGTCCATCCCATGTTATCAGGATGTCATCCAAGTATCTCTGCCAGATTATTATATTTTCTGTGAATTCGGTGTTGTCTTCTGATGTCAGGAATTCTTTTTCCCATTCCCCCATGTATATATTGGCATATGAAGGAGTGCAACTAGTTCCCATTGCCACTCCACAGGTTTGTACTTAGTATGTACCGTTAAATGTGAAGGTGTTGTGATTCAGTATGAAGTCCAGCATGGTGAGGATAAAGTCATTGAATTTTTTGTCATGTTTGCTGTGTTGATTTAATGTTCTTTCTACTGCTTTAAGTCCTTTGGAGTGTGGAATGTTGTTGTATAGGGACTCTGACTACGTCGATGGTCATTAGGATTGCGTCTTTTGGTATAGTTAATCCTTCCAGGATCTGCAATAAATGGACTGTATCCTTTGTATAAGAGGCCAATTGAGTAACATGTGGTCTAAGATAATTGTCGATGACTTGACTTATTTTTTCAGTAATGTTACCGTTTCCTGAGATTATAGGTCGTCCGGGGGGGTCTGTTGGATTCTTGTGTACTTTAGGTAGTGAATAAAAAGTGGGGGTTCTGGGGTGTTTGGTCTTAATGAACTCCCAGAGGTTTTTTCGCTACACAGCCACCAGGACTAAATGAGAATGCGAGCTATCGCCCATTCTTAGAAGGATTCATTTCGGGCAAAACAGACTGAATCTCCTCCAACAATAGCCGTACCAAATACATTTCTTTTATTTATCTTTCCCCTATTCATTCAATTCCAAATATTATATATTAGTATATTTACTAATATATTTATAAACCCTCATCCAACCATCTGCTATCTTCAGTACTATTATATCTAATTTTTCATCTTTATTTTCATTTTATTTTTTTTTTATTTTTCTTATTCAATAAATTTTGGCTCCCTTATTTATTTTATTTTATTTTTATTTTCATCTCCAATCATTTTTATATTTATTTCTATTTTTATTTTTATTTTTATAATTATTTAAATTTTTGTTATTATTATTTATTATATTTTATTTTTTATTTTTATTTCATTTTCTTGGATAAATTTGCAAACTACCTCCAATCCGGGAAACCTCCATCCATGTCATCCTAACCACCATTGATATCCCAAACTCCATGCTTGCATTTATTGAAATTGCTGTTAAAACTGTAATTTAATTTATTATATATATATATATATATGTATGTACTCCATATGTCTTATAAAAATTCTTACTGAGAATACTACTATATACCACCTCCTTAACCTGCCTGGAAACTATAATCCTTGCTCCTTAATTTAACCCACACCCGGCACAGGTGTCCCTGGTTTTTCACTAACCCAGGGACAAAACGAGCGGATGGGTAAATACATCTAAACCATATGATCCCCAACGGGATCTCTGCCCTTTTACTGTGTCGGCGGCCGCTGATTAGATTATCCCCGCAGGCTGACAAGCTGCGTGCGCACTGCACCCGATAACCGGAAGTCAGCCAATTACGTCATGCGCTCTACTGCGCATGCGCGGGCACTATATAAACGCCGGGAATTACAACAGGGCGCCACTTCCCTCCAGCCGAGGGAACGTTAGGACGCCTGGACGCTGCTGCTCTGCCAAATTACAAACCTTGTAAGGACACCACAAAACTGTAAGTAAACCACAATGCGAAACATGCATTGATGGTTTTCTTCCTTATCACCTTGAAAAGTAAAAGCACTAATTTCTTTACCAATAGGTAAATACTTATGAGAACACCACCCGGTGGCCAAAAGAAATACTACACCCAGATTGTCCCTATACAAAGTAAGTCAATATTAGATTCCATTTATTAACACAACAGAGATGACCCTCCTCTAAACGGACTCCCTTTTCTGCCCTAATAGAACATTAGGAACAAGATGGAGGACCATCTCACCGTTGGTACTTTCCAATACTATATCAGTTGTAAGTACCTCAACCTGTAAATCTTATACCATCCTTATATACATACATACATTAACCATTCTACCCACAATTTATATACTCCAGAGACCAGTGCCCCCCTTTAATTTCTGTGTGGAGAAACAAGGACCAAGGATAAAGTCTTTCATGGCAGCAACCTTCCCCCTCAAAGTATGTATTTTATTGGCTACCAAAGGAAAAAAATTTCCATTGGCAGCGCAATATTCTAACTATATACCATATACTTACAGATACGGTGATAAAAATTCCTTGAAAAAGGCGTAAGCTGAAACGCGTAGGAACAAAGGATATCTCCCCCTACAGACTCCACGCCATGCAAGCGTGAAGATAATAGGGGGGAATACCGACTGTCACCCATCACACATGTCACCCTCTCTCTTTCTTACTTTTCACCAATCACCAATGGGTCTCTAACCCTCACTTGATGTGATTATTTTACATATGTATTGTTACCTTTCAATTTCTTTGAATACATTTTCTTTTTTGAATAAAATTTACTTTGATCAAACCTGACTCTATACTAGCCCATAAAGTCCCAAACCACTGGCCTGAGGTACCAAAACAACCCATACCAATTTTTCAGGGATGAAGGCTAAAACTTACTAACAGGGTCTTGGGAACCAAATCCACTAGCATATATATATATATATATATTTTTTTTTTAAAGGTTACTTTTTGCTTTTGTTTAAGACTGTTTGTGTAGCTCATGCATGTCCAGACATGAAGTCAGGGCACATTGCATAACATTTGTGGAACTGGCACTTTTTGGGCAAGCCTAGGCATGCTTTTAGGCTGAATAGATGCTGTCTGGAAGGCTATAAAAACAGCTTGCATGCACAGATGCTGCTCATTTTGTTGATATCATGTTTTTTAAGTATTTTGATGCAATTGTTTTAAAACATAGCATTATCTATGTACATGTAATTTTACATAACATGTAAGCAAGTTATAAACTTGCTATAGGATGATTGTTGTCTGGCTACATTTGTGGTAAGTACACGCTTAAGCCTCAAAGATGCACCATGACTAAACTTATTAAGAAAGCATATGAACTGTACTTTGATTGTAAGATAGATGATCAAGCCTAGACCTGGGCTCCTCACATTTGATGTACAAGATGTGCTGTTGATATTATAACTTGGCTCTGGAGAACTCGAAAGCCAATGTTTTTTGCTGTTCCGATGCCAATGATATGGTGAAAACAGACTGATCAGATGACAAACTGTTACTTCTGTCTGACTAATGTCACTGGTTTCTCTGCTAAAAAAGAGAAACACATTTAATACCCCAATCTGCATTCAGCTATGAGACCAGTGGCACATGATAACAATCTGTCAGTACTGAGGTCACCAGAGAAATCGAGCTTACACGAAACAGACAAAGATGCTACAATGCACCAGACTGGCATGGACAGTGACAATGATCAGAATTTTTAATTGTGTATGTCGCGTAAGCCTCATCTCATTACACAATCAAAATTAAAGGACCTGGTCAGGGACTTGGGTTTGTCAAAATCAAAAGCAGAACTATCGAGTTCAAGACTGCAAGTATGGTGCTACTACCAGGTATGAAACTTTCTGTCTTTCAAAGCCGCCAAGATGATTTATTACATTTTTTTTGCACAAGTTGACAACCTGATTTTTTGTGCTGACATTGATGGTCTGTTAACAGCAGTTGGATTGTGAACATGATCCACTAGAATGGCATCTCTTAATTGATAAGTCGTTGTTAAGCTTTAATTCTGTCTTGTTACACAATGGCAATATACACCCTTCAATATCTATTGGATATGTTTCACACATACTGTAAAAAGTCATGAAACTGTTGTCAAAGCACATCCAGTACACCAAGTACATCTGCAATATCTGTGACGATCTAAAAGTGGTAGCTCTGCTGCTTGGTAGAGATGGGCCTGAATACACCCCAGTTCGGTTTGCGCTAGAACTCTCGGACATCGCAAACGTTTGGACCCGAACTGCAAACCTTATTAAAGTCTATGGGACCCAAACTTTAAAAATAAAAAAAAGTCTCCATTTTGAAGGCATATATGCAAGGTATTGGCCCTAAAAAGGATATGGGGGCCTGGGTCCTGCGCTGGCAGACATGTATCAATGCAAAAAACGTTTTTTAAAAAATATCGTTTTTGAAGGAGTATTTATTTTAATGACGCTTAAAGTAAAACAATGAAAATTAAAAATTTCTTAAATATAGTGCCTAGGGAGTCCCCTTAGTTTGCCTGTAAATTAGCGCATCTGTACCATGTATAGAACCTACTGCAGCAAAACTGACATTTATATAGGATAAAATGGCATTTAAATTGATTTTCCTTGCAGGCTTTCTTTATTGTGTAAACAATGGCTTAGGGAGCAAGTCTGTATCATGAGGCCACAATCTAGTGCACTCAGAACAAGATTGGAGATTTTTTGAATAATATCTAATGTCTCTTTGGCAGACTTTGAGCAAACCTTATGTAAAGAAGGCAAATTATAGTACACTCAGGGTGAGATTAACAGTTTTTTTTAGATAAAGTCTGGTGTCTCTTTTACAGACTTCGGATTGAAGTAATAACTGCCGTAAAATTGGTCTTTGGGTGTTGGTGGTGCCTTCACACCATAACCCTATAGATGAACCCTTGATGAAAGCAAGAACTGGCCTTGCTGTAAAAAAATTTAAATGATATGTCCCGGTCAAACAGTTGCGGAAAAATTTGTCTTTTGGTATTGGTGGTGTCTTCACACCATAACCATACAGAGGTACTGTTGAAATCCTATAACAAAAATAATTTCAAGATAAAATCAACACCCACAAAGCTAGACAACCTTTTCAGTCTTACAGAGATTTGAGATCTCAAAAATACTTGATCAGTGACATAAGGATCAGGGGCTTGCCAGCTGCTGCTAATCCAGGACTAATTCATTTTGATAAATGCCAGCCAGCCAACAGAGTTTGTGGACAGATGCGCTCTTTTATCTGTCACAAAACCTCCGGCATCACTGAAAGCCCATTCGGAAAGCATGCTGGATGCAGGGCAACCCAGCAGCTCAAATGCATGCTGGGCAAGTTCTGGCCTAGTGGTCTATTCTCATGACCCAGTAGCCCAGTGGATCATCTATTGGAAAGCTCTCCATGTCTGTTTTCACCCTAGATAATCTTCCACCATATGGTGCAAACGCTGCCGATGAGATGTTAAAGCTGACAGCCCTGGCCACAGAGGACCAAACATTTTTTGAAATGCATTACTTAGGTTGCCCCCTTCTCCACTACTCCTTCTTTGACCAACAAAAGCCTCAAAACTATCTTTTCCTCAAGACTGTAGCCTACCAGTGTCTGGAAAGGTGTTACATAAACTCCTCTTTAAGGTGTCCTCAAGATATTTCATCCTGTGCTCCCTCTGCAAAGGCAGGATGAGTTTTGAGACATTCCCCTTATAACGGTGATCAAGGAAGGTTGCCAACCAATAATGATCCTTCTTCTCGATGCCACGTATTCTTGGGTCCTTTTTATATATATATATATATATATATATATATATATATATATATATATATATATATATACACACACACACACATATATAGCAGGGGTAGACCTGAAAGGTGAGGTGTGAAGTGGAGAAAAATTTTGTGTCAGGCACCGTCAACCAGGCAGAGACAGAAAATGCAGTTAAAATCACACCTTTAATGTAATAGTAAAAATAATGCAGATCAGGAATGTAGTCAAAAACTGAAGTCAGGGTTTGGAAGCCAAAACAGGTAATCAGACGAGCCGGGATCAGAAATCAGAAGTCAGTGTTGTCAGAAGCCAGGCCAAAAATCAGGATCAGGAACCAGAAGAAATGTCAGCCAGGCAAAGTCATAACAGGAAAACCACAGAATCACAATGGAGATGTTGACTATGCAAAGGCATTGAGGGAATGAGCAAGGCAGATTAAATAGCAAAAAGGGGCTTGCTGTAGGATGGACTAAAGGTAATGGTAACTAGGTAAGTCATTGTGGAAACAATGAGTGGCTGGTAATTAACTGACTGCTGAGCAGCCTTGAGCACTGAAAAGAGAGCTGCTAGTAATAGTAGAAGCCCAGCCCTGACATTGTGTCCCTTTTTATTTGGCTTTCTGGTGCTCCTGCCAATGGGCTGAGTGGTGGGAGGTTAAATGCCTTGTCATGTATGTGGTACCCAAATAGCTTGTGCTTTTGCCGCTCTTGATTTGCTTGGGACAGAGACTGCAAATTGCAACAGTGCGATCGGCAGCCAAAAAAGGCCCACACAGTTGAGCTGTGGGAAGTGGACTTACTACTCTTTACTCTTCCATGATAGCTGCCTCTGGAGGACATCCTGCCTCATTGGGGTTGTGACTTGAATGATGTGGCTTGGGTGCCTGCCCCTCAGTTTCCTCTTCTGCTCTATCTGGTACCCAAGTCACGTCCATGACCACATCATCATCATCATCATGCCCTCCATCCTCATCAATGGAGCTAACTTGACAATACATTGTGGCTGGGGGAACATGACTACATAATCTGTTGTTTATCAGTGTTCTCCCCTCTCTGTAGGCTCATGTTCCTCCCTTCCTCTACCTTAGAACGAACATCAGAATCAAGTATGCCTGAGCATCCTCCATAAGCAAGTGGCTGATGCTGTGTTCATAATTCAGTTGACTCCTCCATGCATTATGCTGGGGCTATGGCAGCAGTAGCTGTGGACAAGGAGGCAGAAAAAGCCACTCTGGCAGGTGCAGTGAATTGTGCACTAGTGTCAGCTTGGGTCATAGTGGATGAGAATGATTTAATAAGCCAATCCACCACCTCTTCTTCATGCTGTGGCTGGGTAGTATGGGCAACATTACTAAACAGAGACAAACGTGCACTTCCTGAGGATGGACCACGTCCACCTTTGCCTGTGGACACAGACCCTGCTGGTCCCTTCATAGTACCATGGGAATGCCTGTCTCTCCTTGTTGGCCTGCCAGACATGATGGGGGAGAGGGGCTCATTACCCAAATGTAATAGAAACTGGGAAATGTGTGATTGGATGCACTTTACTGAATGAAAAGTGGAGTTTGGTGCACTTTAAATTGAGGACTGCCGCTGACAAAAATGGAAAGACTATAAAAAATAAATAAATACAATTATGAATAACTTGGAACACCTGTGTAGCAATCAGAAAACATGCGGCTGACAATTTTAAAGACAGGAAGCAGGCAGGGGACAAAAAAACAAAAAGGGTATAAAGCACTAAATGTTATATGTACTGTAATGCTATGTTAAACACTGCACTACACTAACACACTACACTATACTGACACACTAGACTAAGACAAAAAGCAAAGGGCAGGAAAAACTGCCGAGCAGCATATAACCCCGGAGGGACAGTTGTAAAGCCCACTGCAGAGCAAGTATTACGAAAAATGTTAAAACAGGCCACACAACATCTCCTCAATCCCTCTCAACTGCCTGATAGGCTGAAGAAGAAGCGACATGCTTAGAAATGCGTCCCTATCTCCCTGCACACTCCAAGCCATGTCAGGCATCTTCTCTATCCGGGCTTCAGCTTCTATCACTGGTCGGGTTGTCTTCCTGAAGCAGCAGCTCCATCCTGCCTGTGCTCTTCTCCCTCTGCTCACGGCCAAAGCAGAGGAATTCCACAGCGACTCTGGGCTCCAAAGGCAGCAGCTTTGACTTCAACCGCTTTGCACAAGCTTCCCCTTTTGTGAGTGTGTTTTTCATCATTAATAAATACTGTTCACCTTATTTACTACACTATGAGAGTTGCGCTTGTCCTTTCTCTTTTGTTTATACTGACACACTATACTGAAACACCATACTGACACTACACTATACTGACACATGATACTCACACTATGCTAACACTACACCAACACTCTACACTCTGAGTCACAATAACACACTAACTTGCTAGTAGGGATTGGCCGAACGACCCCCTGTTCGGCTCACAACAGAACTTTCGAACGTCGCAAATATTAGCAACCGAATACCGCACCCCATTGAAATCTGAGGGACTCTAACTGTAAAAATCAAAAATGCACATTTTGAAGACTTATATGCAAGTAATTGGGCATACAATGGTTATGGGGGTCCAGGTACTGCCCTGTGTTACATGTATTAATGAAAGAAAAAGTTGGAAAAAAATTTTTTGGCTCTGTATACCTATCAGAGGAGCAGCTGGTAAATCTATATTGCTTTCTGCCTACCAGAGAGCAGGATCTGTTAGTGAGATCTGCTCATTGTGCTCAGTATGTGATTCATTGTGTCTAAGAGAGTGCGTCACACTGGTACAATATGGAGGCATGTTGGACAGTGGGAAGAAACCTGACACATAGTTGATTATCAAGGTAAAGGCGCCTAGTTTTTTATTTGATTGCCCTGAATAAAATGGTAATCCCTGCTGCACTTTTTATTTTTTTCAGTGAACCACCCAAAAAATGAAAGTACTAGAAATGGGAAAATAGGCGCTGGAGATGTTATGGGCGTGAGGAATAATATAGCTTTTGTGATATGTGGTAATCACTCAGTGTGGTTATTTATGATTTTAATAACACCTTGATGTATATGTTCATATCATTTTCCAATAAAGTGCATCCAGTATATAAATATATACATAAATAAAAAGCTCCAATAGTGTTACCTTAAATAATAATAATAACCCAATATTTTGGCACAAACTATATGTGATATATGTGACTTTTGTGAAAGGCTAAATATTCAAAATAGGTGACTCTAGTGATTTAAAATTGAATTACATATTAATAATATCCATATAAAATTATAAAACATATATTTGAACCATAAAATGTGTGATACACAAAATTAATTGTGCAACAGGGGAAAAACAGTCCGTGATTAATAGGTGAATTATTCAAAGTGATTTAGTGCTCTTGATAACATAAGCAATCTCTGCCTCTTACCAGATAGCCTTAGGTCGCTAGGACCTAAATCGCTGTTGATCCCTTTACAGGATGCATCAATCCTACATCAAACTCCTCCACTTCCAGAAAGTGTAACAGGTTTTCCAATGGGACTGAATAATGGTGTATTCAGAATAATCCCCCTCTTATCCTTAGGATCATGGGTTGTGGATCTCACTCAGGAGTATATAGGAAAAAAATAGTGGGGAAGCCAGAACATAGTGTAATCCCGTTTCTATTATAAAATTAAAACATTAAGAGTAAAAAATGGCTGCTTACACAATATAGTGCCTATCCTGGCACTAAGTGAGACCGCTGTGTGTGTTTATAGAGTCTGTGCTGCTGAAATCCAGGTACTCTGTTTGCATACAGAGCCTCCTCTGCAGTCCTGGTAGCATGGCAGCGGCGGAGTGCGCTACAAGCAGGAAGGAAATGACCTCGCTGGCTCTAACTGATTCCGGGTTCACAATGGACCACAATGCATTTCGCGTCAGTGTCAATATCGCGTCATCAGGTATGCACTTTATTGGAAAAGTATATAAACATATACATCAGGGTGTTATTCAAATCATAAATAACCACACTGAGTGATTACCACATATTCCTCACGCCCATAACATCTCCAGCGCCTATTTTCCCATTTCTAGTACCAATGGATACATAGGCTTTGATACAGTCCTGGTAATTGGCAGAGACAGGCGGTCTCGGTGCATTCTGGTATACTGTATAAAAAGACAGGAGCACATGTGCTGAAGGGTCTTAAGCTGGTGAGCAGAGTCCCGGAGGGAGGGTGGCGGCTGCCTCCTCCTCTGTAGCAGTGGCACGTGGAATCAGGAGGTCTTCCTGAGGGCCAGAGGATGGGAGCTGAACCCAGAGATCCAGGAAAGCTGACTGAGGGGGAGACACTGGAGACCCTAGAAAAATAGTATCGCGAGTACAGGGTATCGTGTCAAGGGGCCTGACCTGAGGGGGGCCACCCCGGAGTAGGATAGTCAGTGGACGGGTGTCAGTGGTCAAGAAAGGGGATACTAGGACAGTGTCCTGAAGATAACTTAAAGAGATAAAGAGACTTAGTCCTAAATCCTCCTAAGTGGCAAGGTGGATCAACAGCCTGGCTGCATCAACAGATAGATGTCCTCCAAACTTTGTGCATAGATAATCTGGAGTATCCAACTATTCCCTTCCCCCCCATCCCTAATTTATAAAATAAAACACAAAACAACTACATACCCCTGGACTAATTATTGACTGAGCCAAGAAGTAAAGTGATAGACTGTGAATGCCATTGTTGCTAACGGTAACCCAAGGGGACCCGAAATAGTGAAAATCTAGCAGTCCTTATGGACGCAGTGCTACATTTTTAAATGAGCAGTGATTTACTGATGCTTAAAGTGACAGCATAAAAATGTTAAATGACAATAAAAATGAAAAGTTCCTTTTAATATAGTGCCTGGGGTGTCCTCTTAATATACCTGTAAAGTGGCACATCTGTACTGTGTATAGAAGCTGCTGCAGAAATAATTGCATTTATAAAGCCAAGAAAATGACATTTTCCCTGCAAGTTTTCTTTATTTTGTAAACAACGGCTTGGGGAGCCAGTCTGTATGATAAGGCCACAATGTAGTGCACAGGGAACAAGATTAGAGATTTCTTGGATACATTCTGGTGTCTCTTCAGCAGACTCTGGATAGAAGTAACAGGTGTGGAAAAATTGGTCTTTGGGTGCCGAAGGTTCCTTTACATTGTAACTCTATAAAGGTATTTTTGATGAAAGCAAGAATTGGCTTGCTGTCAAAAAATTAAATGATATACACCTGTCAAACAGGAGCAGAAAAATTGGTCTTTGGGTGTTGGCAGCGCCTTCACACCATAACCCTATAAAGGTACTCGATGAAAGCAAGAATTGGCTTTGCTGTCAAATTGAAATTATATGCACCTGTCAAACAGGTACAGAAAAATTTGTTTTTGGGTGTCTGTGGTGCCTTCACACCGTAACCCTATAGAGGTACTCTTGATGAAAGCAAGAATTGGCTTTGCTGTCAAAAATTAAAATGATATGCAGCTGTCAAACAGGTGCAAAAAAATGAGTCTTTGGGTGTTATTTGTTCCCATGAAACCTACACCAATTTTTTTCCAGATTAAATCAACACCCACAACACTAGGCAGCCCAAAAGTCTTGCAGAGATTCCACATCCCAAAAACACTTAATCAGCAACATCAGCATCAGGGGCTTCATAGCTGCTGCTAATCCAGGACTGATTCATTTTGATAAATGCCAAATGGTCAACTGAGTCTGTGGAAAGACGTGGTCTATTATCAGTAACAAAACCACTGAATGCCCATTTGGAAAGCACACTGGATGCAGGGAAGCCCAGCAGCTCAATTGCATACTGAGCAAGTTCTGGCAAGTAGTCTATTCTCATGACCCAGTAACCCAGTGGATGGTCAACTGAAAAGCTCTCCATCTCTGTTTTTGCCCCTCTAGATAATTGTCCACCATATAATGCAGATGCTGTAAATAGGATGTGGAAACTGAAATTTCCTGACAAAAAAATGTTTGCCTCTGCTTCACATAAAACTTGGACTGATGAAAAATTTCATGAAATTGATGAAAAAGTAAGGTGAAGGTTTTTCGAGACGGATTGTTATTTGAAACAGATGTTTCCAAGAAAAACTAATGACAAGATAAAGGAAGGCATTTTTATTGGTTAACAGATCAGATATGCCATCAGTGACAAACAGAGAACAAGATCTTTTAGTAGGGCCAGAAAAAATAGCCTGGAAAGCATTTAAGGATGTTGTTGAGAATTTTCTTGGCAATTAGAGCACACCGAATTACATTCAGCTGGTTGATAAACTTCTTACAGCATACAAGACCATGAAATGCAACATTTCATTGAAGATTTATTTTTTTATCCACACTTGGATTTCTTTTCTGAAAATCTAGGTGCAGTTAGTGTCGAACATAGTAATAGAAAAATGCCATGATAGAAAAATGGTATCAGAGCAAGTGGAATTCATCATTTCTGGTTGGCTGTTGTTGGGCACTGTTGGGTGCAGTAAAATGCCCCAGACAATTGAGTAAAAATGAAATATAGCAGCAAAACACATTTAGCCCTGTTGAACTCATGCAGCATATCAGAAACATTATGTGATTAAATATATTTTAACAATTAAAAGCAAATTTCCTATTTCTCAAGATTCCTATGTTAAACAGTCATTTTAAATTTGAATTTGTGTTCAGTTTGAAGGGGTCTATCATAATAAGTAAACATTTTTTAGGAATTAAGACTTTGGATAACATTGTTGACCAGTGATATTTGATATATGCAACAGTTTCTAAATTTATATTAATAGTATTTTCAATAATGTGCCAGGTGACTGTGACCCTCTGCAGAACTTATAGTTTGCATCCCTTTAAAGGATTATCCTACTCATGGAGGTCACATGGCGGCATTTTGGCATTTAGTGAGTAAGCGGCACTATTCTTTGAATGTTTATTGCCGATGATGACTGGCTTATAGCTCCTTTTGAACCCTCAGCTATTTTTTATCATATTGACTGTTAAGACCCTATATGTGATAAACTGCGGTCTATGGTTAACGCTGAGTGAAGCCGCTGGATGATAGCCTGCTTTGGCTCTAGTGAACCTTAAGCCCCTGTTATTAGATTTTTTGTAAGTTTTCTACCTGTCTAGTGTTTTGTGCCCATGTCCCGCACTCGCCTGTGGGATTGCCTATTGGCATTGCCGTCCTTTCCATCTGTTTGATTGCTTATCCTAGTCTCCTCTTGAGCTAAACTCCAGATGAAGCGGAAAATCTGTGAAACATGTAGAGTAAGATTGGAGATACCTTCATAGGGGACCCTCCAATTGGGGGGATCCCTACAGTGAATACCCAATCTATTCAAGAGGAATGCCATACTCCTTTAATAAAATGTTTCTTCCTTGATTATGTTGATGATGTTGACTTATGTGTATTGTCATTTTTGACCCTGCATGGGACTTTTTATACTTTTGTATATTCAATAAATTTTTGTATTTTTATAACATTTTGCAAGTTCATGCTGTACCATAAATGTCCTTTAGCCCACCTGTTCTGTACATGGTTAATAATTGATATTACCTTAGTAGCACACACTTTAAATGCGTTTATTATCCTACTCAAAACAAAATATTGTTCCAGTTTAGTTTAGCCAACATGCTATGCGTTATTGAACCTATATTGTTTTTTTTATACTATTCCCTTTGCTGCTTTCTCTTCCTGAGTGACCATCTCATCTTCCATAGTGAAAGAGATTGTCCCACCTTCCCCTTAGGATTGAAGCTAGAGGCTAGCTTTCCTTCATCTGCTATAAAACTCCCCAGCCCAGGACAATTATTCTTGCCTAGTCTGACACCACAGCACCTCTTCTTGGGTTTCTATTACAAAAAACATATGCATAGGTTAGTAAACACAATATTTAATATAGGTAAAGGGGTGACAGGCTGATCACTGTAACTGTCCCTACAGCCTGATCACTGTAACTCCTTCTACTTACGTTCCTGACAGCTCAGAAAAGCTATAGACAAATGTGGTTTTACAATTATGTGAATCGTTTTGCTGAGATTGACTAAGAAAAGCAACAGAAAATCTAAAATAATGGAGAAATTCCATCCCAAATTTGCTCCATATAACCGCAGTCTAGGCATTTGTTCATGTTAGCTTGGGTGAAAATGAAGATCAGACAAACTGACTGTGATCTTTCTAGGAAAGATAAGTATTTCAGCAATTTTTTGTTATTTATCTCTCCTAGAAAGAATTTAGTATTTCAGTATAGGGCCACTTTAACTCAAATTTTTGTTTCATTTCAAAGTGTAATACCTGGCACAGGGCAACTATACAGATGCAATGATTGACCCAGCTTGCCAGGATATAATCACTTAGCAGTTTGTGCCAGTTTAATTGCAACTGCTTCTCTGTTCAGCGTGGATCATAGATGTGTGCTTTCTAAACAGGCTGTCACTGTATGCTATCATACTGCAGGATGCGTTACTTGTGGGGCATCTCATTACTGTTCAGTAAATACATTTCTCACCATGGGCTTTCATGATAGCAATATCATCTTCAGAAATCATTTGATAGAATGAACAACAGAGTCTTGCTTGCTGGTTTTATCTTACTTGCTATGTTCCTCTACGCAAAAAAACAACAGAACCTTTCCAGTCCATTGGATTTGCAGTAAATATGTAAACTAATGGTCCAATTTTCACTGTGCTGTAAATTTCAAGATGACTTAAAGTGGTTGTAAAGGCAGAAGGTTTTCATTTATCTTCATGCATTCGATGCATGAAGATAAAAAGCCTTCTGTGTGCAGCAGCCCCTCTGTCAAGATCTGTGTCATTACATGGGTCACCTGCTGGTGGCACTGTTGTTCCTGGAACTGAGGGGCGCAGTTCCAGGGCCCACCAGCGGGTGTCTCCCAGCAGCTGGACTGTTCTTTTAATTAAGCTGCACCTGAGGAGGACTGCTGAGGGAATATAAGCCCGCCCTTCACTGAGGCTCAGTGCTTCAGTATTTTCTCTGCTAGCCGTGTCCCTGTCTGAACCTGTATCCTGAAACCTGTATCCTGAAACCTGTATCCTGAAACCTGTATCCTGATCCTGAGTCCTGTTCCCTGCATCCTGCTTCCTGTACCTGGCTCCCTGCTTTCCTTGTCTCCTGTCCCTGTCCTGTCCTGCTATTGTTTGCTCCATCCCTTTGTATATAGTTTGTTAGGTTCTATTGGGGTTTTTGTACTGTTATCATTTATATTTTGTTTACTTGTTTATGGTCACTGGTGTTGGTATTGGAGTGTGTCATTTTGCTTAATAAACTTATTTACATCTTTATCCATCTGGGTCCTGATTCCTTGGTGCAGCCAACTGATCTGATCACCCTTGCTGGATGCCTGCATGTGGTATCCCTGACAGAATACTGAAGCCACTAACGATCAGATCGGTTGCACCTGGGAATTAGGAATTTTCTGGTTGTTGCAAGATGCAGTCAGAGGAGGTCTTTTATTTTTCTTTGCTTGTAACAGAAGACAGGGAATATTGTCGCCAAATTTTGAAAACTTACACTAGCGAGCAGTTGTTGGAATGCATCCGTCTGGCCCACTCGTTTGTTGACAAAGGCAGAGTTTTGTTCAAAGAGATTCAGCCACTTATTCAGCTCTGTGCAGAGTTGGCTTTATCTAATACCCCTAAGGGTGGTGATGATTATTCTCCTCCTTTTAGTGTCTCTCAGGTGGTATCTCTTGTGTGGCTCTTGGAAGATGATAAACCCTATTTTATTGAACATTATTCAGTGTATTCTCCAGAGGCCCTGTTGGATTGCATGAATGCTGTATATTCTCTAATCAGACAAGGGGGTTGTAAATTGAGTTTTGTTCAGGCCTTATTGCAAACCTGGTCAGATCTTTCCAATTTAGCATCAGCTAACTCACACCAATCCACTTCTGCCTCTGGACACCAGTTTTCTCAAAGTTTATCCTCTCCGTTACCCGTAGCAACCACAGCTGCAGTTAGGTATGGTTTGCTTTCCACTGCTTGTTCATATCCTGGCTTAACGAGTTGCACTTTTCCTGCATTTAACTCTGTGAAAACTTCCTCTACTACTCTGTTGCCTCTAGCAACCTCTCAGAAATTCTCCTCTGTAACTGTCTCTCCTTTTCCACCATCTCCCAATACTGCCATTTCGCTTCCATCTACTTCACAATCTATTCATAGCCCTGCAACCACTAGCAAGATTTCTGTATCTAAACCTAAAAAGAAAAGGAGATTTTTCCCAACACATACAATTATACCTGTTACCCAGCCTGCTGATCCAGTGCCCGCTGATCTGGTGCCTCCTACTGAGCCTGTTGATCCAGTGCCCACTGATCCGGTGCCTCCTACTGAGCCTGCTGATCCAGTGCCCGCTGTTCTGATGCCTGTTGTTCCAGTGCCTGCTGATCCAGTGCCCACTGATCCGGTGCCTCCTACTGAGCCTGCTGATCCAGTGCCCACTGTTCTGATGCCTGCTGTTCCAGTGCCCGCTGATCTGGTGCCTCCTACTGAGCCCGCTGATCCAGTACCTGCTGTTCCGGTGCCCGCTGATCCGGTGCCTCCTACTGAGCCTGCTGATCCAGTGCCCACTGATCCGTTGCCTTCTACTGAGCCTGTTGATCCAGTGCCTGCTGTTCTGATGCCTGCTGATCCAGTGCCCGCTGATCTGGTGCCTCTTACTGAGCCTGTTGATCCAGTGCCCACTGATCCGGTGCCTCCTACTGAGCCTGCTGATCCAGTGCCCGCTGTTCTGATGCCTGTTGTTCCAGTGCCTGCTGATCCAGTGCCCACTGATCCGGTGCCTCCTACTGCGCCTGCTGATCCAGTGCCCACTGTTCTGATGCCTGCTGTTCCAGTGCCCGCTGATCTGGTGCCTCCTACTGAGCCCGCTGATCCAGTGCCTGCTGTTCCGGTGCCCGCTGATCCAGTGCCTCCTACTGAGCCTGCTGACCCAGTGCCCACTGATCCGGTACCTTCTACTGAGCCTGCTGATCCAGTGCCCGCTGTTCTGACGCCTGTTGTTCCAGTGCCCACTGATCCGGTGCCTCCTACTGAGCCTGCTGATCCAGTGCCCACTGTTCTGATGCCTGCTGTTACAGTGCCCGCTTGTCTGGTGCCTCCGACTGAGCCTGCTGATCCAGTGCCTGCTGTTCTGATGCCTGCTGATCCAGTGCCCGCTGATCTGGTGCCTCTTAATGAGCCTGTTGATCCAGTGCCCACTGATCCGGTGCCTCCTACTGAGCCTGCTGATCCAGTACTCGCTGTTCTGATGCCTGTTGTTCCAGTGCCCGCTGATCCAGTGCCCACTGATCCGGTGCCTCCTACTGAGCCTGCTGATCCAGTGCCCACTGTTCTGATGCCTGCTGTTCCAGTGCCCGCTGATCTGGTGCCTCCTACTGAGCCCGCTGATCCAGTGCCTTCTATTCCGGTGCCCTCTGATCCAGTGCCTCCTACTGAGCCTGCTGATCCAGTGCCCTTTGATCCGGTGCCTTCTACTGAGCCTGCTGATCCAGTGCCCGCTGTTCTGATGCCTGTTGTTCCAGTGCCCACTGATCCGGTGCCTCCTACTGAGCCTGCTGATCCAGTGCCTGCTGTTACATTGCCCGCTGATCTGGTGCCTTCTACTGAGCCTGCTGATCCAGTGCCCACTGATCCGGTGCCTCCTCCTGAGCCTGCTGATCCAGTGCCCACTGTTCTGATGCCTGCTGTTACAGTGCCCGCTTGTCTGGTGCCTCCGACTGAGCCTGCTGATCCAGTGCCTGCTGTTCTGATGCCTGCTGATCCAGTGCCCGCTGATCTGGTGCCTCTTAATGAGCCTGTTGATCCAGTGCCCACTGATCCGGTGCCTCCTACTGAGCCTGCTGATCCAGTACTCGCTGTTCTGATGCCTGTTGTTCCAGTGCCCGCTGATCCAGTGCCCACTGATCCGGTGCCTCCTACTGAGCCTGCTGATCCAGTGCCCACTGTTCTGATGCCTGCTGTTCCAGTGCCCGCTGATCTGGTGCCTCCTACTGAGCCCGCTGATCCAGTGCCTTCTATTCCGGTGCCCTCTGATCCAGTGCCTCCTACTGAGCCTGCTGATCCAGTGCCCTTTGATCCGGTGCCTTCTACTGAGCCTGCTGATCCAGTGCCCGCTGTTCTGATGCCTGTTGTTCCAGTGCCCACTGATCCGGTGCCTCCTACTGAGCCTGCTGATCCAGTGCCTGCTGTTACATTGCCCGCTGATCTGGTGCCTTCTACTGAGCCTGCTGATCCAGTGCCCACTGATCCGGTGCCTCCTACTGAGCCTGCTGATCCAGTGCCTGCTGTTCTAATGCCTGCTGGTCCAGTGCCCGCTGATCCGGTGCCTCCTACTGAGCCTGCTGATCCAGTGCCCGCTGTTCTGGTGCCCGCTGTTCTGGTGACCACTACCCAGTCTGCTGACCCAGTGCTTGCTGTTCCAGTGCCCGCTGACCCAGTGCCTGCTGTTCCGGTGCCTGCTGATCCGGTGTCTCTTACTCAGCCCGCTGATCCGGTGCCAGCTGATCCCGTGCCCGCTGTTCTGGTGACCACTACTGTGTCTGCTGATCCTGTGCCTGCTGATCCTTTGCCTGCTGACCCAGTGCTTGCTGTTCCAGTGCCCGCTGACCCAGTGCTTGCTGTTCCGGTGCCTGCTGACCCAGTGTTTGCTGATCCAGTGCCTGCTGAGCCACGGTCTGCCGCCCTGTTTGATGTGCCACTGTCTGTTGCCCAGCCTGGTGTGCCACTGCCGGATATCCTGCATGCCGCTGGCGCTCCCCTGCTTGATGTCCAGCTTGCCTTCAGTCCCAGTGTTGGGACATGTGTTGCAATGAGGGCAGGTGTATCCCTAATGTTACGCCTCTTCAGGAACTTGACCTGTGGGGTGCCAAGACGGCTTCCAGACCCTGGTGGTGGGGCGCATGATCAATTGCTGGACTCTGGTGGCATGCCTTCCGGCAAGTTAAAGGACTTTGGCCTAGAGAGTGCTAGAAGACCCGCAGACATGGAGGGGAGACCTTTTTGGACTTTTGGGGTAGAAGCACAATGGAGCGTCCGGAGGCCGCTCCTTAAAGGGGGGGAACTGTCAAGATCTGTGTCATTACATGGGTCACCTGCTGGTGGCACTGTTGTTCCTGGAACTGAGGGGCGCAGTTCCAGGGCCCACCAGCGGGTGTCTCCCAGCAGCTGGACTGTTCTTTTAATTAAGCTGCACCTGAGGAGGACTGCTGAGGGAATATAAGCCCGCCCTTCACTGAGGCTCAGTGCTTCAGTATTTTCTCTGCTAGCCGTGTCCCTGTCTGAACCTGTATCCTGAAACCTGTATCCTGAAACCTGTATCCTGAAACCTGTATCCTGATCCTGAGTCCTGTTCCCTGCATCCTGCTTCCTGTACCTGGCTCCCTGCTTTCCTTGTCTCCTGTCCCTGTCCTGTCCTGCTATTGTTTGCTCCATCCCTTTGTATATAGTTTGTTAGGTTCTATTGGGGTTTTTGTACTGTTATCATTTATATTTTGTTTACTTGTTTATGGTCACTGGTGTTGGTATTGGAGTGTGTCATTTTGCTTAATAAACTTATTTACATCTTTATCCATCTGGGTCCTGATTCCTTGGTGCAGCCAACTGATCTGATCACCCTTGCTGGATGCCTGCATGTGGTATCCCTGACACCCTCCCAATACTTACTTGAGCCCCGTCTCGATCCAACGTTGTCCACGAATTCCTCGGCCGTCTGGGACTCTCCCACCTCATCGGCTGAGACACAGGGCTGCAGGTTGGCTCAGGTAACCCCAAAGCAAGCTACTTGCTGTGGGGGCACTCAACAGGAGGGAAGGGCCAGGAGCTCCAGCCAGGGACCCAAGAAGAGGAGGATCTGGGCTGCCCTGTGAAAAACCAACTGCACAGAGGAGGTAAGTATAACATGTTTGTCATTTTAATAGAGAATAAATTATAAAATTATACAAATCTAAACCTAAATTATAATCATAAAAAATACTTACGGAAAAGACCTCAAACAAAAAAGCTGTCCTATACAGGTACGTGGTTTGTGGTTATACAATAAGGACAGAGATGTACTTGTAGCTTTGTAGTTGAGATGTTTCAGATGTTTATTATTTTCTGTGGCAATCTGCAGATTACTATGGTTAGGCCAACCATAGATGAAGAGAATTTGTTTCCAGCAACCATGGGTTGCAGAACAGAAATTTGCTCAATTCACCCATCAACACAGCAGAAAGCCCTCCCCACTGGGAGAACACAGTGATTATTGTTAGTGGCTTTATAATCTGTGTAAAATCCGGCAGCTTGGTTTCCTGGGTACATTTAGCCTGCCCATACGTGGTTCGAATCTCGGCTGGCTCCTGCTGAACTGGCTGGGATTCAAAAAGTCCAAGGCCGGCCTTACTGCAGTAGCAGATGACAGTGCTATGTAGCTACAACTTGCTGGTGTGCCATGCTCCTCAGCAGCTGCATTGAATACCATGAGTAGGCTGGCTAGCTTCACATTCTGCAAAAAAAGTTGCACTTGATTTGAATTCAACTTTTCTTTGCAAAAAAAACCATAAGAATAATTCCGTAACTGCTACAGATTGTGTTTAGAAATGATAAATGAAATGATATGTGAAATATACCTAAATGTGTATTTCCAGGGCTTTCCAAAGAAGAAACTTTTAATAATATTGCCCACAGTCCTTTTGAATCCCTATAGTGTACTTGTGCTGAAACAGTATAATATTCCAAATACACCTTCCCTAAACTTTTTTCTTTAGTCTAAGATAGAACTTCTGTCGGCATGGGCTTAGCATCAGGGGTCGCAGGGGGCACAATTGCGACCCCCATCCCTGCTTCAGGGGGGCCTGTCCAGCCTCCCTGTCTCATCAAGTTGTATGCCACTGTGTGTGTGGGCGGCTGGGTTTTTGGGGGGCCAGTATATGAGGAATAGCATTGGCAGACCACACCCTCCCCAGCCCTCCGGCATTGAGAGGAATGGGTGGGTCAGCCTCTTGGGGGGAATGATAGGATAAAGTGTGATTATCACAGAACTTTTCTCCTTTCTCTTGCACAGAACTTCTCATCCCCGCTGCCTCCTAGCAGTGTGTGTCCTCCCTGTCCCTGCCCTTCTGTGAGCTGGTTCCCTCCCCTTACCTCTCACTGAAAGTCCATGTGCTCTAATCTCTCCTCACCTCCCTTATCTCCTATTCCCCCCCCCACACACCTGTCCTCAGTCATGGCGGGGCCTGACTGGGGGTACATGTCCTTAAGCTGGAACCATGCAGGGGCCGTAGATACTACAAGCAAGTAAGTTCATCAATAGGTTTAGAGCGGAGCATGTGGGAAGGAGGAGAGTGGGTATGTGGAGGGACTTTGAGCATTCTACAATCCAGGACACTGACATGGCTGGTGGCTTCTATACATTGAGGGGGCGGAGACTTCCCTGGACTCCCCCTGTACTGGGAACATCCTATATGTGGGGGAGTGACAGGAGTCCAGCATGGGGGAGGGATGAGTCCTGGACATGTCTCCAGTACAGAAACGTAGGGTAAATAAAACATTTTTGAGCTGGCACAGAAGCAGGAGGTTAAGGTAAAGCTTTTGTTACTGACATCTGTCTTGATGACTAGGTATGAGTGGAATGTATCCGAGTTAGGTTTGAGGCTTGTCACCAAAATCGAAATTCTATTTGCCGTGGAGCAGACATTTTAATAATGCTTTAGTTGAAACCTCATCCACTTGCCGCACATATGTCACTTTGTTCCAGCAGTTATACCAGGGCTATGCCTGCAGCTGTCAGTCATAACCCCAGTATAGTTTTTTTTCTGCTGGCGATGGCCTACATTCTAAAAGTGATCTTATCTGCAAATTTTATAAGCGGCAGGAGGGGTTGCCCCCCCCCCCCACTGAAGCTCCCCTGTGCTTTTCCTGGCTCTTCCATCCCACCAAAGAGTCTGGGATCCAATCTGGCAATTGTTGCCAATGACATTAGAGGTGATTGGGGTCTGCAACGTCCCCGATCATCTCTGTGGTCTAGGAGACCAGAAGCAACAAGCATTTTGTCACTTCCTGTTAGAGAAAATGTAAACAGAGCACTTTTTTATGGAAAGCATGAGATCAGTGTTTTTTTTTTTTTTTAAACACATGCCTTCATGGGTAGAGGAGAGATCTGGGGTCCTTTAGACCCCAGATGTCTCCATAAAGAGGACCTGTCATGACATGACATGTTAGGTATCAATTTACATGGCGTAACATCATCTTTCATAGTTTGCCAAAAACTGGATTTTATATTCTGGGTTTTTTTTGCATTAAAATTCATTAAAGTGTATTAAAAAAAAAGAATGTTTTAAGTTGCTACGCAAATACCGTATGACATAAAAAATTGCAACGACCACCATTTTATTCTCTAGGGCCTCTGCCAAAAAACACAGAGAACAGTCCAGTGCCTGGCACCCCACTGCTACTCTGCCTAATATATGGTGCAAAACAGCCAACAAGCTGCATGCAGAGGACTGATCGGCTGCGTGCAGCCTGCATGTTAAGCACCAGGGTTTTAACTACTACTTTTGCTGAACTGTAAAAATAACAGACTTACTGGGTAAATCAACAGGTGAAAATAAAGGAATCCTAAAAACTAGATCTAATACAGGCACCACATCTAAGAACTGGTAAGCTACATATTTATAAATGTTTTTTTTTTTTTAATTTAATACCGCTTTAACTAAAAGCAATGACTTATCTCAGGGAAATTAAAGAATAATTTTGAGATTATTTTGCTGCTCTTTAGGCTTGATTCACACTGGTGAGATTTAAGATGTGTCTCGCAGAGAATTACATGACATAAAATTCACATGCAAACTGTATCCCAAATGCAACCAATTCGCATTACATAATTGCACTGGAAATCTGATCAAGTCGCAGTTGTGTGAAACTAGCCTCAGCGGTGAAGCAATCAAGCGAAGAAATCCCTGGTCTCTGATATATACTTACTGTATTCGCTTTTATTAACAATAAATTATCAATAAACGTTTCTTTTGAGAGGGTTTGTTGTCTAATTTGGTGGGTTCAAACCGAAAAATTATTGTTAACCAGTTCCGGACTTTGGATGTGCTAGACACCCCCCCCCCCCCAAAACTCCTGCAAAGTACTTTAGATCTGTCTACCATGAGCAGGCAAGTGTCGGCACCCTTGCCCCTTTCTAGTGGAGTTCCATGCGCGCTGCCATGTGCCCTGCTCTGGAGAAAAAGTAGAGCTTCCAATCCTGTGATTGGGAGCCAATCAGAGCACATCCTGCTTGACTGATCACTGTGACAGCAAATCGCAGTGAACATCCTGTGTATCGTCTGTTACACAGTAACAGCTCAGATCACTTCAGCTCCCTAAAAGACTGTGATCTGTATGTGAGAATTCTGCAGCTGCATTCAAGTCTTCATAAAACCTTTCTCTTCACAGTGTGCAAAAAAAAAAAAAAATTTATTAACTCCTATACGCCCTTATTTATCCTCTCTTACATTATTTGGCATGTTCAGTATGTAGTTGGCCTGTATTTTTTTTCTATTTACCTCTTGTTTTCTACTAATGAACCCCATCATTACCCTATCTTTAAAAAAAAAAAATATATATATATATATAAAAAAAAACATTTTTAAAAGAATATGTTTGGTTTATTGTTAGCCTTCCAAAAAATTGTATTTTTTTTTTGCCTAATAACTCTTGTTGTCCAAGAATTCACACCTTTTTACCCCATCTATTTGAAAAACAAATTGATTTAATTAAAAAAAATAATAATAATAATTGAATTGATAATTTTAGGTTATTAGCTTTTAAAAAAATAGATTAACAATGGTAAAGCAGCTGTATATGATGACAGAACAAGTGTATGCAATTTTAGAGGAGAGCAGCAGTGTGGAGGAATCTGGAAATGAATGGCTGCCTAGGGATGATCCTGAAAGACTAACCAAAAGATCCTCCAGCTTAGAAGATAAAGAGTCAACAGAGGACCAAGGCTAACAAACAGATACAGTCATTTGGCATCATACCTGCTATCAGGAGTGATAGTCATTCTAGGGATGAAGAGCCCTGCAGTTCGGAAAGCCCAGACTGGCAATCAGGCAAAAGAAAAAAGCACAGTACATAATGTCAGCAGTGACAACGAACCTGAGAATGAGGAGCCATTAGCCATGGGCATGCTGCCAGGCAACCAAGTGTAGCTCGGGGGGAGGAAGTACCCTATAAAACTGCATTCTTACAGTGAAAATCTCCAAACATCCAAACTCCCAATAACCCTGCTTTCACAGCAAATAGTGGCATAATGAAGGATACAGAAAGTCTTAAGCTAATCGATTATTTCCACCTCTTTATTACCGAATCATTCATGAAGTATCTCTTTTCTCTTTCTCTCCCTTATTTAGCTAACATGACCCCAGTGCTGACAGAGGGGCAGGTGAGGGGCAAACAAGGACCCCCTCAGGCACGCAACATCTTTCTTATCAACCTATGATGTTGTTGGTACACTAGCAGCTGGCCCACACAATGCCCAAGCTTGTAATGCTATACATTAAAACCCTGTGATTTCATGTAACAAAAATGGCTGGCTTTTTAAAAAAATTTAAGCAATTTTTCGGCATTTTTCTGAGGTACCCCTGAAAAACCCAGAAGACCCGTGATGCTCATTGTGTGGTTTGACAGGGATCACATAGCCACTGATCAAGATTGATTTTTCCCGATGTAAAGAGCTTATCCACACTGTGAGTTTGTGCACATGAGGATCAAAAGAATCAGCAGAAGAAATTCATAGTGTAGTAGGTATGGTCCACATTTATTAACAATAGTAAAAATACACTCACTAAACAAACAGCATAAAAACATCTATGAACCGCTATGTGCAGGGAATGTTTCAAACCCACAAAATGGTCGACCTCCGTGCGTGGCAAATGCGTGGTGTGGATGAACTCTTTACATCGGGAATGATTGATCTTGATCAGTGGCTGTGTGATCCCTGTCCAATCACACAGTGAGCATCTGACCATTATAGGAGTAGTGGTTGATCCTGGAGGGTAAGGATCAGTGTGTGGAGTATTGTCGGTTGAGGATCTATTTTGGCACTTTGATTTGAATCTTACACCTCTGGACTCTTTACCCTGATCTTCACTTATTTTTCACATATGGACTCTTTCTGATGTGCTGCACTTGTATTATATATATATATATATATATATATATATATATACTGTAAATATATATTTATTCTCCTTTTTGAACAGTGCACCATTTTCTTTTTATCTATTATCCTATGCAGTTGATTATCAGCATTACATTGAACTTTTTGAGCTCCAACATGTTTAAACATTGAAGCTAAACACTGATTGCCATAAATGAAATCAGAGAAAATATGTTTCCATATGTTAGTATTTTGTATAAAAGAAAGCATTCTCCACTTGAAGGATAACTAGAAGTGCTTATCCACACCACACAGGGCAAAGCAACAAGTTCATTTTAATTCAACCTCCTCCACAGCTTACATTTCCTTTCTTTCACTCCTTTGCCAAAGGTTCTGGGATCATAGCTTATACATGAATATAAACTCCTCTTGTATCAGTACTTATTAGCCCAACAAACCTTTGTCTCCTGGTGCTGAATGGAGTTAAAGGGTAAGGAAACTATTGAACAAGGTTTTCCTAGCCTTTTCGCTCCCCAGCCAAGAGGTTTACCTCTAGCTGGCAATGCATATTCTTCCAACTGCCTGGGGAGCATCCCAACCAGAGAGAAATTCCTATAGAAGTCAATAGAGTTCAACTAAACAAAGCATGAAGAAGAGGTCTGCATTTTTAAACCTTACCTCAATCTGTCTTGGTAATAACTTCCTATAGTCACCTGTACATTAGCATTCATGTTGAAGAACTGTGAGCCAAACACTGCTATGAATTTAACAATTGAGCTTGATGAAAAGTGGACAGAGGTGAGATGGAACAGAAAAAGGTAAATGGCCATGGATTTGGATTGTGTCTAGATCAAAAATCTTGCTCTATGAAAGTATTTTAAAAGTATGAATGTATTTTAAATTTGCATTTAGCTGATTGCCTACCCCTACATATAATGTTTATAGATTTAGGCAGCTCCAAAAACTATAAAATACAACTTTTTTTTTTTTTTTTAGACCAAAGGAATCCTTTAATGCGACCACCCCACATACATTTACTGTGGCAGGGCAGCTGCTCTGCACCAGATCACGTACCTAGTACGTGATCTAACACTTTTGGGTCTTGGCGCACTCACGCGCCACTGGTGGACCTCTACCTCTGTGAAGCCAATTAATCTGCCAATGTAAACAAGACAGATTGTCGTTGTGTCAGCGGGGAAGGCTTTGATCCTGTGTTTCTGAAAAGCAGGAACATGGATCTTTGCCTTCCCCTAGTCAAAGCACCTCCCCCACGGTGAGTAGGCACAACCTAGGCACACAGTTAACCCGTTGATCACCCTTGATGTTAACTCATTCCCAGCCAGTGTCATTAGTAGAGTGACAGTATATATTTTTTTAGCACTGATCACTGTATTAGTGTCACTGGTCCCCTAAAAGTGTCAGTTAGGTATTACATTTGTCTGTTGCAATATCACAGTCCCGCTATCAGTCGCTGATCACCGCTATCACTAGTAAAAAAAAAAAAAAAAAAAAAAAATCCCATAGTTTGTAGACACTATAACTTTTGAGCAAAAAAATCAATATACACTTATTGGGATTTTTTACTAAAAATGGTAGCAGAATACATATTGGCCTAAATTGCTGAAGACATTTGATATGTTTTACATTTTTTTTATTGGAATTGTTTTATAGCAGAAAAATATATATATTTTTTTTTGTTTTGTTTTTTTTTTTTAAATTGTCGGTCTTTTTTTGTTTATAGCGAAAAAAAATAAAAACCGCAGTGGTGATCAAATACCACCAAAGGAAAGCTCTATTTATGGGGAAAAAAGGACCAAATTTTTATAGCTTCGCACAACTGCGCAAATGTCTGTTAAAGTAACCCAGCGCTGTATCGCAAAATACTGTCTGGCTATGAAGGGGGTAAAACCTTCTGGAGGTTAAGTAGTTAAGGAAAAAAAGAGTATGCTTTCCAAAAGATCACACTAAAAATAGTGTCATTTAAGGCTGCGCTTTTCTCAGATAAAGCATGATCAGGGTGTTCTAAATCCACATTGTTAGTCAACCGTTCTTTATACAAACCATGCAAACTGCAAAGTACAAAGACAAACGCCATTAACCAAATTCCACAGTGGTCAGTCACCTGATTGAAAACTAATGAAACCTGACCAGGAACCTTGCCAACCAAGAAACAAATTCATGGCTTATAAAAAGGTCATAAGCCAAGCTTTTCTTGATTCCAGTACACATAGTTTTATGGTCCTGGCACCTTTTCAACCTGTTAAGGCAAAATGGAAAAAAAAAAAAAAAAAAACGGCCAAATTAATCTGGAACATTTTTAATATTTATACATTTGTATTTGCATACATATTCTATCTTTCAACAACCTCAAATGCTACCAGTATTGTACCAGACATTGCCTGGAAGGATTTGAATCATGAACATTTTATTCATATATTGGGGTTAATTTACTAAGGCCCTGTTCACATCTGAGTATTTTTCAGCTCGTAAAATGCTCGTCTCAGAAATCTCAAATCGCCCAACAAGCAAAATCCCATTCATTTCATTGGCCCCTCTTCAAATCTGAGCATTTTGTCGCCTGAAGCTCGAAAAAGTACATGAGCTTCTTTTTTGGCAGATTACAATCGTTTTTGTTAGATGTCAATGCCTGTCTCCAAACACCTGCAAAAACACCCAAAAAAAGCCTGAAAATGATGCGCTCAGGTGTGAATGGAGCCTAAAACTGTAGAGTGCCAAATCTGGTGCAGCTGTGCATGGTAGCCAATCAGCTTCTAGCTTCAGCTTGTTCAATTAAGCTTTGACAAAAAGAAAAAACGGAAAGCATATTGGTTTCTATGCAGAGCTGCACCAGATTTTGCACGCCCAAGGTTCAGTAAATCAACCCTATTGTGTTTAGGGATGGGCCAATCTGTATACTAACTAATAGTGGCCATATACTATACAAAAAATTGGCCAAAATTCGGTCCATTTTTTGGCCAGTTAATGGGCACAAATCGGTAATTGGTTGTGACGTTTTTGAGCCAAAAAAACGAAGGACAAGTTTGGAAATTTTCTACTGAACGAACAATAAATTAAAAGGTTCAATTGTTTCTTGTCCAAACACTAGATATATGTGAAAAAACGAATAAAAAACTGATTCATTTATGTCTATTGAATGGTTTATCAACCATTACATAATGGCACGATCGTCTGCATTGCACAGAGCAGTAGCTTACCTACCTCCTCCTCTGGAGTCTCCTCTTCTCCTCCGTGTGCTCCTTCAGCAAGCCATATGCTGAGGGGGCATCACAGGAACACTCCCGAGCCAGGCTGTGTGCATCCATAGGCGCACACAGCATGGCTTGGCCATGTCCCCTGCTCCCCCCCTCAAAGAGCATATGGCTACCGCTGCTCTTAGAATCTCCTGTTAGAGCAGGAAGTGAAGAGGGATGAGTTGCAGCTGGGATGTCTCTGGATCGTGAGAGTAGACAGGTAATTGGCACAACAAGTAGTAAAATGTTTTATATCTTAAGCCCCGTTCACACCGGTGTGATCTGTATTTCGATTTGACAGGTCTAAATCACATGTTCCACCCTATTGTCGGCAATATAACAGTTCAAATCCGTGTGACTTTGCGGTGCTTCAGGGATTTGAAAAAGAAGTTCCTGCACTAATGTTGGCGATTCCAGGTGCGACTTGCAAAAACATATGGGCACGAAGTCGCACACATGTCAGCCAAGTTGCACCTGAACTCACACTAAAATTGCATTCAAAATCGCATTTGGTGTGAACAGGGGCAAATGCAGGGAATGCATTAAAGTAAAAATGTTTTAATTTTAAAACCACCTTAATATCTTTATTATACCCAGTAAGTAAAAAAAGCATTAAATGTTGGCTTTGCTACAATAACTTTGCCAATTGTTTTATTTTTTTTTTTTTGGCCTATATAATGGAATCATGCAACTGAAATGTAAAGTTTAAATTGAAATTGTAATTTTTGTATCCATTTAATAATGTGATTATTGCTATAATTTTACAGAAGCCACTATTGCTTATAATAACATGGCTGTGTTTAATACCAATGCTTTTCACATGCTTTGTTGACTGTGCTGTGTGAACAGAGCTGCGAAAATATGTTAATATGTGCAGATGGTGCCCATAGTCTGCTATAACTAGCAGAATTATTTCATTTTCCCATTTGTTCTAACCGGATCAATTTTTAGAGTATTAAATGATGCGACTGTAGTGGAAAATGTCTACGATGTAAATACAAGGCAAACATTTTTTTTTTTTCCGCATTTTCCATTTTAAGTTCAGTGTTATGTGCTTTTCCTAACTGCAATGTTCATTATAATGACCCAGTAATAATACTGAACAGGAAGTTGTTAACCCAGGATCATTGCCTGTTAGAAGAGTGTATTTGTAAAAACTGTTCTGAAGGTTGCTTCACTAGCAAGTATATGAGAGCTTGCATGTCTGTGTCAGCCAGCGAAATCAAGTTGTCTTTAGTAATTGAGCTCTACAAAAGAAACATCTCTTTAATATGCTGTCTGCAGCACCCTCGCATCATAAGCCTTTGATCTCCCGTTTCCATTCTCAGGCTATGGACATGGGGGATTTCCTTATTAGTTTCTAAATGTGCTGTATGTAATTTTCTTGGATTGTCTTAAGGGTGCGAGGGCAGTCTTCAAGTTAAATCATAGATGTACAGCAGTATGAGGTTTCTGAGAATTTCTCATGGCTTCGCACGGATATGACTTTGAGTCATCATTAGTGGGTACTATCTCTGGCTAACTGCCCATAATTTATAAAGTAGATCAGATCATTAGCAACATTTGTCTTTTACATTATATTTAAATTATGAGTAGCACATAAATAGCTAAAGATCAGTTACGTTACTTGTGTCCCAACTTTTAGTATTGTGTGCATGTTCTATTCATTTTAAAATAAAAAAAAAATGTTTATTGGCACAATAGTCATCAAAAACATAATACAATAAACAAGACCTATAGGGAACCTAAGAAAGAGAGAGAGAGCGCTCTAAGTGCAGACAGTCTTTATTAATAACAAGGCATAGGTGATATAAACTCACTAGAAACCAAAGTCATCGAGCTGTGTCAAGTCATGGACATCAGGAATTCCTCTGGGAGGTGCCATCCACTCGTGTGCAGCAATTCAGAAGCTTGATCGCTGATCAGAGGAGAAAAGGAAGCCGGCTACCTCCTCCAGCAGTTGGCGGTCAGCATCTAAGGCATCGGCTGCGATGTGCGGTGGAAGCTGGAACGCGGCCTCGTCACCAAGGAATGTATGGTGTGTGGAATATGCACGGTATGCACGACGCGTTTCTGAGCATGCGCTGGGTCACGTACGGCCCTGCGCGCTCTTTCTTCAGGTGCTGTGAAGCCGTGTACATACCATCTTATAATGTTGCGCCCTAAGCCTGAGTTTTTTATAATATTTTTTATAATATTTTCCTAATATTTTATAATTTTTTATATATTTATATTTGTACATTCTGATGCTTTTATAGATATATTAAAATATCTTGTTGTTTTTTTCTCTTAGGTCCATGTATAAGTAAATTATAGGGACCACAAGTATACTTGCAATATACTAATTTTTGTCTTTTTATTATGTGATTTTTATTCTATTTAATGGTTTTAATGCCCAATCAAATCCTTGTTAATGGCGGTTTCACGATCATTCATATAATTATTTATTTATTTTTTTTATGTATTTTATTTCACGTATTGTTGTTTCCATATAACTCTAGGGGTCCTCAGTGAGCCTAGGTTAGCCTAGGTTCTCCTAGTTTTATCTTATCCTATTTTTATTATTCAATTATTTTCTTTACTAAGCATGAGATTGATGATCAATTGTCTTTTTATTTTTATTTTTCACATATTTCATCGATTGAACAGACTCCACATATGTGCCGCTAATGTTTTATATTAATGTAGTGATTAATTGCAGTTTTATATAGTATTGCCTGTCTATATGTCGTTTTAAATCACTAGCAGGTTCCCTTTCTCCTGGGCTGTGTCCAATTATCCTTTATTGTGCACCATATATATTCCCTGGAATAAACACGGCTTCACAGCACCTGAAGAAAGAGCGCGCAGGGCCGTACGTGACCCAGCGCATGCTCAGAAACGCGTCGTGCATACCGTGCATATTCCACACACCATACATTCCCTGGTGACGAGGCCGCGTTTCAGCTTCCACCGCACATCGCAGCCGATGCCTTAGATGCTGACCGCCGACTGCTGGAGGAGGTAGCCGGCTTCCTTTTCTCCTCTGATCAGCGATCAAGCTTCTGAATTGCTGCACACGAGTGGATGGCACCTCCCAGAGGAATTCCTGATGTCCATGACTTGACACAGCTCGATGACTTTGGTTTCTAGTGAGTTTATATCACCTATGCCTTGTTATTAATAAAGACTGTCTGCACTTAGAGCGCTCTCTCTCTCTTTCTTTTGTTTAGTTCAGAACTCCTCTTGTCTGTGGAGAGCAGCTCGGTGCCTTGGACATTTTCCATCAGGACTCTGTCATTCATCAATTTATGGTATTTTTTTCATCTCCGTTTTTTCATCTGCGTTTTTTCATCTGCGTTTTTTTTTTGCAGTTTCTATTCCTCATGTTCTCTTCCCTTCCCCTCCCCCACCCATTCTAACCCATTTACTCTTCATGTGCTGGAGCTTTTGTTAGCGCTCCTACATTGTTGTTGTTTTATAGGGAACCTAGGACATTCATCAAAGAAATATACTGTATGAAATCAGCATAAAAAGGCAAATATATAAGACTATTCTTGAATGAAAACTTTCTTAGACACAGGGCTTTTTTTCATCGGGAACCTGGGGGAACGCAGTTCCGGAACCTCCAGTCTGAATGTATGCAATGGCAAAGGGGTGCTGGGGCTAGTAGGGTGAGCTGAAGGGTCTATTGATGCTGGGGGATCTGTTGTTGCTGGGGTGAATCTTTTGTTGCTGGTGGGCATTTTGTTGTGGGTGGGGCTTTTTTTGCAGTGGAGGATTTATTGTTGCATGGGGGAACTATCATTCCCGGGGGGCTATTGTTGTTGGGGGGGAGTCTATTGTTGCAGGGGAGGATTAATTGGGGGGGGGGGGGGCTATTGTTGTTGGCGGTCTATTGTTGCTGATTGCGGGGGATCTATTTTCAATTTTTTCTTTTTTTTGGTGTCCCATTGGAGGCATTTCTCTTTTTTTCCACACAACAAGAAAATGTGAGAGATATCCCCTATTAAACAGTTACAGGTGAAACTGGTGTCACTTCTGAAAAAGCTTTTCTCTGTTCATATTGTGAAGACAACTTACAGTAACCTTCAATGGCCACCAGGACAAAGTGTAGTTGCGCTCATTTTGCCCAGAGCTTAGTATATAAGTGGTGAAATTCTGCTGATTTCCATCATCCAATCATGTGCAAGCAAAAAATGCTTTTTTTTTTTTTTTTCCTTGCACCTGATTGGATATTCCTTACAAAATGAACCTTTACCACATTCACAAAGCTCTGAGGAAAATGAGTGCAAGCGCACATATCTATTTGCCTTTAGTAAATCAACCCCAATATTTGTTTTTTTCTGTCTCATGTTTTAAGGGGTTTTTTTTTGTTTTAATTTTATTTTTAAAGTTGTATTCTGGGTTAGGTAAAAAAAAAAATGAGCTTGGCAGTTCTTGTTTTCTCTGTGAGTAGAAGAATGATCATACTTGCCTCACTCTTCACTTTTGCAGACTTCCTCTAATGCAGACAGTGCGTACAACCAACCCCCTAAACCACTTCATAATGTACAATGTAGAATAGGCATTGGATATTGTAGGGCCTACTCATATCCCAGAGTGAGACAGCGCCAGCTGCTTGGGAACAAGGAAAAAGACAAGTATGGCTGTGTATGTGTTGAGGGTGGTTTTTTAATTTTAAATATTTAACATTTTTTAATGAGACCATCTTAAAGGATTTGTGGAACAAAATAGTATTTGTACATTTTTGTAATAGCCTAAGCCTTTCCAATCCTTTAGTTTTTTTCTTAAAAGCCCTCAACTAAGCTTCATAGAGAATATTTGAAGCATTTCTGTCTAATGGAACAATCAGAGCTAGACTGTAGTTGTGTCTACTGATTCTGGGTGGGGCACATATTCTTGATGATATTATATTTTTCTCCATGTTCTGAACTAATTTCTTCGCTCACTTAAAGTAGAACTTCACCCATAAGGGGAAGTTCTGCTCTTCCTCCCCCCCCCTCCTCTGCCTTATATGGACTTTTTTTGGGGGGGGGCTGTTACTTAGTTTTGGCAGGTACCTGTCCCTCCTTGCAACCTTCTGGGACATGTGGCAGGGCCCAGGAGGGTGCAGGACCATTCACAGGGCACAGCATGGCTTGCTCACACATAGGGGGGAGCTTGCATAGTGGGGAGCTTGCTGTGAGGCTAGGTCCCAAAGAACTGGCCCGGGTAAGGAGGGCACTGGATCCCTGGACAGGTGAATGTCTACCAAAAGTGAGGAGATACAGTATTTGTAGCTGCTGACTTTTAATTTTTGGAAACCTGGCTGAAGCTTCTCTTTAGTAGTGTTGGGCGAATGGTTCAGCCCAAGCTTGAGTTCAGGCCAAACAATTTGCCTGCTCGGCCGTTTTCCGAACATCCAAATTTCTAGGGTGTTCGGTGGATGTTTGCCCCACCAAGCAGCCTGCAATGCACTGAGCGCTGCGCATTTTTACTTTTTTGTATACTTTTTTGGTGAGGGGTACTATGTACCCAATACCCATTTGCATAGGGGGGCAGATTCTGCAGGCCCCTTGTTAAAGGGGGCTTCCAGATTCCGATAAGCCTCCCGCCTGCAGACCCCCCTCAACCACCAGCCACAATTGTGGGAATGAGGCCCTTTTCCCCATCAACATGGGGACAACGTGCTTTGGGGTGGGGGGGTAGAGCCCCCCTGCCTGAAGACACCCACCCCCTCCCATGATGAGGGCATGTGGCCTGGTGTTGTTCAGGAGGGGGGCCACTCGTTCGCCCCCCCTTTTCCTGACCTGCCAGGCTGCATGCTCGCATAAAGGTTTGGTATGAATTTTGGGGGACCCCACGCCATTTTTTTCTCTATATTTTTTCAATAGCCGGGAAATTTTAACCGCGAGTCATTTTAAATTGGATTTGACTCATTTTGTTTTTCTTTGAAAATGTCAGTTTTGCTGCAGCATGTTCTATATATGCTACATATGTGCCACTTTATAGGCAGACTAAGTGTTTCACTTTAAGCATAATTAAAATCACTGCTGCTAACAAAAATGATAATTTAAAAAAAAAAACATTTTTTTGCATTGATATATGTCCCCCAGGGCAGTACCCAGACCTCCATACCCCTTTTATTGCCAATTACTTGCATATAAGCCTTTGAAATAGGCACTTTTGATTTTTCCTGTTTGGCTCCCATAGACTTCAATGGGGTTCGCTGCTCGGGTTAGAACATTTCCCCTGTTTGGAAGTTCTGCTTCGAATGGGTGTTTGGTCCATGTCTACTCACTAAAGGATAAGCTTGCTGTTATAGAATAAATAATAAATGCACATATTTCTTCAGAAAAAAATTTGCATTTATAATTTTTTCCTGCAGGCGCTTGGAAAGTATTGCACCCGCACTTAGAAGACTATGGGTACAATGTGGGCTCCTGCAGACATGTCCTCCTGCTTTCAACCCATAACTCTATATGGGCTTTCTGTTTGTAAGTGAGAGAACATGTCAATGGACTACTAGAGCGCTCATCAGTGTTCAAGCAGCCAATTGAAACTACAAGTTTGTCTGCCGTGGTGGAAGACGGTTCTTGCAGTCCATTCATTCACAGAACCCTCTAAATGCATGACAGTGTGTGGGTGGAGCCCCGCCCAGTTGCATGGTTTTCAAAATGGACAGCAGGTGCACCATTTTGTATTCGTACACTAATTTGCAATTATTGCTATTTTGTTTTTTGTTTTTTTGCAAACACCATGTACATAGTTTAAAATAAACATGATGTTTTCCACCCTATAGACAATATTTATAGGCTGGATAACATTGACTGCTCAAGCCCTGAAGAATCAGGAGGCTTTTTCCCCCAAAACACATTGGCTGTATTTGATACTTTTAACCATTAAATCTTCCAAGAAGCCCTTCAAGTGAGATGAACTTTTGTACCAGGCGCTTCTACTTTTGACTTCATCACGTCTTTGAGGGAACACTCTCGCCAACCAAGGCAGCATCAAGGTTTACCTGAAAAACCCCTGACTCTGGTAATCCTGGCCTCTTAGAGGTTTCTAGGGACACCATTATTTCACCTGAACCATTACTTGGAAAAATGACACACTTTTCTCAATGGTCACCCCTATCATATTTATATTTTGGAATTCTGCTTTAATGGCTCAGGTGTACACACAGAAGACTTTTTGTCCTAAAACATAACATTTTAACATTCATTTTTAACCTTTGTCTTCCTACTATAACTTCCACTTCATGGTAGACCGTTTCACTGTCAGTCACTCTCACGACTGATGTACCAGTTCCAGTAGTTTTCTCTTTGAAATCCTACCTTCTACCACTTTAGTTCTCACCGTCATTCAAGATCATCGGGGCTATGACAACTGTATTGACTCCTCTTGTGATTTGGGGCATGCTATTTTACCCATGCAACCCCAGGACAAAACAAAAGCAGGCACAACATGCGCCTGGTCACCCCCTGTAGACTTAGCTGGTACTCTTATCATCTCAGGTTGCTTAGCATAAAGAACTACTGCCAGACTCAGGTCCTGAAACCCAGCCACTGTGAAAATGTAGGGATCGCACATAGACAGAATGGGGGACTCCAGAATGTCAGCTCTGAGTGGAGAAAGGTGGTTTTAAAGGTTTATTTATTCTTCTTTTCTCTGCAGAATTGCAATTCTTTAAGAAGGGAAGGAAGGAAATCTTTGGATTGGATTTTATGGGGTCCTTCTACTAAACTGGCAGAGGATCAGCCTGTGCCTAAACAGTTGTAGGAATTGCTGTAAGTGGTGAACGTTGCATTATCAAGCAAGGAAATGTCTCCATAAAAGGAGTATTTTTTTCATTGGCTGGCATTACACAAGGAGAGAGTGACGGAGGGCCAGGCTATATCTATAAGATGGTTAATGTTTCTTGATATTCTGTATAGAGAGGGGTCAATTCCTGACAGTGAGTGCATTGTTTTGCACATGTGTGATTATCACAGGATAATACCAAATGAAGAGCACTTTGGATGAACATTATTGAATGAATTGATTTTTGTGGACAAAAAGAGTTCATAATCCCATATTATTGGGGCACATACATTTGTGACACCTTTGCGTGGGGAGCTATTTAAAGTGTTTTTTTTTTTTTTTTATCAATTTTGTTTTGCAAATGCTATATGTTTATTTAATGTAAATGTTTTTAGTTGAGAGATTTGTAAGTAATTTTGTTGGTGCACATACTGTATATTCACATTTTGATTTCTTTAGTGGAGCGCTACACTTCTGTATTATATAAAGTAGTCTTAAGGTATATGTGATATACTTTTTGTTGTTGGCTAGCTCTGCAGGCAGGTGGTTGATGGCGTTGGGTAGCTGCGATGTTACTGCATTATTCAAAACTGTCCGCAGTCTTCTATGCAATTCAGCAAGACAGTTTTACTGCCTATCAAGTGTTTGCAAGTGATGCTAATAGTGGTTCTACACATGAAAAGCTAATTTTCAAAGTTGGCTCAACAGTCCTTATTAAGTTCCTTTCTTTTCATTTCATGCTAATCGCTGTCAGGTTGACTGGCACTTGATTTGCTATAATAGAGTTTCATTGCTTTCCAATTTGTTCCAATGTGTTTGCTGGTCTTCTGCACTGTTGCGACAGCCAATAGTATTATTTTGATGCTCAGATGTGTTTAGCTGACCTTCAGATTTCTATAGTGTTTCTGCTGGTTTTTATTTGCACTTTTTTCTTTACAATAGAATATTTTATTCTCACTGTATTCACATTTCCAAGTAGCTTATATTTCAAGTTATTACTGTAATGTTTTAAAACAACCCTTTTCTTTTAATAAACTAGCTCAAGTGGCACCTCATATGCAATACAGCCAATCTCTGGTGCCTGCACAGTACCCCTCAAACTTGCTGATATGCAAATGTTGACTTTTTTAGCAAATCAGTATTGCACACTAAAGCCACTCACTTTTAGGAACCAATTGGGGGATCAGGAGGCAAGAGGGTTGAGGCATGTAGGATCTGTCTGGGTGCAAGGAGCTTTGCAATTGTATGCTTTTGATTTAACCACCCTGCTACATCCTCATCCATCTAATTTATATGTGTATTTTTCATGTAATTTTTCTGTCAGTCTTTTCTAGCCCAGTTTGTCTGTCTTGCTCTCTCTTGCCTGTATTTAATATCACAAAAGTCCCCCTGGGTATTTATACCTATTCTATTTAATTTTGGAGAAAGTGTTACATTTCCCTCCAGGCGTCCATTTGCATTTGGCTTCTTGGGACCTAATTTTGTAGTATGCAGTGAAATTACTGCAAACATCCAATAGTTAGTGAGGCTGAAAAAAGACACAAGTCCATCCAGTTCAACCTATGATGTGTGTGTGTGTTTGCTTTTAACCGTACATTGTATACCCCTGTATGTTGTGGTCTTTAAGGTGTCCATCCAATAGTTTTTTGAAACTATCAATGCTCCCCGCTGATACGACTGCTTGTGGAAGAGAATTCCACATCCTTACCGCTCTTACAGTGAAGAACCCCTTACGCACTTTAAGGTTAAACCGCCTTTCCTCAAGTTTTAGTAAGTGGCCACGTGTCTTATTGTATCTCCTTTCTCTGAATAGTTTGTTCCTTATGCTAGGGTCGCCAGTACAGTATTTGTACATTGATATCATATCCCCCCTCAATCGTCTCTTCTCCAGAGAGAATAGGTTCAGTGCTTGTAGTCTTTCCTCATAGCTGATGTCCTCCATTCCCCTAATTATTTTTGTTGCCCTTCTCTGGACTTTCTCCAGTTCCAGCACATCCTTCCTGAGGACCGGTGCCCAGAACTGGACAGCATACTCCAGATGTGGCCGGACCAGAGTCTTGTAGAGTGGAAGAATAATCTCTTTATTTCTGGAGTGAATCCCCTTTTTTATACAACCCAGTATTCTGTTGGCTTTGCTTGCGGCGGCTTGGCATTGCATGCCACTGCCAAGCCTGTTGTCTACCAGTACCCCCAGGTCCCTTTCCATCCTAGACTCACCCAGAGGTTCCCCCCCTAGTGAGTAGCTTGCTTTCTGGTTTCTGGCCCCCAAGTGCATTACTTTACATTTTTCTACATTAAATCTCATCTGCCATGTGCAGTTACAGAAGTTTTTGCTTAATTAATAACTACCCTGTTGTCACTACATCACAGTATATCCTAACTGTTCCCTTTTATATATTCTGTACAGTCTAAAGCACAATTCTTATCCCTGACTTTTTCAAGGGAAAATCCACTAAATACTTTATTTCTCATTAAAGCCCAATGCCACTTTTTCTGGAAAGGCATTCCTACACTCCCTTCCTCCCTGAAGCCATTATGTTTTTCCAAGAATAACCATCCATATACCTTAAATCCTGTAGTTTTTTGTCTGGTTGCAAGATGTCACAGGTTCTTTTTCTTCAGCAATGACTATGTCCTGGGTGCTGCAAAAAATGGTGTCACATAATGAAGTGGTGCCGCTCTTTGTGGCATTCCCCTATGAGTCTAAGATGTCTTGATGCATCCCTAGGGGGCTGATCATTGATGTCCTGGGTGAAAAGAAAGGGGTTTGAAAGTCAAAGGGTGTAACTCATCCTGAAAGAGGACCGGTGCTGGACTGACAAGCAGTAACTCATGTGCCTGCCAGTTTATATAATAAAAAGAAAAATGTGGGAGATGGGTACTAATTATGACTGACCATCTGAAACAATAAACTAACATACAATACTGACAGAATAAACCTTTCCAGCAAAGCTGGAATGTTTAATATAATACTCAAAAAAACACCACATACCCACAAAAAAAAAAAAAAAGTGATGCAAAGCAAATTCAAATTGGTCTCCCAACAACATCTGTAGGACCAGCCATTGTGATTTTAACAGATAAAATGCAGCACTAGAGGCAATGACAGACAGCCAGCCAGTGAATTTAATCCTTTCCAAAAAATGACCATTATTCTAACATTCTTTAGCATCATTCCATGTGTTAAAAATATTTTTATCTGCAATTTTAGCTATTGCATAATCTATTTTACAAAAGATGCTTAATGTAGTCCTATTCTTTGTGTGAACCTTTCACTTAAATAGTATTTGGCTGCTCTGACATAGCATGCTTAATTATATTATTAACATTCTCAAAGTCTCCTAAAATTTCCAATTTATTTTAATAGATGATATTGGTTAAGGGGAAGGCACAATCCATTGTGGATTTTAGTAGCCTCTTCTGGGAAGGTGACAACCTTCCATAATAAAAGTTGACAGTGCATCTCCCCATTTACATTTTAATACATAGAATCTGCAGGCATAACAGTGTATATTTTATGCAGTGACAAAGATGCTATTCTCCAGGGTGAGAGCACGAAAGGGTCATCATATCCCCTCAAGGTATCAGAGACCCCGGGACCTTCTGCATGTGGTGGCTCTATTTAGCTGAATATAATTAAAATTAAGATATTGTTTTAATGATAATGATGTACTTAATTGAGCTGGCTTGTGAGTCTGCTCTGCAACAGTGTCTTTGGGGGCTCATAGAATTCTATTGCTATGTGTCTGGGCTATGCATACGAAACAGGCACACATAGATATGCAATCTCCTAGCTCTGTGGTATTAGCATTTAATTAATGTAGGTAGATTATTTTAGACTTCATAAAGATGCTCTAGGCCTCTGTTCTGTCATTTCATTTTTTTCTCTCTCGTTTTTACACTTTTTAAATGTTATACAAGTAAACATATTACTTAATTTACTTTTTTTTTAATAAGACTCTACTTACTTTGTCTTCTGGAATGCAAAATAATATACTTGTTCTAAATTGTATTTTGTTATTTTAGCCATTTGTATAATAGCAAGTAAAGTTTCCCCTTTGGGCTATTTCCTGCCTGTTTTAATAACTGTATTTTTTTATTCTTACAACCCTAAACTTTATATACTTTTTTTCAATTGTTTTCCAAAAATTGAGACCCTACAAAGGTTTTAAAATTATGTTATATTATTTTTAAGTTGTTTTGTTTTTAAAAAAGGTTAAATTATGTTTTAGAAATGTTTTAATGGCTAAGCAAAATGTTTCCATTTGTATAATAATCATGACCTATCCTTAAATGTAAAATGTAAGTAAAAAACCTTGTTCTCCAAAGCAATTGCAGAATCATGATTATCATTGCTTCTGGAGATTAAAGGACAAATATAGCCAAAGCTATTTTGGCTATTCTTCTGTATGTCACAGAAGTGCAGTTTGTTCTCAAGTCTTGTGACCAGTTTTCAGCCAACAGTGGGCTTAATTCCGCTGTCTGCTGACGTCCAGGCTCTGAAATAAACACTATGTGGCCAGGATCCACCCAGATGCCTGGACCGTGACCTGGCTCAGCCTCTTAGTGATTCGCTGAAAGCCTGAGTCAGCCCCTGCTGTCCCCTCTACAACCAAGGGATCCAGTGAGCCCTGGGGGGGGGGGAGAGCAGAGAGCCAGTGACTGACAGTCTCGGCTCTCTGCTCAGGGTGGAGGGGAGAACTGAGCGATCAGTGGCGTTTGTTTGCTCAGTTCTCACTGCAGAGCCTGCAAGGGATAGATGCCTCATGGAATCAATGCTATACCCACCTAGGTGAGTATAAATATATATATATTTTTTAAGTCCATACTTCTCTTTTAAAAAGGAAAAAAAAAAACTGCAAATGGTGTATTACCAAAAAGATTTTATTTTAAATAGATGGTATAGATTTTTTGTGTATACCTTTTTATCCATGGAAATATTGCATGTACAGAATCTCACATAAGTGAGTACACCCCTCCCATTTATGTAAATATTTTATTCTATCTTTTCAAGTGACAACACTGAAGAAATTACACTTTGCTACAATATAAAGTAGTGAGTGTACAGCTTGTATAAAAGTGTAAATTTTCTGTCCCCTCAAAATAACTCAACATACAGCTATTAATGTCTAAACCGATGGCAAGAAAAGGGAGTACACCCCTATGTGACAATGCCCAAATTTGGCCTAATTAGCCATTTTCCCTCCCTGGGGTCATGTTAATCATTAGTGTTACAAGGTGTGAATGGGGAGCAGGTGTGTTAAATTTGGTGTTATCACTGTCACTCTCTCATACTGGTAACTGGAAGTTCAACATGGCACCTCATGGCAAAGAACTCTCTGAGGATCTGAAAAAGTTTATTGTTGCTCTACATAAATATGACCTAGGCTATAAGAAGATTGACAAGACTCTGAAACTGAGCTGCAGCACAGTGGCCAAGACAATACAGCGGTTTAACAGGAAAGTTTCCATTCAGATCAGGCCTCGCCATGGTCAACCAAATGAGTTGAGTGCACGTGCTCAGCGTCATATCTAGAGGTTGCCTTTGGGAAATAGACGTATGAGTGCTGCCAGCATTGCTGCAGAGGTTAAAGGGGTGGGGGGTCAGCCTGTCAGTGCTCAGACCATACGCTGCACACTGCATAAAATTTGTCTGCATGGCTGTCGCCCCCAGAAGGAAGCCTCTTCTAAAGATGATGCACAAGAAAGCCCCTAAACCGTTTGCTGAAGACAAGTAGACTAAGGACATGGATTACTGGAACCATGTCCTGTGGTCTGATGAGACCAAGATACATTTATTTGGTTCAGATGGTGTCAAGCATGTGTGGCAGCAACCATGTGATGAGTATAAAGACAAGTGTGTCTTGCCTACAGTCAAGCATGGTGATAGGGGTGTCATGGTCTGGGGCTGCATGAGTGCTGCTGGCACTGGGGAGCTACTGTTGATTGAGGGAACCATGAATGCCAACGTGTACTGTGACATACTGAAGCAGAGCATGATCCCCTCCCTTTGGAGACTGGGCCACAGGGCAGTATTCCAACATGATAACGACCCCAAACACACCTCCCAGACAACCACTGCCTTGCTAAAGAAGCTGAGGGTAAAGGAGATGGACTGGCCAAGCATGTCTCCCAATCTAAACCCTATTGATCATCTGTGGGGCATCCTCAAATGGAAGGTGGAGGAGCGCAAAGTCTCTAACATCCACCAGCTCCGTGATGTCATCATGGAGGAGTGGAATTGGACTTCAGTGGCAACCTGTGAAGCTCTGGTGAACTCCATGCCCAAGAGGGTTAAGGCAGTGCTGGACATTAATGGTGGCCACACAAAATATTGACACTTTGGGCCCAATTTGGACATTTTCACTTAGGGATGTACTCACTTTTGTTGCCAGTGGTTTAGACATTAATGACTGTGTGTTGAGTTATTTTGAGGGGACAGCAAATTGACACTGTTATACAAGCTGTACTCTCACTACTTTAAATTGTAGCAAAGTGCAATTTCTTCAGTGTTGTCACATGAAAAGATAGAATAAAATATTTACAAAAATGTAAAAGGTGTACTAATTTTTGTGAGATACTGTAAGTATTTCATATTTACCACCTGTAACTAAGATGTTGCAAGCTCTAGATACTAGGCATCAGATTTTCTGAGGTCTAAGGGGTTGATTTATTCAAGGTAAATAGGCTGTTCACATTGCATTTGGAAAAGCTCTGCTGACTTACTTAATGCAATCATATTCAAGAAAAAAAAATGCTGTTTTTTTTTTTTTTTTTGCACATGCTTGGGTATTCTGTGCAAAGTGATATTTCACCACATAGTAAGTGTGTATACAAAGAGGCATTGATTATTTGCCCCTAGTTGTGCAGCCAGCCTGTGCCCTTGCTTGCACACTGATCTAGACCACCCTGTTCTCACCTCACTATAATTTATATAAACAGTCAGAAAACCAGGTTCAAACCTTAGAAAGTTTTTTTTTTTTATCGAGGAGCTGTCAACTTGCAAATGTCAGCTGGTTAACCCCTTCTGCTCCACATTTCTGCTGCTTTATTAGTTGGTAGCTGTGTCAACCTAAAGGTGGTACCTGATGTGTACCCTAAGGGTGGCAGGAGATTTTCTATGGTAAATAAAAGATGTTCTTTACAGCCAGGCTTGTGTTTTGCTTGTGAAAATTCTCAAAAAGCTTTAGTGAAACCTGGAAAACCCATAAGATAAGATCTAGCATGAAGATGATAAAAAATAAATGTGTTCTTTGTATTTTAATATTGTACTTTTATGGTTGATCTGACTGTATTAGCCCGTAACTGTGTTTGATCAATGCATTCTCCTCTATTTTACTAAATGGGCTATTAAATTGCTGATGCCTATTATTTCTAACTTGACATCTGACAATGAGACACATTGTTTTTTAGCCATTTCATCATTCTACCCATTTCTTGTCACTTGTCGGCTTCATCAAATAGTGACATTGTTACATTTTTCCATTGCTTTGCGGGTTTTAATGAATCACTTCTCTGCTGCATTCCACAGTTGATGTAAAATGATTGTCCCTCCCTCTATTTTTCTGTAATTTTTGACAATGAATAAGCCTTAGATTAGGGATTTATAATAATTTGTGTCCTGTTAGCAACCTATAATTACCACATACGAAAGGAAAAAAAGTTTAATCCTCCTCGCCAAAGTATGTTCTTACCTGCAGCACTTAATGATCTTAAGTGGTTGCCTAGTGTCCATTTATTAAATTCCATCACTTAGTTGGACTAGATAATGTTGCTGAGTGGTTTTACTTATGCTGTAATCACCAGGTCTAATTTCCTTGAAATATGCAAGTACAAAACTAACCCCCACAGTAAGGCCGTGCATTCATAATAAATTGTCCAATTTATACTCTTTTCATTTCCTTTGACAATTTAAGATGTTTTCATTATGGAGTGGCTTTATCAACTCTTACATTCTACTAGAGCATGTGAAATGAAAACATGGTGAAAATTAAATCTTGATTATTAAAATGTCATCTTAAAGGTTTTTTTTTTCCTACCCTACCTTGTTCTAGCAGAGAAATATTCAGAAAAAAACATTTATATAATATAGGAAGACGTCAGTCAAGAAAGCTTTCAAAGGCTTCCAAACAGCATGAAACCAGCACCTTTCTTCATTCTGAATAGAAGAATGAAGATTAGTACTCTAAAATATGGTAATGTAGGAAGTCACTGAGATACTAGTTAAAATTGTACACACACAACTAGACTAGGATGGCCAACAATTTCCAACTGCTCCATACAACATGGTATAGATCTTTTCACTCTCTGGTTACCGAATTGGAAAGTTATATAAGAAATAGAATGTGTGTGAAACAAAATATGTGTTCACAACAACCATGTGAATATACGTTCATCAGCAACCACCAGCATATTACCTAAAGATTTTAAAGGTTTATTATTGTCAATGCAATCCCATTAAAAAAATATCCAAATATCCAACATAAAGATAAGAACGTTTCTTGAAGATATGCAAAGGTGCATAGTGCTCTGATATAGTGGGGTTGAAATACTAAAACCTGAGTGTTCAAAATCTGGTGCAGCTCTGCACAGAAACCAACCAGCTTCCAGGTTTTGTTTTGTCAAAGCCTATTTGCGCAAGCTGAAGTTAGAAGCTGATTGGCTACCATGCACAGCTGCACCCGATTTTTCTCTCTCCAGTTTTAGTAAATCATCCACAGTTTTTAAATAAATCATTGTATACCAGGGCATACTATGGTCACCACTGGTTGTACCAGAGGAATTTGATGGCATTTATGGGTTAACTGTGCTGCGCCCCACCACTATCCACATTGACTAAAATGGGGCATAATTTACAAAAGTTCCTCCACCATCATTGAAACCAGAATACATTTTTAAAAGCTTCTCACGAATAATGTGGTTTTGGAAACAACAACCACTTTTTTGGAAACCTGGCAGCAGAGAGTACAGGGACCAGGGCAGCAATCATACCATAGAAAAAGGGTTTGTTGTATGGGCAGTTCCGTGGAATACAGCAGGCTTTAGGTGAGACACTGCACTTCGGCAGCACTGGAGAGGAGAAGCTGCTCTGAAAGTGATAAAGATAAAAAGACAAGGCACCTCTAAGTGCAGTAGGCTCTGAGTATTTATTAGGTTAAAAGTATAAAAGCACTCACATTTGGTAAATTTGACATGGGCATAGCAAAGATCTGTCTGGAGTCTTCCTATCCGCTGTGCTGAGTGGTTGCAATGAGGACATCCGGTGATCCGCTTCCTGTAGATGCGTCCTTTTGTCTGTGTCTCAGCCTGGTCGGCATGAGATTTCCTGAAGGCAGGGTGTGGACGTAGTGGCTGGTGTCCAATAGAGCGGGTGGTGGGCGGTTACATGCTCCTTTGTCAGACCCATGTCACATTTATATAAAAAGGTGTTCTGTTCAGCGGTCAGAACTAAAGTTGGTTAAATGGTCAAAACAAATATAGGGACACGGGTATTCTATATTTTAAATAATAACAAGTTTATTAATGAAAATTTGGACTTATAATCATAACCGTACAGTATATAATTCTTTATGTACCAGTATATTCATGAGGAACAAGACATACAACATAAAACGATAAACATATAACAAAGTACCGGCCGGTGCATATTAATTCAATCACAGGGCTAATTTTCACTATTTCGGTTAAATACCGGGAGTATATCTTCCTGTGATTTGTGTCTGTGGATAAACGGAGTGTAGTACAAAAAAAGTGGTGGTGGTTTTAAAGTTTAAGATGTTCTGAAAAAATTGCGGTTTTGGAAGGTAGGTCTGATAGGATGGCTATTTTCTGTTTAGCATCTTTGAAAAGTAAATTCTGGGGTGCCGGTGTGCAGTCCGGAGTCTGTCCTAATACTTTTGACTCCTGTGGTAATTACCATTGCTTCACCTTTTCACATTTCCTCCCTTTTACTTTTCCAGATACTGGTTGGGTAAGTGATTTCTCAGTGGTTTGTAGATAGAAAGAGATGGGGATTTCCTGTGATTCGTTATCACATATGGTTCCCTTTTATGGCGGGTGTATAGAGTGGTGTCAGGGGTATTTGCTGGTGGTTGATAATACCGTATCTCTTTTGGGGACTATGCAGAGTGTTTTTTGTAGGGCGGATAGGTGTTGGGTTTTAACTTTCAAAGTTATTTCTCCTAGGGTGTCTTTAAATCCTTCTCCCCACTCTGTCAGCTGTTTTTTTGCCGATGTTTCACCCCTCTACTGATGTGTATCAGTGCGTTTGGGGACTATGCAGAGTGTGCTTATACAGGGCGGGTAGGTAATGGTTATAACAATACATCTCCTCCGGTACCCGTCTATTCCAATGCACCGCTCACCTATTGTTTTTCCCCACTCTGTCAGCTATTGGCTGATTCTTCACCCCTTCTTCCGTCGTGTTCCAGTAAAGTCTTGCACTTACCTGACCTTCACTCTATAGCCGCTCGTTCCGTCTTCTATCTTCCGCTGTTTCCTTGTTGCGGTCGCCGATCCTCGACCTTTCGTCCAGACGAAGCTACGCCACTTAGAAGCGAAACGCGTTGACGTCATCACCACCGCCGGCACGCCCACCAGTGTCTCAGACGCGGACAACGGAGAAAGCAAACGGAAGCGAAAGGTCGAGGATCGGCGACCGCAACAAGGAAACAGCGGAAGATAGAAGACGGAACGAGCGGCTATAGAGTGAAGGTCAGGTAAGTGCAAGACTTTACTGGAACACGACGGAAGAAGGGGTGAAGAATCAGCCAATAGCTGACAGAGTGGGGAAAAACAATAGGTGAGCGGTGCATTGGAATAGACGGGTACCGGAGGAGATGTATTGTTATAACCATTACCTACCCGCCCTGTATAAGCACACTCTGCATAGTCCCCAAACGCACTGATACACATCAGTAGAGGGGTGAAACATCGGCAAAAAAACAGCTGACAGAGTGGGGAGAAGGATTTAAAGACACCCTAGGAGAAATAACTTTGAAAGTTAAAACCCAACACCTATCCGCCCTACAAAAAACACTCTGCATAGTCCCCAAAAGAGATACGGTATTTTCAACCACCAGCAAATACCCCTGACACCACTCTATACACCCGCCATAAAAGGGAACCATATGTGATAACGAATCACAGGAAATCCCCATCTCTTTCTATCTACAAACCACTGAGAAATCACTTACCCAACCAGTATCTGGAAAAGTAAAAGGGAGGAAATGTGAAAAGGTGAAGCAATGGTAATTACCACAGGAGTCAAAAGTATTAGGACAGACTCCGGACTGCACACTGGCACCCCAGAATTTACTTTTCAAAGATGCTAAACAGAAAATAGCCATCCTATCAGACCTACCTTCCAAAACCGCAATTTTTTCAGAACATCTTAAACTTTAAAACCACCACCACTTTTTTTGTACTACACTCCGTTTATCCACAGACACAAATCACAGGAAGATATACTCCCGGTATTTAACCGAAATAGTGAAAATTAGCCCTGTGATTGAATTAATATGCACCGGCCGGTACTTTGTTATATGTTTATCGTTTTATGTTGTATGTCTTGTTCCTCATGAATATACTGGTACATAAAGAATTATATACTGTACGGTTATGATTATAAGTCCAAATTTTCATTAATAAACTTGTTATTATTTAAAATATAGAATACCCGTGTCCCTATATTTGTTTTGACCATTTAACCAACTTTAGTTCTGACCGCTGAACAGAACACCTTTTTATATGCATGTTTAGGTTAGGTCGGAAATGTATTATCTAAATACAGGGACCTCCAATAATAACAATTGTGACACCTATACTCCTTACAATAACTTTATGCTATACCATGTCACATTTACCAAATGTGAGTGCTTTTATACTTTTAACCTAATAAATACTCAGAGCCTACTGTACTTAGAGGCGCCTTGTCTTTTTATCTTTATAGCAATCATACCATTCCAAGGGTTCTAACCCCTTACCATGCTATCCAAAAGTAAATAGAATTTTTTTACTTTAGATATGCTTTATGCTCCTATTTTGAAACGCATGTTAGGCATCCTTACACATATCAGAGGTATAAGAATAATTTAAGGGTCATGATAAATGTTTAGATGTAAAGGTTTTTAATGTGTCACCTATCTACAATTTTGCATTATGCTGTTTTGGAAGCAGAGTGGATTCTGAATATTTGGTGTTTATTGACATGTATTTATTGATACATTTCAAAATTGTATTGGTTTAAAAAAAAAAAATCAAGATTTGCACAAAATCTTTTTTAAAATACAAAATTCCAATGGGAGACTCCTAGAATGAGAGGCATTTTTGATATTCTGATTAGAGTCCAGGTTTGCTGTCCGGAGGGCTTATACCTGGGTTATCAGTTTAAATTTAACCCCTTGGAGCCAGCACTTCCTGACCCTTTAAGGGGTTTAGGATGCCGGGAGGCAGGGCGGGGTTTATGATCATGTGACCGCCGTGATTGGCTGTTAGCTACCAGTAACTGTGTCAGGAGTTCACAGGGCGTGGACTCTCGGCACAGATGTGTTTACAATAATGCACACAAATATGAGGCTGATCGGCACCAAAGCCCACCGAGAGGCCACATATACAGTGGCAAGAGGGTAAAATAGTGCATCGTGTTTAGTAAAGTCAATGTCAAGACTTTGTTTAATTAGTCTCTATGTGTGTTATTACCTGTTCATGCCAACTACACCCTGATCCCCTGTCTAAGTGGGAAGGGAGGGTATTTTACTGCTGTCTATTTTGTAGCAATTGAGCTATGATCAAGGCCAATGGAGGCTGAAATAGGTAAGCAAGAGAATGCAAAATAAAGGTTACACTGGAGGAGACCTTGAGTGACGATATTTTTGTACTTTACTTAGGTACATCCTAGAAAAAGAGCTTTGTTCCTGCACCTTGGATGTTTAATGCAGGGCTAATATTTGAGGTAGAGTACTCTTAGGCTAACTTTCATTGGGGACAACTGTTCTGGGACACCTGTCTAAGGTGGGAATTCCCCTCTCTTTGGCATGGTTCCTCTAACTTCCTGTTGCTTCTCTGAGAGAGGAAGTGAAAGGAAATCTCCCAACTGGTTTACAAACAGAAAAAATTACCCTTCCTTATTTTAAATAAAAAATAAAAATAAAAAAAAGTTTGGTTATACATACATACACTTCAAATACTATTTTTAATGATGCTTCTGTATGCAGAGCTTACTTATCCATTGGGCTCAGGTAGTCATCGAGGTTCAAATAAGGCATTATAATCATACTATGTTTGTATCTGTGTATTAGCATACTATTAAAAACTTAGTTTACATCCATGGTACATTGTACACTTTTTTAAAAAGATAGCAGACAGGAAAATTGTTACTTTCCTACAGGCTTTGCATTCATAAAATAAGAAACATATGCGTTTTAAAATGATTCCCAATCCCTGTAGCATTACAAACACTTGTAGTGCTTGTGATGATTGCTGTACTGAAACATGATTAGCTTACCTCACAGATTGGAAGTGTTGCTATTCATTTATGTCTGATAGGTGCATGCTGCATTGGCGCATCTGTCACTTACATACAAAGCTCATCCTCTTCTAGTGCACAAGAAATGAGGAAAGAGACACCAAGGTTACTGGGGCAGAAAACTCCAAATGATGTGGAAATAATATTTTAAGTGTATACATGAGATTACTTTCCACAATGCAGTGCTTTTGCAGTAGAAAGAGTATTACAGTGTCAGCAGACTCTGAATGACGATGAGCGTACATCAGACATTCAAAGTTCTGGAAAGATAAGTGTAAAATAAGCTTGCGCAGCTTATAATGTTCACTAACTTTTGTTGGATATAACATTTTCAGTACATAGGATAATTAACAGTCTATAGTTTGGAGACCTATGTCTTATAGTTTAGAAAAAAAATGGTCTTTTCATGGGTATTCATACATTTGGAAGGTTACCAATCCCATCATGGTCTGCTAGCCTTGGGCATTCTGGAGCTGTTGGGTTGGTGCACAAAGATACCACCTAGATCAAGGGTTCTTAACTTTTTTATGATTACAGATCCTCCAATTGATTACATTTTATGTTTCAATGCTATCTTTGCCTGATTGGCTAACTCATCTTCATCAGTCCATCAGTCCTATTTCATCATTAGTATGACTATAAAAGGTGCCAATAGCTTGATTTTACTTGCATATGGATAGCTAAGAAAAGAACTGCTGAAAGAAAATAGGGATTTTAATATATTTATATGAAAACAACAAATCTCAAATACCCAAGCTAGCTACAACTAGTTTGATTACTGATGCTGTTTTTGTGCAATCAAAATGAGGTCCCGGTAACTTTACAATATTACTCCCATATCACCTGACACATTTGGGTTGATTTACCAAGGGAAAAAGGGCTGTACACTTTGCAAAGCAAATTTCACTTTGCAAGCTAATTTTTCTCATAGCTCCATGAATGTAGTGAACATTCACTTTGCAAAGAATGCCCAATCATGTGCAAGAAAAAAAAAAAAGTTTCCTACTCAAGAGATATGATCATAATTCTACCATTTTACAAAACTCTGGTCCAGCTACATCTCGAATATGCCATCCAGTTTTGATCACCAGTCCTCAAGAAGGATGTGCTGGAGCTGGAGAGAGTCCAGAGAAGGGCAACAAAGCTAATAAAGGGACTGGAGGACCTCAGTTGCAAAAAACGACTACAATCATTAAACATATTCTCCCTGGAGAAGAGACGCTTAAGAGGAAAGATGAAAACAATATACAAATAATTAAATTGTGATTCTAGTATTGGGAGTTGCTATGCAGTCTCAGATCTCTTAAGAGAACAAGTGGCCTCTCCATGAAGTTGGCAAAGAAGCAGTTTAAAGGATAGTTTCGTCTTTGGTAACATGTTGCATGTTACCAAAGAGCACCTGCCTACACCTCCCCAATCCCCTGTCTTGACTGCAGGCAGGGGATCTTCTTCCTGTACCCGCTGTCACAATTTAAAAAGAGCAAGGCCAAGCGGGGCTTCCAACCACATGGCCTTGTCATTCATTCACAGCAGTCTGTGAATGAATGAACTACAAATACCTTTTACCACCTTAGCAGATAGCTTGTGTAGCGCCCCCCCCCCCAACCTCCAGAGGCCTGATGGTGACCCCCAGAGACAGAGAGGGCTGACATTCCTCCTCGGTGCAGATTACTAGGCATGGTGGGTGGTGAACAAGATAGACAGCTGGGCAGCAGTCACTTTTATGCTTAAACAAGGAGAAGTTTTATTTCTCAAAACAGGAACAAAAATGGGAGAGAGGGGTAGGGCACAGGACACCCTTAGTAAAAATAGCAGATTGGCAGACTCCTTACACAAAAATGAAGAATAGGCAGACAGCAGTACAGAAATAGAACCTTTAAACTTGGACTTACCTGGGAGGCAACTCCTCTCCCCTGGGTCCAGTCTCTTGTAGCAATCTATACTTTGTAAAAGCAGCTGTCTCCTATAGCAAGAGCAGGTAACTCATGGAAGGTGTAAGAATTCTGTGGATGTTTCCGTCTTGACACTTTCCCAGGCTCTCCATCATATGGCACAGTCACCTCTGGTACTTCATCTCAGGTCTCCATCCTTACTTTACTCTCCCAAGCAGTGTACAGTCTCTCCCTTGCAGAGCCCTGAGCACATGGTTAGGCCTCAGGCTTCAGGCCTACCTAGCAGCAGCAATTACTCACACACCCACCCCAGACAGGGGTCTGGGTGGTAAGAGACAGATCACCTGACTTCCTCCAAATAAATAGCCTCTCCCAGCATGCTCCGCCACCAGTGTGATTGGCTGGGAGAAACATACATATTCATAAACTGTTACATTAATTGGATTGTGTATGATACTTTTAAGATACCAGGATACCTACATCCCAAAGTCATATACAAATAGCTAGGTACCAAGAACCTACTGAAGGTGCTTGGTATCTGAGGGCTTTTAGGGGACCTTTATAGTATCGTAACGCAAATATATTACAACATAGCTTTTGTAAAAATGTATATATAAACACTTTATTAAATTTTACATCTAAAACATCAAAAACATCAAGGATATACAACCAATATTTTTAAAAGAAAGACTGGTAATATGGATAACAATATAAATTCAAAATGCTGGTTATTAATGCATTCTACTGGGTGGGGCCACTGGGGCTCGCCTCTACTACATCCATGCCCGACATGTTTCGCTGTTCGCTTCTTCAGGGGCAGATATAAAAGAATATACTTCTCTGTTATCCAAATATTGCCAATCTGGGTCTAAATATCAGGCTGAGCAGGAGGCAAAAAAATGTGCAAGACGTAGATGGTAAATGACCATATCATGTCATCACCGTTGGTCGTGTATACTTAGATTCCAAATGTGTAAAGGTATGTAGATGTTAATAGCATATATATATATACCAATTGTATGGGCTTCCTTTATGTGGAGCAGATGTCTTGCTTCCCCACACACACAAAGAGGAGTCTTACTGCTGCCCTGCACTGGGCATCAATACAATCAGTATCAAAATGCCAATCTTATGTGCACAAGCCACGCACCTTCCTGCTGCCCGGCAATCTTGTTTTCTTGTCTTTTTTTTTTTTTAATTATTCAGAGATTTAGCCCCATACCTCCATCATTCGTTTCCTATCCCAGAAGGGGTATGGGTACCCCCAGGTAAGAACCTCTGCTACCTCAGATAGTATGCATGTGATGTTAAAAAGATGAGGCCACTTGCCTACAACTAATGCTTAGTGATATGATAAAAAAAAAGTTGGTTGAAACAGTTGGGTAAACTAGTGGGTGACTGCTAACCGTTAATGAATATCAGACATGCTAATGAAATACTAGGCTTCTCTCCACTGACTGTGGTGTAGCATAGTATGGAGTTGGGGATCAGAATTTTGTGAGAACCTATTCTAGTGGAAGACAAGTTGATCACTTTTGTTCTCGATGAGAAACCTGACCCTGATTGACATGTCTGTTTTTTGCTGGCAGTTTAAAGCATCAATCAACTGTGCATATCTCCCTGGGAGCCCAGCAGCCCAGTAATATGATCTTCTGCTGATTTTTTTCCTTTCCCTACTATATTTATAGAGGTTCTAGCAGATGAGGACTTACTAGAAACGGGAGGCAGTGCTCCTGGAATCCTGAACAAACATATCTACACAGCAAGTGATTGTGTGCCACCCCAAAAGGGAAATGCCATTGCTGACTGGAATTAGCCTTTAAAAGCAAACTGAAAAAATGTTTGGTCCATTCTGTTTTCATTTTCTTCACATGAAATGAACCAGTGCCTTTTATCACTTTGAGTGACTAACCTGAATAAATGTGGATAAAGAAAATCAGAGAAAAGTCAGAACTCCTTAAATGCTTGTTTGTTCTGGGTCAGTGGGCTTAATTCACTATGCGCTTGTTCACATCACCTGCTGCATTGCAACGCAGCAGATTGCGTGTGGTGGGGTCTGGCCAGACCAGTGAAGTGTTATGTGCACTGTTCACTAAAGTTCTATCGACTGACATGGAGTGATCCGTGCTGTACTGGAAAAAAGGACACATCGCCCGTGCACCACCGTGATGCAATGTTGTGAACTGGCCCCCCTAAAAACGAGACATATTGACCTTGTCTTGTGGCGGGACTGTGCTGGAATAGCCGTCCAACGTAGTCCCACCGCACCTGGTGTGAAATACCACATTAATGGTTGCTTTAAAATAACCATGCGATAATTATGTCAGGAGCAGTTAATTCACTAAAAAAAGCGCATCAAGTACTGCATGCATAATTTTTTTAAATTTTGCTGTATTTAATGCATTTTTACCTTATTTTGCCGCAGACCAGACCCCTAGCTGCAGCGAGAAGTGAATCCCTATTATGTATCCTTACCACTGCTAAATGTAACAGTTTTAGCTCAGGGATGCTGGTTAATAAGGGGACTGCATCCGCTTGTGTACTAACAACCAGCGACTTAACCCTGCCCTGCTCTTTCGGCTGTCAGTTGGTGATTCCTGGCTGACAGGTGAATATAACAAAGAATCCAGAACACAGTAAAAAAAATAAATAAATAAAAACATCATGGGGGTTCTCCCACAATCCATACTATACAGCTTGAGTGTGGTATGAATTTTAGGGGGAGACCCAGTACCCAAAAAAATAAAAAAAATTACATGAGGTTCTTCTCCCCTCAAGTATGCATCCATACCCTTATCTGAGCATGCAGCCTGGCAGACCAAGAAAGGAAGCTGGGGGCAGCGTGTTCCCCCTCCCTCCAAACTATATCAGGCCACTTAACATGGGGGGGAACTTTGCCACAACCTACCCCACAACCCTGAACTGGTGTTTGTGGGGGTCAGCATGTCAAGGGCTTATCAGAATTTGGAAGCCCCCTTTAACAATAAGGCCTATCCATGCAAAAAAAAAAAAAAACACACAAAAAAAAAGAATGTGCTCTAGAAATAAAAACATCCAAACATGTCAAAAAATCTTTAAGTCTGAAAAATTTGAAAAAGTACCACAATGTACAGTACATCCATCATCAATGCAAGTCCGCATTAATCATGATGAAAAACGACTGCCGAGGCTGCTACACCCAGCAGGTTTTTCATCTTAATGCATAGAATGCATTAAGATAAAAAACCTTCTGACTTTACAATTTTTTTAAGCTGTCAGCCCGGGAATCCCCCTGTCCAGTAGAATTTCGTGCCCAAAACAGGCACTGTCCTTTTGCCTGGAACTCCCGTAGCAATTGCATGGAAATGCTGTAGTTAGTAGTTGGGTTTCTTTATGGTGATAATGGTGGAACAAGACAGTGCAATAAGTGGCAGCAAGATGTTTATAGACTTTATGGAAGTGCACATGACGGGGTGACAACACAGGAGGGCAATTAGGAGACAGGGACAGAACAATATGCCCCTATAGCAGGAAGTGCCTCAACAAGATTTATTATGGCAGAATAAGCAGGTATTATTTTAATAAACGGTGCAGATTTAAAAAAGGAGTAAAAACGAAACTTAAAATTATGTTAACATGTTAAAAATTATGTGAAATTGTATTGACTGTTTAGATGGAGCTTGTGGAGAGAGTGTTTTTTCTTAGCCCTACTGAGCAGGTGGGAGCTCTATATAGCTGTGCCATTTTCTGGCAGGGGGTGTTTGATTCACAAAAATGTATCACCGTGAATATTTTCTTAGATAAAAAGTGCTATTTTTATTTGACATATACATTTTAGAAGTTGAAAAATGAGAAACTGGTACTGTTTGCATTGCAATCCAAGCCTTTCTTTTATATAGATTTAATATAAATAACAAATTCATCTGCAAGAGCGAACATAACCAGATAGCATTTCATAGCCATTAAATTACTTTTTATTGTTGATGAGATGGAGTTCTGAAAACGAAATCACAATTCTCTTTCTATCCATTTTATCAGAACTTTTTTTTCTTTCTGATTCCTTTAAAGTTTACAAGATTTCACTTTCTTTACAAACTTCACACAAAACTTGTTCTGTTCTGAAGTGAGGTTTGAATATAACAGGCAGGTGTGAATTTTTGATAACAGGGGTACAGTGTGACTTTCTAAATTAATTACCTAAGCTATCAGACTTCGGTCTGAACAACTTTAGAAGATGGTGCCAAATTGTCATGCATAAGCATGTGACAATGTAAGAATTACAGTATTTAACAATTACAAATAATGTGTTGCACATTTTTTTTGTGAAGGTGTTCACATACTGTTCAAACTAGTAGAATTGTTGCATATTTAAAGCGAATCAATAGTACTTGCAAGTCTCTGTGAATAAAATTTTGTCTTGTCAAAAAATACAGCAACAGTATAAATAAACTGGTTGCAAAGGCACATGTTTTTTTTTTTTATCTTCATGCATTCAATGCATAAAGGTAAAAAAAACCTTCTGTGTGCAGGAGCCCAGCCCCCCTAATACTTATCTGACCCCCCTCTTGATCCAGTGATGTCCAGTAGAGCCTTGCCTCTCCGGGGACTTGCACCCCTGATTGCCTATTGGCAGCAATCACAGCCAGTGGGTCAATCAGGAGGCGTAGGGGGCGGGGCCAAGCCACAGCTCCGTGTGTGTATGGACATGCAAAGCAATGGCTCGGGTGCCTCCATAGCAAGCTACTTGCTGTGGGGGCACCTGATAGGAGGGAGGGGCCAGGAGCACTGGGGAGGGAGGGGCCAGGAGTGCCAGGAAAGGGACCCGAGAAGAGGAGGATCCTGTCTGCTCTGTGCAAAACAACTGCACGAAGGGTAAGTATAACATGTTTGTTAGTTTAATTTAAAAAAAAAATCTTTACAATCACTTTAAGTGAGCAAGATGTGTTAATGAGCCAGATGTACTCAGAAATCGCATCCTGATACTGTACATAACTGCCCCCTCTGCAACTCCAGAGTAGCACAAATGTGAAACCTGCCCTTAATTACTTAAGTGAGTATGAAGATTAGGTGAATATTCATCTTATCTTTGTATATTGTTGCAGCTGGCTGTCCAGGATTTCAGGCACAAGGATTATACATACAGAGAAAGACAGCCTGATTAACCTTAGAAATGCATTTTCTTCTGTAAATACCTAAATACATCTTTCTCACTTTTCATATATATTCAATTAATAAAGCAGATTTACACAATTGCATATTTTTTTTGCTAGCACTTTGTGATTGTTTGGTGGTAAGGATAGTGTACGATATAGGATTTAGGTTTGCAGTAGCCCTAAAAAGTCTGCCATCAGCACAGCTAGTCCTATCGTGCTGTCTAAATTGTTCCAACAGTGGACACACCCAGATGCTTCAATCAATGCAGGTTCTCTGAACTGGATACTCAACGTAAACTAAGTAGTTAGACAATAGTAAATAATTACTGTACATCAAACCATTGAGTCTAATATTGTAGTACATGTTTGATTATTTAAAAGTATTATTACAATATTGGATGGTGTTAGTTAATATTGCCCACCACCATTTTATTATCTTCTTGATCATCAGAAAGTTATGTTAAGTGTCCATTCACATTGATCCGACGTGTCAGGCGACTTGTCAGCCTGACAAGTCGCGGTCCTCACACTCCCACTGTGTAGTACAGGAGCCGTTCTAATAGGAGCGACACAAGTCGCTCCGACTTAGAAAAAGGGTCCTGTACTACTTCGGGGCGACCTGGAAGCGACTTGCATAGACATTCATGTTATAAAGTCTGTGCAAGTCGTGCCGAAGTCGCGCTGCACGCGACTTCACAGGTCAACCCCTTGGTCGGAGCGACCTAATGTGAACGGAGCCTAAAAGTCTTGTTTGGAATATAATGTTGTTGGGCAAATAAATGAAAAAAAAAAGATGTGCTGCACACCAATGACATTACAATAATCCACGTTTATTGCATATATAGCCCCAATAGCAGGTGCTGTCCAAGGGGCACCCCTTCTAATATGTTTCACCTATGAACACTTGAGCACATTAGAATGTTTCTTAACCCTTTCGCTGCCAGACCGTTTTTGCAATTGTTTTCTTTGCTTTTTTTTTTTTTCACTTATAGCTTTTAGAATTCGTAAATGGCCCCATTTACACTTACCATATATTTTCTGAAAGCACAGGACCAGTAGAACAAAAAGAAGGTGCTACTGGTTTTTAAGGCTCCAGGATATTTGCGCAAATGTTTATCAAACTATTTTTTTGCTAAAAATACACAAAAATCATTATTATCATATAAAATCACAGCTAATTTGACAAAATTCCTACTAAATTCCTACTAAATATAAAAGCTTAACCTGTATAGAGGTAATAAATAACACATTTTTGGAAATTTTATATTGCCCCTTTTTGCAAAATAGTGAAATTGAACGTACGCAAAAATTTAAATATCCAAATTTCTCTACAACACAGAAGGTTTTAGTTTTTCCCTTACAGCTTTAAGAATTTGTAAAAGACCTCCCCCCCAAACCATATATTTTCTGCAAGCACACTGTAAAACAAAAAGAAGGTGCTACTGATTTTAAAGACCCCACAAAATTTGCACAATGTTTATCAAAGCAATATTTTCGCTAAAAATACATTAAAAACCACTATTAGCAGATGAAAACACAGCTAATTTTACAAGATTCCTACTAAATATAAAGGCTTAACCTGTATTGGGGTAATAAATAACAAATATTTGTAATTTTTAATTTGCGCCTTTTTGCGAAGTGGCGAAAATCGAACGTACGCAAAAATGTAAATATCCAAATTTCTCCACAAAACTGAAGGATTTCATTTTTCCCTTACAGCTTTAGGAATTTTTAAAAGGACTCCGCCCCCCCCCCCCCCAACCATATACTTTTTGAAAGCACAGGACCTGTTGAATAAAAAGTAGGTGCTACTGATGATTAACGACCAGCTGTATTTGCGCAAATGTTTATCAAAGGATATTTTTGCAAAAATACACTAAAATCATTATTAGCAGATAAAAAACACTACATTTTTCTAAATGCCTGCTAAATTCCTACTAAATATAATTAGTGATGGGCTCAACACCCCCCAATTTGGTTAGCACCAGAACATCTCGAACAGGGAAAAAGTTATAGTGAACATGCAAAGTCTATCAAAGTCTATGGGACACACACATGAAAAATCAAAAGTCCTCATTTTAACCACTTCAGCCCCAGAAGATTTTACCCCCTCTTGACCAGGCCCTATTTTGCGATTCAGGACTGCGTTTCTTTAACAGACAATTGCGCGGTCGTACAATGCTGTACCCAAACAAAATTTACGTCCTTTATTTCCTCACAAACAGAGCTTTCTTTTGATCACCTGTGTGATTTTTAATTTTTGCGCTATAAACAAAAAAACAGCGACAATTTTGGAAAAAAAAAAAAAATATTTTTCACATTCTGCTATGTAACATTCCACCAAAAAAATGTAAAAATCAAAATTTTTTTAACATTGTAGGCCAATTTGTTTTCTACTACATATTTTTGGTAAAAAAAATCACAACAAGCCTATTTTGATTGGTTTGCGCAAAAGTTATTGCGTTTACTAACTACGGGAAAGATTTATGTAATTTTTATTGTTTTTTTGTTTTTACTAGTAATGGCAGCGGTCTGCGATTTTTTTTTTTTTTTTTGGTTGTGGGACTGCGAAATTGTGGCGGACAGAACGGACTCCTAACTGACATTTTTGACACTTTTGGAGGGACCAGTGACATTACTACTGTAATCAGTGCTAAAAATATGCTTTGTTACTGTAATAATGACACTGGCAGGGAAGGGGTTAACCCTATGGGTGATCAATGGGTTAAATGTATGCCTCATGCTCACTGACGTGTGTGTGGGGGGGGGGGGTTCTGTGTCTGTCACTGAGAAGACCCGCCTGCTTTGTTTACATAAGTAGGAGGGTCTTCTCACAGCTTCGCCGCCTCTCCTCCTTCGGCCCGACTCCCGCTGTGTCTAAACACAGCAGGAGTGCGTCTCCGGTGGTGTGCATGTGCCGCCGAAATCACTAACAGTCCAGCAACGTAGGTCTACGTCGCTGGACCCAGGGGAGCCGCACTGCCGCAGTAGGATTACTGTGAGCAGTCGGCAAGTGTTTAAAGGCTTATATGAAAGTTTTTGCCATAAAAAATGTATGGGGACCCGGGTACTGCCCTGGGGGACATGTATCAATGCAAAAAAAAAATGTTTTAAATGATAATTTTTACAGGAGCAGTGGTTTTAATATTGCTTAAAGTGAACAATAAAATGAAAAAATCCTTTAAATTTAGTGCCCGGGGGGGTCCCCTTAATGTGCCTGTAAAGTAGCGCATCCGTATGATGTATGTAACCTGTTGCAGCAATACTGACATTTCTAAAGGAGAAAATGTAATTTAAACTTCCTCGCGGCTGTAATGTATTGTTGGCTCCTGACAATACATATAAAAAAAAAAACGGCATAGGGTCCCCCTCCCCCAGTCCATACCAACAACAAGATTAAAAAAAAAATGGTGTGGGGTCCCCCCCAAAATACATACCAGACCCTTCTCAGAGCATGCAACTTGGCAGACCAGGATGGGGGGGGCAAACAAACTCCTCCCCTCCTGAACCATACCAGGCCGCTTGCCCTCAACATGGGGAGGGTGCTTTGGGGTGCCCCAAGGGCTTCTTCCCAACAACCCTGGGTTTTGGTTGTGGGGTTCTGTGGGTGGGGGCTTATTGTAATCTGGAAGTCACCTTTAACAAGGGGACTCGCAGATCACACCCCTCCCCCCATGTGAGCGGGTATCGGGTACATCGTACCCCTACCCATTCACCAAAAAAAGTGTACAAAAAAATAAACACAAAAGACAGATTTTGACAAGCCCTTTATTGAAAAATAAAAACAAGTCCCTCGATGTAAATCCATCACCATTTATGACGCTTGCCGCACCTGAAAAATAGAAAAAAAAACAAAGACGCTTCCGCCTCTTCAGAGGCTACCCGCCGAATGACACTCTTGAGGTTTGACAGCTCTTTTTAAGGCAAGGGGCGGGGCCACCCTGGTATGTCACCCGGTGGCACCGCCCCCTAACATAACGTGATGTCATGTGACATCAGAAGGGTGGGGTGCCACCGATGATGTATTTGGGTGGCCCCGCCCCTTGCCTATAAAACAGCTGTAAAGCTCAAGAGCGACATACAGCGCCCTAAAGCATACGGCGCCCGAGCTAAAGGCACCCTTTCAATTGACATGAATGGGACTGCCTGCACAGAAATGCACACAACACCTGTTCATTCCCATGCAGCTGCTGTGTCCCAATTTACATCAGTGGGACTGCCTGCATTGGGATGCATGGAATACCTGTGCATCCCTCTGCAGCTAAACACGACCCTGTAGTAGTGTGCCCCATGTGAACAAGGCCTTGGGCTTTGTTTAAACCAATGGTTGGGTGAGGGGCTGCAAAAATGCATGATTGAGCAGCATTTCTGCCACCCAACAACCACACCCCACAAGCGGCAATAGGCAGCGGACGGGGTTTTTTACATGCTGGGGCATGTCGTGGAGGGGTGAGTGCGGGGGGACCGTGTCATGGAGGGTAAGTGCGGTGTGACCGTGTCATGGAGGAGTGAGTGCCGGGGGACCACTGCATCCGTCTATCAAATCAGATATGAATGGATAAAAAGGGTTAGCCTGTCCGCCTGGCGCCTTCCTATGATTTTCTTTTTTTTTTTTTTACAGATACAATTGCATTTTTTTTTCTGGGGTGGGGGGGGGGGTACTGTGGAGAGACATCAGGGGTCTAAACCTCTAATGTCTCTTTGTTAGACAGAGAAAAGGACTGAAGAGTTCCCGCAGTCCCTTTCTCTGCAGGCTCAACTGCAATATTTATGAATGGATGGAAGCCTCTGCATAGTGGCTCCCATTAATTCATACACTGTGGCATCGTAAATACTGTTTACCATGCCACAGTGACAGCTGAACTTAGGAGCAATTGGTACTGATCGCACAGTATGTTCACTTTGGAAAGGAAGGGTGCTGGTAAACACATTTACCAACCCCCCCCCCGCTCTCTATTCTGACAGCCAACGATCTGGGATCCCTCTGGAGCAGCAGCTGCGGTGAGGGGTCCTGGAAGATCAGCGATGGAGGTGCACTATAGGGCGGTCAGAGTGCTGCCCCCCCCAATGTAAAACATTTTTTTCCATAATGCCTGCCTCTCCTGCAGCACATATGCCGGCGGGAGGCAGGAAGTGAAAGCCAGCCAGCTGCACTGTGGGGGAGGGGTCCCCAGAGATTGGCACTACAGGGGAGGTTAGAGTGCCAGCCCCCCATGTAGATAATTTTTTTTCTCTGTGCTTCCCCTGCACCTTATAAGCTGGCGGAAGGGCAGTGGAAGGAAGCCGCAAGCTGCAGGGGATGATCGTGTTGGGGGGCGGGGGGTCAGGATCAGTGCAGGGGTGTGGAGGGTTTAGTGTAGAGAGATAGATAGAGGTGCTGTAGGGATTCGTTTGGTGGGGAAGTGGTGTTATTTACGATAAACCAGGACATATATCATTGTAGCAGCAGTGGCAGGGAGGGGGGGAATAGCTCTGAGCAGCAGAATGTCATTCTCTGATCAGAGCTATGGTTTTGTTCAGCAGAGTCTGCTGACTAGTTATGACATAAGCTCATGGTCATTAAAGTCACCATGAGCTTATAACACAAGGAAGAATGTGGGGAATGTGAGGTCTGTACTGCGTATGTACCTTGCCAACTGCGCCGTACGGACCTGGCAGTAAAAATGGTTAAAGGGCAATGTGCCCAATGTACAGTATAATAATCCTTTTTAAAACCGCAAATGGTGTTCTAATACAAAAATGCATTTAAAAACATTTCTATTCCATACCCTACTCCCCATAACCAGCAGGAGGTGCAGAGATTTCCAAACATTTATTATGCTTTAAAAAGATATATAAAACCACTGATTCCTATATAATGATAAAAGGTTATGTTGATACAGCAATGTAAAATAAAAGTGAAAAGAAGGGAAAACATAGATTCCTCTCAGGTCATTATAGGCAATGACAAGCTAATAAGATAGAGAAAGCTGCATGTGTCCATTAAAAGAAAGAAAAAAGCAGAGAAAGAAAAAGAAAAAAGATTGCTTGGGTAGATGGCCCCAGAAAATGTATATTCTGTATCACATTACCTAATGCTATATAATGTTTTCTTGGTATTTACAAAAATGTTACTACAAAATGTTATGTTGTAGTCAAACAGATGTAATCTATCTAGGTTTATGCATATATTCTGCTAATAAAGGGTTTCTAGTAGTTGTTGGATATAAAATGACATGGGGATAAAGTAGTGTTCAGGCCATTGAACATACATGAAAATAAAAACAGGCTAAAATAAGCAGTTTTTGTAGGGCCAATTGCTTATAATTGTTGCTTTTGTCTTTAGGTATGTGCTCTCCTGCTCCTACTGCTGCTTTCTCATTACAACTGTATTTGTTCTGTTTTGTCTTTCCAAACTATGCACAAAGAGTACAGACTCTGAATGCAGAAAGTAAAATTTAGTAGAAGAAAACAAGAGAGGAAGGAAAAGGTGAGAGAAGTGAAAGGTCCATTCTGCACGTCTGCACTTGAGCCCAGACTGCAAGAGACATGCTTTTTTGTTTTTGGTTAAAAAGCCTCAGCCAGGCGTTATGGAATTGGAATGTGAAGGGTAATTGAGCTGAAAGCTATTCTCTTCCCCTGTTTGGAGTAAGATAGGAATGATTGAGGCTTCTTGAATCACCAGCCCAAGGGACTTGATGAGAGAGTCAGAATAGATTGCACGAAAGAAAGGTTGTGTGCAAACTGGAGGAAAAGAATGTTAGGAAGGCAAATATGGCTTCATCCCGAAACCACAATCATTTGCAAAGTGAAGGCTTGCATTTTTTTTATGTCTTTTAAAATTGGGTCTTAAAAACAGTTACCAGTTTTATGACAACCAGTTTTTTAAAGCACACAGTCATTTTTGCATTATAACATTTGGCCATTAGTTGAGTACAACACCTATGCTTTATGTCTTCACTGTTTTGCCACCATTATTGATGTGAAAGTAGGAAAAGTTTTCGTTATTTTGGTTGCAAAATGGGTGGTTATTTGGAAAATATTTTTAATGTATCACCTACTCCCTAAAAAACTGCTGGATTGTGACAACTTTCCTGTATCCCTGGTGATGACTTCCCTGAACTGAACCTGACACTATAAGTGGCGGTTCACACTGCAGCGGCACAACTTCGGGGGCGACCTGTGAAGTCGCGTGCACCGCGACTTCGGCGCGACTTGCATGGACTTCATAAAACGAATGTCTATGCAAGTCGCTCCAGGTCGCCCCGAAGTAGTACAGGACCCTTTTTCTAAGTCGGAGCGACTTGTGTCGCTCCTATTAGAACCGTTGCTGTTCTACACAATGGACCGCGACGGTCCACGACTTGTCAGGCTGACAAGTCGCGTGACAAGTCGTACTAGTGTGAACCGGCAATTACCGTCACACCATGGAAAAAGAGATTGATTAGGGGTTGAGACAAGCCCTTCAAATTAAAAGGTTCTAACAAATGTAAGAATAACAGCAATAATCTGGTATTAAACAGTGGCACAAGCAATTTCAAGACAGAATAGGTAACAATACAAAAAACAATTAGCTTTAAAAGGGAAATCTATGAACAGCAACAAACAGTATGGCCTATCTACTGCTAAAACATAGGCCAGGGGGAGAATTAATTAAAAGAAAATCAGCTGGTGATGAGGCCCTTAACTCTTGCAGGAGCATTCGCACTCAAAGTAAGATTATTTGAAATCCACAGTAGGGCTTCTTAAATTAAGTCTGCTTTTTAATTGAAAATGAAAGTCTTTTTGTTTTCATAGAAAAAAATGAAATAATTACTGTACACATATGTGCTTTAACATACAAACTCCTGAGCTTGGCACTCTATGCCATATGCACTCCTGGGCAGTTCACTCTTTGCTATACACACTACCAAGCAATGTGCCCTTTGCCATGTGCACTTCCAAGCCCTGTGCAATATATACTATTGAGCTTTGTGCCGTGGGCAATATGCACTCATGAAGCCTATCTCAGTGGAAAGCAAGAGAAGGTGGTTATGTTCCTACATACAGTGGTACCATGTGCAATACATCCAAGAGGATCAGGAAAGTAAAGTTTATTGGGGTTATTAGTGACAGCCTTTAAAGTCCTTCTTTTCCTCATCCTCTTGGAGGTATTGCACATTTTTTAATATTAGACCATGTGCCATGTGCAAAGACTGTACACATTTCTCTTGATACAGTGGGACCATGAAGAAGGACAGAAATCACCCTCCAATAGGAAGTGTGATTGCAGTAGCAAAAACAAAAAACATTTTTTAAACCTGAGTTTAGGGTTCACTATAACTCTTAACTGTTTTAACAGTTTTTAAAAAAAAAAAAAAACAATTAAACACTGACCTGTGTGCTATCTACTCCTGAGCTCTTGGCCTTGTGCCATATGCACTCTTGAGCTCTGCACCCTGTGACATAGACACTACTAAGCCTTCTGCCGTATGAAATCCCAAAACCTGTGCTATACACACTCCTGAGTCCTGCCCCCTGTGCCATACCCATTTCTTGAGTTTTCTGCCCCGTGGACCAAGTACATGCACCTATTATCTGACAAAAAAAAAACTGAAAAAGAGTAATTTCCGCATAACACAAAATAACAATGTTTTGCATGAGGAACCGCTAAAATCAATTATGATAAGAAACTGATAACTTACTTTCCTATTAAAACCAGTACTAAACTCATACTTAAAACAAACTATCCCTCAAATCAGTTGATGTGAAAAGTCTTAAATGACTCCTTTTGCAAGTGTTGATAACTTGGTACAAAGTGTATTTGCCTCTGGTATTTTTAGCCTTGTAAATTTCACTGTGCATGATAGAATTCAGAGGGTTCTATGCCCTGCTCAATGAAAGATGTACTAGAACTAGCTTATTTTTGGTGGAACTTCATCTTTTGAAATTCGGTATGATTTTGTACTCTGTACCTATATGTCGTCTTCTTTGGTTTTGCACATTTTTACAGAATCCGTGCGTGTTTGTTTGTGCCCAAGCTCCACTCCCTTTTTTTGTAGATCCCCAACAACCTTATAAATTCAAATATTCCGTTGAATATAAACAGCAACTTTTCTGCTCTAGAGAGTGGTACATACTGTTCAATTCATATTTTATCTTCAAAAAGGTAGAGAAGTAGAATACATTTCTTCTTGTGTTATTTAGTGTCACCTGCTGAGCGCAATGTATCTTTATTTTGCAATGACTTTTACTGGAATTTTGATACTGGATAATTTCTTACATTAGGACATCTAAGGCATTTAAAAACAGCTGCTTGTACTTTCTAAATAAACATGGGATGAACCCTGGATTGTACCTGTGTTTGCATTTTCATATTCACGACCTTTTCCAGAATTAAATCCCCTGAAAGCAGTACAGGGATATGTAGTCTATCTAGAGTGGAAAATAGTAGGTGGGGAACCAAACAATGGGATGAAGGGAGTGTGGTCTTTGCCAGCTCATGCAATATATTCCAGATTCTCTTATTTAATGATAGAAGATCATCCAGGTAAAAAGTTAAAGATACATAGAGCAGTAATTGATTTGCTCAAACATTAGCTAAATGAAGACCCCCCATCTGTAATGCCAAATCCCATTCTGTCTTCTGTCTTTTTTTTTTGTCTGTTGAGGACATTTATTAATAACCTGAATACTAAATAGTCTTTAGGCAGACACACTTACCAGAAGCATTTGCCAGCATAGATTCAGCACATATTCAATGACCACATTTAAAGAATGTAATAGTATAGTGATGGTGTAATCTGAAGATGTCAGAAAATGATTTGTCTAGAGTCGGACCACATTTTTGTGAACATGTTGGTGAATGGAATCAAAGTGTCTTAAGATATATTTTTATTTTTTTAGTTTTGGAAAGAGTAGAGAAGACAAAAACACCCTGTTTCATTTTACTGCTGTTTGTGTCCATGTTGGAGAGATTCACCCTCTCTATTTGTCTTGGGTACCAATGTCGCTGGGACTGAAGAGAAAATGTAAAATGATGGCAAAAAGTCTTGATTATTTTGGTAAATATTGTAAAAGGTAACTGATGCTAAAAAACGTCAACCACCCGCCCGGCGCTAAAATATATATACAAATCAGTGTAAGGTATAAAGAAATAAATATATCTACTCAAATCATGAATAAATAGTAAATAAAATCATGTAGATAAAATCATGTAAAACATGTCACTCTGTGCATCCTTTTAATGCACTAGCTGCCACTGTAAACGTAAAACTTGCAAAATCAAATGTATAATAATAGCCCAATCTGTGCGTCTCAGTTCGTTATATCATACATTCAGCGGCGCTTCAGCACACACAATGTATGTGTGCAAGTATATTAGTCAGTTCCTGCAGTGCTTCAGAGCCTGCAATTGCAAACTAGTCCCAACTCCACAGGATGTGCAGTCACAGCCAGCAAAAAGATTTCTCCTCTGATGTTCAGCACCAGTGATTGTACACACAGTATCACTAATCCTTCACCACACCGACTGTGCACCCCTATGAAGTGGCCACTCACCGAATTGCCCTTGAAATATCGCCTTTATGCATAAGCTGCATGAGCCCTTGCTTCTAGTCGGTCTGTCGTCTCTTAGGCACGTCCAGATCCTATCCGTCCACCAGGGGTCACTATCAGGCTGTATATCTCCTCAGTGCAATTTGTAAGCAAACGACATGAAGCAAGAGAGTAGTGTAATACTGTTTCGACTTTATTAATTAAATAAAACTTCCCTCCCCTTCAGCGTATATGCTTACATTTCAATCACCCTTTGCACGCATATCATAAACACAGAGGCTTTGAAAGGTACCGCCGCTCGCCGACCGCGAGCTAGTCCCTGCTGTGGATTACAGCGCTCCTGCGGCTAACAGGCGAGATCCAGAACAACAGCGGTATCCTCCCTTCGTCTCCTCAGCAGCAGCGTACGTGCATCCTGACCGGTTTCGTCTGGTAGACTTCAACAGAGGACTAACGTGCGCTGCTGCAATCAAGATTAATGTATGCAGCCGGAGGACCTCCCTCCCATCATGATTGGTTTACACCACTGATGGGTTCAAACACCTCTTCATTGCCATTACCTGGCCTGAAGGAAATTCAATATGGACATACCATAGAATCATTTTCTAAATACCGGAAAAACAAGATTAATCGATACAAAACAAAGTTTAATACCGCTATTAACTCTCTTATTACTGCAACCAGTATCTGAATGGGTATTCCCCGGGTTTGAATCACACAGAACCCCAGTTGTTTTCAGATTGGCCATCTTTGCCCGATCTGAGCATGTATGTTCAAAATTTCCAAACCTATCGATTTGTAAAAATTGGTCATGGAGTTCTTTCTACCCCTAATTCTACATGCCATCTTGCCCTATCCGGATGCATACATCTTAAGTACTACTAATATTTAAAACGGTTATGCTAAAATCGATATAACCAAAATTTGACACAAAAATAAACCTACAGCACCTGGTATTCCCAGGTGGTCTCCCATACAGGTACTAACCAGGCCCAACCCTGCTTAGCTTCTGAGATCAGATGAGATCGGGCATGTTCAGGGTGATGTGGCCATAGGTAAAATGTAAAGTGCATTCTAATGGTGAAACCATCATGTATGACCACTGTCCTCAAGATGTCATACTTATTACATAATTAGCACATGTCATGTAATTTCTGATATGTTTTAAAACCAGTAAATGTCAAATCTTAAATAAATCATTTCATAAATAGTAGATACATAATAAATAAATACATTAACTTCATAAATAATAGGTACAATTCATATGTTGAGATTACAAGAAAATGTTGTTCATAGAGGCCAAATCGCAAATAAAATATATAAAATTTGCTCTAAAATATCTTAGTCCATAACCAATGGTACTAAAGGTTAAAATATATAAAAAATAAAGGCGTGTTGCCATAAGGAATCAATGGTCGAGGCATAATCGTAAATTCGAGTAAAATTGGAGAAGGATAAAAGTATATATAAAATTTTGTATATAAAAATCTATATATAAAATGGAATCCATAAAACGTCCTTTCTAAAAAATATACTTAATAGTTGCTTAAAAAACAGTTCAGGTCAAGTTCTATATTTAACCCGTTGGGCGCCAAGGAGTTTGTCTTGTAAATCCATTCAGTTTCCTTTTTGGACAGTTCTCTTACTCTATTGCACCCTCTCCAGTTGCTTGGCATCTTTTCTATACCCCAAAATTTCAGTGCTGAGGGGTCTTTATCATGCTTTTCCCTGAAATGTAGTGGGACACTGTGTTCCTTGAAGCCTGTTGTTATTTTATAAATGTGCTCAGAAATCCTGATGCCCAATTTTCTCTTTGTTCTTCCTATATACAACATACCGCAAGGGCACTCCATTCCGTATACCACGTGGGTCGTGATACACGTGATACACTCCTTTATTTCAAAGGTCTTCCCATTTGCTCCTGAAGTGAACTCAGTTAGACCCCGAAAGTGTGTATTCACTTGTCTGCAAGCCTTACACCTTCTGCATGCGTGAAATCCAGACAAGTCCCAGAACATCTTTGGTGGTCTGGGAGGGTCCAAAACTTTCCTCACCACTCTGTCTCCAATAGTGGGAGCCTTTTTGTATATAAATATTGGGTTATCCGGAATCACGGGGCCCAGAACCTTATCAAGCTTCAATATTCCCCAGTGCTTTTTCATGATAGATTCAAATTCCCTGAACTGGACATTATAATTTGTTATGAAGCCCCATTGGTGCGATTCATTTGGAATCTTATTAGTTGGAGCCAGGCAGGACTCATGTGAAACCGCCAGTACTTCTTTCACTGTCTCCTCCAGTACCTCCGGTCTGTATCCCTTATCGGTAAATTTGTCTGTTATCACGCGTGATTGTTCCAAAAAATCCTCCTCCAAGGTGCAATTCCTCCGTATCCTCAGCAATTGCCCCTTGGGGATGTTCCTTAGCCAGCACGGGTGATGGCCACTGTATACTGGAAGATAGCCGTTTCTATCTGTAGGCTTAAAATACGCCTTAGTGATGATCCGTCTGTTTTCGATCCGCACAGATACATCTAGATAGTTAATTTCTTTTTTGTCCCATGTACATTCTAATTTGATGTTGTGTTTATTTATATTTAAATGCTCAGTGAACTCTGCTAGCGATGTCTCTGTACCAGCCCAAATAAAAAATAGGTCATCGATGTATCTTTTGTAGAAGACCAGCTGCTCTTTTCTGTGGGCATATATACTCCTATCTTCCCACTCGCCCATAAATAGGTTGGCGAGGCTGGGTGCATATTTTGCACCCATCGCCACACCTTTCTGCTGCGTGAAGAATTGTCCCCCATACCAGAAATAGTTGTGGGTTAAGCAAAAGTCCATAAGTATCCCCAATAATTTTTTCTGGGTATGTGGTATGTCCTCTCTCTTACTCATTGCCCAATTGAGGGCTAGTAATGCATCCTCGTGCTGGATAATCGTGTAGAGAGATGCTACATCAGCTGTTACAAGATATATCTCAGGGGCATCAGGCAGAGTTAGATTGTCCAACAAGGTTAAAAATTCCTTCGTATCTTTCAAATACGCTTTTAATTCAACCACACTTTTTTGAAGGAATACATCCAAGTATTCCCCAATTCTTGAGGTCACTGATCCGATACTGTTTACTATCGGTCTTGCTGGAGGGCAAGACTGATTTTTGTGGATCTTCGGGAGCGTATATATGGTAGGTACGCGATTAAAACTAGGGAATAAATATTTTTTCTCCTTCATGGTTAAAATGCGTTCATTAAAACCAAATTCAACCAAATTGCACAAATCCCTTCTATACATCAATGTGGGGTCCTTAGGTAAAATCCTGTATGTGGTGACATCATTAAGCATGTCTATCAGTTGCTCGTGATAGAATTCTTTCTTTAAAATAACCACTCCCCCTCCTTTATCTGCTGGTCTGATCACGACCTCTTTTCTGTTTTCTAGGGCCTCAATGCCCTCTTGTATGTATTTAGGATTGGCATTCCTTATTGGTTTTATTTTCTCCAAGTCTGTCGTTATTAATTGTTTAAAAACCTCGATGTTGTGGTTGGACGTCTGTGGAGGATTAAAAAGCGAATTGTTTTTGAGTCCACTATTAACACTTGTTGTTGCCGATGGGACAACATTCTCCCGATTTTTACCTGGGTTTATATTCAAGAAATACTTCTTCATATTCAATTTTCGTGTGTATTTTTGAATATCCATGTAGACATCAAATTTGTTTAGTGACTTTTTAATACCGCATTTGAGTCCCGCATTTAATACGTTGATTTCTTTTTGGTTCAGCTCTATTTCAGCCAAATTATAAATCCCTTTTAATCCTGTCCCAGCCTTCTTTTTTTGGATTTTTCGTCCAGCTTGGCAGCCCCTACTTGTTGATTGTTTGTTGGCATATACTGGTTTGTTGGTTGTGGGCCGTAGTCCCTCATGTCTCTGGGTGCTTCCCTGTTCCAGGGTCGACCCCTCCATGGTCTCCCTCCTCGTCCCCGACCCCTCCCCCTCCCACCTCTCCATAAAAAAGGACGGAAACCATTCCCTTGTTGTTCGTTTTGCCTCCAGAGGGGTTCAAATCTATTCATAGTTGGTACCCTCTGCGGGGTATGATGCTGGAATCCCTCTTTTCCATTTCTGGTGCCCTCCTTGTTTATCTGCTGTGATGTAGGGCCACCTGGCCTGATGGTGTTCACAGTGTTCGCTGGTTTGGGCTTCTTCCATGCGTTTTTGGCCTGCTGCCAATTATTTTTCCTGGGGGTACTTACTTTGGCCATTTCTTTCATCTGACCTGCACTAGTTGATGGTCCCTCATCATCCATAGTCCATCTGACTTCAGTATCATTCACCCCTTCCTGCATTGGAATTTGCCATAAATATATCTGCTTGTTCCTGAAATCGTTAATATCCCTCTGATATTTCTTAACTTTCTTCTTCTGGGTATCATTGTCCAATTTCTCCAATCGTTTTTTAATATCTATATTGAATTTTGTCACTAATGGTGTGTCTTTATGTGCCTCTAATTTCTTCTGTAAATCTGCAATTTTTGCCTCCAGATACAACATTTTCTTACGTTTTCTCTTCAGTACTAACTCTTGTAATTTTAAGACCCGATTGGTTGAAAAAATCCAACCATTCAGTCATAGAATCAATATCATCAAGCCCGTCTTGAGGGGCCACCTCCCACTTGAGGCTCCTCATGATGATTTTGTCCTTACTATATTGCTCAAAAGTGCTAATGTCCCACCAGGTCCTAATTTGTTTTTCAAGGACATTGGATAGGACATTAAGGGTACTTGAAATATCATTGTCAATCTGAGTGGTTTCTTGTCCACCAAACACTATTTTCAGGTCCAATTGCCTGTTTTTCAGATATTGCACTGCATCCATAGCTGCCAGGTGAAAACTAGAAAAATATTGTAAAAGGTAACTGATGCTAAAAAACGTCAACCACCCGCCCGGCGCTAAAATATGTATACAAATCAGTGTAAGGTATAAAGAAATAAATATATCTACTCAAATCATGAATAAATAGTAAATAAAATCATGTAGATAAAATCATGTAAAACATGTCACTCTGTGCATCCTTTTAATGCACTAGCTGCCACTGTAAACGTAAAACTTGCAAAATCAAATGTATAATAATAGCCCAATCTGTGCGTCTCAGTTCGTTATATCATACATTCAGCGGCGCTTCAGCACACACAATGTATGTGTGCAAGTATATTAGTCAGTTCCTGCAGTGCTTCAGAGCCTGCAATTGCAAACTAGTCCCAACTCCACAGGATGTGCAGTCACAGCCAGCAAAAAGATTTCTCCTCTGATGTTCAGCACCAGTGATTGTACACACAGTATCACTAATCCTTCACCACACCGACTGTGCACCCCTATGAAGTGGCCACTCACCGAATTGCCCTTGAAATATCGCCTTTATGCATAAGCTGCATGAGCCCTTGCTTCTAGTCGGTCTGTCGTCTCTTAGGCACGTCCAGATCCTATCCGTCCACCAGGGGTCACTATCAGGCTGTATATCTCCTCAGTGCAATTTGTAAGCAAACGACATGAAGCAAGAGAGTAGTGTAATACTGTTTCGACTTTATTAATTAAATAAAACTTCCCTCCCCTTCAGCGTATATGCTTACATTTCAATCACCCTTTGCACGCATATCATAAACACAGAGGCTTTGAAAGGTACCGCCGCTCGCCGACCGCGAGCTAGTCCCTGCTGTGGATTACAGCGCTCCTGCGGATAACAGGCGAGATCCAGAACAACAGCGGTATCCTCCCTTCGTCTCCTCAGCAGCAGCGTACGTGCATCCTGACCGGTTTCGTCTGGTAGACTTCAACTGGTACATAGTTTAAACTATACTTCACACAAACAGGTGAATGATTTTGAGAAGTGACCGCACCCCCCGTTTTTTCTATTCCAAAACCTAAATAGCATTTTACCCAGAACTAGGGTTATAGATTCAGGCAAATAAGCTTACAATTTCGGACACAGTCCAGATACAATCAATGATTACCAAAAGCTATAGTTTCTTGCTTCACGTTGCAGAATACCAGAATAAGAGAAATAAAGCGGCAGCAGCAAGCACAGAGTCTTTGAGATATCACAGGAACTGATCAAGGGTTAAAGCAGTGATATAACTGAACAAAGTTTCCTTGACTTAATTTGCAGAAAATGGGAAAATTATTTTGAAAGCATGATAAGACATCATAAACCTGACAGGGAGAAGATCAGACGGGTGACAGTTATTTTCCCACGCATAATTTGATTTTTAATTCTAATATTACCATTTACTTCAACCTTATGTCTCAATACATCACCAACAGAAAGAAGGTTTCATGGTTCAGTAATATAAAGATTAAATGTAAGATTTTAAATTATCTAAACTTGTGAAATCTCAGTGGTGCCTTATGCCTATCACCCGTTTACTGTAAAAGCAGGTGCTCCAGTTAAGGAAGGAATATCCATTTTAGTTGATACTGTACACTAATGAAAATGGTTTCATTTTTTTCTAAATCTACCTTAAATTAATCTATATTCAAATTGGTTTGGTTAGAGATTAAATAATAATGGATTCATTGAAGTGCAAATTTTCATTACCTAATGCTACATTAATTTTGTCTCTGTGCTTAAAAAAAGGCTTCCAATATTATAGTTCACAAAATTAAGGCGATAACTGTTAATTTCTTCTATCATAGATATAACACTGCTAACCACCTTTTCACTAATTAAAATGTAGAAAATGTATAAGTGTGCATAGTCATTTCGTTTAGGTTACTGTTTAATAAATTATTCAACTGCTGAAAACCTTTGAGACACACCCAGCGCTAGTGTTAAATGACTAGAACAGGCTGCAAGTGTGGAATTAAATAAGTTCTTACAGCAGGGACAAATGAGGAACCATAAAAATAGTACATCATTTTTTAGCCTAGCCTAGCCTAAACTGATTGTGTGCTTAGAATATGGACACTTTAGTATTTTCATAATCTTAAAAAACTGTAAAGTACTTTAAAAAAAAAGCCCTCATTCACCTCTGTAGCTATAGGCATTGTGGAGAAGTTCATCTTCAAATGTTTGCAAGGCAGAAAAAATTGTAGCTCTTTTGCTTATACTTTTCTTTTGCACCAGCGTTTGGGTCTGCCAATATTTTATTCTAAACAAACTGTAGATTTTAAACTGTTATAAAACAGCTGAAACTAGAGTCTTTGTTTCATAGGCATCAATCACTACACATTACAAGGGATCAAGATATGAATGGACTGTTCTTAAAGTTTTTCATACTGATTGTGAAGATTGTGTTAATACTTAATGTTCATAGTCTGGTCACAGGTGTAATTTTAATTGTAAATCAAGTGTTTTTGACTCAAATTTGTCTGTGACCAGTCCTAGGATCTGTTTGCAATTGCGGCAGACCTTGCTATCCCCCTACAAAGTGATCTGCAGTGGATTGCTTTTCAGAGTGTAATTAACAGGCAGCTGGGAGGCAATATGTCATCTCTTCACCACATGTTTTACCACTGAAAAGCAGGTACCACTGCACTTCAACTGCATCCATTGCATACAGTTCTGGAGCAGTTGCGGAACAGCCCAAGGTCATGATTGGTGGCAGTACTGCCCACTAAATGCAATGGGGGTATAATTTTTTCCATGGCCATGGCACATCTAAAACCCTCTCTGGCCACTGTGTAAGCTAAGGGGGCCAGTCAGTAAAATCAATTGCCTATTTTTTACCGCCACCCTGAGTGCAAATGTAAACTGGGCCTTATTGCATACACAGACTAAAGATGGTAGCAACATTGCTGTTATTCCGTGGAAAAATGAATGTCTGAGGACCTAAGGAATTTTTGGATAAAATGTATTTATTTTTTGTTGGTTAAAGAATATTCTGATACTATATACATATTTTTCAACTGTATTAGGTTATTCCATATTCATTTAACATGTCACTAACTCATAACAAAAAAGTAAAAGTAAAACATAAAAGTCATTTTTTTTCCTCTACGCATACAAATGACCTCCAAGCAAGCTATAGTATAACTCCTTGCTCAGAGTCCCATAAAGCAGACCAGTAACTGTTCCCAGTAGCTTCAGTTTCTGTTTGCTATGATACTATAGAGGTAAAAACCAGCACAAAACCATGCAGAGTGGTTAGAAGAGAAGTGCAATTAGTCAGCTGCTTTATTTAGCAAGAAAACTGATAGCAAGGTTCTGGTTGTCACATCAATCTTCGACATGCGCAGTGGATTCAACAGGACAATACTGTCCTTATTAAGGGAAAAAAAAACACTTATACTCCTAGGAATTCACCAACAAAAATTCATGAATAAAGAAAGTTCTCAAGAAAGTTGGAGTCTTCCTGATGTAGTTTGGAGAGTTATTATCCTTATTATAACATTGGAATAACCAGCTATGGCTTATATTGTTAGACAGAAAAGGAAGAGAGAGGAAGGTGTTTGCTTTTAGTCTATTGTTCTTATACCTTGATCAGATGCATTCCAGGATGTCTTTGGTTTTCTTTCCCTTCCCTTCTCTTTTTTTTTTTTTTTTTTTCTTGTTCATTTTCCACTATTTTTAAGTTATATTATGTAACTGAGATATATTATGCACAGGCAATTGATGTATCAACATGACTGTTAACTACTATTATTATAGTTGAAGTTTTTTTATATATTCTTTACTCTGTATTATGCAAATGTTAGCTGAACTACTTTCCTGTGTACAACTGAGTTGTATTGTATGTTCTTTTTCCTTTGTGCTTACAATAAATCTTTCTTTGATTTAAAAAAATAAAGAAGAGAAATGCAAGCTTCTAAAATAAACAAAAATACATTTATAGGTTTGATGCTACAACTGTTTACCACCACCTCTAAGTCCAAGAACTGAGCGATCACATGACCACTGATCTCTCAGCTCTTGGGCCTACTCTGAGCAAAGAGCGGTGATTGTCAGTCACTGCTCTGTACCATGCTCATCCAGCGCTCACTGGAACACAGGGCAGGAGAAGGGGGTAAGAGTTGCTGGCTCAGGCTTTAAGTGGCGACTGAGAGGCTGAGCCAGCTGCCAGTTAGGAATCTGGGTGAAGCCTGACATTATTTTCAGGGTCCTCTCAGAGACCTGGAGCAGGTCTGTGACATTAGCCGACAGTGGACTTTAACCTGGTGTCGGCTGATTCTTGGTCACAGGAGTGCAAAAGTAAGTACACTTCTGTGACCCAGATGAAAAGCATGGCCAAAAGAGCCTTGCCTATACTCCTGGTTTAAGATTTTACCGTGGACACTATGAAATTCATCATCTTTATCCCTTGTTTTACAACTGTCTGATTAAGTGCTTGAATATAGTAGACTATGATAATCAGACCCAGAAGGAAATCACTTGGATTAAAGAGAAATGATGCTGTTAGGTACTTTTGGTTAAAACTTGATTGCTTAAAGTGATTATAAAGATCGGAATTTACATAAAAAATTAAAAATAAATAAAGAACGTTATAATTACCTGTTCTGTGCAGTTGTTTTGTACAGAGAAGCCCTAATCCTCTTCCTCTTCCCGCGCCTGTGGTCCTGGCTCCTCCCCCCAGTCACGTGCCCTCAATAGCAAGCCTTTTGCTATGGGGGCACTCAAACAGGCTTGCTCCAAAGCCTCTCTCCTGTGAATGGACTTTGTTGGCCCTGTTCCCGCTCTCTCCTCATTGGCTCACTACTTGTGATTGACAGCAGCAGGAGCCAATTGTTCCTACTGCTGTGTGAGCCAATGAGGAGAGAGAGACCTGGAAGTGCCATGGCTCTCATGCACCTTGCTCATGCACATCCTTAGTATAAAAGGGGGGGAGGGTGTTAAGGTGGGAGCTGAAGCCAGAAGGTTTTTTAACTTAATGCATTAAAGAGGAGCTCCAGCCCTTTTTTTGTTTAATAAAAGTCAGCATCTACAAAAACTGTAGCTGCTGACTTTTAATTTTAATAAACACACTCTCACCTGTCCCACAATCCAGCTATGTGATCACCTGAGCCACCCCTTCCCAAGAGCTTCTCTCCCCAGCCCTGGATTTTCAAGGTTGTCAGATTTCAGCTTCACAGCCGGGTGCCCACTGTGCATGTGCATGTCACACTGCACATTGCAAATGGTCCTGCAGTCTTCTGGGACCTGTGCCGTGTCCCAGAAGACTGCAGGAAGGGAGTAGAAGAGGTGATGGGATGGGAGTGGATACCTGTCAAAACCAGGTATATGCTCCCCCCCCCCCCAAAAAAAAAACGTGGTATTTGTAAAAGAGGAGGAGGGATGATGCCTTAAAGTGGAACTTCCCCTTTAGGGTGGAGCTCTGCTTTAATGTAAAAAAAAAACCTTCTGCCCTTAGAACAACTTTAAGTACTTAAGTCATCACGTCTTCATATAATCCAAATAAAAATGTGAAAACTGTGTTCTAGATCCTGCTAACGTATGTAAGCAGCGAAACTTCAGCAGTTTAACAGGATATCATTCTAAGTAAGGCCTAATTACTATCTGAGGTTCAAGTGGGGGACCTCGGACCACATATCCGAGTCTTTCATACACCTTTTGGACCTCACCTTACTGGTGGCAAGTGTAAAAACTGTACTTTCAGCAGTGCAGTTATTCTAATGTAGGCTAAGTGCCTAAAACAATATTGCCTAAACCAGTGGCTTCATAAATGTTACTAAAACTATCACCGATAGTTTTTCCATTTTCATACTTGGAGAGGGTAATAATTGGAGGTGGTAATGATACTTTTGCGAGTGTAGATTTAAGGGAGGGGGGAGAATGCAGTTATCATAGAAAAATGTTTTTTTATTTTACTCTGCCTTAGAATGCAGTAATTGGTGCGGCAACAATAAGAGTTAATTTAGAGCCTCCAACCCTCAAACTTACTGGGTAGGAACAACAACAGAAAAAGTGTATGGGACTTTGAACTGGTTTTCTCTCAGGTAAAAAGACGTGCAAACAAAATACTCCAAAGTTTTTTAAAACATAATTATCTACACAATACATTGTTAAAATACATTAACAAAAAAAGGCCAATACCCCAAAGTAGAATTAGAACATGTTGTTATGGACACCTCTAATATTTTGCCTAATCATCTCAATTAATACATATTCACATAACTAAATGGTCAACCAATATTAAAAGATGCATATTACATGCATGCAAAAGTTGCCTTGTGTGTGATGAGGTCACATATCTACATGTTTCGCATTATAGCTTCCCCAGGAGAAAAACAAGGTGCTGTCAGATGTGATAAACGACATTAGGATATATCATATTAAATACAACTGATAGTAAATAGATTAATTCCATACAGTAATGTTCACATCAACACGCATAATGGTTTCTTGTGATATATACTCACATTACATTTTAATAAAACTCGAAAAATAAAATCAATTCCAGAACCAACCAATGGGGAAGGAGGTGTCCCTATTAGAGGGTGGAGAGCCCCAAAAGGAGCCAGAGGGATATTCTTGCATTATTCAATATTCTGCTGGTAAATAGATGACAATAAGAGAATCTATAAGCTGGGGCTTTTTGTTCAGCTCTAAGAGTACTAGGCATATAGCTAGCCACCAATGCTGATGTACCATTATTATGTACTTCCAACTATATAAAGTACCAAGTTTGTCTTCATAAAGGGGTCCCCAATAAACCAGATGCCTATAATTAGTGTTGAGCGAACACGGACTGTATTATTCGTGTTCGTACCGAATAATTGGATTTTTGTTACCCGAACACGAACACGGACACTTTACTGTATATTCGGGTAAAAATCCGTGTTCGGTCGTTTTATTTCCGGGTTTTGCATGCTTTGGCGCTCTTTTCATGGCGGGCTTTCAACAGCCAATCAACAATCGTTTAACTGGTGTGCCTTAAGCCATCCCAGCCATGCCTGCAAATGTCTCAGTAGCTGTGATTGGCCGTCTGAAGCATGTGACCAAGTCTTTATAAGTTCGAGGCAGCCGCAGCGGCGTCATTATGCTGCTTAGATCAGGGACAGAGCACACATCAACGTGCTGGCTGCTGATTAGGGAAAGATAGGCAGGAAAAAACCATTTGTGTCCGGATAGAATTGAGGGACAGGTCGGAGTGTTTAGGCAGGGCGAGTTGTAGGCATTTTAGGGATAGAGTCTGCTGAATTATAGGGTCAGTGTGTTCTACAAACTACAATCGATATTGCTGTGTGGGGTGGGGTCTGCACTTAGTTCTCCTGATCTACGATCTCTTCTCAATCCTGTTAGGGACAGAGTCTGCTGAATTTTAGGGAAAGTGTGTTCTACAAACTACAATCGATATTGCTGTGTGGTGTGGGATAAGAGATAGGCAGGTGTCAGTGATCCACATCCATTTTTCTGTGTGTGGGCAGCAGTTAACACAATCTTTTTGGGGTGCAGTGAACACAATCCTTTTGGAGTGCAGTGAACAAAATCTTTGGGGGGTACAGTGAACACAATCTTTGTGGGGTGCAGTGAACAAAACCTTTGTGGGGGTACAGTGAACACAATCTTTGTGGGGTGCAGTGAAGACAATCCTTGTGGGGTGCAGTGAAGACAATCCTTGTGGGGTGCAGTGAACAAAATCTTTGGGCGGTACAGTGAACACAATCTTTGTGGGGTGCAGAGAAGACAATCCTTGTGGGGTGCAGTGAACAAAATCTTTGGGGGGGTACAGTGAACACAATCTTTGTGGGGTGCAGTGAACAAAACCTTTGTGGGGTGCAGTGAACACAATCCTTGTGGGGTGCAGTGAAGACAATCCTTGTGGGGTGCAGTGAAGACAATCCTTGTGGGGTGCAGTGAAGACAATCCTTGTGGGGTGCAGTGAACAAAATCTTTGGGGGGTACAGTGAACACAATCTTTGTGGGGTGCAGTGAACAAAACCTTTGTGGGGTACAGTGAACACAATCTTTGTGGGGTGCAGTGAACAAAACCTTTGTGGGGTACAGTGAACACAATCTTTGTGGGGTGCAGTGAAGACAATCCTTTTGGAGTGCAGTGAACACAATCTTTGTGGGGTACAGTGAACACAATCTTTGTGGGGTGCAGTGAACAAAACCTTTGTGGGGTACAGTGAACACAATCTTTGTGGGGTGCAGTGAACACAATCTTTGTGGGGTGCAGTGAACAAAACCTTTGTGAGGTGCAGTGAACACAACCTTTGTGGGGTGCAGTGAACAAAACCTTTGTGGGGTACAGTGAACACAATCTTTGTGGGGTGCAGTGAAGACAATCCTTTTGGAGTACAGTGAACAAAATCTTTGTGGGGTACAGTGAACACAATCTTTGTGGGGTGCAGTGAACAAAATCTTTGTGGGGTACAGTGAACACAATCTTTGTGGGGTGCAGTGAAGACAATCCTTGTGGGGTGCAGTGAAGACAATCCCTGTGGGGTGCAGTGAAGACAATCCTTGTGGGGTGCAGTGAACAAAATCTTTGGGGGGTACAGTGAACACAATCTTTGTGGGGTGCAGTGAACAAAACCTTTGTGGGGTACAGTGAACACAATCTTTGTGGGGTGCAGTGAACAAAACCTTTGTGGGGTACAGTGAACACAATCTTTGTGGGGTGCAGTGAAGACAATCCTTTTGGAGTGCAGTGAACACAATCTTTGTGGGGTACAGTGAACACAATCTTTGTGGGGTGCAGTGAACAAAACCTTTGTGGGGTGCAGTGAACACAATCTTTGTGGGGTGCAGTGAACACAATCTTTGTGGGGTGCAGTGAACAAAACCTTTGTGGGGTGCAGTGAACACAATCTTTGTGGGGTGCAGTGAAGACAATCCTTGTGGGGTGCAGTGAAGACAATCCTTGTGGGGTGCAATGAAGACAATCCTTGTGGGGTGCAGTGAACAAAATCTTTGGGGGGTACAGTGAACACAATCTTTGTGGGGTGCAGTGAACAAAACCTTTGTGGGGTACAGTGAACACAATCTTTGTGGGGTGCAGTGAAGACAATCCTTTTGGAGTGCAGTGAACAAAACCTTTGTGGGGTGCAGTGAACACAATCTTTGTGGGGTGCAGTGAAGACAATCCTTGTGGGGTGCAGTGAAGACAATCCTTGTGGGGTGCAGTGAAGACAATCCTTGTGGGGTGCAGTGAACAAAATCTTTGGGGGGTACAGTGAACACAATCTTTGTGGGGTGCAGTGAACAAAACCTTTGTGGGGTACAGTGAACACAATCTTTGTGGGGTGCAGTGAACAAAACCTTTGTGGGGTACAGTGAACACAATCTTTATGGGGTGCAGTGAAGACAATCCTTTTGGAGTGCAGTGAACACAATCTTTGTGGGGTACAGTGAACACAATCTTTGTGGGGTGCAGTGAACAAAACCTTTGTGGGGTACAGTGAACACAATCTTTGTGGGGTGCAGTGAAGACAATCCTTTTGGAGTGCAGTGAACACAATCTTTGTGGGGTACAGTGAACACAATCTTTGTGGGGTGCAGTGAACAAAACCTTTGTGGGGTGCAGTGAACAAAACCTTTGTGGGGTACAGTGAACACAATCTTTGTGGGGTGCAGTGAACACAATCTTTGTGGGGTGCAGTGAACAAAACCTTTGTGGGGTACAGTGAACACAATCTTTGTGGGGTACAGTGAACACAATCTTTGTGGGGTGCAGTGAACCAAACCTTTGTGGGGTACAGTGAACACAATCTTTGTGGGGTGCAGTGAACAAAACCTTTGTTGGGTACAGTGAACACAATCTTTGTGGGGTGCAGAGAAGACAATCCTTTTGGGGTGCAGTGAACACAATCTTTGTGGGGTACAGTGAACAAAACCTTTGTTGGGTACAGTGAACACAATCTTTGTGGGGTGCAGAGAAGACAATCCTTTTGGGGTGCAGTGAACACAATCTTTGTGGGGTACAGTGAACACAATCTTTGTGGGGTGCAGTGAACAAAACCTTTGTGGGGTACAGTGAACACAATCTTTGTGGGGTGCAGTGAACAAAACCTTTGTGGGGTACAGTGAACACAATCTTTGTGGGGTACAGTGAACACAATCTTTGTGGGGTACAGTGAACACAATCTCATACTTCTGAAGCTTTGAGGGTGCTGCCTGTTCTATACTCCTCCTCCTCATCCATCCTTTTAGGTGTACAAACAATAGTAATTGGGGCCTAGTGTGCTTCTGTACGTGTGAAAAACATACACTTTTTTTGATCATATTTCCTATTCCGTTATTCAATAAAAACCTTTGGGCCTCAATTAAATTGCGGAATAGTCTGTGTCGGTACGTGTGAGATCCACCTTTCCAAGTTTTTGGGGTTCATCTCATACTTCTGAAGCTTTGAGGGTGCTGCCTGTTCTATACTCCTCCTCCTCCTCTTCCTCATCCATCCTTTTAGGTGTACAAACAATAGTAATTGGGGCCTAGTGTGCTTCTGTACGTGTGAAAAACATACACTTTTTTTTGATCATATTTCCTATTCCGCTATTCAATAAAAACCTTTGGGGCTCAATTAAATTGCGGAATAGTCTGTGTCGGTACGTGTGAGATCCACCTTTCCAAGTTTTTGGGGTTCATCTCATACTTCTGAAGCTTTGAGGGTGCTGCCTGTTCTATACTCCTCCTCCTCCTCCTCCTCATCCATCCTTTTAGGTGTACAAACAATAGTAATTGGGGCCTAGTGTGCTTCTGTACGTGTGAAAAACATACACTTTTTTTTGATCATATTTCCTATTCCGCTATTCAATAAAAACCTTTGGGGCTCAATTAAATTGCGGAATAGTCTGTGTATGTACGTGTGAGATCCACCTTTCCAAGTTTTTGGGGTTCATCTCATACTTCTGAAGCTTTGAGGGTGCTGCCTGTTCTATACTCCTCCTCCTCCTCCTCATCCATCCTTTTAGGTGTACAAACAATAGTAATTGGGGCCTAGTGTGCTTCTGTACGTGTGAAAAACATACACTTTTTTTTGATCATATTTCCTATTCCGCTATTCAATAAAAACCTTTGGGGCTCAATTAAATTGCGGAATAGTCTGTGTCGGTACTTGTGAGATCCACCTTTCCAAGTTTTTGGGGTTCATCTCATACTTCTGAAGCTTTGAGGGTGCTGCCTGTTCTATACTCCTCCTCCTCCTCTTCCTCATCCATCCTTTTAGGTGTACAAACAATAGTAATTGGGGCCTAGTGTGCTTCTGTACGTGTGAAAAACATACACTTTTTTTTGATCATATTTCCTATTCCGCTATTCAATAAAAACCTTTGGGGCTCAATTAAATTGCGGAATAGTCTGTGTCGGTACGTGTGAGATCCACCTTTCCAAGTTTTTGGGGTTCATCTCATACTTCTGAAGCTTTGAGGGTGCTGCCTGTTCTATACTCCTCCTCCTCCTCCTCCTCCTCATCCATCCTTTTAGGTGTACAAACAATAGTAATTGGGGCCTACTGTGCTTATGTACGTGTGAAAAACATACACTTTTTTTTGATCATATTTCCTATTCCGCTATTCAATAAAAACCTTTGTGGCTCAATTAAATTGCGGAATAGTCTGTGTCGGTACGTGTGAGATCCACCTTTCCAAGTTTTTGGGGTTCATCTCATACTTCTGAAGATTTGAGGGTGCTGCCTGTTCCATACTCCTCTTCCTCATCCTCCCTTTAGGGTAGGAAAAAATTTAATCGGGCCTAGTCTGTGTTTGTACGTGTGAGATACACAGTTTTTTATCCTATTCCGCTATTCAATACACACCCTTTTGGTGTAAAAAACATTAAATTGCGGCATAGTTTGCATATTTGACTGTGAGATACACCCATGCGATACTGTTGTTCTTTTGTTCCGCTATTCAATAAAGACCTTTCTAGGGCAAGATCTTAAATTTCAGAAATATGAGGAGAGCGTCAAATAGGGGCCGTGGCCTGGGTCGTGGTGGTGCTGCTGCTAGAGCTCCTGTTGCAAGGAGAGGACGTGGTCGATCTGTGCCAGCTACACGCACAAGTGAAACACCTTCCTCAAGTGTGAGTAGGCGACAGAACCTGCATCAGTATTTGGTAGGGCATCATACGCCTCTAGAAGTGATGAGGCCAGAACACAGAGAGGCGATAGTAGATTGGTTTGCTGCTGACAGTGCCTCCAGTTCCTTCACATTGTCTCCCACCCAGTCTACTGCAGAAAGGTCAGAGTTGGCACCTGCAGCCAATGTCCAACCGTCTTTCACCTCACCCCCTTGCAAATCAGGCAAGCAGTCTGAGCCCCAAGCCATAGAGCAGTCTCTTATTCTTTTTGAGGACTCTGTCAGCAGGGTTTCCCAGGGCCATCCACCTAGCCCTGCCCCAGAAGTGGAAGAGATTGAGTGCAGCGATGCCCAACCACTTATTTCTCAAGATGAGTACATGGAAGGACCATCACAGCACGTCTCCGATGATGACGAAACGCAGGTGCCAACTGCTGCGGCGTTCAGCATTGTGGAGACCGACAGGGAGGGCAGGGGTGAAGACTGGGTGGAAGATGATGTGGAGGACGATGAGGTCCTCGACCCCACATGGAATGAAGGTCATGCAGGTGACCTGAGTAGTTTGGAGGAAGAGGCGGTGGTCGCACAGAACCACCAGCACAGCAGAAGAGGGAGCAGGGTGCAGAAGCGGAGCGGCCGTGCCCTAGACACTACGCCTGCTACTGCCCAACGCAGCAAGGGAACGAGCGCACCAAAGTCAGCTCAAAAGAGTTCTCTAGCGTGGAAGTTCTTTAGAAAATGTGCTGATGACAGGACACGAGTGGTTTGCACCCTGTGCAATCAGAGCCTGAAGCGAGGCATAAACCTTCTCAACCTGAGCACAACCTGCATGATCAGGCATCTAAGTGTAAAGCACGAGCTGCAGTGGAGTACATACCTTCAAAACCAAGAAACGTCTCTGGCTCATCCTGCTTCCTCTTCTGCTGCAGTCTCGGCCGCTGTAGTCATACCGGCACCTGCCACCCCGCAAACAGACGATCTGTCAGCAACACCACCACCTGGGTCACCAACAACCATCTCCACAATGTCCCGTGGAAGCGTTCAGCTTTCCATCTCCCAAACACTTGAGAGGAAGAGGAAGTACCCCCCTACCCACCCGCGATCCCTGGCCCTGAATGCCAGCATTTCACAATTATTGGCCTTTGAAATGCTGTCATTCCGTCTGGTGGAGACGCCCAGTTTTAAAAAGCTTATGTCGGTGGCTGTCCCACAGTACGTCGTGCCCAGCCGCCACTACTTTTCCAGGCAAGCCATCCCTTCCCTGCACAACCAAGTGGGGGAAAAAATCAGGTGTGCACTGCGCAACGCCATCTGTGCCAAGGTCCACCTAACTACCGATACGTGGACCAGTAAGCACGGTCAGGGGCGTTATATCTCCCTAACGGCACACTGGGTAAATGCAGTGGCGGATGGGCCTGAGGCGGATAGCAATTTGGCACATGTCCTTCCACCACCGAGGATTGCAGGGCGCTTCAGTTTGCCTCCTGTTCCTAACTCATCCTACTCCGCTACCTCATCCTCTACCGCCTCCTCATCCGGACAGCGTAATACCTTCACCACCAACTTCAGCACGGCCAGGGCTAAACGACAGCAGGCAGTTTTACAACTTGCCTGTTTGGGGGACAAACCACACACCGCGCAGGAGTTGTGGAGGAGCATGGAACAGCAGACAAATGAGTGGTTGCTGCCAGCGAGCCTCAAGCCCGGCCTGGTGGTGTGCGATAACGGGCGAAATCTCATAGCAGCTCTGGGCCTAGCCGGTTTGACGCACATCCCTTGCCTGGCGCATGTGCTGAATTTGGTGGTGCAGAGGTTCCTTAAAAACTACCCCGATATGTCAGAGCTGCTGCAGAAAGTGCGGGCCGTCTGTGCGCACTTTCGGCGTTCTCACCCTGCTGCTGCTCGCCTGGCAGGGCTGCAGCGTAACTTCGGCCTTCCCGCTCACCACCTCATATGTGACATGCCCACAAGGTGGAACTCCACCTTGCACATGCTGCAAAGACTGTGCGAGCAGCAGCAGGCCATAGTGGAGTTTCAGCTGCAGCACGCACGCGTGAGTCGCTCTGCGGAACAGCACCACTTCACCACCAATAACTGGGCCTCCATGCGAGACCTGTGTGCCTTGTTGCGCTGTTTTGAGTACTCCACCAACATGGCCAGTGGCAATGACGCCGTTCTCAGCTTAACTATCCCACTTCTATGCCTCCTTGAAAAAACAATTCGGGCGATGATGGAAGAGGATGTGGCACAGGATGAGGAGGAGGAGGAGGAGGATGAAGAGGTAACATTTCAAAGGCTTTCAGGGCAGTCATTCGCAAGGGGCTCCGAGGGTGGGTTCCTGCACACACAAACGCCAGGGACACAATTGTCCAGCAGGGGCACAGTTCTGGAGGATGAGGAGGATGAGGAGGAGGAGGAGCTGGAGGAGGAGATGGAACCATGTTCACAGCAGGGTGGCACCCAGGCCAGCTCATGGCCATCACTGGTGCGTGGCTGGGGGGATACAGAGGACACGGACGATACACCTCCCACAGAGGACAGCCTTTCGTCGCCTCTGGGCAGCCTGGCACACATGAGCGATTACATGCTGCAGTGTCTCCACAACGACCGCCGAGTTGCCCACATTCTAACTTGTGCTGATTACTGGGTGGCCACGCTGCTGGATCCCCGTTACAAGGACAACGTACCGTCCTTAATTCACTCACTGGAGCGCGATCGCAAGATGCGCGAGTACAAGCGCACGCTGGTAGACGCGATGCTGCTGGCATTCCCATCTGACAGTGGGGCCACAGTGGAAGCACAAGGCAGAGGAGGAGGAGGTCGCCAACTCAACCAGGGCACCGCCAGCACCTCAGAAGGCAGGGTTAGCATGGCCGAAATGTGGAAAAGCTTTGTCAGCACGCCACAACAAACAGCAGCACCAGCAGCTCAGATGGAACGTCTTAGCAGGAGGCAGCATTTTACCAACATGGTGGAGCAGTATGTGTGCACACGCCTACATGTAGTGAATGAGGGGTCTGCCCCCTTCAACTTCTGGGTCTCCAAATTGGGCACATGGCCTGAGCTTGCCCTTTACGCCTTGGAGGTGCTGGCGTGCCCTGCAGCCAGTGTATTATCTGAACGGGTATTTAGCACGGCTGGGGGTGTTATAACAGACAAGCGCAGCCGCCTGTCCAGAGACAATGTGGACAAGCTCACGTTCATTAAAATGAACCAGGCATGGATCCCACGGGACTTTTCCGTACCTTGTGCAGAATAGCAATGGATACCGACCTTACCCAGCCATTGTTCCATTTTTGCTCTTTCTCACTCTTTTGGGGTGTACCCTCATTTAAAATTTGTGAAAAGAAGCAGTGTTGGCTACCTCGTCCTCCTCCTCAGGGCCAGATTAACGTAGGGGCTATTGGAGCTGCAGCTCCATGCAGGCCCCTACCTTTTATATAGGCCCCGGGTTGGCCATATTCACTGTGACCGCTCTTCTGTCACTTGTAAACACAGAAGTCTGGCTTCTATGCTCGCTTCCCCAGGCAGCACCCTCAGAACCTCCCCACACAGCGCGAAGGCCGGACAAGGAGGGACAGTTGCCGATGCATGGATGTGTTTATGGGCTTCAGAGACAGCATCCCATGTTGAATTAGGCATGCATGGCTGCACCCTTCCTCCTCTGGGTGCATGCCAAGGCACGGCCCTTAAGGCCCTTCAAAATCCTCAGCACCAAGACCATGATGCTCTTAATCCGGCCCTGGTCCTCCTCCACCGCCGCTTCCACCTACACCGCCCATAGGTGTGCGCAGCCTATTGCATTAGGGTGTGCACCCCAAAGTTGAAATACACATGCATGTGTTTGCCTACATGTACATGGCCCCGATACATTACTCTCCCTGCTGGCAAAGAGAAATAGAGCAGAGCAGGTGCGAGGGAGATCTTTCCCATCTCCTTACTGGCAAACAGAGCAATAATGCTATGTGCCCTAGGTGATTAGGGTGTGCCCAGGTACACCAGGCACACCCTGTGCGCACGCCTATGACACCGCCACATCCACCACCACCTCAACCTCCCTCCTACTCCATATGGGCCTCGTCCTTCAGAGATGAAGAACATTGTTTTATTTTTCTGTTTTTTTTTTGTTGTTTTAAGTTATTTCCCTATCCACATTTGTTTGCAGAGCACTTGCCATGCTCTTAACTATGTTTTGCTGCCATTTGCAGCACTCTAGCCCTTTCCATTGGTGTTTTAGAGCCATTTTAGTGCCTTAAAGTTCGGGTCCCCATTGACTTCAATGGGGTTCGGTGTCCGGGAAAAGTTCGGTAAAAGTCCGGGACACGGACCCGGACTTTTTTTTAAAGTTCGGCCGAACCCGTCGAACACGGACATCTAGGTGTCCGCTCAACCCTACCTATAATATGTAAGTAGTGCTCAGTAAATGGCCCCTTAGCATTTAAACAAGTAGAAACCAATATAAAGTGGTCCCCAATAAAGAATAATGTACTTGCCACAACACAGCTGCAGTATAGTGTCTCCCCTTTCTTGAACAGACTGGCAACATACTGCTACTTTCAGTCTCTTATATAGGGTGCCTACACATCTTGACTCCACCCTCCACACACAGTGTTGGCAGGTAAGCCTAGGCTGTGGTGTGAGGCCTGGGTGTACCACTTAGCATGCATGGCACATGCCCAGTGGTGGCGGGAAAAACAGACATGGACACACACCCCTGGGCATAAGCATCATGCAAAGCATGAGAGACGCTCAGAGCAACGCTCCACAATGTATTGAGCATTCACAGTATATCATTGTGCTGTCAATCACAATATTCACTGTTACCCTCTTTTCATGCACCACTCTCCTACTTTCAGTCTGGATCCATGCCGCTCTATTCCTTCTGTATATCCCAGGGAGCCAGCCGACTCCTCTTGTTCTTGCAGCCAGCCCCCAAGTGACATGGCCCCAGATCTCACACACGTGCAGACAGAATCTGATTCTGTGTATTTGTTTACATATTGTTAACATTACTTTTGATGGAGGGGGGGGGGGGCTTTGGGGGCTTGCTGAGCATACTGGGCTACAGAGCATGATAACTGATGAACCCTTGAAAATACATGTACCCATTTAGAGTTGGGATAGTCGGAGACATTCAATTCCTGTATGGTTTGTGATTCCACAGTACACGTTTTGAGTCAGCTTTTTTCCTCTTTATTTTTTAAGCAAACATTAATATATATAACACAATTCTCTCTAAATTCCATGTCCCTCAACTGGAAAAAATATCATAGTAAGGACAAAAATCAAATTATTTGCTTCATTTAGCCTGTTGAATATTCTATTGAAAGCACTTTGCTATATCTGTTTAAAGGGGCTTTATGTGAAATCTGTGGGCTTGCATGCAGGATCATACATTGGACTCTAGACCTAGAAAAAAAGAAAATGTGATGCGCAGTGAAAGGTGTGCGTGGTTTACATTGTGTTAAATAATGATCGTGGCTTAAAAGGGTGTGGTTAAATAGCCTGAGATTACTTTACAATTAAAAAGTCAGTATAACAAAAATGCGAGCGTGAAAAAGATTTCGAAAGTCCTGGGGACATTTTAGATGGGGAAGAAAAACACATGCTGTAGTGCATATAGCAACATGTGGCAAATAGTTGCTACTGTCAGAACCCGAGCCAAGTCGCTAAATACACTGCATGCTATTCCACTCTCCTTTTACAAACAAAAAACTCCTAATTACTGTGCCACGATTTGCAATCTTACAGCCACACATAAACCTAAGGACAAAGGATCTTTACAAAATAATTCAGTTACATTTGCTTTTCTAAACACAGAATGATTTCACGTTGTCTTTCTGAGCCTAACTTAATGCAGATCTCCACTGCATCTAAGCACCCAAAACCAAAAACACTATTTAATTCATTTTTAATATTTAAAGAAAACTCCCCATTCATCCATGTCTCCTTGCTTTATTTTGCTGAGAAATCAAAAAACAACCCCCTAGCATTTATGGTTCTGTCCATCTTGAGTAAGGGCAAATTCTTTACTTCCCAGAATTCATCTGCCCTTAGCTCAGGCATGCATGCAGGCAAGTGTGCTTAGCTGAGAAAACATTTCCTCCCCTCCAGAAGATTCCTGGGATGTATGACATATTTTGCCTAGACAGGAAACCAGGAAGTACCTGAAGAAATGTAAACAAAAAATAAATAAATAAAATTTAAAACAAATAAATATGATATACTTTTCTATCTATTTGCTAATGCTACCAGCATGAGGATTAAAAATAATCAATGTTGATTGGGAGAGTGACATTCCACTTTAACCACTTCAATACTGGGCACTTTCATCTCCTTCCTGTCCAGGATAATTTTCAGCTTTCAGTGCTGTCACACTTTGAATGACAATTGCTCAGTCATGCAATGCTGCACCCAAATGAAGTGCTATCCTTTTTTTTTTTTTTAGACAGATAGAGCTTTCTTTTGGTGGTATTTGTTTACCACTGGGTTTTTATTTTTTTTCTGAAAAAACAAAAAAAAGGCAATTTTTTTTTTTTACGTTTTGTCTTAGTTTCTGTTAGAAAATTCTGTAAATAAGTCATTTTTATCCTTCACTGATGTGCACTGATGACGCTGCACTGATGGACACTGATTAGGTGGCTCTGATGGGCACTAATATGCATCAGTGATGGACACTGATAGGCGGCACAGATATGCAGCACTGATGAGCACTGATAGGTGGCACTGATAGCACAGATAGGTGGCACTGATGAGTAGGCACTGAAAGGCAGCACTTACAAGCATCACTAATGGGCACTGATTGGCAACCTTGATAGACACTGATTGGCATCACTGATGGGCACTGATTGAGAAATATATAGATATATATAGAAAAAGAGTTGGGGAGAGAGGGAGGACAAAGATACTGAAGGTGAGGCAAAAATGAGAAAGAGGTATAAGAACGAGAGTGAGAGAGGGGGAGTTTGGAGAAGAATAGGATGGAGAAGGGGGGGGAGAGAGAGGAGCGTGGGATAGAGAGAGAGGTGGGAAAAAAGAGATTGGGTTAGAAAGAAAGAGAGGGGGGGGCTAAAGTGGATATAAAGAGGGGAAGGAAAAGGTGGGGAAGGAGTCTGAAGGGGGAGGGGGGGTAAGAGAGAAGGGAGAAAGATATAGATAAAAAAGAGTTTGGTGAGAGAATTGGGACAAAGATAGAGAAAGTGAGGCAAATGAGAGAGAAAGAGGGGGAGAAAGTGGGTTGGGAGAAAGAGAAGGGGGTAAGACAGAGTGGAGGGTGAGAGATGTGGAGAGAGAACGATAGATGGGGAGGAAATGGGAAAGAAGGAGAGAGGAGGGTGAAAGGGGGGAAATAGGGAAGATGTGTGTGGGGAGGAAGGGGGATGAAAGACTGGTGAATGAGAGAGGGATGAGGAAATGGGGAAGGGTGAGAGAGAAGGAGAGAGAGAGAGAGAGAGATAGATGAAGTGTGAGAAAGGGAGAGAGATAGAGATGGGAGAAAGAGGGAGAGGAGAGAAGGATAGAGAGAAAGAGAGAAAAAGGTTTAGTGGAGAAAGAGGGGACAAATACAGAGAAGTTGAGGCAAAAGAGAGAGACAGAGAGGGGAGAGAGAGATCTGGAGAAAGAAAGAGAGAGGAGATAGAGAAGAGATAAGAAAGGAAGAGAGAGAGAGGGGGGAAAGGGGTAAAGGGGGAGTGAGAGAGGGAAAAAGAGTGTGGGGAAGAGAGAAAGAGTAACGAAAGAAAGAAAAAGGGGAGAAAAAAAGGGGGAGAGAGGGGGGGTTGTTCTGTGCAGAGGACTCTCTCAGCAATTATGCCTTCTCCCGAGGCTGGTCTCTCCCAGGGCAGCTCAGGCTGAGGCAGTTAACAGCCATTGTTTCAAATTTGCCACCTAGCTACCCATAGAACTTCTCTTGTAGAGAGAGAAGGATAGGGACACACCCTAAATTTGATACTTCATGACCCAGATAGCTGCTGTCTGTGGATACATGGCCTAGAATAAGAACTTCTCTTGTAGCACAGCTCTGGAGTGCAGGCGGGTTAGGTGGACACAAATGGGAGGTGGAATGTGGCATTGGACAGTGGTATAGTGAGAGAAAGCTGGGAGGACAGTGGTGACAAGAGGGAAGACTGAGTAGTACAGCCTGACTTCCGCTCTCAGACAGAAACCTATCCTCTATCCTCAGGACACGCTGAGGGTGCCAGAGCAAGGCAGCTGTATCACTACATCACTCCTCTAGGCTGCAATTGGCTGTGGGCAGCCAGAGCTAGAATCTTACTGCTGGGAAATGCGGTACTGGCTGCCTCCTCTTGCAAAATTAGAAAAAAGTTCCATGACTGCTACTTTCTCTTGGGCCCATCTAATGAAATGATGTGGCATAGGGACATATTATCAACTTACTTTTATTAAATCCATGTGTACAGTGTGTGTCAGGGCACAGTGCCCCCCCCTTCTCTCATAGTCTGTGTGCCCTGCACACATGGATAATATACCGCTGCCTTTTTAACCACTTCCTGACCACCCGCTGCCTTTTTACTGCGGCAGGGTGGCTCTCCTGCGCAAACCGACGCAGACCTACGTCGGTCGCACGTGGGAATCTAGGCAGCAGGGAAGCCAATGCACGGGGCAGGTGGCTCTGATTGCCGCCTGACACCCGCGATTGCTCCCCGCTGAGAGAAAAGGACGGGCAGCTGTTGTAAAAACAGCTGACCGTTCTTCTCCCTGAAATGATCATAGGGTCCATGGGATCCTTCTATATAGGATCCCCTAGGCTCATATTTAACCCCTTGAACACCCACAGGGTTAACCCCTTCCCTGCCAATGGCATTATTACAGCAACAATGCATATTTTTAGCACTGATTACTGTAGTAATGTCACTGGTACCCCCAAAAGTGTCAAAAATGTCAGTTAGGGGTCCAATCTGTCCACCGCAATGTCGCAGTCCCACAAAAAATTGCAGATCGCTGCCATTACTAGTAAAAAAATAAATAAATAAAAATGACATAAATTTTTCCTGTAGTTAGTAGACACAATAACTTTTACACAAACCAATCAACATACACCTATTGCAATTTATTTTTACCAAAAATATGTAGCAGAAAGCAAATCGGCCTAAAAAGTTAAAAATTTTGATTTTGAAATTTTTCTTTTTGAGAATGTTATATAGCAGAATGTGAAAAATATTGTTTTTTTTTTTTTTTAAAAAAAATTGTCGCTCTTTTTTTGTTCATAGCGTAAAAAAAAAAAATTGCACAGGCGATCAAAAAACACCAAAAGAAAGCTCTATTTGTAGGGAAAAAAAAGAACATCAATTTTATTTGGGTACATCGCTGCACGACCGCACAACTGTCCGTTAAATTAACGCAGTACTGAATCGCAAAATAGGGCCTGGTCAGGAAGGGGGCAAATCCTTCCGGTCTTAAAGTCATTAATAAGTGCAAAAATGTTGTTGATCCTGCCATAAATCCAATGAGCTGATATCTTCCCGTGCACAATTTCCCTCTGCTTTACTGACATTTAAAGCAGCCCTACCTAGGTAACTTTGGGGAACTTCAAAACATTTCCCTTTTCCATTATGGCGACAAGATGAGTTTTCTATTTAAATCAGCAGCAAGCAGCCTATTGGGACAACGCTGCTGCTTGATAAATACAGTACAACGGCTAAGCATTTTTTACCCTATGAAAGAAAGTGAGTTGTTGACAGAATTACTAGGTGAAAATAAAGACGGTAGAGCCTGAAAAAGGTAAACAGATGTAGCTACCACATACTGCATAAGGATGGTAAGTTGCAATGTGTGACTTTTTAATCTAAACATTTTAAGGATTTGATTTTGTTTATGGAGTACAGCCTAATCTATTTTTTTTTTGGATAGTCCCTTTTGCAAAGTTTGAAACTAACCCTTAACATTTAATTTGAAATATTCAACTCCTAAATATCTTCATATAGAAGTCTGCTGTATATCATCTAATTGATTTATTTTGTATCCCAATGTCATGCTGTTCTATGTAAAAATCTGATATACTCTAACACAATATATGTCAAATATATTGTTTTATATTAAGTTCTTTAATAGCTTGGGTAAATGCACTCATTACATCACAAAATCCTATTGTTAAATTTAGTGCAGACTGACACAAAAATGCTCACAGGGTATTGTTTGATAAATTAGCAAGCAGGGGCAATGGGTGATCATTGTCACTGGTTTATAAGGAGCTCACAAAATGTGTTCAGCTTGACATTTTCTATAAAGAAGTGAATTATTATTAGTTCATGAAAAGTTACTGACTGACAATGCTATTAGACCAGCCAGAAGAATGTGCTGAATTCTATGGCACCACTTAGCCACTTAAGCATATGAGAAAAATGACATACCCAACAGGCTCCATCAGAAGCATATTGTCTTACATTTACAATGTTTTTTTATTCCAATAAATTAATAGTCAATCAAACTACAGTCTTGTTTTCATACCGTTCTCATGTTTATGCTGGCTGAGGGAAAAGCAAAAAATCAATTTGTTTACATAGATTTCAGTTGAATTTCTATCTTTTGTTCATTTGTGGTTAGCATGATCATGATAACTCAACTGTTGTTTTATTGACCTCTTTGATCCTAGCTGAGGGGGAAAAACTGTCAGTTCTGCAGAGTTGGCTACGCTGGATTCATAAACTCTGTGATGCACAAGCCTCATAAAGTAAACAAACTTCCTTTACCTTCCTTTGACTAAGCCAAATCCTCTTTCATTAGTATCTTACATACTCTCTTCCCAGACACTCCAACTCACAGTGGGAGGGTTTTAGCTACAGTGATAATGCTGTCAATCCAGAAAGCAATGGGCAGGACCAAGGGTGGCAAGGTGCTGCCTGACAAGCTACAGGCTTGTGAATCAGCAATTACAATACTAGACGTTACACCCCCTGCAACATTTTCCATCCCACTGTAGTCCTAGCAGAAACAGCCTACATGAGAGTGGCAACTCTGCTCTGAATATCAGAGCAGTGAAGCATCATTGCCACATCTTTAAAGGAAGTTGCATTAGGTAGACTTCACTGGCAGGATCAACAAGTGTAAGGGATACCTTGTGTAGGTATCCGGTGGCAGCAGGGATGACCAGATTGATGAGCTACACTTGAGGAAAGCAGGAATCAAACTATGTATGATTTAAAGCAGAGCTCCACCCAAAAGGGGAAGCTCCGCTTGTTGGCAACCTCCCTCCCCTCCACTGCCACATTTGGCACTTTTTGGGGGTTAGCGGGTACCTGAATTTGGCAAGTACCGATCCTTCTTCCGGGTAAGATCGCTGATCGGCGATCTACGACATATCTAGCACCTCCTCTTTCCCCCAGTGCCTTCTGGGACCTGTATGCGTCCCAGAAGATGGTGGGACCATTCAGAAAGTGCAGCGCTACTCACGCCTGCACAGTAGGAAACTGGCTGTGAAGCCTAAAGGCTTCACTGCCGGTATCCCTTACTTGCAATGCCTGCGCCTGCACCCAAAGCCGATGGATGAACCGGCTTCGGGTGCCGACATCGCCGGATCCCTTGACAGGTAAGTGTCCTTATAGTAAAAAACAGCAGCTACAGTATTTGTATTTTTTCCAGACGCAGCTCTGCTTTAAGTAAGATCTATTTATAGTGAAACAAAATCCCATCCAACTACAGCAAACAATATACAGGCTGGGCAGCAGCTACAAGACCATCAGAGGCAGGCTGGGCAACAGGTACCATATCAGGCTGGACTGGAATGGCATGCACCCATTTAAGCTGGATTGGCGTGGCAGGCATCAGGTTGGGCTGGGCTGGAACAGCAGGCATTGGTTCAGGCTGTGCTGGAACAGCAGGCATCGATTCAGGCTGTGCTGGAACAGCAGGCATCGGATCAGGCATGTGGGTTGTAGCAGGCATTGGAATCCTTCAAGTTATTGCAGGGCTCAGAGCAGATTCTGCTGTTTGTTGAGGGAGTAGTGACAGTACTGAGAAGTGGAGCAGAAAATATAACAGTAGCAGAGGAAAATTTCTGAGGGGTTTCCAAGTGCAACTGATATACAAGAAGTAAGGAGTCCTTAGTAGCAGCTGTGGTTGTGAAGGTTATGGAAGGAAGAGATTCTTGGTGTCTGAAGGGAGGAATAAATTGGTGTGACTCAACTGAGACTGGAAATAGTATCCTTGACCAGGCTTGGAGTAGAGGCTGAACAAAGTTCAATTTGCATTTCCCTTGTCTGACTAGAGGAAAGGGGTGTTGGGCGCTTGTGCCGGAAGAGTGGACACCAGTGTAAGATAGCCAGGTGGTCAAAGGCTGTAGCGGACCAGACTTCACTAGTAATGCTGTAGTTCAGGGCAGCTCTGGCAGGCAAAAAAACGAAAAATCCCGCTGGCAACAGAAGAGGAAAAACAGGCGCCGCTGAATGTAGCAACAAATTTATTACATGACAATGAAAAGTAGTAACTCACATCATAGTATTCTCAATTCCATAGTGTAAGCGCTTCCTGTGTTCAGTCTTCTGTGTCCTGACTGGCCCGCAGCCGGGAGATGACGATGCAGGAAGCTACACAGAGGAGTTGGTTAGAGTCTGATGAAGGAGCTAGTGTGCATGCTCCGAAACGCGTTACGTCACTTCCGGTGAGCGTGCGGTCCACCGCAGCTTCTGCTCTAACCAGCTCCTCTGTGTAGCTTCCTGCATCGTCATCTCCCGACTTTGCTGCTTGATGACCAGGCCCTATTTTGCGATTCGGCACTGCTTTTATTTAACTGATAATTGTGCGGTCGTGCGATGCTGTAACCAAAAGAAATTGACATCCTTTTTTTCCCACAAATAGAGCTTTCTTTTGGTGGTATTTGATCACCTGAGTGATTTTTATTTTTTGCGCTATAAAAAAAAAAGAGCGACAATTTTGAAAAAAAAACTATATTTTTCACTTTCTGCTATAAAACATTCCCGAAAAAAAACATTTAGAAATCAACATTTTTTTAACATTTTAGGCCAATTTGTTCTCTGCTATATATTTTTGGTAAAAAAAATCGCGTATTTTTATTGGTTTGCGCAAAAGTTATTATGTTTACTAACTACGGCAAAGATTTATGTCATTTGTATTGTTTTTTGTTTTTTTTACTAGTAATGGCGGCGAACTGCGATTTGTTGTGGGACTGCAATATTTCAGCGGACAGATCGGACCCCTAACTGACATTTTTGACACTTTTGGGGGTACCAGTGACATTACTACAGTAATCAGTGCTAAAAATATGCACTGTTACTGTAATAATGCCATTGGCAGGGAAGGGGTTAATGCTATTGGTGATCATGGGGTTAAATGTAAGCTTAGGGGAGTGATTATAACTGTGGAGGGGTTGGGCTTGTGAGATGATCACAGAGACATGCGATCCTATATAGCAGAATCACATAGCCTCTGTGATCACTTCAGGGAGAATGACAGACAGCTGTGTTTACATCAGCCGTCTGTCCTTCTCTGTCAGCGAGGGGAGATTGCCGTAGTCAGGCGGCAATCGGAGCCATCTGACACCCGCACTGGCTTCCCCGCTGACGGGGATGGGAGCGAGCCTCCAGCGGTGCGCACTCGCCTCCAGCGGCTCACACTCGCCTCCAGCGGCGCACACTCGCCTCCTAGTGGCCTCCCAAGCAAATTAAGTTTTAATAACATTATTTTGCCTGTGAGAGCCACACTGGCAACGTAAAAAGGCAGTGCAGTGACGGGAAGTGGTTAAAAGATGAACTGCTCGCCATGAGCCTAAAAGGGGAAGTTCTTCTCTTCTGCCGCCTCCTGTTCTCTGCCACATTTGAAATAAATTGTTTTTAGGAGGGAGCAAGTACTTGATTTTGACAGATACCCCTTTTCACGTCTAGTCGGTTTGCTGTGGCGGATCCACCGGAAGTTCTCCCCCCCACCCTGGCCACAACCTCATGGGACATGAAAATATTTTTTTTACCTATTTTAAGCTAAATATATTTCGGATTTATACTATGGGAAGTGGTCCTATTTTGTCTTTTAACTTTATTTGCTTAGCCTTGACTGTAGGGAGGGTTAAAGTGGATGAAAACAAAAAGTGCTTTTTGACTTCTCATTTGAGGGTCGCAATCTCTCTGGTAGCCTCAGAGCGGTTGGAGGAGCATACGTTGGTGTCTACTTGCACTTGTGGATTTAAAGAGGAGGATCATACATATATGCTTCTTAAGAATTCATTAATGGAAGTATTGCATAGATAATACTGAAAACTTTTTTTATTATTTTCATCTACTTTACTGGTTTATTGTTTGATATTTTACATTTTACTTGTTTTAAGTGCTGCACTTTTTTTTTTTTTTCATTGGTATAGTTTATTCTATACTTTGTGTGCTGGCAACTATATTTTGCCTTGTCACTTTCAGCACAGCAATTTTTTATTTTATATAGTATACAGTTCTGAACGGTCAGCAGAGTGAGAGCTGACTGTAATGTGCAAAGCACCTGAATGGGGAAGGCTTCTTCCTGAGTGCTGACCTGCTCCGCTTCCCCTACAGGTCAGTACTTTGTAAGTAAATAGTCACCCGGCAGTGCAGGCGCTGAACACTGCCTGTTTTAACCCCATGATGCAGCAGCACAGTGCTGCAACCACGTGCATTGTACGTGGTGTTAGTGGAGTGGTTGCAGCGCAGGCCCATTTACCTAATTGGGCTACAGTTAGGGATGCTAATGCGTCAGAGGGTATAACTCCTGCCATGGCTGAAGCAACCCTGACTGCTGCCTTTGCAGCTGAAGAATGAGTAGTTTAATGTCATAAAAATGCAGCTCAACTTCGTGGTTTTACCATTCCAAACCTCACTGGGATGGCTAAAGGGAGCCATGACTGGAAAACAAATTGAGAAAAATTGGTCTAGACTACTAGTTTATCCACTCTTCCACCCTGTTAGTATTGCTTTTATGGGTTGGGGATATGTAAGCTACTAAAATTGTGTCTAGTAAATCTAATTATGTAACCAAGACATCCACATACCAGAGAGGGCTCCAAGTGGTCAAAAACCAAATGCAAATATAACATATAGTCTGCTACATAAACTGTAACCGTTTTTTAAATGTAAACAGTGGTGGCTGGTGCTCCATGGGCCGGGGGGGTGGCAGACGAAACGCACCATACCCCCCCGACCACACCAGGCCGCACACCATCACCCCCCAGACCACAGCGAGACAGGAGACAGCAGAGGAGAGGACAAGACAGGCAGGACCCCCCCCCCCCTCACTCACCCTGCCTGAATGCAGCATTAGGCGGCAGCGGCAGCTTCTGCTCCTTCCCCATCTTCTGCATCTCCTCCCTCCTCCTCCATGCCCAATGGCATGGCTTCTCCTTTTCGGCTAATTGGGAAATGGGTCTCAAAACCTGCTTCATGATTGGCCAGGAGGAGGATTCATGTGACAATAGCAAGTTTTCATTCGCTATTGTCACACAACTGGGTGAGCTCGGGGCGCACTGCTCTGCGCCCCGAGCCCACCCTTTTTTTTAGCCTGTGAGAACCTCTGGCTCTAATCACATGGTTAAAAAAAAAACATTGAACTCCATGCGTCCGGCGCTCCGCATTGTAGATTAGGGTGCCGAACGCATGGATGGGGGGGGGGCGGCGCCCCTGCGCCTCATATGACCAGCCGCCACTGAATGTAAATAATGTATAATGTTTTAATTAAATCATTTAAAAAAAGACAACCTTTAGTTGCCTTCATGTCAATTTGAAATCTGTAGTAAAATGTGTTAAGAAAGTTAAGTAGAGAGGGCTTAATCAGGATAAACGTGACTTTCTAGCTGTTGGTTGGAGAACACTGGTAAATGAGCCATTTTTCCATTTGCATAAGCAATTTTCACTTTATTACAGTTCCTTGAAAACAAGCCTTCTTTTCACCTGGCCTCTATAGTTTTAAAGCCACATATTTTGTGTTTTCCTAAATCCTACCTAAGTATGCATAGGAAATTAATCAGTGGGACATTCAAAGCCTAAAGGAGATCGGAAGTCACAGCATACTCATTTATTTTAAAACATTAGGATAGTGTTAGCTTGACAAAGGATAGCTTTTTTTTGACAATTCAATGTAAGTTTACTTGAAAATTCTCCTTTCATGTTGTGAGTGCTGCCCTACTGCTATCCACAACTCTCTGGGTTTCCTGCATGCTTTGCAGCTTTTTTCTCTTTGTTCATTCATTTGCTTTACGTTTGGTTTCTAAGGACTACATATCCCATGGTACCTTGTTGCCTGCAAGCAATGTTGATGTTACATGTGGTGTGTTTCAGGTACTGACTATGCTTCCTGAAACCTCTCCTGTTTTGAACATATAGACGTATAGTTGTGGGTCAGACATCAGATTCTGTAAAATGGGTGACACAGCAGTACATATTCTCAGGGCATAGTGAATGTGTGCCACTGCATTCAAGTAAGTAAATGTGTGATATTCTTCAAAAAGTAGGTTTAGAATAATGGAAGTAGGCTAGAAATAATTGAAGTTCAATTTGGAAATGAATATATGATTTAAAGAGTAACTCCACATTCCCCTCTGGGGGATCTATGTACATTGCAAGGGTTTTAACAAAATTTGTTGCAGTTTCATACCTTTTGTTATTCTGAAGAAATAGGTGTTTGTCTGTGTCCATGTGCAAAGTGAATGTGGATGGGAGTAATTGTATAATTAGCTATCAGCTGCTGCACTTGCAGGGTTGTAATGAGGAAAATGGAAGGACCTGCATCCCTTTAGACATGATTTCCATTTGTGAAATGGGGATGCCCAAAATCCAAATTATATCTTAGTGCAGACTTCTGGGAAAATCAGTATGCCAATCACACAAGCAGGATATGACATTTCTGGGAGGCTTTCTGTACACCTTTTGTGGACAGAACAACTCCAGGTTGCCATATTGCATTGCTTTTTTTAGATAATTACAGCAGTGCAAATGAAAAAGGAAAGTGAATTTAAGTTCAATTACAGTGGCCCCTATTCACTAAGCGGTATGCTTCCCCTTAAGAAATGCAGTAAAATATTGCTTAGCGTTTTTCAAAAAGTTTTTTGGCATTCACAAAAAATGCTACTAAAATGCCTCATGAGTTATTTTTGAAGTTTTGCAGTATTTTAAAAGTGAAAACGTGGAAATGTAACACCTGGCACCAGCTGGCGTATTTATTTACTTTAATAAATAGGCTTTGTTAAGGAGCTGGTGGCCACCCGCGTCCTTAACAACCAGTAAACCACATAGTTGTTAAGTAAGGGCCAGCTGCCGCATCCTTAAAGTGTTACTAAACCCAGACCCTGCAATCACTATATCTGGTCTCCTACAGTACACAGAACATGGAAATGCAATTATTTTAGTAAATATAAACTTATAAATACCTTTTCTCATCAACTTTATATAGCAATTAGAGCAATCTTGTGACCTGTATCAGTGAGTGATGGTAGTTTTTAGGAGGAGTTTATTTCTCCCACAATTGTCCTATCAGGCTTCAAGACCTCTAATTCTCTGTCTGAACAGTGCTGATTGGCCCTGTGCAGATCACATGTACCCTTCCAAGAAAAAAAAATCATCCACCAATCAAATCATCCACCATCAAAATGTGACATGCCATCCACTGTGTTATTTTTTAGTTATTGGGCATGGAGAAGGAGGGAGGCACTGGGCTGTCATTTAGGATCTGTATACACACCCACAGGAGTGATGTTAAAACCATGTGACCTGAATAGCTCAGCTAAAACCAGGAAGTGTTCTCTGAGACCAAACTGAGCATGTGCAGCTGAACTACACTTACTGTGTTTATCTGGACTTGTCCAGAGTGAACTTGCAGCAGGGGGAGGATCTGTGCATACAGGATCACACAGCCTTTTTACATAATGCAGAGGATTAATCACTTAAGTTACACAGTGAGTATAACAAGTATGCTATTCTGCATCTATAGAAAGATTTTACTGTTATGGGTTTAGTAACACTTTAACAACTGATGAGTCATCAGCTGTCAGGGGGATTCCCCACTGACAGCTAACTAGTAAAAAAAAAATAATTGCCTGCAATGAAAACAATTTGAAAAAATAATGGCGTGGATTCCCCCTCCAATGCATATCAGGCCCTTATCCTAGCATGCAGCCCAGGAGATCAGGAAAGCGAGGAGACAAGCATGTGCCCCTCCAAAATCACCTTGCCCCACGTTGATGGGGACAAGATCCTCTTCACCACAACCATGGCCGATAGTTGTGGGGGTTTGCGGGCAGGGGTTTATCAGAATCTGGAAGCCTCCTTTAACAAGTTGGCCCCCTCTATGTGAATGAGTATGGGGTATGTAGTACCCCTAAATATTCACCAAAAATAAAAAAAACGTGTAGTGTAAAAAAAAGACATTAGACAAGTCCTTTATTTAAAAAAAAAAAAAAATAATCACACGGTGAAGATCCATTTTCAATCAGGGTACCCGCTAACACCGCCAACACGAAAAAAGAAGGAAAAAAAAGTCCGCTCGCCCCAAAGGCTCCTGCCATCTGGCGATCCTTAAAATAACTAAGGTAACTCCATCCCCTGGTGACATCATTGGCCAGAGTCAACTCGGTGACTCAGGTCAGCCAGGGTCACCCAAAGCACCCCCCTTCCATTTTGGAGGGCGCTCGCTTGCCCACTCCCTTTCTTGACCTGCTGGGTTGCATGCTCGGTTAAGGGATGGATTGGGGTGAACCCTACGCCAATTTTCCACATTTTTTTATTGCCTTTAATTTTCTCTGTTACACTCAGCTGTCAACAGGGAACCCCACTGATTGATGATGACTCATCGGTTGTTAAGGACACGGCGTCCGCCCGCTCCTTAACAACCAATACACATTCCACAAATACTGCATGCCTGGATCACTACTTAATTTCCTCATGCATTTAATTATTTATTTCCTTCTGTGAATGGATTTTAACACCTTTACCGCAAAACAGTATTGTGAATTGACAGTTTCAAGATCGCATGCGATATTTAGGCAAAATGTGTCCTGACACCCACAGTAAATAGTTCATTTTGTAAATGGAGCTCAAATATGACTTGTGTAGCAATTGTATACACTATATTATTTTTATTTGCCATTTTTCCACAAAAGTAAAGTTACCCTTTAATTTTTTTTTTACAATAGATGCACTTTAAAATGTACTGTATATCCATGATTGCAGTCAAATTGGGAGAACACCTATTTTAAACTGCTTTGCAGAAGGGCCTAGGGTGTTAAAGTTTACCATAAATAACCCAGTTTGTACTGTGTTGGGAGATTTCATCAGTTGTAAACTAGGTTGAACACTGTTTTAACAAGGCATGAAATATCTAGAAGCTGAGCTTCTGCTTTCTTTGTTAATGAAAAGAAACTCAACATGTCCCTTTTTGTCATTGGGGACAGATTAAGATTCCACTCATTTCAAATTGTTCAGAATAACTTGCAGTCTACTGCAGGTCTGTTCCAAACAAACAACAAGAAAGGTAAAAAATATGTACAGCGCATCTGGAAAGTATTCACAGCGCTTCACTTTTTCCACATTTTGTTATGCTACAGCCTTGGTCCAAAATGGATTAAATTCATTATTTTCCTCAAAATTCTACAAATAATACCCCAAAAATGTCAACGTTAAAGAAGTTTGTTTGAAATCTTTGCAAATTTATTAAAAATAAAAAAACAATGCGCTGTATTTAGGAATGCTGTATGAATGGAAACACATAATTATATACTACGGCTTCTCAAATTCAATTGCAAAATTGGAAATACGTTTTTTTTGTTTTTTATCAGCTCAAGGTTTTACTAGCTTGATCCTGCCCTAAATATTAGTAGACAACAAATATGATTGATTATCACTGAACTGAGAGACAATAATGGTAGGATCACCAAGTATTATTTTAATAAAAGCTGCCAATTTAAAATATTGAAAATTACATTTGAAAATTAATGAACATGTTAACGCTTATATGAGATTTTAGTAATTGGGGGTATATCCACTTTAATGATAAATATAAGAGATCAGAATTAATTCTACATCCCACATTTGGGGAAAAGTACATTGGTACTGGTCAGCATCTGCCTGGAGCCAAGAAGAAGAATGTGTCTTGTCTGAAAATGTCTTATTAATGATGTTTTTTTTTTAATTAACCTTAACCACTTCCATACAGAGCAGTTAGACCCCCTTCCTTCCCAGACCAATTTTCAGCTTTCAGCACTCTCACACTTTGAATGACAATTGCTCAGTCATGCTACACTGTAACCAAACAAAATTTTTATAATTTTTTTCACACAAATAGAGCTTTCTTTTGGTGGTATTTGATCACAACTGGGTTTTTTTTTCTTCGTGATATAAGCAAAAAAAGAGCAAAAATTTTGAAAAAAAAACACTTTTCTCTGTCGCTCATTGACAGACGTAGTCCTCCTTGATTAATATCAACTCGGGTTATACTGCCCTCTACAGGAGTAGGACTAGACAGGAAAGAAAATGTTCTGGCCACACCTTAGGGGCAGTCCCAGAGGGTATATCCTCTCACTTTCTGCTACAGGATATCAGTTTTTTTCTGTCTAGTTAGGAGTAAGGACCTAAGTTCCTTGCTGGGATCTTTGGTCCTGGCAAGATTTTTTTAGAAATACTTTTTTAGGCAGCTTTTCTTCTCCAGTATTCCTGTGAGATCTTCAAGCAAGTACGCTGAAACTGGGCGACGGGCTGGATGTTGAGATCTAGTGATCACCCCAGTTCAGCCTATGAGCGCGTGCAGGCCATAGCTCCGCGCTGGGTCGGCCGCGACAATGACCAGTTGCAAACAGAGTCACAGCGTCTGTATTGGTCGACAGCCCCCCCACCCCGGTGGAGAGGGGTTCTGTCAGGAGTTGGCGCCCGCCTGGTTCCGGTATGGTGAGTAGAATGTTCCCCCTCTCCCCCTGTCGGGTTTGTTGGTGGACGCGGGCCCCTCTCTGGGATGGTCGGACACTCAGTTTCTGGGTCCCCCCCTCCATCCTATAACAGGTCACAGATCCCCCAATTTGAGTGTGATTTTGTGAATAAGAAACCAGGAGGCTTGTTTTGGGAGCTGACTATCTAAAGTCACTATATGACTGTAAGGGTGACTGAAGTCAGTGGCAGACTACTAAAAGGCATTACTATTGAGATATAGAGGTATCCTATCTGTCATAGTGTGTATACAGGCCGATGCCTATGCCTGAGTTACTGCATCTGCAGGTCGCCATCCCTCCAGAAAGCCGGTCACTTCCACAGGCCGCACAGCCTCCCGCAGGCCGCACAGGCCGAGCGCACACTCCCGCAGGCCGCACAGGCCGAGGACACCTCCCGCAGGCCGCACAGGCCGAGCGCACACTCCCGCAAGCCGCACAGGCCGAGTGCACACCTCCCGCAGGCCGCTGCTAGCTTGCAAGCCGCCGCTATCCTACACAGGCCGCCGCCATTTTCCTGCAGATCGCACGGGGCCGCCATTTTTGCGTAGCCTCGTGTCTCTAGCATGGGGCGGCCATGTTTGAGGTGACCAAACACCTCGAGGAGCTATGGGGAGGCGCCGGAAGGCGTGTAAAGGGGTGGAGCCGCCTGGATTTTTGTAAGATCTTACCGTAAAATCCTTTTCTCTTAAGCTCATTGACAGACATAGTACCCGCCCCTCTGTTTTTGAGTTGGGTTGGGTTAAATTCTCTGACACTGCTTTGTGACATAACTGATATCCTGTAGCAGGAAGTGAGAGGATATACCCTCTGGGACTGCCCCTAAGGTGTGGCCAGAACGTTTTCTTTCCCGTCTAGTCCTACTCCTGTAGAGGGCAGTATAACCCGAGTTGATATTAATCAAGGAGGTCTACGTCTGTCAATGAGCTTAAGAGAAAAGGATTTTACGGTAAGATCTTACAAAAATCCATTTTTTTTTAGTTTCTATTATACAATTTTGCAAAAAATTTATTTTTCTTCATACATTTGGGCCAAAATTTATATTGCTACATATCTCTGGTAAAATTAACCCAAATTAGTGTATATTTTTTAGTCTGTGTGAAAGTTATTGAGTCTAGAAGCTATGGTACCAATTGCTGAAAATTGATCACACCAGATGTACTGACGGCCTACCTCCTTTCTTGAGGCCCTGAAATGTCAGGACAGTACAAACACCCCCCAAATGTTTTTTGAAGTTTTAATTTTTTCCCACAATTCTTGGGAAAATGAAGAAAAACATTTTCTTTTCTTTTTTTCCCACAAAGTTGTCAATTTATAGGATATTCCTAACACATAGCATGTACACAGCAAAAATGACACCCCAAAATACATTCTGCCACTCCTCCTGAGTATGGCAATACCACATGTGTGAGACTTTTTCACAGCCTAGCCATATAGAGGGGCCTAACAGCCAAGGAGCATCATCATGCATCCTAGCCACTTGCCTAGGCCTATTTTTGACATTTGGTGTTTACAAGCTAAAATCAGTTGTTTTGCTAGAAAACTGCTTAGAACCCCCAAACATTATATATATTTTTTAGCAGAGACCCTAGAGAATAAAATGGAGATTATTGCAATATTTTTTATCACACCGTATTTGCGCAGCGGTCTTCCAAACGCAATTTTTTTTGGAAAAAATTCACTTTTTTTAATTAAAAAATAAGAAACCAGTAAAGTTAGCCCAATTTTTTTCCATAATGTGAAAGATAATGTTACGCCGAGTAAATAGATACCCAATATGTCATGTTTCAAAATTGCGCACGCTCACGGAATGGCGACAAACTTTGGTACTTAAAAATCCCCATAGGCGACAATTTAAAATTTTCTACAGGTTGCCATCTTTGAGTTACAGAGGAGGTCTATGGCTCAAATTATTCCCCTTGCTCTAGCGATCGCGGCGATACCTCACATGTGTGGTTTGAACACCGTTTACATATGTGGGCGGGGTTTCTATATGCGTTCGCTTCTGCGCGCGAGCTCACGGGGACAGGGCGCTTTAATTTTTTTTTTTTTTACTATTTATTTTATTTATTATTTTTTATTTTTACACCGTTTAAAAAAAAATTGATCATTTTTATTTCTATTAAAAGGAATGTAAACATTCCTTGTAATAGAAATAGGCACGAAAGGACCTCTTTTTTGTGAGATCTGGGGTCAAAAAGTCCTCAGATCTCACAAGTACACTAAAAGATAGAAAAAAAAAAAATTATTATATAAAATGAAAAAAAAAAAGGACCTTTTAAACCGGTTGCTAGGCAGCAACATTTTCCGTAGCTCCGGTCCCCCAAGACCATAGAGTCAAGTGAGGGCAAGATTGCCCTTACTCGACATCCTGTCTGTGAGGATCCGGGACCGGATCGTTTTCCCCGCTACCGGCGGGTCCGGTAAGCGGGGAAAAGGACCGGAACGCGGCGGGAGGGGGGGGGCGCCTCTTCCGCCATCCCAGAAGGGTGATCCCATGGCAAATCCGCCGCTGGGACCACCCTTATCGGAAAGCCAACCGTCCACCGTTTAAAAAAAATACCAGGGTTATGGCAGCTATCTGCTGCCATAACACCGGTATTTAGGTTTAAACGGAGGACGTATATAAACCTTTTTGGACTTGGACATGGTGGCTGTATGAAGGGTGACAGGTACTCGGGTACTTTGCTGGGCAGGTGACAGGCAGGTGATAGGTACTGATGAGTAGTACTGATACTGATAGGTGATACTGTACTGATGGGTACTGATGATCAGTACTGATACGTGATAGGTACTGATGAGTAGTGATGGGTACTGATGAGCAGGCGGCAAGTACTCGGGTACTTCAGGCGTCAGGTACTCTGATGAGCAGGTGGAAGGTACTCGGGTACTCTGATGGGTAGGTGACAGGTACTCAGGTACTCTGATGACGGGTACTCCGTTGACAGGTACTCAAAGTACCCGAGTACCTGTCATCAGAGTACCCGAGTACCCATCATCAGAGTACCCATCATCAGAGTACCTGCGTACCCGTCATCAGAGTACCTGCATACCTGTCATCAGAGTACCCGAGTACCTGTCATCAGAGTACCCGAGTACCCGTCATCAGAGTACCCGAGTACCCGTCATCAGAGTACCTGCATACCTGTCATCAGAGTACCCGAGTACCTGTCATCATAGTACCTGCATACCTGTCATCAGAGTACCCGAGTACCTGTCATCAGAGTACCCGAGTACCCGTCATCAGAGTACCCGAGTACCCGTCATCAGAGTACCTGCATACCTGTCATCAGAGTACCCGAGTACCCGTCATCAGAGTACCCGAATACCTGTCATCAGAGTACCCGAGTACCTGTCATCAGAGTACCCGAGTACCTGTCATCAGAGTACCCGAGTACCCGTCATCAGAGTATCCGAGTACCTGTCATCAGAGTACCCGTCATCAGAGTACCCGAGTACCCGTCATCAGAGTACCTGCATACCTGTCATCAGAGTACCTGCATACCTGTCATCAGAGTACCCGAGTACCTGTCATCAGAGTACCCGAGTACCCGTCATCAGAGTACCCGAGTACCTGTCATCAGAGTACCCGAGCACCTGTCATCAGAGTACCCGAATACCCGTCATCAGAGTACCCGAGTACCTGTCACCTGCGCTTTTGGAAGAATGGTCAAACATTCCCATAGACACACTCCTAAATCTTGTGGACAGCCTTCCCAGAAGAGTTAAAGCTGTTATAGCTGCAAAGGGTGGGCCAACTCAATATTGAACCCCACGGAGTAAGACTGGAATGCCATTAAAGTGCGTGTAAAGGCAGGCGTCCCAATACTTTTGGTAATATAGTGTATGTATGAGCAGGGGATGTTTTCTCAATATACTTTTGAAAAGCAGAGAACCTGTACAATCAAATGGTGTAGTTCCTGAAATGCTTCCTTTGTGTGATACAGAAACATTTTGTTTCTATGGTCACGTAAAAAAGGAGTGTGTAACACCTAGGTAGCCTGGTGTACACAAGAAATGATGGGTTGATAGATGGACACACGTAGCGTTAAAACAGACCTTTATTGAAAACCTTGATTGAATAATAAAAGACAGAAGCGCAACATGTCAGAGTGAACCAGGAAAATTAAAAAAGACAATGTTGTCTCATGGGGATAAGGGAAAGACCAGCAGCTGCTCATACATTATCCAAGTCCATACGTGCTCCAATCACCACAATATTGGCCGATATTATCTGAGTCTGGATGAACCATATAAACAGTCTTAGATTATGCGGATATAGGTAGAACAAAGTAGCTGTGCAGTCACCGGGTGGTGGAGGTATCCCCCTCTGTAGCAGAATCCTAGCAATTTATTGTTAGATTAAGTATCCATAGCTCCTCCATCCATCTGCTCATGGATAAGGATCCCAAGATTGTGGATGGCAGGCAGTTCATAGATTGTAGCAAAGAAGGCACTTCAGCCACAAAGTAAGGATTTGGAGCAGATTTTGTATCCATAAATCATCCATCCATCCATCCATCCGCTCATGGATAACAGTTCTCAGTTATTTGATGACCAAACCAATGGCTAGTCATAGGTTGGACAGAGTGTGGGCTACACTTAGCATTTATTTGGAGATCACTCATGGTCAGTAGGAGAAACTTGGGGTCAGAAGGAGTCACTCTACAGTTAGCCAATAGTCCCTAGTAGATAGTGTGTTCAGAGAACAAGTATGGATCTCAGTGTATAAGGGTAATGCAGGCATGTAGGTGAACACTCACCCCCTATAGACCTCCGCTAAATTCTGCACTGGTTCTGGTCTCCAGGAGCCATGCTGTGCTAATGCTGCCGCCGTCTCTCTTCTGTCCAGTTACCACCTCTGGCTCAGACAACTTCTCTCAGCTACGGGGTGTATGTTTGCTGGTCATAGCCCAAGGTCACGTCAGTGCTGGTGACAGGATGCTGACGCATTTCATTGGAAAGCTACGCTAACTTCACTGATTATTATCTACACCTTGTGACTGAAGTGCCTTCCCTGCCACAATTTTTGGACTATCTGTCATCCGCTACTATGATTTATTTGTCATTTTCAGCAATTTCAACAATAAATTGCTCAGATACTGCTCCAGAAGGGAACCCCCCACCTCCCGGTGACTGCACAGCTACTTTGTTCTACCTACAGTATATTCACATAATCTAAAACTGTTTATATGGTTCATCCAGACTCAGATAATATCAGCCGATATTGTGGTGATTGGTGTATGTATGGACTTGGGTAATGTATGAGCAGCTGCTGGTCTTTCCCTTATCCCCAGGGGACAACGTTGTCTTCTTTTAGTTTTCCTGGTTCACTCTGACATGTTGCGGTTGTGTCTTTTATTATTCAATCAAGGTTTTCAGTAAAGGTCTGTTTTAACGCCCTGTGTGTCCATCTATCAACCCATCCTTTCTTGTGTACACCAGACTACTTAGGTGTCACACACTCCTTTTTTTCGTATATATATATATATATTGCTTGGGGTTGGAGACTGCACAGTTCACTGTGATAGGATCAGCACCTTCTGGTGCTCAACCTTTTTCTGATTTAACTACTAGGGAGTATTGTGGTGATCCAGGGTATTATCCCTTCTGTCTTGCTCTCTATGGTCACGTAATAAAGAAGAGCTTTGCACTTTGTACAAGCTTGTTGGTGTGCTGAGGAGATATCATATCAGAACCTAAATTGGGTCGCGGATGTGTTTGGGATGGGTTGCCATTCGACTTTTTGTGAAGTGCAAAATCAACAGACCATTGGCAAATAATAAGAAAGTGCGGGGGTGTTGGTGATGGCGCTATCACATTAAAATTGTGTAATGTGCGTATTGGTGAAAATAAAAATACGTCTTTAAGAAATGCGTCTTTTAAAAAAGTGCATATAGTGCATATAGTGCTTTAAGTAACCAATGTACCATCGCCACTTAAATGCAAATTGCTAAGTGCCAATAACCTTAAAAACCATCAATAAAGTGCATACGTTGTGTTCAGTAAAACCATATCATATTGCCAACATAGATACAAAGTGCTGAGTGCTGGTTTGTACACCTATGTAATATTGCACCAAGTGCTCGATTGTGTGCCTTTAAATATACATTGCGCCTGTGGATGTCCACCAGGTACAAACAATGCTTACCGCACACTTTATTGGCAAATAATGGCAATTAGGACCGACAGCACAGATGTGTTTGGAGAATTATGTGAAGTGTTTATTACTAGAAGTCTTACATTTTTCAAGATAAAAAGGTATTTTTTTTTTTAACAAAATACCTACAGCATGAAAATACACCAAAGAAATTATTTAATACTAGAAAGCTTCAAAATGCAGTGTTTTGGAAATTGAAAGGCTAGTGGTTTGAAGCAGAATCCGCTTGTAGAACAGTAGCTGTGAATTGCTAACGTATACCACCAACTTAGGCAATATTCTATAGTGGTTTACATGTTTACTCCTTGCTCTCCCCCATGATATTTTATGAATACAGAACTTAATTAATTACTGTTTGTGTGCTTGTTTTTTCGTAATTATATGACCGTTGTTATCTGTCTTTGTATGGCTTTGCTATTATTCTGGTAAAAATTATCTTCTTGGGTCCCAGTACTGTGATAATTTTCCTATTTAGGTAATCAAATAAAAAATAAATAAATTAAGAGCCCCTGATCTAGACTCACAAGAGTGAAAACACTAATGAACAAAAACATGAATGATAAAACATTTTTAGATTAAAAAGACTTTTTACTAAACAATTTCACATATTACTACAATAATTCATCTGCATATGAGTTTGATAAAAGCCGCCTTCATGACTCCATACAATGTCCAGTGTCAATACATTAGAACGTTTACATTTTTCCGCATGTTACAAGTGGCATGATGTTTAATGGGTAACTCCACCTTCGTGGGGGGAAAAAAATGGCAAATAAAGAAAAAACAATATAGAGTATACAATTGCGACACAAATCATATTGTGATTGAATGTTATTAAAAATGACCTTTCCTTTTCAGTCTTCAGCTGTTGTAATTTTCTGAAATTGCATTGCAATATGGCTACCTGGAGGTGTTCTGTACACAGAATGTGTACTGGCCACACCCTAGAAACATAATTGCCTGCTTGTGTTATTGGCTCACCAATTTTCCCAGAAGTCTGCCTAAGATACAAGTCAGATTTCTGGCATCCCCTGCAATAAAAATGTCATTTTTGGCGAGATACTCCCAATAGGAACACATCTAAAGGGATGCAGGCCCAGCAGTTTTCCTCATTAGAGCTTTGCAGGTGCCACAGCTGATAGATAATTATGAAAACACTCCCATTAGACCCACTCAGCACAGAGGAACAAACAATGATTTCTTCAGAATAACAAAAGGTAGGAATCTGCAACAAAGTGTGTTACAATCCTTGTAATGTACAGAGATCACCCAGAGGGGAATGTTTTTTTCTAAACAAAAGTGGAGTTACGCTATAAGGGCTTCCCAATTTTTGTCTCTGCTGGTTATTTATCAATAAACAGATTTTTACAAAGTTGCGTTCTCTCAAATTTTTATGATATATTTCATAGGTTCTAATTAGTTTTGATTTTTTGCATTAATATCTAATTTAGAACTGATGATTTGTTCTGTTGTTAAAAATGAATCTTACCCTTACACTTACAAATGCAAATAGTTTGGTGACAGAAGTTTTGAAACTTACATACAAAAACTATGTCACGTGACGTTGCACAAAATGAAATTCCATTAATTCATTTGCTAGCACTGGCATCGTAATGTTTTCTTTATTAACGTGCCTTCAAATCTGAAAATGTTCAGACAAGTGCTAGATTATGTTTTAGCCGTGTGGAATATTTTTCGAATGCATATAATGAATTTTGCTCTTAGCATTTGTTAACATTTCCCAGCATGGCTCATTTGTACACCCTATGGGCAGGTTTGGCTCTCCACAAAGGTCTGGTAAATTGAATATCCAGCCGAGTTAAGCAGAGGTTTAGTCTGAATTAACACTGACCTTTTAAAAACTCCAGAAGGTGCATAAATATGGCACTTATTCAGCTAGATATGTAATGTTCATGTCTTTTAGGGGTATGATCAAAGATGCGCTTAATTATAACCTTCCAAACAAATACATGGATATGTATTTACTTGCTTGGAAGTAAAACTTATCCTTGCTTCCTCTCACATGAAATCTTCACAAGAACCTGGCTGCATGTTCCTGAAAATTATCAGGAAATATGTTTGACACATAAAAAGGTATACTTATTCTAAAAATGACATTGATGACCGTCATGACTACAGAGACTCTTCAAATAGTTTTTTGGGGGAATATTAAGCACAGGTAAATAGTGACTTTACCTTTTAAATTCCATCAGATTTTATGAGTGCTTTTTGTTAGGGTTAGGCACACCTAAGTGCAAATGCCTCTTCATGGAGAAACAAAGTATTGGCCAAGTATTAAGGCCATAATGTTATTTTCTTTTACTTAACAGAAGTTCAGACTACAATAATCAGATACCAATCCTCAAAGATTCTGTCCCACCCATGGCTGTTTATCTTGCCCTCCTTCTCTTCTGTTTAGAATTCTTTTGCTGTCTGTGCTGTGTAGCAAGGATATATATGGAAGAACAAAGGCTTTTGTCCACAGTTTCCAATGAGCTACAGCTTATTGAACTCTCCTGTGTTCATTGGGCTTTTTAGTCACTTCCTGCCACTCTGAGCATTTTAGACTTTTACACCATTTTATCTACCATTCATTTATATGGTCTTCCCTGGAATTTTTTTTTTTTTAAAGCCAGGTACATTTCAAGGAACAAACATCACAACAACCTGAAACTGTTCTTAAAAATGAGACTTGGGAGCGTACCCGCACAGCCAAGGGCTTGACAGGGAGTGCAAAGTGCTGGTAGGGGACCCCAGAAGAGGTGTTTTGTGGTGTTGCTTTGTGCAATACCTTTGCACAGAAAAAGTAAGTATAACATGTTATTTAAATGCATAAAAAATAAGATTTTCAGAGACATTGAACATCTCCCTACCAAAATCCTCTATCAAACACCTCAAGACTAACTTTCAATTCAAATGGGCAACATCACATATTAGACAAAAGGAAAGAGCAGTGCCATTTAGGTGCAGCAATAGGGTATGTTTATTCTAAACAGATGAAAAAAACTCCCAGGATAACAGAAATGTTAGCGCATGTATCTGGATATAAAGTGTTCATCCGCTCTGGGGGAGGGCAGGCTGCGGTACAATGTGGAGTGCCTCTCATCACAGTTGCGCTGGTGGCTCCCAATGCTTCCTGGGACACGGGTACACTCTAGAGAAGTCAGCTGACCTCACATCCGGATCTCAGGTGGAGCGGGCGGTGCACGCGTGCTTCTTCGTTAGGCAATCTGACTAGCTATCTTGGAAGAGGTACTAGTGGGGAACCAGGGACCCTGGGCGTGTCATAGTAACACTAAGGGATCGCTTCCAAACTGCACCTATTTCTCCACTAAAATAGGCTTACAAGCACTGGGGAGTGTGTTAAAATGTCATAAATTACACAGTATAAAAAAAAAAAAAAATCAATGGAATTAGAACTTCATACAGGTGACACAACAATAACAACATACAACTGAAACGAGACATGTAACTCAAGTTTTCTTTTTAGAAAAATTTACCAAAGGTTTGTTCTGGGGATGGTTTTTGGTGTTTGAAAAATAAGTCACTACTAAAATAAGTTTATATCTGATGATACCTTTAGAAGATGATTACATGTTATACACTGCCACATATGTTGCTTTTCTAGACTTGCTCTATGCTCTAACAGCTTTTATGGTTATGAGCAGCATGGAAGTACATTAAGCCTTAAAAACTGTTGGGGGTCGTGCGTTTGTAATAGTTAGAGAGAACTAAAAATAACAGCCATAGAACTAATACGGTATGAAAAGGTCATGTTAGGTCTAGAATGTAGTGCAATCTAGTTGGTGGTCATTTCGGCAGGGAACTCTTATTTTTTACAATTTTTAGGCAAAATGTAAATCGCAGTTTAAACATAAACACATAAGACATTATTAAAATTATTATTTAGAAAGTGGGCATTATCCTGCAGCACTTTTCAATGCTTGAGTATGGGGGGTGTACTGGACAGTGCAGACACAGTGCAATGCTTGTAAGCACTTTTTCTTACAAAAAGAGAGAAAGTACTGAGTACTTTAGTTGCAGTATTACAACAATACAGAGATAATGTATGTTAGGAAAACTAGGTAATACAAAGAGAATACAGTATGCATACTGTACTGGGAGGCCAGCCTGAGGGTGACATGCAATGGGAGACCACAGACAAGTCATGTGATGCGTTTCCAAGCTTCCCCTTCTTCTAATAAAAGAAGAGGAATCGGCACAAGGGACACATCCACTTGACTGTAAAATATGTCCCTTGTGCTGCTTTTTCATTATTCAGTTTGTTATACTTTGGCTTTAAATGCACCTTCAACTTCCATAAACCTTTTCCAATTGATTTTTTGCATGAGTGCTCCTTCATGATATTGCTGACCCCCTTCTGCCCTTAAACTGTTATGACTGGGGAGGTAAAGGTTCAGAAAAAGCAGCCATGGGCTCTTCCCTAAGATTTCTTTAAAAACACCAAAACTGAGAACCCACACTACTTTTAAAAATCATTTAAGGCTTTTATTTGGTACATAATTTTATTAATAATTTTTTATTATATGCTGACAAATTGACAGGAATGTTTAAAATGCATTTTAGCTAGTTTATGTTTTTAAAACATTTAAAATGCTTTTATATGTTATTTTATATGTTGCACAGTGACACCTGCAGCATGTGATAACCATGATTGGTTGTCTAGGGAATGACTGTGAAAACCATGCTAATTATTGGTCCCTGACTGTTAGCAGCTGTCTGTGACAGCACCGTCTAAAAATTGGAAGCACATACAGGTACCATAATTTAATGTAGATATATGTTCTCTATGAGAATGTTAGGCTACAAACTGTAGTCAGAAACAGGTTAAACTTACAGTTCACTTTTACATTTATACTTGACATGCTCTTGTTAGTTATGGGTACTAGACTGCATGTTCAGACTTATTGGGATCGCTTCACTAAAGCTGAATAGTCTGTTCACTTTGCAAGGACATTTTTCCCAGAGCTTAGTGAACGTGGCGTAATGCCGCTTTGCAAAGAATACCCAATCATTCGCAGAAAAAAAAAAATGTTTTGCTTACACATGATTGGATGATGGAAGTCATCAGAGCTTCACTATATTACCTATGCCCTGGGGAAAGTTCCCTTGCAAACTGCAACTTCCTCTGCATAGTGAACAGTCGATTTGCTTTTAGTAAATCAACCCATTTATTAAAAAAAGTTGTCAACCCACATGTACAAAATTAGTTATTAATACAATTTTTGTTTAAAAACCCACAATGCAGGGGACCTTTAATAGGTGTAAACTGGCAAGCAAGAAATGCCTTTATTGTACAAATCACCTCTACTTTGTGTATGAAAGTTATCAGTGCTGTTGGCAAATTTAAGCTAGGGTATAAGTACAGCACTGGCTCTTGGGTAAGATTGGGAATTAATTCAACTACTTAATATGATCAGCGTATGAGTTTTATTCGCTACTGAATGAGACAAAACCTTAATAACACATAACAGGACTAATGGGCAGTGGTAATAATCATTTGAAGTACACTCTGTCCTCAGTGTTGGCATTTTAAGGGGATTAGCTATAAAAGTGATTTAGTCAATTCATTTTGGTTAATGCTTGACATGTACTTGGAATCTCTGCCTGGCCTTGCATGAGTTACAGTTCCAAAACTCTGGATGTCACGGTGTAGTTATTGTAGTTGGGGAATCAATACGCCGAGGTATAACTGTGTACTGATGATGATTAATTACCTAAGAATATAAAAACACTAGTTATGGACTCAACTAGACATTGAAAGGGTTTGTATATATACTACAATCCTGAAAACCAAGGCACTGTATAAACCCACTTTATTGTACACAAATATAATCTAAAAAACAATTCCTAAAAACCTCCACTATACTAGAAATGGATGATCAAGTGCATATTGTACATGGGTTAAACACAAATTATTTGACGTTGTAAGAATAAACCCATCACCAGCGCCCCATAATTCATTGCTGAGGTACAGTGAATAAATTACTGACATCATTAATTTATTCACAGCACCTGAGCAGTGGAGTATGGAGCGCTGGTAACGTCAGAGGCCTATAAAAGAGCTGTCAAACTCAGATAGAAGTTAGTTATGAAGAGAGAGTCTTGGGTTAATCAGCTGGCTCGATGATGTAGCTGGTAGAATAACGGGCTTGTAAGTGAGAGGCTGTGGGTTTGAATCTGGCCAGCGGGGGATTAATATTAATTATGGATTTTAATTAAAACCTATTAATTGTCCTTGCCCTTCTGACGTGACGTCAGTAATTTATTCACTGCACCTAGGCAGAGAGAGTCTTGGGTTAATCAGCTGGCTCGGTGGCGTAGCTGGTAGAATAACGGGCTTGCAAGTTAGAGGCTATGGGTTCGATTCTCCCCTGGCAAGTGGGTGATTAATAGTCACTTACATTTAAGCCTTTAAAATGAGGACTTGTGATTGTTTGTGTTCGTATGTTCACTAGGACATTTCCCCTGTTCAAGATGTTCTGGTGCGACCTGAACAGGGGGGTGTTTGGCTCATCACTAGTGTAGAGGCGTAGTCCAGAAGATAACTCCAACCATATAAATCTTCTATACCTTCCTCACATGCCTATTGTAAATCACCACCTATCCATCAGTGGCCCACAGAATCTCTTGTGTGCACTGCAGGTGTCCCCATGTTATTTAAACATCCACTGAGAGATAACACTGAGAGATAATCAGTCCCCTTGGGACTCAAAAATGGGCATCAACAAACAAAAACAGTCCTGGGCTTTCATGCTTGTGTTCAATAGTCAGTATACTTATCACTCAGGTATGCTTGTGTAGCACCCTCCTAGGTAGGTGCTAGAGAGAGAGAGAATAGTTTTGGATATTTTCTGCTCACCAGAAGGATTTCCAGGTAGATCTATATTATTCTCTGCCTACCAGAGAGCAGGATCTGCTAGGGTCCTATAAGGGCTGAGGACCTATAAGGAAAGAAAGGTGCCTCTAAGTGCAGTATTAAAAGGAATTATTGTTTGGTACAATGGATTAAAACACTTACAAGATGGCAGAAATAACAGGCATGTAATAACTGTCCTCTTTTGGTTCGGTGTGTCCCCTGCCTGCCGGGTGAGGGAGGATCAGAGAGCCATCCTGCAGCTGTCTGGCTTCCCAGATAGGTCTGAGGAAGGAGCTGCGCATGCTCTGAAATGCGTTACCGCCCTCACCTGATGCCACATTGGCCGCGTGGTTCCAGAACCCAGGCTGCCATCTGATTCCTTGTTCCTCCACATCACCAGGGAAGCCAGACAGCTGCAGGACGGCTCTCTCATCCTCCCTCACCCAGCAGACAGAGGACACAGCGAACCAAAAGAGCCTGTTATCTCTACCATCTTGTAAGTGTTTTTATTCACTTGTACCAAACAATAAATCCTTTTAATTCTGTACTTAGAGGCACCTTTCATTCCTTATATGAGCCTATAGAGCTGCTTCTTCTCACACAAGTGCTTCCCACCAGTGCAACCTTTCCACTGCAACGAAGGACAGCCTTCCTACCAGAGTGGGCTCATCTCTCCCTTTCTGCTAGTGAGGTCTGCTCATGGTGCTCAGGGGCAACTCCCTTTGTCTGAAGTGTTTCACACTGGTCCATTAGGGAGGCATATTGGACAGTGGGAGAAAACCTGACAAATGAGTGCACAGGCATTTAGTACAGCCCTGATGATTGGCAGAGGAAAGTTCCTAGGTGCATGCTGGGATACTGTATAAATGCCAAGAGCACATGTGCTCGGGGGCTTTCAGCTGGAGAGCGGAGTCCCAGGAGGGAGGGGGCAGCTGCCATGCAGATGGTCAACCTGAGGGCCTAAAGAGTCAAAGAGGAACTGAACCCAGAGGTCCTGCAGACCTGAATGGAAGGGAGACACTGGAAGGATCTAATTCTGCATACAGTGAGTACAGATCTGTGTCAAGGGGCCTGTACTGAGGGGGGCCATCCCTTCAGCTAGAAGAGTCAGTGGATGGGTGTCCGTAAAGGGGATGCTAGAGAGCGTCCTGACGATAATGTAATGCATCAAGTCTGTTGCTGGAGGGAAAGCAAGGAGACTTACCCCTTTCAATACTCATGGCAGTATGGTAAAGCAGCGTGACTGCTTCCACAATTAACCTGGTGAGGTCAAGTGAGACTTGTCCTTATCAACTGTAAATAGTTCAAGTTGGAGTAGCCTACTATTCCCTTCTTCAATCCAAGTTCCACAATAAATTCCAAAAACCAAAACCCTGGACTGTTGAGTAACGAGCCATTGGGAGTATGGATGAATGTGTGAACTGTCCCTAAGTGACTGACTGCAGGTAATCAGAGGAGGCCCAAGAAGTCATCACACAGCAAGCCCTACGGAGAAAGTGTTACACTTGCTTCCATAGTTAAGTCATATGGATGATGATTGCACAGCCTTACTGTATATTGCAATGATCTTTAAACTATGGGCATACATTTTTAAAGAATTACAGCAAAATATTATATGCATCCAAAGTGAACACCTACACACATGAAATATTTATAAAAGATTAGAAACAGAGTGTGAGGTTTCTTCAATCTCAGCATGGTAAAGCCGTTAATGGTAATGGTTAGCACAGATTTTCAGTGCTATCTTTTTTTTTTTTTTTTATATATTAGATTGCCATCCGATAGTTGATATGCCATCCCACACTATAGAACATTTAGAGTTCATTTTTATACAAACATTAATACAATGGTCTGCACTGTGCTTTACAATGCCTACTGGATACAATTAGAAACAGAATGACATGCGGCTTCATAAAATGTTGTCATATTGAAAAGGCAGGAGTGCAGTCATTTTTGTGATTAGGTTCGCGTATTGTGGACTTTTAAAGTTAGTGATGCTTTATGTTCGCTAATATGTTGTTTCTCAGTGGGGAAAAACCTTTTTGAAGCCTTTTTATCAAAGGGATTTGCTAACTGACTTTCTTACAATACATGATACAGGGGAATAAAAAGCTAGCAAAAGCAAAGAACACCAAAATGGATTAGAATGTCATAAATAATAGGTACGTGTTTGGTAAATTTTAGTCAATATGTGAGTTAACAAAACTTTTTTTCATTTAATTTATAGCTGCAGATGCAAGCACATGATGTGTAGTAAATGGTCTATTTATTTGAGTAAATAAAAATAGATGAATACCTAATAACAAAGTCACAAAAGCAAATATCAGTTAATTCTTTTTATTATACATTTAGTGTGCTGCATTGTCAAATATCAGTTACTCGACACTTTTTCTAAAACATTTGCTGCATAGCTGTGAACTAATAATTACTTCACACTACTAAAATATTTACCAGAATTGCTTTATTTAACATAGATTATCATATCCTGCAGTCTGTCTATCGAATTAACAGCAGTTCATTTCTTAGCCCCCTGTTTTTTTATCTTTTGATTCTGCTAGTAGATCTGTTATTATTCCACTTTTTTTCAGGGGGACAACATTGTTTGCTGCAGTGAAACTGCTCTGCAATGTGTTGGCCCTGTAGACAGGATAGTGTTTGATCAGTCTTTTTCAACCAGAGTGCCTTCAGGTTTCTTCAGGGGTGCCTTGGCAAAATGCCTAAAAGTTGCCCAAAAACTGTATACAAGCCACCCGGTGGATGAAGCCTGCCTTATTGTTACACAAAGCCACCGGTTTTCATTGTGTACCATTACAACCTTCCAGCGGCTGGTGTCCTAACAACCAATGACATTATTGTTGATAAGGAGGATGTCAGGAACCTGCACAACAGCCTCCTTTGCCCCTCCTCCACCCATCTCAGTCAACACTGGGGTTATTTTAGCTGTGAGGGATAGATACTGAAGGGGAAGAGAAACACTGGAATGCTAGTTATTACGATTGTGCAACCATGTGTTTGATTTGGAAGCATAAATCGTTGGGTGTCCTACATGTGTGGATATTACTGTGTTCTGTAAAACTTTTAGTTTAATTTTTTACACATTAGAATGGGGTGCACTAAGAATATGCAGAATTTTAAAGGCTGCCCTGACAGAAAAAAAGAGTTAAAGCGGTTGTAAACCCTAGAAAAGAAAAAAAAAAAAAACCTGCAAGACAAAGGCATAATGGGCTAGTATGCATCGCATACTAGTCCATTATGTGTAACTTACCTTAGAACAAAGCCCCGACACGGACCCCCGGACATCGCTGCGGGCGCTGCCATGATCCCTCGCCATCTCTTCCGCAATTCGGCGGCTCCGGCGCGGTGATTGGCTGGAGCCGCGATGATGTCACTCCCGCGCATGCACGCAGGAGTGATTTTCCAGGAAGCTCCCGGCAAATTAATTGAAGGTCCCCCCGGACCCTCAGAGCGCATGCGCCGCTCGTGAGAGCGGCTGCATGCACTGTAAATATCTCCTAAACCATGCCAGTTTAGGAGATATTATTTGTACCTACAGGTAAGCCTTATTATAGGCTTACCTGTAGGTAAAAGTGTCAAAAACCGGGATACTACCACTATATTGATTTTCAGTTAGTGACATACAAACTAAAGCCTACCCCTAGTTAACACTTTTCGGTCTGGTGGTGTCAAAGGTCACCTTCACCATTTTCTTACAACCATGTTGTAAGGATTTTAAGTTCGGCGGAGACCAACACCATAACAATGAAATGGCACCACTCTTTGCAGCCTTTTTCTGTGAGCCCTTCAGTGGAAGTGGATTGAATGGCATTAGGCATCAAGCAACCTGAAAGAAGAGTGGTGCCGATCGCAGCAAAGGCGAGCCTGCAAGAGAGAGCACCAAGCTTCAGGGGCGTTTTAGCCACTCCTGGAGATAAACTTTTTTATTAAATGCCAAAGTTGAACTATGAAGAAGAACTGAATATATATGCACTTCTAAAAAAGTTAATATTTTTCATTGTACAATACAGTACTGTATACGAGAGTGATGACACTGAAAGAACACAAGCAGTTTGCTTTCTGTTACCCCTTTACCACCTGCCTGGAATATTTGCCTGGCATACTACATATTGATGTAGTTGAATTTTGGAGATATTAGTACCTGTGGGATGCCACAGAGCAATAGAATACAGTGTACCATAAACAAATGTTAGTGCTTATGTAGTTATGTTCTAGAAAAGGCCTTATATAGAATTACTAAAACCACCAACAGGATAAAGTAAATTGCAAATCCGCTGGATGTTTGGGATTTTGAGAAAATTGTATCTCTTGGGACTTTTCTATACAAAGATACAAATGTACATTTGACATAGATTGATGTAACAGATTAGAAATCTAATTGTGTGTGATTACCATTTAAATAGTTCCCATGACTACAAATTAATTTGGCTTTTCTTGTTAAAACACCAGTCATAATGAAATTCATTTATATTAATATGTGAAGGTCTTTGGTACACCCTTATAAATTGCTTTGCAATTGGTCATTAATTAGAATGTCATTAAATATATTGTCACCCTATTAATATCAAGCTTAAGGTGAATCTACATGAGTTAGACCATTAGGAAACAGTTTCTGGCTCTTTAGATGAAACTTACTGAATACATTCAGAATTTCACTTTTTTTTTCATTTAAAATAAATTCAGAAGGATCCAGATTAGCATTGGTGCAGTTGTTTGTGCTTTTTCATGAGCTTTGGATAGATTTGCAACAGTGCTATTTTTATTATACCAGATTGTATCATACTATGAATCCTAAATAATACAAAATCCAGCGAGGTAGGAGTTTATTTTTTATTTTTTCAACAAAATGAAGCCCGGCAGCTGTATAACAAAAATCTGAGAAAACTTTCCACGGAACTTAGTGAATGTAGTGAAATTTCACATTGCGAAGATTACCCGATCATGTGCAAGGAAAATAAAAATAATTGCATTTTTGCTTGCACGTGGATTATATGATAGAAGTCAGCAGAGCCTCACTTCATACAGTAAACTCAGGGGAAAATCCCCTTGCAATGTGAACAATCCATTTGACCTTATTTAAGGTGAAGTGTGGTAAAAAAAAAATAGGTATATATATATATATATATATATATATATATATATATACCTATCTCACCTATATTGCTGTTGCATCGGTCTGATGCTGCAGCTGTCCCCCACTGGCTCTAAGCCCCAAAACTGAGCGATCACATGAGCGCTCAGTTCTTGGGTCCACTCTCAGTCACCACCATGTGCTCTGCCCCTCCAGTGCTCACTGGCAGGAGAGAGGGGGCAGTAGTAGCTGGTTCAAGCTCAACCAAACTCTGAGAGGCTGAGCAAGCTGGCGGTCAGGTATCTAGGGGGATTCTGGTATTATTGTTGGGATACATCCAGAGGTTGGAGCGGCTTTGTGACAGCTGATTCTGGGTCACAAGAAAGCAAATGTAAGTGCACTCCTGTGACCCAGAAGAGAAGTGTGGCCAAAAAAGCTTTGGCCATACTTCTCTTTTCAATTATCCTCTAAGATTTAAATATAAAGGTATCACTTTGAATAAACTGACACTAGCAGAGATCATCATGATTTGTATAGATAATCAGTATAGCTTTGAGGCCAAGCTCTGCCATAACTGAAAGATCTGAATTTAGGAAGTTTAGTAATGCTGAACAATGGTAATCTTAGAATAACCAAATTCTGGGCTCTCAGAAGTCTACATTTAATATAGATATCACCCCCTTTACCAGCAAAATAAATTACAGTTCTAATTGTAAACTCATTAATGGTATTATTGATCCCTAGAAATAACCCCATTGTCACTGAGGTGTAAGAAAGGGGTTTAATTATGTTACATTGGTAAGACTGACTGGTATTTTGATTTTTTTGAATTTTATAACTGCACTTTTTTATGGCTTTTTTATGGCGAAAGTTTGAGCAATTGGAAGAAAAAAATAAGTGTAGCAAAAGGAATTGCATAGTACCATCTGCTGCATTTTTGCTTTCATTCACCTAATCATATAAGCTGAAAATTTCTAGGGGAAATGTACACTTCCTCATTGTTATCTGGTTTGCCATAGCGAGAAGGAAAAAATATTTTAATTGTCGCCAATATTAAATTACAACTGACTGCATTTTGAACTGGTAAAATAATTTTAACAACATTAAGTCTAAAAAATGTAACCTCACTTTTTCCATATTCTCAAATATTCTGACTCCCAGCTTACAATAAAAATAGCAAAAAAAAAAAATAAAAAATGTCACTTTACTCCAATAAGTCTTAAAGGAGAACAGTTGTTTAAAACGAATATAGCGTGGGTGGGGGCAACTCCATGTGGGCACAGCATTAAACTACCATTGCCAACTGCACCATCACAATGAAAACTATTACTAGTATTATTAAATACTCTCCCTCTGAAGTCACAGCTGAGCTCAGTTAGGGCGATATCACGCGCTTCTCATGTCATATCACGCCTTGAATGTACAAACAAATGGCTACTGCCCCCACCTATAACTGGCCTTCACAACAAGAAGCACATGGAAGGGCAATGCATGTAGAACAAAACCAAAGATAATTCCCACCTCAACTCGCCAGTACATGTTTCTTCTGCAATAAAAGCCAGCCTGCTTCCTGTCGGCTAACTGAACTTCCGTTACGCTTTAATGCATATGAAGAGATGGGAAGTTGTTTGTTGTCCAAAGCAATCAGGACAGCCCAGGGTGGCACTGCTTGCCCAAAGATACAGTATGGTATGTGAGCCTTTTCAAATGTGTGCTAAAAGTTGTTGTTTTTTTAATTGCAACTCTACTTTCCTCATACCCTTGAGAAAGTCACGTGTGAGAGTGACGCAACGCGTCAGGGGGGGGGGGCGGATGACGTCACGTCCGGTCTACGGCCATGTCTGGAAGTTTACATTCTGTCTACACTGTGATTTTGGGGAATGAGTACCTTGTTTTAAATGTAAGTCATTTATGTTTTTTCAATAAATATTTTGATGTACTACACAATGAAGCCCCTTCTTGTTATATCCTTATGATGGAGAGAGACAAGGGGACCCTTTGTAAAATAGGAATCACCATCCATCAGCTTTCCTGCTACCCTGGTTGGAGCCATTTAAGAGATAGTGTCCTTATACCACGCTTATTACAACTATTGTAGAGGTGAGCGGCCATTGCACTCAGTGTCAGATTCACTGCAAGGGTTGTTCACATCACTTTTGGAATTGAATGCACATCACGTTATTTGGACCACCATTGTTTGCTGCTATTTGCACTTTTTTGCACATGAACTTTTACTATGAACTTTTACATACAATCATTTTTATTTATTTATTTATATCACGTATCTTCACGTCAGCACTTTATGGACTAAAATATATATATTTTTGGATCATCATTATGATACATTATTAATATAGTGATATCATTATTTCACATATATCTTCACATCAGCACTTTGTTTTTGGTTTGGCGTATTATGTCATTTATTTATTTACATTATCACGTATTGTTGCACACTAGCACTTTATGGACCATTTTGCATTTTTGTTTATTTTTGGTCCTTCTGCACAATACCTTTTTGTTTGTAATTTATTTATTTATTTGCACTTTATACAGTGTCCATGTGTTATATATTTAAGATTTTTATTGAGTTCACTTTGAATTTAGCACTGATTTATTTTAGTTATTTGATTACTTTCCTTATTGCTATTCTAAATGTGTCTTAACTACATTCTTGTATATGTGTCTTTTGTGTGTTATATTTCTCCTATCTGCTTTAATTACAGAGAACAGTACAAATTGGTACAGTAGCAGGAACAATAATCTCAATAACGATGGACAGCAAGTCAGCTTTTGTAAAATGTTCCAAAAATGTAATCAACCTCTCTAAAATATTTCCATTTAACGAATGCCCTTTACATCCAGCAAATGTGTTGATTGCTCAAGAGTGCATGAATGACACAAAATTGCTGTGACAATGCTAAATGCAAGTAGATCTCCCAGCAAATCACAGGAAAGGAAAAGGGCACACATTACCTCTTATCATAGCTTCTGCCTTCACCAAATTGTTATGACACTGGCAAAGAAAATACTTTATCAACATGTATTGAAAATGCTTTTGAAAAATGTTTTGTAAACTAGGCATTATTATCTTCCTATAAATAAAGGATAGGTTGTAAGGCACACCTAACTATGTGTAGTATTGTCATTTCCTTAGGCTGATGTAAAGAACTGTTATTTGTAGTTAACTATATCAATGCACATAATAAAGGACTGCGTTAGATACTGACTTAAATTAGATTAAACTCAACTTCACTCTCTCAATCAACATTGTCTATTTCTAACCCTTATGCTGCTAGCACTAATACATATATAGAAATGTACTGTATATCATTATATTATATGTACATTTTTTACATTTCTTCAGTTAGTTCCAGGGTTATTCTAGCCATGTGCATAGCTGGGAGAAAAAGAATACAATTTGGAGCTGCTGCCCAGGTGGCTTAGGGCCCAGTAACACTGTTGCAGTGCAGTAATGCATGCATTACCACCAAGCATGGTAACACATCACCACACCTTCTCAAAGCATTTATTTTGGAAGGCAGTGCAATCCACTGTGTGTTACCATGCACTCTGCTACCAATATTCTGTTCATTAATGCAGAACAATAGTGTGAATGGATCCTTAGATTCTCAGTTCTTTGCTGCAGTCTAGCCAGGGAAAACCATAATTGATTTACCTCTATGTTTATGATCTCAAAGTGGACACATTGCCTGGCTTTTTAATGAACATTTAGTGACTGACAACAAGATTTTCCATGTTCTCAACCCTGAAAGGCACTGCTTCTCAAGGAGTCAGGACTAGTGTAATATCCTTTGGCATCCTTTGACAAAAAAAACTGATTCCCCTCTCAGTTGAGTTAGATCCATGTCATGCTTTCTGTAGAAACCTTTGCTGCCACTCAGTAGCCAAGTTATAGGTGTGTGCTCTAAATTCTCATTTATTCCACATTACTCTTGGAATACATTTTGTACTGTGTTGCTTGCCTTGCTTATGGATTTATTCAGGTGCAGTTACTGCTGTATCAGTAATGGAAACATCAGTAAAATAACTTTATTATGAAGTTTCTCATTGCTAAGTGTTTTTGTTAGGCTGGCAAATTGAAAACAATATGAATAAAAGCTTATTTATAAGCAATATAGAAATATTGAATAGAGTTAGGATGTAAAATATGGCAAGCAAAACATAAAAGTAATTTGTATACAAAATGTCTATAATTACATTTATTCACGACCTATATTATCAGAGTATAATTTATGCAATAGTAGTCGTTCAGTTCACTACACAGTTGTAGCATAAAGTCAGTCTGAAATGTGTGTAGGATAAACAGGGGTTATAAAATCAAAAATAATTTGTATGCATGAGAATTTTAAAATAAACTTTTTAAAGTCCACTGCACTTTAATAATTGGCGCTATAATAATATCTTAAAAGTGTTTTTTTTCTCCCAAAAATGTTTTTTTATAGACCCAAATCCTCATCTTAAGGATAACTCCACTTTGATGAAAAATGAATATACTGTAGCATATAAAATGTGTAAAAATAAAAACATTTTGTAATCTAAAAAATTGCCTTCCATTTCAATCTAAAGTCCCTATAATTTTCCAAAAATGTTAAAAAAATTCAATGCAAGTAGATTTATTGTGCTTCTGTGTGTCATGTTAAAGTCTGCTTGTGTCACTAAATGACTATGTCACTGAGTTATGGCACTATGACACTAGTTCCCTATCAGATCCACTCCCCTTGTGATTAACAGCAGACATTGTGCTCTTGGCTATGGAATCCACCCATTGTCTGCTGCCCACTAAAAGGAGAGGTGAACCTGATGAGGGACTAGTTTCTCAACTTTCCCACCAGGGTCTGCCCACTGCCCACATCAATGGTTGCAGAAACTAAATCTATATATATATATATATATATATATATATATATATATATATATATATATATATATATATATATATATATATATATTTTTTTTTTTTTTTTAATTCAGGGCAAATGTTGCAAAATCCAAATTTGAGGAACTACCTAAATCTGTTGCATGTTTTGGTAAAGCTACCAAAACTGCCTGCAGGAATTTTTTGAGTCTGCCACACTGCTACTACTTTTTCTTACCATGCCACCGGTAAATTGGTGCAAATGTTTCATTAATTCTCTCCAGAGTGTCTTCTGTTAACTAAATACCAGATACTAAAATCATAATGGCTAGCTGGAATATTCTGTGCTTGTTTGAATACTATACCTGCACTAAATAGTTTGTGAGGAGATGCTGGTGGATACTCCAAAAGCAATAGGGAAGTAGACATTTTTTTCAAAGTAAATTGAAAGAAACCTGTAGATTCTGCTCCCCATAGTCACATGACTCAATGAGGCTGTGTGTCTGGCATAGCCATCAGTGTTTCAGCGGAAGTTTATATGTCATGATGAAAAGAACCAAGGTAAAAATAATTACAGTAGTAATTTAAAGTCCCTGTCCCAGGCAAGCATTTTCCTCCTCCTGTCCCTCCCAATTTCCTTTCACCCATATTTATAATATACACCCTAACTCAGCATCTGTGTCCTTGGCTGGCACTACTTCATGAGTGACAACTGGCAGATCCAGCAATTCAGTTTCTGCCCTCATTGTCCAGCTGCCTCTTTGTGACATCATCATGCCACTGCAGTCTTCTGGATCTTGAATGTATCCTGTAATTGGACAGCCAATAGGAAGTGTCTATCTAGGCAGGAAAGTGGACAACCAAAGAAGAACCCTCCTTCTCTGCAGAGAAGAAAATAGAAGACTCGAGACCTGGCTTGTCACATGACCACAGGATATGGATAAGTAAAATGTTAGTTGGGGGTAGCAAAGGGTAGGAGGAGAGGTCTGCCCAGAGTTCAACTTTAACACACATGCCCTTAAGGGCTATTGAACACATGCATTTGGTAATAGTTGTCCTTCAGCTGATTACTCTACTGGACACCTATGACTCTCACATTTAGCTGATGGATGATATATACAGCTCACTGATATATATATTTATATATATATATATATATATATATATATATATATATATATATATATATATATATATATTTTATCACAGAGTAGACTTTAAACCATTTTACCAGATAAACTGAAATCATGACTCTGTATTCATAACATATGTGACCCACCGTCTATCTATTTCATCCTATTACGCGCCTCTTTTTTCCTACTACTGCCTTTCCTTCCTTGACCTTCAAACAGCTGTTTGACCAGATTGCCTGTCATTTTTGCATGTTATTTGCATTGTTGCTGCACAGATGTATTTGCATTCATATTATTTCAATGCCTAAAAAGAGAATTGCCACTTGTAATTTCTGACATTAGCAATGTTCAGTAAATTGGCCCCAATTAAATACAACATGTTATATGTATGTGGAATACAATGCCCACTTTACAGAAAATGGTTAGCTGTCATAATAATATGTACATTAAATTGTAGTTCTTTCATTTATTGATGACTTTTATTCTACCAATACAACCTGCGGTTTCTTTTTAACTTTCTAGGATCATTTAAAAATAAAATAATAATACCTATGGTTTAACTTGCATGATCAGACTCCATGCATGTTGATAGCAACTCTAGCTTATAAATAATACTGAAATGATACGACTGCCCAGCCTGGTGTATTGGTCATGTGATGTCATATCAGCAATCTTCATCGTTCTCTTTCAAGGCCATATGGATTTTTGTGTGTCTACATTTGGCTCAAGCCACAAAGCTAACACACCAGGATAAGCATCCTTACTTTAAAAAAAGTGAGTTCTTGTTACAGCATGCACAGTTCAGTGGATCAGAGTAGGTTATGTTACATGCCATCCCGGCGTGTCTGACTGTTCACCTGCTAGGAGACCTATAAATGGCAGGCACCTGCCACCATGGCGGTGTCTGCCATTTTCCACAAAAGGGGGCTTGTTTAGGTCAAGGCTGTTAGAGGTGAGCTGCTGATTTCCTTCTACCTGGTAAACTCTGATACATTATGGTATATTTTTTACTCATTGGATCCTTTCCTGTACACAGGGTTCTACTGTGCTGGACCATTGCCGCGGGGGGTATATGATATCTACATGCAGTGGGTGTCTGTATACCCTCACATAAATATATCTTATATATCTTTTGAGCCTTGAACCTCTCTTTCCCCCTTGGTGGATTTTTTTGAACATGCAAGCAATGTCGGTATGCTTTTTACCATTTACTGGTTTATACCCCTTCCCTATTCCCCGATGTTCATGACCTCCAACCCCCCCCCCTTTATTCCCCCCCCTTTATTTCCTCCTTTCCTTCCTCCCCCCGCCTTTCTTTGCCTTTCCATTTTCCTCCCCCCCCCCCCCCGTTCATAGTTACATAGTTACATAGTTACAGAGTAGTTGAGGTTGAATAAAGACAATAGTCCATCCAGTTCAACCTGTTCTCTCTCCTTTTCCCTCCCCTTATTCCCTGTCCCCTTCTTTTCTCTTTTCCACCTCTCTTCTTCATCCTTTTTCCCCCTCCCCTTCTTCTTCCCCTCTCTCCCCCCCTCTGTTTCTCCCCCCTTCCCCCCTTTTTTCCCCTCCTCCCTCCCCCCTTTCCTCCCATCTTTCCCCCCCCCTTTCTTTTCCCCTCCTTTCTTTTCCCATTTTTTCACTTATTCCCTTCCACAGCTCTCCTTCTCTTCCCCCTCCCCCCCCTTTACACACCCATTTCTTTCTCTCCCCTCCTCTTTCCTTTCCCCATCACATTTTATCAACATTCCCCTCACTTGTTCCGGTCCCCACTTCCTTCTGTATCCCCGTCATGGGCAGTTATCTGAGTTATAAAAATTAAAAAAAATTAAGAATAAAATATTTCATCGTTATCCTATCATTATCAGCATCTCCCATGTTCACCAGTGAGAGTGTTTTGGTGGCTACCCCTTGTGCGAAGCCAGTGATTTCCACTGTCTCCAGGTGAACCCAAGCCTTCTCCCCACAAGCTTGCATATATTGAATGTATGCAATGTTTCCATATGAAATTGTTGTATGTCTGTCTTCTATGTTATAGACAATGTGTATTTCATCTTACTACATTCCATTGTTATTACTGCGCCTATATCCTCATGAAGAAGCGGTCTATCCGCGAAACATGTAGAAAATGCACGCTTGGATTTCACATTGCACACTCTTTTACTGACCAACTAAGTATTGTTTGGTTAACTATGTACTGTTGGACATTTGTCCTTTTTTTAATGATTATGTCTTTTCTGTTTTGATTCAATACCCTTTATGTGATGCATTTTAACATGGTACCGTGAAAGTCCCTTTTCTCCATTTCCCATTCCCCCATCTTCAGGGACTGTTGTTGTGGGGAACCGATCCCTGTTTTCCCATACCCCCTGGCTCTGTTTTATCGTTACATCAATCCAATGAAAAATTACAGGCAAATGGAATAGAAATAGCAAATCGATTTGGGCATTCCTAGTTTGGAGGTCTGTGTATGGCCGTGAACTGTGTGCTTGGGCTCTCTAAAATATTTCACAAAAGTAGCTGACTGAGATTTATGTTTAGCATGTTGCATTCATTATAATAATCTCCCTGGTAAAAATGTAACTGCTAAAAAGTTGTAAAGGTCCCTAGTAATAACAAAATATTAATGCTAACATTAATGTCCAGGACATTAAAAACATCAGCGCTAAAAGACAAAGGGAACATGCTTGGAACATTGTGTATGTTACTTGTATCTTCATTTCTTGTATTTGCAAAAATCAATAAAAAACTATTGAAAGTAAAAAAAAAGACCCTCCTCAGTGTGGCAAGCATGGTTAGGTTGGTACCGCTCACTCAATGCGCCTGCTCTTCCGTGAACTCTATATGGTCCTATATGGTGAATCTTAACAAGTCCTACTGTTTGTATGATGATCCCATGTTTCTATATGGCAATACCGTTGTTTTGTTTGACGCCTTTACACCTGTTGGAACTGCTGTATTTCAATGCTTGGAACATTGTGTATGTTACTTGTATCTTCATTTCTTGTATTTGCAAAAATCAATAAAAAACTATTGAAAGTAAAGACAAAGGGAACCCCAAGTCCAGCATAAATAGAAAAGACAGCTGTAGAAGATGGGACTCTTCATATGTCATCCCAGAAGCAAGTTTTTCACCCAAATCACAATAATGTGTAGGCCTTCTGCCCTCTTCAGATATGGGGAAATCCTTCAAGAGAATGACTGAAACAAAAACAAAAAAGAGGACACACCAACCTTGTGCATTACCATTAAAAAATTATTTTATAATTTTTATAAAGAAAAAAAGAGGGATCTGTCTTTAAAAATATGTTAACCTAACTTCCTGCTGGTGAGCCTCACGTGAGTAATTTTACTGGATGTATTCTATATACTTCCCTTTTTGTGAGTATATTACAAAAAAATGTTCACAATTAAGTGATTGTAAACGATCACCTTGTTAAAAAAAAAAAAAAAAAATTTAAAATAGAAATGAAAGGCTAAACGTGTATAGATATAGAAAATAAAAACATTAAAAATACCTTTTTATCCCCTCTTTCTAAGTGATCACATACTCTCTGTTGTCAGCTGCAAAAGAGCTGGAGGGAGGAGAAGCAACAGTACACTGAGCTTCCCAGTGAAAGGCTGCCCAGTGGGTGTGTGTCAGGACAAATCTGATCATTGGAGGATAGCAGGCTGAGTTCCCAGCACAGCTAGAGAACTGATCCCGCTGTGTTTTCCTGCTTAGTGTCGTCAGTTTTTAATAGGAAAGCAGAGGGACATGCAGGAACACCAGTGATTTCAGACAAAGGAAGCAATACAAAGAGAACAGGATACTTTTCATACAAGTACATGGTACAGCAGGCACATATCAGGAATAGGAAATGTTGGATTTACATTAATATCCAAGGTAATGCACCTGGAAAAATGTTTATCTGTACTTGTAAAGAAAATGTAGAGAGTGTGTATTTTATTTTAGAATTAATATTGTCAGACATATGAATAACTTTGTCTGTTCGAAGAGAACAAACATAATGCAGTCTATACACCAATAGCATATATTATGAGATTAAAATCTCTTAATAGCTTTATGTTTAATTTATTTAAAGCAGAACTTTGACCAAAAAAAGATAACAATAAATATCCCAAATACATTTTCTTTTAAAAAACAGCATTTGCTGTTTTTTTTAGGGTTAACAATTACTTTTTTTCTTCTAGTGCTGGATGTCCTCAGTCTGATGGGGAGCATCAATCAATTTACTTCCTCTAAGCACAGGTTATCCTTAACCTAAAGTTAAAGCAATAATCACAAACCAGGCGCTCCTGGGGTGCCTGTAGGGTGGAGGGATAGAAGTAAGCCTGTGAGGCTTCCCAGCGGTTGTTCTGCTGTTAGCCAACTAATGGCTCAGTAAAGAGATTCACACCCAGGGCAGCCATATGAAAAAATCCAGTCCAGAAGTCAAAGCAATAATCACAAATCAGGCGCTCCTGGGGCGCCTTTGGGGTGGAGGGATAGAAGTAAGCCTGTGCGGCTCCCCAGCAGTTTTTCTGCTGTTAGCCAACGAGCATTGGAAGGGTGCTGATACGGACAAAAGTATATGAGGAAGGCAGCGCATGAACCACACCGGAATGCAATGGATAAAGAAGTCAGGTGAACATCCAATATAGAAAGGGTTAACAGTTTATTGGTATTGATAACCGAAAAACAAAGTACATAAAATGCTTACATCCCCCTGGGCTGGAGTGGACAAGGGCACCTGGCAGCAAGCCAGATCATGGCAACCATATAGCTTGTGTTCCACCCTGGTTCCTGGTGTTTCCCCGCAAGTGGCGCCTGTCCGGCTGATGTCACCGCTCCGGAACTACAGCAGAATCCTTTCATCCTCGCGCCGACTGGTTTCTGGCTTTGTGCACACACACCGCTCAGCGGTCCTGTGAGACTGACCTCCTCGCACTTGTGTTGCTTGCTGCCAGGTGCCCTTGCCCACTCCAGCCCAGGGGGATGTAAGCATTTTGCTGCAATATTTTGTTTTCACTGGTCACTATCCCCTGCAAAAATTCTAATGCACCAACAATCCAACTCTAGTTTGAATGTTAGCCAGCATCTGACAACCACTTCCTGTGAGCCCAGACTATCGTGCATGCATCCCATGGGGGTAAGTCATCACAATTACCTGGGCTTGTACCACAGACACTATAATGTCAGATGACCTGAGTTCATTAATTGACTGGCCAGGGGACTGCTATGTAAGGTATGTATAAGGAGAATTTTTTGAAAAGTCATAGTATGTGTGATGGGAAATGTTTAACTGGAGATCTGCTTCAATGTAAAAATTTTTTCCTGAAAGACAGGCTGCTGTTGCTGAGCCTCTTCGTAGGCTGTTGGATAAACATGTCACCTGGAGGTTGTTACAGATTGATGACAAAGCTTTAAAGTTATAAAGAATCTTTTCTCTTCACTCGGTGTGTTAGCACTTTATGATTTACAGAAACCTCTCAACCTTGTACATTATGTTTTTCCACCTATATATCACCGAAAATATCACACTGCAAGTGGAAGCTCTGAAGCTCCACTTTCTTACCATTTTAGGTTGAATCCTTTATAATACCTCATACAAAGGCATGAGATGTTGCGTGCATTACTGCAGCTGACCCTGAATGAGGGTCTTTGTGGAAAAGCAGGGTAAAAATTCTGAAGGACATCCAAGTTGTTTTATGCCGGAAGAGCTTGCAATAAGCTCTCTGTGGTAACCAACATGGTTATTTGAATGGTATTCTGTGCCAATAAACCTACCATTACTCAACCAGAGCTGTGGTTTTTATACTGAGTGTGACCAAGAAGCCAAATACCTGACTACATATAGATTTGGTGCATTGTAGAGCAAGACATTCTTTCTTCGTTCAGTATTCATGCCAAAAGTGTAGCCCAATCTTTTACTGTGAATTTTATTGTATATGATTGTGCCTGATAATGGTACACAAACTACATCTACTGATTTTAGGCATTTGTGAACAGTACTCAGTAATCGCCAAACATTTGGTGCATGATGAAATACTGGCAAACTTTTCTCTAAAGCGCCTTTCACACACGGACAGTTTGTCCATTTTTCATCCATCCGTAGACAGATGAAAAACAGACATTAATGCATTCCTGTGGAAATACGGATGATCATCCATTTACATCTGTTTTCCTCCGCTTCTGTTAACATTTGTTTTTTTTGAACGGATTAAAGCCCTATTTTTTGTCCGTTAAAAAAACAGATCTAACGAAAAACGAATGGAAAACGAATGACAACGGATGAAAAACGGATGACAATATATGAAAAATGGATGACAATGGATGAAAAATGTATGTGAAACTGATGTTAACCACTTAAGCCCCGGATGATTTGGCTGCTCAAAGACCAGGGCCTATTTTGCGATTCGGCACTGCGTGAATTTAATGGACAATTGCGCGGTCCTGCGATGCTGTACCCGAAATTAAGTTGACGTCCTTTTTTTCCCACAAACAGAGCTTTCTTTTGGTGGTATTTGATCACCTGTGCAATTTTTACTTTTTGCGCAATAAACAAAAAAAGAGCAACAATTTTGAAAAAATAACAATATTTTTCACATTTTTTTATATGAAATTCTCAAAAAAAATGTAAAAATCAAAATTTTCTAACATTTGAGGCCAATTTGTTTTCTGCTACATATTTTTGGTAAAAAAAATCGCAATAAGCGGATTTTGATTGGTTTGCACAAAAGTTATTGCGTTTACTAACTACGGCAAGGATTTATGTCATTTTTATTGTTTTTTTTTTTAACTAATAATGGCGGCGATCTGCAATTTTTTTTGCGGGAATGCGGCGGACAGATTGGACCCCTGACTGACCTGTTTGACACTTTTGGGGGTACCAGTGACATTACTACACTAATAAGTGCTATACATATGCACTGTTACTGTAAAAATGACACTGGCAGGGAAGGGGTTAACTTTATTAGAGATCCAGGGGTTAAGTGTGTCCCTAGGGGCATGCTTCTAACTGTCAAGGGGCGTGGCTTTTGATGTAACCACCGAGACATATGATCCTACATAGCAGGATCGTATAGTCTCTGCTGTTACACCAGGGAGAATGACAGGCGGCTTTGTTTACATTAGCCTCCTGCCTTTCTCCCTCTCCAGCAGGAGATCGCGAGTGACCGGCGGACATCAGAGCCGCTGGTCACTCGCACGGGGATGTCAGGGAAAGAGCGGGGGTGGGAGCGCGCCTCCGGCAGCGCGCGTTCGCCCCCTATTGGCTTGTGGGCGATTGACGTACCGGTACGTCACTTTGCCCAGGAGGGGCTGACCGCCGCAGTATATGTACTTGCGGCGGTCGGCAAGTGGTTAACTGAAAAAAAATATTGACAAAAAAATGTGACTGAACTGATGAAATGAACCGTCCATAGGTGTGAAAGGGGCCTTACTTGTAACACATTGATGCATTACTAGATGTGGTCTAGTGGAATTACTGAACAGAAGGCTTATTGTGAACAAGTAAATGTGAACAAAATCAAATGAAATGTAACCTATAAAATACACATGTGCATATGCGAAAACAATTCATAAGAAAGTCCAAATTGAATATTCAAAACACCACAGTGGCACTTTGCAAGGGAGTTACTCAATCCCTTTTGACAATCACCACTTGGTGGCAACAGGTTCTGCCTGGACGGCCATCTTTACATGTAACTAAGGCTTGGACTGACCCTTAGGCCATTTTAGAATGCAGGAAGTGCTCATTGTAATTTGGAGACCAGCAATTGTGGGATCACCTCCCTTATCGAATACATATAAATACAGGTGTGAGGACTCGCGTGGAGTTTTTGCCCCCCGATGATGTCCCATATGATGAAATGCATTGGGTGGAGCTAACGGAATAGTAAATTTGTGAAACATAGTCTGGAACTTTTTACCATGCATCCTGGGAATTTTTTATATACAAAGTGCATATTTGTTTTACCTATGTGATTTTGCAATAAAAGTTTTATAGTTTAGTCTTCCATTTTGATTTTATGTGGAATTCCAAGCATTATATTGTTGTTATTTGATGTTATTATTCATTGGAAAAATGAGATACACTGTGGAACTCCAGTCAATTAGTATGAGCTGGATTTCGGTTAGATGGGATTGTCATAATACAGGCTGACTTGATTCTGTAGTGGAGTCCTTATGTTCTGGTAAGATTCCACTTCTTACAGTTGATGATGGCTCACATGGTGATTGTCAAAACTAATTGAACACTCCTTCCTTGCAAAGTGTCCGTGCCGTGTTGTGAAGATTCAATTTGGACTTTCTTATGATTTTTTTTTCTTCACATCTGCACATGTGTGTATTTTATATGTTACATTTCATTTTATTTGGGTCACATTTACTTGTTCACATTTAGTGCGGCAATGTACTTAATTACCACTATTAAATAGTTTGTCTGCCACCTACCAGTGCGTTTTCTACCATTGTTTTGTACGGCTCTTTTTGCCCGGATTTTACCTCCAAATCACAGAAAATAATTTTTGTTTACTTATTCCTCCCATGTCCCTCATTTCTGTTCAAGGAATAGTCATGGAAGCAGCCTTTCTATACTTTTTACAGCTACATAGCTCTCTGTACATATTTGTCAGTTTAAAGACCCATTTACTGAGTTGCGAGGAATGTTGCTTTATATATTAATACAACTAATCTGGAATTTCTGGATTTTCATTTAGCAACATCTTCAAGATTTCTTTCTGTAATTTGGAATTGGATTACATTTTACATTCCTAGGCATTCTACATGTTGCATCTGGCAGTCCTGGTCTTTCATTCACACAGTCGATCAAGGATGTACACTGCCAAGAATCAGTGGGGATCACAGGTGTGTGTGCGATCAGCCATGGCCAGGAAGCCTACACAAATCAATGACAGGCACGGCGACTGCGCATAAATGGACATGAGAGGTGTTATGTACAAATAGGAACAGATGAGCATGCCTTGACAAAAAAACTGTCTGTGTCCAGGACCCATCATTCACTTCTAATCGCATTTAACTCCTTAAATGTCTGTTCACAGGCGAACAGCCACAGCGCCTGCCAGCCTATCACTGATTAGTATGGGCTTCCTGGCTGAAGCTGAATGCAAAAGCCTGTGATACCTGCCGGAGATTCACACTCACTCTTGTTGGAGTACGACCTTGCAAATTGTCACCGCTGTTTGCAGTGCCCTGTTAAGTAAACCGATCTCAATGATTGATCTGGTGCACTATTACTCTTGAAGTGATCTATTTATTACATTTAAGAAATATATTTTTTGGTGCAAACTGTATATTATGCTAACCATAAATAAGCATTTTACATATTATACAATGCTAACATTAATTATGAACTTTATAAAACTTGGATTTTGTGAACTTGTACTAGGGATATCCAGCTTGCAGGGGATTGGTAATGCTATATATAAATGGCATGCAGTGAATGTGCTGAATTCCATAAAAGGGTTCTGAGAACAAGTAGGCTTAATAGGCAACATACCTTTCATCTTCTCATAGCAGAGCTTATGTAGTCACTCTGATGAGTCTGCAGCAGCACAGAGAATCAATGTCTTATTAACTCTGCTAGGGTTGCTGTTTGTGTAGCTCAGCAGTTGCCCAGAGTCTGACGTCTCCATTTGTGCCTTTATCAGGTGAAAAGCTCTGCTTAAGGGTTCAAGAGCACTCTGCTATTGCAGAGTTTTTTGCAATCAATACTGACTGTGAAAGTGCAAGTGTTAAGAACTTATTCCAAGTATTTTGCGCTTGCGGACAATAATATATTCTGTTGTTCGGGTAAGAAACCTTTCATGTATAACTTGGACTAGGGCACAGGAAATCAAATATTCACATTTTAAAAACATTTTTGTAACATACTGCATATATACAGTATATACAGTGCTCAGCATAAATGAGTACACCCCTTTTGAAAACTAAGATTGCAATCAATATCTCAATGAACACAAGAACAATTTCCAACATTTTGACAAAACTGAGTTTTATAGAACATTTGTTTAGCTCCTTTACATGAAAGTAAGATTAATAATATAACTTAGATTACATAATCTTCAGTATTACTTAAATTAGCTGATGAAACCATGAATACACCAACAACTACTACATTTAGTAATTTGTATGACCTCCATGATTTGTAAGGATAGCACAAAGTCTTCTAGGCATGGAATAAACAAGTTGGCGATATATTTCAACATTTCTCTTTTTCCATTCTTCAAGAACAACCTCTATTAGAGCCTAGCTGGAGCATGATGCTCAACTTGTCTCTTCAGAATTCCCCATAAATGTTTGATTGGGTTCAGATCAGGAGACATACTTGGCCACTGAATCACTTTCACCCTGTTCTTCAGAAATGCAACAGTGGCCTTAGATGTGTGTTTTGGATCATTGTCATGTTGGAAAAGTGCACGACAACCAAAGTGATCGTAGCAACTTCTCTTTCAATATAGACCAGTACACCTGTGAATTCATGATACCATTAATGAAATACAGCTCTCTGACCCCAGCAGCACTCATGCAGCCCCACAGAAGGACCACCATGTTTCAGAGTAGTCTTCTTCTTTTTCAGCATGGGTCCTGGTGGGATTTTTGTGCATGGGCTTTAGGAGAGGCTTCCTTTGTGGACGACACACATGCATACCATTCTGTTGTTCTGGTGCTCAGTGTACGCCCCATTGTGTCACCGGAAACAATTACCCCAGTTTGGCTTTCTACTTCTTTAGCTAACTGCAGTGAACTTGCATGGCGATTTTCTTAAACCCTTCTCATCAGAAGACACTTCTGTCGAGGTGTTAACTTGCATGGACAGCCTGGATGTCTCTGCGAGATGGTTGCAGTTCCATCTTTGTTAAATTTTACCAATCACTTTTGCTACAGTATTCTGACTGAACAGTAGAGCTTTGCTGATCTTCTTGTAGCCTTCACCTTTCTTGTATAAAGTAATTATTTTCTTTCTCAGGCCTTGTGGCATTTCTCTTCCATGTGGTGCCATTTCTGAAGGCATGACATGAGAAAGGGTTTTCTTTGTTAAGTAATGCCTTTTTAAAATCAACTGTCCGCTGGACACCTATTTAATGAAAAATTAGACCCACCTGTAGTTGAATTCTTGTTAATTAGGATTTTTTTGTCTAAAATGTAGCTTTGCTCCTTAGGCCCCTTTCACACAGGCGAACCGTTCAGATCCGCCTGTCAGTTTTTTTGGCGGATCTGAACGGTCACCTCATGCATCTCTATGGGGCATCGAATGTCAGCGGAGACATGTCCACTGACATCCGATCCGTAAAATCTGGACGGATGGAAACCCTATTTTCCATTTGTCCAGTGGATCGGATGAAAACAGACAGACAGTCCGTTCCCATCCAATTCCCCCATAGAGATGCTTGGGGACCTGATAGCATATGCAAATTAAGAAATCTTAGTTAGAATCAATTGCCCGTATTTGTGGAAGTATTTTGGAGTATAGTGTCCCATAGAAAAGGTTGATTCTGAAAGGAAAGTAAAGGTTTTCTGACAAATCTGTGGGGTGTACTCATTTATGCACTGTGTGTGTGTGTGTATGTATATATATATATATATATATATATATATATATATAGTTGAGATTGGTCTATTTATCTAGGTGACAGGTTTGAGGGATTATTTTTTTTTCTTGGCTTACATTGGTCCTTGTGCAAGGAACTGAAACCTATTTCCATAATAGTCTTGCCTCTGGGTGTTCAAGTTGAACTTTCTGTGTAATGCAGAAAGCACCCCTATACACAGCACTTGGTTTTCTGAGCCTTTGATTTCTTTTTTGGTGGGGGTTATGTATAGCACAACCTTATTTGACATGCTAAATAAACAATGGTATAAAGATCAAAGAGACATTTAACTATATTATGTATTACAATATAACATTTGCCTCATGTGCTACACCTGTAAACTAACAGAATATATACAGTATCTCACAAAAATTAGTACACCCCTCACATTTTTGTAAATATTTTATTATATTTTTTCATGTGACAATACTGAAGAAATGACACTTTACTACAATGTAAAGTAGTGAGTGTACAGCTTGTATAACCGTGTAAATTTGCTGTTCCCTCAAAATAACTCAACACACAGCTATTAATGTCTAAACCACTGACAACAAAAGTGAGTACAACCCTAAGTGAAAATGTCCAAATTGGCCCAATTAGCTATTTTCCCTCCCAGTGTCATGTGGCTCGTTAGTGTTGCAAGGTCTCAGGTGTGAATGGGAAGCAGGTGTGTTAAATTTGGTGTTATCGCTCTCACTCTCTCATATTGGTCACTGGAAGTTCAACATGGCACCTCATGGCAAATAACTCTCTGAGGATCTGATAAAAAGATAAAGATGGCCTAGGCTATAAGAAGATTGCTAAGACCCTGAAACTGAGATGCAGCACGGTGACCAAGACTATACAGCGATTTAACAGGACAGGTTTCACTCAGAACAGGCCTCGCCACTGTTGACCAAAGTAGTTTAGTGCATGTGCTCATTGTCATATACAGAATTTGTTTATGGGAAATAGACGTAGGAGTGCCGCCAAGGTAAACTTATTTGGTTTAAATGGTGACAAGCATGCGTGGCAGCAACCAGGTGAGGAGTATAAAGACAAGTGTGTCTTGCCTACAGTCAAGCATGGTGGTGGGAGTGTCATGGTCTGGGGCTGCATGAGTGCTGCCGTCACTGGGGAGCTACAGTTTATTGAGGGAATCATGAATGCCAACATGTACTGTGACATACTGAAGCAGAGCATGATCCCCTCCTTTCAGAGACTGGACTGCAGGGCAGTATTGCAACATGATAACGACTGCAAACACACCTCCAAATCGACCACTGCCTTGCTAAAGAAGCTGAGGGTAAAGGTGATGGACTGGCCAGGCATGTCTCCAGACCTAAACCCTAATAAGCATCTGTTGGGCATCCTCAAACGGAAGGTGGAAGAGCGCAAGGTGTCTAACATCCACTGGCTCCAAGATGTCATTATGGAGGAGTGGAAGAGGACTCCAGTGGCAAACTATGAAGCTCTGGTGAACTCCATGCCCAAGAGGATTAAGGCAGTGCTGGAAAATAATGGTGGCTGCACAAAATATTGACACTTTGGGCCCAATTTGGAGATTTTCACTTAGGGGTGTACTCACTTTTGTTGGCAGCGGTTTAGTTTAGTGTGTTGAGTTATTTTGAGGGGACAGCAAATTTACACGGTTATAAAAGCTGTACACTCACTACTTTACATTGTAGCAAAGTGTCATTTCTTCAGTGTTGTCACATGAAAAGATATAATAAAAAATTTACAAAAATGTGAGGGGTGTACTCACTTTTTAAAGAGATAAGTGGGCAGTCCTGGATGGAACGTGCAGTAATGCACTGAAATGTACTGCGTTAATTGTGCAGTAACGCACTGAAATATACTGCAGGAAACCTACCCTGACAAAATAAACTGACCCTAAAGTATAAATGAATGGTCAGACTAGATTCACATTAAACTGATATTCTACACTGACAAAAGAATCACAATAGCACACTAACTCGCTAGTAGCACTGAACAGAGGCTTGCTCTATCTCTCTCCATGCCAATTTTACACTGCAAATGGCCGCTATGGGGGGGAAAAGTTTCATAGTTTGGGGCGGGACTAAGAGCAATGAGCCATGATTGGCTAGAGTCATCATTACTTTCTCCAGTCATGGCTCTGACAGTGCTCTGTGCACCGATTGGGCAAAGCTTTCATTGCTTCAGCTAATCAGGGCTTCCAATGCGCATTGCATTGTGGTCATTCATCGGGCTGAACAAATGGTCTAATACCCTGATAATTTGGGTGTGTGTCGAATGGGCGAACAGCCAATGTTCGGCCAAAACTCATGCTTGGGCCGAACCATTCACCCAACTCTATTACCAACTATAACAGGTCTTAATTTTAATAAGGGGTGCCAGGGGTTTGCAATCTAGTGGGGCCACTGTATAATACTTGTGGCCTTGACAGGAATCTAGCTCCCTCCGTGTTGTTGTTCCTTTCCATTTATTTCTTGGATTTCCTTCATTGTAAGTTTGTTAAAACAGTTGAACCTCCTACTTCCGGTTCCGGCGCCCATGTAAGAGGCTGTGAGGGACACCGGCTCCGGCACTAACCCGCACATTTAACCCTCCCCAAGAGTCTGGACGAACCTCTCGACTGCACAACCCACTCCCGGACCTCTGGTGTCACCGCAGGATGGATCGATACCTTCGCCCGAACGGCTCCGCCGCACCGCCGCCAATCGAGACCGCGGCTTCAACTCCGGCCTGCAACGAGGCCGTCATGGCGGATGCCGCGCCTTTATCTTCAACGGCCCGGCAAGGTCAGTCTCCATCCCCACTGCCTGACACCCAAATTGCCTCATTTGCCCAGGCTGTCGCCGCACTATTGTCGCCCACAATCACCGAGGCTGTGGACAAAGCAATAGCCTCAGGAATGGCTCAGATCCGCAAGGAACTGGGGGATCACTCCCACAGACTGCAGGAATTGGAGCACAGGTTGTCTGATGTGGAGGACGAGCTACAGGGCTCTTTCTCCATGGATCAACAAGCCAGACAGACCCAGAGATACTTGTTAGACAAATTGGACGATTTAGAGAACCGTTCTCGAAGGAACAACCTCCGGATAATAGGCCTCCCTGAAACCTATGGGGCTGATACCCTCATGGACATAGTCACTACTCGTCTCCCTTTGGCCCTGGGGATCCATACCACATGCACGGCTGAGAGGGCCCACCGTTTGGGGGCCCCATCCAATGACAGGAAGACACCTCGCCCTGTTATAGTGAGATATCTGAACTATAAGGATCGGCAAAACATCCTCAAATCATTCCGCAACGCAAAAAAAAAATCCAAGTTGATGGCCACAAGTTGTTGGTCTTTGCAGACTACTCGCAGGAGGTAACAAGGCGTAGAAAAGCATTTCAGCCGCTTTGCCAAGCACTATACCGAAAATCTATTAAATTCACCTTGGCATACCCTGCTACTTTACGTTTCTCGGACTTGTCAGGGGAACAAAAATCGTTCACGTATCCTGAGGAAGCCATGCATTTTCTCGAGCGCCACTTCAACATCCAGGTGGATATGCCTGCAACGCCTTCTCCCCAACGCCCGCAGGGGGCTAGAGAACAACGCAGCCCGAGGAAAGACCCGGCGAAAAAGCGTCGCACCAATGGATCTGCGTCCCGCCAAAGACAACGCTGAGCGCCTTGATCTTCCTTTGATGTGACGACACCCTTTTCAAGTATTGGATGCCTTTTTTCTATCCTATCCTTTAGTACCGTTGTTAGGGACATTGCTGGCACCAGCGCTGGCAATGGTTTGCTCTTCAAACACCACGACTGCCACTGCACCCTACGGTTTGGGACGCTATATTGCTGACCTGCATGCTCTCAGCAATATTTCTTTTGTGATCCGCACTACACGGAACTGTACACTCACGTTCACCTTTGCGGATCTACATAAGGTCGTATGATATTTGAGATGTTCTACTGCATTGGTTCCTTCATCTTTGATGAAATGTTATGTTATCTGCTCTGACGCTATTCATTCCTTTTTGTTACGATTATGCACAGCCTTACAGTTATCCAGCCTTGCCCTAGCCCTTGGCATGTATGATCATCGCTTCCATCCGGCTTAAGCGGTCGATCCAACCTATACGCTTTTGGTTTGACCCAGACGTAGATCATAGGGATTCCGGTAACGCTGTCCATAAGCATGTCTCCCTACATGAGGAAAAAAGTGAAGTCCCGATGTTTTTGGTTTTCCACCCTTTACCTCCTTCCTCTGACCCATGTTGGGTCAAGTTACCCCTTCCCTGTACCTACCTGTAAGCTAGGATCCAATGACTCATTCCCATGGTGTATAGGTCACTTGCCTACCTTGGTATACTACACATGGCACCGTCTCACTACCCTTGTTGCTCTGTACTGCTTCGCGGCTCAATCCTACCCACATGATCCCCCATGACCGTAGTCTCATGGAACGTTAAGGGTCTCAGGTCGCCTCATAAGCGGATGGCCGTCCTTAGACACCTGAAGCGTCTACGGGCGGACATAGCCATATTACAGGAATCCCATTTGGAGGAGAGCGACTTCTGTAGAATGAAAAAACTTTGGGTAGGGCAGGTATATGGTTCACCGGCAGTTAAGGGTAAATCGGGAGTCTTAATTCTTATTCATAAGAACTATACTGCCACGGTAAAACACGCCCACTTTGACAAGGAAGGACGTATAGCTCTACTACATCTCACCGACTCTCATCAAGACTGGGTGGTGGCTGGGGTGTACGCTCCTACGACCCCCTCAACGACGTTTTTTCAGACACTGTCTCATGACTTGGCCCCCTTTCTGCACCTGCCATTACTGGTGGCAGGTGACTTTAACCAACTTATGTCCCCATCAGAAGATAGGTCTCATGCAATAGGCTCTTCACCTGCCTCACGGCACTATCACTCCCCCCTGTTACTCCATATGACGGAAAGCCTACACTTGACGGATGCCTGGCGTCTGTCTAACCCTACGGGCAGAGAGTTCACTTTTTTCTCCCACCCCCACCGTACACTCTCGCGGATTGATTACACATTGACGAATGACAAACTGCTCCCATACACTGGCGCACCTAAAATACACGACATTGCCATCTCGGACCACGCCCCCATCTCGATAGACATCTCCATATTCGCCCACGCACCTTCCTTCAAACACTGGCGATTCCCCTCATATCTAGCCAAAGACCCAGGGGTGGTCACGCTCATCCAGGACGCGTGGTCGGAATTCATGGACACCAATGCCTCCTCCTCTATATCCCCTACCCTATTATGGGAAACGGGCAAAGCGGTTCTTCGGGGGCCGCATCATCTCCTACGCGTCAGCTTACAAGAAACGCATCGCACAAGCCTATGTGACTGCCAGCACTTCCCTCAGGGAAGCTCAGGCGACCCTATATCACACTAACACCCCTGAACACAGAGAGGTGTGGCGTAAAGCGAAGGAAGCTTTTGACAAATGGGCCGACACCAGGGAACGCCTCTATAGAACCCAGCAGGAGTGGAAATATCACTCCTTTGGGAACAAACCGGGAAAGCTACTAGCCTCCCTATGCCGGGCCCCCTTTACACCTACCCACGTCACCTCCCTGAGAGACTCAGACGGCAACCTGGTAGACTCCCCTTCAGACATCAATAGGGTATTTGCGGACTTCTACACCTCACTGTATAGCCACGAACCCTGCGACGAGGCCGTGGCCTCTCGCTGGCTGTCCTCGGTTGACCTCCCCAAGGTGACTACTGATCAACTGGCATCTCTGAACGCTCCGATAACATTGGAGGAAGTGCGCGACACCATTCAAGGGCTGTCACCCGGGAAATCTCCTGGGCCTGATGGCTACACTCCCGAGTTCTACAAACTGGCTAGGGACCTACTCGCACCTACCCTCCAGTCAGTCTTCCACCACATTTTGACTGGTCACCCCTATCCGCCCACGGGCTACCAAGCCCATATCAAGCTGATATATAAAAAGGGTAAGGACCCCAGAGACCCGGGATCATATAGGCCTATTTCCCTATTGAACATAGACTCCAAACTGCTCTCCAAGATTATCGCAGGTAGACTGGCGCTCATACTTCCTACGCTCATACATCCTGCCCAAGCAGGATTCACCAAAGGCAGGTCAGCAACATCTAATATAAGGAAGGTCCTACTGGCACTTGAGGTCTCAAGACTGAACCCAAACAACCAGGCAGCCATTATCACCCTAGATGCCGAAAAGGCTTTTGATAATGTTAATATACAGTGGCTAGATAAGGTGTTGTCCTGCTTCGGCTTCTCGGGCCCCTTCCTACACATGATCAGGACCATGTACGCCTCCCCCGCAGCTCAGGTGGTAGTAGCCGGCCACGCCTCGCAACCCTTTCAACTGTTTAAAGGTACTAGGCAGGGGTGCCCATTGTCACCCCTGCTGTTTAACTTGGCTCTGGAACCACTATCCAGATTTATGCTGACGCACCCTGAGCTCCGGGGTATTGAGGTGGGACAGGAAGAGCTACATACGGCGATGTTCGCCGACGATGTGTTGATATTTACTGCAGACCCTGGCCACGACCTGCCTATCATACAACAAATTTTTGCGGACTACCGGCATTGCTCGGGCCTCCGCATCAATTTCACTAAAAGCGAGGTACTCCCCCTGAACACCACGCAAACCCCACAATGGGCGTCTTCTTCTCCACTTTGCATCACCACAAGCCACATCACCTACTTGGGAGTTAACATAGGGCCCTTCTCGTCCTCTTTATACAGGCTAAACTTCACTCCTGTTATAGACAAGATGATAGCCGAACTGAAGAATTGGGCAGATCTCCCGCTATCGTTCAAGGGCAGATGCCACCTATACAAAATGGCTACCTTCCCTAAATTGCTTTACCCTCTTCAAACACTGCCACTTCTCCTAAAACATACTGACGTCAAAAAGTTACATAGAGCTGTATCTCTCTTCTTATGGAAGGGGAAACGGGCCAGAATCTCAATGTCTAAGCTACACTTATCTACGCGAGAGGGGGGTGTGGACCTTCCGAACACCCGCATATATAATGTGGTCTGCTTGCTACGATCATGTATGGATTGGTTGAGCCGCGAATCGAGATACACCAACTTCTCCCTGGAATCGCAGTTGGCTGCCCCTTATGATCTCACAGCACTGCTGCACTGCGGGATCGCGGACTTGCCTGTGTCTCTGGGATGCAATCTTCTGCTCAGGGACACTGTGATGGCGTGGAGGGAGCTGCGGAAACGCTTTAAGTTGCCCCAGCGTCTCTCCAGCTATCTACCTATCCGTAACCACCCCATGTTCCCGCAGGCACAGCAGTGCTCGGCTTATGAGGAGTGGGCAAGGCGAGGGATCACTAAATTTGCGCAGTTGTATGATACCTTAACTGGTAAACCTCTTCCCTTTGCAGCATTCATGGCAAAGTTCAACCTTACGTCTGACCATTTTTTTATACTTCCATCAGTGTGTAAGCTTTGTGGACTCTCTCTGCCACACACCTTTGAACCGCTTTAGAACTTCCGTCCTGGATACTTGGATACAACAACACAAGCACAAAATATCCCACATGTATAAACCGTTGCACTCTGAACTCTATCAGGGGACCTCCACCCAGGTTGCTAGGGCATGGAATGCTCAGCTTCAGTCCGACGACGCCCACCTCCGCATCCTGTCAGGGTACCTGACCACACGCCGCTTTATAACCAATGAGTTTTGGAGGGAGCAGCAATTTAAGATCATGCACCGAGCATATCTCCCTCATATCAGATGGTCTTCGGACATTTCTCATCACTTCTGCACACTGTGCAAGATACAATTCCCCTCTCTGCTTCACAAGTTCTGGCAATGTCCTCCTATATCCGCCTACTGGGACAAAGTGCTACGATACATAGCCAGATACACGGGGATTTCCCTACCAAAAGACATCTATCTCCTGCTGTTTGGTGACCTCTCACTGCAAATACTGCCACTGCCCAAACACTCAAGGAAACCCCTACTGGACTACAAACTGTGGATACTAACCTGCCTCATGGTAACACGCAGATTAATACTAAAGCATTGGATGACCTCCGAACCTCCCACCGTCCGCGAATTACATAATGACTTATCTATTCTCAGGGATAGGGAGCTGGTGGGCTTGCAATATTCCTCCTCCAGTGGACATAACCGCCTGCTCAGAAAATGGTCTGCTTCCCCCCCCCCGGGGGACAGCACCCCCCTCTGTGATCTGACCTGACCCAGAATGTTATGACACGAAATGTTTGATGGTTTACTTTTTTCCTTAGGCTGATCACGCTCCGCTCTCACACTCACGCTGATCTATATGGGAACCGAGCGTCATCACTCTTCGCCAGCATCTAGACAGGTGATCTCAGGTATTCTTGTCATAAAGGGTAAATGAGACGGTGACCTACAATGTTTACTACTTGCATGCATGTCATTGTATGCTTCTCAAGGCGGGCTCTGAACCCGCCTCTTTTGCTTTTACTGATTTTGCGTAATAATTTCTCTAGCTTCACCCTTCTCCCTCCCTCCTCCCTCTCCCTGCCCTCTTCCCTCCCTGTCCTTCCCCCCCCTCCCCCTACCCAGATCCACCTTTCCACTCCCATATTTCCCCTCCCTCCTACTACCCTCTACCATACTCCCCTTGTTACTATACAGGAAACTGGTAACTCTGCTACCGCAGTCACCCATGCCCCCCTTTCAATAACGCCCTCCCGTGCAGTTTCTCAAAAGTTTTCTCAGGTTAACTGTTATGACCGTTATGCACTCTGTTATACCATGTTGTACGCACCACACCCGCTGTATATTCTCGTGTGGTCATGTTGTTTATTGTTGTTGTACAGAGTTGAACTCTAATAAAATGTTTTTCAAAAAAAAAAAAACAGTTGAACCTCCTAACCATGTTTACATGCTTTATGTATTGAGCTGTAGCCACACAGTTCCTTCTTTTAGCCATTTGTGTTAAAAAGCAAGTGTACCTAACACTGTATGTCCACAGCATGTGCAAATTATTTAAAATAGTTACAGTTTGGGTGGAGTTGATATTTTTGACTTGTATACCTAGCTTTGCATACTTATGTCCTTCATCCTAGTCAAAGCTTAACATATTGTTAGGATATCCTACAAGGGTGCCCCCTTACATTTATTCAGATGCATGTTGAAAACCCATGTCTTCAGGCAAGCATATTATCTGGCTTATAAATTATTTTCATCCACTGTTTCACCTCTGGTAGCTCCTCTATTATCCCAAGAGGCACATGCTGTTGGCTTTTATTTGGTTTACGCATTTCTTTGCCTCCTATTTCTTTTCTGCGTCCCTGGCATTGATAGGCAGGGTTCTTCCTCCTTCATTAACATGTTATTGCTGCATGTGATCCTTTATACATGTGTATGTACACCCCTTTTTATTTGTACTGTCTGGATTAGCCTTGTTTGTACTATTATTTTTTCCAATCTGTTCTGTCTGTATTACTCTTGTTTTTATCACTGTATAAAATGTCTATAAAGAATAACTTTAGAACACAGGGATTGTCTATTAAAGACACTAATCCTTTAATTCACCTATATGAGCAGTTGTGTGGGAGTTTAATATTGTTATTCTTCCAATTCTGTGAAAATATTCAGGTCTCCAGTTTAGAATTTTATAAATTACAATAATTAGGGGCTTTGTTGCTTGACATCACATAGAATACAAAGCTGGGTACTTCAGAGCACTTGTATGTAATACTTCACTTTAACTTTACATTTGGTGTGCTATTTTACCTAATTCTTTTCTTTAGGCTATTAACATTCAAATGTTTCAAATGGAGCTGTCGAATTGATTTGAAAAATAGCTTTGGTCTCAGCAGACATCAAATCATTTTTTCCCTTTAGTTCTGGATCTGAAACTTATGACATGGCTAGTGGTATTTTGTAAGCATTTTTGTATTTTTATTTTTTTTTATAACACTGCAAATTTAAAATTTATAATTTGCATATTTATAATGCCCGTATTGTACAATTTCCAAATTTTGTCCAGCATATTTGAAAGATTGATTTTCTTTCTTCCAGTGCGTGTATTGATGTTTTTGTGTTGTTTTTTTGAGGTTTTCTATTTTCCAAAGGATGTGGAAGATTTTTTGGCTTACACTATCATAATTAAGCGTAATTATAAATTGCAATACAAGTGGTTTGGATGTTTTTGGATTGGTAAGATATGCCTGTCCTTATATTACATCGTTTTGGACAAACTGAAGGAGGTTATTCAATCAAATTGTATCATCGATGGTCATCTTTGTTCATTGATCAATTTGACATTCATTTAATAGTTTTTCATGTACTAATTCAGGAGTGCCCAACTGAGCCCTCTGATGTGGCCGATGACCTCCTGCTCTGGGATGGTGGGTCAGCCATCCCAGATCATGGGTTCCTGACCCACCCTCCCAAAGCATCAGCGTTGAGATTGGAGTAAACAAAGCATGCGGCTGCAGTAGAGAGCAGATCCAATTCTTCCTGTAAAGCGCCAGCTCATGTCACAGGCGGAGTGATACCAAATGCACTCCACCTAGGACAGCAAAAGCTGGTGATACTGTACCTGCAGGGTGATTCCTAAAGTGAAGATTGTGTTTAAAGTTCAGTTTTCTTTTACAATTAAAATTACATGGCAGTGGGCACATCTGTTCTAGTTCTGCACTGGTTACTCTGGGCTGCTTTCAAACTGATCCACAGGTGCAGCGTAGTGCATCTGTGTGTTACCTGCATTGAGCCGTAGACTTCTGTTATTGCCTTGCGGGTTTGGTGCACTTTATGAAAGTGATATAATAGAAATCTATGGCAAAAGTACAGCTAACCCTCAAGAAAGTCACAGGTGCACTGCTCTGTACCCGTGGTGTAGGTAAACCGCAGTGCATCAGTGTGAAAGCAACCCTAAGCCCCGTACACACGTACCGATTGTTGGCTGTAAATATTCGGCCAACGTCCGATCAGCCGATTGTCGGCTTGTTAGTATGATGCTTCTGACAACCGACTGCGACTTTTCGGCCGAACAAAATCTGGTGTGCAGGCTATAAAATTTTCGTTGGCCAACAAAGAGCGGCCGATTGTTCGTCAGTCAGTACAGATTTCGGCCGCCAAAAGCCAGATGAGCAAGACTGGGCATGCTCAGAGAAGAAAAAACACACGGAAAGTAGACCAGAACATGACATCACTTCTGCAGTTGGTTGTTGTTGGCCGACAAAATTTGTGTGCAGTCTAGAGCACATTTCAACCAACAAAACAACACTGGACAAAAGACGGCCGATCGGTCGGCCAACAATCGGTACGCGTGTACGGGGCTTTAGGCTCTTTTCACATGATCGGTCCAATTGGATCAACCTGTCCGTTTTTCAGGCGGACCCATTTGGACCCTCCATTTATCTCTATGTTGTCAGTTTACACCCACCTACCTCCAATCCAGTCTACTAAAAAAAAAAAAAACAGAGCAGGATCCATCCCATTCCATCTGGGGAGATTGGATCAGAGGGCCCATAGAGTAGAGTAGGCTGTGTCTATGTCTGTTATACATATGCAGAATGGACATGGACCTGTAATCCACCCTCACTGCTTATTGTGGCCCACGACTGGTTACCAAGTCGCTTAAATGGCCCTCACTGTTTAAAAGGTTGTGCACCCCTGTAATAATGTAATTGCCAAAATATTTTTTTTTTGAGAACCTACCACTACCAAAACTCTCTGCTACAAACTCTAAATTTAACCTATGAAGATCAAAATTTAAAAACTGCCATTCTTGTCACCTTAATCCTTGAATTATTATCTGACATGTGGAGTGTGTGGGAGGAGTTAACATTTTTAAAGCAAATTGTTTTTCTTTTCCTTGGATAGAATGAGTTAGAATGGGACTAAAAGAGAACATTTCTAAAATTTGTGATTCCAGAGCTGGAATAAGGGAAACTCTTTCAATGGGGACGCCTGTTCTGTTAACATAAAGGGGGTTTACCTCACTATGGATAGATTTCCTCCCAATTGCTGTTGCATCTACAGAACGGGAAGTAAAGGTATTTATCTGCAATAGGACACTAATGGCATGAATAAATAAATACACTTGACATGGGTTTTAGTCATTTTATACTCTATCCAAAACTAAAAAAAAAAAAACTAGTGTAAATATACTTTAAGGCTTCACTGGCTGCAAGCTTCTTGAGGTCAGTGACTCTTTCGTAGTGAAGTAAGGATCAAAATGGCAGCCCTGGAGTGAGTACATTTTAAAAGCAAGCCGAAATAAAAAGTTTCCTATTTCTACTCTTACAGGTTTCCTTTTGCCCTGAGGAGGACTAAGTTAAAGTGAGCCAATGCTTACCTTGTGCAGGTGCAAAACAGCAGATTCTCATAACCTTTACAACCTCTAGCAGGATATACTTAGCTTGCACTCCCTTTTTTTAGCTGCCTGGAGTGGAAAAAAAAAGTGTAAGCTACATGTTCCAAAAATTGCATAATACTTAGGTTTATTAACTCCACCTCCCAACCATTTTTTTTTTCAATACAACAGCTTCCATAACAAACCCAGACAACACCCAGTTAAGAAAAGCTTCCTTAGACAATATGCCAGGGTGTTTAATGGAATAAAAACAATGCTCCTGGGCAAACAAATTTGCAAAGATGAGAATGAAGATAAGAGGTAAAACATTTGGCAGTGTTAGGCCTTATGCACTAGACACTTAGGGATTGTTTTTACTAAAGCTGGAGAGTGCAAAACAAGGCTCTCTTCTGCATGGAAACCAACCAGCTTCTAACCTCAGCTTGTTCAATTAAGCTTTGGCAATAAAACCTGAAAGTTTCCATGCAGAAGTGAGTCTGATTTTGCACTCTCCAGCTTTAGTAAATAAACCTCTTAGTGGCTCCTGTGTGCTGAGGCATAAGATCCCTGACGCCAGTGTTAATTTTGGCAGCAAATTATAATTTAGCTTTAGTCTTAGTCTTAGGACTAAAATGGCATTTTAGTTTTAGTCCCATTTTAGTCTTCTGCAAGTGTTTTAGTTTTAGTCGTATTTAGTCGACTAAAACTCCAGTACATTTTAGTCGACTAAAACTCATTTTAGTCATCTATAATCGAATGGTTGTAGTTCAATTGTAATTTGTAATGCATTATTTAAGCATGTCTCTGCAATTTGTAAACTCATTATATACTACTGCTGGTCCTGGAGTGAAAAATCTAATATGTTATTATTTATAGTATTAAGCTTTGAGCATGCACCAGTGTTAATTTTGGCAGCAAATTTCGATTTAGTTTTAGTTCTAGTCTTTAGACTAAAATGCCATTTTAGTTTTAGTCGTATTTAAGTCATCTGAATTGTTTTAGTTTTAGTCGTATTTTAGTCGACTAATATTGTGTTAATTTAGTCGACGAAAAAGTTTTAGTCGGTTTTAGTCGACGAAATTAACACTGCCTGACGCATTCTGATGCACGGGGAGTCACACGTACCATGTACAACAACCAATACAAGAGAATGTCTGAAAGTGGCTGTGTTTGGGTAAACGCGGATGACTTTTGCATTGGCATTTACCTTCACACGCATTTACAGTACTTCCTGCCACTTACATGTTTGGGGAGAAGCACTGTATGTGCATGCCAATTTAAAAATCATTAACTTCAGCTGGATACAACTATTCACTTGTATTGGTGGTTTCACACAGCATGTGCAACTCCTCGGGCATCCTTAGACCTCAACTCACAAAAGCCACTAAACATTCCTGTAAATGAGACCTTTAATAACAACAGCAGCCTAATGAATGGATGTCTCCAAAGCTATACCAGTAATATCAAGCCTGAAAATAGTGTTACCTGTGGCAGAAGACATGTAGAAACAGCTGAGTATTTAGTGCCCACATCGACTGCAAAGTGACAGCAATAGAGTAGTGATGTCGCGAACCTAAAATTCGCCGTTGGCGAACGCGAACATCGGCAAATGTTCGCGAACCGGCGAACCGGGCGAACCGCCATAGACTTTAATAGGCAGGCGAATTTTAAAACCCACAGGGACTCTTTCTGGCCACAATAGTAATGGAAAAGTTGTTTCAAGGGGACAAACACCTGGACTGTGGCATGCCGGAGAGGGATCACACAAAAAAAAGTTCTTAAAAATTGTAATTTTTTGATAGAGAGCCAATTATTGGAAAAATTAAAAAAAAAATAAAAAAATTCTTTGGATTTAGCATCTGGGGGGTCTAAAAAGTGTACCTGTGAAGTTTCAGCTCTGTACATTGTCCGGAACCAGAAAAAAATACGAATTAGGGTTAGGGCTAGGGTTAGGCTTAGGGCTAGGGTTAGGTTTAGGTTTAGGGTTATTTTTATGGCTAGGCTTAGAGGGTTAGGGTTAAGGTTAGAGGGTTAGGGTTATGGTTAGAGGGTTAGGGTTAGGTTTAGTGTTAGGGGCTAGGGTTAGGGTTACGGTGAGATACTTAGTGTTAGAGTTAGTAGCCCTACCCCTACCCCTCTAACTCTAACCCTCTAACCCTAAGCACTAAAAATAACCCTAACCTTAGCCCTGACCCTAACCCTAGCCCTAACCCTAACCCTAGCCCTAACCCTAATTCTATTTTTTTCTGGTTCTGGACATGCTACAGAGCTGAAACTTCACAGGTACACTTTTTAGACCCCCCAGACAATAAATCCAAAGAAATTTTTTTTTTTTTTAAGGTTTTTTTTTTTTTTTTTTTAAGTTTTCCAATAATTGTCTCTCTATCAAAAAAGAAAATTTTTAAGAACTTTTTTTGTGTGATTTAGTGTCTAGGGGGTCTAAAAAGTGTACCTGTGAAGTTTCAGCTCTGTAGCATGTCCAGAACCAGAAAAAAAGATAATTTTTCAGTAGAGCAGGGATGGTGGGAACCCCTTTTACACCTATATGATCTTTTTTTCTGGTTCTGGACATGCTGCAGAGCTGAAACTTCACAGGTACACTTTTTAGACCCCCCAAACAATAAATCCAAAGAAATGTTTTTTTTGTTAAGTTTTTTTTTTTTTCCAATAATTGGCTCTCTATCAAAAATGACAATTTTTAAGAACCTTTTTTGTGTGATTTAGTGTATAGAGGGTCTAAAAAGTGTACCTGTGAAGTTTCAGCTCTGTAGCATGTCCAGAACCAGAAAAAAAGATGATTTTTCAGTAGAGCAGGGATGGTGGGAACCCCTTTTACATCTATATGAATTTTTTTTCTGGTTCTGGACATGCTACATATATATATATTAAAAAAATACTCAAATACCAGCCCTCAAAGGGGCTTTTGGGGACAATATATATATATATCACAGAACAAAAAAAATTACACAAATACCAGCCCTCAAAAGGGCTTTTGGGGACAATAGATATATATATCCAAAAAAACCCTCAAATACCAGCCCTAGGAAGGGCTTTTTGGGGTGCTGTCCTTACAGCAGGAGTGTACCAAGAACACTGGCTAACAAGACCGGGAACTGTCCCTAGCTATAACAGCAGCAGCACCAGCACTTTCCCTGCCTCTCAGTAACACAGAAATGATCTAAAATGGATGCTGCCCTTGCTTATTTATAGGAGGTGGGAGGGTGTGGGAGGGAGGTATGCTGATTGGCCTGGAATGTGTCTGCTGACTGTGATGTTCAGGGTCAAAGTTTGCCTCAATGATGATGTATAGGAGGCGGACCGAACATCGCATATGTTCGCCCGCAGCGGCGAACGCGAACATGCGAAATTCGCCGGGAACTGTTCGCCGGCGAACAGTTCTGTACATCTCTACAATAGAGTACCACTCATTGCAGTTTGGTGGTGGAACTAGAGGGGAGGGGATCTGAGCGAAAGGGCACAGGTGAAGGTGTCACTATACAGAGAAGGAATGGGCTAGACTAGAGTGAGAGACTGGGGGACCTGGCTGGCCCTCAGTGCGATCCGCCTCTTGATCCAGTCACCAGCAGCCTATCAGGTGGGAGTATCCATGTACTTTTTGGCCCTCTAGTCTATGTGAGATACTGTGATTTGTAACTGTTATGAATTTATAATGATGAATATCATCCAATATGTAATGCACCTATGGGGGACTTGTACACTTGGGGGAATTTTCCATCCCCCTCCCCATACGTGCAAAAAGGATGAATATGTCGCCAAATAATGTTATATAATACTTGTAAGTAAATTATATTGTAATTAATTGTTTGTCTTGATTATGCTACAGTCATCCTCTTGAATATCTGTGTGTACCCCTATACCCCTGAAGAAGCGGTTCGCACTGCGAAACATGTAGGGTAGTGGGTAGCGGTACAACCGAGAAATACACGATTGGTACTGGACTTGTCTGGCCCAGCGGTACTTCCTGGTGACCCCATTATTAACATATGAGGATCATGTTTTTGTTTTGACACTAAACAGTGGTGTTTATACACAATATTGTCCTTCTGTCCTTCTATGTTTGTTTTTTGATATACTTACGTGTAATAATAAATGTTTTAATAAATTCTTTTGTATTATTATTATACTTTTAATATTGGTTATACAACGGTACCTCAAAAGTCCCGACCTATGCCCCACACAACCCTAATTTTCTCTGAATTTATTTGGATGTGGTACCTTTAACCTATCACTATGTCCATGTATTAGTGAGCTTCCTATTTATATAGAGTGAGAGTGTTCATGGCAGGGAGAGCAAAAACAAAACAAGGCTTGGCGGTTAAAGCTGTTACTATCACAGGGACAACAGGGACAGTATTAATGACAAAGTAGAAGAGAAACAAATGGAGAAGGGGTGGCAGAAGCCACTGTTTAGGCAAGCAGAGGAGCTGATAAAGTAATAGATGTTACCTGTAACAACCAATTAGATGGTCCCTTTTATTTTAGAAAATGCCTGGACTGTCACATTCATGTTCTCAAACCATACCTTTTTACCTGGTCAACATGAGAAGAGAGGGATTCTGTTAAGAATGGAATTTATAATGCTAGTATACATTGGTGTCTGAGAAGCTTTTGAACTGTGTTTACTATTAATTTGCTTTCTATTATTTGTTATACATTACCAATGTCTATGTCATGTATTTAGTATGTATTCACACTGGCTTGTACTAAGGAATAAAAACAAAGCAAAAGCTGACCTAAACTGATCCCAAATGTTTTTGTACACTGGCCCTAATATCATCTACTTCTTAATGTCATATTCACGTTTGTTATATAGGAACAGATCATTATATAAGCCTTTTCTACTTTTCATTCATGATTCATGAAGTTTAACTTTTCAACTAGTACCTACTCTTTTCCCAATTAGGTACATGTGGTATGAGTTTTTAACTGCTTGACTGCACAAAGAGACAATGTCAAAGAGCCACAAAAGATTGAGAATGAGACAGTGTTTGGGTATTGCCTGGTAACCTAGATATATAAATCTTTAAACTAGGAAGGAACACGAATATATCTTTATTGGTGTAATATTATATTTTTCATTTCCTTGACATTCAAACCCCATGATAATTCTTAGGTTTCTGCTAATACTGTAACACAATTTACTTTGTTTTAAATGTTTACTACTTGATTGATTAAAATGTAAGCGGATAGTACAGGTTAAGTGAATTTGTTTAAAGCATAGGTGCTCAAGCCTATCCTTGAGCCTTACTTAGTAGTGCGTATAATGTGAAATTTATCCTAGTAGTACAGGGAATAGTATCTGCTCAATTTGGTCAGCGATAAATAGGTATATCTGGTGGGAAATCCACAAAATATGCATTGCATTATTGGTGACGACGACTCAGGAAAGGTTTGATGATCTGTGAATTAAAGGTATCATTTTGTTGCTTATCTGGGTGTGCTGCTGTCCATGGTTCTGAAACTTTATGCTATTTTACAGCTTCTTCTTGGAAAACATGTTTAAAGTGAACTTATATGGCTGATGTGAAATATAAAGCAATGCCAATATTGAGAAAAAAGGAACCGTAATAAGTCATACATTTAATGTGTCTCCTTGCTACTACAAACCTTTGTTGCAATTCCTAAAATTTCTATTCAAGACAGATTTTCTGAAAACTGTTATTTGCACAACTTAGGCATGTCCTATAGGTAGTGTTTTTTTTTTTTTTTTTTCTTTTCCAGCCAGTGAGTATTGTTTTGTGATCAGCAGTAATAACTGTAATGTGGTGAGAAAAACATTATTTTGAGCTACTTTACAGGAATGGCCTATCTTTGTATTTGGTATCAAGATTAAAGTGTTGTTATTGTGATCATGTTGTGTCCACTTAGATTTTAAAGCTAACATTACAGACTAAGAGCAAGGACCACAAAAAATTGCAAGTAAGGCCACAACTAGGCATAGACAGAAGATGCTCTTGCTTTGACCACCAGCTGGGTGTAGGAGAAAGTTTCAGCTGGGACAGGAGTTCTGCTGCCTCACCATCAACCTGGCTGTCTCCTGCATTGTGTAGGACAGAGCTATCAGACTTAGAGCTCCATCCTACAGGTTATTGTGAGGGAGTGTAGTAAAATCCTCAGCATCTGATACTTCTGGGTGTGTCAGACATTTTCTTTAACCCAGATACCATGAATGAAAGAGACATTGTTACAGTGACCATGAAGGTCTCTGTTACTGAGCTCCTTTGTCGCTGGTGACAATACCTGACACTTCTAGGTAATAAGGAGTAAGTTGGCCTCCTTCCCTAGGCCTGAACACTGTCACTCCGCCCCCCCCCCCACCCCCCCCCCCCCCCCCAGGAGAAGAAAAACAGCCTCTTATGAAGGGATGAGAGATAAAGTGAGTATAGAGCAGTGATGGCGAACCTTGGCACCCCAGATGTTTTGGAACTACATTTCCCATGATGCTCAACTACACTTCAGAGTGCATGAGTATCATGGGAAATGTAGTTCCAAAACATCTGGTGTGCCAAGGTTCGCCATCACTGGTATAGAGGGATCATTTAAACTCTGGAGTAATGCTGTATGGGTAAGGTGATGGTGTATTTTTAGTGTTCCTGCACACATTCTACATCAAATTAGATTCAGTAAACTCGATAATGTATAGAGCCATTTTAATATAGTAACCTAATGACTTTGTTAGCTGGTAGCTGTAGTAAAAACATAAAATAAAAAAATAACAGGCACTTTTCATTTGTTGGTTTTTGTACAATTGGGGCATGGTGGCCTCTTGGGCATGTAACGTGTGTGATTTAAAATATAGATAAATGAGGGTCACACCAGTACATTTATTTCTGTGCTGCTTGTCTTGGTTACCATTGAATTTAACCATACCAGCTCCTGTTACAGTTCTTACAGTATAATCTGCTTCCATGATGTCAGACAACCATGCTTATGGGGTTGATTTACTAAACCTGGAAAGTGCAAAATCTGGTGCAGCTGTGTATGGTAGCCAATCAGCTTCCACCTTCAGCTTGTTCAATTAAGCTTTGACAAAAAACCTGGCAGCTAATTGATTTTTTTTATGCAGAACTGCACCAGACGTTGCACTCTCCAGTTTTAGTAAATTAAACCCCTATGTAAAATGCTCCCTTCAGAAATGTAGCTGAGTAAGGACCTTTAATCCTGACCAATGAGCAACCCATTGCTCAAAGTGCCTGTTGTTGAATTTACATTTGATCTTGAAAAATGCAACTTTTTATGAGATTCATGAGAATGGCAACCCATTTACTATCATAAACCATGCATACTCTGCTTTTGTTCTCCTGGTGCTTAAAAATTCCCAGTGAGCATGACAGACTCTGAACATTCACATGTTGCAAAGTTTCATATCTTCTACCATGGTACCTATTACATAGGGAGCCACTGGAGGATTCTGCAAAGTTTCATACTTCCTGCCATGGTACTTGTTACATATGGAAGCACTGAAAGAATTTATAGCTAATAATTGTTATGAAAGATATGTGCAACTGTAAGCTGAAGAACAGGTTTTACTTGGGTTGAAATATTATTGGTAGGGTTTTAAATTGTTGAAAAGTGTGCTTCGATTAAGTTTATTTAGACTGTGTTGCCTCAGTAGATTCCCACCATTGCAGCCTGTAATTGTTTTACTTGGGAAGAAAAAAAATCCGCATTTGCAAATGTAAAGATGTAATTATTCCCAAACTAACACCCATGTGAAACTGGGACTGACACTAATTATAGTTGTTTTCGAAGGTAAATAGGTATATTCATTTTTCTAATAATGTATTCACTACAACATAGCAGCAAAACAGTATCCCTGGCAACTGTGCCCATTTGCAGTGTTGAGCCTAAACAAAATTAGGTGATTTGCTGCCAACTGAGTAATAAAACATTTCAGCTTACATTACAAAGTAACAGGGTCAGTTTATTTATCTTTGCCATGTGAGTGGGTTAGTAAATTTCCATCTGTTAATCTTACGCTATGTTTTTTGCTGTTCCAGAATACAGCAGTGGGAACTCCAATTTACATTGTGAACGCAACAGACCCTGATCAGGGAACAGGGGGAAGTGTGCTGTACTCCATCCAGCCTTCTTCTAATTTTTTTGCCATAGACAAGACCCGGGGCACTGTGACTGTGATGAGGGAACTGGATTTTGAGATCACTCAGGCTTATCAACTTCAGGTCAATGCAACGGTAAGATATAAATACCTAGTGGAAGCCATTCTGTTCCTACATTGTAGCTGCAGGAGCATAATTTGACTGCTAATGAATCAATCATTTATTCACATCATTCAAATGCAGGTGGATAGGTCATTCACGTGTAAAGTGTGGGGAATAACTATGCATGATTTAAACCATTGTGTTTTTTACAGAAAACAAATAGAAAATAACTGAAATGTAAAAGTTAAAATTTTGTTCATATATATATATATATATATATATATATATATATATATATATATATATATATATATATATATATAACTTAGTAATTGCAATAGGAAAATAAAAAAACTTATTGGTAAGCCCGCATTGTGCTAAATTCATATCAGCTGCACACCAACTGAAATTTTAAATAAGGGTGACAGCAGTTGTGCCTGTACTGGCAGCTGAAACTAAAGGAAAGGGAAGATTATAATTGCAGTTTAAGCTATAGCTTTGACAGCACCCTATTGCATGCAATTTTATCCTGAAGGAAATCATTTCTTCTATACAAAATGTCTGGCTAAAATGTAGGGTAGTCAAGCATCAGTAGAGAAAGAGTGCATTGCAAGTCCTATATGCCCACTGCCCAGCCTTCATGTGCACAATACATTTATCCTAACAAGAAGACCTCTAGCAAGTCTTCTATTATACCTGCATCTTTATTCAGAAAAACAGTCTAAAAAGCATAGAACTAAGGGCAAATTACAGTACCCATAGATGCCAATCAGTATCCACCTTGTACTGGCATGGCTTCAGGAAAATTAAGTCAGGATGGTTGTTGGAGGTTACTGTGTCTTTTAGAACTTTCTGCCATGCATTGCCTTTTTAATAAGATTGTGTCTTTTTTTTTTTTTTTCTTTCTTTTTTTGATGCTAGAGCAACAGGTGGGTTGACAGTTATGTGAACATAGCCAACCGCAGAAGACTTATAGCTCATTTATTAGCTCATGCACATTCCTGTTATCACCCCAATCCTATGGTATATGGAAATCTACGTTCACATAAATATATTTATTTGGTAGAGTCTATGCAACTGTAGGCTCTGTCAGCTGTGTACATTACATTTTTCCACCCAATAATTGCATTAACTTTTCTCCACTTTACCTTAATCCTTCAATCTTTCTGTAAGGTAAACTATATTACCCATAAACTATCAGCCATCTTATTTATTTTTAAATTGATTTTTTCATGCACATTAAATACACATAAGCTGCTGAAAGTTTAGTGCTGAGTTTACTAGTAAAAAGCTCTTAGCAGGGAAATCATAGATCATAAAAGAAACATCCACTATGGCAATAAACGGTAAATTCTTGGGGTTATTCTAAAGATAATGTTCATGCTGTGCTATTGAATTCAGTTTAAATGAGTGTTAATCCCATATAATCAGCTTTGGCTGCAATTGGAAAGACATGATGTAGTGCTATAGAATGACCAGTTTACCAATCAGTCACTAGTAAACTCAACATATCTTCAACGAGAAGGATTATGTCACAGGTGTTAAAAAATGTGGTCCGTTAAAAGGAAACCAGACCTGTGAAAAAACCTGATGACCGATAATCCTTATTCTGGTTTTTAGCAAGCAATGGTCTTCATTTTATGTTTGAATGCCTGGCCCAGTCTAAGGTTGGGAGTAAACAAAGGAGTTCTGATGTGTGAGCAGTCATACATCTGTGAAACTTCTGCCGAATATTTGTTGCTTCTTACAAAATTATCACTAGTTGCATCTAAACCAGCAGTCTGTGTAAAGCCTAGTACACACGCAACGATTATCGGCCGACCGATCGTCCGTCTTTTGTCCAGAGTGGTGTTTTGTTGGTTGGAATGTGCCTAGACTGCACACGAATTTTCTCGCCCGACAAAATTCTACTTCAGAAGTGATGTCATGTGTTGGTTTGCTTTCTTTGTGTTCTATTCTTCTCTGAGCATGCCCAACTTGCTCATTAGATTTTTCTCTGTCAAAATCTGTACTGACTGCACGAAAATTGGCCGTGTTTTGACGGCGAACAAAAATTATATAGCCTGCACACCAGATTTTTTTTGGCCGAAAAGTCGGAGTCGGTTGTCGGAAGCATCATACTAACAAGCCGAAAATCGGCGGATCGGTCATCGGACGAAAATTCCCTGCCAATTTTCGACGTGTGTGTACGGGGCTTTACACTAGGGTTCCTCCAGAGATTGCTAGAGGTTCCTTGATCTGTGGCTGATTCACTTCCCATTTGATGTTGCCTGCATAGTTCCAGGGTCAATGCCACGTGGCAGAGACAGCACCATGACACTAATGATCTTTTTAGCTGTTTGAAAGGATGGCATTCTGACCACCACTTCAGTAGAGGCATTCTTTGCATTGATTGCCAATTTGCCAATTTAAGGAGCATTCTTCCAAATGACCACCAATACACAGGGCATTTTTTTGACTGACCTCCAGTGAATTGGCTTAATCAAGGATACCCCAAGACCTAAAAATGATGTCAAGGATTCCTGTAAGGTAAAAAGGTTGCAAAAGGCTAATCTAAACTAATAGGAAGTAGGGATGGATTCAGCTATAAGGAAAAATCAATTGAACTTTATTATTTTTGAGAAGATGTGAAAAGATCACCAATGTAAGGGACATTTTTCCCACTGACCACCGGTAAATTTTTAAATCAGGAGTAGTTGAGGGATGAAAGTTGAGAAGGCTGAACTAAGCTGGCCTAAACTAAAAAGGGGCAAGGAGGATCAGTACTTATTCTTCTTTGAATAGGGTAAAAAGAAAATAACGATCACCTTGTATACATACATGGTCTATATAGTAAACTTGGAAAAAAAATGTTCATTTTAAGGTAATTGCAAATGACAAAGAGGCACTTTTTTTACCTAGAGCAAAGAGGTGTAACTACGGCATATGAAAAACACTTCTTTAGACTAAGCTGAAAAATGTGGATGAACTTCTACAGGAGCCTAGTTCCAGCCAATTCTGTAGATAAAAAAATAGTTAAAAAAAAGCTGGATGTTTGAATAAATATAAATATACACAATTTAACTGGAAATTACCATTTATAAGTGTAGCACCCTCCTAGGTAGGTACTAGGAAAAAGCATCTATTGCCCCTGCTGCTTATCAGGGGAGTCTGATCTATTAGTTTGCCTGTCGCATGTTTCCAGGTGTGATTCACTGAGTCTGAGGAAGTGTCCCCTCTGCATCCAATGAGGGAGCTTGTTGGACAGTGGAGGAAACCCAGCTAGTGACAAATTAGCTTTTATGGGAGTCCCAGTGGGAGGGCATTCTTGCAATGCAACCTGGGATTCCTCATAAAAGCGGAGGGTGCATGTGACAGGGTGTCTTTGGCAGGAAGCAGAGTCCCAGGAGGAGGAAGACCGCTGGTCTCTCCTCCTGCAGTGTGAGAGGAAGGTGGTCTTAGGTAGTCAGCCTAGTGAACCAGGTGTGGAGATGAGTTGCAGAGGATCCAGAGTGCAGACAGTGGAGCTGCTGGCAGAGTCTCCCGGGAAAAACAGTGTCCGTGAGTACCAGGAGATTTGCCTAAGGGTCTGCCCAGGAAGGGGGACCACTCCAGTGAAGTCAGGGGATCAAGGAGCTAGCTCACACAGAGAGTATTACAGAAAAGGGGGTGCCGTATAGATAACCCTGAAGCGTAGAGACAAGGGGGTGCCAGGAAGGACCCTGAAGAGTGTTCTGCAGTACAGTCAAGTTTACCTCAATAGTTGACTAACTACTTCTTCACCGCTACTGACAAGGTGAAGCAGCGGCCTTGTCACATTCAGCAATATTCAGTTGTCCCAGCAGATTGTGCATAGTTATATAAGTTGGAGTATCCCACTCATTCCCTTCTCCTACCCAAGTTCTCAATAAAAACACAAAAACAAAAGTTTGTTTCCCGACTAAGCTAAAACAATTGGGAAAATGTTGAACTGCCATGCTGTTGCTAATGATAACCCATGGGAACCCATAACCAGCAGCTCCCAAGGGAGTAGTGCTACATAAGAAATAACACTGTGGATTTTTGGCCACAAGAGCATCAAATTGTCTTAGGCGATCAGTAAGGATTATTTTTCTCTATTGTGACAAATTGGATAATGCTGAATAATGTTTTTTTGCCTTCCTCTGGATCAGCTGCAGGTTCATGGACTAAGGAAGTGGGTTTTAAATTTACTATTAATGTACAGTGCCTTGAAAAAGTATTCATACCCCTTGAAATTTTTCAAATTTTGTCATGTTGCAACCAAAAACGTAAATGTATTTTATTGGGATTTTATGTCATAGACCAACACAAAGTGGCACATACTTGTGAAGTAAAAGGAAAATGATAAATGGTTTGCAAATTTTTTTACAAATATCTGAAAAGTGTGGCATGCATTTGTTTTCAGCCCCCCTGAGTCAATATTTTGTAGAACCATCTTTCGCTGCAATTACAGCTGCAAATCTTTTTGGGTATGTCTCTACCAACTTTGCACATCTAGAGAGTGAAATTTTTGCCAATTCTTCTTTGCAAAATAGCTCACGCTCTGTCAGATTAGTTAGAGAGCATCTGTGAATAGCAATTTTCAAGTCTTTCCACATATTCTCAATTGGATTTATGTCTGGACTTTGAATGGGCCAATCTAACATGAATATGCTTTGACTTAAACCATTCTATAGTAGCTTTGGCTGTATGTTTAGGGTTGTTGTCCTGCTTGAAGGGGATTCTCCACCTCAGTCTCAAGTCTTTTGAAGACTAACAGGTTTTCTTTTTTAGATTGCCTTGTATGATGCTCCATCCATCTTTCCATCAGCTCTGACCAGCTTCCCTGTCCCTGCTGAGAAAAGCATCCCTACAACATGATGATGCAACCACCATTTTTCATGGTGGGGATGGTGTGTTCAGGGTGATGTGCAGTGTTAGTTTTCTGCCACACATAGCATTTTGCTTTTTGGCCAAAAAGTTAAATTTTGGTCTCATCTGAGCAGAGCACCTTCTTCCACCTGTTTGCTGTGTCCCCAACATGGCTTCTCGCAGACTCCAAATGGGACTTCTTATGGCTTTCTTTCAATAATAGCTTTCTTTTTGCTATTCTTCCATAAAGGCCAGATTTGTGAAGTGCATGACTAATAGTTGTCCTGTGGACAGATTCTCCAACCTGAGCTGTGGATCTCTGCAGCTCCTCCAGAGTTACCATGAGCCTCTTCGGTGCTTCTCTGATTATTGCCCTCCTTGCCCGACCTGTCTTGGTAGGTTTGTAGTTGTGCCATACTCTTTCCATTTTTGGATGATGGATTGAACAGTGCTCCGTGAGATGTTTAAAGCTTGGGATTTTATCATAAGCTAACCCTGTTTTAAACTTCTCCACAACTTTATCCTTGACCTATCTGGTGTGTTCCTTGGCCTTTATAAAGCTGTTTGTTCACTAAGGTTCTCTAACAAACCTCTGAGGACTTCACAGAGCAGCTGTATATATATATATTGAGATCAAATTATACACAGGTGGACTCCATTTACTAATTAGGTGACTTCTGAAGGCAATTGGTTCCACTAGACTTTAGTTTGGGGTATCAGAGTAAAGGGGGCTGAATACAAATGCACGCCAAACTTTTCAGATGTTTATTTGTAAAACATTTTGAAAACCATTTATCATATTCCTTCCACTTCACGATTATGTGCTACTTTGTGTTGGTCTATTACATAAAACCCAATAAAATACATTTACCTTTTTGGGTGTAACATGGCAAAATGTGGAAAATTTCAAAAGGTATGAATACTTTTACAGTATATACAGTAATCTGTAAATGTAGATTGAGAAATAATGTTTATTTAAATTTTGACGATAAACACATATAAATATATAAAAAATATCCAGGACGAGTACAGCTAATGAAGCCAAATAAGCTAGAACCCTCCATGGGTTTAAACGTGTTTGCAGAGCAGTATTGAATCCTGTTAAGTTAAAGGTGTCATCTACTGAAAGATTATCTTTATTCATGTTATAGCCTAAATATGCTCCCTTTTCCATGTTCAAAAAATGTTTTTTTTTTTTACTTCCTCATCCTGGTGCTCATATAGCCTAAGTAAGGAATGCCATGAACAAGCTGTTCCAGAGACCCTAATTCTGAACTTGTGAAAGTGTCTGGACAGATGTCAGGGAACAAAGATACAACTCATTTGTCACTGATGTGATGCTGAGCTGTCTTGAAACTTTGACATGCCTAGAAAGCCTCATACTGCCTGGTTTTAGAATGACATGGTACAAACACAGACTGCAGTTCTCGAGATAAAGGAAATAGATAAGCTTGCTAAATGCACATGTTATAAGACTATCATCTTGATCTTTACTATGTAGTGACCTGAAACAAACCTGCAGCCAATGAAGTCTGAAAAGCCCGAGCACCATACCTGCATATCTGCTCCAGGTTAAAGTGTGTAAACCCAAAATCTATTTTTCTTCATGTTTGACATGATGAGGTTGATTTACTAAAACTGCAAAATCTGGTGAAGCTCTGCATAGAAACCGATTAACTTTCAGGTTTTTTTTTTTTTTTTTTTGTCAAAGCCTAAAGCGGCATACACACAATCAGATTAGCGGACACATTTTCTTTAGTTTTTTGTTGCATGCTAGTCTCATATGGAAAAGGTTACTTTCATATGAAAATTCTCGTACGACAGAATTCAACTTCAGAAGTGATATTATGTGTTGAATTGTTTTGTATGTATTCTTTCGTTTCCGAGCTTGCCTAGTCTTGCTCTTATGATTTTTATTCGGAACAAAAACTGTACTAATTAAACAAAAAATTGGACATTGCGTTCACGTACGAGAAAAAAAAATGTATAGCCTGCACATCCAGTTTTTGTCATACGAAAATCTGTAATCGGCTGTCGAAAGCACTATACTAACGATCCGAAAATCGTCAGATCGTTCGTCGGACGAAATTTTACTTCCGATTTTCGTATCGTGTGTACGGGCCTTAATTGAGCAAGCTGAAGTTTGAAGCTGATTGTCTACCATGCACAGCTGCACCAAATTTGGCACCCACCAGTTTTAGTAAATAAACCCAGTGTCTCACTGTAACTGTGCATTACATACTACTGACCTCCTAGCCCTGCATTATGTAATACTTACCTCTGCACTGTGAATTACATATTATTGACCTCTGAACTAGGTCTTACATTTTACTGACCTCTGCATTATCAACTACTGACCTCTAAACACTACCTTACTCCTGCCCCCTGCACTATATATTTACATACTACTGACTTCTGAACTATGCATAACTAAATACTGCCCTCTAATTTTTTCAAACCTTCTTTTTTAAATGTGTCTTGCTAGGTTATCTTAAAAAAACGTCTGTGACCTTCCATGTTGTTCAAGTAGATCTCTATCTCACCACGGTTGCCAACCCTTGGACACACACAAATGAAACATTTGGACTCTAACCAACATTGTATTTCTAAAACGTTATGCATGTTCAGAATTAACTATGGACACTTTATTATTAGAATCATGGCAGACTTGGACTGTGCTTTTCAAAATGCTTATGACAATGAGTGAAATTACGATTCTGACCCATTCACTCCTGGGTGGGTCATGATGACTTCCAGCAGGGGGGGGGGGAACTAGGGACGATCCAAGCCTATGGATAGCAATACAATGTAAATTATACAGAATATATACAGACAATTGTGTCTAGGGTAAAATTAACAATAGAAAGAGGGACAGAAGTGAAATTAATTCTTCCAGGAAACTTTGTGTCATAGTGAGTGTTTCTCAGGAGTTGATCCTTCAGCAATCGACAGCAACTGTCTGGAACTGATTCTCGGTTCTGCTGGAACCTGTGATTAAATAGCTATACAGAGCACAAATTTACTGTCATTACCTGACACCACAACACAGATATTAAAGGCAATCTCCGATCAGCACATCCCAGTATTTATACTCATCACATGGCACCATGCAATAGATATTTACTGACATTGCTTGGCAGAGAAGAATAGATATTAGGATGACAAGATATTTCCATTAACAATAGAACGCATCTAGCTGATTGCACATCTATTAATTCTTCAAAGCTTGAAAGATGCACCCAGAAGTTTGCACAATTCTCAGAAGAAGTAATGTTGAAACCAAATGGGAAACAATTTTCTATCAAAATGGAAGAAATTATTTCACGCAGAGACAACAGCAACTTTTCTGATCACTAGCGCAGGAACATAATGAGAAAATAGACTTTTACCTTGGTATAAACTGCATGTATCGCTATGAATGTACATACATGTAACAAACATTTATCCTTCACATTTTAAAATGCAAAAATAATATGTTCATTCGTAACCTTAATGGTAGTTATTCGTGGTCACACACAGATCGGTATATGACCATTTAATCAATCATTTAATTCAACTAAGCTACTTGAAATTACCACAATCCAGACATCCTTCATTCGATTTAGCGAGCGCTTGATTGATTTTGACTCGACCGAGGCAATTGGCTGTGTAAAAATGTTGTTGATCACTTCTGATCAATCTAACAAATATCTGAATGGATAATCACAGAGATTGATTAAAGAAATGTTTTGAAGAGATCAATTACGTTTTTGACTGATAGATTGTATTTTTAGTGAGTTGCAAGTGTGTTGCATTATTGCATAGTTTCACTTATGATGATTTACTTGTTTGCATTTGCTTAACCACTTTACCCCCGCTCACATTGCTGCTACTACGGCAATGTGGCCTGTTATCGTCTGGCGACGTAGACCTACGTCGCTGGACTTATCCCCTTGTGGGCGGCACGCACGCGCCGCCGGAGGCTCGCTCCCGCTGTTTTCAGTCACAGCGGGAGTCGGGCCAGGGGAGGAGCGGCGGTGATCACCGCCGCTCTTCCCCGATCATCGGGGAATCGAGTGTGGAGACCTGCCCGCTTGTGTAAACACTTAGGATCTCCTAAGTGACAGACAGGGTCAGATTGCAGGGTTCAGCATAGCTGAACCTGCAATCTGTCCCTGTGTCACTCAGTCACCTCCCCCCACACATGTCAGTAAGCACCAGGCATACATTAACCCCTCCCTCTCCAATAAAATGAACCCCTTCCCTGCCAGTGTCATTTTTACAGTAACAGTGCATATTTATAGCACTGATTACTGTAGTAATGTCACTGGTACCCCCAAAAGTGTCAAAAATGTCAGTCAAGTGTCCAATCTGTCCGCCGCAATTTTGCAGTCCCGCAAAAAAAATCGCAGATCGCCGCCATTACTCGTTTAAAAAAAAAACACCAAAAATGACAGAAATCCTTTTTCCCTTAGTTAGTAAACGCAATAACTTTTGCGCAAACCAATCAAAAGAAGATTTTGATCGCTTATTGCGATTTTTTTTACCAAAAATATGTAGCAGAAAACAAATTGGCAAAAAATGATAAAAAAATTTAGATTTTTACATTTTTTTGGGGGAATTTCATATAAAAAAATGTAAAAAATATTGTTATTTTTTCAAACTTTTTGCTCTTTTTTTGTTTATAGAACAAAATGTAAAAATTGCACAGGTGATCAAATACCACCAAAAGAAAGCTTTGTTTGTGGGAAAAAAAGGACATAAATTTAGTTTGGGTACGGCATTGCATGACCGCGCAATTGTCAGTTAAAGTCGCACAGTGCCGAATCGCAAAAAGTGGCCTGGACGTAAGACAGCAAAATCCTCCGGTGGTAAAGTGGTTAAATCTTGAACAGTTACAAAGCACTACTTGTATAAATCATCAATATGCAGTTTTTTTTAATGTTTAAAAACCTCTAAAATTATGTTTTAAATAGATTATGTTATCCACAAATGCATATACACTACATTGTCAAAAGTTTTGGGACACCTGCCTTTACACGTACATGAACTGGCATCCCAGTCTTCGCTGCTATAACAGCTTCAACTCTTCTGGGAAGGCTGTCCACAAGGTTTAGGAATGTGTCTTTTGAATGTTTGACCATTCATCCAGAACATGAGGTCAGGCACTGATGTTGGGCGAGAAGGTCTGGCTTCTCCGCTCTAATTTATCCTTAAGGTTTTCTATCAGGTTGAGGTCAGGACTCTGTGTAGGCCAGTCAAGTTCTTCCACCCCAAACTCGCTCATCCATGTCTTTATGGACCTTGCTTTGTGCACTGGTGAGCAGTCATGTTGGAACAGAAAGGGGTTGCTGGAAGTAAGGGGCCAAGCCTAAACCCTGAAAAACAACAACAAAATACTGACACAAGGGGGGGGGGATCCTTTTTTCAACTCAGTGATTCTGTTTTTGATTTTTATTTTTTCCTGACATGTTGGTGTAATATCTTTTACTTGGATGTTATAAGTTGCAGCTGAATAAAACAAAAACTGTGCCACTCCTCATATTAGACCACAAAGCAACAACATTTGATTATTTAAAAGGGGGTATTTATTTTCTATACCCACTGTATTGTCTTCACATATTTAGTAGCTTAATGTTTAACATACTGTTTGAAGGTCCTGTAACCCCATGTTTTTTATGTATTTTTTTTCTAGGATCAAGACAAAACAAAACCCCTTTCAACATTGGCCAATCTAGCCATCACAATCACAGATATTCAGGATATGGACCCAATCTTCGTCAACTTGCCTTATAGCACTAACATATATGAAAACTCGCCTCTGGTAAGAGTTTTTCATCTATTCTAAAAATATTTGTACTATAAAATAGTATTATTTCTACAGTTTTGCTTAATACAAACATTTTTTTGTTGGTCCGGTATGCTAATGGAGCAGCGGTCATGACAGGGGAGCCTTGGGGCAGCGATTTCTGCTGTGGGAGCTCCTCCATTCCCCTGGTGTTCCCTTTGGATGCCGCAAGTGGAGCAGTGCTATCCCTGGTGCAGACCAGTGCTACCTACTGGTGGGTAGGTGAGTCTGGTGGGGTCCCTCTCTGGTGGTGACCCAGTGGTGTTACAGGTGTGTTTGGGGTGTCCCATAACGGTGCTAGATATTTTTTGTGGATGTCCCTCTCATTACTTGTGGAGTCTCAGGAGCAGATTTCCCCTCCTGACCCCCTCTCAGGGGCCGGAGGTACCTCGGGGTCCCAGCCCTCGATTGATGCAGTGACGGCATTTCTGGAGTTCTTTCTTTCCCGGGTGGAGGTGACCTTTGGGTGGCGGCCTAGCGAAAAGCATCCCCCGCCTTCCCCTGCCTCATCTGTCTAATCAGATGCTGAATCTGACTCGGCCAATGTGGACGTGGCTCACCCTGCGGGTTCTGCAGCCACGCTCCCTGATTGTCAGATAGTGAGGATGATTCCTCCACCTCTGTAGCTGCGCAGAAGACTCTAGTTGATGCACTGATTGCATCTGTGCAGGTAACTTTAGGAATGGGGAATGTGGCTGAGGCTGGGGTGGATGTGCCGGTCCCCTTTGGCATCCACAAGTCATCTCGCACAGCAAAAGTGTTTCCTTATCCCTCCTGTTTTTACAAATTTGTCTCTAAAGAGTGGGAGCGTCCGAAACATCCCTTTGCGGTTCCTACATGCTTTTGGGTTGCAGTACCCCTTTGAGGAGTCTCTCCTCAAGAAATGGACTGTTCCACCAGCGGTGGACCCCCCTTTTTTCAAGTTGAACTCACCAACCATGATTCCGGTAGAGGAATCTCTGGGTTTTAAAGATCCGGCTGGCAGAAAGGCGGAGTCTGTAACCCGCAATATGTTCACTTTTGCTGGCCCAGTGCTTAGGCCAGTCCTGGTCGCAAACACCAGCTGAGTGGACTAAGCTTTTGCGCTGTGACCTAGAGGGCAGACTCCCCCTGCCTTTGCTGAGTGGTAGACCAGTTGGTCCAGGGGCTGCAGTTTGTCTGTGATTCCTTTTTGGAAGTGGCTCCCCTGATTTTTAAGCTATCTGTTTTGTCAGTGATGCTGTAGCGTGTATTGTGGCCTAAATTTTGGTCTGCGGACCAGACTTCTATAAAAGCTCTGACTGAGTCTCACATGGAAGAAGAGTGCTTTCTTTCACAGTCTGGGAAGGGGACAGAACCTAGTTGCAGATGTAGCCCATCCTTCTCGGCTCACTAGAAGTTTTTTGTCCTGCAGGGTCCACTGACAAGGGTTCAAAACCTTTAAAGTCCTCCTCAGGAGGTTCCAAGCAGCCCTGGTCTGGCACTGATTCTGAACACACTGCACTGCAGAAAAGGCTCCTTCAGCATTAAGGTGTGCCCTCACCCGTGCCTGGGGTGGGGGGACATCTTCGCTGGTTTCCAGGCCTGTAAAACTCCAGGGTAAACAACTAGTGGGTCCACGAAGTGATAGTGTCCGGTTACAAGATATTTTCGTTCTTCCCCTCCAGAAAGGTTCCTCCCTTCCATCTGCATCTGTCCTGGACCAACTGCAAGCTCTCTTTGAGGCAGTACAAGGTGGTTTCAGGTTTTTTATTCAAACCTGTTGTGAGGGTACAGAAGTTCAGAATGGAGTTCATTCGCACATTGGTGGCATCCCTTCATCAGCGGGACTTTCTTGCTTCTATCGACATCAAGGATGCTTACCTGCATATTCCAATATGTGCCCGTCACCAGTGCTTTCACCACTTTGCCGTGGGAGAGGAGCATTACCACTTCGTAGCATCACCATTTGGTCTCGACTCTGCTCCTTGGGTCGTCACAAAAGTGTTGGTCCAGGTTCTGGCATGCTGCGTCAGTGGGGATTGGGCCTCTGCTGCCCTAAAGGATGATGTGGAGATCACTATACAGACCCTAATGGAGTTTGGTTGGCTTCTAAAATACCAGAAGTCTGCTCTGATTCCATCCAGACAATTGGATTATCTATGTCTGACTCTGAATTCAGCCCTAGTCAGAGTGTTCCTTCCTCTGGACAAACTCCAGAAGTTGCATTCTGTGATTCACCTACTGCTGTCCAGCAGGTGGTCCTCCCTCCGAACTTGCATGCAGGTGCTGGACCTGATAGTATCTATCTTCAAGGCAGTTTCGTTTGCACAGTTCCATATGAGGTCCCTTCACAGGGAGATCCTGGTAAAATGGGACAAGTGTCCAAGGTCTCTGGACAATCAGATTCGGCTAAGCCGGGAAACCAGGGGGTCTCTGGTCTGGTGGCTTTGCTCTCTGGCTCTTCGGCAGGGCAAATCCTTTCTCCCCTTGTATTAGACAGTGGTCACTCTGGATGCCAGTCTGTCCAGGTGGGGAAGTGTCCTGGGACTGAGCTCCATTCAGGGTTGTTGGCTGCTGGAGTCCGGACTGCCGATCAATGTCTTAGAACTTCCGGTAATCAGGCTGTGCCTGGATTACTGGATGGATCAACTTCGGGGGCTTCCAGTGCGGATTCAGTCAGACAATGCCATGGTGGTGGCTTATGTTAATCACCAGGGCGGAACAAAGAGTGTGTTTGCAGCCCTGAAAGTATCCGGCATTCTCTGGTGGGCAAAATGCTTCATTCTGGCCCTCCCCACCATACACATTCCAGGAGTGGAAAACCGGCAGGCGGACTATCCCAGTCTGCAGGCGTTGGACTAAGAGGAGTGGACCCTTTATCCAGGACGTGTTTCATCAGATATGTCTCTGGTGGGGCACCCCCGAGGTGGATCTGTTGCCAGCCTGGCTCAACAGAAAGGTACCAAGGTTTGTGGCAAGGTCACAGGATCCTCTGGTGGAGGCCAGAAATGCTCTGCTGGCCCCGTGAGGCCTGTATCATCTGATTTACGCTTTTCCTCCTCTCAAGCTTCTGCCGCGGCCTTTGCACAGAATAGAGGCCAAGAGAATTCCGATCATTTTAGTGGCTCTGGACTGGCCTCGTCAGCCTTGGTACCCACGACTGGTCGCCAACGTCCCTTGGAGACTGCCTCTTAGGGAGTCTACCTCTAGGAAGATATACCATCGTACCTAGAAAACATACATTTCTTGGAGTGAGTCAATTAAAGTTCGCCCTTGCTCTTTTTTAGTGGCCCAGATTTTGACTTTTCTTCAACAAGTTGTTGAGCGGAAATTGGCATTGAGTACCATCAAGGGCCTAATGTTGGCCTTGGCGGCCTTCTTTTAGTGACCTCTGACCATGTGCTCCCTGGTGCATACCTATATTCAGGGGGTTCGACATCTGAATCCACCGGTGCGGTCTCCTCTACTGCCTTGGGATCTGAACTTGGTCAGAGCTGGCATTATCTTGTTGTACCCCCTATTGGTGGTGCCTCAATCATGCCTCATTAATGCCAATCTGTTCCTCATTCATGCCCATCTGTGTCTCATTTATACCCATCTGTGCCACATACATGCCTCATCAGTGCTCATCCGTGCCTCATCCATGTGTAACGTTCATGCGTTTTTGTTAGTGGATGGATTTACAGCTGCAGAATTATTACACTCAGTAGCCTTGTAGAGATTCTGTTGAACAACATATCAAACTCTCAGGACTTCATCGCAAGTCCACAGCCTGTTATGCAATATACATATACTCAATCAGATGTTTAATGGAGGGATAGAATATATGAGAATGTATAGATGAGAGACAGGCAATTGTATGGTGAACACTAAGAGTAGTATTAGGAGAGTTGCAGGTGATGGTAAGCAGATAGGTTCTGATGTCAAGTATAGTGCAGATGGTGAGAGGACACAGATGGAGTATACTTAGACAGAGTAACCTAGTGCAAAGATAGTTGAAGGTAGTCCCAAGAGCTAACTGTCTATGCAGATGATAGTAGATAGATAGATACAGATAGTCCTGGTAATTGCAGTAGATGACAGTAAATAGATAGATACAGATAGTCCTGGTAATTGCAGTAGATGACAGTAGGAGATTGGTTAGTAAGAATCCCCTGTGGGGTACTTATCACTTAGATAGGTTAGTAGTAACAGTGTCCTTAGAGAGAGGTGATCCCGTAGCGAGATACGGATCAGCAGCGAGGTTCCGGCTTCAGTTCAGCAAAGGGAAATGTCAGCAGCTCCGACTTCACAGGAGAAGGTGCGGTGAACATGTGGTTTGAACGAGCAATGAGTGAGAGAAAGCCGGCGATTGAAATAGCCGCTCAAAGCGGCGCTCGGCAATGATGTCATCTGGTCTTAAAGGTGTATGCGTCTCTTGGATAACAAGATGGGACGCAATTTAGTAAGAGAGAAATAGGGAACAAGGGTACCAGAACATTACAGTACCCCCCCCCCCCTTAAGGCCGGCTCCGGAAGGCCTCTAGAACTGTTTTTTCTGGATATTTCGAGTGAAAATTGCGAATCAGTCTAGGGGCATGTATATCGGAGGTATCCAGCCAGGTGTCATCTTGGGGCCCATAGTTTTTCCATCGTACAAGATACTGGAGTCTTCTTCTATGGAAACGGGAATCCAAAATCTCTTTTATCTCAAATTCTTCTCCACCTTCCACTTGTACAGGAGGTGGAGGTGAGATAGTAGGCCTTATTCCTTGGTTAGGAACATGGGGCTTCAGTAGCGACACATGGAAGATGGGATGTATCTTGAGGTCCGTTGGTAATGTGAGTTGTACTGCAGCTTTTCCAATAAGCTTCTCTATTGGGAAAGGTCCCAGAAATAGAGGTCCAAGATTTTACTAGGGATTTTCAATCTCAGATTTTTTGTAGAAAGCCAAACAAGATCCCCAATGGCATATTGGGGAGAGGGTTTCCTACGGAGGTCGTAGTACTTCTTTTGTTGGCTATGAGCATGGGATATGGTATTGTTGAGTAATCCCAGAGAATCCTTTATCTGGGCAAGATAATCAGATGCCACTGGATTACTTGATGGCAAGATACGTGGAGGAAGGAGTGTGGGATGAAACCCATAATTTAGGTAAAATGGACTTTGTTTAGTAGTGCTATGAGTCGCGTTGTTATAGGCGAATTCCGCTAGCGGGAGGAGATCTGCCCAATCGTCCTGTAGATACGAAGTATAGCAACGCAGATACTGTTCAATGCACTGGTTAACTCTCTCTGTCTGTCCGTTGGTCTGAGGGTGGTAGGGAGAGGTAAGTTTACGCTCTATTCGTAGTATCTGACATAAAGCTAGCCAAAACTTTGAGATGAATTGTGAACCACGGTCAGACAGCAGTGTTTTTGGAATACCATGTAACTTAAAGACATGTTTCACAAGCAATTCCGCTGTTTGTTTGGATGAAGGTAGTTTTCGGATAGGAGTGAAATGTGCCATCTTGGTCAGATGGTCCACTGACACCAAGATGGTGTTGAATCCTTTGGAAGGTGGTAGTTCCACTATGAAGTCTAAGGATACCACTTCCCACGGAACCTGGGGTATCGGTAAACTACAAAGTAACCCCTATGGTTTTGTGTTGTCAATTTTAGACCTTGCACAGATATCACAAGATGAAACGAACTTTTTTACGGTTGTCTTCATGTCTGGCCACCAAAACTGCCTAGTAAGTAGATTGAAAGTTTTAGTCATACCCATATGTCCTGCCATAGGTACATCATGCGACAATTCCAAGATCTTGGTTCGCATAGTAGGGGGTATGTATAATTTATCGTTGTAGTAGAGGAAGCCTTCTGCGTCAGTAGTTAGTTGTGGTGTAGGTGAGTCCAGTCCTATGCTGTGCAAAATCTCTTCCTTCAGGGAGTGAATGACACCGATAATACGTTCAAGTGGTATTATAGGAACTGAGGGAACCTCGGTACAATCCTTCTCGGTTAGTCGTGAAAGTGCATCCGCTTTTTTATTTTTGTCTGCGGGCGTGTAAGTCACTAAAAAATTAAATCTCAGAAAGAATAACGACCACCGTACCTGTCGGTGGGAAAGAGTTCTATTAGTCTGAAGGTATTGAAGGTTTTTGTGATCAGTATATATCAGGATTGGCAATTGAGTGCCCTCGAGTAGATGTCGCCAATTCTCTAACGCCAGTTTTATGGCTAGTAACTCCTTCTCACCTACTGGGTAGTTCACCTCGGGGCTGCTTAATGATTTTGAGAAGAAAGCAACTGGGTGAAGAGGTGAGGTGTTTGTTGGTCGTTGTGAGAGAACTGCTCCTACTGCCATATTTGACGCATCTACCTCCAAGATGTATTGAAGGGATGGGTCTGGATGGCATAGTATGGGGGCAGTAGTAAAGCTTGATTTCAGCAGACAGAATGCTCCATTTGCTTCTGTTGACCAATTAAAAGGTTTCTTCGTGCTTGTGATTTGTGTGAGAGGTTTCACAATTGCAGAGAAGTTCTTAATGAATTTCCTATAGTAGTTAGAGAATCCTAGGAACCTTTGTAATGCTTTGCGAGTGGTTGGCACAGGCCAATCCAGAATGCAGGATATTTTGCTCATGTCCATTTTGATTCCATTTTTAGATATAATATATCCTAGGAATAGTACTTCCTCTTTATGAAACATTTTTTTGATTTAACGTATAAGTTATGTGCAAGTAGCCTTGACAACACAAGTCTCACATGTTTTATGTGCTCAGGTAAGGAATGAGAATAGATAAGTATATCGTCCAAATATACTACGACACAAACATCAAGCAAGTCTCTGAATATCTCATTTATAAACCGTTGGAAGGCTGCGGGAGCATTACATAGCCCAAATGGCATTACAAGGTACTCAAACAGTCCGTATCTGGTTCTGAATGCCGTCTTCCATTCATCCCCTTTACGGATTCGAATTAAATTGTATGCCCCTTTTAGGTCCAATTTTGAAAAGAAAGAAGCTCCACGCACCTGTTCGATAAGTTCAGGAATAAGAGGTAAAGGATAACGATCCTTTATTGTAATGGCATTTAATTGTCTGAAATCAATGATAGGCCTAAGGCTAGAATCCTTATTGCGGACAAAGAAGAGTCCAGCAGCAGTGGAGGAAGTAGAAGGTCGGATGAATCCTTTTGCCAAGTTCTCATCCAGATACTCCTTAAGATGAGAGAGTTCATCCTGCGAGAGAGGATAAACATGTCCGAAAGGCAACTTGCTATTAGGGAGTAGATCGATACAACAATCATAGTCCCTATGGGGAGGTAGCATTTGAGCGTTTTTCTCAAGGAAAACCTCCGATAAATCCTGATAACACTTGGGTATAATGTCATCCGGCACTACAGTCAGTATCCTATCATATGTGGGGAGATTACACGTCGTTTCACAATAGTGAGAAGAGAAGGCTAGCGTTCTTATTTTCCAATCGATGATTGGTTGATGTATGTGTAACCAGGGAAGTCCCAAAATGATTGGAAAATGTGGTGAAGTTAATACATCAAAGGTGGTGGTCTCCACATGAGACTCGTCAGCAGTTACAAGGAGTGCCTGTGTCTGACTGGTGATAGGACCAGAGGATAAAGGGGTACCGTTAATAAAACTAACGGAGACAGGTTTGGGTTTAGAAACAATAGGTATTTTATTAAGGGAGACAAAACAAATGGAAAATTGTGGAAAATTGTGGAAAATATGTTTCCACAAGATCCTGTGTCGATCATAGCCTTGGTGGTGATCCTAGATTGGTCCCACTGCAATGTTAAATGAACAAAAAGATAATGATTAGAAAAGGAAGTTGTGAGTCCCCCTAGCAAGACATTTGAACACTCACCCTCTTTCCTGCGGACAAGGGGACAGCCGCTTATCAAATGATTCGGGGATGCGCAGTACATGCAAAGATGTTCGGTTTTCCTCCTGGCACGTTCAGAAAGGGTCAGAGGTGGGCGTATCATTCCTACTTCCATAGGAGAAGGGTCAGCAGGCAACATCCGAGAAGGACTGGAAAATGGTGATCCCATCTTCTCAGCCTTTCTTTCTCGTAGTCGTCTGTCAATATTGATACTGGTCTGTATCAGTCCCTCTAGAGTGCCAGGTAAATCCGCTCGGGCGAGCTCGTCTTTAACGGCCCCAGATAGGCTGAGTCTAAACTGCGTTCTCAAAGATGTGTCGTTCCACCCTGAATCAGGGGACCATCTTTTAAAATTTGCCACAAAATCTTCAACAGGTCTCCTTCCTTGTTTTAAGGCCCGTAATTGGGTATCAGCGGTACTCTGCTTATTGGGGTCTTCATATAAACGAGCGAGTTGTGCTAGAAATAAAGGGTAAGAATTAAGGAGTGGATCATCCTTTTCAAAGAGAGCGTCTGCCCAGGCCCGGGGTTCACCCGTTAAATAGGAGATGACGGTACAAACCTTAATTTGGTCAGTGGTGTAGGTTAGAGGTTTTAACAAAAAAATCAATCGACATGCGTTTTTAAATTCACAAAATTTGCTCCGATCACCAGAAAACACTAGAGGAGGGTTTATCTTAGGCTCACGGGGCTGAGCAGCAGAAAGCTGTGTGAGACGGCCAACCTGCTGTCTCAAGGTCTGATTTTCGTTTTGTACCTCTGTAAGCGCAAGGATCAATGCATCTACTTGCTGTTTTAATTGTAGTACATGAGTGGGTAATTCTGCTGAATCCATATTTTTTTTAAAGGCTCGTTTAATCTGTAACCTTCATGCGTTTTTGTTAGTGGATGGATTTACAGCTGCAGAATTATTACACTCAGTAGCCTTGTAGAGATTCTGTTGAACAACATATCCAACTCTCAGGACTTCATCACAGTGCACAGCCTGTTATGCAATATACATATACTCAATCAGATGTTTAATGGAGGGATAGAATATATGAGAATGTATAGATGAGAGACAGGCAATTGTATGGTGAACACTAAGAGTAGTATTAGGAGAGTTGCAGGTGATGGTAAGCAGATAGGTTCTGATGTCAAGTATAGTGCAGATGGTGAGAGGACACAGATGGAGTATACTTAGGCAGAGTAACCTAGTGCAAAGATAGTTGAAGGTAGTCCCAAGAGCTAACTGTCTATGCAGATGATAGTAGATAGATAGATACAGATAGTCCTGGTAATTGCAGTAGATGACAGTAAATAGATAGATACAGATAGTCCTGGTAATTGCAGTAGATGACAGTAGGAGATTGGTTAGTAAGAATCCCCTGTGGGGTACTTATCACTTAGATAGGTTAGTAGTAACAGTGTCCTTAGAGAGAGGTGATCCCGTAGCGAGATACGGATCAGCAGTGAGGTTCCGGCTTCAGTTCAGCAAAGGGAAATGTCAGCAGCTCCGACTTCACAGGAGAAGGTGCGGTGAACATGTGGTTTGAACGAGCAATGAGTGAGAGAAAGCCGGCGATTGAAATAGCCGCTCATAGCGGCGCTCGGCAATGATGTCATCTGGTCTTAAAGGTGTATGCGTCTCTTGGATAACAAGATGGGACGCAATTTAGTAAGAGAGAAATAGGGAACAAGGGTACCAGAACATTACACCATGCCACATCGGTGCTCAATCGATGCCACATCAGTGCTCATCCGTGCCACATCCATGCCACATCAGTACTCATTCGTCCCACATCCATGCTCATCTGTGCCACATCCATGCCACTACAGTGCTTATCAGTGCCCTGCAGTGCCTCACAAAAGTGTAATGGTTAGTCAGAAAATTAGAATTGTAATTTCATATCCTTAGAGCACCTGGCAGTGCTCCCTGAATGTTGGGCTTCTGTATGTGGCTAGGCTGTGTAAAAGTCTCACACGTGTGGTATCGCTATACTCAGGAGGAGGAGCAGAATGTATTTTGGGATGTAATGTTTGCTATGTACATGCTATATGTTATAAATATCTTATAAATGGACAACTTTGTGTAAAAAAAAAAAAGGCATTTTAATTTTTTCCCACATTTTCAAAAACCTTGTGGAAAAAAATGACATATTCAAAAGACTCACAATGCCTCCTAGATTATGTGTTGGGGTGTTTGCTTTCCATGGGGTCATTTTGCATTGTGCTGGTGCTCCAGGGCCTTCAAAAGTGTGATAGGTTGTCAGAAAATGATGTGTAATTTATGCTCTTAGAACGCCTGTAGGTGCTACTTGGATGTCGGGCCTCTGTATGTGGCCAGGCTGTGTAACAGTCTCATACATGTGGTATCGTACTCAGGAGGAGTAGCAGAATGTATTTTAGGGTGTAGTTGCAAGTAAGCCTTTACAGTGTGTGAGAAATAACTTGGTAATATGACAATTTTGTGAAACAAAATACAATTTAAAAAAATCTTCAATTTGCAAAGCATTGTGGGAAAAAAGTGCAACTTCAAAAAACTCAGCATGCCTCTTACCAAATACCTTGGTATGTCAACTTTCCAAAAAGGGGTAATTTAGGGGGTATTTGTACTTTCCTGGCTTGTTAGTGTCTCAAGAAATAAGATAGGCCGGCAGTACATCAGGTGTGATCAATTTTTAATGATTGGCATCATAGCTTGCAGACTCTTTAACTTTGCTCATCACTTCCCAACATATGCATGGTCACTTTATTCTTTATGGTTATAATTTGCACTGGTGCATCAGATACTGTCAGTGTCTGTGTTTAAACATTCACATCTTACTAGTACTAGTTAGCTAGTTAGTAGTACCTATTGGTACCTTAGTAAGTATAAGTACCTGATGACACTGCAGTCTATGTCTGTGAGGAGGACTGAGAACAAGCACGTCCAGTATTCTGGGAGTCGGGGATGCTTGCTCTGACAATTGGGTCTTCCGCAGCAGCCTGTGAGCTGAGGAGGACTATTCTGGGAGGCAGGGATGCTCACTCAGGTCTCCCTTTTCCACAGCAACCTGTGAGGAGGACGGCGGACAAGCGAATTAAGTATTCCGGGGGTCAGGGACCCTCGCTCGTGTCTCCCGCAGCAGCCTAGAACACGACGACGCCGGGTGGCTGGGGATGACGTCAGCGGAAGGCAGGAAAAGAGGGCACGGCTAAAGCCCATGGCTCCTTTTTCAAAGCGTTCCACTGCTGTGAGGAGAGGCGCGGCAGGTCATCCACAAATCGCGATTAAGCTGGTCTCTGCATTGATGCAGAATCGTGGACGGCTGAATCCTGATGCATCGATGCTACAATTAAATTCAACGTCGCTATTGTTAACTGGCATTTCCGTCAGGGTCCTCTTTGCGAAATCCATGTTCTCACCTCAGAGGGGGCTAGTGTTCTGATCCAAATTGTCAGCAGTTTATTATTTTGTTTCTCTCCCTGTGTAGAGAACTTTACTATCAACATTAGCTGTTAAAGTTCTTGTGATGAGCTTTGTATAATCCAATAAAATGTTTGAATTCCAAAAATCTATGAAAATTATAATGTGCGGATATACAGGGTTGTATAAAGATAAAAGGTGTGAAACTTTGGTTAAAGTCCATCTAAATTCATTCTTTTAACAATCAGTTCCCCTGTCCCTTTTAAAGCCTGCAGTATTGCTCTTTTTTACTTAAAGTGTAACTAAAGGAAATTTAAAAAAAAATGTTGTATAAAGTAAGGGATGTTTATAACCCCCATCAGTTTTTTGCCACCTGTATCCCATTGGGGATATTTCCTGTCCATAACCAATATAGAAAGTGAGGGGAAATCACTCCAAAGTGAGGGAATTCCAGTGTGTCACCAGTCGCAAGAACTAGTGTCCCCATTGGAAGATTTCCCCTCTATTAGTGTTCTGATGTCAACCCAAGATTTGGGATTTTCTTCTACTTTCAATGATAATGGCAAACATGCCAAACAGGGGCACAGACAGCAGTGAAAAGTGACAGGTGCACAAATCCCTCTCAACTCTTCCAAAACTAAAAAAAGAGCACACAAGTGCCTCGGCTCTCTGGCGACTCTTCCTCCTCATTGGCTGAGACACCAGCAGGAGCCATTGGCTCCTACTGTTGTCAATCACAGCAAGTAAGCCAAAAAGGAGAGGGGGCTGGGCCAGGCCATGGCTCTGTGTGTTAATGGACAGGCTTGGGTGCCCCCATTGCAAGCTGTTTGCTCTGGGGGGGCACTGGGCAGGAGGAAGGGGCTAGGAGCTTCGGCGGGGGACCCGAGAAGAGGAGGATCGGGGCTTCTCTGTGCAAAACTGCTTCACAGAGCTGGTAAGTATGACATGCTTTTTTTTTTTTTTTTTTTAAATAATTACCTTTAATATCACTTTAAACTTGCCATACAATGAACCGATTCCCCCATGCACACAATCGAAGTGGATGGGGGAATCCTACCCACTGCATTATTGTATTCTGACAGCGGGGCTATCCCCCTGCTTTAAGAATACACAGATCAGCACCGCAGCTGCTGTTTGAGCAGCTTTTATCCAACAGGGCAGTTGAATAGAAGTTGATTGGCAGATCATCTTCTTTTCAACTGCAGTGGCCACACATGTATCGAAATTCGGCTGGCCCCAGCTGAACCGGCTAATTTCAATTCATCTATGGCCAGCTTTACTCCTTGCATCTCATGTGATGCTGCTTTTAGTCACGAAAACTGGAAAAAGGGATGGAAAGGAGTTCCTTGCATCACTCTCTTCATATACAGAGTGCCCTAAAGGACCATGCTTGCTGCATTCCACATCCTCTTCACTATTTTGTCACATGCTATAATAGGGAAGGTGTTTTGCAATGGTGTTTTTTTTCTATTGGGGGCCCAATGAAATTTTTGCTAATATGCCCTGTGATTTCTAGTTACGCCCCTGAGTGAAAGTGTGGGAAAAGTTTAGAAGGCTGGAAGTCCCCAAAGCAGGCTATATTTTGCATATGTAGCACCCCCCTGACCCCTGGAGGCATGGTGTTACCCCCTCAGAAACAGAGTACACGGACGTTTCACCTCAGGGGTGAGGCTCTTAGGCATACTGGGACACGTGGGCAGAAGGGCACCAGTCAATTTTAGATAATACAGAAAGGATCTTATTATTCACATTTATATGGGAGAGGGGGTTAGGGTTGTATATGCTCAGGACCACAACTCTGGTACTCCACAAAGCACATCACAAGAAAAAGAGCCCTTAAGTCGGGACCATTCTTCCTGCGTTAGAATTCTCTAACAATCAACACCAATAACAGCAGCTTCCATTTTCCGCAGGAAAGTCAACCAGCCTCCATGGGACTCCATCCTGCCTCCAGTAAAGATCGGCAGCTCCAGGCCTCATCACTTCCCAGGCCCCCAGGCTAGGCAGGCCTAAAACAGCAGCTCCACGTACACCCTCCCCTGGCCACAGCTGGGGAGGAAGAGAGCTTGAATCAGTCAGCCCCAAACATTTTTTTACCCTTTCCCACAATGCACCACTGGCGAATGAAACTCCTAAAGAGAGAGAGAGAAAAACTTGCTTCACCCAATGGAGTCACTAAGTTTTGACAGCATGTAATGTCAGTAGTTAATAGCAAATGTCCCACTATAGTTTATGTACCTCCATCACTAGTGTATCTAAAATCTATTTAGGACAGAGTAAGGAAAGGTTAGAAACTCTGCCAGATTTTGTATTGCTGTCAAAGTCCCTGCTGTGTAGATTTATCTCTATTTGTTTGGGTGACCATTGTCATTGAGAAAAAAAGCAATGGGAAATCCAAAATTGTCAATTGTCACCTGAACATGAAATCTTTTAAAAGAGTACACTAAGAGGACACTAATGAGCCTCGGTTCACATTTATGCGATGCGGGAAGGCTGCGAATCCGCAGCCTGTTCCCGCATCGCACACGCACCCCCGGCAGTTCACACTGCCATATGCGATACGCTGGGGGTGTCAATGTAATGTTAACGACACCCCCAGTTTGATCGCATATCGCAGTGCGATCGTGCAGTTCGCACAGGATCGGATCGCACAAGTGTGAACCGCTGTGCGATCCGATCCTGATGCGGCTGCCAAAAAGGGTCCCTGTGCGTGTTTGCTGCGGGTGCGGTGTGAATTTAGCCATACAAAGTATATGGCTAAACTCGCACCGCACAGCCGATCGCATGTAATGTCGGAGCAGTGCGCTCCGACATTACATGCGAACCCCGCACACGCACAAGTGTGAACCGGGGCTTATTCTGGTGAGTAAAGTATGAGAGGAGTTCCTTTACATTAAATAGATTTCCTCAAACTTCCTGCTGTGATGAGTCAGGAACTGACAGAACTGAAGAAAAGTCTCTCAATTGTAACACAGAAAGCAAAGAAGCAGGGTTTTTACTATTCTCTATTATATCAAAAATAAAAAAAATTGTCTTAGATATGCTTTAATCTACACCTGCTTCTGAGGGCTTGAGAGTTTTATAATCCTGTCTTCCTAACACTCTGACATGTTAGCATTTAGCTGATTACTCTGTTATCTTACTCAGTTCTGCTTAGTTCTGGCTACCTATTTGCCCTACTGTGCTCTGCTAGTTCCAATCCTGTCCAGCCTTATTAAACTAGTTTCTGGTCCTTTTGACCCTACCCTTTTATTGATTGCTAATAATTGTACATGCTTTAGTCCCACTAGTATTTTCTGTTAGATTGCACTTGCATTAAGGCTACGTTCACATGTTAGTGTAGCGGGCCGCGGGCAGAATCACCACAATTCTGCCCGCGATCCGGAAATCATTGCATATCGCAGGACGCCTGTGCATTGCCGTTGATTTGCAATGGCACCCCAAACGCTGTGCGATGTTGCCGCGATTTCCGCCTGCCGAATCGCGGTAACATTTCGCAAATAAAATCGTGGGCCGCAAAGAAGCTCTTGTACCTTTTTTGGGCATCATGCGACCCGCGATTTTGTTTGCGCGATATTACCGCGATTCGGCAGGCGGAAATCACGGCAACATCGCACAGCGTTTGGGGTGCCATTGCAAATCAAAGGCAACGCACAGGCTTCCCACAATTTGCAAAGATTTCCGGATCGCGGGCAGAATCACAGTGATTCTGCCCGCGGTCCGCTACGCTAACATGTGAACGTAGCCTTAATTACTTTTAAATTACTGTTAATTGTTGCTGTCACTGCTTGCTTTATGTTTGAGTTGCCATTATGTATCAAATTCACATGTGCAATAAACATTGTATTTTGCAAAAAGAATGTATATATGTTGCATAAAAAGTATATATAAAAAGCTGCTGCTATCTTCTAATGCAGGGGTGTCAAACTAAATTTCATCGTGGGCCACATCAGCTTTATGGTTGCCCTCAAATGGTCAGTTATTTCTGTATGATTAGATGTCCAGAGCACCCTATGCCCCCTTACATGAGATGTCAAGAGCCCCCGCACCAACAGAAGTCCAGTCACCTACCCTTCCTTGCATCATAATGCACCTCCTTACATTGTGCTGCTGCCAGGAAGAAGATGCAGGTGGATTTGGGAAGAAGTGCAGGTTCTGGAGGAGAACCAGAGGAGGGCTGGAGTCAGCTTCCAGAGTATATATAATAAGACTCCAAAAAAAAAGAAAGAAAATGTCTGGATTATGCAGAACTGTAACACAATTTAATGTGTGCCCCATATTGCAGGGTTGGTCCAGAATAGCTTAGGTCTGTGAAATGTTAAATACTGAAAAGGACTGATTGAGAAGTTGCAATAAACCAGTATAGAAATTAAATGTAAGACTATGTGCTTTTCAGTGCCCTTAAGGAGACACAATTAAGCTAATCATATGGTAAAACTTTGTGTCCCTTTAACATTTACAGTCATGGGTCATGGAATATGCCTGCTTGGGTATCTGAGTATAATTGCGCACTAACTCTCTAACACCTCTGCAAATAGCATTCTGTTGTCTTGATTATTATGACAGGTATGTTTATAGCTGTGTTTTGTTACACGTGTAATGTCCCTTTTTTTCTAAGCTTTCTTTCCTCTTTCAATCTAGCTTTTTTCTTTCTTTATTCCTGCTTTTGCTGTGTCTCCCTTCCCTTATCTGTGGCTCACAGCATGCCTCCGATCCTCTATCAGTGTAGCTGTTAGGAATACCTAATCTAAAGTGTATATATTACCTAATAGAGTCCTTCTTATTTGGGATTATTGCATCAAATTTTAATTTCCTCACTTGAGTAACAGCATGTCAAGCTGGCCGTCAGTAAAGAGCTGATAGAAAGTGAAAGGGTTGTATAAACGGCAGCAAATTACTGCAAGCGGATAACTATCGGCTTTTTGACTGGAGCGGAGGAGTGCGAAATAGGATTTTCAGCTTCCAAATCTACCACAGAAATGGTGCCAAGGCCCTGCTATTCTCTCCCCAAGGGTTCCTCTTTTGTGACTCTTAGACTTTGCTTTGCCTTTCAACTAAATCTTTAATCCTGACATAGCAAGGGGAGAAAATAAAGTTTAGCAACCAAATCATACTGAATATTCTAGGAGCGTGCAGCTTTGACCTGTACAGCCAATCACAGCAGATGCTACAACTAGTCAGAGGAGAATTTGTGGCTGGCTAAAGGACCCTGAAAATTATCATAGATGATGTCTGTGGCTGTGATGCATTTAATTTAGAAAAGCATTTGTTTCCTTATTTTTAGTGATGAGCCGAACACCTCCCCCCGGTTCGGTTCGCACCAGAACACCGCAAACAGGGGAAAAGTTCATTAGAACATGCAAACTCCATTAAAGTCTGTAGGAATCGAACATGAAAAATCAAAAGTCCTCATTCTAAAGGCTGAAACGCAAGTTATTGCCCCAAAAAAGTGTATGGGGGTCTGGGTACTGCCCTAGGGGACATGTACCAATGCAATTTTTTTTTTTTTAACCTTCTTAGCGGTATTCCCGAGCGTGGCTCGGGGTTAAATTTCAGAGCCAAAAGCGGTAACCCCGAGCCACACTCGGGGTACCGCCAGAAGCATCGCTGGATCCTGTAAAAGAGGTTACTTACCTCGTCACCGGGATCCAGCGATGTATGCGAGCGGTCTTCCTCCCGATCCCCTCCGTGCCCCGGGTTCCGCCTCCTGCGACGTGACGTTCGCAGGGGGGTGGAACTGGCTGCAAATTCAAATGTGAAACACACCAAACACACTGATACCATTCAAAATAAAATAAATTCACATTACATTGCCCCCCAGTGCCCTTTCCTGAAGTTTTACTGTACTTTTATGTATATATATATATATATATATATATACATACACGTATATATATATAATATATATATATGTATATACTGTATATATATATTTATATATATATATATACATACATACATACATACATACTTTAACTTATTTATAGTTTTTTATTATATTATAATTTATGATTTTGTGTTTCCAACTTTATCATACCCGAGATGTTATAAAGAAGAACGCACAGTAAAAAAAAAAAAAAATATGTAAATAGTTGGTTTGGGCTGTTCATTCTCAAGAATTACATGCAAAATAATGGTACCGCTTTCAGCACCTAAAATCTGAAAGAATCATACCGCCAGGGAGGTTAAAACAATTGCTTTTACAGGAGCAGTGATTTTAATGATGCTGAAAGTGAAACAAAAAAATGAAAAATTCCTTTAAATATTGTGCCTGGGGGGTCCCCTTGATGTGCCTGTAAAGTGGTGCATTTGTACGATGTATGTGGCCTGCTGCAGCAATACTGAAATTTCTAAAGGAAAAAATTTCATTTAAACTTGCTCGCGGCTGTAATTTATTGTCGGCAATACAGAAAAAAACATGAACAAAAATGCAAAATAAAAAAAAAAAAAACGGCATGTGGTCCCCCCCAAAATTCATACCAGGCCCTTATATGAGCAAGAAGCCTAACTGGACAGGATAGGGGGAGACAAGGGAGTACCCCCCCCTCCTTAACCATACCAGGCTACTTGCCCTCAACATGGGGAGGGTGCTTTTGGTGATTTGGTTGTGGGGGTCTGCGGATGGGGGGCTTATTGGAATCTGGAAGCCCCTTTTAACAAGGGGGCCCCCAGATCCCACCCCCCCCATGTGAATGGATGTCGGGTACATTGTACCCCTAGCCATTCACCAAAAAAGTGTACAAAAAAATAAAGACAATAGCCAGTTTTTGACAATTACTTTATTAAAAAAAATAAAACAATAGTGCCCCCCGTTGTAAATCCATCGTCAATCACATCGCCTGCCGCACCTGAAAAATAGAAAAAAAACTCACTCACGAGCGCCCCACAATGCACTGCTCAGGTGCAGTGAATAAATGACTGACTATAAAATGTAATAGTGGCAGCATCTAGGATTCCAAACCATATTGGAGTAAATAATGTAGTGAAAAGATTACTAGTGCGCTCAGTTAATATTGCAACAAATTAAGGAAACCAAAAATGAATGCAAAAATTCAATCAAATAAAATTAATATGTGAAAAAATTCAGAAGGAAGGTGACCGTAGAAGGTGCGTAATTTATTACATATACAACAACACAGTGGTGATATTGTGACGTAAAAAATGAACATATAATGTGAATAGATATAGTCCAAAATGGGTGACGAATGAATCTTCACTGGTGAATTTTTAAAAGCATAAACACTTCATAACACCGGTGAGCAGATTCCAACTTCCCATGTAACACCACGTGACTTAAACACTCAAGTGCAATGGCTTCTTACTGACTTCCCACTATCATGTAGCATATGGATAACCACATCCAATCGCTGGAAAAGGGTACAAGAACCAAAGTGTTGTCCCCACACTCAGTGCATCACCACATGGTAATGAATAAAAAGTTTGCTTCTTACCAGATAGCTATTAAACATGGGCTTGAAACCATATATTCCACAAAGGGACCTCTGGGGTAGACACTTCTAAGGCTTAGCTTGCGCTGGCCACACAGATGAAATCAGATGGACTCCTTCACTTAAGTGAGTACTGCGTCCCCCAGGAATGGATGGTCACAGGACTGGATGTAACACTCCCCAAGTATGAAAGAAAGAGTGGCCAATAGTGCATTACCCCAAAAACACGTTTATTATAAGCTAAAATGGTGCCCATTTTACATGGTAGAAGACAAACATTTGCTTGTAAATTTCCAAATTCAGATGATCGCGGCTGCCTACAGTGCGGACCGCAAGATGTGACGGCGCGGCTTCTCCACCCAACGCGTTTCCCCTCAGAAGACGTCATCCTCTTGAAGCTCATCCCTACTCATTTGTACTATAAAAACATTGTTTGCTACTTTAAAAGGTTTCCAAATATTTAAGTCATATGTCACCTACATTAGACAGAATATATACATTAGAACAGAAGTTTCTACTGTACATATGGACAGGCTAGGCAATGTTTGATGTGACCACCCTTTGCCTTCAAAACAGCAGCAATTCTTTTAGGTACACTTTCACACAGCTTTTGAAGGAACTCAGCAAATAGCTTGTTCCAAACATCTTGGAGAACTAACCACAGATCCAGGACTCAAACTATCACTTCCAGGACTCCTTGTTCTTCTTTACAATGAAGATCATCCTTAATGACATTGGCTGTATGTTTAGGATCATTGCCCTGCTGCAGAATAATCTTGGGGCTAATCACATGCCTCCCTGATGGTATGGCATGATGGACATAAATCTGCCCATATTTCTCAGCATTGAGGACACCGTTAATCCTGACCAAATCTCCTCCCCCATTCTCAGAAATGCAGCCCCATACTTGCAAGGAACCTCCACCATGCTTCGCTGTTCATTTTTGTACCACTCTCCAACCCTTCACAAACAAACTGCCTCCTGCTGCAGTCAAATATTTCAAATTTTGACTCAATCCGGAGAACCTGCTGCCATTTTTCAGCTGTCCAGTTCCTATGTTTTTGTGCATAATTGAGTCGCTTAGCCTTGTTTCAATGTTGGAGGTATGGCTTTTTGGCCTCAATTCTTCCATGAAGACCACTTCTGGCAAGACTTCTCTGCACAATAGATGGGTATACCTGGGTCCCATTGTTTTCCACCAGTTCTGTGCTGATGGTACTGCTGGACATCTTCCGATGTCAAAGGGAAGTAATCATGATGTGTCTTTCATCTCCTGCATCAAGTTTCCTCGACCAACGACTGTGTCCATGGTCCTCAACATTGCCCGTTTCTTTCTGCTTCATCAAAAGAACATGAACAGCACATCTTAAAACCCCAGTCTGCTTTGAAATCTTTGCCTGGGAGAGACCTTGCTGCCATGGTGTGTGATCTGTGACACGAAACTGTCTTCCACAACCTCACCTTAGTATCAGGGTCTGCCTGTTCTTCACTAAGGCCCCTTTTACACATATGGATCGTTTGGATGAAAAACAGACATGAATGCATTCCTATGGAAAAACAGATGCAAAGCTATGATCATTCATTTACATCATTCATTTAAAACTGATGACAAAGGATGAAAAATGGATAAGAAACTGATGAAAAAAGGATGAAAAACTGATGTTGACTGAAAAAAACTGATAATAAAAAACTTGACTGGTGAAATGAACAGTCTATATGTGTGAAAGGATCCTAAATTTTAGACCCCTTTCACAAATACGGACCGTTTGTCCGTTTATCATCCATCCGTTGACGGATGAAAAACGGAGATCAATGCATCTCTATGTAAAAACGCATGACAACGGATGATCATCAGTTAACATCCGTTTTCATCTGCTTCTGTCAATGTCCGTTTTTTGAAACGGATGAATGCCCTATTTTCCATCCGTCAAAAAAATGGATCGGATGAAAAACGATGTAAACGGACAAACAGTCTTGCATTGGTAGTGGATGTAAAAAAACGGATGAAATACTGATGAAAAAACCGGATGAAAAACTGATACATTTTGATGTAAGTGAACTGATGTACTGAATGGACCGTATGTGTGAAAGTTGCCTTAACCACTTCAATACAGGGCACTTTCACCCCCTTCCTGCCCAGGATAATTTTCAGCTTTTAGCGCTGTTGCATTTTGAATGACAATTGCGTGGTCATGCAACACTGTACCCAAACCAAATCTATGTCATTTTTTCCCCATAAATAGTGCTTTCTTTTGGTGGTATTTGATCCCCACAAGGCATTATCCTGCCCCCGTCATATGACATCCGGTCAGGATAATGCAACCACTTGCCCGCCGTCAATCGCCTATAGGGCGAGCGGGAAGTGGTTAAGCTTCCTACACAGCTGCTTCAGTTAATTGCTGTTTTTCAACCTATATATTAAATGGATGATCATTAGAGCCTGCTTGGTATAGTTGGTTGATCATACACCTGACTCTAATACTTCAAAATCTTTGATTTTGTGCAAGTTTGGAAAGTATACAAGTGTTATGCTTGCCATACACTATACGAAAAATCATTCAAACTCATTTTCGAAAAAGCATAGTGCCATCATGTAATGACCGATAAATCGTTCAATGCCGCCACTCGCGATCTTCTGTTACACCGGAAGAAAGACAGGCGGCTAATGCAAACAAAGCCGCCTGTCATTCTTCCCTGTGTAAGAATGGTGATCAAACAGTTCTACTATGTAGGACCGTTGATCACTGTTCTTACACATGTAACCACAGCCAATCACAGTTAGAAACACGCCCCTAGGGACACACTTAACCCCTCCCTCTCCAATAAAGTTAACCCCTTCACTGCCAGTGTCATTTTTACTGTAACAGTGCATATGTATAGCACTGATTACTGTAGTAATGTCACTGGTAACCCCAAAAGTGTCAAAAATGTCAGTCAAGGGTCCGATCTGTCCACCCCAATGTCGCAGTCCCGCAAAAAAAATCGCAGATCGCCGCCATTATGCGTTAAAAAAAAACAGCAAAAATGACAAAAATCTTTCCCTTTGTTAGTAAACGCAATAACTTTTGCACAAACCAATCAAAATACGCTTTTTGCGATTTTTTTTTTACCAAACATATAGTAAAAAAAAAAATTGGCCTACAATGTTAAAAAACTTTGATTTTTACATTTTTTTGGGGGGGAATTTCATATAAAAAAATTTGAAAAATATTGTTATTTTTGCCAAATTGTCGCTATTTTTTTGTTTATAGCGCATGATCAAAAAATCGCACAGGTGATCAAATACCACCAAAAGAAAGCTCTGTTTGAGGGAAAAAAAGGACATCAAATTTGTTTAGGTATTCGCACGACCGCGCAATTGTCCGTTAAAGTCACGCAGTGCCGAATCGCAAAATACCCCCTGGTCAGGAAGGGGGTAAAATCTTCTGGGGCTTAAGTGGTTAAAGAAAGTGGTGTCTTCCAATTAGACCACTGTGAGACGACAAATCTGTGACACAAAACGTGACTAAGATGGCCCCTTACCGACTGGTAACAAGAGCCAGGTGCAATAAACTATAACCTCCATTCGTGCACAAAACTTGTCTGTTGTCACCCAAGTGGTATGCGTGGCTTCTTACCAGAATTATAAAGAGGGTAGGCCTGGAACCTCTGTTGGTATATGGGTAGTGTGGACAGTATCCAAAGTCAACTCCCGACCATAAGGTATAGATGTCTATCCCTTCCCAGGGGCGTATCACTCTCCTTTAAGGACCGTGGCTGGATATAGATGTCTCAAATGAAGCTCCCCCAAGATGGAAAGGAAAAATGGTATGTTGGTAGCCAGCATGCTGTAGTGGAAGGCATCATCGTTACACAATCTTCATTATAATTTTTAACAGCTCCTCATTTTTAAGTAATAATGTTTTTGAATCATATGACTGACCTTCATTGATAGAGCTTCCTTATATTGTTTTAAGTTTAAGTATTTTGCATGGAGCACATTTTTGACTGGCAGCTACTTAGAGCTGAAGTATTTATTGGATTGCATTATCAGTGGATCAAACGATTTCCCTTGGAAAATGAACTGGGATTTTTAAAGATTAGTGTTGCGGAAGAAATACAATATATACACGTTACATTGTGTTATTCGTTGATTCTAAGCTTCTAGAAACAGGTAATTATATATGTTATAACAGTACAGGTATTCACATTGCTTTAAGCAATTTAAATAGTAGCTGCATCTATTCTGGAAATTACTACACTCAGTGTTAAAGAGAAACTAATATATACATTTGAACAACTGTGCTGTAAATACGTAAAGGTATGTTGCAGTAAAAAAAAAAACTTACACATGCCAAGATTTGCCTAAAACCTCAATATGCAAAAGACCTCCTTAGGCAAAACCAATCAGTGGAATAACTAGTTGTCAGCATATGAGTCAAATAATTTAAGGTTGCATATAGTATGTTTTTGTGTGGTTCAAATTTGCCTGCAGTGAATTAGAGAGGAGAAGGGGGTGCTGTTAAAAAAAAAAAAAAAGTAATCTCCGAGACTGTTAGTGCCGGTTCACATTTGTGCGATTGCGGAGATTCGGAGCGCACTGCTCCTAAATTACATGCGATCTCATGTGCGGTGCGAATTTCAGCCATACACTTTGTATGGCTGAATTCGCACTGCATCTGTAATAAACACACACACTAGTGCGATCCGATTCTGTGCGAACTTTCAGATCGCACTGCGATATGCGATCGCAACTGGGGGTGTCGTTAACTGTTAATTGACACCCCCTGCGTATCGCATATGGCAGTGTGAACTGCCAGAGGTGCGGATGCGATGCGGAATCACGCTGCATATTCGCAGCGTTCCCGCATCGCACAAATGTGAACCGGGACTTAGAGACATTTTTAAACCCAATCCAAAAGTAAATGTTTTTACACAGAGGGTTCCTTAGAATAACAGACGGATTTTAAACAGTTACTTTTAAGTCATATTCCATATTCTATAGATTTTTAACGCAAATTCTAACATTGCAAGTGTGTATTCCTTGCTCTGCCTCCTGCTACATGTCTGAAGTCTGAATACTGTAGGCACCCTCACTACAGAGTCCTTGCAGAATGAGCAGGGGAGATTTCAATCCAGATTTCTGGAAGTGACCAGTCAAGATTTCTGCCTCAACAGTCTCTTGTAACATATTCGAGGAAAGTTACTACAAACTGGAGCAGAGAGAATCTGGAGTAGCTTTTCGGAGTAACCAATCAGATTCTAACTTTAGTTTGTTCAGTTAAGATGTAAAATTGAAGGCTTTTAGCTTACTGGTTGCCTTGCACAGCTGCTCCAGATTTTGGTTGCATTAGTGAAATGTCCTCATTGGCAGTCATTCTCTCTTGTCATTAATTATCAGTGGTCAATAGTATTTTGTAACATACTAGCAGTCTCTCATAACTTGAAAGCTGCAAAAATCGAGTTCAGGCTGGATATCAGGCTTCCCAATTTAAGTATAGTTTGGGTAGGTTGGGTATGGGACTGCAAGAACAGAACTGTGGTGATTTCTACTGCCACTTTATGTATGCGGCTGATGAAATTGGAAATCTATGTGATACAACACTGATCCTACTATGGGCCTAAAACTGTCTCATAGTTGAGTTTAAATTCAAGTGACTTGGTTCAGCAAATGTGGCACACTCCAATGGCAAACACAGAACCACTGAAATAGATGTGCCATATTTGTATACCTAATTGATAATGAGTTTATGGTGCCATATGTGTACACTTATTTGGTAATGAGAAACGATGATGTGTATCTCTATCATAACTCTTTGATGCTGTTTCTGGCATTGAAGATGTAATAATCAGACAGCACAGCTCAATGACTTACTTTAAATTAAATATACCAACAGTAGAGGGGGGCATAGTCTGGTACAGCATGAGGTAAGACATGTCTAGCTACAGCTCTACCCAGTATTGATCCTTCCCTTTATCCATTTATCCTTCCCCTTATCCCGCACGAAGCAGTGGCTTTCATCTTCTCCAAAAGCACTACCTTGGATTATCTGAGTGAACCTCTGCCTCCATTAAGCCTCCAAAGAATGGCTCTGTGGTCTCTGGCCAGCTGGACAAGTACTGCAGGGTGAGCGAAGATGGTGCCAAAACCATGATAGGAGATAAAGATCCTGAGACACGGGACTGCAGTCCATCTCCATCTGACATGATAAACATAATTGAAGCTATTTCTACTTGCCACTTGCCAGAATACTTTGACCACTAACATAGAAGAAGATAAGATACAATGATCAACATATTACAAAACTTCAGTAGCGCAAAAAACTAATAAGGAAAATAAAATCCTCATACACGTCTGATAGAGATGCATGCAATCAATAATTAATACACCGCACAGCTCATCTGCTGTTACTTAAAATATATATCAATAAAAGTTCATAAAAGTTCATAAATGTCCAAAACACTATCCAATTGAGGAGCACTGGTGTCTTTACAGGATCACCAACACACTCCGCCACCACCGTGCAGAAATATATCAGGCGAAGGGGGGACTCACCAAATATCATTGCCTACCCACTCACATGGATAAGGCAAATAGGCATAGATATGGCAAATAGGTATATGGTAAAACCCAATACTCCTCTTTCAACCGCCAACTGTCCTCTGTTTATACCCCTCACATGTAGGGGTATAAACAGAAGGCTCCACTAGCGTGATAACGTTTTGAATAAAGCTTATTTAATAAAAATAACATACATTGCACTTACTTTTTAGCAGTAATAAATAGAACATCATGAAGAAGTCTGATATGACGAAATGCGTTGGTGCATGACCATGCAGCATCCACTTCCTAGTTACCGGAGAGCTGTGAGTGTCCCCAACCATCGATTTTAACAGCGTGGAGCTGTTAGGAGGATCTATGGCAGCTACATCTCTTGGATTTTGACACTTTGATGTGCTATTAATTGTGCTAAAATATTTTTATATTTGTTTATTATTTGTGCTGGTATCACAAAGTAGAATTGCCACTCATTATAATGCAGTATATGCCCAATGTTCTTTTGGTTTATCGTTTAAAGTGTGTTTTTTTCCCCTGAAAAAAATGCCTCTACAGCAACCTTCTATAATATCGAAAATGTTATTGTGAACTGCATAGTACACTTTATTCTGAACTTAATTATTACTTATAAAGCACTTTACATCAAAGTCAATGTTAAGACCTTTAGGGTGCTAAAACTTTGGTTTTAAATATTGAAAAAGATTCATGCTGACTAAGATGCCTAACATGATTACCCCCCCCCCCCCCTCCATTGATCATACACCTTCTCTAATCTCCAAAATTGCAGACCTTTGAGGTTTCTCACATGGACCTTTTTAAAATGTCTTGATGCACTATGATCTTTTTTCCTTTTTTGATATTGTTAATGTATTCCCGTATTTCAACCTGTAGAGGTGCGACCACATATTGGATCTTACAAGGACATTCCAACATATACACTACCCCTTTGGATGTGCACAAAATGAAATCTTTAATTTTATATGCCCTACCTTTTGATGTTGTAATAAATTCTTCTTTTTTCTTTTAATATTATTACCTCTAGTTGCTCTACATGCTAGATGGGTCACAATTGCATAAAAATCAGTCAAAAGAGGCATAACCAATCCTGATTATTTATTATTATTGGGGGGATCGAACACCCCTGGGGCCAACATATATCTTAGACTTGGGGCTTTCTTATACATGAACTTCGAACAAGGTTAGGTAACACACCCCCAATACCTTGTCTCACAACAATATGTCCCAATATTTTCTGAAAATACTTTCTACCTTTTTTATTCCATACATTATGATCCAATATGACTCTAAATTCATCCTCAACCCCCCGGATGTCATTCACCCGATTATTATTGGTTATCAACTCTTTCCTGTCTATATTATTCACTTCCTCTAACTCTCTTTTAATAAAATCCTTTTCCTATCCTTTTTGTATCAATTTCTTTTCAAACTTGGCAGATTGAGCCTCATAATCATCCATTGTAGTACAAGTTCTTTTTATTCAGACAAACTGTCCCTTCGGTATGTTTAAAAGCCACGGGTGATAATGACACCCATTACAGTTAGTTGGTATACAGTAATTCTTCGTATAAATACTATCTCCATATATGTATGTCTCTAGGTCCAAAAACACCATGTTTTTCTTAGCACGTTTCCATGACAATAATATGTTCTTATTATTATTTAACCTGCTCATGAATGCGAGGAGGTTTTCCTCCTCACCCCCAGATCATGAACAGGTCATCAAAATACCTTCTATAACCTATCCATTCATTGACTCTGTTATCAAATACCACATCTGTCTCTGAGTGGGCCAAAAAATCTGGCCACATTGGGAGCAAAATGGGTTTCCATGGCCACTCTAGTGGTCTGCAGGAAGTATTGATCATGGTACTAAAAATATATGTGCTGGAGCCCAAACTCCAGACAATCTAAGAAAAATATTTGATGTTTTCTCCCCAAATTAGACTTCTCTAATGCCCATTTAACAGACTCCTTAGCATCTGTATGTTCTATATCATTATACAGTGAACTAACGTCAGCTGTTACTAAATAGTAAGAATCATGGGCTGGAATAGTCTCCAAAATCTGTAACAGGTGCTTCGTATCCTAGAGATAGGCTTGAGTAGAGGTAACTAATGGCTGTAGAAAGATATCCAAATATTGACCTAATGATGATTAAAGGGAATCCACCCCATTCACAATTGGTCTCCCTGGGTGGTTATTCATATTCTTGTGTATTTTTTTTGTTTATTTTACTAGCAGGGTTTACCCTACTTAGGGTGTATCATGTTGAGCATCCACCACCTCGCCCCCTTGATCCCCCCCTCTATGCGACAGTGGATGGGGGATCCTCTCTTCTCTCTCTCTCTCTCTCTGTCACAATTTGAAAATCGCTCGGAAGTGCGATGCTCTGTGAATGAATGAGCCAACACTACTGTAAGCCATTGCAGCTGACGACTTGTAGTTCTCAATGCACTGCGAGGATGCTAGTGAGCACTCTCGTAGTCCATTCAGCTTCCTGGACTTCAGTAACTGCCAGACAGCTATACTGACAGTCTGCAAGAGCCTGACATTGCACCTGCAATCTAAAGATTGTGGGTGCAATGCTTTAGAGGCTCCAAAGAAAAAAAAATAATAAATGCACATTTTTCTACCTGCACATTTTAAAAGGTGAACTTATCCACATACACAACTTAGGATATTTCCCAATACATACAAGCTGTTTCTCTGCCGCAGTCAGGCTCTGAATAGATCGCCATGGTGGAGGTGCCTCTTACTGCAGTTCAGACTGCCATTTCCAAGCTTGCCTGGGCTAAAGCCCCTTGCACCAATGGGTCTGTGCCACCTACACAGAGATGTTTGCCACTCGCCTCTTGGCTTTATTTGAAGAAATACATGCCACACATACTCTCCGATGATGTCTGAATTGCTTATCATTCTGATCCCCAAGCTAGATAATGACCCTCTTGATCCAGCATCCTATAGATTTATATTTTTACAACAAACAGATGTTAAAATTTAACAAAAATACTTTCCCCAACTATAATTAAGTTGTTTAATGCTGTGCTTGGTCAAAACACTTGAGAGAGACGTTTTTTTCTCAAAAGTACAAGCCTCCCATACCCAGGTTGGCACTAGGATTACAATAGGACTAGATACGGAAAATACATTTAGTTTTGAGGAATGAGGATACCAGAGGCAAACATTAGATAGCTTGTGTTTAGCCCTCAGTTTAATAAATGGCTACAAGTTCCCTATGGTTCACCCATGGCCAGAGTTTGGGTCAAATGGCAGACGTGAGGTTTTTTCACTCACCATAGACGTTGGACAGGAATGTCCCCTCCTGTACACTATTGCCATAGAACCTCTAGCTGCTGAACTCCTGATATTTAAAGCGGAACTTTACCCATAATTTGATAAAAAATAATGTTCTTTAGCAAGGAAAAGACATTCCACAATAATAATTATGCTACCAAAATTAATGTGTGCTGTAAATTGACTCCAGCATTGTTCCTATTGCTTGTTGCCGGAGGCTGCCATAGTGCTGATGCCCAGTGCCAATGAGCAGCAGTAAATCTTTAGGCTGTCAGCAGATTAGCCTCTTTTGGCTCTGATTTTCAGCACAATGCCAAAAATAGAGAGCAACTGAGCATGTGCAGAGCAGGGTGAGACAGTGTATTACTGGATTTTAAACAATATAGGCGCTTACTTTTAATGTTTTACATAGCTATACTAGCAAAAGGGGTCAGCCTGAAGTGATCTAGCAGAGCTTAATTTTCTAAATAAAGTTCCACTTTAAGGGTCTACAGTTGGCAGGACATTTTGAAAAAGCTGGATTGTATGCCAGCAATATGATTTTATATTTCGAGGGCTCAGACCTTTCACTTAATACTGCTGTAACAGTTATTAATGATTTGGAGGTCATTCAGGTCTGACCATTAACTGTCAACATCACAAATTTTGCCTATTGATTCCTCCCTTATTACTAATTTCCCTTGAAATATTTCAAAATGTTAGATCCTCTACTAAGCCCTTGTTCACACTGAACGCAGCTTTGAAATTGTTCAAAGCAGCATTTCAGTCCGACTTCGGGGTGACTTGAAAGATATCTCAGCGGGTTTGTGCACAGATGTCTATTTAAGTCATCCCCAAAGTTGCCAAAAGTAGTGCAGGAACCGATTGGAACACTCTGTTTGCTGGCAATAGGCTGTGATATGACATGTGATTTGATCTGCCAAATCGCACCGATGTGAACCGGGGGTCAAACCTTTTTTTTGGGGCTCTAGTAAACACAAATTGAACTGGTACGCTCTGAAACATTCTAAATATTTGGGAGGCTTGGCCATGCCAGACTTCAGTTTGTTCTGCCTAAATGTTTAAATGTTACACAAGAGTACAGTCTTCCAATCTGATATTGGCATATGTCCAAAGTAGGTATTCCAGGGGGTCATATTCTACTTTGACAGAATCAATCTTTGTCTGAGCTTTGTAGGGTGCCACATCCTGAGCTTTGGTGTAGACATGGAATTACTCCTTTAACTCAGATCTTAATTGGTGAGCAATTCAAATCCTTTTTGGATCCAAAATAGGAATTTATTTGCTGAACTCTATGCTTTTTCAATACCTTCAATTTAGACCCGCATATACAAGGCAACTTGGGCACTTATTTCATGTGCTTGAAGATAATAGTTTGGCTGCCACTATGGTAAAAGTTGACCTAAGCGAATGATTTCAAATTTCTACACAGTCAGGACCTCAAGGCATGAGCCCAGTAAAAATATTTTATAAGGGTTTGATTTGGATCCTATTGACAATGAGTCCTTGAAAGAGGTTCTAACCCACCACTGATTAGTCTCCCTGAAACTTACTAATATGCTGACCCATCTGTCTAAACTTCATTGTACCTATTTGACACAAATTTGATTAGCAAGATATAAACTGTTAAAAAAACTCATTATACCCTGGCTTTTTTCTACCTACTCTGGTCCTGCACACAGATACAGGCTTACTGGAAGGAAATAAAAAACTTTTTTGCATGACATTACGGGTTTCCCAGTATAACTATACCCTCGGCTATGCCTGTTGGGTCCTCCTAAGTCTCCAGTATTAAACATTTGTCTGCGCACCTTTTTACATGAGGTATTGATAATGGCCAAGAACTGATAGCTAAGATGTGGAGCCAAGCTGGCGTGCCTCTCATATAAGAAACTGATCTTCACAGAGGTTGTCCAAAAAAATGTCAGATAATTTGGGTGAATGTGCAATGGAGAATTTTCTACTTGCTCTTCATTAGACACAGATGTAGCTCCTGCTTGGTTTTGAACAGTGGCTCGTATGTGTTTAGGTCTAATGTACTCTGGTTGCAGTACTATATAATTGTTTGCGATCTGTTATTTCTAACAGTACCAATAGACTTAGAATATTCCTATATTTGAGATGGCAGAGAATACTTTTGGTTTTGGTCTTCAAATGTTCTGAACTGATTATACTCTAATTATATGGACTTCACTATATTTTTTTGCACTTATACAGTACCTGCAAACCCTAAGTGATTAGGTGTCTCATTTCACTAGTCTTCAGCAATTTTGATAACTTGTCAATTTTCAATGTAATACATTCCTTCTGTGTGTACTATATTGCAGAGACCTTGTTTTATCTATTTCTGTAACTGAATATGTGCAACTTAGATGCATGCCTTTTCCAGCATTGATGCTGTTACTTTATGACCATTTTAATATTAATAAAAAGTCTTTAAAAAAATCTACCAACAGTAAGCTCTAATACGTAAAATCAGAACTTAGCATTCTGAACAAGGTTCCACAAAGCCACTTAGGATTCTGTCAGTCTTCCCTGGAGGTGACCATTGACGGTTATACTTTTTACTCCCTGTAGTTTCATTGCATGAAGATGCTTTCTCTAAGGACTTTCCTGGTGTGAAATTAATGAAAGTCTGCCCACTGGCTCATCTAGAGAGCCTGCTGGCTTCCTCATCACTGCATCCTAGCAGGCCATTAAAATCCCTGCACTACTCTTTTTCACAACATTGGTCATCACAAACCTACAAAAAGGCTTTACATTTTTTTTTTTTTTATTGATATGTGTCAGCTCTGAGGCCCTTCCAGCTTTACACAGCACATTGGGTCCTAACTATTGGTAATTAACGCCTACAGATGCTTACTAATGCCTAAAAATAAATTAATAGTGTTTACAGAACAAATCTGTTCTATTCAGTGAATAATTGTACACATACTGTTGCATCTGATCTTGTGTTAATTGAAGACAGAGCGCAGGTATTCCTCAGGGTTGTTATTGAGTACTTAGCAGAAGTGCTAATAATATTGAATTAGAAAGTGTAGGTTACTTCATTTAATGGTTAATGGCGCTTTGCAATGTATAAGACTATATAAACCAAACTTAGAAAATGTAAGCCACCACAAGATAACTACAGTATGTAACAAATGTGGATTACGCAGCAACTTTCAGTTACAACTTAATTTTGGGAAAAATAAAAGATGACCCTTGCTGTGGGATTCTCCCCCCAATGCAAAAGTTACAAGGTTTTTTCAAGTGGTAACAGAATAAGCAACTATACTTACCTTCTTCTTCACTTCCTCGGCCGCTCTTCTCTCTCTGATGCTCTAGCTTGTGGATGGGCTTGCTGCTGGTCCTGCATTGTATGTGGAGATCAGAATACCTAGAACTAGGGATGAGCTTCAAGCTTGAGTCGAACTTAAGTTTGACTCGAACATCGGGCGTTCGTGTGTTCGCTGAACACACAAACAAATGGAAGTTCGCCCGCTGATGAGCGCCCCGTAATGCACTGCCCTGGTGCAGTGAATAAATGACTCATTGTTTGATAATTGGCCAAAGCATGCACATGACCTGTATGCTTTGGCCAATCAAAGCACAATGTCTGTGATTTGCCAAAGGCAGGGTGCCTTTTGCCAATCAGGGTTCAGGGGCTAAGTCTACGCCCCACACTATATAAAGCTGCTGCTTATATGGCAGCCGTGTATAGTGTGTTAAGCGAGATAGGAGTGAGATCAGGCAGGTAGTTAGTGGATTGTGCATTGTATCTAGTAATAGATCAGGCAGTGTAGTGTATCTGAGCAAGCAGCCTGGCTGGACAGGATAAGGGGGGGATGAGCAAGCACCCCCCCCTCTTGAACCATACCAGGCCACTTGCCCTCAACATGGGGAGAGTGCTTTGGGGTGCCCCCCAAAGCATCTTGTCCCCATGTTGATGGGGACAAGAGCCTCATCCCAACAACCTTGGGCTGTGGTTGTGGGGTCTGCGGGTGGGGGGCTTATCGGAATCTGGAAGCCCCCTTTAACAAGGGGGCCCCCAGATCCCAACCCCCCATGTGAATGGATATCAGGTACATCGTACCCCTACCCATTCACCACAAAAGTGTACAAAAAAAATTAAGACAAAACTAGTTTTTGACAAGTCCTTTATGAAAAAAATAAAAAAAATAGTGCCCCCCGATGTAAATCATCAATCACGTCGCCCGCCGCACCCGAAAAATAGAAAAAAAAAACACTTCTGCTCCCTTCAGACGCCTCCGGCGTAATGAGCTGCTGGAGCAGCTCTTTTATAGGAAAGGGGCAAGGTCACCACCCGGTGGCATCGCCCATTCTGACGTGGCGTCAGTCATTTATTCACTGCACCTGAGCAGTGCATTATGGGGCGCTTGTGACATCAGATTCCTATAAATGAGCTGTCAAACTCAAACAGCTCATTATGTGGGAGGCGTCTTTTTTTTTTTTTCTTCTATTTTTTGGGTGCAGGCGGTGGGCAAGCTTGACTATAGGTTTACATCAGGGGACACTATTTTTTTTTTTTTAATAAAGGACTAGTCAAAAAGTGGCTTTTGTCTTTATTTATTTTTTGTACTTCCACCTTATCCTGTCCAGCCTGGCAGCTTGCTCAGATAAGGGTCTGGTATGGATTTTGGGGGGGACCCCACGCCGTTTGTTTTTTCCGTTTTGGCGTGGGGTTCACCTTAAAATCCGTACCAGACCCAAAGTTCCTGATATGGACTGGGAAGGGACCCCACGCCATTTTTTTGTTCATGTTTTTTATCTGTATTGCCGGGAGCCGACAATACATTGCAGCTGCGAGCAAGTTTAAATTAAATTTTTTCCTTTGGAAATGTCAGTATTGCTGCTACATACATTGCACAAATGCGCCACTTAACATGCACATTAAGGGGACCCCCAGGCATGATATTTAAAGGAATTTTTCATTTTTATTGTTCCACTTTAAGCATCATTAAAATCACTGTTCTGTAAAAGCAATTGTTTTTTAAAAAAATTTTGCATTGGTACATGTCCACCCAGGGCAGTACCCAGACCCCCATACACTTTTTTTGGGCAAAAACTTGTATTTAACCACTTAAGCCCCGGAAGATTTTACCCCCATTCCGACCAGGGGGTATTTTGCGATTCGGCACTGCGTGACTTTAACGGAGAATTGCGCGGTCGTGCGACGCTGTACCTAAACGAATTTGGCGTCCTTTTTTTCCCACAAACAGAGCTTTCTTTTGGCGGTATTTGATCACCTGTGCGATTTTTTGATCACGCGCTATAAACAAAAAAAGAGCTTCCATTTTGCAAAAATAGCAATATTTTTCCCTTTTTTTTATATGAAATTCCCCCAAAAAAAATGTAAAAATCAAAATTTTTTAAAATTTTCGGCCAATTTGTTTTATGCTACCTATGTTTGGTAAAAAAAATCGCAAAAAGCGTATTTTAATTGGTTTGCGCAAAAGTTATTGCGTTTACTAACTAAGGGAAAGATTTTTGTCATTTTTGTTGTTTTTTTTTTTAACGCGTAATGGCGGCGATCTGCGATTTTTTTTGCGGTACTGCGACATTGCGGCGGACAGATCGGACCCTTGACTGACATTTTTGACACTTTTGGGGTTACCAGTGACATTTCTACAGTAATCAGTGCTATACATATGCACTGTTACTGTAAAAATACACTGGTAGTGAAGGGGTTAACTTTATTTGAGAGGGAGGGGCTGTGTGTGTTCCTAGGGGCGTGATTCTAACTGTGATTGGCTGGGGCTTCAGCTGTATGCAGAGTGATCAACGGATCTACATAGTAGATCCAGATGATCAGCTCTCATACAGCGAGGAGAATGACAGGCAGCTTGTTTACACAAGCTGCCTGACTTTCTCCCTCTCCCCCGCCGATCGCAGAGTGGCCGGCGGACATCGGGTCCGCCGGTCACACGCGCGGGGGGGTCCGTGACCACTCGGGAGCGGGAGCGCGCCTCCGGGGGCGCGCGCTCGCTCCCTAGACCCTCACAAGCTAGTGACGTAGCCCTACGTCACTTTGCCTGTGAGGGGCTGACCGCCGACGTAGATAGTCGTGCGGCGGTCGGCAAGTGGTTAAGCCTTTAAAATGAGGACTTTTGATTTTTCATTTTCGAGTCCCATAGACTTCAATGGAGTTCGCATATTCTAACAAACATTTCCCCTGTTCGCGGTGTTCTGGTGCGAACTGAACCAGGGGGTGTTCGGCTCATCACTATCTAGAACAATGAAGCGGCAAAGAAAAACATCAACAAGCCAGTCATGCAGCTAGGAGGAAACTTGCAGGAGTGAGGAATATGGCAAGTATGGTAGCATTCAAAAAAACCCTATCCTAAAATACATGTGTCTGATAAGGTGTGTATACCAATAATGAAAAAAACATCTGCGATACATCAAATGTACATAAATTATCAATACTCAAGTGCCATATAGCCCATGTTTATCAATTCATAGGTTATCTGTGCACAAAGGAAAATATTAAAATAAATAAAGAAGTGCTAAAAATTATCCCATTTACAGTACAAAAGTGTATGTTTTTTTACACCATTCAAAAATGATTTTCAATCAACTAATCATTTTTGCTGGCACAACTCAATCAATAAAATTGTTATTGGTGAGATTGTTGCTTCACGCAATATTAATATTGCTACAATTCTTAAAAAAGTAATGAAACCACAAATGTTGTAGTGCACGGTGAAACCAGTCATTCTACTTGTTTAGGAGTGAGGATCTTTTTGAATTATTCCAGTCTTGGATGATTTCTCTGTACCCAACTGTGCAGTAATCCAAATGGTGATTCCAAGTGTCGATCCTCACACAGAAAGTCTAGCACTTCCCTTATGCTTTAGGGAATACTAACAATAAAATGTATTAGCCAGGTCATACATACTTTGTCCCCACAGACAACTGTTTAGAATCTTACCCTATTTAGGGAAGCCTCACAGAGTACAAGCAAGTATGTAAAATTTAGTGCAGAGCTGAAAAGATCTGTTTAATAGCTGCCTAGTATGTTTTAGTTGAAGTCCAAAGCACAAGCTGAGTGCTAGTCCTTATGTGTCTGGAGTGACACTTGGAATCACAATTTGAATTAATGCACGGTTGGGTTTGGATTATATGGATATTCATCATCTATATACTGTATATTTAATGTATTGCAGACATCCCTAATTATTTACTGTATATACACCGTATTAGGCAATTGCTTTTAGGATAAAGTTTACTTTGAATGCTGCTTTAATTTTGTTTTGATTCATATTTTGGTCCTAATGCATTAGGCATCAGCTGCTTAGTATAGTTTAGCAGCCAAGTGTAAAAGGATATTTTCAGAGATAAAAAAACATTATTTGTATTACCATGTCTAAAATATAACTCCAATCAACCCTTTTAGTTTTGTTGGGATGGTGCGGGGAACAGTTAAAACAGTTATAACCCTATTAAGAGATTATTCCTCATTTTCTGTCATGCCTGTCCTACAAGAAAATGGTGGCACTGCCGATACAGGGACAGAAAGGCTCCAACCCTTCTTTGTGCTATCGAAAAAAAAAACGTTTTTTTTAGAGGCACAGGGTTTTAAGGAAGTGGAAGTGGAAATTAAAGCTTGGATAGCATTTAGACAGCCAAACACACAAGAGCTGAAAGAAGGGAGATGAGGATTTGATACATAAATTTGAATATTATCTGCATTTGAATGATATTGAAATCCAAATGAGCATAATTGCCATTTCTATAGGTATAAATGGGCAAAAGTAAAGAAGAGCACAGGTAGATCAATTATAATAGTGCTGACATGAGTCATATTGTATGCCTATGCACAAAGGGGAAACCAAGGAAAGTCTTAGACCATTGGTGCCAAAACCAAAGAAATTGTATAGCAGTATTAAGTTGTTAACAGTATATAAAGTTGAAAAGAATTAAGAAGTATGCAGAGGAACCCTTACAGTTTGCAATTCTGGATTTATTCACACATGCCAGAGGATACCCTGCACAGCCACAAATTGCAAAATGTTAAAACTCCTTCTAGGTTTTAAAGTGAAATCTTTCCATTAGTACACACAAAGCAAATATGAAATGGTAGGGGTCTTAACCATTTCCAAGGATAACGTAAAAAAAAAAAAAAAAGAAAAATATTTGCCATTGCATTTAAAGTTGAGTTTTGGTGTTGAATTTTTTTTATAGTATTTTGATCTAGGCACTGGTCAATGATAAATGACCCTTACGATAAATAAAGTCTTGTCTCTATATCCTAAAATATACAGCAGGTCTCAGTCTCTTGGCCTTTACTGCCTGATAAAGAAAAGTTGTAGGTATTAACAACAAATGGCAAAACAGGGCTATGATTCTCAAAATGTTTAAAACAATGCATGCCCATAAGTAGGGAAGACTTTCCAAAGAAAGTCAGCTGGGGAGACTACTATCACATCAATACTCACCTGCTCCATAGCAGAAGAAAAACTCCACTGGAGGAGCTCAGTGTCCTCTGAGCATATGGGAAGTCCCGAGCAATGTTTACAATTGATATAGTTGCTTGTAGCTATTGGCCAAATTAATTGGTTTTACATAGGGGGACATGTTACACCGAACATTTTATTCTACCACAAGTCTATGAAATGTTGTTTTAGGTGAAAATATAAAGCTGTTAACCTAGGTTCTTCTGTAGCAATAAATCCTGGAGGACTACAGAGTAGAAGATAATACTTGTATTTCCTGTAGGTCTACTGGTTCTTAGGAAACCCAAACAGTTCTAAAGACAAATATGTATTCTTTAACAAGCTAATGCTCTTTTGGCAAAATATGAGCTTTCTGCATTAAGCTGGGTATTCACTCTGAAATGATTTACTCATGTTATGTGTTGATCCACATGTCTCATGAAGACAGATTCCTCATGTTTTACCTACCTTATTTTCTATGACTTGATTGATATACACTTGTCTTTGCAATGATATTTTGCACAGTCCTGATCAGAACATAGGAAAGTTGCAGGAATACTATTTATAACCTCCCAAAGGACATATAATGCATTTCAGACTTAAATAAAGTCTTTGGAGATGTACAAAAAAAAACCAGTTTGTTGGCTTCTTTTCTGCCTTTAAAATGTACAGCACGGTCATCTTCCACTTATTATTCTGAACTGCTTTCCTGTGTTTGACAGGCAACCAGCACACTGTCAGATAGAGAGACACCTTCACCCAGTCTTTTAAATGGAGAAATAGTCTCGTTTGCCATTGAAGGATTTGGAGTTCATATCTTTCCTTCTAGAACAGTGAATTAAAGTGCAATAAATTCTCAGGCTGGAGCTCAATAATCACAATTATTTTTTCTTGCCTTGTAGCCCTTCATTGTTTTTTATTTTTCATTCAGAGCCTCCTTCTTTAACAATAATTACCTTTCTCTGTTATGATGGAAGCTTTGAAACCACTATCCCTTTAGTGATTTACAAGACCGTTGGTGGATACCAGGCCCAGCAGTTTCGAGCTGTTCATAGGTCAGTAACTGGGGATTTATGGCTGCTGCTGTTGTGATCGAGCTTACAGACGTTTTTAGTAAAAAAAGAGTGTTAAAGAGAGTTGCAGATAGAAGGTTCCATGGTGTTGAAAAAAGGTTCTGTATTTCATCCAGGTCCTTTACATTTATTAAACAATTATTACCCAAATTACCACAGCAGATTTGCATTTTTCCAGATGTTACTGAAGTTGCATATACATTGCATCACACTTTGTTTATATGCATGAAGCTCATGATATGCCAAATCCCAGGAATGAGATTACAAGGACTGTAGACAGTTGACATGAAAATTTCTCTTTAAGTACAGTATCATGTTAGCCATCATTGAAAGCAAACCATTTGGAGTTAATGTGATACGATTTATTGGCTAACTCGGTTGATCCTAAAACATTTTACATTTCTTCAAAAGTCATGATCGTGACAGTATTAGTACTTAACATTTTTATGAGGGAAAGTTGATTTGAATTATTTTGAAGAAAATGTTGTACATCCGTTTAAACCGGGGGTCTCAAAACTTTCTAAAGAAAGGGCCAGTTTACTGTTCTTCAGTCTTTAGGGGGCTAGACTGTGCCCAGTGGCAGAAAACAATGCCCGGTCTTTGGTATTAGGGGGAATAGTTGGTATTCCCCCTAATACCAAATAGAATGGAATTATGTCCCATCGTCTTATCAATGGAAGGAATAGTGCCCTATTGTTGGTGTAAATGGCAGAAATTATACCCCATGGTTGGTGTCAGTGGCAGGAATAATGCCTTAATGACTGGATAAAGGCAAGAAAAGGAGCGCATCCGGCCCAAGCACCACAGTTTGGAGACCACTGGTTTTAAAAATGCTTCTGTATTGCGATTGCATGGCAAATTCTGTGACAACATCTCTCATGTCATCTGGGGTTTCTGTGAGCACTGACCACTAGCTTTGAAAAATGAGGAGTTGGATCAGCAGCTACCCCATGCACTACTGGATTCCCACAGTTGTGATTTATAGCTTTCTGCCAACAGTAAACAAGAGTTGACAAATGGCAGTATACATTCAAGGTGTGACAATTTAATTCCAGGAATATATAAAAAAGCTTCTATTGTCATCCTCAAAGTAGTCCTCTTGGGAAGCAACATAATTTTCTAAATGACTGTGCTACTGCCGGAATTGTCATCAAATCTATGTTCTTGAAAGGCATTTTTTAATTTTGGGAACAGACAAAAGTAAGTTGGTCAAGTTTCTAAATGGATTTTTTGGCCAGGAACTTAAGAACACTTAATGCATCATGTGCAAGGACATGGTCATGGCCACTTGTCAGGACAGAGTTCAGATCTTTTCCTCTGGACAGATTCTCAAATCCTTTTCAGAATTTCCAATGTTGGTAGATTGTTGTACAATGTTCTATGAACTCATAGTCACTACCCCCAGCATGGTTTTGCACTAAAAATGAGAAATGTGTGCTTTATTTGGACGAGGTGAATTCTTTATTTTTCACTGCATGCTCTGATGTTTTGTTTCTGAATCATACTGGAAACACCATGTTTCATCACTGTAAATAACCCTTTCAAGCGCCTCTGCATTCTTCAAAAGATTGGATAAAATTTGATGATGACATTCTTTCTGATCTTCTGTCAAGCTCAAGGCACTATCCTTGTATCCTTGCAGAAATGTTTCTCATTCCCAAATTCCTGTTAGAACCTGCTGCACTGTTTCCCTGTTCATTTTCAAATCTTCTGTTATCATTTGCACACGCAATTTTCGATCTGAGCCTATGAGGGTTCGCCCTCTGTCCACATGTGCATTTGTCCTATGCAATTTTGGCTGCTCACATTTTGCATCATCATAGACATCTTCCTGGCCCTCCTTAAGTCACTTATGCCATTCAAAAACACTTGATTTCTTCATGGAATGGTCACCACAAGACTGTTTCAACAGAGCCAAAGTTTCACTTGCACATTTGCCAGCTTTTACACAAAATTTGATGTTAATCCACTGCTCCAGATCCTGTCACTCATTTTCCACTAACAGTGCAACACACACACACGTTATTTACTCTACTACTCAATAAAGACTAAGTCAATTGGTCTCAGGTGAGTGCAAGTTATAACATGTCAGAACACGCTCGAGTGTGAATGGTTGTGTGTCACCACCATAGTGTGCCACGCCATGGGCATTCTGGGGATTAAATTTTCATGCCTAATAAATATATATATATATATATATATATATATATATATATACTGTATATAGATATATATACAGTATCTCACAAAAGTGAGTAAACCCCTCACATTTTTGTAAATATTTTGTTATATCTTTTCATGTGACACTACTGAAGAAATTACACTTTGCTACAATGTAGAGTAGTGAGTGTACAGCTTGTATAACAGTGTAAATTTGCTGTCCCCTCAAAATAACTCAACACCCCGCCATTAATGTCTAAACTGCCGGCAACAAAAGTGGGTATACCCCAAAGTGGAAATGTCCAAATTGGGCCCAATTAGCCATTTTCCTTCCCCATGTCATGTGACTCATTAGTGTTACAAGTTTTTAGGTGTGAATGGGGAGCAGGTGTGTTAACTTTGGTGTTGTTGCTCTCACTCGCTCATACTGGTCACTGGAAGTTCAACATGGCACCTCATGGCAAAGATCTCTCTGATGATCTGAAAAAAATAATTGTTGCTCTACATAAAGATGACCTAGGCTAGAAGAATATTTCCAAGACCCTGAAACTGAGCTGCAGCTGTAGCACAATAAATGAGCTGTCACCTCAAAATAAGTCAACACACAGCCATTAATGTCTAAACCGCTGGCAAGATTTTTGATTAGAAATAGAAGATTCAATAGTTACAAATAATAAAACTTACTGGTATGCACAGCTGTGTTTAATAAAATTGACAGATCTTGATGTAAAAACAATTGGTAAAAGTACTTGCCATGGATCCTTAGCTACACAGAATAAAGACCAGTGTTGTTCGTAGTTTAAGATTATTCTTGACCTTTTTAACCTTGTACGTGGTGCATCTTGCATCAGGGGGCATGCTGTAGTGAACAGCAATGTGTCACTGATTACTCTGCTGTCCATCTACTGCACCTTCTACTTGTGGTGAGAGAAAAAATATAGTTTTTCTTTTGCCTTCAGTGTGAACTGATAGATGATTCTCAGAATTTATAGGGAATGCAAGGTGGTGAGAGGAAATCAATATCCTGGAAGATGTATTCTCTTTTTGGAATAGAGAGGTGAAGCTGGTTAGTACAGGTATGTCTTGGATCCAGTATGAATTGTTTAAGCCCTACAGTATACCTACAGTATACGATAGTCAACATCTGCCCGGAGTCTATAAGGCTTAGCAAAGAAAAAATATAATTGATAAAGGCCCAAATACAGAAGTAAAATAGCTTATGCAGTATTACACTTTAAATACTTTATACTGTAAATTTTGAATGCATTTATTTTCCACATTTCCACATTCAAGGATGATAAAACCCTAAATCAGTATTCCAGTGTTTGTTGGTACTTGCTTTGTCTGTAAAAGAGCCCACTGTAAGATTCTCAGAATATGTCCGAAGGAATGATGACTGTTTAGAGCCTCTGTACTTGTACTTAAATTAGAGATGTATATCCCATTAGGCATAATGACAGCTGAAAGTATTTTCTTTAATTTAAACCAATGCATGTGTCGTTATTGAACCTATGCTGCATTTGGATGAGTCAGTGGTGCTCCAGATGAGCAAAGACAAGGAGAAAAAGAGGAATAGAAAAACACTAGAGAGATCTTTCTAAGGGTAGAATTCAGTTGTACATATGTCAAAAGTATGGCAAAATGTGTAGTAAGTGTATACTCACATTGATAAAGTTGCTGGATACGAATCCTAGGGTAAAGCAACCTTTTTCAGCACATGTGGAGAATATGAATGTCTCCATGCAGAGAGTGGGCGGTCGCACTCAATGCTTGTTGGGTTTTTCCAGAAATGTGCTAGGCTGGTATTAGATCCAGTGGTCAGCCTCTGCTGATCAACCATTCACGGGTTCCATTTTGAGGCCTTATCCTTTCTTCCTTTAATGCATTTAGGTAAATTAATGAATGAAAACCCCCAGGATAATGGGATTAATATAGCGCTTGCTGGTACTATTCAGGGGTGAGCAATTGCTTGTTCATACCCTGGATAGTAAAATTGGCAATCAAGTGGTAAAAAATATATATTATATATAAATAAAAAGGTTTTGTGTAGATCACACAACTATATAATAGTAAACCAGTGATATTCACAATTAATTTGCATAAATAGATCACAATAAACATCAATCTTAAATAAAAACTTTGGTTATCATAAAGTGCAGGATTAGTGCCAAGATTTGTGCCAAAAAAATGTCCAAACAGTTCATAAACAGTTCATAGGTGACTTTAGTGCATGAATAAAAATTTCAGTGCCAGGTAAGGGAAAGTGCTTAGTGCTGGGTCCTCCAGTAGTCCAACTGCTGGTACTTGGGCGTCACTTCGAATAGTGGGGGTATGCACTCACCAGAGGTAGTGGGTCTTAAATACTGTACGGTAAAAAGACCTTTAGAGCCTGTGGCCTCCTGAGCCTGGAAGGAAACTGCTGGGCCTTGTAGTTCCCTTTGGTCCGGGATCACTCCCCTGGATGAACTCGATCCTCCGGGTCTGATTTTAGGGAAAATAAAAGTGCTCCAAATAGTGCAGTGCCGTTAAAAAGGTAGCCTTTATTAAATAATGCTGATGCACAGTACAAATAGTTTAAAAAGCGACTGCTGTGGATGGCGCCTGTGAGTGGAGAGTGGTGACTACCAGTTTGCGTTCCACCAGGCTTCCCAGAGCGTGCAGCGTGCGTTCCACCTGACGCGCGTTTTGTCAGAGCATATGACGTCTTCATATGACTGCCCTTACCTGGCACTGAAATTTTTATTCATGCACTAAAGTCACCTATGAACTGTTTATTTGGACATTTTTTTGGCACAAATCTTGGCACTAATCCTGCACTTTATGATAACCAAAGTTTTTATTTAAGATTGATGTTTATTGTGATTTATTTGTGCAGATTAATTGTGAATATCACTGATTTACTACTATATAGTTGTGTGATCTACACAAAACCTTTATATTTATATATAATATATATTTTTTACCACTTGATTGCCAATTTTACTATCCAGGGTATGAACAAGCAATTGCTCACCCCTGAATAGTACCAGCAAGCGCTATATTAATCCCATTATCCTGGGGTTTTTCATTAATTCACTCACTGCATATCATATAGCAGCTGCTATCATCACCCTTCACCCACCTTTATATATTTTTTTTTTAACCCACTTTTCCCCAGTTAGGACGTCCATAGGCGCGAGGGATATACACCTATTGGAGTATATATCTCTATCATTTAGGTAAATTCCCAGGATAAAAGAACTATCCAACCAGACTCCTTCTGCACAATATATCTAAGACAAGATAACGGGGAATGTGTAACATCTAAAAATATGTTGGCTGTTAATTCCTAAAAGACATTTTTATCATATAAAAATAATTAAAAACTGTATCTTAACTAATGTGCATGGCTTGGGATGTGCTTTATAACATGCATTCTAGTCTAAATTCAATCTTGGGCAGAGTTAAAAAAAAACCCTGTCCTTTTGAATGCATCAGCTACCCTTACTTGATGTAAATGCCTTGGTTCTTCCGTTCCACAACCATACTTCTGTCAGGGATTTTGAAGTGTATATGTTCCTTTGTTACAGACAAGATGGTGGCCCTTATACCAGTTTTTTTCTCTGTGATTTACTAATGTAGCATATGTATCCATGCAGCTGCAAAATATTAGGGTACAGGCTGCATATCTACAGTATAAGTGACGTAGTCTGATGGAGGGGGGGGGGGTTACATTTTGTTATGAGTTTTACAAAGCAAACTATACCAGTCTGGTGACTTAATTCAATTAAATTATGCAGTTAGGCAATATAGTTAGGATACCTCCTTGCGCCTTGTGATTTGACAGTAAAGTAGGAGTGGCAGACAGATGGGATCATCCCTCTGCTCATGTTAGCATCTTCCTTGTCAGTAAAAATGCACAGCAACACATCTGTTTGACTTCTAGTGCTGCTCCACCCTCTCCCTATCCTTCCCTGTCTCTGGATTTCACTGTACAGGGGATTATAGAACACTATGACAAAGTCAATATGATGTACAGTACTCACACCACTTGCTTTTATAAATCAGGTAATGGTTTTGTTAACTAATATATAGGTGCATTGAAATGGCTGTTACTGCCTGGAGTTTGCTTAAACAGGTTTTGAACCAGTTTTTTCTAAAGCATTGGGTTAAAGTGACCTAAAGTGCATCTCTGTATCCAGAATGGATACAAATATGGACTAGCAGCAACAACAAGTACCTTGAACAGTGCATTAATTAACATTTTAGAAGCCTAAAACAAATTACTCTTTAATAGAACCTAAATAGCACAGAGTTTAATTCCTATCAAGGGACCGCATGGAATTTACATGTTTTTTCCAATACTCTGCAATCCTCCCATAGCCCAAAAGCATACTGACAAGTTAATCATCTTCTACCGAAATTGCCAAAAGCATGAGGCTGTAAACTGTTGAAGGGTCATTTGATTTTGCACTTCCAGGGGGGGGTGGGCAGGATTTACCTGAATGCCTCTGTATTCACTGTAAAGGGCTTCAGTGTGATACTAAATAAAGAAAAATAAATATTATACGTATAGCATTCTTTGAAATAATATGCAGGTCATCTATGTGGTACGTGAATAGAAGTGTCTCAGATGTGTTGGACAGCAGGACAAAATCTCTATTAACCACCAGTGGCTGCACTTAGTTAAGCCTTGTGGATATCAAGTGCTTTCCAAGCTAACGAAACATGGTTTCTTGTAGTCTGCCTTGGCGTGAGAAGTTTGTTCTGTTAGCCATGTGCCCTCCTATACAACCCTAATTTATTATTTGGCAATAACACCACCCAACCAACAGTATCAATTTAGGTCATTTCTAGGGGATGCACAGGCAGGAGTTGCACAGGCAGGGATTGCATTGGCAACTATCATCTTGGATAAAGTATTAATATTGGATTAAGTATTACGCTCAGGACTACAGTGAATGCACAAAGCAAACATCCAAAGCAAACAAATTCAAATCACTAAACAGACTACAGGTGATCTGATTCTCTATAAAACTTTTTCATCTCTCATTCAGTCTACTTCTCAATCTCATCACTCTTTATTATGCACTCCCTAATTCTCCTTCTCATATTTGCAACCTCTCTCCTTAAACTCTCTCTCCTTCACCTATCTTCTCCACTCCGCAGCTTATATATATATACCCTCACTCCTGTCCTCACCTTATTACTGCACTCATCAACTCCTGCTAATTCCGAACCCACACACCAATAAAATCTCCGGGACACTGGGATGTGTCCCCCCCCCACATAAGTCACACTCACATATCACCTTTCTCACACCCTTCTGCTTCTCCTATCCCCTGGAATTATTTCCCCAAATCCTTGGCCGCCATCATTTACCTTTGGGTAACATACCCGGCACCCCTATCCTCTGACAGAAAGAAGCCAAAATCCACACAAACTGGTTTCTATTCCTCTTTTGCCTAGAACCAGCCTTCCCTTCTCCTGCATCCTTTGGAATGCCCGCTCTGTTTGTAACAAACTCACCTCTGTCCATGACCTATTTATCACAAACTCCTTTAACCTACTTGCAATTTCTGAAACCTGGCTTCAAGAATCTGACTTTCCTTCTCCTGCTGCCCTCTCCCATGGTGGCCTCCTGTGGACTCACTCCCCCAGACCTGGTGGATGGATGAAGGAGTTGGGGTTGGAATTCTCCTTTCCCCTCAAAGCACTTTTCAGGTTCTTCATCCACCCCCCTCTCTGTCCCTCTCCTCATTTAAAGCTCACTGTATTAGTCTATTTTCTCCAGTTTTGTTGAGAATTGCTGTAATCTATCAGCCTCCAGGATTGGTATCAGCCTTCCTTGATAACTTCTCTGCCTGACTGCCTACTTTCCCTCTTCTGAAATTCCCACAGCCATTCTTGGTGACTTCAACATCCCTGTTAATTTTAACACTCCTGCTACTGCTAAACTTCTGATCCTAACCTCCTATTTTGAACTAAAACAATGGACACATGCTTCTACTCACTCTGATGGCAACTGCCTTGACCTTATGTTCTCCTGCCATGCACTACTTACAACCTCTCCAACATTCCATTCCCTCTCTCTGATCACCACCTCATTAGTTTCACTATCTCTTTGTTCTCCTCCTCCTTGCCTTCCAACTACCACACAATTACGGGTAGAAACCTTCACCATCTTAACCCTTTACTTCCTTTTTCTGCTACAGATTGTCTCTACAACATAATCTCATCCCTGTCCTGCCCCAACCTGGCCACTTCTGTTTACAACAGTTCATTGTCATCCACCCTGGATACCTTGGCACCCCTCACTACACACAGAATCAGGCCCCTGACCACTACAACCCTGGCAGACAGACCATACCATAAGCCACAAAAAACATAGCCACGCTCTTGAGCATCTGCGGCATAAGATTAAGTCACAGCAACATTTCAGCCAATATAAATCTGCCCTTCAAAAATACAATTCCTGCCTCCACATTGCCAAACAGACCTAATCTATCACTCTCAATAACACCCTCTCACAACACTCAACTTCATCCTCCATTACCTTCACCCACTAACTTACTGTCGAGGAGATTGCGAATCACTTCAAAAATAAGATTGATACAATTCGTGATGAGATCTCTACTCTACAGATATCTCCCTCACCTTACACTCCTTGTTGTCCTGCAAGTACTGTACCTTGTTTACCCCAACTACTATAGAGGAAGTCACTAAACTTTTTTCAACACTCACCTAACTTCTTGCCCCCTGGTCCCTGTTCCTTCTCACCCTCCTATCCTACACTATTTAATTCATATGTTCAACCTCTCCACTGACATTTTACCCAGCCCTCTAAAACATGCACTAGTCACTCCCATACCAAAGAAGGCCTTACTAGACCCCCAAACTCCTTGAACGTCTAGTCCACAACTGACTGAGCAATCCCCTCATTGAGAATAACCTTCTTGATCCCCTTCCGTCTGGATTTCGCCAGCAGCACTCCACAGAATCTTCTCTCCTAAAACTCAGAAATTACTTACTAACAGCTAAAACCAACTGTCACTATTCCGTACTCTTACTCTTGGACCTCTTTGCATCCTTTGGTACAGTTGACCACCCCCTCCTCAAAAAACTCAATTTTCTTGGTCTTCATGACTGCGCTCTCTGTTGGTTCGAATCTTACCTATTTCACCGCACCTTCAGTGTCACTTACAACTCCATTTACTCCTCTCCAACTCCTCTTACTGTTGGGGTCCCCCAAGGTTCCATCCTTGGACCTCTACTATTCTCAATCTACACCTCCTCCCTGGGTCAGCTGATAGCCTCCCATGGCTTCCACTACCAAATAACACCCAAATCTATCTCTCGACCCCCTCAGCTCACCCCATCAGTCTCCTCCCTTGTCACTGATTTACTAACCGACATATCAGCCTGGATGTCACACCACTTCCTCAAACTGAATCTATCTAAAACTGAGCTCATAATATTTCCTCCACCACATGCCCCTTCCTGTGAATTCTTTGTCAAGATCAATGACATAACTATCAGTCCTTCTATACATGACAGGAGGCTAGGGGAAACCCTGGACTCTGTACTGTCCTTTCAGGCTCACATTCAATCCCTGTCCAAATAATGCCGCCTTAACCTCTGCAACATCTCTTGAATACGCCCCTTTTTAACCAAGGACACCACCAAGCTTCTAATTAACTCCCTGGTTATCTCTCGCCTCGACTACAGCAACTCCCTCCTCATTGGATTACCTTTACATAGACTATGCCCCCTTCAGTCTATAATGAAAGCTGCTGCAAGACTTATCCACCTTACCAACTGTTAAGTGTCCTCCATCCCTCTCTGCCAATCCCTCCACTGGCTTCCACTCACCCAACAAATAAAATTCAAAGCACTAACAATAGTTTACAACGCCATCCACAACTCTGCCCCCAGCTACATCACTAACCTGATCTCAAAATATAAACCAAGCCCCTCTCTTTGGTCCTCCCAAGACCTCCTGCTCTCTAGCTCCCTTGCCACCTCCTTCCATGCTTGCCTCCAGAATTTCTCCAGAGCTTCTCCCATTCTTTGGGACTTCCTACCCCAATCTGTCCGACTGTCTCCTAATCTATCCATCTTTAGACGATCCCTGAAAATCCTTCTCTTTAAAGAAGCCTATCCGGCTTCTAAGTAAGACACTGTTTCACTTTCTCTATCAGCTCATCCTCCACAGCTATTACCTTTTGTATCAATTGACCCTCCCTCTTAGATTGTAAGCTCTAATGAGCAGGGCCCTCTGATTCCTTTTGTGCCAAATCGTATTGTAACTGTAATGTCTGCCTTTATTTTGTTAAGTGCTGTGCAAATTGTTGGCGCTATATAAATCCTGTTTAATAATAAGAACAAGTTCTTACAAAATCTATGACCGACAAACATTGACACAATGTGGTATTTAAAAGTATTGAATAGGAAAAGTGTAGCTACTAGGTAATTCAGCATATTTGTTGTGTCCCCTCAAATGATAATTTCTCAGTGAAGGAATATTATATTAATAGTCTCAAAAAACATGTGGGGGATGCTTACTTTGTAAGATCATTTTTACTTTGCATAAGAATCTTTGCTTTTGCTGACTTCCTAATCCATTTTTATGCAAGATTTTTTTTTTTTTTTTATCTGTATGAATATTGATTTTTGGAATGGTATTCCAAATATTTATGGATCCTTTATGTACCTGATGGCTCATTTCAACAAAATGCTTATTAAAAAAAATACAGATAAGGCTTGTAGGTCTCAGTAGACCAACTTACAAAATAAATCAGCTATGCAACTAAAAAGGATTATCTATCATTTTATTACATACAGGTTTTACAATACAAACAGTTCATTTTATGGTAAAACATGGTTGTATACCAGATTACTTTTTATTGATCATAAATATAAAAAGTTGTAGTACAGTAGATATTGGGGAACTTGTTGCACACTCCTAAAAATGAACCCGTTGGCTCTTCATACCTTTTTAAATTGACTATATGTCCATAAAGCAGGTGACTCAGGCTGCCTGCCTGCATTTTAGGATAATTCCTGGATTCCCAAAACCCATAGCATTCTATTCTAAAAATACTGAGCACAGCTTTGATGGTTAACCCCCCCCCCCCCCACCATGTTGTAGGCCATTAAGGATTGCATTTAGTGACATGGGAGAGAAAAGGAGTTGAATCAGAACTTGACTACAGAAGCTGTATTTGCCATATGCATCACAGCTCACCCTGGATGCCTATCCCAGGGCTCTGTGAATTTAATTCTAAGGCAGTGGTTCAAACCTTTTCTTTTTTTCCAACCAAATAATCAAACACACATTCCTAAACATAACCACTTGTTTGTAAAGTTACTTCTCTTGTAAAGATCTTCTGCACCATTGGCTAACCTTTTGTGTGCCAAAATATACCTGCGCTAGGTTTGAAGCGCAGATGCCTTCTGAGGCACTGAGCCACAACATGAATGCAGATAAGTAACTCTAACTACCACTTTCTAATCTGTATGCTTGCTTGCAAATAATAAATGCTGGAAGCAGCCAAACTAGAACTTTCATAAAGGCAAACAATAGCTGATATTGTATTTCTCATAAGAAAGGTTTAATGCAAAGACCATCTTCACTTCATGCAAAGACCTCCCTACACTAAACAAATTCCAACCATATTACCTATAAGATAATGCTGTAATTTCCCTTACCCACAACACAACTTTGTGAGTTAATCACTTTACTCTTGTTACCATGCTGGCAACTGGATTATATTTGCTGATTAGCACACCTTTTAGCATAAAAATGTGCCCCATTCAACCGTTGATGCAGTAATTATACTTGTGCATAAGTATTCCAGAATCATTTCTCTTCAAACATATCTAGATTCTCTCAAAGCTCCTTGCCAGTTAATGAAATCAAGTTGTCACCTGTCTAATTAATATAGATAAGTTCAAACTTGGCAGGTCAACGGCCTTGCATATTAAACATATGTACATGAATATAGATAAGATGCAATATGGGCATTAGAGTAACAAAGTATCTTGTTACTGCAAAAGCCTTTAACAAAGGGATAAGCTTCTTTATCGCCTCACACCAGTTAAGCTTTGTGATAACAGTTGGCTTTTGGTTGCTTTGTGCTTGACACATGGCATTTCCTCATTGATTCTGAGCTTGCCATTAAAATTTGATAACTACGGGAAATTACATAGTTTATAGTAGTTGAGGTTGAATAAAGACAATAGTCCATCCAGTTCAATCTGTGTAGGTGTGTGTGGCTGTATTCATTTTACATACCCCTGAATGTTTTGATCCTTGAGATGTACATCCAAGAGTCTTTTAAAATAGCCATATTCCCCAAGTTACTACCATTTGTGGTAGAGAATTCTACAGTCTTGTAGCCCTTACTGTAAAAAACCCACTGTGTAGCCTGAAGTTAAAATGCTTCTCCTCTATTTGCATTGTATGGCCTTGTGTCCTCATGCATTCTTTGTGACTGAATAGTTTTTTTTCTATGTTGAGATCCCCGTTGAGATATTTATAAATTGCTATCATGTCCCCTCTCAGGCGTCTTCTCTCCAGGGAGAATAGATCAAGCGCTTGTAAGCGCTCTTCATAATTAAGGTCCTCCAATCCCCTAATCAGTTTAGTTGCCCTTCTCTGGACTCTCTCCAGCTCCAACACATCCCTTCTGAGGACTGGACAGAATACTCCAGATGCAGTTGGACCAGTGTTTTAAAAAAGTGGTAGGATTATAGTTCTTTTGGGCATTTTTTTGGGGTCTTTGGAGTCAGGCATGACATCTGAACTTGTGTATAGGGGTATATATACACACACATGTATGTATAAATACACCTACACATATATAGGTGTGAAAATAGCAGAACACTATGCTTGCGCTAATGAAATAATTAACAGGCATATGGCTCCGCTCCTATCACACCTATATGTGTGTATGTGTATAATACATATAAGTGTGTGTGTATATATACCCCATACAGAAGTTCAGATGTTTTGCCTGCCTTCAAAGACCCCAAAAAATGCATAAAAAAATGCCTGCGCCAAAAAAAAACGCCCAGGTGTGTTATTGCAGGCGTTTTTTGGGCATTTTTTGAGGTCTATTGGGTCTATTTTTCTATAGCAGTCACCCTAAAATGGAAGGGTTTGGTCACCCTGCCATAGCAGTCAGTGTCAGTTCACCCTACACTACACTACGGTCACCCTGGCACTTAACACTTTCCCTACAGAAACTAGATTTTTGAAGCTAACTAAAGTGGAAAATAGCACCCTAACTACACTAGATATCCCTTTCCTCACACTAATAATTGCTAAATTACACTTTTGAAGCAGAAGTAACAGAACTTCTTCCACTCGCTTCTACGTCCCTGTATTACAATGCTAGGAATTTGGCGGGGCTATCTTATATACTGGGGGGCGTATTCACTAATGATTGGCCTCTGGACCCCCTAGTCACTCCAATCACATTCCTAGCATTCTCCTGCCCCCTCAATTGACTTTTACTAATGGTTCTAAAGCCCATTTCCTGTCCCATTGCATTTTGGTCGGTTCTGGTTGCCGAATTCCGAACTTTTTCAGCAAAAAGTTCTGAATTCGGCTGAACCTCGAACACCCAATGTTCGGGTCGAACCGATGGTCGACCCAAACCGTTCGATCATCTCTAATAGCTACACAAAACAAGAGGTTTGGGCATTGCTCTTTTCCAACATCATGTATCTTTTTTCACCCCAAAAAGCCTTAAAAAGATGGGCCATACCATCTATGCCCAGGCTCCAGCCTTGGCACCTCAAAAACCAAACATTAAAATTTACATTTGAACAAAGTACCTTGATTAACTGATCTGACCCAGACATTACCTTTTTGCTTCCTTAAAGCAGATCTTCACTGTATCTGAGCACTACAAACCACAAACACTATTTTCATGTATTTTAATATTCAAAGCAAATACCCCCATATATCCACGTCTCCAAGCTTTATTTATTAAGAAATTACTTTGAAAAACACCCCCTAGCAATTCTGACAGTGGCCATATTAAGTAAGGGCAAATGATTCTTGTAGCATTTACTTCCTGGAATCTATCTGCCCTTAAGTGTGCTTAGCTGAGAAATATCCTCCTCCTCCTAATGTAAAAAAAAGTCCAAAACAAGTAAATATGATATATTTCATATCTATTTACTAATGCCAGCAGCATGAGGATTACAATAATAATCAATAATGTTTATCAGGAGAGTGAAGTTCCACTTTAAATGTTATAAATCAGTTGAGTTTTACAGCTATAAAGTTATTACAGACAAATATCTCTACATTGGTGTAACTTTAACTAAAGAAAGAAACTAAAGAAACATTGTATGTTTTCTTTACAATGAACTAGTTCCTTAAAATATTAAGGAATTTAATTTTGTATTTATTTTATTCCTGTCAGTTTGAATTCACATCTTTATTTTATGAATAAATAAAAAATTCATTCTGGGGACACAGTACCCCTAAAGTGCAATACACAGAAATAAACCTAGTGAATACAATTTGGCTCCCAAAAATGTAATATATTCTATTGCAACCCCAAATTGACTTGCCTTTGAAGAATTTTGAGAATCTGAATAGTATCCTGATTTCTTTTATCTGGGAATCCAAAATACCTTTTCTCAATTGACTTTAATGGTTCCTCTTGGCTGGGAAAAAGTTGTTTACTCGAATTCTAAACTTTACTATTAAGCCTCTCAGTCCTTTCATTTTTACCACTGGTTTAAAGAGGAGACAACACAGGTTTCTTACCTAATGGAAAAACGAACTGATTTTAAGTTGACAATCACTTCTACTTTATGTGACATAGATATGAGAGCTTAATTAACAGATCTTTCATGGGTACTGTCCTCACTTAAAATATATGTAGTGCCCTGCCAAAACCTAGTTTTTTGTCTTCAACATATTCAGTAGAGTGGTGATTTGTTTCCAGGCCTGGTCAGGTTTTCAGATTTCCTAAGGTCAGTGGTTAACTACTGCTGTCTTTTACTGGAAGAGGTTTCCAGAAAATAGAATAGGAAAGTCAGCAACTGATTTATGAATATTTTTCCGATCTTGGCCAATCTCTTTGAGGGGCACCCAGAAGATGACTGAGGGAGGTGATAAATATTTGGGAGGGCTGGGTAGAGTGTTCTCCCCTCTTCAGAAAGAGTTCCTCTTCTCCTGGGGACGTTGCCCCTGGGAGAAAACTAGTGTGATGAAAGAGCTGTAGTCTGGGCCTCAGCAGCTGCCAGGCTGAGGACCTAGAGAAGATTGCTAAAAAAATTTTGCTGGAGAGCATCATTCTGGAGTCTTGATCTGAGACTCTTGAGCACTCACTCATGAGTGTCGTATGGAAGCTGGGACAGCTCCTAGGAAAATGTGAGAGAGACCTGGTTTTGGGACTCCCAGCTGTGCCTGCTACTAGAGGGAAGTAAGTGCCAGTTACTGTATGGACTGGGTCTGCACTTATAAATACCTAGAGTTAGTGGCCAATGGCCATTCCCTATTACTTTGGTCAAGGCTGCTGTTACAGGATTTGTTCTCAGAAGTTTTTCCTCCTGTTGATTCCTGATATATATATTTTTTTTTTTGGAGTATCCTGAACCCCTAAATCCCCTCCTGTTCATTTTTCTGCCATGAAATTCACAAAACGACTTCCCTAGACTGAGCCTGTGTTGTGTTGTTGGCGTGCATGGAACTGTGTCTGGGGCAGGCAGCCTCTGTACTAACAAGGAAGACTTGGGCATATTCTTAGCCGCCCCTCCTGGGGTAATGCTACATATGAAGCCTGACACTTAAGAACACCAGCATATCCTTTCTCCCAAGTGATTCCTTTTATTGGTTTTGGAAAGAGCACTTAGAGGTTGTTTTCTTAATGGGATCTACAGCCGCACAAATGCGAAGCAGTACTAGTCTGATTTTTTGGTTTTGTGAACAAAATCAGGTTCCTAAACGTAACCCTCTGCCATGCAGTTTAGTTGTGTGGCAGTTTAAAAGAATCTGCATCATTTCCTGGTCTGTAGAGAAGTAGTTGTGCCAAAATCAAATTCAATGAGAAGGCAAGTCATATTCTAATTAAATGCTTATAAAGCCAAAATTTATTGTTGGAGGATGTTCGTTGTTCAAGAAATCTCCATCGGAGGGAAGTATCTGCACAACAATCATTTTCAGAATGCAAGTTGTTTAATTCAGGTTGCTTCCTTATACTGTAAGCTTTAGGGAAAGACTGATTAAAGTAAACTTTTACATTCAACAAGCATGTAGACATAGTGGTACCACAATCATCTGCTCTATCAGCTGTCTCACATGACTCTTTTACCTAAAGCGTGCAAGTTAAGCAGACTAAGAAACATGGTTACAGATACTGTATGCAAATTGTGACTTTTTGTAAAAGCTGCAAGTTCTAAATTATAAGCCCTCATTGCCCCTGACAACCCTGACAACCTGATTACATGCATTTTGCTATGCAGAAATCACTGACGCATGTCAGAAGAAAAGCAAAATATCTTCTCCATCCAAATCTAGGAAGAGGTCAAATTAGGTCCTGGCAGATGAGTAACAAAGCAAGAGAGAGAATACTCCTTGCCTAATTCTTTTAGGGTCTTGCAAGGGTCTTGACTGATTTGAGAATGGGTAGATTTTCAGTTCCTGTTTTAGCCCTACAGTTGGTTTAAAATTCTTGTTTTATGATGGGTGTACTTTAAGACTTAATGCACCAAAAGAATAAAAAAAAATATCATGACTGCCAAGGATTCACCTACTTACATTTGTTTATTGGTAATTTGAAATTGAAGTCTCTTGTGAGTGGAAATTGTAGTCAGCGATCAAGGCACAGTATGCATCATTCAACTTTTTAAAAATGTTTTCTTTTTTTTCATTTTTTATATTGACTTCAAGGATCTTGATGACTAATGAAAGTGGATGGTTTTTATGCTTTTGAATTTAAAAATGCATGAAATGTCATGGGCTCATGTTATTGTAGAGCCCTTGTAATTAATTTTTGGAAATTGTTTCTAAGAGCCTAATCAATACTGAATCTTTCTTTTGAAAGGGAACAACGATACGGACTATAACCGCTATTGATCAAGACAGAGGTCGTCCTAGAACAGTCGTCTACACCATAGTTTCTGGTAAGTTACACCGATTAGTGGCAATGTAAACTTAGTCTATTTAGTGTGTATACTTCAGTGTACTGAAACTACTATACTAAAAAGCGCATTCATAGTTTCCTGTTTTTTTTTGTTTCTAATATTTATAGAGATACACTATATACAATACTTTGATGTTAATACATACAAATCTGGGCCTGGCTGCCACTTACAATTTCTTTATTTCACAAAAGCTCAAATGACCTTAAAATGCTCATTCTTTTTGCTTCAGTATTTACATAATGTAGTGAGATTAAGGAGCACACCTGCAAATATCATTTTTTATAGAGTTGAGAAAAGTCAGTAACTCTGTCAGAATTTTACAAAATGTTCTGCCCCTACTTGGGAGATTTCCCCCACTTAATGTCCCGGTGCTAATGATCGAGTAAGGAGAGCGTTCAATGGAGACATTTACAGTTGGAAAGGGTTTTAACCTTTGACTGGTTTTTATTTTGGTTCATAATAATGTTTGTTGAAGTAATTCCCCTTATTTTCTCGCCTAGACCTAGCAGTCACATAGAGACAGACTTTTTCCCAGCTATCTAAAACTAGATTTACACTTCAAATGGTTCTTACATGAATCATTTATCATTGGAGAAAGGTTTCTGTCATCCTTATTCCCGAATAATAGTGTATAGGAAAATCTTACATTCTCTTCTTAATTGTTATCTACCTAAGATCCATCCCAAATTTGGTCACGGAGCACCAATTGGTATGGATAACACAAAACATTTACATCATTTTCTATTTTTAATAATAAACCTCATGCAGGGATGTTTCATAAAATCAGTAGGCCTGTGTACAAGATAAGTTGGGCTTCATTGCTTGACAAAACAAACAAATGCCTCAGGCTTAAAGGAGTTGTAAAGTCAGGAAGGTTTTTTTATCTTAATGCATTCTATGCATTAAGATAAAAAGCCTTCTGTGTGTAGCAGCCCCACCAGCACCCCATAATTATCTACATGAGTCCTCGGACTCTCCCTCCTGATTGGCTGAGATACAGCCTCGGCGCCATTGGGTCCCACGGCTGTCAATCAAAGTCAGTGAGCCAAACAGGAGAGGGGGGGCGGGGCTGAACATCAGCTCCTTGTCTGAATGGACACATGGAGCTGCAGCTTGGCTCGGGTACCCCCATAGCAAGCTGCTTGCTGCGGGGGCACTCAACAGGAGGGAGGGGTCAGGAGCACAGAAAAGGGACCCGAGAAGAGGAGGATCTGGGCTGCTCCGTGCAAAACCAGCTGCACAGAAAAAGGTAAGTATAAAATGTTTGTTATTTAAAAAAAAAAAAAAGACTTTACCACCTGACACCCGCGATCGCTCCCCACTGAGAGAGAAGAACGGTCAGCTGTTGTAAACACAGCTGACCGTTCTTCTCCCTGGAATGATCACAGAGCCCCTGTGATCCTTCTATATCGGATCACAGGTCTCTATGGTCATTTCACAAGCCACACCCCCCCACAGTTAGAATCACTCCCCTAGGCTCACGTTTAACCCCTTGATCACCCACAATGTTAACCCCTTCCCTGCCAGTGTCATTATTACAGTAGCAGTGCATATTTTTAGCACTGATTAATGTAGTAATGTCACTGGTCCCCCCAAAAGTGTCAAAAATGTCATGCCAAAAATCGCAGATCGCCGCCATTACTAGTAAAAAAAAAAAAAAAAACAATAAAAATTACATAAATCTTTCCCGTAGTTAGTAGATGCGATAACTTTTGCGCAAACCAATCAAAATATGCTTATTGCGATTTTTTTTTTTACCAAAAATATGTAGCAGAAAACAAGTTGGCCTAAAATGTTAAAAAATTTAGATTTTTAAATTTTTTTTTTTTTTTGAGAATGTTATATAGCAGAAAGTGAAAAATATAGTTTTTTTTTTTTCAGAATTGTTGCTCTTTTTTTATTTAAAAATAAAAATCGCACAGGTGATTAAAAACCACCAAAAGAAAGCTCTGTTTGTGAGAAAAAAAAGGACATCAATTTTATTTGGGTACAGTGTCGCAAGACCGCGCAATTGTCTGTTAAAGTAACGCAGTGCCGAATCGCAAAATATGGCCTGGTCATTAAGGGGGAAATCCTCCGGTCCAGAAGTGTTTTTTTTTTTTAGAGTAACAAATGCTTTTGTAGCTACCTTTGCTGAAGATTGCATTAAAATCCCTGTAGGGGGGGAGGCAAATCTTGCAAATCAATTTTGGTAATTTTTAAGGGCTAATAGGCAAGCTATTGTCCAAAAATGGCAAAGGAGAGAGAGGGTCAGTTTTATGCAGCTTCACGGACTACATGGTAAAAACAACAATACATACTGTGCATACCTACAGCATCAGTACACCAATATAATTCATTTCATTTAAATGGGGTAGTTTTAACAAAGGGTTTAACTAGTGTTTACTTAACTTTCTTTGTGGGTTGTGCATCTACATTATACATTGTAACCCCTCCCTAACCCCTCTCTTCAAAAAACTAGACACGTTTGGCACTAGATGTAGTGTTTCTCAGGCCTTCCAAGGGATGCTGTGGTCACTCAGTGGGGTTAGCTCCCCCTGATTTCAATCTTTTTTCACCAGTAAAGGTCTTCCCTCAGCAGCTCTGCAGGATTAAGGCTGAGGGTATTCCAGTGATCCTCATGGTTCAAAATTGGCCCAGTAGAAGGCAGTACTTGAACATACTTAAATTCCTGGCAGACACTCCATGACTACTTCTGGACCAGGTCTCCATCCTGCTTTTTAGGTTGGCTGTTGAAGCTCAGATACTGAGAGGAAGGAGCTCTATGGATTTGGTCATTTCTGTTTCCCCACTTCCTGTAGGGTCTGTTATGGCAGCTAGTTAGCTTCCTTTGCTTGGTGAAAATAAAGGAAATTTCATCCTAGACAGTATCCAGGCTTTTCTCTAGTCCAGTCTGGCTCTGCTTTTGGCCTTAAGTACCCTCAAGGGGCATATTTCAGCCTTGATAATCCTTTCTAGTGAGCTCTGGTCTCTCACCCTTTTGTGAAGGCTTTTGCGTAGGGATTCGCAAATATAGCTGCCCTCAGTTGTTCTGTGGTGGCTCCATGGACTCCTAACTTGTTTTTTTCCGGCGCTTTGGGGCCACATTTTGAACCAATGTAGTATATTCCCCTGGCTGATCTTGCCCATAAGGTTGTTTTTCTTGTTGCACTTAGCTCTGTTTGGAGAAAGTCAGTAAGTAGACAGGTGCAATTAGTTTCGGTCCGAATACAAATTCAGACACATTTTTGGGTATTCATAGATTCGGATGCAAAATAACAAGTGAAACTTGCAAAGGGAATCACATCGGCCAGAGAGTCTGGTGCAGCCACACAGCCTGCTGCTTTTTTGGGAGAGCAATTGTATCCGTTTTTATTGCTATATGCAAGTTTTACTTGTTATTTCTTGAATAAATGTTTTTTTTTATGGGTTACACTATGGGTGTATATACTTTTTATTTTTCATCCTGCTGATGAACCAACCCTGACTGGATTACGTTTGGTGCTTTGAAATTTTCACTTCATAAGGAGATGTACGGTATTATGCGCATTTGACAATACTATATGATGGTCCACACTATCCGGTAAGAGGCTTTAATACTTGGTGTCACCAGGTGGGGGAAGCACTATGAATTGTGATTGTGGGGACACTGGTGAAGCAAATGAATCATGGACAATTTGTTTCCTTTGGACTTTCTTGTTACACGGATATTTCTCTTTTATTTATCGACAGACCCAGCGTTCCTCAAATCATAACTACTGGGTTATTTTGCCTCTTCCAGGAGTGGGAATAGACAGAACAAAAAACACTTGGCTATGCCCATGTACCGTCCTTAGCTGGTTTATAACCATCCTCTCTGCTCTAGGTATGCAGCTTTTAATCTGTCTAGTCAGGAGTAAGGACCTAGGCTCACTGCTGGGATCTCTTGGTCCTAGCAATTTTTTCTCCTTCCTTGCATCTTTTTTGCTTTTTTCTTGGGAGATCTACAATCAACTGCTGGACTGGACAACGGGCTGAATAATCTAGATCCAGTGGTCCCCCCAGCCCAGCCAGCGAGCACATGCAGATCACAGCTACCTGCTGGGTCGGCCGCGACATAGCCTCATGGACAGAGGCTGGCCCGCGAGATAAATGTCTTGCAGGGTCGCATAATCCGAGTTACAACTGTCTCTTGGCTAACAGCTCCCCTACTTCGGTGGCGAGGAGTTCTGTCTAGAGCGTCATTTGCACCACAGAATGGTAGGTACAGTTCCCCCTCTCCCCTTTTGGCATTTTGGGGTGAACGCGGGTACCCTCCTGGGATGGTCGGGCCTGCCTGCGGGTTCCCTTCTCCCATCCTTAAGTCCCTCGGTTGAGTGATCTTCCAACTTGCAGGCTGTTGGGGGTCCCCGGGCAGGCAACAGAGACCCCTGGGGTTTCCCCTGCAATTCCCCTTCTGGGTCTAGCAGTGGTGTGTGTCCTGCCCTGATGGTATGGGGGGTTTCAGTGCAGAGAGTGCAGCGGAGACCCCTAGGTGCATGCCCTACTGTGTGTGGGTATAGTGCAGTTTGGGGGTCTCAGTGCAAAGAGCGCAATGGTGCATAGTGCACAGCAGAGTTCCCCTAAATGTTTTCCCTGCCTGGTGGAGTACAGTACCTTTTGAGGGGGTCCCCTTGCAGAGGGCACTGCGGTGTGAAAGGCACAGAGAGTTTCCTGTCAGCATGCTTCGGCATATCGAGCAGCTGACGGCCATGTTTATGATGTCATGGCAGCCATTTTCCCTTGGTCTAGCTGGTCTCTGGCCAGTGGCCATGTTTGTGTAGCCTGATGATGTCACAGCGGCCATTTTCCCTTGGTCTGGCAATATGCTGGAGCCGACCGGAACCTTATGGAGAGGCCGGAGCTCCTATTCTTCCTCCTCTTTCTCCTCTTCCAGTCCCGGGATATATGAAGTAGATGGCGTCCCTGGTGTCACTGGGTCAAATCGGGAGCGCTCCTCCAGCTGGTAGGGTGAGTCCTTGGGGGTCTCTGTGTATCTCTCTCTCTCTGCTGATATGTACCCTGAGCACTGGGGGGGATCCTTTAGTGGTGCCAAAAAAGTTTTGTACAGCAAGGTCTTCCTTTTCCCTATGGAGCCTCAGGGTCACATCTCCCCCACTGACCCCCTCATGGAAGTGGCAGATCCCTTGGTACCCCAGCTACCCATGGTTGCGCTGGCGGCAGTCCTACAGTCCATAGTATCCTGGGTGAAAGTGGCATGTGGGTAAAGGCCCAGAAGAAAGTGACCCCCGCTTTCCCCTGCTCTGTCTTTCTCATCTGATTCTGAGCCTGATGCCGCTATGGACGTGGCCTGCCCAGGGGGAATTGATATCATGCCCCCTGATTCCCCCTGACCGTGAGAATGGCAGTGAATGAGAAAGCTCTGGTAGATACACTTATTACTGTAGTGCGTGAGAAGAATGGAAGATGCAGCTGATGTGGCCACAGACGTGGCTGTGTCTTTTGGTATGCATAAGTCACTTCGCACACCAAGGGAGTTTCTGCCTTATTTTGACAGGTTTACCTATAAGGAATGGGAACAACCAAAGTTATCCTTTGTGGTCCCCAAACATTTGCAAAAGTTACCCTTTTGAGGAATCACTTTTGAAAAAGTGGACTAGTCCACCAGTGGTGGACGCTCCTTTTTCCAGGTTGAATAAAGCAACCATGATCCCAGTAGAGGAACCCCCATCCTTTAAAGACCCAACTGACAGGAAAGCGGAGACTATGGCACACAGCATGTTTACTATAGTTGGTTTGGCATTGCGACCAGTCTTGGGCTCGGCCCTGGTGTCTCAGACCCTAACTGAATGGGCCAAGTTTTTACGCCAGGGTCTGGATCGTGAGCAGGTTCCCATTGCTTATGTATATTTAGTGGACCAGTTGATTCAGGGGCTGCAGTTTATTTGTGATGCAGCTTTGGATACAGTTCCTGTACTGTCCAAGCTTTCTGTTTCAGCGGTGGTGATTAGGCGCGTGATGTGGCTTAAGAATTGGTCTGTAGACCAAGCCTCTAAGAAAGCTCTTATTGATCTGCCCTTTCAAGGCGATCGCCTGTTTGGGGCTACTCTGAATGACAAGATTAAGGGTCTCACTGGGGGGGGAAGAGTACCTTCCTGTCACAAAGTAGGAAAGAGAAGGAGTCTCGCCCTCCTTCTCAGCCCATAGAAAATTATTTAATGCTCCCGGAACTGAGAATAAGGGAAATAAATCCTTCAAGTCTTCCCTAGCAGGTTTTAAGCAACCTTGATCTGGTAAGCCTAGAGCTGGCTTCTCCGGACCCGCAGAAAGACCCCTTAAACATGAAGGTCTGACCTCCCCTATAACTTGGGTGGGGGACATCTTTGCCAGTTTATGGCCTCATGGACCTCTTTTGTGAGCATCAAGGGAATCCACAAAATGATTATTTCTCTAGCGCTCATTGACAGACGTAGTCCTCGGTGATACACCACCTTCGGGTTATGTTGCCTCCACAGGAGCAGGACTAGACAGGAAATTAAAAAGCTCTGGCCACACCCTAGGGGCAGTCCCAGAGGGTATATCCTCTCTCTCTCTGCCTCAGCAAATCAGTTATTTTCTGTCTAGTTAGGAGTAAGGACCTAGATACCTTGCTGGGATCTTAGGTCCTGGCAAGAATTTTTTCTTAAAGGATTTTTTAGACAGCTTTTTTTCTCCAGTGTTCCTGTGAGATCTTCAAGCAAGAAAGCTGAACTGGGCGACGGGCTGGATGTTGAGATCCGGTGGTCACCCCAGTTCAGCCTACGAGCGCGTGCAGGCCATAGCTCCGCGCTGGGTCGGCCGCGACAAAGTCCCATTAAAGGACTGACCCCGCGAGTTAAACGTCTCGCTAAAACGCCAAAGACCATGAGTCACGGCGTCCATATCGGTCGACAGCCCTCCCGCCCCGGTGGAGAGGGGTACTGTCAGGAGTTGGTGCCCGCCTGGTTCCGGTATGGTGAGTAGTATGTTCCCCCTTTTCCCCTGACGGGTCTTGTGGTGAACGCGGGCCCCTCTCTGTATGGTAAGATAGAGTCCCTCTCTATCCTATAAATGACACAGATCCTCCTACTTTGAGTGTGATTTTATGTGCAAAAAGCCAGGAGGCTTGGTTTGGGAGCTAACAATCTAATTGTATACATGTTAATAAGATGTAATCTGTGGCATTCTGGGAATCTTACGGTGATAAGAATAAGCTACCTACCAGTCAGAAGCCACGGACATGTAGACTGCCTTCCTAATCAGATCTCCAGCTATTAGCAGGCCTCCCGAATGGCCATGCGGTCCGCCAGGGCCGGTACCGCCAACCACGCCAAATCCCCATGCAGAGAGAGTGTTGTGTGCCCTGCAGCACACCGCTATTCAGTACAGGCCGCCGCCATTTTTTTTGCTGGATCGCACGAGCCGCCATTTTGGCGTAGCCTCGTGTCTCCAGCATGGGGGCGGCCATGTTTGAGGTGATCCAAACACCTCGTGGAGCTTGGGGAGGCGCCGGAAGGCGTGCAGAGGGGCGGAGCCGCCTCCTTTCTTCCTGGGCAGCCAGCCAAAAGACTTCCTGTTTGTCAAGACAGCGCTGTAACCTGTTGCAGTTTAACTCTGAGCATCAAGTGGTGAGCCTGGGGGTCTATCTCTCTCTCTCTCTCGATCGATAGGGATCCCTAGCAGGTAACACTAAGGGGCTTTTTGTGGCGCTGGGGGTCTGGAAAAAAAAAAAAAAGTTTTTTATTTTTGAATTATATTATCCAGGAAGTGACTGGAATTATCATGGACCCTGCCACACATATTCCCCCACCTGTTTCCCTCGAGGGGGCCACGGGACCCGCCGGTGCACAGAGTGTAGAGTCATTTACAGCAATTTTGGAGTCTATGGTGGCTCGGGTGGAGGCGGCCTGTCAGGGACGGGGGTCAAGGAAGCGACCCCCGCCTACCCCTATACTATCTGACACCTCTGACTCAGATTCAGAGATGGTCACTGCAGTTGCAGGTCCCCCTGCAAGGGCTGTTATCCCAGGTAAAGCCCCCTCAGACAGTGAGGAGGACGCTTCTTCTCCTGCTATAATTCAGGAAGAAGCATTGGTGGACGCACTAGTTGTGGCAGTGCAGGAAACCTTAAAACTTGAGGCTTTACCGGCAGAGGCAACTGAAACAGAGATTCCTTTTGGTACTAATAAGCCCATCAAAACGGTGAAGGTTTTTCCTGTACCCAAATGTTTCGGTAATCAGATTAAAGGAGAATGGGAGCATTCTAAACGTACCTTTACTATTTCCAAGCGTATTGCTAGACGCTATCCGTTTGAGGAATCCATCATTAAGAAATGGACGGTACCACCAGTGGTGGATCCACCTATTTCCAGGCTGAATAAAGCCACGGTTATCCCAGTGGAGGACACTTCGTCCTTTAAGGATCCGGTGGATCGAAAGATGGAAGCAGAGTCCCGCACCATCTTCTCTCTGATAGGGTCAGCATTTAGACCAGTAATTGTTATTGGTCTAGTTTCCCAGACACTTACGGAATGGGCGAAAATGGTACGCCAAGACCTTAGGGGAAAGGATATTCCCCAGGAGACATCTGATTTGATGGAACAGATTATACAGGGGCTACAGTTTATCTGTGACGCAGCCTTGGACACTACTCCCTTATTAGGGCATGCATCTATGTCAGCGGTGATCCTCAGACGTGTGCTGTGGTTAAAATGCTGGTCAGCTGACCTAGGTTCCAAAAAGACCTTGACAAATCTCCCTTTTCAGGGGAATCGTTTATTTGGGGCCAACCTAGATGAAATCATTAAGGATGCCACTGGGGGCAAGAGCACTTTTTTGCCACAGGCTGCAAAAGCTAAGGGACCTCGCAACAAGCGAGGACCTTTCTTTACCGCCCATAAAGGGCGCCCGGCTGGTACTAGCGGGAAAGGCAAGACTCCTCCAGGAGGGTTCAAGAAGGGCTGGTCAGACAAGCAGAGGACCAACCCAGCCAAACCCGAAGCAAAGGAGTACACAGCCTGAAGGTGCGCCCCCACCCGGTTTCAGGGTGGGGGGACGTTTTCACCGGTATTCAGGACATTAGATCGAGCATCAACCACTACTACCGGTGCGATTCTTCCCTTCCAACATTTAAGTACTACAGGAAGCGGTAGTTACCGTTCCCTGAATAGATCTTTTCCTTTACCTTTTCCTAAGATTAGTCCCTATACCTCACAGGAATCGGATCTGGTTGACCAGGTAGGCCAAGTAGCCTCTAGTCGGGTGACTTCGGTCCCTGAGGTTCAACCAGAAAAGATCACCCTTCCTGATAACAATCAGGTATCTGATAAATGTGTGGGAACAGAAAACGACCAGACTTTCTCGGATGGTCGGGGCCAGATACCTCTAGGGACGCCTGGTTCAGATTCTATCAGCGCCAGTGGTCCTAGAAATTCTAGGCTGGCCTCCTCAAGCCGGCCTGGCCGACTTGGACATGCTAGTCGCAGACGTTCCGTGGGAACTTCGTCTCAGGGAGTGTCAGTGGTCTCAAGGACCAATTTACCATCATGCTTTACAGTCGCTGGGTTTAATGGCCTGGCCATTGAGACCCAAGTACTGAAGGACAGAGGTTTGTCTACTTCAGTCATTCCTACCCTTATTAAAGCAAGGAAAGCGACTTCCAGCAAGGTCTATTATCACACATGGAAGACTTATATTGCGTGGTGCGAATCTTTAGGATTTCCTCCACGTACCTATTCGGTGACTCGAATATTGGCCTTTTTGCAACAAGGGGTTGAGCAGAAGCTAGCCTTGAGCACCATCAAGGGTCAAGTTTCAGCATTAGCAATCTTCTTTCAGAAACCTTTAGCTACCAAGTCCTTGGTGCGGAATTTCATCCAGGGGGTGCGGCACCTGGCTCCTCCAGTCCGCGCGCCCTTACCGCCCTGGGATCTTAATTTGGTTTTGTCGGTTCTACAGAAACCTCCCTTTGAAAACATCAGGGAGATTCCCTTGCTTACTTTATCCCAGAAGGTGGCCTTCTTGGTGGCTATTACTTCTGCTCGCAGGGTGTCAGAACTGGCTGCATTATCATGCCAGTCCCCATACCTAGTGATTCATAGGGATAAGGTAGTACTTCATCCTAAGCCATCCTTTCTTCCTAAGGTGGTTTCAGATTTTCATCTGAATGAAGATATTGTACTACCTTCCTTGTGTCCTCAGCCCAAGCATCATCGGGAACATGCGTTGCATTCCTTAGATGTGGTTCGGGCAATCAGGGTATACCTGAAAGCTACGGAATCATTCCGTAAGACGGATTCACTTTTTGTGATCACGGATGGCCCCAGAAAGGGTTTGCCTGCATCTGCCGCGACCATTGCCAAATGGATTAGACAAACGGTGGTACAGGCTTATTCTATTAAGGGTCAGAGTCCTCCGTTCCCTGTTAGGGCGCACTCCACTCCAGTGCTCAGGTATGTAAGGCGGCCACCTGGTCGTCGGTACATACCTTTACAAAATTCTATAAAATTGATGTGACGGCATCGGCGGATGCCTCATTTGGCCGCAAGGTTTTGCAGGCCGCAATTTGAGGAGATCGGTGGTCTACCTCGAGGGTTTTTTTCTGTTTGAAAAAAAAAAAAAAAATTTTTTTTCTCTTTTTTGTTGAGTCTCATCATTAAGGATGAGCATTGTAAACTTCTAGTTGGCACCGGTTGGGCCTTCTAGATTGGGATTTGATTTCATTTTCCCACCCCTCAGTTGTGATACTGCTCTGGGACGTCCCGAAGGTGGTGTATCACCGAGGACTACGTCTGTCAATGAGCGCTAGAGAAAAATGGATTTTTGTAAGATCTTACCGTAAAATCCTTTTCTCTTAGCTCATTGACAGACATAGTCCCCGCCCCTCTGTTTTTTGAGTTGGGTTGGGTTAAATCTCTAAAGACTGCTTTTTCACATAACTGATTTGCTGAGGCAGAGAGAGAGAGGATATACCCTCTGGGACTGCCCCTAGGGTGTGGCCAGAGCTTTTTAATTTCCTGTCTAGTCCTGCTCCTGTGGAGGCAACATAACCCGAAGGTGGTGTATCACCGAGGACTACGTCTGTCAATGAGCTAAGAGAAAAGGATTTTACGGTAAGATCTTACAAAAATCCATTTTTTGGGGGTACCCAGAAAGGGGGGCAAACTGTGTCCATTTCAGATTTTTTAGGCCCTGGGTCTCCTTGTGTGGATATAATTCCTGCAAAGGTTCGGGTGACGTCCAAACTACCTAAGGTCCCCCTATCCCTGCCCAGGAAATTGAATTACCTAGGTCTGATTTTAATTATGACCAGGGTGGTCTTTCCTCTGGACAAACTTCAGGAACCACAGGCCGCGATTCACCGGCTGCTGTCACACAGACAGTTCTCTCTCCCGACTTGCATACAAGTTCTGGGTCTGGTGGTATCCACCTTAAAGACAGTTCTGCTTGCACAGTCCTACATGCAACTCCCTCAGCAGGTTCAGCTACACATGAGGTTTGAGGTGAGGTCACAGGTTTCTCTGGCAGAAGCCGCAGGTGTCCTAGGGGTACAGTGTATCAAAGTGGAAACAACTAAATTTATAATGAAGGTATACTGGAAAGCCACTGAAAAATCTAGTGAATATTTAAAATGAACAGACACACCAAGAGCAGTTTTGATAAAAAAAGCATAAAACAAAACTTTACTAGACATCAAAATACATAAAGTTCCTTACACATAAAAAATACCATAAACATTAACAAGACTCAAACATACACTCCTATTCCCTATATCCCAAAGAAAGCTCAAATAATACTTAAATCTGGCAACAGCTTGCACTCGATATCTGGAACAGGACAGTGAGGAGGTTTTTTGCTGCATGCTTTCCTTCCACAGCTCCAAAAATTAACCTCTCTTTCCCCCATGCTAGAGGCTCTATTTATAGTCCTGTAGACCAGAGACCATCCACAGGATGTAAATATTCCTGCTGACTACTCACAGGTTGTTTTGTGAGTGATGTCAGCAAGACATGGTTGCACCTTCCCCCAAAACCACATGGTCGGGGAGGAGCCTACAAATGGTGCGCATGGTTAGTCACTGCTAGGAGCGCCAGGCAGCCATCCCTCCATGTAGCGACATACCTGATACCCTTTTACAATCCCATCTCCCTCTCACCCAGTGCGGCACAGTCCTCCCTGTCCCCTGGCTTAAGAGAGCCCAGGACTGCCCGACGTGTATGGCTGGAGTGGTGAAGGTAGTAAACTGTCTGGATGAGGAGAGAGTAAGCAGGTGGCTCTGGAGGCTCCCAGGATCCCAGGTGGGTCGACAACTGCTAAGCTGTGTATGAGGGCAAGAGATGGAGCTGTATTCCGGAGACAGCCAAAAGCAACTGAAGACTACTGGGATGAGCCGAGCGGCAACTGGCCTGCGCTAGGAAGAATCAAAGGGAGCCTCGGGCAAAGCCGAGGAGTCACAAGCGCGGCTAAGGAGTGGAGACGGAGGGAAAAGAGACTGCCATTGGTTATTCACAGATAGTATGTTTTTTGCTGAGAGGTGATCGAAGTGCTATGAAAACTGAATCCTCCTAAATTTCTTTGGACCAAAACAGCCTTTTCTTAGGACATTGATCCTCCCAAGGCAAGTCACCTATGCCCTTGCAACCCCCCCCCCCCCCCCCCATCAGATTAGTAAATCCTGTCTTTTCATTTTGTTTTACTGGCTGGCTATCTGGCTGTTGACTTTGCATAGTGTTGGTTGTCCGTCAATTTTAATCAGCCACATGGGTGGCACAAAAGCCCCACTGGGGGCTGCGATTTGACACAAGAAGATAGACAGAGAAGCAGGTTCCAGAAAAACAACAGGGAACCCGCACAAAACAGACAGAAGTAAAAGAAAAAAATGGACAAAATAGACCATCAATGGGCACAAACACTTTAGGGCAACCAAGAGTAGAGCAGGATTTAGTGAGCGACCCAGAGATGGACCACATTATGGCTCAAGACATGAACACCTAGTTGCCCACAAAAGTGGAAATAGTGACTATGTTTGCAGCGTTAGAAAAGTCTTTAAAAACTGAAATAGTGACAATCCATAACGACCTGGGCCACCTATTGTCACGTGTGGAAGAAATGGAAAAAAGACAAGACAACCATACACAAACAATAAACGAGTTAAAAAGAGAAATTAAAGATTAAAAACTGAAACAGAGGTACCTGGCGTACAAACAAGAAGACCAAGAAAACTAGAACAGAAGGAACAACCTAAAGAATAAGAGGCCTTCCAGAGCCAACACATGGGGAGGACATGGGGAGGACTTGGGTATAATGAGAAAAAATTTTAACCCATTACTGGAAAGAGAAGAAACTGAACAGATAAAAATAGAAAGAGTACACCGGATTAGAAAATCAAAAGACACATCAGTAGAGGCTCCAAGAGCCGTAATAATACGATTTCAGAACTACGAAGAAAAAGCCCTAATCTGGGAGAACCTGAAAAAAAAGGCACCCATAAAAAATGACAGTGCCAACCTTAAGATCTTTTCAGACTTGGCACAAGGAACACTAAGAAGAAGGAGATCACTGAAACCACTCTTAGAGTCTATGCAAAATCATGGAATACAATGCAATTGGGATTTTCCAGCATGCCTGATAGGCTAGAAGGATGGTTGCACAGCAAAAGTGAGACTCCCTGTGGAACTGCAGGACTTCTGTGAAAAACTGGAAATTTCCATACCAAATTTACCAGGTTGGCCCGAAGATAAGACAGAAGAAATGCTTCAAGAACAGTGGCGATTGACATCTAAGAAAAGAAACTAAACTGTGAATCCGAATCGAAGAAAGGGCAAAGAGATTGGCCGGGGGGGGGGTAATCTATCGTGGGGATAGAGGGAGGCGGATGGAAAGGGAGGAGGAAAAGGTAAGAGTTAGGGAGCTCAGGATGGCGAATCTAGATAACTAGCGGGCCCCCGAATCTTGTTTCCCCGTGCAAGGGGGAATGAGTTCTGCATGTACCAGATAGAGCACCACCCATTGATAATAAGAGTAGATGGGCAAGGAGTGCCTAAGAGGAACAGTATATGCTACTCTAGGACCATGAGATGGTCAAATTTACATCTTGCTAAGATTAGCAGTAGGATTTTGGGGGAGGGAGGGAGGAGGGGGGTATAGGGAAGGGTAGGAGGGTGGGGGGATATGGGGCGGGAGGAGGGGGGGCAGAAGGGGGAGGGGAAATATGGTTAAAGGTGGGGAAGCAAAGTAGAAGAAAATGATGTGTAAAACTCGTAAAACTAAAATTATGGGTAAAAATTGTAAAATTGAGTGATGATGTTGTTTTCCCTTCTGATCTCCGGGATAAACCTTTCTGTATGACCCTTGGGAAATGCCCCTATATCTGCTCCCGGTATAGATCAAGGAGCAAAGGAGAAAGTAGATAAAGCACAGGAGGGGAAATGAGAAGGAGAAACATCATGAATACCCTAAAGTTCCTGATGTATAACGTAAGAGGACTAAATACTCCAAATAAAAGACATAAGGTATTGGAGGAATTCAGACGATACTTTGCTGATACAATGTTTTTTCAGAAGACACATATTGCACAAGATACAAATGTAAAACTATACTCAAAATATTACCCGGTGTAGTACTATGGAGACTCGCCAACTAGAAGAACATGGGGAGTAGCAATTGACATGGCATAGGATGTTAGGTTCTCTCTGGAGGATAGCATGGTTGACCCAAAGGAAGGTAAATATTTTTGAAGGGACAACTGCAGGGAACGGAATGCAGAGTGGCAAATGTATATTGCCCAAATAAAAACTCGAACGGTTGTTTGAAAAGAGTACTGGAGAAGTTGACACCGTTTAAAAAGGGTGCATTGATACTGGCATAAGATTTCAATTTCTGTATGGACCCTCTCTTGGATTTTTTATCTCGTGCACAGGCAACAGGAAGCCACCAGCTTAGGATCGTGAGGAAAAAATTATTTCTTAGTTAACTGGTAGATGTATGGAGAATCCAACATCCAAGGGAGAGAGAACACTCCTTCCACTCCCCCATGCACAGGATGTATTCAAGATTGGACTATATTATGGTAGAACATAGACTGTTAAAGTTAGATCATGCCATATTAAAAAAAACAAAAAAAAACATGGTCAATTGGATATGCGGCAGCCATCTTTACACAAGACGTCAAAGCACACCAAATCACCTGTGGGTGAGAGACAATATTACACATGTATAGGAACATTTGTCATGAATCAGTGAATGGCTATCATTAGGGCTATGGTCCTAATGGGTCTCATGTTGGAGAACCACCTAATCAAAACTCCCCCTTCTAGTGTCCTGGGGAACTACCTCCAGGACCCAACATTTCAAGCATCGAGGGTCTCTGTTGTGTTCTAGTCAAACATGTCTGGCTATGGCGACATGTAAATTGTATGTAGATATCTCATATCTATGATCTTGAAAACATTTGCGAATGGTTCTGATGGTTTTACCACTATAGAAAGAGTTACAGGAACACAATATAACATATTTAACTCCCATGGTATCACAATTCTCTGTCTGCATCTAAGGGTCCTACCTGTTGGCAATTCCAAAGTATCACCTTCTATCATTTATGAGCAAATGTCACAATGTCCACATTTGGTCATGCCCGCATTGGTAAGGTGACCCATTGGTTTCCATGAGATATCACTGTGCACCAGGAGGAATACTTGTCCTTTAGCCACAGGACAGAAGGTGAGACCCTTAGCAAGAAGAGAGGCTTGTGCCCTGGGTAGCTTGTGAGTGGACAAGTAAATGACCCTTAGTTCATCTTGTCCCCCCTGGGAGTCACATATTGATCCATACCATATTTTTTAGTGTGGGTGTGAGCAGTATTTGTGTGTTGTGAACCTTGGGGGATAAAGGTTGTGGGTTTATTGTATTGTGTACTCTCACCATAGTGGTGGTTTGTGGAAGACCTCCGTTTTGCGCCACCCATTCTGCATCTCCAGCAGGTCCCTTGGATCTTAGCCTTTCTTCAACGAGGCATTAAGCAGAAGTTGGCCTTGAGTACCATCAAGGGCCAGGTGTCTGCCTTGGCAATCTTCTTTCAGCATCCCCTAGCCACGCACTCTTTAGTTCGTAATTTCATTCAGGGAATTCAACAGGTGTCTCCACCTGTACGGTCCCTTTTGCCATGGAATTTAAACTTAGTGGTCTCCATTCTCCAGAAACCTACTTTTGAGAATATTTGAGAGATTCCCTTGCCTACATTGTCCCAGAAAGTGGCATTCTTGATGGCTAATAACTCAGCCTGCAGGGTATCGGAGTTGGCTGCACTATCCTGTCATACTCCCTGTTTAGTGGTCCATAGAGATAAAGTGGTTCTTTGTTCCTGTCTGTTATTCCTGCCCAAAGTTTCTCTGACTTCCATTTGAATGAGGACATTGTGTTGCTTTCTTTGTGTCTCAAGCCGACTCATCCCAAAGGAATTTGCTTTTCAAGGGGGCTCTTTGGTCGTCATTGCATACTTGCAAATTCTACAAATTAAATACTTTGGCTTCTGTGGATGCTTCTTTTGGCTGCAAGGTTTTGCAGGCTGCTGATTAAGAGGGGCTGTTCCCTCTTGAGGGGTGTTTTTTCTTTAATTTTTTTTTTTTTTTTTTTTTTTTTTTTAGATGGGGCTCCTGTGACCCGGTTAAGGCTCCTGTGTCCTGAATAGGGCTAGCCTTGGGTTTTTTTTCACCACCCCTCATTTTCTTTTTGGCACTGCTTTTAGACATCCCAGTAGTTTTGATTTGAGGAGCGCTGTGTCCATCGATGAACGAAAGAGAAAATTGAATTTTTGTACTCACCGTAAAATACATTCTCTGAGTTCATCAACTGACACAGCACCCACCCCTCTAAGGAGTGTTTACTTCTAATACTGCTTGCTACTAAACTGAATAACTAGAGTAAAGAGGGGAGTTATATACCAGCTGAGGACAGCCCATGGGCAGGCATAGCCAAGTGTTTTTTGTTCTGCCTAGTCTTACTCCTGGAAGAGGCAATAAAACCCAGTAGTTATGATTTTAAGAGCGTTGTGTCTATCAATGAACTCAGAGAAACGGTGAGTACACAAATCCCATTTTTTCCTTTTCAGCCCTTGTATATGGGCTCTTATGGACACTATTTATATATTTGGTGTGATTTCTTTATACACATTTTTCACCTAATAAGTTTGTCATTATATTGATTCATCTTTGTGTTTTCACAATATTGTGTTACATTTTTTAGCGCTGCTTCATATATTTATCACATGTCATTGTTCATGCATTTTCATTGAGGAATAGATTTCTTCCCTTTCCTCCTAAGACACTCTCCACCATCTCCATGGGTGTCTCTCTGGCTTTTCTTTAGCGCTAGGCATCTGTTTCATAAAATTGCTAAGCTGCCACTTCTGTTCACAAATTTGCAAGCCTACTAGGTGGATATTCAGGCCTATGCTGATGCCGGCTTTAGTTGCAAGGTGCTGCTGGCTGCTGTTGGGGCCCCATGTTGCTTTGTGTTGCGCACCCATAAATTAGAAAGCAATATGCAGTCTGCCTTTCTTATCCCTACAGCAGGTTTAATACATTGGCACTATAACTACTTTGTGCCCCTTTTTTATTGACTTATCCAAACGTCCCTAATATTAACCCTTCCGAACATGATGGCCATAGCTCACAGGTCACGCAAAGCATTATGAAAGTGTAGGTGAATCTTCCTGGTGCACGCGCTTTAAATGACAGTAGTTGATTCACCACCAGAATATTTGAAAGCTTTCTTCGCTATTGTAAAAAATATGGCCCTTAGTGTATAAAATAAACTATAGTGGTTTGGGTTCATTTTATCTTGGTTGTTTTTTTTAATTTTGTACATTTTGTAAACTTTGTATGTTTTAAGGATATGTATAAATCTTTTTTTTTTTTTAAACAAATTAACATTTAATACATTTCAAATGAGTCCAGGAACTCTATGAGTTAACTAAACTGAGAGAAGAAAAATCCTCTTGATTTAGGCAGAATGACTCTCTTCAGTAATTCAACTCTGTGAGAATATTTCACATTTTTAAAGATAAAGATGTGAAAAGAAGTCTAAGGCCCAACTGTGGGTTTGAAAAAAGGAATGCGACTCTTTTTTTTTAAAATTTATTCTAAATGAAAATAAATATTTTAAAAATTATTCTTAGTCCTATAATAAAAGAAAAAGTTTGTCAACCACTGTACAGGCAGTCCCCAGGTTTCGAACAAGATAGGGTCTGTAGGTTTGTTCTTAATTTAAATTTGCATGTAAGTTGGAACAGTTAAATTTTTTAAGTGCAACTCCAGCCAAAAAAATTATTTTTACATTTTTTTGGATAGCATAGGGAAGGGTTAACACCCCATGTAACGTTTCTGTCCCTATGACAATTGGATTTTGAAAATTTTGGGTTGTTGTAGAAACAGGGATTGTTGATAAAGCTTTAGTGGAGACACCTTTTTCCCATGATAAATCTTACAGGCGTGAATTTCCCTTTCTAGGGGTAGATTTCCTCTGACTTCCTGTTTCTCCCTTCATTCGTAAGTACGAGTTGTTCGTAACTTGAATGTTCGTTACTCAGGGATTGCCTGTATATTACCGTTGACAGCCATTGAGGTTTAAGTCACACAAGGAGAGCATTGTTTTCAGTGAGTCAGACTATTTCTTAACCTGCATTTGAAATAAGCTAATTTGTCAGGCATTATACCAAGTACAGTATATACAGTACATATAGTTAGAAAATCAACACACATTGTTAAAGCTGAACTCCAGGCATAGCTTTGATCTTGGTACTCGGTAAGTACATAGATTTGTATAAAGTTATCTCATTGTAACTTTAGGGCTAGCAGACATTCAGACCTGATCCCATGCTTATGCAGGCCTACATGATTGCACTAGTATGGGATCTTTGGAGGCTATTTCCCCTTTGGTTCTATGGTGGAAGGGAATTTTTATACAGATAGAGAAGTTTGTGTAGGCTTGAAATTTTATCACCTCAATTATTCCATGAACTGGTAAAGGGTCCTTTCGTAATGTAGTCATTTACTATGACATTGAAGTGCAGTTCCAGCTGTTTTTGTGTTTATATAAAGTCAGCAGCTACAAAAATTGTAGCTGCTGACTTTTAATAAACACACACTCACTTGTCCTGCAATCTAGAGGTGCAGCTGCCCAAAACCTTGGTCTTTTCCCTGGGCTCTCCCCAGGGCTGATATCACTAGTGTGGGCACCCGGCTGTGACAGTTTGTGGCTTCACAGTTGGGTGCGCACTGCGCATGTGCAAGTCACACTGCGTGTCCAGAATGGCCCAGAATATTGCAGGGAGGTAGGGGGAGAGGAGAACTTCCGCTCGAGCCGCCTAGGTGGCTGAGCGGAAGTGGGAACGGGTACCTGTCAAAACTAGGTGCCGGCTCCCCCCCCCCTCAAAAAGATGACATGCCAAATGTGGCATGTCAGGGGGTCAGGAGTCCTTAGAGCAGAACTTCCACTTTTGGGTGGAACTCCGCTTTAATAACATGCATAAAGATAATAGAAATTTTAGGTTACATAGTTAGGTTGAAAAAAGACACAAGTCCATCTGGCATAACCAATAAAAAACAAAAAAACTGTAAAGAAAACCCAACCATACAATCCCATATACACAATCCTATACCCACAGTTGATCCAGAGGAAGGCAAAAAACCCCAGCAAAGTATGATTCAATTTGATACAGCAGGGGAAAAACTTCCTTCCTGATCCCCCGAGAGGCAATCAGATATTCCCTGGATCAACTTTACCTATAAATGTTAGTAACCAGATCCACCTCTGGAGGAAGGTTTTTTTTTTTTTTTTTTTTTTTTTGGTGTGCTATTTTCTACCAGCTACATTTTGCTTGTAAAATCCTAGACAACACAGTATGAGGAAAATAAAAAGTCAGTCATCGGTGTTCTACATTTTTCTTTACATTTTCTATCATCAGCACCATACTTCTTTTGCACAGTCATGCCCAGATGTATCAGTCAGTGTGAATAGCAAGCATGCCTTAATCCTGACCAGTGGGTGCAGCTCAGCAGGGACAGCTATCATGGGAAAAAATCATGCAGAACACATCAAAGGCAGAAGCGATTAGCCTGTTTTACAGTTTGAGCACAGCAAGGCTTTGATTCCACTTAAATTTTGGGGAGGAGTGAGAAATATTTTAGGAAGTATTTATTACAGCTGCAGCTCATCTGGCTTGGAAACTGCTGGGAAAATTAATTGCTTAAAGTTCTTCTGAGTTCAGTAGAGAAAGAGGTTTATCTCCTGTTGTTACCATTCATTACGTGTGCATTTTTTTTCACACACCATGTGGATTATTAGTATATGGTAAGTAAATCATTGGTAGTACAATATTTAAAGGCCATTGTCATTCAAGAATGTTACCTCAGTCTTGCATAGTAATTATAAGCCAAAAAATGGTGTCACACCTCCCAACAAATTCTCCATAATTTAAAAAAAAAAACATATAATTAGCAAGTCCTATACCAACCGAGAGTAACACCTTCATTATGACCCTGTAGAAAAGCCTATTTACAAAAACTGCTGCAAAAATCATTTAGAATTGGAGACTCCAGAAATACAGGAAGTGAGTGGATGATTTTTGGTGTGGACTTAGGACTGTCTGAAGTTGTTGTGGGAAATGTCCTCATAGGAAAGGGAGTGACGTTTCAATGACACCTGCATCAGGATTTAATGCCTCATAACTTGGGGAGAAAATTCAAGGCAATTGCATTGTTTGCCAGATAAAGGCAGATTCTTTATCTCCTTTTCGCTTAGATAGATAGGGGGAATGACCAAAACTGGAGCATGCAAAATCTGGTGCAGCTCTGCATAGAAGCCATTTGTCTTCTAGGTTTTATTGTCTGAGCTTAATTGAACAAGCTGAAGTTAGAAGCAGATTGGCTACAGCAATCTTATGCTCGCCAACTAACTACACAGACAGAGGTCCAAGGAGGAATCTTAATTTCCTTTAAACGTCTGTAAGGCTCCTTTCACACATGCAGCAGACTTTACCACCCCTCCAGAAAGTGATCCAACCAGGATTACTTTTCAATGGTGTTTAAATGCCTGTTTCTTTTCCGATCCCAAGGGGGATTTTACAGTAAAATACCATTTAGCAACCACATGCGTGGTCCAATTGAGTTTAATTGGCTTTTTGGCAAACAACACCACCTTCCAAACATGACATAATGGGATAAAGTTGACATATCATGAAGCAAAGCATTGTGGCCGCAATGGTGTCAAAGGATCTAAGCAGCCATCATGTTAATTTGTAGGTTGGTGACCAGGGGACAAAAAAAAACATAAATGCCAGTTCATACCACCCGGTGCCACCCGTGAAAAAGTAGCCTTATTCTAAAAGATCAGAAATATCGTATCCTATCTTAACCGGAGGTAATTGTATCCTAGATGCCCTGTCCAAATGTAAAGGATATGTTCACTTAAAAAATAAATAAATAAATAAATAACATGTATTATTTTTTTTGTAGTAGGGCCTGGAAAGAATTGCACCAGCAATCAGCAGGTCTCCTGCACACTGTAAGTGTATTGGCTTACCAATACATCCCGCACGGGGAAGCCAATACTCCCTGACAGGGAGACTCGATGAACTACCACAGCACCGACAGCTACAAGCTGACAGCCGCTAAGGATGTTGGGGCATGGAGTTCACTCAGACACACAGAGTTGTGTGTATAAATGTTGCGGCCATGCGGGCAGAGCCCTGCACGGCTGCGCTGTTTTTATTCTGTGGCAGCTAGTACGGGGGGACTTCTCCCTGTACTGCTGCCACAGGAAGGGGGGGGGGGGTTGGCGGCTGTTGCACGGGGAACATGTTCCATTTTCCACCCTAAATTTGGGTGAAATATGTAACATGTTCCCAAAGGTGAACTTATCCTTTAACAGCTTCCATATACATTGAATACATTGACAGTAACATGTAAAAATAACTAGTTTGTATGCCTAAATAATGTTTACATGTTTTAACATGCGCATTGACAAATGCATATCATTTTAGTTATTTTACACAATAGTTTTAATCAAACATTTTAAATGCATGTTTTACACCTTGCTTTTTAACATGGTATTTCTTTCTCTGTGCACAGTGAGGAAGAGTGCCACCTGCAGGCCGGAAACGTTTGTGAGATTGTTTTTTTCTTTTTTTTTTTTAAAACATTCTATATGTTTATTGGTTTTATAATTATACATGTTTTGCACATAGTAAGGGACATAGAGCAATCAGGTTATTAACAGAATACTAAGCATGGCATGATATGTAACATGTCATTAAGGCAAACATAGGTGGCATAGTAAGTAAACGACATTAATACCATATTCATGAAGTGCGTCAATCACTAGGAAGAGATGTCCTTGGGATCCATGGACTCCTCATCTAATTGAATTTGGAGATAGAACCTATTCTAAGAGCTATACCTTTTTCATAGTTGTAGCTCAGATACATTGGGTGCTTGTGCAGATTTCCAGAGTCTGGTGATGAGCGTCTTATAAGACATGAGGATAAGAATTACGATACTGTGGAGCTGCGTGGGTAGGTTCTGGATTCCAAAGTATAGAAAAGCTAGTGTTGGGTTAGGCTCAGTAAAAATCACAGTAATTTGGGAAATACGGTAAGTTGAAAGATTTTATCCAGTAGCTGGGGAAGAGTGCCGGTGTGTCCACATCCCCTACAGCAAAGGGAGGAGTTTTCTGGAGATAAATTTGCTAAACGGTATGGAGTTAAGTACCAGCGGGATAGAATCTTTTGAGACATTTCCCAATGGTTAATACAGTGTGTAACAGTCTGGGAATAGTGAAAAGCGGTTTTCCACTGGGCATCAGTAAATGTTTGTTGGAGGTCAGATTCCCACTGGACCATGGGAGGGATTTTGGAAAAAATATATATATTTTGGAGACTAAAGTATAACAGTGAGATGCCTTTAGTTTTGGGATTATGACTTTTAGGCTCCCATGCTGAGGAATGGATTTGCAAGTGAGGAACAACGCCACAGATCTGGTTTGGAACACATTCTATTATGTTTTAATCATCACTATATATTTTTTATAAATAAACTTTTCAAGGTTTTCCATCAAGCCTGCCTGAGTTACATTGTAGACTATGTACCGTGGGATAGCGCTGCTGCCCCTCCCCCCTTGCACTGGAATATAGTACCATCCTGGCTGATAGTATTGTGCCTGTGAAACCAAATTTTATAAGTACTTGGTGCATATATCCCCAGTGAACACAGCCAAACATCTTCTCTACATCCATAGAGAGAAGCAAGGAAGGCATTCTTGTCCGCTCAGCAAAGTTAGTTATGTTCAATAATTCCCTTGTGGCGTCGGAAGCCTGACATCCTTTGATAAAGCCAGTTTGATCTGGCTAGATCAAAGAAGGGAGGATTTCATGTATGCGCCTTGCCAACAATTTAGCATGGATTTTAATATCTGTATTGAGTAGAGAAATAGGTTTAAAGTTAGCAGGGGAGTCTGGATTCCTGCCTGGTTTAGGAAGGGTGACTATGCTAGCTAAGAACATCTCTTTTGGAAACGATGCTCTGGAGGCTGTCGCCGTAAAAACATTGGCTAAAAAGGGGGAGAGGATATCCATGAAACCCTTATAGTATTTTTTTAGTGAATCCATCTGGGTCAGGTGATTTCCCTAGTCGTAAGGATTTGATAGTACTTTGTATTTCGTCTGCAGTAAAGGGAGCGTTTAAAGATTCCAGCTGTGAAGCGGATAAAGATGAGAGTTTAAGTCAATCAAGGAATTGACTGATCAGTTCTTGAGTGCATTGGGGGATTGAAGCCTCTTTGTTCAAATTGTAAAGGGCACTATAATAATCAGGGAAGGCGTCAACAATATGTTGGGTGTTTATTAAAGGGGAGTATAATAAAGGGAATTCAGAGTTTGGCGTTACTAGCCTTTAGCTTATTCACCAGGAGTTTGCCTGCTCTGTTGTTGTTCTCATAATAATGCATTTTAAGTCACTTTAGGTAATAGTCTTGTTAAGAGCACAACAGAAAGCGGAGCTCATTATGTTGTTTATTCAGACTGGCCGATTTGGATTTAGTGGTAGATACCTTGTTTTGAATTTCAAGCTCATGGATGGATTTAATCAATTCATTGAGCTTGTTGTCAAATTTACGTTTGCTCATGGCACTCAGTTTGATAATAAGTCCTTGCATGTATGCTTTATGAGCATTCCAAAGAGGGAGGACATCTACACTAGGGGTTGCATTTACACTGAAGAACTATCTCATAAGTTTTGAGAGTGACCTATGGCTATAAGGGTTTTGGATAACCACATTAATACAGTGCCACAAACATTTTAGAGCTAATATCCTTTTCCTCTACGACAATGGAGATGGCTGCATGGTCAGACCATGTAAGTTTGTAAACTGAGGAGGAGGATATTTGCTGCAATAGCCACTTATCTAAGAAAGTTTGTGGCATCGCCACATGTAATATAGATCAGTCGTATGCAGGAAGGTGCTCAGTTCTGGACGGGGTTTGGTACCCTTGGATGAGGTATCCAAGGCAGAGTTAATCACTAGGTTGAAGTCACCTCCAATGATCAGGCTGCTAACACGTAGTGACAAGATCTTCTTAAATAACTTCTTGATTAAATCGATCTGATGAGAATTGGGGACATAGACGTTCACCAGAGTGAACGGTATCGTTGAGAAGGCACAGTAAAATGATGAAGCGACCTTCTGGGTCTAAAATGGATTCTTTAAGTTTGAAGGAAATCGAGTCCCAGATTGCTAGGAGGGTTCCTTTCTTCTTTTTTGGTGCAGATGGTAGGAAGATGTGGGGATAGGATTTGTGGCAGCAGCGGGGAGTTTTGTCAATATGGAAGTGAGTTTCCTTTATGAAGAGAATGTCCGCTTGCCTCTTGCGTGGTTCTTTCCACATAGATGCCCTCTTGGCGGGATGGTTTAGGCCCTTGGTAGTTAAGGATAGAATTTTAATGCCCATAGGTGTTTAATGGGAGTTGTAACAGTGGAGGTCGGTATGTCATTACAAAAATGTGGTGAAGCTCAATTATTGATATGATGTGTAAATTCATTATGTCTTTGTGAAGATTCACTAGGCGAAGTCGTGAGGCATACAATAGATTGAACAGCTTATGGTAAGATTCTTGATACCGAGTGGTGCGTGTTCTTTTAGTGTCCCAAAATATCAAGGGTTCCAACTGGGAACAAAAAAAACATAACTGGTTGTGAGCAGTGAAAAGAATAATAAAAACAAGTCCCCCTTCTTACGTGATGAGGGGAAGAGGCAGCGTGAGCTGCAAGGCATTGCAGGGTATAGGAGTACGTTGTCATATTCTTTAGAAGTTGAGTGCACATGCTCAGCGTCATATCCAGAGGTTGTCATTGGAAAATAGACGTATGAGTGCTGCCAGTATTGCTGCAGAGTTTGAAGGGGTGGGGGGTCAGCTGGCCAGTGCTCAGACCATACGCTGCACACTGCATCAAATTGGTCTGCATGGCTGTCGTCCCAGAACAAGGACTCTTCTAAAGATAATGCACAAGAAAGCCCGCAAACAGTTTTCTGAAGACAAGCAGACTAAGGACATGGATTACTAGAACCATGTCCTGTAGTCTGATAAGACCAAGATAAACACTATTTGGTTCAGATGGTGTCAAGCGTGTGTGGTGGCAACCAGGTGAAGAGTACAAAAACAAGTGTGTATTGCCTGAATGTCATGGTCTGGGGCTGCATAAGTGCTCCCGACACCTTAGTGCTACAGTTCATTGATGGAACCATGAATGCCAACATGTACTGTGACATACTGAAGCAAATCATCATCCCCTCCCTTCGGAGACTGGGCGGCAGGGCAATATTCCAACATGTTAACGACCCCAAACACACCTCCAAGACGACCACTGCCTTGCTGAAGAAGCTAAGGGTGATGGATTGGCCAAGCGTGTCTTCAGACCTAAACCCTATTGAGCATCTGTGGGGCATCCTCAAATGGAAGGTGGAGGAGCGCAAGGTCTCTAACATCCACCAGCTCCGTGATGTCACCATAGAGGAGTGGAAGAGGACTCCAGTGGCAACCTGTGAAGCTCTGGTGAACTCCATGCCCAAGAGGGTTAAGACAGTGCTGGAAAATAATGGTGGCCACACAAAATATTGACACTTTGGGCCCAATTTTAACATTTACACTTAGGGGTGTACTCACTTTTGTTGCTAGTGGTTTAGACAGTAATGGCTGTACACTCACTACTTTACATTGTAGCAAAGTGCAATTTCTTCAGTGTTGTCACATAAAAATATATAATAAAATATTTACAAAAATATGAGGGTTGTACTCACTTTGGGAGATACTGTATCTGGCAAGTACTGGCTGTGTGGTAAATGTGACAACAATCTCCCATATTCTTCATTTGTCTGGGCTATGGGGTAGAGTGGCAAGATGGAAGCTTTTTCTTATGAAGAAAAACATCCAACCCAGCTAAATTTTGCAAAAACACAATGAAGTCTCCCAAAAGCATGTGGGAAAACGTGCTCTGGTCTGATGAAACCAAGGTTGAACTTTTTGGCCACAATTCCAAAAGATATGTTTGTCACAAAAACAACACTGTTAATCCCCCCCAAAAAAAGTCTGGACCTAGAGGGCCAAGACAAAAAATCTCTCTATGGTGATATACAGGATCAAGCTGGGTACCATAAAGCAGCTGTGTGGAAGATCTGAACCAGGAGCGGTGCTGAAAAGCAAGCAAAACACCAAAGGAACCACAAAAAAGCACTGAATGGAACCACTGATACAGTGGGTACGGAAAGTATTCAGACCCCCTTAAATTTTTCACTCTTTGTTATATTGCAGCCATTTGCTAAAATCATTCTTCTTCCTCATGAATATACACATAGCACCCCATACTGACCGAAAAACACAGAATTGTTGACATTGTTGCAGATTTATTAAAAAAGAAAAACTGAAATATCACATGGTCCTAAGTATTCAGACCCTTTGCTCAGTATTTAGTAGAAGCCCCCTTTTGATCTAATACAGCCAGGAGTCTTTTTGGGAAAGATGCAACAAGTCTTTCACACCTGGATTTGGGGATCCTCTGCCATTCCTCCTTGCAGATCCTCTCCAGTCCTGTCAGGTTGGATGGTAAACGTTGGTGGACAGCCATTTTTAGGTCTCTCCAGAGATGCTCAATTGGGTTTAAGTCAGGGCTCTGGCTGTGCCATTCAAGAACAGTGTGCTTAGGGTCATTGTCTTGTTGGAAGGTAAACCTTCGGCCCAGTCTGAGGTCCAGAGCACTCTGGAGAAGGTTTTTGTCCAGGATATCCCTGTACTTGGCCGCATTCATCTTTCCCTCGATTGCAACCAGTCGTCCTGTCCCTGCAGCTGAAAAACACCCCCACAGCATGATGCTGCCACCACCATGCTTCACTGTTGGGACTGTATTGGACAGGTGATGAGCAGTGCCTGGTTTTCTCCACACATACCGCTTAGAATTAAGGCCAAAAAGTTCTATTTTGGTCTCATCAGACCAGAGAATCTTATTTCTCACCATCTTGGAGTCCTTCAGGTGTTTTTTAGCAAACTCCATGCGGGCTTTCATGTGTCTTACACTGAGGAGAGGCTTCCGTCGGGCCACTCTGCCATAAAGCCCCGACTGGTGGAGGGCTGCAGTGATGGTTGACTTTCTACAACTTTCTCCCATCTCCTGACTGCATCTCTGCAGCTCAGCCACAGTGATCTTTGGGTTCTTCTTTACCTCTCTCACCAAGGCTCTTCTCCTCCGATAGCTCAGTTTGGCCGGACGGCCAGCTCTAGGAAGGGTTCTGGTCGTCCCAAACGTCTTCCATTTGAGGATTATGGAGGCCACTGTGCTCTTAGGAACCTTAAGTGCAGCAGAAATCTTTTTGTAACCTTGGCCAGATCTGTGCCTTGCCACAATTCTGTCTCTGAGCTCTTCAGGCAGTTACTTTGACCTCATGATTCTCATTTGCTCTGACATGCATTGTGATCTGGAAGGTCTTATATAGACAGGTGTGTGGCTTTCCTAATCAAGTCCAATCAGTATAATCAAACACAGCTGGACTCAAATGAAGGTGTAGAACCATCTCAAGGATGATCAGAATAAATGGAAAGCACCTGAGTTAAATATATGAGTGTCACAGCAAAGGGTCTGAATACTTAGGACCATGTGATATTTCAGTTTTTCTTTTTTAATAAATCTGCAACAATGTCAACAATTCTGTGTTTTTCTGTCAGTATGGGGTGCTATGTGTACATTCATGAGGAAGAAGAATGAACTTAAATGATTTTAGGAAATGGCTGCAATATAACAAAGAGTGAAAAATTTAAGGGGGTCTGAATACTTTCCGTACCCACTGTATGTGATACAAATGCCAGCTGTGTGCCAATGTTCCACACCAGCGTAAATGTGAAAACAGTAAAAAGTTTGTTTAAAACAACCCTTATTGGTTTGTTTTAACTACTTCAATACTGGGCACTTAAACCCCCTTCCTTCCAAGACCAATTTTCAGCTTTTAGCGCTGTTGCATTTTGAATGACAATTGCGCAGTCATGCAACACTGTACCTAAACCAAATTTGTGTCATTTTTTCCCCACAAATAGAGCTTTCTTTTGGTGGTATTTGATCACCGCCAGTTTTTTTCTTTTTTGGTGCACAAATAAAAAAAGACCAAAAAGTTTTTTTGTTAGGTTATAAAATTTTGTAAATAGATAAGTTTTTTCCTGCACTGATGAGCACTGACGACGCCGCACTGATGAGGAGACACTGATGGGGTAGCACTGTGGGCACTGATAGGTAGCACTGATATGCAGCACTGATGGGCACTGATATGTGGCACTGATAGGTAGCACTGATATGCAGTATTGGTGGGCACTGATAGGCAGCGCTGATGGGCACTGATAGGCAGCACTGATGGGCACTGATCAGCGGCACTGATGGGCACTGATGGGCGGCACTGATAAATGGCAATAATGGGCACTGGTGGGCAGCACTGATAGGGAGGGCACAACTGGCAGGCTCTCTGAGCCCTGATTGCCATCCCTGGTGGCCATGGTGGGTATCCCTGGTGGTTATGGGTGGGCATCCCTGGTGGCTCTAGTGGCACCCCCCCCCCGGCTGCACTGGTAATCAATGTTCTGATTACCAGCACAGACCCCGCCTGTAATCAGTGAGTAATTAGAAAAACTCACTGATCCCCCTGGCTGCAGCACAGATCATCTTCTTCTCCTCACTGACAGGATCTGTGTGAGGAGAAGATGAGATCAAAGCCATTACGGCTGTATTTACATTACATGACGACTGTGATTGGACACAGCCGTCATGTGATCAGGAGGGCCAATCACAGGGCCCTCCTGCCGCAACTTGTTGCTCTGTGTCCGAGGGACACAGGCACATTGAGATTGCGCCGATGCGCGTGCCCGCGGCGTCGCAATCTCGCTCCTTCTGAAGGACGTTTCGGACAGTGTTAATTTTGGCAGCAAGTTTCAATTTAGTTTTAGTCTTAGTCTTAGGACTAAAATGGCATTTTAGTTTTAGTCCCATTTTAGTCTTCTGCAAGTGTTTTCGTTTTAGTCGTATTTAGTCGACTAAAATTCCAGTACATTTTAGTCGACTAAAACATCTTACATTTTAGTCGACTAAAACTCATTTTAGTCATCTAAATGGTCATGGTCAGGTCAGAGAGGAGGCCTGTAATGCTGCTGTCTGCAGTCAGTGCAGTGAGTGCACACAGTGCTGCTCAGAGTGCTGGATGGGGGTCTCAGGTTTAAGGGTGGTCTCTGGTCTGACTCTGAACTGAAGTTGTTGAACAGGATGGGCCGGGCGGGCCTCAGCGGCCTATATGCGCGCACACAGTCCTGGATGGATGGCGGAATCGGATGCCAGTGGTGACTGGTGAGTGGTCTGAGGGGACTCAGGGAGGCAGCAATAGCTGGCCTGGCTGTTAACTCACAGTGGGTGCTCTGCTCTGCATGTGGTGGTGGCCGGGTGCCAGTGCCGTGTGATGAGTCGGGCTTGGTGCGTCTGGCTGCAGCTGCAGTGCTCTGGTGAGGTCAGGTGACTGGTCTCGAATCAACTCTCTTGTAGTAGTCCACTTCTTACGTCAGACATCACGGGGCACGCCACGCCAGACGCCACACAGGCGGAGCTCCGTGAAAACCGGAAGTTGGGTAAACGTCCCTGTCTCACATTCTCATTTAGTTTTCGTTCGCTAACGAAAACGGATTTGATTTTCGTTCATAGTTGTCATCATTTGACGAAAATGTGCTATACTTTGCGTCTCGTTTTCGTCAGTTGAAAAATGCCGGTGATGAAAGCGGTGACGAAAACGTTTTCGTTGACGGAATTAACACTGCTGTAAACTCCATTGGCTGTAATGTCATTGCACATATTACCTGAATATATTACCAACATTAAATATTAGGGAAAAATATAAGAAAAGCCTTTTTCTTAATGTTTTAGTTTTCAGCAGCTTAGTAGATGCTCCTTACTTATGCGTATGCAGTGGTGCAATACATGTTTAAACTTTAATGTGCTATTATTACATGCTCTGAATGGAATTGTGTTGCCGATATAGAAATGGCCAGCAGAGGAGTGTTAATTTTGATGATGTCAATTTTTTATTTAGTTTTAGTTATAGTCTTATGACTAAAATGCCATTTTAGTTTTAGTCCTATTTTAGTCATCTGAATTGTTTTAGTTTTAGTCGTATTTTAGTCGACTAAAATTGTGTTAATTTAGTTGACGAAAACGTTTTAGTCGACGAAATTAACACTGGTTCCGGAACGTCCGATCAGAAGGACGAGACTCCCACCCGGCCGTATATGTACAGTGGCTGGGTGGGAGGTGGTTAAATAAACTTTTTACTGTTTTTATATTTACGCTGGTGTTATAAAAACTGGCTACTCTGCACACAGCTGCCATTTTTATCACATATCAGTGGTTCCATTCAGTGCTTTTTTGTGGTTACTTTGGTGTTTTGCTTGCAAAAACAACTCTGCACATCACCAAAAGAACACCATACCAACAGTTAAGCATAGTGGTGGCAGCATCATGCTTTGGGGCTGTTTTTCTTCAGCAGGGGCCTTAGTAAAGGTAGAGGGAATTATGAATAGTTCCAAATACCAGTCAATATTGGCACAAAACTTCAGGCTTGTGCTGGAATGCTGAAGATGAAGAGGAATTTCATCTTTCAGCATGGCAACGACCCAAAGCATACACCAAATCTACAAAGAAATGGCTTCACCAGAAGAAGATTAAAGTTTTGGAATGGCCTAGCCAGAGCCCAGACCTGAATCCGATTGAAAATCTTTGGGGTGATCTGAAGAGGGCTGTGCACAGGAGCTGCCCTCGCAATCTGGCATATTTGGAGTGTTTTTCACTCCAAAGTCAAGATGTGCCATGCTGACTCATACCCAAAAAGGCTGAGTGCTTTAATAAAATCAAAAGGTGCTTCAACAAAGTATTAGTTTATGGGTGTGCACACTTATGCAACCATATTATTTTCATTTTTTATTTTTACTTCCCTCAACCTAAAATAGTTTAATTTATTGTTCAACTGAGTTGTACAGTTTATAGGTTACATGAAAGGTGGAAAAAGTTCAGAATATATTTATCTTTGTATCATTTTTTTACATCACAGAAACCTGACATTTTAACCACTTAAGCCCCGGAAGATTTTACCCCCTTCCTGACCAGGGGGTATTTTACGACTCGGCACTGCGTGACTTTAACTGACAATTGCGCGGTCATGCAATGTGGTACCCAAACGAAATTTACGTCCTTTTTTTCCCACAAACAGAGCTTTCTTTTGGTGGTATTTGATCACCTCTGCGCTTTTTATTTTTTGCGATATTAATAAAAAAAGAGCGAAAATTTTGCAAAAAAATGACATTTTCAACTTTGTCTTTTAAAAAATATCCAATATACTCAATTTATGTATTTTTTTTTGGCCAAAATATATTTAACTACATGTCTTTGACAAAAAAAAATTCAATGAGCGTATTTTTATTGGTTTGCGCAAAAGTTAGAGCGTCTACAAACTATGGTGTAAATACTGAAATTTACGCAGCTTTAATTTCTGACTGCCTATCTCATTTCATGAAGTGCTAAAATGGCGGGGCAGTACAAAACCCCCCCAAACTACCACTTTTTGGAAAGTAGACATCCTAAGGAATGTTCTGAGAGGCATGTTGAGCTCATTGAATATTTCATTTTTTTGTCACAGGTGTTTGAAAAATGACTAAAAATTTTTTTTTTTTTTTTTTTTTACACAAAGTCGTCATTGAAATGATATATTGCTCACACATGCCATGGGTATATGTGTAATTACACCCCAAAATATATTCTGCTGCTTCTCCTGAGTACAGGGATACCACATATGTGGGACTTTTTGGGAGCCTAGCTGTGTACGGGTCCCCAAAATCAAATCACCACCATCAGAATTTCAAAGGGCGTACATTTTTCATTGCATTTTCTCACTACCTCTAACGGTTTAGGAGGCCCTGAAATGTCAAGATACCACAAACCCCCCCCAAATGACCCCATTTTGGAAAGTAGACACCCCAAGCTGTTTGCTGAGAGGCATGGTGAGTCCATGGAATATTTTATATTTTACCACAAGTTTTGGGAAAATTACTATTTTTTTTTTTTATTTATTTTTTTTACACAACGTTGTCACTAAAAGATAAAATTCTCACACATGACATGGGTATAAGTGGAATGACACCCCAAAATACATTCTGCCACTTCTCCTGAGTATGGGGATGCCCCATGTGTGAGACTTTTTGGGAGCCTAGCTGTGTACAGGACCGCGAAAACCAATCAACACTCTCAGGTTTTCTAATGGCGTAAATTGTGCATGTCACCTCTGCACTACCTGTCACAGTTTCGGAGGCCCTAAAATTCCAAGATAGCACAAACCCCCCCCAAATGACCCCATTTTGGAAAGTAGACACCCCAAGCTATTTGCTGAGAGGCATGGTGAGTCCATGGAATATTTTATATTTTGCCACAAGTTCCGGGAAATATATATATATATATATATATATATTTTTTTTTTCACAAAGTTGTCAGTAAATGAAATATTTCTCACACATGCCATGGGTATATGTGAAATGACACCCCAAAATACATTCTGCTGCTTCTCCTGAGTACAGGGATACCCCATGTGTGAGACTTTTTTGCAGTCTAGCCGAGTACAGGTCCCCGAAAACCAGTCCCCGCTTTCAGGCTTTCCAAGGGCGTAAATTGTTGATTTCACTCCTGACTACCTATCACAGTTTCGGAGGCCCTAAAATTCCAAGATAGCACAAAACCCCCCCAAATGACCCCATTTTGGAAAGTAGACACCCCAAGCTATTTGCTGAGAGGCATGGTGAGTCCATGGAATATTTTATATTTTGCCACAAGTTCCGGGAAATATATATATATATATATATATTTTTTTTTTTACACAAAGTTGTCAGTAAATGATATATTGCTCACACATGCCATGGGTATATGTGAACTGACACCCCAAAATACATTCTGCTGCTTCTCCTGAGTACAGGGATACCCCATGTGTGAGACTTTTTTGCAGTCTAGCCGAGTACAGGTCCCCGAAAACCAGTCCCCGCTTTCAGGCTTTCCAAGGGCGTAAATTGTTGATTTTACTCCTGACTACCTATCACAGTTTCGGAGGCCCTAAAATTCCAAGATAGCACAAAACCCCCCCAAATGACCCCATTTTGGAAAGTAGACACCCCAAGCTATTTGCTGAGAGGCATGGTGAGTCCATGGAATATTTTATATTTTGCCACAAGTTCCGGGAAATATATATATATATATATTTTTTTTTTTTTTTACACAAAGTTGTCAGTAAATGATATATTGCTCACACATGCCATGGGTATATGTGAACTGACACCCCAAAATACATTCTGCTGCTTCTCCTGAGTACAGGGATACCCCATGTGTGAGACTTTTTTGCAGTCTACCTGAATACAGGACCCCGAAAACCAATCATCGCCTTCAGGCTTTCCAAGGGCGTAAATTGTTGATTTCACTCCTGACTACCTATCACAGTTTTGGAGGCCATGAAATGCCAAGACAGCACAACCCCCCCCCCAAATGACCCCTTTTCGGAAAGTAGACACCCTGAGCTATTTGCAGAGAGGCATGTTGAGTGTTTTGCAGATCTCACTTTTTGTCACACAGTTTTGGAAATTGAAAAAAGAGGGAAAAAAATGCATTTTCCTGTTTTTTCTTCATTTTCCAAAAAAAATGAGAGCTGCAAAATACTCACCATGCCTCTTAGCAAATAGATTGGAGTGTCTACTTTGCAAAATGGGGTCATTTGGGGGGGTTTTGTGCCATCTTGGCTTTTTATGGACTTCAAAAGTGTGATAGGTAGTAAGGAGTGAGATCAACAATTTACGCCCTTAGAAAGCCAAAAGGTGCGCATTGGTTTTCCGGGTCCTGTACGCGGCTAGACTGGCAAAAAGTCTCACACATGGGGTATCATTGTACTCAGGAGAAGCAGCAGAATGTATTTTGGGGTGTCATTTCACATATACCCATGGCCTGTGTGAGCAATATATCATTTACTGACAACTTTGTGTAAAAAAATTTAAAAAAATAAAAAAAATGTTTTTCCCCGAAACTTGTGGCAAAATATAAACTATTCCATGGACTCACCATGCTTCTCAGCCAGTAGCTTGGAGTGTCTACTTTGCAAAATGGGGTCATTTGGGGGGGGGTTTGTGCTATCTTGAAATTTCAGGGCCTCTGAAACCGTGACAGGTAGTCAGGGATAAAATCAGCAATTTACGCCATTAGAAAACCTGAAGATGTGGACTGGTTGTCGGGGGCGCGTACACAGCTAGGCTCCCAAAAAGTCTCACACATGTGGTATCCCTGTACTCAGGAGAAGCAAAAGAATGTATTTTGGGGTGTCATTTCACATATTCCCATGGCATGCAGGAGCAATATATCATTTAGTGACAACTTTCTGTAAAAAAACAAAAAATAAAAAAATAATAATAATTTTCCCGAAACTTGTGGCAAAATATAAAATACTCCATAGACTCACCATGCCTCTCAGAAAAAAGCTTTGGGTGTCTACTTTTCAAAAAGGGGTCATTTGGGGGGTGTTTGAACAGTCCCAGCATTTTATGCTCAATCTTAGCCACACATCACCCACTCTTCTAACCACTTGAAAACCAAGCCTTTTCTGTGCCTTTTTGTTTACATGAAAAAATATTTTTTTTTTACTAGAAAATTACTTTGAACCCCCAAACATTATATATTTTTTTAAAGCAGAGGCCCTATAGAATAAAATGGTGGATGTTGCAAATTTTTTTGTCACACGGTATTTGCGCACAGATTTTCCAAACGCAATTTTTGCGAAAAAAATACATTTTTTTAAAATTTATTGCACAAATACACTATATAATTTCAATTTTTTTGATAAAATTTAAAAGATGATCTTATGCCGAGTTCATAGACACCTAACATGACATGCTTTAAAAATTGCGCATGCCTGCGCAGCGGCAAAAACATACGTACATTTTTAAAAACCTTTAAAAGTCTCTACAGGTTACCACTTTAGACTTACAGAGGAGGTCTACTGCAAGAATTACTGCACTCGATCTGGCGATCGCGGCGATACCTCACATGCATGCTGCAATTGCGGTTTACATATGACACTAGACCACCGCTTGCGTGCGCCATTGCGCGCAAGCACCGGGGGAAAGGGGGGGGGCTCAATTTTTTTTTTTTTTTTTTCTTTTTTCTTTTGCTTTTTTATGTTATTTTGACACCTTTCCTTTAATTTTTTTTTTTTAAATCATTTTTATTGTTATCATAGTGAATTTAAATATCCCCTATGATAGCAATCTGTGGTGACAGGTACTCTTTTTTAAAAAAATTGGGGTCTTTTAGACTCTAGATCTCTCCTCTGACCTTAACGCATCTGACCACACCAAAATTGGTGTGATAAAATACTTTCCCAATTTCCCAATGGCCCTGTTTATTTCTGGCGAAACAGAAGTCATAAAATGCTCGTAGCCTCCGGCATCTTAGGCCATAGAGATGATTGGAGCCATTCTCATCTCCAATTAGCTCTATGGTTAGATAACTGAACCACCGGCTGCACTCTCGGGTTAACCGGTGGGACAGGAGAGCCCGAGAAAAACCACGGAAGGCTGCGGAAGGCGGCGGTGGGGGGGGGGGAGGCCCCTCCCACTGCATGTAAAAGCAGTCTAGCGGCCAATTACCTGCTAGGATTGCTTTTACATGTAAGCCGACCGCTGGCTGTAAAAAACGATACCAAGATGATGCCTAAATCTGCAGGCATCATCCTGGTATAACCACTCAACGTCCAGCAATGCACCAGTACATTGCTGGTCCTTGTTTGGCATATAGGTTTTTTTTTTTTTTCATGCAGCCTGTGGGCTGAACGAAAAAAAAGAGAACCTATCAGAAATCAGCACAGGAATAATGCGTAGTATTACTCATCATTAACCGCCCAAACAACCACCCACTGAATTTAATGATGGGTATACACGGCACTATCCACGTATACCAAAATAGGATTTTAACTGCAGTGCTGAAATCAGAAAATCACCACAGCTGCTATCAGCAAAGGTATCCATATATGCTGAGCGCAAACACTGTTTGTGTCAGAATATATAAAATCAATGCGTGGTAGCCGACAAGTACCTGCAAGAGAAACAGGTCACAAAAGAATGAAAAAACAAAGTACATTAAAAAAAGCACATTAGGAAGAGTAGAAGGACATATAAAATGACTGACAACAACAGTTTTTGGATTCTCATCATTAACCGCCCAAACAACCACCCACTGAATTTAATGATGGGTATACACGGCGCTATCCACGTATACCAAAATAGGATTTTAACTGCAGTGCTGAAATCAGAAAATCACCACAGCTGCTATCAGCAAAGGTATCCATATATGCTGAGCGCAAACACTGTTTGTGTCAGAATATATAAAATCAATGCGTGGTAGCCGACAAGTACCTGCAAGAGAAACAGGTCACAAAAGAATGAAAAAACAAAGTACATTAAAAAAAGTACATTAGGAAGAGTAGAAGGACATATAAAATGACTGACAACAACAGTTTTTGGATTCTCATCATTAACCGCCCAAACAACCACCCACTGAATTTAATGATGGGTATACACGGCGCTATCCACGTATACCAAAATAGGATTTTAACTGCAGTGCTGAAATCAGAAAATCACCACAGCTGCTATCAGCAAAGGTATCCATATATGCTGAGCGCAAACACTGTTTGTGTCAGAATATATAAAATCAATGCGTGGTAGCGGACGAGTACCTGCAAGAGAAACAGGTCACAAAAGAATGAAAAAACAAACAAAGGACAATAAAAAAAAAGTACAGTAGGAAGAGTAGAAGGACATATAAAATTACTGACACAACAACAGTTTTTGGATCCTTTTATTTTTCTTTCTAACTGTTTCTTGATTTGGGAGGGACTGCGATCTTCTGCGATCTTCTCTTCCAGCTTGGGTCTCTCAAAATGTCGATGGACATCCAACATCCTTCGAGACCCTGTGTTTGTGTGCCCTACACTGTGTCATGCTGTACCCTACGCTAATACTCCACTAGTGTATGGTAGCGCTCGAAACATTCCCCGATGCAGAGACCAGGTTGGTCAGGACATTTGGGACAATAATAGCGGGTGTCACGCCTAAATCCGCGCCTGCTACAGACACGACATCTTCTTTGGGGCCATCTTTGGGTAGGGGTACTCGGGAGGACATGTGAAAAATGCCTCTCATGCAGCCGGCTCACTGCATCTGGAAGGGGAAGTTGGGCAGGCATGCCTCCTGGGTACAGGTAGGCAAGGATGATCTCTTCCTGGAATTCCCGGAAAGATCCAGTTCGTCCTGACGCCCTGTATAGGACAAAGGCGTTCAGCATCGCCAATTGAAATAAATAAACAGACACTTTTTTGTACCAGCGTCTGGCTTTACGGGCAACTAAATACGGCGCCAAAAGCTGGTCGTTAAGGTCCACCCCTCCCATATTAAGGTTATATTCGTGGACACAGAGGGGTTTCTCCATAACGCCAGTTGCCGTAGGGATTTGGACTGTCGTGTCTGGGTGAAGGGAGGACAGAACATAAACATCCCGTGTATCCTTCCACTTCACCGCAAGCAATTTGTCCGTTTTCAAGCAGGCTCTCGCCCCCCGACTAAGACGGGAATCTACAAGCCGTTGGGGGAAGCCCCGGCGATTAGGTCGCACGGTGCCACATGCGCCAATTTGTAATTCGAGCAGGTGACTAAATAGTGGCACGCTTGTGTAAAAGTTGTCCACGTACAAATGGTACCCCTTTCCGGATAAGGGTGACACCAAGTCCCAAACAATCTTACCGCTGCTCCCTATGTAGTCTGGGCAGTTGGGGGGCTCCACACAGCTATCTTTTCCCTCATAGACCCGGAAACTAACTGTATAGCCTGTGGCCCTGTCACAGAGCTTGTACAGTTTGACCCCGTACTTGGCACGCTTGCTGGGGAGGTACTGTTTCATAGCAAGGCGGCCAGTAAATTTAATCAGGGACTCGTCAACGCAGACAACTTGTTCAGGGGTAAACAAGGCTGCAAACCGCTGATTGAAGTGGTCTATGAGGGGCCGAATTTTGCGGAGCCGATCGTATGCAGGGTCTCCCCGAGGACGACAGATTTCATTGTCGCTGAAATGCATAAATCGCAGAATTTGCTCATATCTCGCCCTGGACATGGAGGCAGAGTACATGCGCATATGGTGAAGTGGGCTAGTGGACCAATATAGCCGCACTTCACTCTGTTTAGTTATGCCCATGTTGAGGGAAAGGCCCAGAAAGATCTTAAATTCGGAAACCGTTATAGGATTCCAGCCGAATCGTCTGGCAAGGTGCGAATTTGGGTTGGCGGCGATAAATTGTTGAGCATATAAATTTGATTGATCCACAATAGATCTGAAAAGATCTTCCGTGAAGAACAGCTCAAAAAAGTTCAGGGGCGTAAAACCAGCTGTCTCCACGTGGATTCCAGGTTGGGCGGTGAATGGGGGAAGTACTGGCGCTGTAGAATCAGTGGGTTGCCAATTAGGAAATGCCAGCGCATCAGGGAGGGCACTATGGGCTCTACGGGCCTGTCTTCGAATACGCGGTGGCTGCGGGCCACTACTCGTGCTAGCCACCGCACCAGCTTCAACTGCACTTAGGGGACTCGCCACGTCACCAGGTCTTACTGCAGTGCTGGTTGTACTAGGTCCAGGGTGTACTAGGCCGCTGGCGCTTGCCAGGTCGCCAGAAAAATTAGCTGCACTAGTAACCACACTCTGCTCCATACGAGCACCCTGCGATTCCTGCATCTCAACAACTTCAGAATGGGGTCGGGTACGCCTGGGTCTAACAGGGACCCATCTGTCGTCGGAGCTATCTGTCAGGGAGCCGCTGCCGTCATCTGGTTCGTATACTGACCCTGATTCTGCCGGTGAGGCTTCCCCATCGCTCTCACCTGACATGGTCATTATACTGTAAATAGCTTCATCACTGTACGAACGTTTAGACATTTTGGTAACTAAATTTACCCGTACAGTGATGCGACTCACAGGTAATAAAAGCACCTGGTTGTCGAAGACTATTTCAAGCGCTACCAAAAAAACTGCTAATGCTAGCAGGGATCAGGCCTGACTCTGCTAACACAGCGGTTTTGTGTCTTGTGTTTTTTTGCAAGTGACAGTAATCTATTGATTACTACACTTGCCTGGGTGAAAGGGTTAAACGCAGGTGCTGGCAGGAATCAGTACTGATCGTGCAAACACCGCGTTTTGGGAACCCTAAACTATGGGGGCGCTAGTATAGCTCTGATCAGATCAGATATTGATCTGTTCAAACACTATACTAGAAATGGAAGTGTAGGTGCGTGCGTGCGTGCGTGCGTGCGTGTGTGGCAATCAAAGGGTTATTTCTAAACTATGCGCCGGGGATCTGGGGGGGTGGCGGGGACCCTAAACCTCCTTTGGGAAAGAAACTAGCTAGCTAGAGCAACCTCAAGTCACAATGACACTAATACAAAATACAGTAAAAACAGTACATTATGTGTGTATTAGTGCTAATGTGACAGAGGGTGTAGGGGTTAACGGGATGTGATCAGGGGGGATCAGGGGTTTAAATTTTTATTGGAAGGGGCTGGCGGGTATCCTACGGATAAAAGAAACGGTGGCAAGCGCTAAACCTGGTCACAAGTCACACTTATACGGGTATATAGAAAATGCTATATACTGTATACAGTGTGTTGTGGCAGGGGGGTGTAGGGGTGATCAGGGGGGGATCAGGGGATTAAATCTTTATTGGGCGGGTGGGGGGGACCCTAAACCTCCTTGGGACACAAACTTAGTCGCCTGCGCTAATTCTGATCACAATCACACTAATACAAAAATACAAAAACACAGTATATTACGTTTGTATTAGTGCTGATGTGACAGAGGGTGTAGGGGTTAACTAGCGGTGATCAGGGGGGGATCAGGTGGGATCAGGGGCTTAAATCTTTATTAGGGGGGGGTGGCGGGTAATTCAAGTGGAAAAGGGGGGGTCGCAAGCGCTAGACCTGACCACAAATGACACTTATACGGGTATATAGCAAAATGCTATATACTGTATAAGGTGTGTGTTATGGCAGGGGGTGTAGGGGTGATCAGGGGGGGGTCAGGGGCTTAAATCTTTATTGGGCGGGTGGCGGGGACCCTAAACCTTCTTGGGACAGAAACTTAGTCGCCTGCGCTAATTCTGATCACAATGACACTAATACAAAAATACAAAAATACTGTATATTGCGTTTGTATTAGTGCTGATGTGACAGAGGGTGTAGGGGTTAACGGCGGTGATCAGGGGGGGTTCAGGGGGGATCAGTGGGTTAAATATTTATTAGGGGGGGGTGGGGGGTAATTTGAGTGGAAAAGGGGGGGTCGCAAGTGCTACACCTGTTCACAAATCACACTTATACAGGTATATAGGTAACTGCTATATGCTGTATATAGTGTGTGTTGTGTCAGGTGCTGTAGGGGTTAATTGGGGGGGCGATCGGGGGTGAAATGTGCCTATCTAACTGTGTGTGGGTGTGCTTGGTGCAATACTCACAGTAAGATGTGCTCTCCTCTCACGCTGGATCCAAAAAGACCGTTGGGAGGGGAGGGCACATCTCCTCTAAGCCTGTGTTTACATTTCACAGGCTTAGAGTGACATTTGATTGGGTAGGACCGATCAACAGGTCCAGACCAAAAATGATTGGCCTGGACCTGATGACTGATCGGTTCTGAACCCAATCGAGTCATCGGCGGCGGCGGCGGGGCGCGGGAGCGCGCACAGGGCCGGCAAAAAGTGCTGACGTAGGCCTACGTCAGTTTGCCTGGCCGGGGCTGAGCGCCGACGTAGATCGTCGTGCGCCGGTCGGGAAGTGGTTAACAGGGGTGTGTAGACTTTTTATATCCACTGTATACAGTATATCAATAAATTCTAAAGCTATAAAGCACAAAAAAATTTGTATTGTCCCCAAAATATAGTTATCCCTTCCCCTTTAGGTAGCAAGCATTGGCTAATAAGCTACATTTACTTTACACTCCTGAACTAGTTTAACTCCTCCTTGTCATTCAAGCTCCTGACTAAAAACAGGTCATTATTGTAATCTATAGTTCTGTAATTAAAGGGACAGGGTACATTCTAATTAAACTAGATATGTTGCATCCTACTACACATATGTTGCTTCAGGGTTTGCCTTGTAGTTGACTATTACCTTTGTCATAATTAATCCGATGTAAGCACTTTCTAGGGAATATACTGTAGTGTAAGAAACTGCACCTGCTCTAAAACAAGTAAGTCAGGGACACATTTCACACATATAAGATGAGGCAGTTACCAAAATATTGAGCCACTTGGACCCTGTTTGTCCTCCCTGACTCCAGGCCTCAGAATGCCAAAGCTGCCTATGCTTTATTTGGCCAATGATGTTGTTCAATTTCTTTGTGTGTATTCTTTTACTTGGTTTTCATGTTCATGGAAATATTTATGGCATCCTAAGACATACCTTTTTTAAGCATATAATTTTAATACAGCAGAAGTCCAACATACCAACTATGCCAATTCCCACAGAATTAACACAATTATATCAATTTAAAAAAAAACAATGGTTGTTTCATGGAAAATGGCTTACATTTGGGTTTGAAGCAAGGTGAGTAGCAGCCCAAAACGTTGTTTTTTGTTGTCGAGAAAGGGCTAACGTTTCTCAAGTTTTTATTGCAGTCTGTATCTTTATTGGGTAGATTTCACCATATTTTCTGTGTGATTTACAGGAAAAAAAGCAAGTAGAAAAGACAACAAAAACATTACTTTTTAGTAGAGTGGGTTGGGAACTGAACTTCTGTCACTTTTTTATCGTTATCTGCATTTCCATTAAGGTGATTGTCACCACTTCTTGTTGGGAACAGAGATTTGTACCACCCACTGCTCCATCCACTTTTTTTACGTGACAGTAATGCTATATATACTATGAGAACATATGTTAAAAAATGAAACCTGGACACATTTTCTGTACCTCAGAGAAGGACATCAGTCATTTTCCTTCATGTCCCAAATCCAGAACTAGTTTGGCTGTTAAAAGAAATGACATCTGTCTTATCCCACATATAAGAACACTTATACACTGTAAAATACCTTAGTAAACATGATTTAACTATTGTAGTGCTAACTTCTACAAGTTCATTGCCTAGCAATAGTGTGTCATACGTTTTTCTGCTAAAGATGTGATCGTTATACATTGAGGTTTGTGCCGCTGAGTCAATGATTGAGGTCAAGGTTCTGTTTGAAGGACAAACACTGTAATTAATCCTGGGAAGTAATCCACACAACATTTTGGCAGATTTATGGAGAAAGTCTCAAGCTTTAGTGAGTCTGCCAACCTATTACTCAACTGTAGGCTAAGCAGATGACTTATTCTGTAATAGGGTATGTTCCAGAAAAGGCATTTTATTTGGTCAGCTTTCTGGGTTAACAGAGATTAATCGGCCTTCCTCTTAGAGCAATGGACATGGCTTGAATTTTACCAGAAGAATGGGCCAAATGGGTGAAATAAGTCTAAGGAGCTTTTGATCCTGGTGGATTAAGCAGTTCTGTAGGGATTCTGATCTGTCCAGCTATCGTCTTGATGGATGGATTATTATGTTTACATTTATAATGAACACTGCTTTTTAGCCATTATCCAATTGTCGGTTATCGTGTATACTGGGGAAATGCTGTTCCTTTATTGGAAGTATGAAGACAAGGGAGCTCAAGGTTAAGTAAAAGAAATGGTCCCAAGGATTGATGGAATATTCATGCTCCAAAAATTGCATCTGTTGCAGATTCCATGATCCACATCTAGCTAACTAGATTCATTTCATTGGAGTGCAGTCCTGACAGAGCAAGTTTGTATTAATAAATTATTCTCACCTAGGTGCATTCAAGTTTCTTATTATGAAAGTCACTGCACTTGAATCAGTCAGTCTGGCAAATGTATTAATCCTTTAATCTTTAATCTCTGGCACCAATTATTAATAATATTATTTTATAACAATGATAAAAAAAAAGCTCTAGAACATACTCCATTATTACATGGACGTGTACATAAACTAAATATTTTTTTAATGTTATTAGCTTGGATGTTGACATATTTGGCCAATGCCACATGATCAGAAAGAAGATTGTACTTGAGAGTTTCAACCTGGAATTAACCCAGCATTACTTCTTTAAAATCTTGTTGTCATTATAACTGAAGCAAAAATAAAAAAATGTGTAATATGGGTAACATTTCAATCATAGATTGAATTGAAAATACTTTCAATAGAAAATATGTTCAATGGACTATGTCTTTAGGCAAATATGTCAGTTACCAGGCTGCAATGGAACCACCACAGCCGAATAGGGTAAATGACAAATCGGGCATCATGTTTCCTTTTTTCAGCATGGACATTATTCTGATCCCAAGGAGCACCCACAAGCAAAAATAGGTTAAAGCTGAACTTCACCCTTTCCTGTGCAAGCTACTCTGTACCGAAATCGCTTACTTTGATTTTACTGCACACTGTGGGCATCTCACAGCTTTAGAAGCTGTAGTAAATCCGATAAAACTTGCCTCATTTCCTGACTGAAGGATGTCTAGCATCATGTAGCTCATTCCTCCCCAGCCTGATTGTCCAGGTCTTGCCCTTTCATTCATTGAATTTTAGTTCTTTTAAACCCTTCATGTGGCCCTATCACAAATATATGGCCCATGTGGATTGTACTTTATTCCATGGGGTTGCATATTTGCATATCTCCCTTTTGTGCTGCTCGCTCCCAGCACAGAATCTGGGGTCTCACAGAGGGACATACTAATGATTGGGAGCCCAGGTCACCTGATTGCTGCGATAGCCCCTGACTGGCTTTCACAGTAATCAGTCACTGTGAAGCCTGTCCCTGTGTTTTTTCTCTGTAAATGGAGGAGGGAGATGCATCCTCTCTCGCTCTCGCTCTCGCTTGCTCTCTCTCGCTCTCTCGCTCTCTCTCATGCATGATATGCATTTTTTGAGTAACATGTCCAATTTTTTCCAACAGACACAAGCCACAAAATAGAGACAGTATATTATTAAAATGAAAAGGAAAAAAAAAATGTACATTATGTAATACACAGTATGCATTGCATTTTAATTGAATGAAACACAACAAAAATGTATTGCAAATTTTCCAATACAATGGTGTGACACGGCCCTTAGAGGTGTGCAGTGTCTATGCTTGCAAGTCAAGCGTGTTTATTGATCACATGTTGGGGGAGAAAATGTGTTATTTACAGTTCCCATGTTTTTCCTAATTTTTCCACATGTGTATAACTGTTGAAGCCATGTGGATTACTGCAATCATTTCTTTCAGAGAAAAGGGGCTAGTTTAAGAAATTGCATTGAGGTTTTGTTATGCAGGCAGTGTAAATGTATTAGGCATATTGGAGATCTTCTTTTAAGTACATATATTTAATAAATCAATTAAATATATAACATGGTTGCTTCCTTTTGGCCGATGCCGCACTGCAGTTCTAGCTTGGGACTTGGGGCATCAGAGAGTCATAGGTTGTCTGCTTGAGTGTCACAGTGTCCTCTACATTGGCTACAGGTGTCTAGCATTAAGCATGTGTCAAATAATTGACCTGCTGTATGTATAAGCAGGTATTGCATTGCGAGTATATATCACACAAAGATAAAGCTCAGGAGAGAAATAAATCAATGATGCAGCAATCTTCATAAGAAAGAAATACCACACTATTGATCTAAGCTGTGTACGGATAAGCTACTTGATGAGATTAAGTGAGAAGTCAGGCATCTTTTTCCTGCAAGGCTTGTGCGTTGTTTACTGTGCTTGTGTAGGTAGTTCATTGAAAAAAGACGTTGGAGATTTTAACTTGTACAGTGTAGGTAAATGTTCTTATGGAAGCCCTATGGAATTGGATTGGGAAGAACATTGATTTCACATCTTTACTGCCAAATACAATATCTCTATCATCAATGGTTCTGTTGATGGAGTGATACAGGAACTGAAATGCAATGCAGTGATTAGAATGATTGGTTGTAAATGGTCAACCTTTGCATTTTAGGTGTGACTGTGTGTTGGGGGAGATTGTATCAATTGTATGTCTTTTGCAGAGAAGTAGTCAAATTATGACTAGCCTTGATTTGTATTTGAATTTACACTTTGACAGATTTATTTTCAACAAAACAAACTTTTGCATTTAAACTTTACCATATTAAAGCATAAACATAGGTAGAAATAACTAGCCTGTTCAAACTCACTTTATCCCTGGATAAGATCTTTACTTTACATTTCCCTCCTTTCTACTCAGTGATTCAGAAAGACCTGAAGTGGTGGGACTGATTCCCTTTCATGGTTTAGAATTCAGATTCAGAATACAGGCAGTCCCCGGGTTACAAACATTCATCTTACAAACGACTCCTACTTCCAAACTGAGGGAGACAACAGGAAGTGAGGAGAAATCTACCCCTAGGAAGGGAAAATTCACTCCTGTGAGAGTTAGCATGGGAAAAAGGTGTCTCCACTGAAGCTTTATCACCAATCCTTGTGGCCACAACAACCCAAAATTTTTAAAATCCAGCTGTCATAGGGACAGAAAGTGAAGTGAAAGCTTCTGAACAGGGGTAGAGACAGCAAAACAAATGTTACAGGGGTGTTAACCCTTCCCTATGCTATCCAAAAAACTTGAAAATTATTCTCTTGGCTGGAACTAAACTTAAAAAATGTACCTGTCCCAACTTACCAACAAATTCAACCTAAGAACAAACCTACAGACCCTATCTTGTTTGTAACTCGGGGACCGCCTGTATTTTATTATTCCCAAAGGGAAATGATTAAAATACAGCTACATTCAACTAAGAACACAAGATCACCAACAGAACAAGACACTATGGGGGAGATTTACTAAAACTGGTCTCACAGAATCTGGTCCAGCTGTACATAGTAACCAATCAGTTTACAGGTTTTATTGTCACAGCTTAATTGAACAAGTTAGTTAGAAGCTATGCACAGCTGCACCAGATTCTGTATGCACCAATTTTAGTAAATCTCCCCCAATGACACAATAAAATTACCAATAACAGCAATTCGTACCAAATAAAACTAAATTAAAACTAACCATTCATTACAATACAACATAGAATAAATTACACAGATTAAAACATAACAGAAAATCAAACTCCCAAAATGCAAAAAGTACACCACTTTCTCCAGTATTACCCAAAATCATAATTAACCTAATACCAACATACTAAAAAAACATTAAAATACATAAAATCTGGATCATAAACCAGATCCTCACATCCAGCACTCAAAGAGAAGAATTATATAATTTGATGGCCACAGGCAAAAATTATTTCCTGTTTGGTACATCTTGCTTGTAACAATCTGTCACTGATGGTACTCCGCAGACTGACCAGCGGATTGTGGAGTGGGTAGAAGGAGTTGTCCAAGATTGAATGGCCTTGCGAATCAGTTGGTTGAGTCTGTTGGTATAGGCCACCCTAAGGCTGCTTCCCCAGTATGCCGCCACATACAGAAGAGCACTGGCCACTATAGACTCATACCACATCTTCAGCATCATCTAGCAGATGTTTAAAGACCTCAGCCTCCTCAAAAAATAGAGGCCACTCTGGACCTTTCTATACAGCACCTCAGTGTTCTTCCTCCAGTCCAGCTCATTTATGTGCACCCCCAGATACTTGTAATTCTCTATTACAACCACATTCACACCTTGGATGGAGACAGGGGTCACCAGTGCCTTCCTCCTTTTTGAATCCACAACCAGTTTCTTTGTCTTCATCACATTTAGATACAGATAATTATCCTCACACCATATGACAAAGTTCTCCACCACAGTCTTATACTCAATCTCTTTCCCATTCCTGATGCTTGAGGTGACTGTAGCCATATTAGTATAAGCTTTTTTGGGTATGTCCCCTTCTTCAAAGTACTGCTCAGGCCTTGAAGTAGAGGACATACCTGAAAGCTTGTCCTGAAAAAAATGTATGTTAGTTCAAATAGGAAAAGTATTATGGACAATACTCAATGTCCCATCCCTGGTACATCCCACTACTGCAGAGTCATCAGAAAACTTCTGAAGATGGCAAAACTCTATCTGGTAACTGAAATTGGTGAATGAATTGCATCTTAAAAATGAACATCCTCCCACACCTATCTTATTTTTTACAGACTTTACCAGTCAAATCCTTGGTATTTAGCTTAAAATCCAGTCTGAATTTAGAAGCTTTATTTGGGAAAAAAAAAGTAGAGTTAATCAGAGGCATAACGAGAACCTTCAGGGCCCCGGTGCAAGAAACCTTGAAGCCCCCCCCCCCCTCCCCCCATGGATCAGAATCAGTGGCAGGGGTGGTGGTGGTGAGAGGGGTGGGATCAGTACACTGATGGTAGGGGGGGATTGGATCAACAGTGGTGGGGGGGGGGGTCAGTCTACTGATGGTGGTGGAGGGATGATATAGGGATGATATCAGTAGCAGTGGTGGTGGGGATGGGGATCACATCAGTGGCAGTCAGGATAGGGATTACATCAGTGCCAGCGGTGGTGGGGATAGGGATGACATCAGTGTCAGTGGTGTGGATAGGGATGAAATCAGTGGCGGTGGTGATGGAGGGATAGGGATGACATCAGTGGTGGTGGTGATGGAGGGATAGGGATGACATCAGTGGCAATGGTGGTGGTCAGCTGACTTCCTGCTCCAGTCTGCTCCACCTCCTGACATCACTGGATTATGCAGCAACAGGCAGCTGGTGGCCAGGTCTCCCACCACCTCCTGCCACAGTGGCAGAACCCCTCCCCTTTACAGTGATGGAACGGGTGGGCAGGTTCCCCCATAGTGGTGGAACTCCAGGGCCCGGTCACAAGTGTGACTGCTGTGACCCTGATCATTCCGCCACTGGAGTTAATACTTCCAACCAAGCTAGGCACAAACTACAGTGTAGTATAGGCTTGCTCCCTCTTTTATATTAAAAAAGAATAGCGCACACATGCAAAAGAAATGACTATCAAATATGAAGACAATCCATAAATAAAAATGGGGATTTGGTCCCACCATATGGCCATATCGTGCTCAAGCCCACCACTATGTCAAAGTACCCCATTGTCAGTGGGTCCTACACTATCCATAAAAAAGGATGAATCCAGCCTCTCTAACCCTTGGAGACAACACTTCTTGCTGGGAGAGATGTGCTAATGCACTACAAGGGACTCCTCCTATATCTACTTGAGAATGGACACTGATAGAGTACAGGTGTGTGTAGGGGGGGTGGGGTGGGGTGCTCAACCTCAGAAGTCTGATAAGACCGAATACATAATAAACAAGCAAAAAGTTGGGGGAGCAAACCCTGAACATGTATTTCTAAAGCTGGTGCAGCTATGAACCAAGCGACATGCATATTAAAAAAGAATAGCGCACACATGCAAAAGAAAAGACTATCAAATATGAAGACAATCCATAAATAAAAATGTGGATTTGGTCCCACCATATGGCCATATCGTGCTCAAGCCCACCACTACGTCAAAGAACCCCATTGTCAGTGGGTCCTACACTATCCCTAAAAAAGGATGAAAAAGGATGCTTGTTTATTATTGCTCCCTCTTTTATCATAGAGAGGTACACTTTCGTTAACAAACTCCTTTAGGACTAATGCAGGAAATACCCCATGATAGGAGTGAATCTCCAAGCCCTTATTCAAGATGGAAAGCTTCTGATAAACAGTTTACGCACTTCCCTTTACTCCACTAAACTTAGAAACCTGGTCTTTTTGCCAGGTCATTTAGACGAAGGATTCAGACCTTTGCTGCAAATCAAGAAAATTCCTTAAACCCCAGTGGCTGGAAGGCTATCCCTGAAATACAAGCCATGACTGTCTCCTCTCTTTCATTGTGAGTGGCAAATCACATTAGACATTTTCTCCTTTTATCATATAAACCACCCACTGACTATACCCTACCATACCTTTTTAAATGGAAGAGACCTTGGGCCTTTATTTTCAAATGACTAACATGATGACATTCTATATTTCACTCATACATTTTCAATAGCTAATACAATACAATGGTTGAGCTTCACAAACTTTTTGTGAGATGTACTGGAGCCCCTTGAACCTCCATTGTTTTTATTCTACGGGCTTCTCTTATGTGCTGCTTGCCAGCGATGCCAGAGGGGACATGGTACAATTTTTCAGGTCTTTCGGAAGTATTTTAAAAACAGGGGTTTCAGGGATATGATGTTAGGATAATAGTCTACTACAGCATACCTATTACTTCCAAACCACTAATAAGTATAAATACAAACATTCCATTTGCTGCCCCTGATTAATATGTCTAGAGCATGCATCTGCAGATGGAAGCAAAATTCTCCTCCCAAAATTCTCCTGATGTTTGAAAGTCCAAGAATTTTATATCATGGATAATTCTCCACATGCAATCATCAATGTGAGAGGTTCAGGAATACCTGGTTCTGCTGGGTAGATGCTACCTTCATCCACAATTTATAAGAACATCCTTTGTAATGCTTAGTCAACTTTTTTAGTAGAAGTCAATGGGTCTCATTTTCCACCGTTTTGCATGTTCAAGGGTGAAGTCCCCTGAAAAATGTGGAGATGCCCTTACAAATCTCCTTCCCTTTCTCCCTTTAATCCTCCAACCTACTTTCCAGTACCTCTATTACCTGACCACTTTCCTTTCTCCCTTATGATCTACATAGGATTTTAGCCCCCCTGCCCTATAGGTAGGGAAACCCATTCTATTTGTTTTTTCTCTGAAAATTTGTAAAACTGTGAGGAAGCAGGATGTGCCACTGTTGTTGAATAAAGAAACTAAAGCCATGTCCTAGACTGGTGCTTACCAGAGGTGTAACTAGAACCTTCAGAGCACCAGTTCAAGGAACCATTAAGGGCCCCCCTGACCCCCCCCCCCCTCTTCCATCTGAGTCCAAGGCCAATCACAGCGTCCCTTTACCATGTGATCAGCTCATCACATGTTAACAGACTTGCCGATTATTGGCAGTACTTTCCTCCCACACTGTGTCTGTGTGAGGAAAGAAAAGCTGTTAACTTGCAAGACTGTCAGTACATTGTTTACACTGATGATCACAAGATCAATCCATCCCAAAAAAAAAAAGAAGAAAGTTTGACATTCATTTGGGTACAGGTTTGCATGACTAAATAGTTATTAGTAAATGTATCACCGCACTGAAAACTGAAAAATTGCCCATACAGAAAGGGAGTTTAACATGCTGGACCTCAAGTGGTTGAAGCCCACAGTTCAGTAAGTACCTAAAATCCCTTGAACTTCAACTGGAAAATTGCATGATCCAAAGCACATACAGAATAAAGCAGAGAAGTGTCTGTTTCAACAATGACCAGTGGTGGCAGGAAACATTTGCTCAGCTCTATGCTTTAGCTACCATCTATCCAAAGTGCTTAAATGGAAATCCCCTTTAAAGAAAATGTTTTCCCATATTTTAGGTATGCATGTTATTATATACAGTATGTAGTGATTGTAATTTATTTTGATTTTCTCTCCTTTTTTTTGCAAGATGGATAAGAATTAAGTTTTTCAATATAAATCTCATGTTTAATTCACTCCCCAACAGGTAACACCAACAGCATATTTGCCTTGGATTACTTCAGTGGTGCCTTAACACTCTTTGGGCAACTGGACCGAGAGAATCCCCTGTACATGTCTGGATTTATTCTTACAGTGAAGGTAATACAATTGAACAGTAATTGCACTGTGCAGAGAATCCCAAAAAACGACTAAAGATGGACTGTGGTGCAGGAGAGGATAACTTTCATACTTCATTATGGATCCTTCCACAGTTTGCTTTTCATCGATTTGGGAATCTTTCAATGGAATTCCATTCTGACATGTCTTTTGTCTACAGTGTATATAATTCAGTCTACCTAGTACCCTTTTTTGACATGAAAGCTAAATTTTGATTCATCTCTACCCTTAGGCAGAAGTCTAGTTTTAACACACTTGGTCCAATGGCAGAAAATGAGCTCAGGGACTGGAGATGGATGACTGAAACAGATTTATAGAGTTTGAATGGGACATATACAGTCAGATTTGTAGAGTTTTCTGAGACTACTACAATTTTATCACTGCCTTTTAAGTATTTCTTAAATATTTTTACAGCAAGAACCAAGTTGAGCTGGAACAAAAAAAAACTTAAAATAGTATTATGCCCATATTTGGTAATTATTTTCCTCTAATTTCATCTTACTAGGTACATTTGCAACGTAAGTTACTTTAATTTGGCCCCAAACACATGCTTTGGATTTTGTGAAGATCTTCACAATGAATAAATGTTAGTGCCGCTGTCCAGCCAGGGAGCATGCACTGTGCGTGTCGTTTACCAGCATCTGTTTGTAATTTATGTGTCCCCCCATTCTCATTGAGAACAACAGAATGAAGCCAGCCAGAATGAAGCCAGCTATCAATCAAAGTGATTGTGGGTGGCTTACAAAAGGGCTTCCTCACTGCTGCCCATGCCATGGATGCATGGCACGTCCCTGCATTAGGATTATTCCCCAAACAGGAGTGTGTACATTGAGGAGGATATGCTGGGCCTTCAGGGAAAACCTGCAATGCAGCATATACTGTAGCTACCCTAAAAATCAGAGGTGATTTAAAGAGGTTAAAATGTGAACAAAAGGCTGGAGACAGAAAGCAACCAATAATGTGAGGTACACTATTATGTTAATGACTATTGTTTGAGGGTTTAAAAGCACTTTAACCCTTTCATTGCTGACGCCATACATGGTACCGAGGTGGCAGTGAGGAGTCTAACGCACAGCGGTGGCAGCTGCAGCCACCAGCACTGTGTATATTTGACAAGCCAAGTGCCTGCTGATTGCTTACACACCCCCTCATTACTACATCCCCTGGAACCAGCATGGCAGGTGCTGCCGGGTAGAGGGGAGGGAGCCCAGTGAACATCTGTTCCCTGTTCTCCCCTTCCTCTTTTTGACCCAGAAGCAACATATAAAAGCTCACTTCTGAGTCCCCGAGTTGCTTTCCCCAGCTAGTATGGTGGGAAAGAAGCTGGTGGAACACAATCTGCATTCCCTCAGTTTAATTGGAGAACAAGGAAGACATCAGGGATCTTTTAGACCCCTGGTGTCTCATTAACCGCTTGCCGACCGCCGCATGACTATTTATTGCGGCGGTCAGCCCCTCACAGGCAAAACGACGTAGGGCTACGTCGCTAGCCTGTAAGGGTCTAGGGAGTGAGCGTGTGCCGCCGGAGGTGCGCTCCCGCGCGGTCACGGACCCCCCACCCGATGTCCGCCGGGCACTCGCGATCGTCCATTACACCGGAAGAAAGGCAGGCAGCTGATGTAAACAAAGCCGCCTGTCATTCTTCCCTGTGTAAGAATGGAGATCAGACGGTTCTACTATGTAGGACCGTTGTTTACTGTTCCTACAGCTCAAGCCACAGCCAATCACAGTTAGAATCACGCCCCTTGGGACACACACAACCCCTCCCTCTCCAATAAAGTTAACTCCTTCACTGCCAGTGTCATTTTTACAGTAACAGTGCATATGTATAGCACTGATTACTGCAGTAATGTCACTGGTAACCCCAAAAGTGTCAAAAATGTCAGTCAAGGGTCCGATCTGTCCACCGCAATGTCGCAGTCCCACAAAAAAAATCGCAGATCGCTGCCATTACTTGTTAAAAAAAAAAAAATGACAAAAATCTTTCCCTTTGTTAGTAAACGCGATAACTTTTGCACAAACCAATCAAAATACGCTTTTTACGATTTTTTTTTACCAAACATATGTAGCATAAAACAAATTGGCCGAAAATGTTAAAAATTTTGATTTTTACATTTTTTTTGGGGAATTTCATATAAAAAATTGTGAAAAATATTGTTATTTTTGCAAAATTGACGCTCTTTTTTTTGTTTATAGCGCATGATCAAAAAATCGCACAGGTGATCAAATACCACCAAAAGAAAGCTCTGTTTGTGGGAAAAATAGGACGTCAAATTTGTTTAGGTACAGCGTCGCACGACCGCGCAATTGTCTGTTAAATTCACGCAGTGCCGAATTTGCAAAATAGGCCCTGGTCAGGAAGGGGGTAAAGTCTTCCGGGACTTAAGTGGTTAAAGCGAACTTGTCATCAAAAGATCATCATATAGGTGACTTTTTGTCCCATATGTGATGAAAAAAAAATGTAAGATTTAAAAAAAATTTAAGTTGTATACACCCAAGCACTTAAAATACTCCCACAAAAAATGTTGAACTCTCCCCCTTCCCAACTCCCACATAAATGCACATATAAATGTTGGTTGTGCTACACATGTTACATATCATCATGCATAACAGAGTGAGAGCAATAATTCAATGCTAATTATTCTCAGTTAACTCTAAATTAATAACCAGTAAGGGGTTTTAAAGTATTGCATACAGAAAACATAGGATACTGAAGTTTGTCACTGTTTCATAGGTACACACAATTTTAAGGTTTGACATGTTGGGCATCTATTTACCTGGCGCAACCTCATCTTTTATATTTTACTAAAAATGAATATATTGTTGTTTTTGTGTGCCCTTAAATGTGTGCCCTAAAAAGTGTATGTTTTACTGAAATTTTGCAATTCCTAAACTGTTGCGCTAATATCATGTGACAAAAAAAAATTGGAACTAAAATGATTTTATTCTCTAGGGTGCCTTCTTTTGGAAAATATATAATGTTTAGGATTTTATGTAATCTTCAGGCCTAAATTTTTTTAAAAAGTGCATGTAAAAAAATGCAAAAACAGCTCTGGCAGCAAGCGAGTTAAAAAAAGCTGAATTTTTTCCATAGCAACCAATCAGGTTTCAGTTTTCTTCTTTGAATGAATTAAACTAATAATGTAATGTCATAGTCAGTAGCTCCATGTTTCTCTCACTTTTCTAAAATCCTCCTCCATCCTCCTCGAAAGGTTGACTTCAGTAGGCCACACATGTTTTTTGCATTAAATTTATAAATTTTGCATTAAATTTTGAATGCATTTTTTTAACACATTGTTTACTTGTATTAAGCGGTATTTTCAAAAATGCCACCCACTTGCAGTATTTAAGTCAATAGTAGTTTATCTCAGAAGCTCATATACATTTAATTGTTTCCCATAACCATTAATTTATTTGTTGTACTAAAACTGAAGAGTGCAAAATCTGGTGCAGCTGTGCATAGAAACTAATCAGCTTCCAGTTTTGTTTTGTTTTTTGTTTTTTTGACAAAGCTTAATTGAACAAGCATTTACATTTACTTTTTTCCCATAACTAGTCACTTTATTAAAGTTAAAAATATAAGACTGAAAAAAAAAAATAATTTATTGCATATACCCTAATACCCTATCTAAATGATAAAATGTTTTGGAAGGCCTCATTCATACTGGTATTGATAAATATGTGTGTGTATATGCAGAGGACGTTTCTAAACACATAAATACACATAAGGATTTTCATAGTGACATTCACATAGATGCCAACATTTACACCTTTGTTTGCTGTGTGTCCAGCAAGCCGTTGTAGGAGGAGCATGCACTTAAGTTAGGTGTATATACAAGGAGAATCCCCCCAATGGTTTGGGACTTTGCATGCCACTCAACACTGAAAGGAAGATACCGTATTGTGTATATTAAAAATCAAATTTTATTACATAACAAATAAACAATAATTACACAAATATTGTATGACTAGCAAAAGCTAGACATGCAAGAACTTTAAAAACCTGCAAGTAAAGACAGACCAGTATCCATACAGAAGGCTCTTGGGTATCATTGGTAGAAAGAACTGGACAGACCTGTCCGGTTCTTTCTACCAATGATACCCAAGAGTCTTCTGTATGGATACTGGTCTGTCTTTACTTGCAGGTTTTTAAAGTTCTTGCATGTCTAGCTTTTGCTAGTCATACAATATTTGTGTAATTATTGTTTATTTGTTATGTAATAAAATTTGATTTTTAATATACACAATACGGTATCTTCCTTTCAGTGTTGAGTGGCATGCAAAGTCCCAAACCATTGGGGGGATTCTCCTTGTATCTATATATCGGGATGATTGCCACCAACACTGGGTACTAAGTGATAGGTTCTACCAGAAAAGTTTAGTTAGGTGTAGGGCATTCATTTAAAATGGCAGTTATTCTACCAGAAGCATATTGTTATCGTAATCATTTTTATTTTGTTAATTTTTTGTAGTGCCTGTGATTTTTTATTTTTTACTCGATTTTTATAGTACATTGCATACTGTTGGAACAATTTATTTTTAAAATACTGTATATACAAGAATATTTAATATAATAAGGACAGAATTACAGCCAAAAAGTTATTGTTCATTAGTAAAACCATTGATGTATTTGTTTACAACAACACAGTCTCTTTAAAGTGCAGCAAGCCAACAAATCTTACAGGGAATACAGAGATAAACACCAGTTACACTGCATACATATTTTTCTTTAAGTGCTCTGGAAACATCTTTGACACTGACCATTCTACTGAGTACTGCAACTTCTGCAGTGCATAGAGGTCAGTAGTAGGTAGAGCAGTGTCCAGAGGTCAGTAGTATGTAGGGCAGTATACAGAGGTCAGTAGAATGTAGGGCAGTGTCAAGGGGTCAGAAGGATGTAGGTCAGTGTACAGAGATCAGCAGTATGTAGGGCAGTGTACAGATATCAGTAGCATGTAGGGCAGTATACAGATATCAGTAGTATGTAGGGCAGTGTACAAGGGTCAGTAGTATGTAGAGAAGTGAACAAGGGTCAATAGTACGTAGAACAGAGTACAGGGGTCAGCAGGATGTAGGGCAATGTGCATAGATCAGTAGTGTGTAGGGCATCAGTAGGTATGTAGGGTAGTGTACAGATATCAGTAGTATGTTGGGCAGTGTACAGATACAGTATCAGTAGTATGTATGGAAATGTACAGATATCAGTAGTATGTAGGGTAGTGTACAGAGATTAGTAGGATGCAGGGCAGTGTACAGAGGATAGTAGGATGTAGGGCAGTGTACAGAGGTCAGTAGAATGTAGAGCGGTGTACAGAGGTAAGTAGGATGTGGGGCAGTGTACAGAGGACAGTAGGATGTAGGGCAGTGTACAGATGTAAATAGTATGTAGGGCAGTTTTCAGAGGTCAGTAGTATGTAGGACAGCGTACAGAGGTCAGTAGAATGTAGAGCGGTGTACAGAGGTCAGTAGGATGTAGGAAGGTCAGTAATATGTAGAACAGTGTACAGGGGTCATTACTATGTGGGGGACAGTTGGTCAGTAGAGTAGAAGGCAGGGGGTCAGTAGAGAAGAGGTCAGTATGGCAGAGGACAGAGGTCAGCAGGACAGTTGACTGGTGGCAGGAGTGCACAGTATAGGGGGAAGGAGGGCACAGTATGAAGGGCAGGAAGGCATATTACAGGGGGCAGAAGAGCACAGTTAAGGAGGGGGGGCAGGAGGGCATAATATTGGGGGGCATGAGGGGGAAACAGTACAGGGACAGTACAGGACACAGTACAGGGGGGAAAGGAGGGTACAGTAGCATAAAACAAGCCAATTAGAGCCTCAGGTTCTAATCATGTGCTTGTAAAAAAATGATGGACCTAATAGAAACCTATTAGTAATAATAAAAATAATCAAGTATTCCCTCCTCTCCCTGCAACACCCACCTCGACTCGTTAATCTTCATGCTCATTGGGAGGGGGACCTGGCCACCCCCTTGTCGGACGATGACTGGGAGCACATCATTTTCCACATCCACAAGGGCTCTAGGAACGTTCTCACCCAGGAGAACGGCTTTAAAATTTTTGCACATTGGTATAGGACCCCGGTTGTTCTGCATAAAATTTCTGCTGATCTATCCCCCTTATGCTGGTGTTGTCGCCTCCAGACCAGTACCCTTTTACACATTTGGTGGGAATGCCCCCGGATTCAGCCCTTTTCGAGGGAAGTACATGCCCTCATTGCCCGTATCACCACCTTCACACCAGATCTCAACCCGGCGCAATACCTTCTTCACCACACCTCCCTTTCCCAACGGCGCTACAAAAGATCCCTGATTTTCCATTTGATCTCCGTCGCCAAAATGTGCATTCCTTGTCAATGGCTTTCACCCTCTCCTCCCACTGTAGCAGACTGGCTGCGGAGGGAGCAGTCTTCTCACATTGGTGGATGGTCATCCTCCGGTACAGGACACAGTGAGCTCCCCCTGGGGGTGTCCATTCCGGAGGTGTGCCATCTAGAAATGTCACATTATCGCCCCCCTACTGCCCCTTTTCATATCTTTCCAGGCTGACGGGACAGAGTCCGCTCCTTACCCTCAATTGGTTCTGTTTTGTATGTCTCCCTCTACCCCCTTTGGGAGCTCTTAGGCCTATTGCATGCTTGTTTTGGCCCATGTAGCTAGGGCATTCGCCCGTGCTGCATCGGCACCCCTATGTATCGTACTGTACCTAGGTGTCGCCCGTATACACTATGCCTTGTCCTACTATGATAGGTTCCTGTTTGTTTATCTGCTATATAATTAGGACTCCGGTACTTGGATATGGTTTATATTGCTCTCTGATATGTTATGTTATTTTTTACTCTGTATCAGCTGACTCTGCCACCTTGCCATTGCTTGTCATTGTTCGTTTTCCTTTTCTTTCAATAAAACGTTTATTCGTTTCTGTATCTAAGCCTATAAGGAAAGAAAGAGCAGCTGTTCTCGAGCACAACGCTGGATCGAGATTGGCTTCAGGTAGGGATTAGGGGGGCTGCACACAGAAGGTTTTTTACCTTCATGCCTGGAATGCATGAAGGTAAGAAAACCTTCAGCCTTTAGAACCACTTTATTTATTGTTTCTGAGTTCCCCTTCAATCATTAGATGGTAGGCTGTGCCACAGACAATAAAGTAGAATAAGGGCTTCTGCTGCCTGGATCCCAATTCTTTTTTGTATCAGTTTCACATAAATTTTTATTACATTTCATTTACTTTGGAAAAGTTCACCTTTTACAATATGTTACACCCATATTCAGGGTGTGACATGTTATGAAAGGTCTGGCCCCTGCCAAGTGGGGTTCCGCCCACCTCGCCACATCACTCAGTCACAGTCCTCTGTGAATGGAAAACTACGTGTCCCAACAGCCTTAGCGGCTGTCAGCTTGTTATTCTCAATGAACTACCAAAGCGCTGTGAGCAGTAAGTACACTTTTATTTTAAAACACCAGCATTGGAATAGCAAGCAATATTTATTTTTGATAATTTTATATAAGCTTGCTTAGGAGAAAAATCTACTTGTATTTTGAAAATTCTGCCTGCAGGTCATCTCTTTCCACAATTTCCTCAATACCCTGCATGCTTTGCAGCTTCTCCTCTGCTGTTTACTTTCCATTTTTAAGGACTACATACCCCATAGCATCTTGCTGCCTGCAAGCAACGATTCCTGTACTGACACCAGCTCCACAAAATCCTCCTCTCGCAAACCCAGTAGATCAGAAAGCAGGCTCTGTGAAATGTGTGACACAGCAGTGCCTACCACAAGGCATAGTGAATACGTGTCACAGAATTCAAGGAGGCAAAAGTGTGGGGACCTTAAAGCGGATTTTCGGCCTCAAAATCCACTTTGAGCCATCCGCTTGCTCAGTGTCACCTAAAAAAGAAATGGATAGTCCCGATTTTTTTTTTCAATTACTTACCTTGATATTGAAGAAAATATACTTTCCTTTCTTCCACTTCCTAACTCTTCGGCCGCGGCCCACGCCGTTACTTCCTGCTTGCATTGATTCCTGGGAGCTGAACGTCATCGCTCCCAGGAATCAATGCACCTGCACCGGTCCCACTTGTCAGTTCCAGGGCAGGCACGTCATTCCCCGCTAAACAGCTTCTGGGCATGCCCAGAAGCTGTGCAGGGATGACACGCCTCCTCCGGAAGTGACGAGCGGGGCCGGTGCAGGGCATTGTGGGACCGAAGAGGACGCAGAAGAAGACGCGCTAGCTTCAGCTGCCCACACCTGAGATGGCAGCGCTGGACAAGACATTTTCAAGGTAAGTATTTCTTCTAAAAGGTAAGTGCAACCTGGGACAGTTCAGAGGCTATCCATTATGAAATGTACTAGCCCTGACTGTCCCGGGGGTATTTTTATTGAAAAATTGTTTCCGAGGCTGGAACTCTGCTTTAACAAATGAAGTTTACAAACTTTAAAATGATTCAGATTAATAGGAGTAGGCTAGAAATAATTGAAATAAAATGTGGAAATGATTATATGAGCTAACAGTTTGACCACAGATACCCTTTAACGTATGCAACCACTGCGGCATTTTAGATTTAAAAGATATTCAGCCCTCCAGTTAGTTATATTTATAGAGTATGTTTGCCTATAGTTTTATAATGTTCTTGCTAAATTAGAAATACCTAAATATATCTAAAAATGTTTTTTTTTATTCCAGTGCAAAATGTGATTATGTCCTTTTTAAATGTAAATAACATTTAAATCAACTGGGGTCTTTTATAACATGTTCTGTACCAGGGAAAAGGTACATTTTATTTTCTGACTCTGGTTTACAGCCTAGGACATTTTGAGTGAGCAGTGAAGCATGAACCCACTCTGTCACCAGCCCACTTGTACTGTAAAGACCATTTCAGCTCTGCTCTCTATCCGGTCGCAGGTTTTTAATTAAAATCAATAGGAGTCTGCTCTGTTTGTTAGAAACACTCTGAGCTGTGCTGTGCATTGGCACTATGGAGCTAGCTACAAATCAGATGCTGCTTAGCAGCCACATTGATTGGGTAGGTCCCAGGCTGTGCCAAAGGTGTACCGATCATTTTTCAGTTTTAGAAGGGGCACCAGTCTTGTAGGGCTAGAAAGTGACACATAATTACAGTACTTGACCTCTGATAAGATTCGCTCAATACTCTATTATCATCATAGTGGTACTTGAAGTGAACAGGTCTTTAGTTTTCTCCCTTTAATTGGAATGGGGAACAATACGGAAGTGCATCTCCAAGAATGAGACAGAACATGCACCATTGTGACAGAAAGCAACACGAGCATCCTCCCGAAGACCTTTTCCTGATGAAGTTGTCACTGCCAAGTCCTGTCTACGCAAAGACCAGTTTGTCAGTTCAACAGCAGGAACAATGGCCTTTTGCTGCTTTTTTATAATGGATATGAACAGTATATATTTTATTAGACAGAGAAGATTGACTGTTGTCCATGTGTGTTCTCATGAAAATGTAATATCCTCCTGAATGTAGTTATAGAAAATATTACTTCTAGGAACTAATGATGCAGGACATGAAAAATCATCTGCAGCATTACTTGTTATGATAAATTGTTAAATAGATATGAGTTAATTTACTGGCAGGTATATTTTTCTTTGATCATGTAGATCATTTTATTAATGTTTTATTAATGTAGGTAGAGTTGAAGAATATTTGTTGTAAGCTTTAGGGGGAATAAGGAAACTTTTATAAACCAAAAACAAAAGGTTCCCCTTTGTGTTTCATATTTTCTTTCCTAAAAAGGAAGTATGGATAAAACTTAAATTGTACCATAATGAATTTTGGAAAACGAAAATGATAATACATGCAGAGATGGCCACTAATCAGGCATCACCTTAAAAAAATAAATAAATAAAATAATAACCAAGTAGTGGTTAGCCAATGCAAAACAGATATGTCACTTCTGAAGAGATGCCAACACAAGTTAAACTTTATACATTTTTAAAACACAAGAAAGGCACACAAGTCTTTGCATTACCTAAGGTACCATTTTATATATATATATATATATATATATATATATATATATATATATATATATATATAAGAAAATACAATATACTCACAAACCTACATATTATTGCCTTTATTTTATCATTGTCTTGCAATGGAATATATTATAGTTGTATCAGACCATGCTGCTCCTTTGGAGTATAGTAGGTTAAGGGGTAGAGTATGAATGAAAGAACATAAGCAGGGCACACTACCCTTGTGCATTACCTAAGGTACCATTTATTTGAATATATAAACAAAATGCAATATACTCACAAACCCAGTTTAGTATCAGGCTCAAATACATAAAGAGAAACAAACTCTCAACAAAAGACTCAAGCCACAATTCTGGATAAATATATAAGGTGATATTGCGCTACAATAAGGTGCTAATAGAAAAGATTGCTGTTCTATTCGAACAACACAAATGCTGTGCGGTGCAAATAGCAAAAATTACTGTGCTGTGCTAAGGTGCAATAATTTAAAGGGTGTCCATATGACTCCTTCACATAAAACACTTAAATAACATGTCAAAATCAACTTCTGGATAGGCATCAGCGTCAGCGATATCACAAAGCAGGTTCAGATGCTCACTCGTTTTTATGGGTAGAGCTCTGAAGAAGAGGGTATGCTCCTTGAAACATGTTAGAGTCTGGTTCTGCTTTGCATTGTTGGCTGATGCCTTCCTAGAATTGTGGCTCGAGTCTCGTGGAGTTTGTTATGCTTTATGTATTTAAGCCTGATACCCAACTGAGTTTGTGAGTATGTTGCATTCTGTTTATTCAAATAAATGTACAAGGGTGGTTTGTCCTTTTTGTGTTCTTTCATCCATACTCTACTTCTTGACCTACTATACTCCAAAGCAGCAGCATGGTCTGGTACAACTATAATATATACTATTGCAAGATAATTATACAATAAAGGTAATGATATGTAGGTTTGTGAGTATATTGTATTCATTTTATATATAAAAACATATGGTACCTTAAGTAATGCACACGGCTTGCGTGCCTTTCTTGGGTTCTTTCAGCCAGTTTTCAGAATCCCCTTTATCTAAAAAGGGGTGCAAAGCCTGACATGCCCCTGAATTACCATATATTGCTGAAGCTAGCAGGCAAGGCTTGCACTTTTTATTTTTTTTTATATCTAAATTGACACCTAACACAAAGTGTAGTACTCATCACAGGGAGATTGTACAAACTCCATTCTGATGAGTGACCTGGCTGAGATTCAAACCAAGGACCCCTGTGCTGGACAACATGAGTGGTATGTACAAAGCCACTTAACTGCATGGCATTTGCTTAGGCCTCTCAATCCAACCTTGACTTTAGTTTGTGTACAATATTTCACAATTATATACACAAACATATAACTAACATATAAATATGGTTTCATTAACATGAATTTATATACTTTCTCTAAGGCAACGGAACAGCTGGATGATCGAACCCTTTCTGATGCTACAGTGACAACAACATTCAACATTCTGGTGATTGATATCAATGACAATGCCCCACAATTTAATAGCTCAGAGTACTCTGTCAGCATTCCAGAACTGGCCCAGCTGGGTTTTGCATTGCCTCTGTATATTGAAGTTCAGGATAAAGATGAGGTAAGTGATGTGTAACTGTCTTTGTTTTTTTTTATTCTCCATAGACTTACATTCTCTATTACAGTACAGTATAGTCTAGCTGTATTATAGTATAGTCTAGTATAGTTGTACTATACTTCATTGGAGCAGCTGTGACATTAGGAGTTTACCATACATACTACGGGGAAAACTACAAAATGCTTTGGCTACATCATAGTTATTAACACAAGTGCACTTTGCAGTGGCCTGTGCACTCTTCTTATTGCAAACATTTCCTTATTTGCAAATGTTAGCTACAGACAACAATATGTTAGTGGAATTTAATAATTTTTTGCTAATTATGAGCACCCTGTTCAACAAAAGAAAAGAAAGAAAGGACAGAAAATATCCAGTAACATCAGTAGTGGCAATATATAAGTGTAATCCTAAATAAAAAGTTAACTTCTCTTTGTACCTACTAGTGACCTCAGGGTACAGCTTCCAGTCATTTGTCCTTGTATGTACAATCTAACCTGTGGGCCTACATTTAGGAAGTGCTAAAGTATGTGGCCTTCCTAGAGGTTTATACTGATGAATGCTCCTCTTTAAATGTTTTTTGACTTGACGATATTTCATCATTATAATGTTAACTCTATTGCCTAACCTAAGACCAGCTGGAAAATGTAAAGCAAAGGATGAGTCAAACAAGTCGTGTTCAGCCAGTTTTCACAGCATAGCTTTCTTTGACTTCAGCTGATTTATACTGCTGCACATGATTGAACAGGGTTATGTTGTGTTTGTGCATGGATGCATGGATAAGCAGACAAACATGCTTGTAAATTCATAAACCAAAATAGGAGAATTTCCTTCTGACGGTGCCAGAGGCTGAGATTTGAGATCCCTTAGCCTCAAACAAACACAAACAGAGCCATTTTACTTGCAAATATCTTACTGTCCTTTCTGTCCTGATAAGTCTGAGGCAAATGCCCTTTTTTCCTCCGTCATTTAAATGTTCAGAACAATTGTTTTTATTATACAAGACTGGTTTTCTTATTTTTTTTGGTATTAAAGTAGTTGTTAAGCCAATTAGTAAACTACAGGCAATCCCCTCTATTAGAACACATCCTATGCTCCAGTGTCTGTGCTTTGTAAAAAATATGCCCATTTTTACCTAATTTCATAGTGCTGCTCGGCACTCACATGACTCCTCACTGCTCCCTCTCCCAATCTTACAGCTACCATGGGAGGGGAAGAGAATCCCCTGCTGACATCAGCCGGGAAGGAGGGGTGGAGAGGAGGAGAGAGCCGGGACATAAGCCGGAGAGGAGGGGAGCAGCGAGGAGTCACGTGTGCGCCAAGGAGCGCTATTAAATAAGGTGGTAATGAGCATATTTTTTACAAAGCACAGACGCTGGAGCATAGGACACTTTCTAACAGAAGGGATTGCATGTAGTTTATACAGTCATTTCAGCAGCAGGAGGGGAGGAGTAGCACTGTCACTAGCTGACAGGCAGAGGGGAGGGGGGAGATGACGGGGGAGAGCAGAGAGGAGAACTGTGAATGAATGAGGTACGTAAACTGACCACAGTGTCAGGGTTCAGCAGCCATGATAAACCGTGGTCAGAACATGCTTTAAAGTAACAGGATCCAATTTTTTCTTTTATTTAGGGTTACAAACACTTTAACTTTACTTAATATGTGTAAAGTCACACTCATTCATTTATTTTGTGGGGAAGGCTCTTTTCTTGCCCGGTTTGTCATCATTGGGGTGATTTCTCATTTGTTTGTCTAGTGACTACACAGGAAATGGGGGGAATGGAGGCAGCAATAGACATGTAACACAGGTCCTAAACTTTCCTACTCTACAGTAAAAGTGCTGTTATTGCTGCCTATAGCTGGTGCACCTGAAAATATTGATTTTCAGATTGATTTTAAACCAGACTTTGTTGGCTTAAAGTGAAACTTTACCCATAAAAACTTGCTTCTTGCTGGAGGCTGCCCTTTTGCTGAAGCCAAGAGCCACCAAATAGCAGTAAATCATAAAGTGGAACTAAACCCATTGATTTAACGGTTTCAAAAACAGTTACATTCCCGGAATGTCGGGATTGCTAACTGTCACATTTGCTTGTGTCCTTAACCAAACTGTCATACCATCAAATGACCGGTGTAAAAACTGATCACATGTTCAGCACCATGGCAGTTGCATTTTAAACAGAAGCAGCGTCTTTGGCTTTAAAGGATAGGAGGGTTTAATTCTTCTTAAAGGCAGTCAAAAACTCAGCAGTGCCTAAAAATGCCTAAAATGGAGAGCAACTGAGTATGTGCAGATCAGGGTGAAACAGAGTATTACTAGATTTTAAACAGTATAGATACTTATTTTTAATGTTTTACAGAGCTATACCTGCAAATGGGCCACCTGAAGCTCTCTGGGCTGAGACAGAGCTTTCAGAGCCCCTCTCTCCTCTATGGGAGATTGGGTGAAAACGGACCGCCTGTCTGTTTTCATCTGATCTTATCAGATCCGATCCTCAAAACGGATGGAATTTAGGTTTTCCATCTGTCTGGATTTCATGGACAGGATCAGATCGGATAGATTATGTGAAAGGGGTCTAAATCAACCCCTTTGTGGTATAGCTGCAGTCATTCGTTATTGCAAGATCAACATTTTATTTTATATATAGATTTTTATCTGGAGGTTATTCTAGTGATGTTAATTCACCTGTGAGTTCTGAATACCCTGTGCAACAAAAAAATAAAATATTACATTAGGGATAAGCTTCGACGTAAGTTCAACTCAAACATTGAATGTTTGCTCGTTCGTCGAATGACGAACAAATGGGCTTCTTCACGGGAACTTCGAGTTCCCGCATTATCATAGACTCTGACTTCTGAATTCCAATAAATCACCTGCTGGCCGGGGGATTCGAACCCACATCCCTCTCATTGCAATCCCTCTCATTACTTGACGGTAGCTGGTAGAATACCAGGCCTGCAATTGCGAGGTTGTGGGTTTGATTCCCTTGGCCAGCGAGTGATTTATAAATGGAATTCTATAGTTAATAATACATTGCTGGCAGGGATGGATCAGTCACCCGAAAAATAGAAAAAAGAAAAAAGAAGCTCCTGCTTCTACGGACGCTTCCCGTGCTCTGAGCTGTTTTGATTTTGACAGAACTTTAATAGGGATCTGATGTCACAAGCTGCCCCACAATGCACTGCTCAGGTACAGTGAATAAATTACTGATGTCATGTAACTTATTCACTGCACCTGAGCAGTGCATTGTGGGGCGGCTCATGACATCAGGTCCCTATAAAAGAGCTGTCAAAATCAAGACAGCTCAGCGTTCGGGAAGCATCTGTAGAAGCCGGAGCGTCTTTTTTTTTTCTATTTTTCGGGCAGGCGCGTGACAAATCATCGGGGTACACTATTTTTTTATTTTTTAATAAAGGACTTTTCCAAAACTGGCTTTTGTCTTCATTTTTTTGTACACTTCTTTGGAGAATGGGTAGGGGTACCATGTACCTGATATCCATTCACATAAGGGGGGCAGAATCTGGGGATCCCCTTGTTAAAGGGGGCTTCCAGATTCCGATAAGCCTCCCCCCCGCACACCCCCACAACCACAGCCCATGGTTGTCGGGAAGAGACCTCTGTCCCCATCAATATGGGGGCAAGGTGCTTTGGGGTGGGGGGGCACCTTATAACTAAAATTGCACACTGTGCTGTCCAGTCTTACATGTTACTGTGGGGTTGACTTACTAAAGCTGGAGCATGCAAAATCTTGTGCAGCTCTGCATATAAACCAATCAGCTTCCGGGTTTTATTATCAAAGCTTAATTGAACAAGCTGGAGTTAGAAGCAGATTGACTACCATGCACAGCTGCACCAGTTTTTTTGCTCTCCAATTTTAGTAAATCAAATCTGCAGTCTCATATCATACAGTCTACTGTACTGTACATGAACCATATATTTTTAGAGGTTTAGAAGTGTGGTTAAAAGTTAGATTGTAGGGACCAGTAGGCCATAGACTAATGTGAATTGTTCTCTGTAATGTGCTGGTTCTTTATAAAGAAATAACACCAATGTTAACCCTAACTAGGGTATTGCTTAGCCCATAGCCCCAACCTGAGCTAAGATGTGTAATCAACATTGATGTTTTTATGTTATTTGATGTCAGTTTAGGTAGGTTCAGGTTTTCATGAACCTACCATAGGCAGACTGGAGATGATCAAAGGCCTCTTTTACATGAGCAGCCAGGGGGGCAGTAAAAACAGGTGGTTGAGCTACTGTTTGATCACTCTCTGACTGCTCACCTAAAAGGTACAATTCAGCCAGAAGGGGCTGTACAATGCAACAGCCATTGTCAACGGCTGCAACTGCAAGTCCTATTAAAAATTGTTGTTTAACACAAAAAAAAAAGGCTTTCAGGGGGAGGCAGGATCACCTCCTGAACATCTAACACTAAAGCAGAACTATTGGTGAGGCCTTTAATATATACTGAAAGAGGAGAAATAATGGCTCTTGCCCCATGACAGTTTGATTCAATTGAATATCAATGAATGACATTAAAATTGGCAGTTGTGATAACAAATTCATTCAAAAACACCAATTGATATTAAACTGATGTTTGCTCTCACCACCTTCTTTGGTAGAGAGTTCAAAATGACCCCCCACCCCTGTACTTTTGTCTAGTGTAAACTACATGTGAGCCACACATCAGATGAGTTGCTTCAGTCCTATACCAAATGAGATCTCTTTCAATGCAATTTGGGTTGTGTCTATATTGCATTTTTGCAGTTTGAACATGCTACTTTTTTCAGCATGTTTTTTTATTTATTTTTTCTCGAGAAAATTATATTGTCTTTTTATATTCCGAACAAGCTAGGTAATTTTTAAATTACTGGCATCTTACTGAAAACACTTCAAGCAGTGTTGTTCTCATATTTCATGTAGGTCCTACACCTGGTCTCCTATACGCATTTTTTTTTATTTTTATATCAATTCATCTTTATTTTCTATTTTCCAATATACAAAATACAATACAAAAACAGCATAGACCTTTACATATAAATTACATTTTTACTTTCCCATTCCCCCAGGTCCCCCCCCCGTGTCAATGTTAAGATACACCCATTGCAAAAACAAACATTCTCAATCTGAGGTATTGACCCCGGAGTTTCAATCCAAGCTTGTCACATCCTTTCACATCTATTTCTACTTCCCTTCCTTACACAGGCCAATTTTTCTCTTATTATTGTGATATTAAGACTCCTTAACCATTCTTTTATGGATGACAGTTTAGAACTTTTCTTTTATGGATGGCGGCCCTGTGAGTCTACTCCACTACATTGCACCATCAGAGACCTTTTTGTGATCACAACATCTATACCATATATCGCTTGTAAACCACTGGGAGCATCTAAGTGTTATACTTTTTAATAAAATTATACCAATGATGGTTTTACGCTATGAGGAGTTTTTTTTTTTTTTGGGGCATCCATGCATATTGACCTAATTGAGATCTGGCGAGATGGTGAAAGCTATAGTGAGACTCTTCTATGGCTTATTTTCTTTCCTGTATGAGTCTTCACCGCTGGTAGTAGAGTCCATTGGTTCCGGTAAGCGCTCCTGACTCTTCTTTGGTGACGGTTGCACTCAGGGTGTCTTGTTTCCAGTTTCAGAACACGGGCTTCTCTTAGAAATGGACTTTAATGTAGAGCACTTTTTTTGCTGCTGACTGATGAACTTACCCCTTTGTTCTTCACCTTTTACACCTGAAGTGATTTTTATTTTTGCACTTGCATTGGTTTTGCTATCATGGTTATTTTGCACAATATTTTAACTGTACTTTGTTGATTATTTGCACATTTAATACACATATGCAGACAGTTATTTTTACATGAAATGTTATATGTGGCCCTTTAATGGTCACACTCTAGGTTGGCAGTAATTTTTGCCATGGATTTAGCATTGCACTTTTTCCATTTATTCATTATATTACAACATTGTTGCGTTGCAGTTCCTGCAGCTTTGCGTGTATGACATTGGCGCAGTAATTCTTTATATCTAGTGGTTTAGAACTTATACATTTCCCAGTGATCACCTTTCTAGCTTGATAGAGACATGTCAACAATGCCATCTGTTAAGCTGCCGATCCCACCCTCTGCTCCATATACCTATATGCATTTTTTTCAATTCTACTCATTGTCTTCTGTAGGCAGATTCAGTTTGTAGCTTGGGGATTCCAATATGTTTGTTGCCCATCTAATTAACTTTGATCCAGCGTCACTCCACTATAATATTATGAGAGTGTTCCAGATCAAGGTGGAAAGTGGTAAATGCAGACAGAATTGTGCAGAGATCATTTTCTGTCAACAGTGTATTTTATTTATTTGTCAGGCTCAATATGCTAACAGTGATTTACCTTAGGTAGACTAGAAGCAATGGAATATTATGTGACATGCTGTGTACACAAGAGAACAAAAAACAACTGTTAGACAATTTGGTGACAATTTCATTTATATCATTGACACTCATGTGAACCCCTAGAATTTCCTGACTCTTTATGTAAGGTAATCCCCAGTAGAAGGGTTTAATTTTTTGTTATTTTTGTAAGGGCCATTTTATTAGATGTAAATGTTTCAAAAAATTATAACTGATGTAAAATGTATTAGTAATTCATGGGATTTACCTAAACCTATGCACTAAAACATTAGGAGTCTCTAAAAATTGCATGATTACAAAACATTGTAAAGTTCAGTAAAACAATTATTTTACTAAGGCCCTTTTCATACTACACGTAGCATTCCTGCTCGTGATTTTGGTAGCATGATTGACAGTGGGACATTTGTCGTTCCAGATGGAAGGGGGTAAAAGTGGCCAATATTGTAGTGGTTAAGAGGATTGTCGCTCCAAAAAAAGCTCAGGGATAAAACTTTGACCCTGAGCCAGGAGCAATTTTGCACATCAATCACCGCAAAACGGCACCACACTTGGAGTGCCACTCAAGATGAATGCGCCCAAATACACATTGTATGTTTTATCAGGATTTGGAACCGCAGGCATAATTGCTGTGATTCTGCCCACAATTTCAAATAACCCATATGTGAACAGGGCCTTATGGTTTGCAAAACACATTTTTTTAGCATTAACAAATACACATGTATTAAGGGGTAATAAAGATAATGACCCACACCTTGGGTAGTCACCTAAGTGTGAAGACAGCGCCGCGCCTTCTAAGTGCAGCAAGACATTTATTGAAGTATGTGCAGCAGTATTACACTCACATTTAGTCGGTGAATAAGATGCAGTTAGTAAAGTAATGTTGATCATCAGGAGCATCACTGGAGCGGGTCCTAGTGGTGGAGGCAGTGGATACCGGTGAGAGCGGCAGGGGGTTCCTCCGTGTGTACAGGGATGGCCTCGGTGGTGTCCGTGGGCTCCTCGTCAACTGGTGGAACGCTGGCACTCGTGGGTCCTGGGATCCTGAAGTCACTCCTGGCGGTGATGCGGGATGCTACGGCGACGCGTTATCGGAGCATACGCTCCTTCCTCAGGCCGTGGATGCACCATGTTTGGACAGGGCATTTATGCAGTGATAAGGACGGTGGCTCAGGGGAGGCAAAAAGCATGGCTTGAAAGGCTTGACTATGCAGGCACACGAGGCCGGCATAATCAATAAACATAAACTGGCATTTTTCAATAAGGATTTTTTTGCCACACCATATTTTTACCACATTCCCAAGATTCACAAAAATTCCACCAACCCCCCTGGCAGGCCCATAGTAGCCGCCATGGACAGCCTTACCAGCCCCTTCTCCCAATACGTTGACCAATTCCTCCAACCCCTAGCCCAAAACCTCCCAGCATACATCAGAGACGGAGTGTACCTCCTTGAACAACTCTCCCACTACTCCTGGGAATCATCCTACATGTGGGCATCCCTTGATGTCAACTCTCTATATACCTCCATCCCCCATGACATAGGCCTCAGAGCCGTTACCCACTTCCTCATGGACGATCCCACCATCAACCCTCAACAAGCCAACTTCATCAGCAAAGCCACAGAATTCTGCCTCCAAAAAAACTAATTTGAATTCAATGGTGAGTTTTTCCTCCAGGTCAATGGCACAGCTATGGGGGCTAATTTTGCCCCCAGCTATGCCAACCTCACCATGGGTTATTGGGAAACCAACCACATTTGGCACAATAATCCATTCGCTGCCAACATCATCTACTACGGTCGATACATAGATGACATCATTGTCATCTGGGACGGCCCCGAGCCTCTCTTCCAACTGTTCGTCAACCACTGCAATAACAACACTTACAACCTCTCATTCACCTCAGTATGCGACCCCACTGAACTCGCCTTTTTAGACCTCCTATTATACCACCAAGACAAACACATATTGGCCAAGAATTACACCAAGCCCACTGCGGGCAATTCTTTCCTACACTTCCAAAGCTGCCACCACCCAAGATGGATCTCAAATATCCCCAAAAGCCAATTCTGCCGACTCAGAAGAAATTGCACCAAAGAACATGACTACACCGAACAGAGCGGCCTGCTAACCCAAAAATTTGTTGAAAAAGGTTACCCCCAACCCCTCATCAATGAAGCTTACTCCCAGTACACAAACATCCCTGCCCCCACCCCCAAAGATGCACCCACAACACAGCCCATACGCTTCACCACCCAATTTCATGTCAAATTTCGCAGAATGGAACAGATCCTCACCAAACACTGGCCCATCCTATTGGAAGATCCCCACCTAAAATCCACCATCCCCCCAAAGCCTAAGGTATCCTACCGAAAGGCCAGAAGCATCAAAACTCTTGTAGCACCGAGCAAACTAAAACAAGAACAAAAAACCCCCACAGCCACCCTATGCCTCATCCCGCTTGTTGGGATGTATCAATGCCGCAAAGCCCTTTGCCTCACCTGCAAGCACATACAACATGGACAAAAACAATTCAACGTAAAAGGCAAAACATACACCATCAAACACTTCCACAACTGCTCATCCGAATACGTGATCTACTGCTTCACCTGCCCTTGTGGCCAGTTCTATGTAGGGAGAACCATCCGGACCCTAAGAAAGCGGTTTGGCGAACACCGCCGCCTAGTCGAGGCCGGAAAAGACAAACATAGTGTGCCCAGACATTTTGCCGAACACCATGAGAAATCGTCCACAGGTCTGCGTGTCTGGGTCATCGAGTCCATCCCCAACTCATTCCCACAAACTGAACGTTACAAGCGACTTTGTCGCAGAGAAACGTTCTGGATCTACACACTTGACACCCTCGCGCCTGGAGGCCTTAACGAGGAAATAGAAACCAACACCTTACTGTAATGCTTCTCCATGCACCCCACCCACCTTCTTTCCACACCCCCCACTAAACCCCCCCCCCGGATTAAAACGCCCGTGAAAACAAAAAACCCCCACAACCCTTCCCTCCCCCCCAAACAACCACAACCAAAACCATCCCCAGCCATACCCCCCCCCCCCCATCGCCTGTTGCAAAAGTTCGGATTTGATATTTATTGATTTGTGCGTTTTTTTTTTTTTAAGACAACACACCACCCTTCCAATCCCCCCCCCCTGGATCAAACTGCCCGTGAAAACAAAAACCCCCACAACCCCCCCCCCCCCAAAACAGCTACAACCAAAACCATCCCCAGTTATTGTACATGCGTTTTTTTTTTTTTTTTTTTTTACATCACATCTTCCCCTCCTCCACCCCCCCCCCAACACCCTACATGTCCTTCCCCTCCCCCCCCCCAATATGTCCCCGTGCCCAAACCATGTACCCTATTCTTATCCCATAGCACCATACATACAGCAACACATATCCGTGACACTTATACACATAATTCCCCCAAACCCCCCCCCTCTCTTGTCATCTCCATCCCTCCCAGTGAAAAAAACCCCCAAAACAAACCCCCCCCCCTTTTCAGTTTTCAACTACGGTCCTATTACACTAAAGTTTCCCACATGGTCTGTTATTCCCCTCCCCATGCATTTAACCACATCAGTTTGTGTACCCACACACCCCACCTAGTGGCCAAACACCGATATTCCACCTATTGCAGACTTTCAAGCCATGCTTTTTGCCTCCCCTGAGCCACCGTCCTTATCACTGCATAAATGCCCTGTCCAAACATGGTGCATCCACGGCCTGAGGAAGGAGCGCATGCTCCGATAACGCGTCGCCGTAGCATCCCGCATCACCGCCAGGAGTGACTTCAGGATCCCAGGACCCACGAGTGCCAGCGTTCCACCAGTTGACGAGGAGCCCACGGACACCACCGAGGCCATCCCTGTACACACGGAGGAACCCCCTGCCGCTCTCACCGGGATCCACTGCCTCCACCACCAGGACCCGCTCCAGTGATGCTCCTGATGATCAACATTACTTTACTAACTGCATCTTATTCACCGACTAAATGTGAGTGTAATACTGCTGCACATACTTCAATAAATGTCTTGCTGCACTTAGAAGGCGCTGCGCTGTCTTCCCTCTTGTCTCCCCCCAGAGATCTCTTCTGTCTCTTCCGCCGGCAGCCGCTACAGTGGACAGCTACCCCCCATCCCTGGTGTTTCCCTTCTCCCTTCTCCCCCTCCCCCGGGTCCCCAGGACCAGACCTTTTTTTTTTTTTTTTTTTTTTTTGAGACCTCTTCTTGCGCCAATTCACCACCAAACCATAGTCACCTAAGTGTGCATCTGCAGGGAAAAGAAGCCTTTAACCTCCTGAGCTCCTGCACCTAGACAACCCTAATGGACCAAAGCAATTTTTACATTCCTAATAGAGGCCATTGACATTAGCCAAACTTTTTTGACCAGACAAAGTTTAGAAATTTTGTTATGCATCCAATTACTTGACAAATGCAGCCTTCATTTGGTAATTTTTACTTTAAGTACACTAAATATATAGTTTTTTTAAATAGGCAAAGCAATTTACATAAATGCAAAATGAAAAACATAGATCTCTGTCCTGGAACCATTTAGGACTCTGTACTGGGAGCAATTCTGTTTAACTTGTTCATAAATTAAATAGAGGTTGGAATAAATAATAAAATCTTAGTGTTTGCCGACAATACAAAATACAATAATTTCACAACACGAGATAGCAACTTTACACGAAGACCTCGATAAAATAGAGGGGTGGCCAGCTATATGACAATTGAGGTTCAAGGTTGGAAAATGGGAGCTAAAAATATGTTTCACGCTAGCAAGAGACCCTTTGGGGCAATCAAGGATGAAAAAGGATCTGGGGGTCCTAGTAAATGACAGACTCAGCAATAGCATGCAACACCAAGCTGCAGCAAGCAAGGCTAGCAGACTATTAAATGTATTAAAAAGGGAATTTTTTTATGAGATAAAACTATAATTCTGCAACTTCACAAAACTCTGGATCGGTCACATCTTGAGTATACTGCCTAGTTCTGGTCATCAATCCTCAAGAAGGATGTGCTGGAACTGGAGAGAGCCCAAAGAAAGACAACAAAGCTAATACTGGGCTGGAGGGCCTCAGTTATGAGGAACAATTACAAACATTGAACAAATTCTCCTTAGAGAAACAATACTTAATAGGGGATATGATCGCGATGTACAAATCCTTAAACGGGGACTCTTGGATCTATAAAAAAGACACACGGCCACACAAGTAAGTTGGACAAAAACAGTTCAATCATAAACTGCATAAGGGGATTTTATTTATGTTTGAGTAGCAAGGATGTGGAACTCCCATCCACAGTTGTTGGTGTCAGCTGAGAGTGTAGATACATTCAAAAGACTTTTAGATATGTTGGAAAACAGCAGGCACACATGTGCTCAACCTCAGATTTTTGCCCCCACCCGCCCCCAATAGCAAGTCTAAATGAAGCCTTAGTTATAAATAGGTCTCAACTTGTTCTGAAAGTACATTCTCCAAAAATGATCAGCTAGATGCTCATGGACACCTCAGTAATTCCAACTATCGCAGGCCTTGTTTCTTACAATGCCTTGAAAAAGTATTTGTAATCTTCCACCTTTTTTAAAACCAAAAAGTAAATGTATTTTATTGGGATTTTATGTGATAGACCAGCACAGAGTGGCACATAATTGTAAAGTGGAAGGAAAATGATAAATGGTTTTAATTTTTTTTTACAAATATCTGAAAAGTGTGGTGTGCATTTGTATTCAGCCCCCTTTACTCTGATACCCCAAACCAAACTAAAGTCTAGTGGAACCAATTGCCTTCAGAAGTCACCGAATTATAATAATTTAATCTCAGTTTATATACAGCTGTTCTGTGAAGCACTCAAGAGTCTTGTTAGAGAACCTTAGTGAACAAACAGCAACATGAAGGTCAAGGAACACACAAGACAGGTAAGAGGTAAGATTGTGGAGAAGTTTAAAGCAGGGTTCGATTATAAATAATATCCCAAGCTTTGAACATCTCATGGAGCACTGTTTAATCCATCATCCGAAAATGGAAAGAGTATGGCACAATTGCAAACCTACCAAGACATGGCCATCCACCTAAACTGAGAGGCCGAGCAAGGAGAGAATTATTCATAGAAGCAGCCAAGAGGCCCATGGTAACTCTGGAAGAGCTGCGGAGATCCACAGCTCAGGTGGGAGATTCTTGTCCACAGGACAACTATTAGTCGTGCACTCCACAAATCTGGCCTTTATGGAAGAGTGGCAAGAAGAAAGCCATTATTGAAAGAAAGCCATAAGAAGTCCCGTTTGCCCAAAGCCACATGGGGGACACAGCAAACATGTGGAAAAAGGTGCTCTGGTCAAATGGGACCAAACTTGAACTTTCTGGCCTAAAAGGAAAATGCTATGTGTGGCCGAAAACTAGCACTGCACATCACTCTGGACACACCATCCCCAGTGTGAAACATGGTGGTGGCATCATCATGTTGTGGGGATGCTTTTCTTCAGCAGGGACAAGGAAGCTGATCAGAGTTGATGGGAATATGGATGGAGCCAAATACAGGGCAATCTTAGAACAAAACCTGTTAGAGTCTGCAAAAGACTTGATACTGGGGCAGAGATTCACCTTCAGCAGGACAACGACCCTAAACATACAGCCAGAGCTACAATATAATGGTTTAGATCAATGCATATTCATGTGTTAGAATGGCCCATTTACAGTCCAGACCTTAATCCAATTGAAAATTTGTGATAAGACTTGAAAATTGCTGTTTACAGATGCTCTCCGTCCAATCTGACAGAGCTTGAGCTATTTTGCAAAGAAGAATGGGTAAAAATAACACTTTCTAGATGTCCAAAGCTGGTAGAGACATCCCATCCCCCTTGCAGCTGTAATTGAGCAAAAGTTGGTTCTACAAAGTATTGACTCTGAATACAAATTCACGCCACACTTTTCAGATATTTATTTGGAAAACATTTGGAAAACCATTTATCATTTTCACAAAAAGGAGTAAGTATTAATTGGAAACTCACTCACCCAGCACTTGCCTTAAAAAGGTTAAAATGAACTAATAGTAGCAGCTGCTATATACTGGAATCTAATTGAATAAAGGTGTGAACGTAGCTCTCAATGGGGCATCTTAATCACACTAGCAGCGCTAAGATACATTTCTTAACCACTTAAGCCCCGGAAGATTTTACCCCCATTCCGACCAGGGGGTATTTTGCGATTCGGCACTGCGTGACTTTAACGGACAATTGCGCGGTCGTGCGACGCTGTACCTAAACAAATTTGGCGTCCTTTTTTTCCCACAAACAGAGCTTTCTTTTGGTGGTATTTGATCACCTGTGCGATTTTTTTTGATCACGCGCTATAAACAAAAAAAGAGCGTCAATTTTGCAAAAATAGCAATATTTTTCACATTTTTTTATATGAAATTCCCCCCAAAAAAATTTAAAAATCAAAATCTTTTAACATTTTCAGCCAATTTGTTTTATGCTACCTATGTTTGGTAAAAAAAATCGCAAAAAGCGTATTTTGATTGGTTTGCGCAAAAGTTATCGCGTTTACTAACAAAGGGAAAGATTTTTGTCATTTTTGTTGTTTTTTTTTAACGCGTAATGGCGGCGATCTGCGATTTTTTTTTGTGGTACTGCGACATTGGGGCGGACAGATCGGACCCTTGACTGACATTTGTGACACTTTTGGGGTTACCAGTGAAATTTCTACAGTAATCAGTGCTATACATATGCACTGTTACTGTAAAAATACACTGGTAGTGAAGGGGTTAACTTTATTTGGGAGGGAGGGGCTGTGTGTATCCCTAGGGGCGTGCTTTCTACTGTGATTGGCTGTGGCTTGAGCTGTAAGGACACTGATCAACGGATCTACATACTAGATCCGTGTGATCAGTGTCTTTACAGTGAGGAGAATGACAGGTGGCTTGTTTACACAAGCTGCCTGACATTCTCCCTCTCCCCCGCCGATCGCCGAGTGACCGGCGGACATCGGGTCCGCTGGTCACACGCGTGGGGGGGTCCGTGACCACGCGGGAGTGGGAGCGCGCCCCCGGGGGCGCGCGCTCGCTCCCTAGACCCTCACAAGCTAGTGACGTAGCCCTACGTCACTTTGCCTGTGAGGGGCTGACTGCCGACGTAGATCGGCGTTAGGCAGTCGGCAAGTGGTTAAGAGAATTCTGAAATACCATTAACCATTACACTTATATACATCAAACATGTTTGATGTATATGTATATAAGTGCAATGGTTAATGGTATTTCAGAATTCTCTTAAGAAATGTATCTTAGCGCTGCTAGTGTGATTAGGATGCCCCATTGAGAGCTACGTTCACACCTTTATTCATTTATCATTTTCGTTTCACAATTATGTTCCACTTTGTGTTGGTCTATCACATAAAATCCCAATAAATATATTTACGTTTTTGGTTGTAATGTGACAAAATGTGGACAATTTCAAGGGGTATGAATACTTTTTCAAGGCACTGTAATTCATTATTACCACCTTTACTATTCAGCAGAAAAAAAAGCCTCAAGTCATGTTTTTTTGCCAAAATTATTTTTTCCACTCATTCTAAAGACAAAATGATATACAGTAACATACTTCATCAATTGATCAGTTTTAGTTTTAAAACAGCCAGCCTTACTGTAGATATTCATATTTGCTATTTAAAACATTTAATGACACATTCCCAAATTAAAGCAAATGAGGGTTGAATGTTGTACATTTTGATAAAAAGCTTTCTGGTGGTGTTGAAGATTGCCACTCCGTCCTGTCCTTACACATTCCTGTTGGCCTATTACTATGATGGGATGCCTCACTGGCCAGTATGAATTTGCAGGAGCTAGGAAGGGACAGGTTAGCTTTGTCTGCAATATTTTGGTTGCTGCTGCAGGTAAGTACAGGCACCCTAAGTGCCTCTGTTTTATAATGCAGACCCCCCCCCATAGGATTCTGCAGTTAGTAAAACTGTCTATCAGGACTGTTTTAGAAATTAAGAAGAAATGTAAAGCAGCTCTGTAAGGTTTATCCTTTTTTGATAAATGATATCTTACTTTATGATGATTCTGGTCAGTCTGGCATGGAAAGGAAAGTATGCTTTTGAATACTAACAGCCTTTAAACTGATTCAGTGACATGATAGTTTTCTTAAGCCGAACTAGGAAATCACTGAGTGAGTTGTCACAAATACACAGGAGAGATGGTGTTTTTTTTCTTTTATTGACAAGAAGGAAAGGGCAGGGATAGCTTAAAAATTAGTAATACAGGGAATGAGGCAGCAAATTGTCCATAAAGATAGAAAATCAATCTTCTAGAGCAGAGATAAGCTGAGGTTAGCCAGTCTCAAATTGATCCTTTCTTTGCTTGCATGAATGAAATAGAACAGAAAATGTAAATAGAAATTTGAAAGAAAACAGAAGTGTGGTGTAGTAATGTACTGCTGGTTCAAGATAATTAAGCCGAAAACATTTTTTTTTTGTTGTAATTTAAAGAAGTTTGGCTGCTCTGATTATTTTTTCTACTTATTTTTCCACATGCTACATAGTGCTATTGGGGATAGCAACGTTGGCATTGACAGTGAATTTCTTTTTAGTGATAATGTTGCCTTTCCAAAAAAAAAAAAAAAAACCTTAGCATTCTCTAGGAGACACAAAAAAGCAATGTGTAAACCATTTATTTACTAGCTATTCAGCAAACTTCAGCACCTCTTATGATAAGGTTGTTGATAACAAATTATTTTAAGCCAGGTAAACACGGGCCGATTGTTGGGAGATATTTGCCGGGTAAAAAAAAAAAAAGGCAGACAGCAGACATTCGACCTGTGTGTATGTCGGTCTGTCCAACAGAAGCTGACCGTTTGGCCAGCTTCTATCAAACATGCATGCTGGAAAACCAGCAGCCAACCAACTCCCGATAAGCGATGTCCGCCAATGGCAGGGAACGCTGATCGGAGTGTTCTGGGGGGGGGGGGGGCACAACAGCTCTGCGGGGGAGATCGCTGTACTAATGTTGGATGGTTAGTACAGCAGCTCCGACCGAAGCTGTCAGGATTTTTTTTTGTGCAACCCTTATGATTCTGTACAGCAACATTTTGTTTAATTAGGCCGGCAATACTTGGTGCAAATTTCTAAGATTCCCCCATCAACAAAGACAGTGCTGAAAGAGGAATCCCTCCTGCCAAAAAAATTGTCTGCTCCTAGTGGGGAGGCAAGGGAGGGTGGGGGAAGCCATCCCCACCAGGAGAAGACAGTGATATAGTAATTGCAAGCACCTATAGCAGCCGCTAGCGATAATCGTAAGAGAATCCGGCAGGCTGGTTGTACTCAAGTTGAGCGAACAACGGTACATTAAGCCTGCCCATAACCGGTTTGAAAAACGGCCGGTTCCTGCTGAACTGGTTGAGATTTGAAACAGCGTGTGGCCAGCCTTAGTGTTTTTTAACACTATTCAGTCTGTTTCCTACTGCGCATGCACAAGTCGCACTGCATTTTCTAAATGGTCCCGCTGTCTTCTGGGACCTCCCAGAAAGAATCGGGGGGGGGGGCAGAAATTTTGTAGATTGCAGCACAACGATTGCTATACCGATCTTACCTGGTGTGGGAGCGGGTACCTGGTTTTGACGCTCCCCTCTCCCCCCCCCCAAAAGGTACCAAATGTGGCAAAAGGGGGGGGGGGTGGAGCAAGCAAACAAGCAGAGCTTCCCCTTTTGGGTAGAGCTCCTCTTTAAGCTTTGAAAAGAAAAAGTGAACCTCATTGGCTACCATGCTCAGCTGCACCAAATTTTGCACTCTCCAGTTTTAGTAAATCAACCCCAGTGAGACGTGCACACACCCATGTGTTTCCCCACAGATCTAGGCAGCTCCCAGTCTCCAATCCACACTCCAGTCTTTCCCACAGGTTGCAGCAGAATTTCACAGTAATACGCACACAAGAATGTGAAAGTGACAGTAAGTGATAGAAAGGCAGTAACGCTGTATTTATTGTCACTGCAGCACATCCACAGGCATGTATTTCAACTTTACCAAAGGCAGGCGATAGGTGAATAGAATGTATATAGGTTTGAAGCCTACCGTAGGCTGGATGCTTGAATTCTATGTCTAATCAAACCTTCTAAATGTGTCACGATCAACTCTGTCTGTCCCTCAGTCTGTAAAGTGATTTAATGTTCAGAACCCTAAAATGCAGTTTGAAAGACAGTATTATAATCTTAAAAGTATAACTAAAGGCAACATTTATTTTTTTTAGTTTTGGATAGAGTGATAGAGTAGAGAGGTATTAGAACACCTGTCAGTTTTTTTTTTTTTTTTGTGCACTTTGTGCCCCCGCTTAGGAGATTCGCTGTCTCTATTTGTCCTGTTTACTGTTATCATTGAAAGTGAAAGTAAAAGGTAAAAGGAAATCACAAAAGTTGGGCTTTCCCCAGAAAAGGAACAGGTGGGGAAATCTTCCAATGGAGACACTAGTTCTGGTGACCTGGGGGTCCCCAAAGAATTCCCCTAATTTGTATGGATTTTCCCCCATATCCTGTTTGGCTATGGGACAGGAAGTGAATGGAAATCTCCTCAATAGGGCACAGATTGCATAAAAAAATCTGACAGGTGTTATAACCCTCCTATACTCTATCCAAAACTAAAAAAAAAGTTTTTCCTATAGTTCTCTTTTAAGTAGGGTGGGTAAAATTGGCAGACAGGTGGTCACTGGATGAGATTCACCTTGGAAGGTGGGACCTGAACAGTGCATTTTTTTTTTTTTTTTGGGCGATGCCAGGTTTGTGGGATGCTAAAGCTTGGGTGATAGGAGTACTGGTGAGAGGAAGGGCCATGATGATGGTGTTTGTGAAAACAAAGGCAAGTTGACAAGACAATTTTGTCAAGAGGAGAAAAAGAGGTTGGATATTTCTATGGTTGTGATCAAAATAAAAAATAAGTTGCTCTATGTGCAAAATATAAAAGTGATAATAGCATAGGTTAAAAATGTAGTGACATAAAACTGTGATTCATGACATCTATAAAACAACGTGATTAATAACATTTAAATAACCAAAAAGTGACCATTTGCATATTAATGTGAACACCTGTGCAAGTCCAACAAATATTAAACACGTATGTCTCCAACCATGTAATCCAGTGGTTCTCAAATCCAGGCCTCGGGACCCACCAACAGGCCAGGTTTGCAAGATAACTAAATTACATCACAGGTGATCTCATTTGCTTCTCAGTGATTGCAGTATTCTAGTCTGCATCCCCCAAGGTAATACTTAAAATCTGGCCTGTTAGTTGGTCCCGAGGACCGGATTTGAGAACCACTGATGTAATCAACCAATGGATATCCCCCGTGAGAAAAAAATATTCCACCAATTGTGATATCCACCACCAAGACAGGATGACCTGCTTACCAGAAATATAGACCTTAATGGATCCACAGCAGGTAGGGTTAAATCCCAACCGAGGCCTCTATCTCCGAAGGAGTATGTAAATGGAAAGACTTTCCTTGTATACCTCCACTATAGTTGGAGGTATATTTCTGGTAAGCAGGTCATCCTGTCTTGGTGGTGGATATCACAATTGGTGGATGATTTTTTTCTCACGGGGGATATCATGTGTTGATTACATGGTTGGAGACATACATGTTTAATATTTGTTGGACTTGCACAGATGTTCACATTAATATGCAAATGGATCACTTTTTGTTTTTTTAAATGTTATTAATCACGTTGTTTTATAGATTAATTAATTAAGTCATAATTTATGGTTTTATGTTACTACATTTTTAACCTATGTTAGTATCACTTTTATATTTTGCACATAGCGCAACTTTTTTTTATTATTTATATTGTTTATTGGTGTATATCTCACTTTTGAGTTTCTGCTTTGAACTGTACACTATAGCACTGTTTTGTTTTCCTGTATTACTATGGTTGTGATCAGCCAACTTGACAAATTGGGAAGGCTCATGGACATACTGGTGAGGAAGAGTAAGGGCATTACAGACTAGTTGACAAGGCAGTGGTTGAGAGAGAGGTAAAAGAGGGTGAAATTTGGTGGAGTTTTGGTGAAGTTGGTGAAACAGGTAAGTTGGCAGGGAGTTTTAAATTGCAAATAGCTAAGAGAAACTGAAAAATAACAAATAATATATACAGGTACTGTATATACCATATACTTTATAATATGAAAATACATAAAAGAACATACTAAGACAGTGAATGATACTCTCCATAGTATTCATAATTTATATTATTCTAGTATTCATAATTCATCTATAGTATTCATAATTCACAGTGTAATGAATTTTGAGATATGGTCTGAAGTTAGATGTATATTTTTTAAAGAAAAGGTACTTGAAGGCATTGGTTATTTATTGATAGACAAATCTGTAATGAAACATGTGCAAAACCTATTTGTCAAGGATAAAATAACACTATTTTCCTAAGCATTTAGAAATGATATGGAGTTAATTCACCTAGCTGGAATATTCTTACTTCTAGCCAAGTTTTGTCTTGAAGCAAGTACAAGTTGTCCCTTGAGTCATTTTATGGTGCATTTAACATTTAACAGAGATGTCTACAGTTTTGTATTTAGCTGCCTTGCAGGCCATGGAGAAATGAAAACGGGACAGTTGATTGCGAGGCAGAACTCGAACATGTTTTATGTCAGTGGGATCTTCAAAACATTTTCCTTCTTGGTGCTGGAAGATGAGCCTAGCCATTATTTTCTGTAGTCAGTGTTGCCAAATGTACAGTACATAAAAGGCTGCCAGCTCCCTGTAGGATGTAAACGCTACTCTTCCCTTGACCGGTGGGAATACTGTCAGATGGAGGAAGTCTACATCTGAGGTCTCTATTTCTATTGATGAGCTCAGGGTCGTAGGGACCTATTTATTTTGAAATTGCACGTATGCTTTGGACATACAAAACATGTATTTGCTTTTTCTTAATTTTCCAAGTGCAAAGAGTAATGGTCCCTTAATAGTCATTAAAAATAGCAGTAAAAAAACACATTACTGGTCTGTGCACTATATACTTCATAGGTTAAAGCTTAGGCTCGTCTTTTCCTTGAAACGTCATAAGTACCTTAGATTCAGGGTCAGATTTGGGTCTTAATAAATCATGTTCTTAGTGACTGATCCTCTGTAAATCACCTTATCTCTCTTGATATCCCTGTATGACCAAGCAGTATCCAGCTAAGAACAAGTCTATGTATAATCTGGGCACAGAATTTCAAACAACCAGCTCGGAAAGGCTGTGCTCTTAACTAGTGTTGAGCGAACACGGACTGTATTATTCGTGTTCGTACCGAATAATTGGATTTTTTTTACCCGAACACGGACACGGACACTTTACTGTATGTTCGGGTAAAAATCCGTGTTCGGTCGTTTTATTTCCGGGTTTTGCATGCTTTGGCGCTCTTTTCATGGCGGGCTTTCAACAGCCAATCAACAATCGTTTAACTGGTGTGCCTTAAGCCATCCCAGCCATGCCTGCAAATGTCTTAGTAGCTGTGATTGGCCGTCTGAAGCATGTGACCAAGTCTTTATAAGTTCGAGGCAGCCGCCGCAGCAGCGTCATTCTGCTGCTTAGCTAAGGGACAGAGCACACATCAATGTGCTGGCTGCTGATTAGGGAAAGATAGGCAGGAAAAAACCATTTGTGTCCGGATAGAATTGAGGGACAGGTCGGAGTGTTTAGGCAGGGCGAGTTGTAGGCATTTTAGGGATAGAGTCTGCTGAATTATAGGGTCAGTGTCTTCTACAAACTACAATCGATATTGCTGTGTGGGGGGTGGGGTGAATCTGCACTCAATCCTGATCTACGATCTCTTCTCAATCCTGTTAGGGACAGAGTCTGCTGAATTTTAGGGAAACTGTGTTCTACAAACTACAATCGATATTGCTGTGTGGTGTGGGATTGGAGATAGGCAGGTGTCAGTGATCCACATCCATTTTTCTGTGTGTGAGCTGCAGTGAACACAATCTTTTTGGGCTGCAGTGAACACAATCTTTTTGGGCTGCAGTGAACACAATCTTTTTGGGCTGCAGTGAACACAATCTTTTTGGGCTGCAGTGAACACAATCTTTTTGGGGTGCAGTGAACAAAATCTTTTTGGGGTGCAGTGAACACAATCCTTTTTGGTGTGCAGTGAACACAATCTTTGTGGGGTGCAGTGAACAAAATCCTTTGTGGGGTGCAGTGAACACAATCTTTTTGGGGTGCAGTGAACAAAATCCTTTTTGGGGTGCAGTGAACAACATCCTTTTTGGGGTGCAGTGAACACAATCTTTTTGGGGTGCAGTGAACAAAATCCTTTGTGGGGTGCAGTGAACACAATCTTTTTGGGGTGCAGTGAACACAATCTTTTTGGGGTGGAGTGAACAACATCCTTTTTGGGGTGCAGTGAACAACATCCTTTTTGGGGTGCAGTGAACAAAATCCTTTTTGGGGTGCAGTGAACAAAATCATTTTTGGGGTGCAGTGAACACAATCTTTTTGGGGTGCAGTGAACACAATCTTTGTGGGGTGCAGTGAACACAATCTTTTTGGGGTGGAGTGAACAACATCCTTTTTGGGGTGCAGTGAACAACATCCTTTTTGGGGTGCAGTGAACACAATCTTTTTGGGGTGCAGTGAACACAATCTTTGTGGGGTACAGTGAACAGAATCTTTGTGGGGTGCAGTGAACACAATCTTTGGGGGGTACAGTGAACACAATCTTTTTGGGGTGCAGTGAACACAATCTTTGTGGGGTGCAGTGAACACAATCTTTTTGGGGTGGAGTGAACAAAATCATTTTTGGGGTGCAGTGAACAACATCCTTTTTGGGGTGCAGTGATCAAAATCCTTTTTGGGGTGCAGTGAACACAATCTTTTTGGGGTGCAGTGAACAAAATCCTTTGTGGGGTGCAGTGAACAGAATCTTTGTGGGGTGCAGTGAACACAATCTTTGGGGGGGTACAGTGAACACAATCTTTTTGGGGTGCAGTGAACACAATCTTTGTGGGGTACAGTGAACAGAATCTTTGTGGGGTGCAGTGAACACAATCTTTGGGGGGTACAGTGAACACAATCTTTTTGGGGTGCAGTGAACACAATCTTTTTGGGGTGCAGTGAACACAATCTTTGGGGGGTACAGTGAACACAATCTTTTTGGGGTGCAGTGAACACAATCTTTGTGGGGTGCAGTGAACACAATCTTTGGGGGGGTACAGTGAACACAATCTTTTTGGGGTGCAGTGAACAACATCCTTTTAGGGTGCAGTGAACACAATCTTTGTGGGGTGCAGTGAACGACATCCTTTTAGGGTGCAGTGAACACAATCTTTGTGGGGTACAGTGAACAGAATCTTTGTGGGGTGCAGTGAACACAATCTTTGGGGGGTACAGTGAACACAATCTTTGTGAGGTGCAGTGAACACAATCTTTGTGGGGTGCAGTGAACACAATCATTGTGGGGTGCAGTGAACTCAATCTTTGTGGGGTACAGTGAACACAATCTCATACTTCTGAAGATTTGAGGGTGCTGCCTGTTCCATACTCCCCCTACTCCTCATCTAGCCTTTTAGGGGTACAAACAATAGTAATTGGGGCCTAGTGTGGTTGTGTACGTGTGATATACATACACTTTTTTTGGATCATATTTTCTATTCCGCTATTTAATCAAAAACCTTTGGGGATCAGTTAAATTGGGGGATAGTCTGTGTTGGTACGTGTGAGAGAGATCCACCTTTCCAAGTTGTTGGGGTTCATCTCATACTTCTGAAGGTTTGAGGGTGCTGCCTGTTCCATACTCCCCCTACTCCTAGCCTTTTAGGGGTACAAACAATAGTAATTGGGGCCTAGTGTGGTTGTGTACGTGTGATATACATACACTTTTTTTGGATCATATTTTCTATTCCGCTATTTAATCAAAAACCTTTGGGGATCAGTTAAATTGGGGGATAGTCTGTGTTGGTACGTGTGAGAGAGATCCACCTTTCCAAGTTGTTGGGGTTCATCTCATACTTCTGAAGGTTTGAGGGTGCTGCATGTTCCATACTCCCCCTACTCCTCATCTAGCCTTTTAGGGGTACAAACAATAGTAATTGGGGCCCAGTGTGGTTGTGTACGTGTGATATACATACACTTTTTTGGATCATATTTTCTATTCCGCTATTTAATCAAAAACCTTTGGGGATCAGTTAAATTGGGGGATAGTCTGTGTTGGTACGTGTGAGAGAGATCCACCTTTCCAAGTTGTTGGGGTTCATCTCATACTTCTGAAGGTTTGAGGGTGCTGCCTGTTCCATACCCCCCCTACTCCTCATCTAGCCTTTTAGGGGTACAAACAATAGTAATTGGGGCCTAGTGTGGTTGTGTACGTGTGATATACATACACTTTTTTTGGATCATATTTTCTATTCCGCTATTTAATCAAAAACCTTTGGGGATCAGTTAAATTGGGGGATAGTCTGTGTTGGTACGTGTGAGAGAGATCCACCTTTCCAAGTTGTTGGGGTTCATCTCATACTTCTGAAGGTTTGAGGGTGCTGCCTGTTCCATACCCCCCCTACTCCTCATCTAGCCTTTTAGGGGTACAAACAATAGTAATTGGGGCCTAGTGTGGTTGTGTACGTGTGATATACATACACTTTTTTTGGATCATATTTTCTATTCCGCTATTTAATCAAAAACCTTTGGGGATCAGTTAAATTGGGGGATAGTCTGTGTTGGTACGTGTGAGAGAGATCCACCTTTCCAAGTTGTTGGGGTTCATCTCATACTTCTGAAGGTTTGAGGGTGCTGCCTGTTCCATACTCCCCCTACTCCTCATCTAGCCTTTTAGGGGTACAAACAATAGTAATTGGGGCCTAGTGTGGTTGTGTACGTGTGATATACATACACTTTTTTTGGATCATATTTTCTATTCCGCTATTTAATCAAAAACCTTTGGGGATCAGTTAAATTGGGGGATAGTCTGTGTTGGTACGTGTGAGAGAGATCCACCTTTCCAAGTTGTTGGGGTTCATCTCATACTTCTGAAGGTTTGAGGGTGCTGCCTGTTCCATACCCCCCCTACTCCTCATCTAGCCTTTTAGGGGTACAAACAATAGTAATTGGGGCCTAGTGTGGTTGTGTACGTGTGATATACATACACTTTTTTTGGATCATATTTTCTATTCCGCTATTTAATCAAAAACCTTTGGGGATCAGTTAAATTGGGGGATAGTCTGTGTTGGTACGTGTGAGAGAGATGCACCTTTCCAAGTTGTTGGGGTTCATCTCATACTTCTGAAGGTTTGAGGGTGCTGCCTGTTCCATACTCCCCCTACTCCTCATCTAGCCTTTTAGGGGTACAAACAATAGTAATTGGGGCCCAGTGTGGTTGTGTACGTGTGATATACATACACTTTTTTTGGATCATATTTTCTATTCCGCTATTTAATCAAAAACCTTTGGGGATCAGTTAAATTGGGGGATAGTCTGTGTTGGTACGTGTGAGAGAGATCCACCTTTCCAAGTTGTTGGGGTTCATCTCATACTTCTGAAGGTTTGAGGGTGCTGCCTGTTCCATACTCCCCCTACTCCTAGCCTTTTAGGGGTACAAACAATAGTAATTGGGGCCTAGTGTGGTTGTGTACGTGTGATATACATACACTTTTTTTGGATCATATTTTCTATTCCGCTATTTAATCAAAAACCTTTGGGGATCAGTTAAATTGGGGGATAGTCTGTGTTGGTACGTGTGAGAGAGATCCACCTTTCCAAGTTGTTGGGGTTCATCTCATACTTCTGAAGGTTTGAGGGTGCTGCCTGTTCCATACTCCCCCTACTCCTCATCTAGCCTTTTAGGGGTACAAACAATAGTAATTGGGGCCCAGTGTGGTTGTGTACGTGTGATATACATACACTTTTTTTGGATCATATTTTCTATTCCGCTATTTAATCAAAAACCTTTGGGGATCAGTTAAATTGGGGGATAGTCTGTGTTGGTACGTGTGAGAGAGATCCACCTTTCCAAGTTGTTGGGGTTCATCTCATACTTCTGAAGGTTTGAGGGTGCTGCCTGTTCCATACTCCCCCTACTCCTCATCTAGCCTTTTAGGGGTACAAACAATAGTAATTGGGGCCTAGTGTGGTTGTGTACGTGTGATATACATACACTTTTTTTGGATCATATTTTCTATTCCGCTATTTAATCAAAAACCTTTGGGGATCAGTTAAATTGGGGGATAGTCTGTGTTGGTACGTGTGAGAGAGATCCACCTTTCCAAGTTGTTGGGGTTCATCTCATACTTCTGAAGGTTTGAGGGTGCTGCCTGTTCCATACCCCCCCTACTCCTCATCTAGCCTTTTAGGGGTACAAACAATAGTAATTGGGGCCTAGTGTGGTTGTGTACGTGTGATATACATACACTTTTTTTGGATCATATTTTCTATTCCGCTATTTAATCAAAAACCTTTGGGGATCAGTTAAATTGGGGGATAGTCTGTGTTGGTACGTGTGAGAGAGATCCACCTTTCCAAGTTGTTGGGGTTCATCTCATACTTCTGAAGGTTTGAGGGTGCTGCCTGTTCCATACCCCCCCTACTCCTCATCTAGCCTTTTAGGGGTACAAACAATAGTAATTGGGGCCTAGTGTGGTTGTGTACGTGTGATATACATACACTTTTTTTGGATCATATTTTCTATTCCGCTATTTAATCAAAAACCTTTGGGGATCAGTTAAATTGGGGGATAGTCTGTGTTGGTACGTGTGAGAGAGATCCACCTTTCCAAGTTGTTGGGGTTCATCTCATACTTCTGAAGGTTTGAGGGTGCTGCCTGTTCCATACTCCCCCTACTCCTCATCTAGCCTTTTAGGGGTACAAACAATAGTAATTGGGGCCTAGTGTGGTTGTGTACGTGTGATATACATACACTTTTTTTGGATCATATTTTCTATTCCGCTATTTAATCAAAAACCTTTGGGGATCAGTTAAATTGGGGGATAGTCTGTGTTGGTACGTGTGAGAGAGATCCACCTTTCCAAGTTGTTGGGGTTCATCTCATACTTCTGAAGGTTTGAGGGTGCTGCCTGTTCCATACCCCCCCTACTCCTCATCTAGCCTTTTAGGGGTACAAACAATAGTAATTGGGGCCTAGTGTGGTTGTGTACGTGTGATATACATACACTTTTTTTGGATCATATTTTCTATTCCGCTATTTAATCAAAAACCTTTGGGGATCAGTTAAATTGGGGGATAGTCTGTGTTGGTACGTGTGAGAGAGATCCACCTTTCCAAGTTGTTGGGGTTCATCTCATACTTCTGAAGGTTTGAGGGTGCTGCCTGTTCCATACTCCCCCTACTCCTAGCCTTTTAGGGGTACAAACAATAGTAATTGGGGCCTAGTGTGGTTGTGTACGTGTGATATACATACACTTTTTTTGGATCATATTTTCTATTCCGCTATTTAATCAAAAACCTTTGGGGATCAGTTAAATTGGGGGATAGTCTGTGTTGGTACGTGTGAGAGAGATCCACCTTTCCAAGTTGTTGGGGTTCATCTCATACTTCTGAAGGTTTGAGGGTGCTGCCTGTTCCATACCCCCCCTACTCCTCATCTAGCCTTTTAGGGGTACAAACAATAGTAATTGGGGCCTAGTGTGGTTGTGTACGTGTGATATACATACACTTTTTTTGGATCATATTTTCTATTCCGCTATTTAATCAAAAACCTTTGGGGATCAGTTAAATTGGGGGATAGTCTGTGTTGGTACGTGTGAGAGAGATCCACCTTTCCAAGTTGTTGGGGTTCATCTCATACTTCTGAAGGTTTGAGGGTGCTGCCTGTTCCATACTCCCCCTACTCCTCATCTAGCCTTTTAGGGGTACAAACAATAGTAATTGGGGCCCAGTGTGGTTGTGTACGTGTGATATACATACACTTTTTTTGGATCATATTTTCTATTCCGCTATTTAATCAAAAACCTTTGGGGATCAGTTAAATTGGGGGATAGTCTGTGTTGGTACGTGTGAGAGAGATCCACCTTTCCAAGTTGTTGGGGTTCATCTCATACTTCTGAAGGTTTGAGGGTGCTGCCTGTTCCATACTCCCCCTACTCCTCATCTAGCCTTTTAGGGGTACAAACAATAGTAATTGGGGCCTAGTGTGGTTGTGTACGTGTGATATACATACACTTTTTTTGGATCATATTTTCTATTCCGCTATTTAATCAAAAACCTTTGGGGATCAGTTAAATTGGGGGATAGTCTGTGTTGGTACGTGTGAGAGAGATCCACCTTTCCACGTTTTTGGGGTTCATCTCATACTTCTGAAGATTTGAGGGTGCTGCCTGTTCCATACTCCTCCTCCTACTGCTCAACCATCCTTTTAGGGGTACAAACAATAGTAGTTGGGGCCTAGTGTGGTGGTGTACGTGCGAGATACATACACTTTCTTTTTGATCATATTTTCTATTCCGCTATTCAATTAAAACCTTTGGGGATCAATTCAATTGCGAGATAGTCTGTGTCGGTACGTGTGAGATCCACCTTTCCAAGTTGTTGGGGTTCATCTCATACTTCTGAAGATTTGAGGGTGCTGCCTGTTCCATACTCCTGCTCCTACTGCTCAACCATCCTTTTAGGGGTACAAACAATAGTAATTGGGGCCTAGTGTGGTTGTGTACGTGCGAGATACATACACTTTTTTTGATCATATTTCCTATTCCGCTATTCAATAAAAACCTTTGAGGATCAATTGAATTGCGGGATAGTCTGTGTCGGTACGTGTGAGATCCACCTTTCCAAGTTTTTGGGGTTCATCTCATACTTCTGAAGATTTGAGGGTGCTGCCTGTTCCATACTCCTCCTCCTACTCCTCATCCATCCTTTTAGGGGTACAAACAATAGTAATTGGGGCCTAGTGTGGTTGTGTACGTGCGAGATACATACACTTTTTTTGATCATATTTCCTATTCCGCTATTCAATAAAAACCTTTGAGGATCAATTGAATTGCGGGATAGTCTGTGTCGGTACGTGTGAGATCCACCTTTCCAAGTTTTTGGGGTTCATCTCATACTTCTGAAGATTTGAGGGTGCTGTCTGTTCCATACTCCTCCTACTCCTCATCCATCCTTTTAGGGGTAGAAACAATAGTAATTGGGGCCTAGTGTGGTTTTGTACGTGCGAGATACATACACTTTTTTGGATCATATTTCCTATTCCGCTATTCAATAAAAACCTTTCTAGGGCAAGATCTTAAATTACAGAAATATGAGGAGACCGTCAAATAAGGGCCGTGGCCTGGGTCGTGGTGCTGCTGGTAGAGCTCCTGTTGCAAGGAGAGGACGTGGTCGATCTGTGCCAGCTACACGCACAAGTGAAACACCTTCCTCAAGTGTGAGTAGGCGACAGAACCTGCATCAGTATTTGGTAGGGCATCAAACGCCCCTAGAAGTGATGAGGCCAGAACAAGTTGAGGCGATAGTAGATTGGTTTGCTGCTGACAGTGCCTCCAGTTCCTTCACATTGTCTCCCACCCAGTCTACTGCAGAAAGGTCAGAGTTGGCACCTGCAGCCAATGTCCAACCGTCTTTCACCTCACCCCCTTGCAAATCAGGCCAGCAGTCTGAGCCCCAAGCCATACAGCAGTCTCTTATTCTTTTTGAGGACTCTGTCAGCAGGGTTTCCCAGGGCCATCCACCTAGCCCTGCCCCAGAAGTGGAAGAGATTGAGTGCAGCGATGCCCAACCACTTATTTCTCAAGATGAGTACATGCAAGGATCATCGCAGCACGTCTCCGATGATGACGAAACGCAGGTGCCAACTGCTGCGGCGTTCAGCATTGTGGAGACCGACAAGGAGGGCAGGGGTGAAGACTGGGTGGAAAATGATGTGGAGGACGATGAGGTCCTCGACCCCACATGGAATGAACGTCATGCAGGTGACCTGAGTAGTTTGGAGGAAGAGGCGGTGGTCGCACAGAGCCACCAGCACAGCAGAAGAGGGAGCAGGGTGCAGAAGCGGAGCGGCCGTGCCCTAGACACTACGCCCGCTACTGCCCAACGCAGCAAGGGAACGAGCGCACCAAAGTCAGCTCAAAGGAGTTCTCTAGCGTGGAAGTTCTTTAGAAAATGTGCTGATGACAGGACACGAGTGGTTTGCACCCTGTGCAATCAGAGCTTGAAGCCAGGCATAAACCTTCTCAACCTGAGCACAACCTGCATGATCAGGCATCTAAGTGCAAAGCACGAGCTGCAGTGGAGTACACACCTTCAAAACCAAGAAACGTCTCTGGCTCATCCTGCTTCCTCTTCTGCTGCAGTCTCGGCCGCTCCAGCCACATCTGTAGTGATACCGGCACCTGCCACCCCGCAAACAGACGATCTGTCAGCAACACCACCACCTGGGTCACCAACAACCATCTCCACAATGTCCCGTGGAAGCGTTCAGCTTTCCATCTCCCAAACACTTGAGAGGAAGAGGAAGTACCCCCCTACCCACCCGCGATCCCTGGCCCTGAATGCCAGCATTTCAAAATTATTGGCCTTTGAAATGCTGTCATTCCGTCTGGTGGAGACGCACAGTTTTAAAAACCTTATGTCGGTGGCTGTCCCACAGTACGTCGTGCCCAGCCGCCACTACTTTTCCAGGCAAGCCATCCCTTCCCTGCACAACCAAGTGGGGGAAAATATCAGGTGTGCACTGCGCAACGCCATCTGTGCCAAGGTCCACCTAACTACGGATACGTGGACCAGTAAGCACGGTCAGGGGCGTTATATCTCCCTAACGGCACACTGGGTAAATGCAGTGGCGGATGGGCCTGAGGCGGATAGCAATTTGGCGCATGTCCTTCCACCACCGAGGATTGCAGGGCGCTTCAGTTTGCCTCCTGTTCCTAACTCCTCCTACTCCGCTTCCTCATCCTCTACCGCCTCCTCATCCGGACAGCGTAACACCTTCACCAACAACTTCAGCACGGCCAGGGGTAAACGACAGCAGGCAGTTTTACAACTTGCCTGTTTGGGGGACAAACCACACACCGCGCAGGAGTTGTGGAGGAGCATGGAACAGCAGACAAATGAGTGGTTGCTGCCAGCGAGCCTCAAGCCCGGCCTGGTGGTGTGCGATAACGGGCGAAATCTCATAGCAGCTCTGGGCCTAGCCGGTTTGACGCACATCCCTTGCCTGGCGCATGTGCTGAATTTGGTGGTGCAGAGGTTCCTTAAAAACTACCCCGATATGTCAGAGCTGCTGCAGAAAGTGCGGGCCGTTTGTGCGCACTTTCGGCGTTCTCACCCTGCTGCTGCTCGCCTGGCAGCGCTGCAGCGTAACTTCGGCCTTCCCGCTCACCGCCTCATATGTGACGTGCCCACAAGGTGGAACTCCACCTTGCACATGCTGGAAAGACTGTGCGAGCAGCAGCAGGCCATAGTGGAGTTTCAGCTGCAGCACGCACGCGTGAGTCGCTCTGCGGAACAGCACCACTTCACCACCAATAACTGGGCCTCCATGCGAGACCTGTGTGCCTTGTTGCGCTGTTTTGAGTACTCCACCAACATGGCCAGTGGCAATGACGCCGTTCTCAGCTTAACTATCCCACTTCTATGCCTCCTTGAAAAAACAATTCGGGCGATGATGGAAGAGGATGTGGCACAGGATGAGGAGGAGGAGGAGGATGAAGAGGTAACATTTCCAAGGCTTTCAGGGCAGTCATTCGCAAGGGGCTCCGAGGGTGGGTTCCTGCACACGCAAACGCCAGGGACGCAATTGTCCAGCAGGGGCACAGTTCTGGAGGATGAGGAGGATGAGGAGGAGGAGGAGCTGGAGGAGGAGATGGAACCATGTTCACAGCAGGGTGGCACCCAGGCCAGCTCATGGCCATCACTGGTGCGTGGCTGGGGGGATACAGAGGACACGGACGATACACCTCCCACAGAGGACAGCCTTTCGTTGCCTCTGGGCAGCCTGGCACACATGAGCGATTACATGCTGCAGTGTCTCCACAACGACCGCCGAGTTGCCCACATTCTAACTTGTGCTGATTACTGGGTGGCCACGCTGCTGGATCCCCGTTACAAGGACAACGTACCGTCCTTAATTCACTCACTGGAGCGCGATCGCAAGATGCGCGAGTACAAGCGCACGCTGGTAGACGCCATGCTGCTGGCATTCCCATCTGACAGCGGGGCCACAGTGGAAGCACAAGGCAGAGGAGGAGGAGGAGGAGGTCGCCAACGCAACCAGGGCACCGCCAGCACCTCAGAAGGCAGGGTTAGCATGGCCGAAATGTGGAAAAGCTTTGTCAGCACGCCACAACAAACAGCAGCACCAGCAGCTCAGATGGAACGTCTTAGCAGGAGGCAGCATTTTACCAACATGGTGGAGCAGTATGTGTGCACACGCCTACATGTAGTGAATGACGGGTCTGCCCCCTTCAACTTCTGGGTCTCCAAATTGGGCACATGGCCTGAGCTTGCCCTTTACGCCTTGGAGGTGCTGGCGTGCCCTGCAGCCAGTGTATTATCTGAACGGGTATTTAGCACGGCTGGGGGCGTTATAACAGACAAGCGCAGCCGCCTGTCCAGAGACAATGTGGACAAGCTCACGTTCATTAAAATGAACCAGGCATGGATCCCACGGGACTTTTCCGTACCTTATGCAGAATAGCAATGGATACCGACCTTACCCACCCATTGTTCCATTTTTGCTCTTTCTCACTCTTTTGGGGTGTACCCTCATTTAAAATTTTTGAAAAGAAGCAGTGTTGGCTACCTCGTCCTCCTCCTCAGGGCCAGATTAATGTAGGGGCTATTGGAGCTGCAGCTCCAGGCCCCTACCTTTTATATAGGCCCCGGGTTGGCCATATTCACTGTTACCGCTCTTCTGTCACTTGTAAACACAGAAGTCTGGCTTCTATGCTCGCTTCCCCAGGCAGCACCCTCAGAACCTCCCCACACAGCGTGAAGGCCGGACAAGGAGGGACAGTTGGCGATGCATGGATGTGTTTATGGGCTTCAGAGACAGCATCCCATGTTGAATTAGGCATGCATGGCTGCACCCTTCCTCCTCTGGGTGCATGGCAAGGCACGGCCCTTAAGGCCCTTCAAAATCCTCAGCACCAAGCCCATGATGCTGTTAATCCGGCCCTGGTCCTCCTCCACCGCCGCTTCCACCTACACCGCCCATAGGTGTGCGCAGCCTATTGCATTAAGGTGTGCACCCCAAAGTTGAAATACACATGCATGTGTTTGCCAGCAGGGAGAGTAATGTATCGGGGCCATGTACCTGTAGGCAAGGAGAAATAGAGCAGAGCAGGTCCCAGGGAGATCTTTCCCATCTCCTCACTGGCAATGCTATGTGCCCTAGGTGATTAGGGTGTGCCCAGGCACACCCAGCACACCCTGTGCGCACGCCTATGTCACCGCCACATCCACCACCACCTCAACCTCCCTCCTACTCCATATGGGCCTCGTCCTTCAGAGATGAAGAAGAACATTGTTTTATTTTTCTGTTTTTTTTTGTTGTTTTAAGTTATTTCCCTATCCACATTTGTTTGCAGAGCACTTGCCATGCTCTTAATTACGTTTTGCTGCCATTTGCAGCACTCTAGCCCTTTCCTTTGGTGTTTTAGAGCCATTTTAGTGCCTTAAAGTTCGGGTCCCCATTGACTTCAATGGGGTTCGGTGTCCGGGAAAAGTTCGGTAAAAGTCCGGGACACGGACCCGGACTTTTTTTTAAAGTTCGGCCGAACCCGTCGAACACGGACATCTAGGTGTCCGCTCAACCCTACTCTTAACCTGAAAGCTACCACATGAACACATTGCATTATGTTTCCAGTCAACAGGAATGAAATGCAGATTTGCATGTAAAAGATAAGGTTGGAAAAAAACATGCTTGTTGCGGTAGGACATTTGTAAGCGGTGGGCCAGTTGTCAGTAAAGTATAATTTTCTCTCATTTGGACACATTAACATCTCAATTTTAATGACATGTATTCAGTTATAATGTCTTTATCCCTGCGGTTAGTGCAAAGGGAATGGCATTTTACTTGTGCAGATATATTTGATCGGACTTTAATTAAAAGGTAGCTGTGCAGTGAACGGAGTGATAGAAGAGACACAAGTCTATTTGGTTTGATTTCCTGTCATTCCGTACAATAGATTAGAGAGGCTGTGGCTTATCTGGAAAGCAACAAAGTAGCACATACACACGTACGCCGCCACTCAAATAAATGAGAACCTGTCTTTTTAAGGACACTGAATTGATTTAGCAAAGTTTAAACTAGCCATTGAGTGCAATGTAAACATGGGTTTTCTCCGTTAGTGAAATCGTTTTAGGTTGGTGCAGGACAGTAGTTGTAACAGGATATAAACATTTACATGGTTTATGGCTCAGGAGGGAAACTGAGCATGCAGACATTTTTTTCATTAATAAAAGGCAGGAACAGGCACTGCAATAAAATGTAGCCCGTCTCACTTCACTTTTCATTTGTCTTAGCTTATTCGTCAGAAGAAACTTGTACTATGGGAGAATGAAGGCTGGCATCACTAACTTTTTCTAAGGAAGCTAGTTTCCTGACCATCCATCTGATCTGATCTTTCTCACTGACTTTCCTCTGACTATCCTGATGTACATGCTCTTTGGAGGACAGTACTTCAGAAGTTATTGAAGTTAGCCACTTCTGGACCGGGAGATTTTCCTGCTTAATGACCAGGCCCTATTTTGCGATTCGGCACTGCGTTACTTTAATGGACAATTGCGTGGTCGTGCAACGCTGTACCCAAATAAAATTTATGTCCTTTTTTTCCCACAAATAGAGATTTCTTGTGGTGGTATTTGATCACCTGTGCGATTTTTATTTTTAGCGCTATAAACAAAAAAAGAGCGACAATTTTGAAAAAAAAAAAAAAAAAACGATATTTTTCACATTCTACTATATAACATTCCCAAAAAAAATTTAAAAATCAAAATTTTTTAACATGTTAGGCCAATTTTTTTTCTGCTACATATTTTTGGTATAAAGAAATTGCAATAAGTGTATTTTGATTGGTTTGCGCAAAAGTTATTGGGTCTACTAACTACGGGAAAGATTTATGTCATTTTTATTGTTTTTTTTACTAGTAATGGCGGCGATCTGCGATTTTTTGTGGGACTGCAACATTGCAGCAGACAGATCAGACCCCTAACTGACATTTTTGACACTTTTGGGGGGACCAGTGACATTACTACAGTACATCAGCCGACCATCCTTTTCTCTCAGCGGGGGGGGGGGGATCGCCGGTGTCAGGCGGCAATCAGAGCTGTCTGACACACGCACAGGCTTCTCAACTGACGAGCGAGGGCGGGAGTGCGTGCTCGCCCCCTAGCCTCCTGAAAGCGAGCGATGTAGAGCTACGTCGGTTTGCCCAGGAGCGGCTGCCTGCTGCAGTAAATCTGCGGCAGGCAGTCGTAAAGGGGTTAGGAACTAACTTTTTTAGAAGGAGGTCAAAATGAAAAGCCTTTGTGCCTCATTCAGGGAAGGAAATGCAGCAATTCCTGTGTGTTTCCCGCACCGCAAAGCAATCGCACAGTGTTATTGTAATCTGCTGTGGTGTCAATTAAAAGTTAACATCACCCCAAAAGAAAGTCACAAAACGCAGTTCTTTTGCCTGAACCTCATCATATGGGTGTTAACATCCATGTAATCCAGTTCTAGTGCGATGCAAAAAAAGCTGCCCATGCCCACACCTTTTTGTATTGGCTCAAATTGCACAGAATCACATGCCATTTGCACATTACTGCAATGTGATTCCTGTGCAAATCACATGCAATGCTCAGTGTGAGCCAGGGCTTAATCTGTTTGTAATACTTTTTACTTATATCTAGCACATTCATATCATCATTCACATTTTTTACACTGTGTATATATATATATATATATATATATAGATATAGATATATTATCCCCTATCTGCAAAATTCCTTATGTAAAAATAAAATATAAATGACAACTCTATGAACATAATAAAACAAAAACCTTATATTCAAAAAGTGCATAAAACTATAAACTATAAACTGCAATAAAATGCAAATACTGCAATATATCCAACATCAAATATACTGTATATGCAAAAAAACAAAGAATGTTCCTATGTGCAGAAAATTCTAAATAGATGAAATCAGCAGCATAAAAAATTTGACATTTATACACATAAAGTGCAAAATATCCTATATAAAAAAAATGTGCAAAAAAGTCCTAAATTTGGGCAAATCGCAAGCAAAGTCCACTCCACAGTGATATGCCTTCAGCCAACTTTTTAGGTCCTGTTCACACTTGAGCGTTTTTCAGCTCATAAAATGCTCATCTCTGAAGTTCCAAAACGCCCAACAAGCAAAATCCCATTGCTTTCAATGGCCCCTGTTCACATATGAGCGTTTTGTCACCTGAAGCAAAATGCCTGAAGCTCAAAGAAGTACATGAGCTTCTTTTTTGGCAGATTAAAAGTGTTTTTTATCAGATGTCAATGCCTGCCTCTAAACACCTGCAAAAAACGCCTGAGAAATGCCTGAAAACCTGACTGTAAAACACCCAAAAAAAATGCACAAAAAAACACCTGAAAACAATACGCTTAGGCTCCATTCACACCTGAGTGTATCGTTTTCAGGTGTTTGTTTGGGCGTTTTTTCAGGCATTTTTTCAGGCATTTTTTTGATGATGTTTGAAGGCAGGCAGTGATATCTGACCAAAAACGCTTTTAATTTTGCAAAAAAGAAGCTCGTGTAATTTTTTGAGCTTCAGGCGTTTTGCTTCAGGCAATAAAACTCTCATATGTGAACAGAGGCCTTGAAAATAATAGGATTTTGCTTGTTGGGCATTTTGAGACTTCAGAGATGAGCGTTTTACGAGCTGAAAAATGCTTAGGTGTGAACAGGGCCTTAGTGTACACCACACGATCCTCGCTGATCACACATTAATAGTATTTCACTCACCTATCCATGTTGACTTAAATGACGAAAGATGGTCAAACAGAGCATGTTGCATAATAACAACCCAATATGAATAGAACTCCTTGCAGCAAAAAGTAAACCATCATGAGAAAAGAAGATGCAAACATTCACTGGTTCCTTGTTAAAACAATTACTGCAGTAAAAAGCAATTTTTTTACCGTAAGGCATTCCCTGCGTTAAAGGAGAAGTTAACCTTTAGTAATTTGTTACTTGTTACACCCATATTCTGAGTAGAACATGTAACATGTTACTAAAGCACACTCCGACCTGATCCTCCATTGTCACAACAGGTGAGGATCCACCCACAAAGCTGCATCATTTGTTCATAGAGTTCTGTGAATTAACGAACTACAAGTACTGTCTGCCACTGCGGCTGACAGCTTGTAGTTCTCAATTAACTCCAAGGGCACTGGTGAGCACTCTGGTAGTTGACTGATCTTCCTGGACTTCATGAACTACCTGCCCATACAGGCAGTACAGGCAGGCAGCGGAACTAACAGTCTGCAGGAACCTGATATTGCAGCTGCATTCTGCTGACCACCGGTGCAATGCTCTGCAGGCTCCTAAGAAAAAAAATAATAAATGCCCATTTTTTTTTTTTACCTGCAAAAAAAAAAAAAACACTTGCCAACCAGGCCAATTCTGACACTTCCTTCCTACATGTAAAAATGGAAATTTTAATACTGGGGTGATGTCTGTAGCTGCTAACCACTGCCAACCGAGGACATCATATGACCACCTGTGGTTGGCAAGTGGCAAAGTAAACTTATCCTTTAAGGTAAAAAAAAAATGTCCCACTAGTTGTATTGCCCCCTCACCTCCCTTTATACTTAAATCCTATCCTGATCCAGCACTGTGCTCGTCTGCAGTGGCACTGGTCTGTCTCTCTCCTCGCAGGCACAGAGACAGTAGTGGGAGCCATTGGCTCCTGCTGCTGTCAATCAAATCCTGAGAGGAGGAATGCCATTGCACAGAGCAGATAAGTATACCAAGTTTATTATTTTAAAAAAAAACAATATTACCCTTTATAACCACTTTAAGCATTTTGAAAGGTACATTCCACCTCCCACTACCAATCGTACAAGTGGCAACTACATAATGACGTCACAAGGTCCTATCTCTGTCCAACATGTTTCGTCCAATCGACTTTGTCAGGAGCAACGCAACTTCATTAACCTTTTAGCTGGATATTGAGCAATTCTTCAAGCCTGGAGAAACGAGAAATAAACCTGTAAAATCTAAACACAGATAAAGAAGAGAATGAAAACCTAATTAAAGTGGATGTAAGTGTTTCTTGCTATTTACCTGCTTCCCCCAACTACAGTATTGGGTTGTGTGCACAGGAGTATTTTACAATACTGTGCAAGTCTTGCTTACAGATTTTTTTTTTACATCTTGTTTCAGATCTTTTCCTGCAAAGTTCTGTAATTTTATGTCAGGGTCAATTTACTTTCAATCTTTATTCTGTTTTTCCCTTTTTGTCTTGTATATTTTATTTTTTTATTTATTTTTTTATTTTTTTTGTATATTTACAATTTAGCTAGTTTAGGCTACCCATGTGGGGAAGGGGTTAAACTCTTCTCAGCTTTTACTGGGAATTCTTGGGCTCTTCTCTCTATCCTGAGTTATTATAAATGAGGGGGGGGGAGGCCCTAAGGAGAGGGCTTTTTGCCATGGCCTGAATGGGCACTGCTGACAGAGGCTGGAAGAACAATATAGGTTGCAGCTGCCAACAGAACTTTCCCTAAAGAGAGCCATACTTGGGATCAGGACTCTGAAGGACTCTTACTGGTTAGGTTATGAACTGTGTAGCCGTGTACAGTTAGAAAAAGACTGTATTGTTGCTGGATGCTGCTGTAATGATTGTTGACTCTCAGTAAAAGCTGCTAATCGTTTTATGCCTGGTCTGAAGGTACTGCAAAGGGGTTGCATGATGGTACATGGCATATTGAAAAAAGGCCTGTTACATACCTAAGGGGTGAAGGCGAAGACATGTAGTTACCAAGGACAGCTAGTGCTAAAGGAATGGCACATGGCAGCCGGACAACAGAAGGACAGTACCATCATGGATGATAGGTTCTCTAGTTAGTGAAGGGGATCTGTTCTCTGATTCCCTCTCTAGCAGTCTGTGCCCCAAATACCCAGGATGAAACCCATAATACGGAGACCTCACTGACCTAGCCGTAGGTAAGAAAGGAGTTAAAGAAGTTGAGTCATGCAAGCAGTAGCCCCACACTTGTTACATGGTGGGCCTGGTTCTGTCACTGGGAGTGAGGTGGCAGAGGAAGGCTGGACTGATGGAAAGGGACACAATACCTGCGGTGTCCCCCTGTAAATGCTACGTTCCAGGAGAGAAGGTGTACAGTTTCACAAGCTTACTGTAGAGCTACACCAGATGTACAGCTAACTTCTAAGTATTGGGTTTCCCCTTAATGTTGAGTTCACATGACCACGGCCTCGTCTGGTCTGGGGCATTAGTGAGCACATACACGAGGAGAGGTGAGGTACCCGCACATGCAGGGTGAGTAGGCCCCACCCACACACAGGGAACATTAAAGTAAAACATAAGGCAATGCTTTTTCTTTTGAATAAAGTAAGAGAGCATTATAGAGGTGGCAAATTCCGCGCTTATGGACAAGGAATTGGCTGCAGCCAACCTCAAAATATAGTCCAAAAAAGGACTATATCAGTAAAGTGTAGGGTGAGGTGAGGTGGGTGGCGCTGCCTTTAGGTGATAAATATGGAAAGAGGGGGGAGGAGTGTTTTCCTCGCACTGAACTGTGTATAGATATAATTATAAAGTGCTAATGTGCATATTCAAATGGTCAATAGCAATACAAAAAATATATATGCAATAAAAACCAATATAGGTGATATAGAAGAGAGAGATATAAATATAAAGTGCCAAAGTGGAGGTGACTATCTGGTTTATGTAGAAAAAACAGAACTTAAATAAAAGGTAAGTAAGCAAAAAATATAATAATAAAAAATATATTATATAAATATAGATAGAAAGTGCTACAGTGAATGTATACACATACAAGGTGCCAAGGTGTAACTATTGAAGTGATGAATAGGTAATATCAAATATAGGGTAAAAAAATCTATTAAAATATTTTTAAAATATTTTATGAGTGACTACATCACTCAAAATATTTTAATATATTTTTTTTTACCCTATATTTGATATCACCTATTCATCACTTCAAGAATTACACCTTGTATACATTTACTGTAGCACTTTCTATCTATATTTATATCATGTATTTTTTTATTATTATATTTTTTTGCTTACTTACCTTTTATTTAAGTTCTGGTTTTTCTACATAAACCAGATAGTCACCTCCACTTTTGGCATATATTTATATCTCTCTCTTCTATATCACCTATATTGGTTTTTATTGCATATATATTTTTTGTATTGCTATTGACCATTTGAAAATGCACATTAGCACTTTATAATTATATCTATACACAGTTCAGTGTGAGGAAAACACTCCTCCCCCCCTCTTTCCAAGAGAGCATTATAACCCACTATTTTTTGCCATCTGTGAGAGAGATTAAAGAGATTTCCCTTAATTTCCTGTCACATACCCTTTGAGCCCTTGACAACGTCTTGGTACGACGAAACGCGTCAGACAAGCCAGCCCATATGCAGTCATGCCTCTAGCCGCGGCCAACATGTATATATGCCTTGCATCAAGCAAATGGCATGTGAGTTTTTTTATCCATATTTCTTGTAATAAAACGTGCATACTTCACTATTGGAGCCCCATTTGTTTTTTGAGGGTATATCTATCCATCTTACTTGGAGCATGAATGCATGAGGATATGTTATCCATGATGAGTTTGCCGTGAGGAAGCTGGTGCCAATCTCTGAGTGGACCCTATTCGGTTTGATGGTTTTTCTATCCGGTTTTGATGGTGTTTGTAATCTATGCCCATTTTGACCTTCCTTCATCGGGGGTCTAATGTTCCGGTAAGGGAATTACTATTCTTGAGCACGGGGTTCTTCCAGGATTTGGGCCTTCACTAAGGTGTTGGGATTTTTATTTCATTTCATTTCTGATCCTCAGCACCTGGTTTCACGGACTCTATATGGACTTTTACTAGTTCTTTTATTTACTGGTGTATTGATGCAAATTGATGTACTGACATATTGATGTAAATCCAATGTTTTGGCGCTGTACCTTTTTCACTATTCTTTCCTGGTTTGATAACACCTTTGTATGAGCAGCCTCTTCTCTTTGCTTATCAAGAGCGGCTATCTCCCCTTATTTTTACATACCCCAAATGCAAAGGGTACATTTAGACATTTGTCTAAATTTCCCCTTTCCTGTGAAGCCCGATCTGCATTGGCATCGCACTTCAGAGACTACTTACAGGTGGTGAGGAAGTGATACCTTTTATCCCGCTTTTGCCGACAAATGCGATGCAACCGTTTGCTGCAATTCCCCATTTGCTTGAGTGTGTAGCATTTGGGGTCGGCAAGCACATTAGGTAAGCTTTACCACAGGTATAAAGCAAAGCATGGTGATTGCGGCATGTGAACACACCTGTTAACTGCCTATTGAAGCTTAAAGAGAAACTCCAGGATCCCCCTCCCCCAAAAAATAAATAAATAAAAGTCAGCAGTTACAAATACTGGTAATGTTGACTTTTAATATAAGGACACTTACCTGTCCAGGGATCCAGCGATGTCCTCACCCTATCAAATTGTTCAATCAGCTTTTGGTGCAGGAGTCGGCATCTCTAGTAAGGGAAATAGCAAATTAAGCTTGATTACCTACTCTGCATGCGTGAGTCATGTTGCACCTTGTAAATGGTCCTGTAGTCTTCTGGGATCTATGATGTGTTCCAGAAGACTGTGGGGAAAGGAGGGGAGGTGAACTTCCTGCTCAGATTGCAGCAGCGATCTGAGCCGGAAGTGGGAGCAGGTACCTGTTCCCCCCCTGCCCCAAAAAGTGACAAATGTGGCAGTGGAAAGGGGGGGGGGGTTGCAAACAAGAGGAGCTTCTCCTTTTAGGTGGCACTCTGCTTTAAGAGGGGAAAGTTGGTGGGCAACAAAAACACAGTTCATCCTCTCATTTTTGCTCCCCTAACCACAGGCCTAAATGAAGCCAAAGTGAGTTAAAAGCGGAGTTCCGGCCTATTTTGCAACTTTAGTGATTCCTGGAGTGCTCGTTATGCTGATCAACGATTGGGCATTTTCAATTTTTTTCGGGGGTCCCTTACCTTATTTTCAGGGCATTTTTGATTGTACTTTCTCCTTCTCCCTCCTGTGTGGCCATTGCATCCTGGGAGCTGTTTGTCATCACTCCCAGGAAGCTGGAATCAGGAAGAACTCCCAGAACACTCCCTGGAATCAGGAGGAAGGACACAGCAGATTACACTGTGGCTTTAGATGCCCACATCCAAGATGGCCATGCTCAGACAGCGTTTTTAAAAGTAAGATTATGACTAAAATCCAATACTGTACACCTTGTAAGTATGAGAATAGCAGTTCTGTTAAGGGTGATGGATTAGTATTATAGGGGTATTTTTAGTTAAAAAAGGTATTTGAGGCCGGAACTCCACTTTAAATCCTTCCAAAGTGAGGAAATCTCTAGTTATCACCAGGGCTACCAGAACCCCAGTGAAGGATTTCCCCTCCATCTCTGTTCTGGTGACAATCCAAAATTTGGGATTTTCTTTCAGAGATAAAGGTAAACAGCATAAGTAGAGAGGGCAAATCTCTCTAAGGCCCCGTTCACATCCTGTGATCTGGGGTAGGAGGCAGAATTGCTAAAAACACTGCATGCTTTTAGGTACCATTATCCTTCAATGGCTTCCAAAACATGCAATTCTGCTGCAATTGTTGAGTGCAAGTGTTTCTTTTCAAGTGAAAAATGCACATAAGGCAGCCCATTTAAGTGAATAGGCTGCCCTATGTAACATGCAGAATTGTGTGAAGATTGCAATGTCAAAATTGCATTGTGGGAACAAGCATGATGTAACCTGGGCCTAACAGAGGTAACAATAGCAATATAAATCTAACAGGTTTTCTAATCCCTCTCCACTCTTAGTTATATTTTATCAGGTGACTACAATAGGAATGAAAGCAAAATAATGACTGAATGGAGCTCCAAGTGTGGGTCTAAGTGCCGGTTCACATATGTGCGGCTGCGGCGATCGCATGTGATGTCGGAGCGCACTGCTCCTTCAGTACTTGCGATCGGCTGTGCGGTGCGAGTTCAGCCATACACTTTGTATGGCTAAATTCGCACTGCACCCGCAGCAAAGACACACAGGACCCTTTTTTGCAGCCGCATCAGGATCGGATCGCACAGTGGTTCACACTTGTGCGAACCGATCCTGTGCGAACTGTAAGATCGCACTGCGATATGCGATCAAACTGGGGGTGTCATTAACATTTCATTGACACCCCCAGCGTATCGCATATGGCAGTGTGAACTGCCAGGGGTGCGTTTGCGATGCGGGAACAGGCTGCGAGTTCGCAGCCTTCCCGCATCGCATAAGTGTGAACCGGCACTAAAGAAGGTATTTAAAGTGCAATAAAATATTTGCATTAATTTCATTTTCTCTGTCGCTCATTGACAGACGTAGTCTTCTTGATTCACAAGAACTGGGTTATGTTGTCTCCGCAGGAGCAGGACTAGGCAGAAAGAAAAAACGTTCTGGCTCCACCTTAGGGGCAGTCCCTGAGGGTATATCCTCCCTCTCTCTGCTACAAGGCATCAGTTTTTTTCTGTCTAGTCAGGAGTAAGGACCTAAGTTCCTTGCTGGGATCTTTTTGGTCCTGGCAAGATTTTTTCTTTAGAAAAAATATTTTTTAGGTAGTTTTCTCCAGTGTTTTTTCCTGTGAGATCTTCAAGCAAATACGCCGGACTGGGCGACACTAGTGGTCACCCCAGCCGGCCTACGAGCGCGCGCAGACCATTGCATTGCGCTTGGTCGGCCGCGACACATTCAAGTAAGTATGCGGGGCCGGGCGACGGGCTGGATGTTGAGATCCAGTGGTCACCCCGGTTTCTGCCTACGAGCGCGTGCAGACCAGAGCTCCGCGCTGGGTCGGCCGCGACGGAGTCCCATTGGAGGGACTGACCTTGCGAGTTAAAAGTCTCGCTTGGACGCCAGGAACCAGAGAGTCGAGGCGTCCGGAGTGGTCCACAACCCCCCACCCCGGTGGAGAGGGTATTGTGAAGAGAGGGTGCCTGTCGGTTCGGTATGGTGAGTAAACGTTCCCTTTTTTCCTCGTTATGAGGCAGTATGAATTATGGGCCCCTCCATACATGGTCAGTATATATCTGACACTAAAAGTCCCCCTTGTAAATACAGTATGTGTTTGGTGGGAAGTGGACTTGGTTTGAGAGCTAACACTCTACCCAGCAGACTGTAGTATTACAGCAGACATAGGAGGTATAATCCTACCTTAATTGTAGTGTACCTCCTGCAGATCGATAAACCGCCACTTAGCAGAGATGCAGGTGGATGTGCTGGGAAAAACGATTTTGGCAGTCCGCCGCCATTTTGCCGTAGACCGGGTGCATGAATGTCCTCAGGTCACGCCGGCCTCCATGTTTTTGGAGTCTATTGTCTCCCGTATGGGGGCGGCCATGTTTGATGAGCCCAGCTACCTCGTGTAGAGCTGGGAATGCCGGAAGGCATACACAGGGGGCGGAGCCACATCCTTCTACCCGGGAAAACGAACACAGCTCTTTCCAGTCTGTAAAAGACAGACGCTGACTGCATTTGGTTGGAAACTTCTCTGCATAGGGTGGTGAGCCTTGGGGGTCCCTCTCTCTCTCTGTGGGGATCGAGAAGCAGGTACTCTGAGGGGCGCTATTGCGCTAGGGGGAGACACATAAAAAAAAAAAGAGGTATTTTTTATTTATTTAAAAAAAAAAAAAAAAAGTTTTTTGTTTTTTTCTGGCAGAGGTGTCCTGAATTAACATGGACCCTGCCACTCATGTATCTCCACCGGATCCCCTTGAGGTGTCTGCAGGATCCTCCAGCACCCCACTGACGGTTGAATCATTGTCAGCTATTATGGAAACTTTTGTGTCCCGGGTGGAAGTGGCTTGTCAGGGACAGGGCGCAAGAAAGCGACCCCCGCCTAACCCCTTATTATCTGAAACTTCGGATTCAGAATCTGAGCCTATTTCTGCAGTTGCAGGTACTTCATCTGGGATTGGTGTCTCGGGTACTGTCTCTTCAGACAGTGAGGAGGATGTTTCGGCATCAGCCATAGCCCGAGAGGAAGCGTTGGTAAACGCACTCATTGTATCTGTTCAAGAAACCTTAAGATTACAGGGTATTCCGTCGGAAATAGCTGAAACTGAAATCCCTTTTGGGACTAAAAAACGCATCAAAGTGGCGAAGGTTTTTCCATTGCCCAAATGTTTTGGCAATCCAATCAAAGAAGAATGGAGTCTGCCAAAACGCACCTCTGCTATTTCTAAACGCATTAACAGGCGTTATCCATTTGAGGAAACCCTCATTAAGAAATGGACAGAACCACCTGTGGTGGATTCACCAATTGCTAGATTGAATAAAGCCACGGTTATTCCTTTAGAAGACGCTCCGTCTTTTAAAGATCCAGTGGATCGCAAGATAGAAGCTATGTCTCGCACCATGTTTTCCTTGATTGGATCAGCTTTCAGACCAATAATTGCTATTGGACTGGTTTCGCAGACTGTAACTGAATGGACCAAGTGGTTACGCCGGGACTTAGAAGAGGTCCCTCAGGCGGTATCAGATTTGTTGGAACAAATGATACAGGGGTTACAGTTTGTGTGTGATGCGGCGTTAGACGCCACTCCATTATTGGCGCGAGCATCAGTTTCAGCAGTGGTTCTCAGGCGTACACTGTGGCTAAAAGGTTGGTTAGCCGACCAAGGTTCCAAAAAAGCATTAGCTAATATCCCCTTTTTAGGAGAGCGTCTATTTGGAGCCAACTTAGATGAGATCATTAAGGATCTCACGGGTGGAAAGAGCACCTTTTTACCGCAAAATGTTAAGGGTAAAGGAACTCGTCAAAAACGAGGGCCTTCTTTCTCTGCTCACAAAAAGTTTTTTCGTCCCGCGGGTGAAAAAATTAAGTCCTCCAAAGCTCCTTCAGGAGGCCTCAGGGGATGTTGGTCGGGCAAGCAAAAGCCCGCCCCCTCCAGACCTGAAGATAAATCGTCCAAAGCCTGAAGGTGCGCCCCCACCCATAACTGGGGTGGGGGGACGTCTTCGCCGGTTCCCGGATCCATGGCTTTCCAGAATCCCGGACAAGTGGGTTTGCGAAGTCATAAGGTCAGGGTACAAGATCGAGTTTCGATCTCTCCCACCGGCGCGATTCTTCCCTTCCAATATCCGACTATCCCCGGATCGTTTAGAAGATCTGCGGAGAGCAGTCACGGATTTACTACAACAAGGAGTGGTAGTCCACGTTCCTTGGACAGAACGTTTTCAAGGGTTTTATTCAAACCTATTTACAATACCCAGGAAAGAGGGCAAAGTGCGTCCAATTCTGGACTTAAGGGCACTCAATTCCTTTCTCAACATAAGGAAATTCAAAATGGAATCCATTCGCACAGTAGCAGCCTTCCTGCATCCAGGGGATGTCCTAGCGTCCATAGACATCAAGGACGCCTATCTTCACATTCCCATTTTCGCAGGACATCAGCGGTTTCTACGCTTTTCCGTAGAAGAGAACCACTATCAGTTTGTGGCGTTACCTTTCGGTCTCGCCACGGCTCCTCGGGTCTTCACGAAGGTGTTGGCCCCAATGTTGGCACTACTGCGCCAAAGAGGCATATCGATTCTAGGTTACCTAGACGATCTCCTGCTTCATGCAGAGTCTCCTCAGACCCTGCTACAAAACATAGAAATTACTATAATTTCTTTACAGGAATTCGGGTGGCTGGTGAACCAGCAAAAGTCATTTCTGGTTCCCACCCAGAGGCTCGAATATCTGGGTCTAATTCTAGACACAGTCAGGTCAAGAGTTTTCCTTCCGGTAGGGAAACTCCGGAAGATTCAATCAGCAGTCCAGTTGTTACTATCCAACAGCCGGTCTTCTCTTCGAACTTGCATGAGGGTTCTGGGGTTGATGGTGGCTTCCTTCGAAGCAGTCCCATTTGCCCAGTCCCATACCCGAATTCTTCAGCAAGAGATTCTTCTCAGATGGAATCGGAATCCGGAATCCCTGGACAATCGGATCCGATTGAGCAAACAGACCAGAGAGTGTCTGGTCTGGTGGCTTCGGTCTCCGATGCTCAGCCAGGGAAAGTCATTTCTGCCAATATATTGGACGATAGTGACCACGGATGCCAGTCTATCCGGATGGGGAGGAATTCTCGGTCAGTTATCTGTCCAGGGACTTTGGTCCCTGGAAGAATCCAGGTTGCCGATAAATGTATTGGAACTGAGAGCGATCAGACTTTGTCTGATTCACTGGACCGAGCAGCTCCAGGGCAGCCCGGTTCGGATCCAGTCGTACAACGCCACGGCCGTGGCTTATGTCAATTACCAGGGGGGCACCAAGAGTGTCCGAGCGGCCAAAGAAGTGGCTTGCATTCTTCGCTGGGCGGAATGATTTGTTCCAGCTATCTCTGCGGTGTTCATTCCGGGGGTGGAGAATTGGCAGGCAGATTATCTCAGCCGTCAGACTCTGGATTAGGGGGAATGGTCCCTCCATCCAGAAATTTTCCACCAGTTGTGCCTACGGTGGGGCACCCCGGATGTGGATCTGTTGGCATCACGATTCAACAGGAAAGTACAGAGATCCGTGGCTCGCTCCCGCGATCCTCTAGCAGAGACCGCAGACGCACTGATCGCCCCGTGGGGGCAATACCAGCTAATGTATGCCTTCCCTCCTCTCGGGTTACTGCCAAGACTTCTTCGCAGGATAGAGGAGGAAGGAATTCCAGTAATCCTGGTAGCTCCGGACTGGCCTCGCCCGAGCTTGGTACGCCGACGTGGTCAGACTGGTGGCGGACGTCCCGTGGAGACTTCCTCTCAGGGAGGACCTACTGTCTCAGGGACCGATCTTCCATCCTGCTTTACGATCGCTGGCTTTAACGGCCTGGCTATTGAGACCCAGGTGCTGAAAGACAAGGGATTGTCCGCTTCAGTTATTCCTACTCTAGTTAAAGCAAGGAAAGTGACTTCCAGAAAGATTTATCATCGTACATGGAAGTCCTACATTGCATGGTGTGAACCTCTGGGGTTCCGTCTACGGTCTTATTCGGTTAGTCGAATATTAGCTTTTCTGCAACAAGGGGTTGAGCAGAAACTGGCCTTGAGCACTATCAAGGGTCAGGTCTCAGCATTAGCTATCTTCTTTCAGAAGCCTTTGGCTACTCATTCCTTGGTGCGGAATTTCATCCAGGGGGTGCGACATCTGGCTCCGCCAGTGCGCGCGCCGTTACCACCCTGGGATCTTAATTTAGTATTGTCGGTTCTTCAGAAACCTCCCTTTGAAGATATTAGGGAGATTCCTCTACCTACGTTGTCCCAGAAGGTGGCCTTCTTGGTGGCTATCACTTCTGCACGCAGGGTGTCAGAACTGGCCGCTTTATCTTGTCGTTCCCCATATCTGGTGGTTCATAGAGATAAGGTGGTTCTTCGTCCGAATCCATCCTTTCTACCAAAAGTGGTTTCAGAATTTCATCTGAATGAAGAAATTGTATTACCTTCCCTGTGTCCTAAGCCCAGTCATCCTCGGGAGTTTGCTTTACACTCCTTGGATGTGGTCCGGGCGATCAGGGTATACTTGAAAACGACAGACTCGTTTCGCAAGACGGATTCACTTTTTGTGAACCCGGATGGACCCAAAAAGGGGTTGCCTGCATCTGCCGCGACTATTTCCAAATGGATCAGACAGACGGTGGTACAGGCTTATTCTATTAAGGGTCGGGAGCCCCCATTCCCTGTTAAGGCGCACTCCACTCGGGCACTTAGTGCGTCATGGGCCTTTCGCCATCAGGCGTCAGTGGTCCAGGTGTGCAAGGCGGCTACCTGGTCGTCGGTGCATACCTTTACAAAACACTATAAAGTTGATGTAATGGCATCGTCTGATGCCTCGTTTGGCCGCAAGGTTTTGCAGGCCGCCATTTGAGGAGACCAGTGGTCTGCCTCGAGGGTTTTTTTCCGTTGGAAATTTTCATTTGAGTCTCATTCTTTGTTTATAATGAGCCTTTAAAACTTCTAGTTTGGCACCTGTTGGGCCTTCTAGATTGGATTTTGATTTCGGTCAATCCCACCCCTCATTTGTGGCACTGCTTCTGGATGTCCCAGTTCTTGTGAATCAAGAAGACTACGTCTGTCAATGAGCGACAGAGAAAATCGGATTTTTGTAAGATCTTACTGTAAAATCCTTTTCTCTTAGCTCATTGACAGACGTAGTACCCGCCCCTCTATCATTGAGTTGGGTTGGGTTAAATTCTCTGTTGCTGCTTTGTGACAGAACTGATGCCTTGTAGCAGAGAGAGGGAGGATATACCCTCAGGGACTGCCCCTAAGGTGGAGCCAGAACGTTTTTTCTTTCTGCCTAGTCCTGCTCCTGCGGAGACAACATAACCCAGTTCTTGTGAATCAAGAAGACTACGTCTGTCAATGAGCTAAGAGAAAAGGATTTTACGGTAAGATCTTACAAAAATCCGATTATTATCCTTTTGGTGCCTGAGTAAAGCTGGTATCGTGTTTACATACTATAAGACATAATCTAGTAAGAAGGAAAAAAACTGAAACATTCTGTAGTTTTAAACTAACACAAATTAGAAAAAAATTTCCCGTATTAATGGGAACAGGCTTTGTAAATAAAACATCCTGTTTCTTTCATCTCTATCTGCAATATGGAGACATAAGGTACAGCCAATTCATACAATAATTAGACACATCACCCCACAGATGTTAGAGCTGTGTAAAATTGGCCAGCAGCAGTACAGTTTTAATTAGGCACATTAGACATAATCAGCTTATTTTTGACTATTTTTTCCAAGGGAGTAGGGGGTGCAGTGACTGTATAGGGGGGTTTAGATGCACACTGTTTATACAGTGACATGCTGTGAACAAAGGAAGCTCTAAGAACAGACAGCAACAAGTGAATCCTCCTCTTTGAGCACCCCAAACTTAAAAAAGGCCTTGTCAATATAACATTAAAACAAGTATACAGTATTTGTAGCGGTTGACTTTTAGTTTTTCGGGAGGAGCCTTGAGCTCCTCTTTAAGATTTAGTAAGCCACCACTCGATAATAATGACAGAAATAGATCACAATCACCTTGGAGGTAAAATAATGAACTGTATTAAGGCAATGCAACTAAATGAGGCATAAATCAATGAACAGATAATTATAAAGACTTAAGAGCACTATAATGGATGAATGACTAACGGGCACTCAAAAGACTATAGCAAATTTAGATTTAATTATAACAAGTGCAACTAGAGTCTCTAGACTGCATCAGCTAACTCAGAAGAATAACAGGGTCCATGTGTGTACATTATGTATAGAAACCCAGCAGCAGATTAGAGTATGTGTTCTTAGTGTATGAGATACCCCACTAAGATGTTGTAAAGTACCTTGCGCCTTATAGTTAACATTGGCCAGCTTTCGGTGGGGCCTTCTTTAGGTGGTGCACTGATAGTGTTAGTGGAAAATGTAGATAAGAGTAAGAGCAGTCTCAATGGCATTAACTGGGTTTGCAGGGTTTCAGATGTGTAGTCCAGCTTACTATTCCTGGCAGGTGCCTAGGCTGGTCTCAAGGGCTTGGCAGTCCCCTGGTTCCAGAAGTGAGGTCCCAGATCCTCACTTAAGGTGCAGTCTCTCAGTTCCGGTCATGGAAACACAGCGTCTCTATCTCTCTCAAGCTCAGTCTTTGAGGCAGCTTAGTAGGCTCAAAAACAGGTATGTCCTAACTCCTTGGCTTCAACCTCTCAGATGCAGAGCACAAACCCCAACAACTGGGCAGTACCCTTCACTCTCCTCTCTGGAGTTTCCCTGATCTTTAACAATTTGCCCTGGGAAATTGTGAAGTTCTCCTCCTTCAGGCGCAGCACCTTGTGGGAATTGAAGCCCACAGCTTGTTAGCCTCCATTAACAAGTATGGTGCAGCATCCCTTTAAGAACTACAATTTTGACAATCCAAGGCTTCTGCACAGAAAGCCCTTTCTGATGTTTTCATTGGCACTCACTAACCTGCCCTCTGATTGGATCCAAACTGCACTGCCAGGAGGTAAGTAGGGAAAGCAGGCGCAAGGAGAATTTTACACAAAGCCTCAAATAGCAAGGAAGCTCAGGATAGTGGTCCTAATAAGTAAAACAAATACATGGAACAGTTAAAAAAAGTGAAGTGCAGACTGCTAACTGACCATAATTTCTTCCTTGCAGTTTGTCATCTGCCCTTATTCTCTCTATACAACGGCTTCCAATACACTGACACATGGCTGGTTCGAAGCTCATCCCTTTTAAGGTGTAGCAAAACAATACAAAACTAATAATTTAATACAAAATATGCAGGATTGCACTTAAAAAAGTGCTTGTTACTTTTCATTTGGAGATCTAGCTCTTCAAAATTCAGGTATTTGAGCATTTTGCGGCACTTGTCTTACGAGTATAAACTTCGTTAAATATCTGCCTCATTTTGTATCCAAGGAAACAGCTAATATTATGTTAATAAGTTTGGCAGTGCTTGCAGCCCACTACCCCCCAACTTTCTCCTTTTATAGACACAAAGAGTGGTGATCAAGCTCCTGCTGGAGGACTGGATAAGATGAATGAGTTGTATGTATTAATCCCATCAAACCTGGCTCTTTTTGTGGGTGGCAGATAGACTTTGAAATCTGGGATTCTTTCCCAGCAGGCTTTTTTCAGGCATTAGTATCTGTGAGCAAGAAGGGGAACAACCAGCGGGAGACCAGAAAAATAAATAAAGGATAATTTAGGTTGTAAATCAGTCTCTGGGGTAAAATTATAAAGCAAGATAATTACACATGTTAATAATGTTAAATTATTACGGCTAATGTAATTATAGAATTCAAACGGGCTATGAAATGTAGGCTAGAAAAATGCAGAAGGACGTTTGCAAATTTAAGTAAAACTATGACTTAATGCTATAGGTTTGTTTTTATCACATACCTACTGTTTTTCTTTTAAACCACCTCCTCAGTACCAGCATGTTACCCCTTTTTCTGGCCAGGCCCTTTTTCAGTTTTCAGTATTTTGATAGCGTGACTGACAACTACTCGGCCATGCAATAATGAACCGAAAATAATGGACGACCACCGTTCATCGGGAAGACACCCAGGACAGAGCCCAGCTTATGTAAACAAGGCAGAGCTCTGTCCTTTCAGTGGGGAAGTAATGGATTTTCTTTCCCCCCAAAGCAGGGAATAAAATGCATGACTTCCCTTAGTAAAGCACAACACACAGTACATTAAAACACTGTTTAGGCACACATTTAACCCTTTGATCTCCCTAGATCTTTAATCCCTTCCCAGCCAGTGTCATTAATACAGTGACAGTGCATATTTTTAGCACCGATCACTGTATTAGTGTCACTGGTTCCCAAAAAGTGTCATTTAGTGTCCGATTGGCCGCCGCAATATCGCAGTCCTGCTATAAGATGCTGATTGCCCCTATAACTAGTAAAAAAAACAAATAAATAGAATTTACTGTATATATACCATTGTTTGTAGATGCTGTTACCTTTGCGCAAACCAATCAATATCTACTTATTGGGATTTTTTTTACCAAAAACATGTAGTTGAATACATAGTGGCCTAAATGTATGAAGAAATTTAGTTTTGTTACTTTATTGGATATGTTTCATAGCAGAAAGTAAAAAAAAATGTTTTTTTTTTTTAAAAAGCATAAAAAAGAAAGTGGTACATAGAAGGGGAGGTATGTTCTCAGTCCATAAGAGATCTTAAGGATAGGTATCCAAGCACTAGGGCAGGCTTTATCTCAGGAGCAGAAGTAGGCTCTATAAACAGGCAAAACATAAGAAAAGAGAAGCGCCTCTGAGTGCAGACAGCATGAGGTGTTTATTAGAAATCACAATAACAAGGGGCAACTAACATGGAGTAGGATAAAAACAGGCTCGTCATGCAGGAATGTTAGCACTGGATGTCTGTGCAGCAGGCCACCAGGGTCCGCTGCCCATATGGAAGCTGGGTGGGAGGTATTCCGGGAGAAGCCGATCAGCAGTGATGGCGCCGGAACACAGCACGGTCCGCAGTGCTTTTGGAGTGACGTCACCGGAGCAGGGGATCGCGGCTTGTTTCCGAGTCTGCGCTATGCCGGTCCTGGGCATGCACACTACTTCCCACTACTTTGTCAGGCTAATGAACGGGGAAGGTGGAGCCATACATATAGGGGAGCAATAGAGGACATGGGATCCTGGTGCAATTATGTGAGAAGAAGATATAACTATTGAGGATATGGGGAGGAAAACATACCCTTGTCTGTAGAATGCTAAAAACCTTGTTAGTTTTTTGTATTTTTAAATGGATTACAATGGCCGGTCGTAAGGGGGTAACATGGTCCCACAATATGTCCCATGACTAACCTCTAAATGCTTGAAGACATCACTGGAATTAGCAAACATCTGTGTTCATGAGTCTACCATACAACACCGCAGAGAAAGTCACTGCTCTCCAATAAAAAAAAAAAAAAAAACTTGACTGCATGTCTGAAGTTTGCCAAAGAGCACCTTGGCAAACCTCAGCACTACTGGCAAAATGTTTTGTGGGCTGATGAAACAAAAGTTGAATTTGTTCAGGACGAATTCTTAGCGCTATATAAGGTGCACAGCTTACCAGCATAAAACCATCATCTTAATGGTGAAAAATCTCTTATGGAACAATGTCAGGGTGGCTGTCTGCCAGCTAATGCTTAGTAGAATTTGGGTAATGAAGCAGGACAAGAACCCAAAGCATCAAAAAAAACCTACTACACACTGGCATCAGAAAATGGAGTGGCCCACCCAGAGCCCAGTCCTAGTCCCCATAGGGATGCTGTAGAATGACCTCAAGAGAGACACCTAACTCACACCAGACATCCTACAATTGTGTCTGAGCTGAAGCAGTTTTGTAAAGAGGAATAGTAAAAAATTATTCCTGAACGTTGTGCAGGTGTGATCTGGAGCCCCCGAAAGCACCTGCTTGAAGTTATTGCTGCTAAAGGAGGTTCGAATAGCCATTAAAGTGTCATTAAACTTACATCATTAAAAACTAACAATAAATAGTGTATTACATGCTGTTTATACTACCTGGTTAATAATGCTGTACTCTGTCTCCCCCCTTCTGCCTATGTCCCCATTTCAGTTGGATATTTTGCAGACCAGTGTTAGCCGCTAGTGCACATGCACAGTTTTCAGTGTATTTTATAACCTGAGCATTTCCTCCCTGAGCAGCCCATGTGACTAGAGTGACACATGTGGGTGTATACCAGTGATGGTGAACCTTGACACCCCAGATGTTTCCAAACTACATTTCCCATGATGCTCATGCACTCTGCCTTGTAGTTGAGCATCATGGGAAATGTAGTTCTAAAACATCTGGGGTGCCAAGGTTTGCCATCACTGGTGTATACACAGTGATAAATGAAAGCCCACACCCTCCTTCCTCCTCCATGTCCAATACCCAGCTAAACACAATGGGGGGGGGGAAACTACATCTTCATTGATGGCGGATTGACCAACCCCCCCCCCCCCCCCCCCCCCCCCGTTATTCTAAGACACAGCCTGCACTATGCCCACACCATGGTTTTTTTTTTTTTTTTTTTCAAAAGAATAAAAAAGATTGAATTTCAAATATATATTTGTATGACTTCTTAAAACCGTTTATTAATACAAATGATTTACTTTTACTTCGTATCCCAGAAACTGTTTTTTTTTTCTGAACATATGACCAGTAGCAGAGGACTAGAAGCTCCCCCTGCTGATGTTTCTCTGCAGACAGCCTGGGAAAAATCTGGGTCATGTGACAGGTGTAGATCTATTAGGAAACAAGGTACTTTTTATATTAAAATAATTACAGTGCCATTATCCATATTTAGAAAGAGAAGGGTAAATTAAACAGTGTTTAGTATCACTTTAACTCCAAAGGTTCACTTACTTTTTCCTCCAGCACTGCAGATGTTTAACTACTGTACTTCTGGATCGGAAAGGATTTGCCCCCTTAATGATCAAGCCACTTTTTGTGATTCAGCGCTGCGTTACTTTAATGGACAATTGCGCGACCGTACGACTCTGTACCAAAATAGAATTGATGTCCTTTTTTTCCCCATAAACAGAGCTTTCTTTTGGTGATATTTGATCACCTGTGCAATTTTTATTTTTTTTGCGCTATAAACAAAAAAAGAGCGACAATTCTGAAAAACAAACAATATTTTTCACTTTCCGTAATATAACACCCCCCCCCCCCCCAAAAAAAAATAAAAATCTATTTTTTTTCATCCTTTTAGGCCAATTTGTATTCTGCTACATATTTTTGGTAAAAAAATCCCAATGAGCATATTTTGATTGGTTTGCGCAAAAGTTATCGCATCTAAAAACTAGGGGAAAGATTTATGTCATTTTTATTTATTTATTATTTTGCTAGTAATGGTGGCGATCTGCGATTTTTAGTGGGACTGCAACATTGCGGCAGACAGATCGGACCTCTAACTGACATTTTTGACACTTTTGGGGGGACCAAGGACATTACTACAGTAATCAGTGCCAACAATATGCACTGTTACTGTACTAATGACACTGGCAGGGAAGGGGTTAAGCTAGGGGTGATCAAAGGGTTATATGTGAGCCTAGGGGATGTTTTCTAACTGTATGTGGGAGGGACTTGTGAAATGGACACAGAGACCTGTGATCCTTTATAGGATTTTTATCCTATCCTATATAGGATTTAATGGCTGGCAAAATCCAAGTATACTACTGTATGTCCACAGCCACTCCTTTGTCTAAGTTTTTGCTTACTTCCTCACAAAACGTAATCAGATTTGTTTCACCACTTCTGTCTTTCATAAATCCATGCTAACTATTGCATAACTGCTTCCTGCAAAATCACATACCTGTACGTCATTTTGTGGAAGTGGTTGTACCAGGGTGATGACTTCGGCTAGAGGCATCACCCTGGTAGAGTTTTGTAGAGCGGATGGTCAGCTTTCATGTGATAACAACTGATTAACTGACAAACAGTGCTGTGATTTATTGTTGCTATACACACGTATTTTTACAGGTGCTGTACAGGGTTCCAAAAAAAAAAGTAAATAGAATAAAAAAAAAAACTTTCTAACAAAATCCTAGCCGTGTCCCAGCGCTAACTATACAAACTGCAATCCCTACTATCAGGCTGAACAAGCCTAATGCTTGTCAGTCTCTGCATATGCCACTACCCAAGATTTTTACTGACCTTAGCAACTCTACCAAACAGGACTTGTCTGGTCCCCAGGTATGAGAGCACTGGTTGTCTGTCTCAGGTGGGTATAAATCAACCTAGGGGAGAGGACCAACACCTGAACTGGACAGTGGCTCAGGGATCCCTAAAGTGGGGTACACACTAGTAGAAAATCTGCCGAAAAATTCCCGTCCGAGGTAAAATCGTACGATTTTCGGCTAGTGTGTACACAACTTTCAGCAGCCGATGTCGACATTTTCAACGAAAAAAAACGGAGGGACAAACACCAAAAGTTTTATCGTCCGTCTCCAGCACGACCAATTTTCGCTTAATGTATATGCAGTACGTCTGCAAAAAATCAGATATGAAAGACCACGCATGAACATTATGCACTGTCAACTAGAAACGGTTTTGACTGCTGAGCATGAGAGAGAAAAAATATTTTGTCCGATTTTAGTCAAGTGTGTACGAGCCTTAAGGCCACTTATGGACAAGAAGCACTTGTGCAACTTGCCCTGTGACTTGGGACTTCAAAGTCACATGACTAGTCATACTCCATGATTTCCAATAAGTACCATTCATATTTGTGCGACTTCAAGTCGCAACAACTTCAAAGTAGTCCCTGCACTACTTTGGTCCGACTTTGATGCGTTTTGAGGTCCATTACACAGGCATTGCTTCAAGTCCAGTCAAACTTGCAGCAAAATCGTGTGACTTTTTAGGTCGCAAAAGTGTGAAAGGGGCCTAAATGTGTATGAGAGGAGCCTGGAAGATTTGCAAACCCCAAACAAGAGTTTTCCTGGCTTTCTATGGGACACACTGCTACAAGACTAAAGCCCGTACACACGTACCAATTGTCGGCCATAAATATTCGGCCGCTGACCGATCGGCCGATTGTAGGCTTGTTAGTATGATGCTTCCGACAGCCGACAGCGCATTTTCGGCCGAACAGAATCTGTCTTGCAGACTTTAAAATTTTTGTTGGCCGTCACCAGAACGGCTGATTGTTCACCAGTCAGTACAGAATTCGGCCGACAATCAGCAGATTTGTAAGACTGGGCATGCTCAGAAAAGAAAAAAGACACGGAAAGTTAACCATCACATGACATCACTTCTGCAGTCGGCTGTTGTTGGCCGACAAAATTCGTGTGCAGTCTTTTGCACTTTTCAGCCGACAGGACAGCCCTGGACAAAAGACGGACGATCGTTTGGCCGACGATCGCTACGTGTGTACGGGGCTTTACTTTAAGTGTAGCATCGCACCACTTTCAATCACATAGCTAAATTTAGGGGGAGTGCTGCATATTCACTACTTTAACTCAGCATACTTGCGGTAACACATAAGTATGTGAGTAGCATCCATCATTTACATAGAGTTTAATAGTAGACACAGGTAGAGCAGAAGTATCCACAAAATCACAGTTATGACAGGAGGTGTGAGGACACAGAGTGGCATGAGGGCCAATGTAGTGGGCAGTGTCAGCTGTTGGTTGCAGGATACAGATAACTTTGGATTACCAGACAGGGACCAGAAACTAGAACATTGGTTACACTCAGTCAGCAGACAGGAATGAAGACCGGACGCAAACCAAAGGGTCATCAACAGCTGGGCAGCAAGATGCAGCACATCTCCAAGAGGCAGAGGCAGGATACAAGCCAGCATCAGTTCACAGCTGGGCAGCAAAGAACAGGAATGTAAGGCAGAAGCAGAGTTGGCATATGAGTTGAGGTCACAACAGATAGGCAGGAATTCAGAGAAAGGTCAGAGACAATTCGGGTTGTACATGGGAGGGCAAATATAGCAGGTCAGGGCACAGGTAAAGCAGGAACTAGCTGAAGACCACTCAACAATCTGTTAATGCCACAATCCAGCTTAAATATACTGTTTGGTGCCAGTGGCAAGAGTGCACACGCGCTGCTTAGCGTGCATGCGTGCTAATACACATCTTGCAATAAGCCTTTGTTCGGAATTATGAGCATGCAAAAGTCTTTTTGTTCTGATATGTACTGCCCTTTTTTTACAGTAATTTTTATGAGAGCGAATACATACCTAGAAGTGTAAGACATTACTTAATATGCAAGCTATACTTATGCTAATTCAACTTTAGTCATTATAATAGGCTTGCACTGTCTCAATGGTAAAACATTATTGTACACAATTTCAAATCTGAGTTTCATCTACTTAGTATTAAATACAAAATGTAAGTGTTGTACTTAGTTTAATACCACAGTATTTTACTAAAGCAGACTTCTACTAGTGCTGGTTTAAAGTGCAGGGCATACAGGATATATCTGATGTAGTTTTGTCTTGTGCATACATGGAGCCTGTTCACTCTTCATGAAATGACTTTTTTATGCTGTAGCTCAGTGATTTTGCCTTCATAGCCCTGCACGTTCCTTTGGCTAGAGTGGAAGAGTTGAGAGCAAATTCAGAGCTTCCTCAGCTGCTCCTTACTGTCACGCTCAGGCACTCTCACCCATTAGTGCTTCCTCGGGCATTTAATTGACCAATCCTACTCAAAGGAGTTTGTTCTGGGGGAAAATTGGAAAAACTGCCGTTACATTAGGAGGTACACTATGTTGAACGCCACTGGAACAAGTTGTAATGCTCCAAAGAGTTTTTTGGCTGTTATAAGCACGGCACTGGCTCATTTTGATCAAACTATTTTTTAAAGAGGACTTTAAGAACAAACTGACCTTCAAACTTTCCTGCTTTGTTGTCATTGTTCACAGAAAGGTCTTGATGTCATAACCTTTTTAGAATGCTAATATCCCATATCCGCATCACTACAGCTTCTTATGCAAAGCATAGAACCATACACAGGAGTCACTTCCCCAGAATGACCTATGGTCTAATGTTGTACCACAGCCAGATATGCTCACAGGTACAAATTGAAATGCCAGGAGCCCAGTTAAAGTGGAGTTCCACCCATTTTAGTAACTTTAGATGTATGTAATCCCCTTTAAAACAAAATTTAACAATGGAAACTTTTTTTTTTGCTAGTGAATACCTTATTTTCTTGTTTATTCATCCTCTCCTCACTTCCGGGTCCGATCGGCGATTCCGTCATTCGGCGATTCGCAGGGGGTGCTGGGATGTATTCCATGGCATGAAATCTCGCATTATCACACAGGAGCTGAGCTGTACTGTATGTATTGAGGCCCTGCTTTGCCCTGCCTCCACCCTGCCTCCTCTCAGTGAGCTGTACTGTATGTATTGTATTGAGGCCGTACTCTGCCCCGCCTCCACCCCGCCTACTCTAAGTGAGCTCAGTGAGGATAACGGAATTTTTGTAAAATCTTACCTGTAAAATTCCTTTCTCTGAGTCCTCCGACAGTCGCCGCCCACTTCATATTCATCACCAATGGGGTTATGTCCTTTATTCCGTAGGAGTAGCTAGGCAATAGAATATGTTAGTACAAAGACTTTTAACATATCCCACCCCCAGGGGATGGTCCCCTCAGTACATAACCCTCCACTTCCTGTATCCAACTCAGTTTCAGTGGAATAGCAGTAGAGAGTACATCAAAACCCCAAAAGAGGGGCGGGGGCGGCGACTGTCGGAGGACTCAGAGAAAGGAATTTTACAGGTAAGATTTTACAAAAATTCCGTTTTCTCTTACGTCCTCCGACAGTCGCCGCCCACTTCATATTCATCACCAATGGGGATGTCCCAAAGCAGTGTAAACATGAGGGGTGGGAAGAACACAGCCGCGCCCAAGGCAACGCCGTCTCCCCATCAGAGAAAGGAACCTTACCAAAGGAAGGAAACCAGTTGGGCATAAGAACAAAACACTCGCTCAACAGGAGCAAGAAAACCCAGGGAAAAAACAAAAATCCCAAAAAGCCAAAGAACCCGTAACAAGGGCTCTAGGAAACTGCCGCACTAAGAACCTTGCGGCCAAAGGAAGCATCAGCCGATGCCTGAACATCTACTCTGTAGAATATCGTGAAAGTGTGTACGGTCGACCAAGTCGCCGCCTCACACACCTGGGCCACAGAGGCCCCATGACGACAGGCCCAAGACGTACTCAGAGATCTGGTAGAGTGCGCCTTCACAGGTACAGGGGGAACTTTCCCCCTCAAAGCATAGGCCTGATCAATGGTCCGTCTGATCCATTTGGCGATTGTAGAAGCCGACGCCGCCATGCCCTTCCGAAGACCTCCCGGAAGGACAAACAAGGCATCCAACTTGCGAGAAGACTCAGTCGATGTGAAATAGACTCTAATCGCCCGGACAACATCCAAGGAGTGAAGCAACACCTCCGTCGGATGCTTCGGCTTCGCGCAAAGCGAAGGTTTGACAATGTCCACATTGAGATGAAAGTCCGAAACCCTTTTTGGAAGAAAAGAAGGGTTAGGTCGCAAGACCACCTTGTCCAAATGCACAACCAGACACGGAGACTTGCAGGACAAGGCTGCCGGCCCCGACACTCGACGAGTCGAGGTGATAGCCACCAAAAAGGCGACCTTCTTGGATAACAAAGACAGCGAGATCTCCCTGAACCTTTCAAAAGGAGCACGCTGCAATACTGATAGAACTAGATTCAAGTCCCAAGGGGTAAGAGGGTCCCTCCTAGGAGGGATCAGATGACGTACCCCCCGCACAAAAGTGCTAACCAAAGAATCAGATGCCACAGGCCGTCGAAAAAGAACGGCCAAAGCAGACACCTGACCCTTGATCGTGGCCAGCGCCAGACGCTGGTCAACACCCATCTGAAGGAAGGGCAACACCCTAGACACCGAATAAGTGTCAGGAGAGAAACCCCTGGATTCGCACCAGGCAAAATACGCCTTCCAAGTACGGTAATAAACCTTCCCCGAGGAAGACTTCCTCGCATTTATTAAGGTGTGAATGAACTCAGGGGAAAGACCCCTGTTCTGCAGGACCTCGGTTTTAACAGCCAGGCCGTCAAGGCCAGCGACTGTAAAGCAGGATGGAAGATCGGTCCTTGCGACAGAAGATCTTCTCCAAGAGGCAGACGCCACGGGGCGTCGATTGCCAGATTTACGAGGTCTGCGTCCCAGGACCGGCGAGGCCAGTCCGGTGCCACAAGAATCACCGTGGTCGGTTCCGCGAAGGAACCTGGACAGCAATTGAATCGGCGGGAACGCATACATCAGTTGGTACTGATGCCACGGGGCAACCAACGCGTCCGACGCGTCTGCCCGAGGATCGCACGTCCTTGCCACGAACCGTGGTACTTTGTAGTTCAGACGAGACGCGAACAGGTCTACCTCCGGAAGACCCCACCTCGCGCACAACATCTGGAAGACAGCCGGGTGAAGGGACCATTCTCCCTGGTCCAGGGTTCGACGGCTCAGATAATCCGCCTGCCAAATTTTCACCCCCGGAATGTGACCTGCCGATATTGCCGGGACATGCGTCTCGGCCCAAGACAGAATCGCGGCCACTTCTCGAGCCGCCCGGGCACTCCTGGTGCCCCCTTGGTGATTGATGTAAGCCACCCCTGTGGCATTGTCTGTCTGCACCCGAACCGGGTAGCCGTGAAGATTGTCCGTCCAACGACGAAGACAGAGGAGTATCGCTCGCAGTTCCAGAACGTTGATCGGAAGGGAGGATTCCTCCGTCGACCAAACACCCTGGGTGGACAGAACGCCCAGAACACCACCCCAGCCCGACAGGCTGGCGTCCGTGGTGATCACCGTCCACGAAAGGGGACGAAAAGACTTGCCCCCCGATACTGAGGGGGATAGAAGCCACCACAGAAGATCCCTTCTGGTCTGAGAACTCAATGACATCTGGAGATCCAGAGACTGCGGACGCCCGTCCCACTTGGACAATATCTCCGCTTGGAGATCCCGTGTGTGAAACTGGGCGAAGGGAAATCGCCTCGAAAGCCGAGACCATCAATCCCAGACACCGCATGCACGTCCGAATGGACGAAGATGGAACGTCCCTGAGGGACCTGACTGCCTCCTGAAGAGCTGCGAGTTTTTCTTCCGGCAGGAAGACCTACGCCTGGACAGAGTCCAGAATCATACCCAGGTAAGAAATCCGAACCGATGGGCACAATGTCGACTTTGGAAAATTGATCGTCCAACCAAACTCCTGCAGAGTCTGCAACGTGACGGACAGATCCTTCTCCAGACTCTGGCTGGTCGCAGACCGAACCAGAATATCGTCCAGATACCCCAGAACCGAAATGCCCTGGGCCCTCAACAAAGCCAGAACCGGTGCCAGCACTTTGGTGAACACCCTTGGAGCCGAGGCGAGACCAAAAGGCAACGCCACAAATCGGTAATGATCTTCCGCTATGGTGAATCGAAGGTACCTCTGGTGACCCTCGAAAATCGGGATGTGAAGATACGCATCTTGCAAGTCGATGGAAGCCATGAACTCCCCCGGAACCAGGGCAGCCACCACCGACCGCAGGGATTCCATGCGGAACTTGCGCACCCGCACAAGGCGGTTCAGCGCCTTCAAGTCCAGAATCGGACGCACCTTGCCCTCCTTCCTGGGCACGGTGAGCAGATTGGAATAGAACCCCCGAAATCTGTCCCGATGAGGCACCGGGACCACCACTCCCTGAGCCCTCAGGTCCTGCACCGCTAGATGCAGGTCCCGCAAACGCTCCGGGGATAACAGAAGACTTGAGGGAAAAAATCTGCTCTCCGGCCGAGAGAGAAACTCGATCTAGTGGCCAGATCGAACGATTTCCTGTGAAGTGGGTGAGGGCGCCCCTTCAGGCCGCACTGTTGTGGGCCGCAGAACCGGATTGGCCGGACTTTTGCTTACCTGCCCACGGCTTCTTGCGGGAGCCTTGACCCTTGGACGGCTTGTCCCAAAATGTGACCGAAAGGCACGAAAGGACCCCTGAGGGGGCCGAAAGAAAGCATTCTGTTTTCCAGGAGCCGTCTTAGTCTAGTGGGATTGAGGTAAGAGCGTGCTCTTACCCCCCATGACCCCTTTAATTAGGGCATCCAGGGATTCGCCAAAAAGGCGAGAACCATCAAACGGCAGATTGGCCAAGGTCTTACGTGAAGATTGATCCACAGACCAACACTCCAACCAAACCAGGCGGCGAGATAACACCGCCACACTGTGTACACGTGCAGCCAACGGAACCATATCCAGGTCCGCATCACACAAATACATGACACCCTGGTGGATTTGATCCACCATATCCAAAGTCGCCTGGGGGGCAGAATCAGCCACCAGGACACGCCTAAGCACCTGCGTCCAGTTCGCGACCGCCTGGGCCGCCATAAGTGAAGCAATAAAGCTTTCAACATAGAACCCATAATAGAATAGGTACGATGGGCAAAGGACTCCATCCTCTTGTCCGTGGCATCCCGGAACACCGGGGTGTCTGCAGCAGGAATCGCAGTGGACTTGTTCAAAACTGCTAACGCCTGGTCCACCGGAGGTGGGACACACCAACGCCCATCAGTAGCGGGCGCAAAAGGATAGCGCAGCTTAAACCTACTTGGTACAGCAAAAGGTTTGCGTATATTACGCCATCGTTCTTTCACAGCGCGCTGAAAATCATCAGTGCATGGAAACATCTGCGATGATATGCGCCTTTTCTGCGTCCCATAAGCCGCCAAGGCAGCTGGAGGACATGTTTCCTCCTCCAAACGCAGAGTTTGCTTCATAGAAGCAACCAATTCATCCATGAGCGCAAGCTCTTCAGACGAGCCAGGGGGAGAATTATCAACCCCCTCTACCTCAGCCTCCATTACTGACCCTATAAGGTCCCGGGAGGAACGAGACCCCGATAAGGAGATCTCTGCCCCAGCAGCCCCAGTACCATCACCCTCTTGAAACAGAGGAAATTGAAAACTCTGGGCCTTTTAGAGGATTAAGCAACCACCAGCATTTGCACCTGAGTCGCAAGGCTAGCCACAATCGCAGCCAAATCCCCCCCCCCCCGGGGGGGGAAACCGCAGTCCCCTGGCTTCCCCCTAAATTGGCAGGAAACTAGTATTCCTGAAAAACCATGCCCTTGTAGCAGCAAAAATAAATGGGTGACCGCCCCTTTAAGAGAGCGCTGCGATCGTAGCCCACTCACACTAAGCATCCCACACAAGGGACCCCCACAGGGACAAGTATACCAAGGCAGGATACAGGGAATAAAAAGAAATGAACCTGGAGAGATCGGTGCTGCTGCTGCTGCCTGCGGTGCTCCTGAAGGAAAGGAAATGCTGGCATACAGGGCGCTCTATGAAAGCCTATGGAGGCTACAAGAAAATGGCTGCCATGCATGTAAAACATGCGGCCGGAGCGATCGCAGTCAAAATGGCGCCGTTTGGCGCCGAAACCGCCGCTCCCACACCCCATGAGGGAGAAGTAAAACACACCATCTGCCCAAAAAAGGAACATGGTAAACCGCCGCAGCGGCGCTGTAATGTGCCCCAAGCATGAGAAACTCAAGCCCCACAGCACACAGCCGTTCACACAGACAGAAAACTGACACAGAGTGCAGCCAGCCCCCCCTCCTGCAGCCCACAGCTTGCAATGTGAGAGATAGGGAAAACGTAATAGTGTGAACACAGGGCAAGGTACACAGTCCCAGACTGACACCCCCCAGACAGACAGGTCCCCACATAAATGCACTTACCTCTCACATGGCGTGGGGGACCCGCACAGGCGAACAAACCGCTGCACATGAGGCAGGGAGAGTCGCATCCAGGACGCATCAGAAGGTGGGTTGAGAAACCGCACAGCGTCCAGTGAGGTAGCCACCTCACCTAGCATCCCTGCACGGAACAGGGATGGGTCGTTCAGATAACTCAGGAGCGATACCTGACTGAACACTCGATGGCGGGCTGAGAAGCCACTGACCCACAACCTGCTACCAGGGGGGTCAGCCCGAGACGCAGCCCGCATGATCCTCTTCATCAGAAGAACTAACTAACGCTGGTAAAATAACAGCTAACAAGAAAGAGAGAAAAAACTCAAATAAAATCCAAAGAAAGGAAAGAGAGCTGAGACAAGGTGCCCCAGCACAGAAACTTCCAGCTACTCCTGACAGCTAGACAAATGAAACTGAGTTGGATACAGGAAGTGGAGGGTTATGTACTGAGGGGACCACCCCCTGGGGGTGGGATATGTTAAAAGTCTTTGTACTAACATATTCTATTGCCTAGCTACTCCTACGGAATAAAGGACATAACCCCATTGGTGATGAATATGAAGTGGGCGGCGACTGTCGGAGGACGTAAGAGAAATAATGCTTTCAGTCCTCGCTCACTGAGAGAAGGAGGGGCAGATTACGGCCTCAATACAATACATACAGTACAGCTCACTGAGAGGAGGCGGTTCGGAGGCGGGGCAGAGTACGGCCTCAATACATACAGTACAGCTCAGCTCCTGTGTGATAATGCGAGATTTCATGCCATGGAATACATCCCAGCACCCCCTGCGAATCGCCAAATGACGTAATCGCCGATCGGACCCGGAAGTGAGGAGAGGATGAATAAACAAGACAATAAGGTATTTACTAGCAAAAAAAAAAAAAAGTTTCCATTGGTAAAAGTCGTTTTAAAGGGGATTACATACATCTATGTAATCCAAGTTATTAAAAATGGGTGGAACTCCACTTTAAGTTTATCTTTAGACAAAATATTTTTCTTTTTGCTAAGGGACATGGGAATTCTTTGCCTACAGGAGAAATGGACACAACAAAATAGTAATTGGCCAGCACAGGATTACCCCACCCTCACACATCATTACTTTTTTTGCCAGTGTCTTCAGAAGAGAAGACATGTTTTCTTCAGCGCTGCTGTTTTCTGTTAGTTTGGATTATTTTTCTACTGTCATTTGCTGCTGGTAAATTCATGCCAGATATATTAAATTGCTTTATAATTGGTCTCTCCAGTCTGTTGAGTGCAGGTTTTCTCAGTTTAAAATGCTGGTGTTTCCTCAATAATCCTGCATTCCTAGTGGTGACAACTCCATCTGAGTACCAAATATCAAAGGGCTTCATATTTAAGATCAGGTCTTTACTGGGTTTGTCATCATCTTCCTATTTCCAGGGAGACCTTCTGGCCTCCGTGGACATCAAAAAATGTGTTATTGCGCATACTTATTATTCCAGCCTATCCATGTTCTCTTCTGTTGGCTTTAGGACATTATAAGTTTGTGGTCCTACAATTCTGTCAGATCTAGTCCTAGACCATATTGTTTTTCTACAGGAGACACCAGACACCCAGATTTGAGCTCTGCAGTTTAGGATTAAGCCAACTCTCTATTTTTGCTGGAGAGTCCTGGGGCTGATGGTAGCCTATTTTTCAGGCAGTCTCATTTGCTCATCTTTACTTCAGATGCCTTCAACACAAGGAACACAATGCCTTGTGAAACAAGTATGTCAAGTCCTAGGACAGACCATTCCTTTGGCTCCAGTGAAGATGTCCCTGGTTTAGTGACTTGTCAGTCCATTTCTTCAATCTGGGAAGTCCTTTTTTCTCATCTTCTAGAAGATACTCATTACAGATGCCAGCCTGTTGGGCTGGGGGGGGGGGGGGTTCTGAGCTCTCTGCTGGTACAGGGGACTTGGTCAATGAGAGAACTCACTCCTAGAACTAACAGACAATTTGGCTGTCTCTGCATAAATCATTTTGCTGGAAGATCATCTGACCTGGATTCAGTCACAGAGCAGACAACAGCACCTAGACCAGGGAGTGTGGTCCCAGATCCCAGAGATGTTCCAGGGCCCGTGTCTCAAGTGGTGGGGATGGGGGGGGTGTTGCTGGTTGAGGACCCCCTGGTGTCTGGGTTCAACAACAGACAGGACAGGCTCGTCTTCTGGTCCTCTAGCAGAAGCAGTGGAAGCTCTGTTTGAGATAGTTTTCTCTCTCTCTACTCTCTCCAAAAGGTAGTATTTCTTGTATTCATCATTTATGCGACAAGATAAAGCTATCACTTCTGAACTGATAACTTTATCCTGCAAGCCCCATTTTGGGTTTCCATAGAGTCCCAGCGGTGTTAAATCAAAATACTAGTGGTTAGACTCTGTCTGTGCCACATTCCTCATGAACTATATAAATCGGTTTCCCCTGAATATTGGGACTTTTTAGGCACTTTTATGAAAAAATGTTTATAAAAAATTATATATTTTATTAATACATGTTAAAAAATTGGTTATTCCATATACAAAAAATACATGACAATGTTTACATGACACAATGTATACATATTACGATGGACTATGAATACACCAACTGTGAAGGATGCAAAGATGAAGTTGTAACTTTCTCCAGCTAATGCATTTCAGAGAGTAAAAACTCTCCTTCATCAGGGAATGGGAGGTGTCACTTAAAGTCAATCACATGGCATTGCACGTAGACATTACATGTATCCTCTTAAAAACAAAATCTAAAGCTTCTGCTTGTCTTCCAAATTTTTGACACCCTATATGAGGCTTGTTCATAGTAAAACAATTATGGGGAGTTGGAATTTTAGCATTTTAGAATTTTTGTGGTAAAATAGCCACAAGTGTCACTGAAAACAAGTGTCATCATTGAAACTCCAAGACTATAATGAATGTGCCCAGGTTGGATTCAAGTATTTAATTCCCTGGAAACTAGTTGTTGGATGGTATGTAGTAAGGTGTCCTAGGTTGGAAGCACACAGCTAAAACTTTATGCAAGGAGATAAAGCTATCACTTCTGAACTGATGGCTTTATCCTGCAAGCACCATTTTGGGTTTGCTTAGAGTCCCATTAGTGTTAAAGCCCAGGGTTTCTTTCTTTCCCAAGGTGGTTCTCAGTTTTTCTGTTGTTTTTATATCCTAAGTTTGTTAGTCCTTGTGGCTATGTTGCCCACCTCTCTATTGGACTGCTTTTGGACATTGCGGTAGTCTAAGAATGCTTGTGTCCCTCAATGATAAAGAAAATAGGATCTTTGTACCTATTGTACAATCCTTTTTGGGGCGTTCCATTGAGGGACACAGGTCTTCTATATTTTCATGCTTGCAGTAATAAAAAATGAGGCATGATGATTGTGGTGGGGTTATTCTTTGCTGGTAAACAGCTTTTTTGATGCCAATTTAAATTTTTTTGTGTAAGCCGCGGTATAACCTGACAGAAGAATTTCTGTTTTTAAAAGTATTTTAAGGTTAGTACAAAAATTATTACTTTTATTGCACATAAAGTAGAGAAGCGTTTAAACCTCTGTCAAGTTTTATTGCTGTCTGTGTCCCTACTACAGACTTGCACGCTCTCTTTTGTAGAAATCTCCTAGAAGAGACACCTGTTCCGAGTGTAACTGTCTTTTCCACTCATTTTGGAGAACTTTCCTCTTTTTTTTTTTTTCTGCTTTGGCTAGAAATGCACTTTAAACTGCCAGGATGTGGGAGGAATCTGGATCAAATACAGTATCTCACAAAAGTGAGTACACCTCTCAAATGTTTGTAAATATTTTATTATATCTTTTCATGTAAGAACACTGAAGAATTGACACTTTGCTACAATGTAAAGTAGTGAGTGTACAGCTTGTATAACAGTGTAAATTTGCTGTCCCCTAAAAATAACTCAACACACAGCCATTATTGTCTAAACCGCTGACAACAAAAGTGAGTACACTCCTAGTTGAATATGTCCAAATTGGGCCCAAAGTATCAATATTTTGTGTGGCCACCGCTTTTATCCAGCACTGCCTTAACCCTCTTGGGCATGGAGTTCACCAGAGCTTCACAGGTTGCCACTGGAGTCCTCTTCCACTCCTCGATGACAACATCACGGAGCTGGTGGATGTTAGAGACCTTGCGCTCCTCCACCTTCCATTCGAGGATGCCCCACAACAATAGGGTTTAGGTCTGGAGACATGCTTGTCCAGTCGATCACCTTTACCCTCAGCTTCTTTAGCAAGGCAGTGGTCATCTTGGAGGTCTGTTTGGGGTCGTTATCATGCCGGAATACTGCCCTGCAGCCCAGTCTCCAAAGGGAGGGGATCATGCTCTGCTTCAGTTTGTCACAGTACATGTTTGCATTCATGGTTCCCTCAATAAACTGTAGCTCCCCAGTGCCAGCAGCACGCATGCATCTCAGGAGCATGACACTCCCACTACCATTCTTGACTGTAGGCAAGACACACTTTTCTTTGCACTCCTCACCTGTTTGCCGCCACACACGCTTGACACCATCTGAACCAAATAAGTTTATCTTGGTCTCATCAGACTACACAACATGGTTCCAGTAATCCATGTCCTTAGTCTGCTTGTCTTCAGCAAACTGTTTGTGGGCTTTCTTGTGCATCATCTTTATAAGAGGCTTCCTTCTGGGATGACAGCCATGTGGACCAATTTGATTCAGTGCACGGTGTATGGTCTGAGCACTGACAGGCTTACCCCCCACCCCTTCAACCTCTGCAGCAATGCTAGCAGCACTCATACGTCTATTTCCCAAAGACAACCTCTGGATATGACACTGAGCACGTGCATTCAATTTGACCATGGCGAGGCCTGTTCTGAGGGGAACCTGTCCTGTTAAACCACTGTATGGTCTTGGCCACCATGCTATAACTCAGTTTCAGGGTCTTGGCAATCTTCTTACGGCCTAGGCCATTTTTATGTAGAGCAACAATCCTTTTTTTCGGATCCTCAGAAAGTTCTTTGCCATGAGGTGCCATGTTAAACTTCAAGTGACCAGTATGAGAGAGTTAGAGCGATAACACCAAATTTAACACACCGTCTCCCCATTCACACCTGAGACCTTGTAAAAACTAACAAGTCACATGACACAGAGGAGGGCAAATGGCTAATTGGGCCCAATTTGGACATTTTCACTTAGGGGTGCACTCACTTTTGTTGCCAGTGGTTTAGATATTAATGGCTGTATGTTGAGTTATTTTGAGGGGACAGCAAATTTACACTGTTATACAAGCTGCACACTCACTAATTTACATTGTAGCAAAGTGTCATTTCTTCAGTGTTGTCACATTAAAAGATATAATAAAATATTTACAAAAATGTAAGAGGTGTAATCACTTTTGTGAGATACTGTATATGGTAAAAGCTTACAAACCTTTTGCAGATAATGATTATGGGAATTTAACCCAACTGCTGTAGCATCAGACTGCTTAGGCAGGGAGGATCTAAAAAATGTGACAACACTCATTCGTACTTCAATGAGCAACCCAGTGATCCAAGCAGGCAAAGTAGCGATTTGTGGTGTTGCCTTCCTGGCCATACAGTGTGGCAATAATGCAGAAGTCTAAAATGTGGCTGAAAAGCATTACAAATATTTTGGCTCATAAAATACTTCACATACAGTATGCTGTATTGCATGTGTTATAAATGTGTATTTGATTGTTTGGCAGCTCTTGAGCTTTATGTTTCTGAATTTGAAGTGAAGCTTTTCATCAGTTGAAAAGGACCATAACGCTTGTTCACATGGCCAGTACAATATCATTTTATTCATATGATATTGCCATCTTTCCTTATTATAGGCATGCACGTTTGCTTTGCAAGCAGTTGTGTTGGTATGCTAATATGATAGAAGCTTATTTGAAAGAGTGTGAAATGGGTGGCATCGTTGAGCGCTCTTTCCAGTTGTCTGTTGAAAATGTGGCCTGTGTGTCAGATGATTCCACCTAAACATATAATTGAAAAATTGTTCATTGATGCATTCTTGAATCAGCAGTTGCTGCTAGCTCTGGTGGGGAAAGTGCTCTGTGTGGGCCATGTAGATGGAGAGGTCACTGGTCTAGGAGCTCAGAAGTGAATCAAAATTCAATATTTTTGCACATGTAGGATAATACACAGAACAACGGGTGAGGGCCAGAAAATGTTTTTAAAAATCTTTGCATAAAGGCCAGATCGAAGTCCCCTACAAAATGTATAAAGCAAGAGAGAAACTTCATAGTACATTAAACAATGGCAATCAAAATAAGTGAGAACAAGTGTCTAATAGAAAACACAATGTGGGGAATTCAAGAATGCTGCCGGACCTCTTTTCTGGTGTTAATCCCTTTTGTAAATGTATTGCTCCAAATTCATGAAGCATTTGCCACACTTCTGGTTCTGACAGCCACTCGTGTACCGAGTTCACATAGTTTTGAATTTTATTCAGCCCTTGTCGCAAAGATGACTACTTTTAAATCAGCATTCAGAGCGGTGCTGTGATTTCCCAATACATACTGCAGTAGCCATAATTATAGAGTACGCCTACAGCTTTACCATTGCTGAAGAGTTAATTTAGAGTGCTTTACATGTCACATATCCACCTAACACAACTGCCAATACATGTTTTCTCTGGAGACAAGGATACAGCAATAAACTTCCAATGAAGTCTTTAAATTATGACATTCATTTTAATGGTGCAGTATACATGAATGGTACAGGGTAATGAAAAAGGAAAACATCTAAACACTTGAAAAAGGACTAGGTGATTTGATTTAAAGTCTTCTTTTACTATGCTGATAACTATTTTTTTTTTATTTTGCTTGGTAAATAACAGTATAAGGAATTTACTATCTGTAAATAGGGTATAGAAAATTCTAAATGGTATATGCTGCATACACACTTTGAGACCCCCATAAGTAAACAACACACTGAAATTGTATATGCATGTTCTATAAACCATAATAACATATTTATAAAACTATGTACATCACCAGAAACACACCGGAAAAACTACACATTAACATAATAGGCAAGCAAAGTTTGGCAAAGCACCGGTGCTATTTTTATAATACATAAAGAAAAGCATGCCACTATTTGTCCAAAGCAGCCTTTTTCAACCAGGGTGCCTTGAGGGTTTTCTTCAGGGCTGCCTTGGCAAAATGCCTGAAAAATTTATCAAAAATTGTATACAAGCCAGCGTGTGGATCAAGCCCGCCTTTTAGTTACACAAAGTCACAGGTTTTCATTATCCACCATTGTGTCTTTCTAGACACTGCCATCCTAACAACCAATGACATCATTAGTTAACAAGGAGGATGTCTGTTGCTTCCACAGCATCCTTGTTTGACCCTCCTGGGCCTCTCTCCCTCAACATTGGGGTGACATTACCTGACTGATGGAGGGAAATTGAGGGAGAAAAGAAACATTGGAATAAAAGGCAGCACCAGTGAGAAAAAGTGTATATGGTTTTGGAAGAATAAATTACCTCTAACGTTGGGCGTCCTACTTGTGGATGTTTCTGCATTATGTAACGCTATTAGAATAGTTTTTTACATTTTAGAATGAGGTACCTCAAGACTATCTATAATTTTAAAGGGTGCCTCTACTGAAAAAGGTTGAGAGACACTGGTCCAGAGTAACAGCTGAACACATTAATGGTAAAATACACAGGGACAGAGTATAATAAACTCTATCATGTATAATAAGGCTACCAGAAAAAAACTTGGCAAGCACCCCTTCTGACTTGAACCATGCCTGACCACATGCCTTTAACATCAACAAGGTGCCTTGCAAGGGAGGTCTTTCAAGGCACCTTGTCTCAAATGTTGAGGGGACAAGGGCCTTATCCCTACATCCTGTCCCCTGAAAGGGATGTGGGGGTTAGTAGGTGGGGAATTCTAGAAGCCCACTGTAGAAAGAAAGTGCCTGGATTCCTTCTTCCTCCAGGTAAAAAAGTACAGAGCAAGTAGTACCCCATGTTACTCATTCACAAAAAAAAAAAAAGAAAAATTAAAGGATAAGTCTAGGCAATACCAAACCAAAGCTAAACCTGCTCTGTGCCACATTCTAACCTAATCTATCTATCCCTGCAAAGCAAAAATCGCTGTACCTACCTTTTTTGCAACGGAAGCCCCGTGCAGGAGAGATCCAACAACAGCTGTGAAATTAATAAAAAGTGACGTCACCCATAGACTTACTATGGGGCTTCCTTCGTTGAGTACCTCTCCTGAAGCCACCGCTGACAGCTTAGCTTGAGACCGGACCGGGTCGGCTGCAGAATAGGTAAGTACAGAGACTTTTTATTTACAGGGTTTGATAGATTAGGTTTAGAATGTGGCACAGAGCAGGTTTACCATTAGTTAGGTTTTGCATGGACTTATCCTGTAAAAAAAATACAACCACACTGTGAAAAACCCTTTAAAGGTACATTATTTGCATTGGGATGCATAGGAAAGCGTTTGCCTTGTTTCCTTTGGCATAAGTTCACATTACTGTTGTGCAGTGGTATAATCTACAAAACAAGTTTTTCAGCACAGTGGGCTATGCCAAAAAACAACTGCATCTCGACACCGTTGTGCCACTTGTGACTTTTTAATAAAGTCCCTTTGAACGCACACTGTTCACAGTGTTCAACACAGCAAAGTTTGCTAATTTACCTTTAAAAATTAAAATAAATAAAATAATGTCAATGTGGAGTTGGGAAAATTATTTCTCCACAGGACTTAAAAGTTGATAATGACAGATGTAAGGGAAATTTTGGGGTGGTTTACAACTCCCTGACTGTGTAGAGGGCATGGTCCCCTGAGGGGTCAAAACTACCCATCAACATTCTGTTACTGAGAGCCATCTGATTGTCTCTTTAACTTTGCGCCTCCCTTCTACATGGTCAACCAATATGAGTCACATGATCTACATAAATCGTCTTAAACAAAAGAAAAATCACACTGCTCCAGCTATCCTTGCTCCTTGCATGTGTATAAACCGCCCCACTACTGTGTAAGGGTGCTAGTCAGGCTCGCCAGCCATTTATGAGCAACAAAGAAATATCCCAGGTGACTGCACTCCTTTGTCAGGAGTGCAGCTATCCAGAATTTTTCTTTGTTGGCCTACATAAATAATTAAGGGAGCACCAGAAGCTTAGCAGTCCTAAATAGCATAAGTGTAATACCCTCAGTGGCATTAACTTACATTCCACCTCTCTCAGCCATCCACATTCCGAGTGGACAGTTGACAGGCAAATTTCCTAACCAACCAATGTCTAGACCTGGGGTAGTGATCTCTGCACCCTGATATCTTACAAAAACTCTCCCAATGTGGAGAATACTAGATGTGGACTCAAGGTTCATCAACAAGCTGAACAAATTTGTATCCAAGACCAGGAATCCACTGGGCTTTGCAGTAAGCGCTTTAGTGATTACTTGGATTCAATACCAAGTGGTTTATGTCTCTTCTCTCCCGAAGATCCTCCCTTGTTTGCTGTACAAGATAAAGGTGGAAAGGGTCTATGTGATTCTCATAGCATCATCCTGACCTAGAAGAACATTGTACACAGACATACTCAGACGTCTGGCAGATGAACCTTTGGCTCTTCTAAACAGATTAACTTGCTGGCCCAAGGTCCCCTATTACTCCCTGATTTTCAGTTGCTGAATTTAACAACATGAGTGTTGAACACACTGAGTTATTTACAAAAGCTGGTACAACTCTGTATAGAAAACAATGAGCTTTCAGGTTTTACTGCTAAAGCTTAATTGAATAGGCTGATGTTAGAAGCTGATTGGCTACCATGCACAACTTTGTACCAGTTTTAGTGAATCTACCACATAGTGTTTGCCAATCAATGCCCAATCTTATAAAGGTAGCAACATATAGCTCATGGTCTATGAATACTAGTCCTGTGTCCTGTACCATACTTCAGAAATTCACAGGTAAGTCAAAGTTCCTATTTCTTAATTGTGGATAGAGTCAAATAGGTTTATAACTGTTTTTTTTACCATCTATATCTCCAATTGAGGAGAATTCCCGTTACTTTCCATCTGATAGCCAAAACAGAAACAGGGAAGAAATCTCTGCAAAGAGAGGGAATCCCTGGTTGTCACCAAGCACTGTTAATTTCTTTGACGAAAATATTTTCGTTACAGTTTTCGGCAGCTGCATGTTTTCAATGACAAAAACTAAAGAGAAATAAAATTTGGTTTCAATTCAGATCACTAAAATATGACTAAAACTAAAATGGCATTTTAGTCGAAAGACTGTGACTAAAACTAAATTGAAATTTGACATCAAAATTAACACTGTCACCAAGGTTACCAGAACTACTGTCCCAATTGGAAAATATTCCCTATATGTTTTGGTGTCAACCAAAAATTTATTTTCTTTTATTTTCTCTCTTGCGATAATGTTAACAGGACAATTTGGTTATATTTTAAGGGTTGTCTAGGTTTTTTAAAAACAAGTATGTCACCTTGTTCTGCACAGAGCATTATACCTTATACGCACACTTTCATTTTTGTCCCCTTATGTAATCTTAAGTAATGTAGACCCAAGAACTATACTGTGGGGTTTATTAACTAAAACTGGAAAGTGCAAAACCTGGTGCAGCCATGCATAGAAACCATCAGCTTCCAGGATTTTATTGTGAAAGCTTAATTAAACATGCTGAAGTTAGAAGCTGATCCATGCAGAGTTGCACCAGATTTTGCACTCCCCATTTACTGTATGTCTACTCTATAGAATGCTGTATCTGCGCATAATGCACAGATACAGCACTTAGCATTTACCCAGAGAGGTAATGATCTAAAGATGTCTGAAACAATATTTTACCTGGAAGTGGCAGGACTGCAGTTCAAAAGGTCTGACAACGTCTTCAAAAAACAAAACATTGTGGCATTATTTGGTGGTTAGGACTCGGAGTAAATTAAAAAAATTAATTGACAGTAAATGTAAACGGGGGATTGGATAGTTTGAGTTGGGTCTCTCATCTTAATCAGGTCCACTTAGAATCAAATTAATACCTCTATAATATACAGAACTTTGATCAAATCTAGAATATCTTCACGTAATTTAGTGAGTAGGACCAGCTTTGCATTTTATTTTTTATCACAAGTTACTTGCAGCTAATATGTTTTGCATGTATTTACTTTATGTTGCCTCTCTTCTGCCACTTTCCAATACAATACTGGTTACTTGTGGTTGTTTTCTTGAAGGTTGTTTTAAGGACAATAGCTTGTAATGTCTGTTGCAAGAATAAGTGATGTGAATGACTCTGTACTTTAATGCACTGTGTATAAATTTGGAATTATATAAAACACTAAAATAAGGTATAAAACTACCCGCTGTTATACTAAAGAGTGGAAAATCCCTCCTGCCACTGAAAGGCGTTCTGTGCTACTCTTTCCCTTTACATAACTGATTTCTAGATATGTGTATAAAGAACCTTAAGATTTTAGTAGTAACCAAGGAACTACAATAGTGGAAAATGTATTAACAGAAGAAAAATATTTAAGGTAAATGTAACAGAACAGAACTCAAGTAGTTGTAATGTGTATGAATGGATTTCTGCACTCATATTGTATGTTTACTGACTATATAATGTGCTATTTATTTATCATCTGATTTCATTGTTTTAATATTCTTACACAGGGTTTGAACAGTGCCTTTGATGTTTACCTGGTGGGAAACAACTCCAACCATTTCATCATTTCTCCAACATCTGTCCAAGGAAAGGCAGATATCCGGGTGCGAGTTGCTGTAATGCTGGACTTCGAGACGATTCCTCGTTATGAGTTCTCTGTAAGAATAATTTTACCATATACAATATGATAGAGTAAATGCTAAAATATCTTTACTTTGCTAGCACTTCTGTTGCCTGAGGTATATGGTTGTTGTATACAGTTGCCGTCTCTCCTGGAGAACATTAGGCTTCTTGTAGTGCTGAAAGCGTTTTGTTTTTTTTTAATTATTTTTTAAAATTTTCATCATAATCTGTAACATCCCTACTTTCTTTATGATAAAAAATGAAATACTTCTAAGTGAGCTATAAAACGTTGCTTTGTTTTACATATCTGCATTTATATTGTTCTTTAGAGAACTGTGAAGTGTTTTGTAGGGTTAAATACTGCAATATAACTGTTCTTTTCACAGAATATAGCAGATATACAACCTGGGTCATTTTAGTGCAGCCTGTATTTTCGGTCACATGAATGAAGACACCTATATTCTTCAATAGAGAAATGATGAGGTGAAAAGTGCAGTAACCTCAGAAAACATTTGCTAGCAATTTCTTTGTTATGATCAAAACAACTTCCCTGGGCAATGTGGTGTCCTTTTGTTTTCTTTTCATTGACTTGACCCAGCACCTTTTATGGAGCATGTGCCACGCCATTAAGTTGATTGCCTCTGATGTCACCAGGCACCAAATATATTCAACCAATCACAGCACTGGGATGGTTGGCACTAGATATGAATACCAATTACTACACTGGGATGGGCACAAGATAAATCCTAATCACTGCACTGGAATGCTAGGCACCAGATACAGACCAATCACTGTACTGGGATGCTAGGCACCAGATAAATACGAATCACTGCATTGGGATGCTAGGCACCAGATAAACACCAATCACTGCACTGGGATGGTAGGCACCAGATAATCAACCAATCACTGCACTGGGATGATTGGCACCATATATAAATACCAATCACTACACTGGGATGATTGGCACCATATATAAATACCAATCACTACACTGGGATGGTAATCACCAGATTAACACCAATCACTGCACTGGGATGCTAGACACCAGATAAACCCCAATCACTGCATTGGGATGCTAGGCAGCAGATAATCAACCATTGACAGCACTGGGATATTTGGCACCAGATATAAATACCAATCACTACACTGGGATGGTAGGCACCAGATAAACCCCCATCGCTGTACTGTGATGCTAGGCACCAGATAAACAGCAATCACTGCACTGGGATGCTAGGCACCAGATATTTATAGCAATCATTGCACTGGGGTAGGGCATCAGCAGGAAGGCTGAGCCTTGTTTCCTTGTGGTATTCTGGTGTTCTGGTTCTCAACTCTGGTACCTTTCAGTTATCTATCCACTGGTTTTTCTAAACATTTGTTGCCAATCTCTGCTTCAGATTATCAGTCTGTAATCATCCTGTGGTGTTCTCTATTCGGCATCTGTTGCCTACAGTGGGACAAACCCAGAGGACTATAATCTGAGAGTATCACACAACTAATCAATGCCCCATTGTGGTAATTCCCAGTGTTTCCTAGACACATAAAATAATCTGAGTATTGATTACTGGTTGCTTTGAGTTACTTTGTATATTGTTCTTACAGTTTGTACTGGCATTTTAAAACAGTTTGATAATATAGAATGTATTTCAATAAACGGGTTATATTTAAGGAAGCAGGCCAGCACAATGATGCTCCTACTATAGTTTTCAGTCAGTTATACGTTTATCCCAGAGGCTGGTTCTGCCAGATACAGAAGATAATACTGTCTTCTAAACCAGAGCTTGACAAATCCCAGGCGCCAGCTCGCAACTGCAACTAGAAATTGCGTCCTGGCGCCTTGTCTTTTGTCAGCCCATTGACTGTTGGCACCAACATATCAGGCATGAGCATAGCTTGCCAGAATGTATGAGTCCTTTCAGCGGGGCTGGCCTCTCCCAGGCTAGAGGAGGAGGTTGGGGAATGGAAGGGTCAGGCTGTCATTTACTTGCTGAATCCTGGGTCAGAGCAGGCAGTAGCAGTGTGTCCCTGGAAGCAGCCCCCTGGGGAGGAGAATGGAGTTCTAGTATTGACTTAGGACACTGTGGTGTCACCCTCCCCACTTTGAGACCAACAATTGGTCTCTAGGGAAGGGGGGTGGGGGGTGGGGGGTTCGCTTATATAAGGTGTGTTCCCACACTTCAAAAAAATAAAATTTAAAAATGTAGCACAACTTCCCTTTTCTAATCATACTAACTGCTGCCTGCTTGCCCACGGTACATTTACTGTGGGCAGGTGGCATGAGCAGGCTGCTACATGTACATTATCTAGCCTTTTCCAAGTTAGGGGCACACATGTGGGTGCTCCCTGCTGTTCTGCGCTGACACTGACTTTTTCTCCCTGCATTTTCCGCATTTACAGTAGACCATTTACATAAATGAGCTGCTGTGCCGGTGCAAATGTGGTTGCAGGGTAACTACAGTACTGTGAAACTTGCCTAATTGCCTGTTGGTTCTGGGAATTGCAGGAGGCTGCTGGTAACAGTTTCATGTATGCATGCTAGGTCTATGTACTCTGTACAACACATTTAATTATTTTTTTATTAGTACATATTCTGGACTAAGATGTGTTTTTTACAAACTTCAGCCCCGGAAGGTTTTACCCCTATAATGACCAGGCCATTTTTTGTGATACAGCACTGTGTTATTTTAACTGACCATTGCGCGGTCGTGCGATGATGTACCCAAATACAATTTTTGTCCTTTTTTTCCCACAAATAGAGCTATAAACAAAAAAATAGCGACAATTTTGAAAAAAACAATATTTTTTACTTTCTGTAACACATCCAATAAAAACATGTAAAAATATAATTTCTTCATCAATTTAGGCCAATATGTATTCTGCTACATATTTTTGGTAAAAAAAAAAAAAAATCCTAATAAGCGTATATTGATTGGTTTACGAAAACGTTATTGTGTCTACAAACTTTGGGATATTTTTATGGCATTTTTCTTTCTTTTTTTTTTTTTTTACTAGTAATAGCGATTTTTAGTGGGACTGTGACATTGCAGACACCTGACACCTTTGACAAATTTTTGGGAACCAGTGACACGAATACAGTGATCAGTGCTAAAAATATGCACTGTTACTGTATTAATGACACTGGCAGGAAAGGGGTTAACATCAGGGGCGATCAAAGGGTTAACAGTATGCCTAGCTGGTGCTTGCAAACTGCGGGGTTTGCTCTGACTGGATGAAGACAGTGATCGGTGTTCCTGCTAAGCAGGAACACAAGATCTCTATCTCCTCCCCTGTCAGAATGGCGATCTGCCTTGTTTACATAGGCAGATAGCTGTTCTTCCTCTCTGGGGAACGATCCCACTGATTGACATCCCCTATGTCCGATCAGTGTGCTATCATGCCTCCGGCGGTGCCTGTGCGCCCCCCTGTGTCTATTGCATGAAATGAAGTACAGGTACGTAGTTTCGCACAATAGAGCTGACGTGCCACAGTAAAAGTGTGGTAGGTGGTCAGGAAGTGGTAATATGTGCCTGGAGCACAAGCAATTGTTTAGTAAATATTTATAATGTTTATAAATGTACACGTCAAATGGCATTTGAGATATTCTGAACTATTCCGGGGGTAAAAGACAGCAAATACCATACGATAACATAGTAGCTCATTCAACAAACTGGAATACACTCAATAATGTTGGGTTAGCTACCATTTGTATTTCATTATTTCATTATTTCTGGCTTAATACATTAGAATAGTGTGCTAGTGAGCATTTTGTCGAGGACTTTGGTTTTAAAAAGGTTGCTGCCTGACAGAGAATGTTGTAAACGTTTTATAACACATAAATGCTCGTTCCACCACGCCACCATTACCTGCCGTCTGTTTGGGTTGTAATTTTTTTTTATAGTGTCTTGCTTTTTCCAATCATAAATCTGTGAAGCTAGAATAAGATTGTAGAGATTCCAGCAACTACTACACTAAACTGCTAGGATTAAGATCTGGTTTAAAACACCAAAGAGGAATCACTCATACAGTAATTCTACTCTAATGACCATTAACTGATTAAGCATTGTTTTATTTTGCTTTTATTAACATATTTATTTCATACAAGTTAAAAACAGCTAGACATATAGAAGGAAACAATGAGCATTGGATGGAAAATGTAAGTGAAAGCGATAATAAACTGAAAACCAAGATTTTTTCTCTTTTTTGGCTTTTTCCTGTTATTTCAACTGGTGATCCATCCACCAACACACTCCCTGTCTTAGAGGGTCTACATTCTGAATGATAAAAATATTATTATCACCAGCGCTGGGATAAAAGTTCAGGCAAAGCAGCTGTATATCAATCCCTATAAAGGGGAATGTCACAATTCTACTCTAAACTATACTATACTCTATACTATAGCGCTGACCTGTTATCTTGATACCTATGTTACTCTTAGGGCAAACACATAGACCTCAGAGAAAATATAAAAAAATATAACAACTCAAAAAAGTGTCTGTGCAATATGAATAATCTCTTTCAAAACTAACAAAGTTCCAGAGTGCTGGGTAACACATTCTTCCAACGTGTCAACAATCTTTAAATAAAGTGCTTCATTTATCCACCACCTTTGCCACACCAGAGAACTCACCAGATGGCCATGACCACCCACTACAAGTAAGCCATGTCTAGCATGTTACAGTTAGGTCCATATACAGTATATTTAAACCCAGGCACATTTTGCATACTTTTGGCTCTTTATGCCACCAGAATAAAATGAAAACAAAACATCTCAAATGAATTTAAAGTGAAGAAGTGAATTCAAGGGGTTGAACAAAAATATCAAGTACAAATTTTAGGAACTGCAACCATTTTTTACACAGTCCCCCCATTTTCAGGGGCTCAAATGTAATTGGAAAAATGAATATAATCATAAATAAAATGTTCATTTTTAATATTTTGATGAGAATCCTTTACTGGCAATGACTGCCTAAAGTCTGGAACCCATGGACATTATCAAAGACTGGTTTTCATCCTTTCTGGTGCTTTGCCAGGCTCTAAATGCAGCTGTCTTCAGTTGTTCTTGGTTTGTGGGTCTTTCTGCCTTTAGTTTTGCCTTCAGCAAGTGAAATGCATGCCATTGCAGAATATTCCACTTCTTGTCATTCAAAAGCTCCTGGGTTGCTTTTGCAGTGTGTTTTGGAGCAATGTCCATCTGTACTGTGAAGTGCGGTCCAATCAACTTTGCTGCATTTAGTTGAATCTGGGCTGACAGTATATCTCTAAACACTGCAAAATCAATCCGGCTGCTTCTGTCTTCTGTCACATCATCAATAAATACCAATGAAAAGAAAATAAACAGTGAAAAGTGTTCCTGTTATGTAAACAAGTGTACCTGCTATGTAAACAAGCTAAAAAATGACGCTATTATACAATAAATTGCAATATGCAATTGACATAATACATGCTCAAAATATGCAAGTGTATAATAACATTGGCTCATGGCTGTGCAAAAAAAAATATAATGAAAAATTGAAATGAGTAAGTGCAAAAACTGGCAGTCCGCAACAAATGTGAATATAGAGCTATCTCTATATGTCAAAACAGTTCAAGCAAAAAAGTTAGGAATGAAGTCCACTTTAAACAGAAGGTGCCATAATCCAATCCATCAGTGATACACAGACCAGAGAGTTATTCGAGTTTGTGATCCACTAGAAGGGACCTGATGAGGAAGAAAAGGATAACGTCTGCTTGACAGTGATTATCATTAGTGTTGAGCGAACACGGACTGTATTATTCGTGTTCGTACCGAATAATTGGATTTTTTGTACCCGAACACGGACACGGACACTTTACTGTATGTTCGGGTAAAAATCCGTGTTCGGTCGTTTTATTTCCGGGTTTTGCATGCTTTGGCGCTCTTTTCATGGCGGGCTTTCAACAGCCAATCAACAATCGTTTAACTGGTGTGCCTTAAGCCATCCCAGCCATGCCTGCAAATGTCTCAGTAGCTGTGATTGGCCGTCTGAAGCATGTGACCAAGTCTTTATAAGTTCCAGGCAGCCGCAGCGTCTTCATTCTGCTGCTTAGATCAGGGACAGAGCACACATCAACGTGCTGGCTGCTGATTAGGGAAAGACAGGCAGGAAAAAACCATTTGTGTCCGGATAGAATTGAGGGACAGGTCGGAGTGTTTAGGCAGGGCGAGTTGTAGGCATTTTAGGGATAGAGTCTGCTGAATTATAGGGTCAGTGTCTTCTACAAAGTACAATCGATATTGCTGTGTGGGGGGTGGGGTGACTCTGCACTCAATCCTGATCTACGATCTCTTCTCAATCCTGTTAGGGAGAGGCTGCTGCTGCTGAATTTTAGGGAAACTGTGTTCTACAAACTACAATCGATATTGCTGTGTGGTGTGGGATAGGAGATAGGCAGGTGTCAGTGATCCACATCCATTTTTCTGTGTGTGAGCTGCAGTGAACACAATCTTTTTGGGGTGCAGTGAACATTGGGGTGCAGTGAACAACGTTCTTTTTGGGGTGCAGTGAACAAAATCTTTTTGGGGTGCAGTGAACAAAATCCTTTTTGGGGTGCAGTGAACAACATCCTTTTTGGGGTGCAGTGAACACAATCTTTTTGGGGTGCAGTGAACAAAATCCTTTGCGGGGTGCAGTGAACACAATCTTTTTGGGGTGCAGTGAACAACATCCTTTTTGGGGTGCAGTGAACAAAATCCTTTTTGGAGTGCAGTGAACACAATCTTTTTGGGGTGCAGTGAACAAAATCCTTTGTGGGGTGCAGTGAACACAATCTTTGTGGGGTGCAGTGAACACAATCTTTTTGGGGTGCAGTGAACAAAATCCTTTTTGGGGTGCAGTGAACAACATCCTTTTTGGGGTGCAGTGAACACAATCTTTTTGGGGTGCAGTGAACAAAATCCTTTTAGGGTGCAGTGAACACAATCTTTGTGGGGTACAGTGAACAGAATCGTTGTGGGGTGCAGTGAACACAATCTTTGGGGGGTACAGTGAACACAATCTTTTTGGGGTGCAGTGAACAAAATCCTTTGTGGGGTGCAGTGAACACAATCTTTGTGGGGTGCAGTGAACACAATCTTTTTGGGGTGCAGTGGACAAAATCCTTTGTGGGGTGCAGTGAACACAATCTTTGTGGGGTGCAGTGAACACAATCTTTTTGGGGTGCAGTGAACAAAATCCTTTTTGGGGTGCAGTGAACACAATCTTTGTGGGGTGCAGTGAACATAATCTTTTTGGGGTGGAGTGAACAAAATCCTTTTTGGGGTGCAGTGAACAACATCCTTTTTGGGGTGCAGTGAACAAAATCCTTTTTGGGGTGCAGTGAACACAATCTTTTTGGGGTGCAGTGAACACAATCTTTGTGGGGTGCAGTGAACACAATCTTTTTGGGGTGCAGTGAACAAAATCCTTTTTGGGGTGCAGTGAACAACATCCTTTTTGGGGTGCAGTGAACAAAATCCTTTTTGGGGTGCAGTGAACACAATCTTTTTGGGGTGCAGTGAACAAAATCCTTTGTGGGGTGCAGTGAACACAATCTTTGTGGGGTACAGTGAACAGAATCTTTGTGGGGTGCAGTGAACACAATCTTTGGGGGTACAGTGAACACAATCTTTGGGGGGTACAGTGAACACAATCTTTTTGGGGTGCAGTGAACAAAATCCTTTGTGGGGTGCAGTGAACACAATCTTTGTGGGGTGCAGTGAACACAATCTTTTTGGGGTGCAGTGAACAAAATCCTTTTCGGGGTGCAGTGAACAACATCCTTTTTGGGGTGCAGTGAACACAATCTTTTTGGGGTGCAGTGAACAAAATCCTTTGTGGGGTGCAGTAAACACAATCTTTGTGGGGTACAGTGAACAGAATCTTTGTGGGGTGCAGTGAACACAATCTTTGGGGGGTACAGTGAACACAATCTTTTTGGGGTGCAGTGAACAAAATCCTTTGTGGGGTGCAGTGAACACAATCTTTGGGGGGTACAGTGAACACAATCTTTTTGGGGTGCAGTGAACAAAATCCTTTGTGGGGTGCAGTGAACACAATCTTTGTGGGGTGCAGTGAACACAATCTTTTTGGGGTGCAGTGAACAAAATCCTTTTTGGGGTGCAGTGAACAACATCCTTTTTGGGGTGCAGTGAACACAATCTTTGTGGGGTGCAGTGAACAAAATCCTTTGTGGGGTGCAGTGAACACAATCTTTGTGTGGTACAGGGAACAGAATCTTTGTGGGGTGCAGTGAACACAATCTTTGGGGGGTACAGTGAACACAATCTTTTTGGGGTGCAGTGAACAAAATCCTTTTAGGGTGCAGTGAACACAATCTTTGAGGGGTGCAGTGAACAAAATCCTTTTTGAGGTGCAGTGAACACAATCTTTGTGGGGTGCAGTGAACACAATCTTTGTGGGGTACAGTGAACACAATCTCATACTTCTGAACATTTGAGGGTGCTGCCTGTTCCATACTCCTCCTCCTACTGCTCAACCATCATTTTAGGGGTACAAACAATAGTAATTGGGGCCTAGTGTGGTGGTGTACGTGTGAGATACATACACTTTCTTTTTGATCATATTTTCTATTCCGCTATTCAATTAAATCCTTTGGGGATCAATTAAATTGCGTGATAGTCTGTGTCGGTACGTGTGAGATCCACCTTTCCAAGTTTTTGGGGTTCATCTCATACTTCTGAAGATTTGAGGGTGCTGCCTGTTCCATACTCCTCCTCCTACTGCTCAACCATCCTTTTAGGGGTACAAACAATAGTAATTGGGGCCTAGTGTGGTGGTGTACATGTGAGATACATACACTTTCTTTTTGATCATATTTTCTATTCCGCTATTCAATTAAAACCTTTGGGGATCAATTAAATTGCGTGATAGTCTGTGTCGGTACGTGTGAGATCCACCTTTCCAAGTTTTTGGGGTTCATCTCATACTTCTGAAGATTTGAGGGTGCTGCCTGTTCCATACTCCTCCTCCTACTGCTCAACCATCCTTTTAGGGGTACAAACAATAGTTATTGGGGCCTAGTGTGGTGGTGTACGTGTGAGATACATACACTTTCTTTTTGATCATATTTTCTATTCCGCTATTCAATTAAATCCTTTGGGGATCAATTAAATTGCGTGATAGTCTGTGTCGGTACGTGTGAGATCCACCTTTCCAAGTTTTTGGGGTTCATCTCATACTTCTGAAGATTTGAGGGTGCTTTCTGTTCCATACTCCTCCTCCTACTGCTCAACCATCCTTTTAGGGGTACAAACAATAGTAATTGGGGCCTAGTGTGGTGGTGTACGTGTGAGATACATACACTTTCTTTTTGATCATATTTTCTATTCCGCTATTCAATTAAAACCTTTGGGGATCAATTAAATTTCGTGATAGTCTGTGTCGGTACGTGTGAGATCCACCTTTCCAAGTTTTTGGGGTTCATCTCATACTTCTGAAGATTTGAGGGTGCTGCCTGTTCCATACTCCTCCTCCTACTGCTCAACCATCCTTTTAGGGGTACAAACAATAGTAATTGGGGCCTAGTGTGGTGGTGTACGTGTGAGATACATACACTTTCTTTTTGATCATATTTTCTATTGCGCTATTCAATTAAAACCTTTGGGGATCAATTAAATTGCATGATAGTCTGTGTCGGTACGTGTGAGATCCACCTTTCCAAGTTTTTGGGGTTCATCTCATACTTCTGAAGATTTGAGGGTGCTGCCTGTTCCATACTCCTCCTCCTACTGCTCAACCATCCTTTTAGGGGTACAAACAATGGTAATTGGGGCCTAGTGTGGTGGTGTACGTGCGAGATACATACACTTTTTTTGATCATATTTCCTATTCCGCTATTCAATAAAAACCTTTGAGGATCAATTGAATTGCGGGATAGTCTGTGTCGGTACGTGTGAGATCCACCTTTCCAAGTTTTTGAGGTTCATCTCATACTTCTGAAGATTTGAGGGTGCTCTCTGTTTCATACTCCTCCTACTCCTCATCCATCCTTTTAGGGGTAGAAACAATAGTAATTGGGGCCTAGTGTGGTTTTGTACGTGCGAGATACATACACTTTTTTGGATCATATTTCCTATTCCGCTATTCAATAAAAACCTTTCTAGGGCAAGATCTTAAATTACAGAAATATGAGGAGACCGTCAAATAAGGTCTGGGTCGTGGTGCTGCTGGTAGAGCTCCTGTTGCAAGGAGAGGACGTGGTCGATCTGTGCCAGCTACACGCACAAGTGAAACACCTTCCTCAAGTGTGAGTAGGCGACAGAACCTGCATCAGTATTTGGTAGGGCATCATACGCCCCTAGAAGTGATGAGGCCAGAACAAGTGGAGGCGATAGTAGATTGGTTTGCTGCTGACAGTGCCTCCAGTTCCTTCACATTGTCTCCCACCCAGTCTACTGCAGAAAGGTCACAGTTGGCACCTGCAGCAGATGTCCAACCGTCTTTCACCTCACCCCCTTGCAAATCAGGCAAGCAGTCTGAGCCCCAAGCCATACAGCAGTCTCTTCTTCTTTTTGATGACTCTGTCAGCAGGGTTTCCCAGGGCCATCCACCTAGCCCTGCCCCAGAAGTGGAAGAGATTGAGTGCAGCGATGCCCAACCACTTATTTCTCAAGATGAGTACATTCAAGGATCATCGCAGCACGTCTCCGATGATGACGAAACGCAGGTGCCAACTGCTGCGGCGTTCAGCATTGTGGAGACCGACAAGGAGGGCAGGGGTGAAGACTGGGTGGAAGATGATGTGGAGGACGATGAGGTCCTCGACCCCACATGGAATGAACGTCATGCAGGTGACCTGAGTAGTTTGGAGGAAGAGGCGGTGGTCGCACAGAGCCACCAGCACAGCAGAAGAGGGAGCAGGGTGCAGAAGCGGAGCGGCCGTGCCCTAGACACTACGCCCGCTACTGCCCAACACAGCAAGGGAACGAGCGCACCAAAGTCAGCTCAAAGGAGTTCTCTAGCGTGGAAGTTCTTTAGAAAATGTGCTGATGACAGGACACGAGTGGTTTGCACCCTGTGCAATCAGAGCTTGAAGCGAGGCATAAACCTTCTCAACCTGAGCACAACCTGCATGATCAGGCATCTAAGTGCAAAGCACGAGCTGCAGTGGAGTACACACCTTCAAAACCAAGAAACGTCTCTGGCTCATCCTGCCAAAACCTTATGTCGGTGGCTGTCCCACAGTACGTCGTGCCCAGCCGCCACTACTTTTCCAGGCAAGCCATCCCTTCCCTGCACAACCAAGTGGGGGAAAAAATCAGGTGTGCACTGCGCAACGCCATCTGTGCCAAGGTCCACCTAACTACCGATACGTGGACCAGTAAGCACGGTCAGGGGCGTTATATCTCCCTAACGGCACACTGGGTAAATGCAGTGGCGGATGGGCCTGAGGCGGATAGCAATTTGGCACATGTCCTTCCACCACCGAGGATTGCAGGGCGCTTCAGTTTGCCTCCTGTTCCTAACTCATCCTACTCCGCTACCTCATCCTCTACCGCCTCCTCATCCGGACAGCGTAATACCTTCACCACCAACTTCAGCACGGCCAGGGCTAAACGACAGCAGGCAGTTTTACAACTTGCCTGTTTGGGGGACAAACCACACACCGCGCAGGAGTTGTGGAGGAGCATGGAACAGCAGACAAATGAGTGGTTGCTGCCAGCGAGCCTCAAGCCCGGCCTGGTGGTGTGCGATAACGGGCGAAATCTCATAGCAGCTCTGGGCCTAGCCGGTTTGACGCACATCCCTTGCCTGGCGCATGTGCTGAATTTGGTGGTGCAGAGGTTCCTTAAAAACTACCCCGATATGTCAGAGCTGCTGCAGAAAGTGCGAGCCGTTTGTGCGCACTTTCGGTGTTCTCACCCTGCTGCTGCTCGCCTGGCAGCGCTGCAGCGTAACTTCGGCCTTCCCGCTCACCGCCTCATATGTGACGTGCCCACAAGGTGGAACTCCACCTTGCACATGCTGGAAAGACTGTGCGAGCAGCAGCAGGCCATAGTGGAGTTTCAGCTGCAGCACGCACGCGTGAGTCGCTCTACGGAACAGCACCACTTCACCACCAATAACTGGGCCTCCATGCGAGACCTGTGTGCCTTGTTGCGCTGTTTTGAGTACTCCACCAACATGGCCAGTGGCAATGACGCCGTTCTCAGCTTAACTATCCCACTTCTATGCCTCCTTGAAAAAACAATTCGGGCGATGATGGAAGAGGATGTGGCACAGGATGAGGAGGAGGAGGAGGATGAAGAGGTAACATTTCCAAGGCTTTCAGGGCAGTCATTCGCAAGGGGCTCCGAGCGTGGGTTCCTGCACACACAAACGCCAGGGACACAATTGTCCAGCAGGGGCACAGTTCTGGAGGATGAGGAGGATGAGGAGGAGGAGGAGCTGGAGGAGGAGATGGAACCATGTTCACAGCAGGGTGGCACCCAGGCCAGCTCATGGCCATCACTGGTGCATGGCTGGGGGGATACAGAGGACACGGACGATACACCTCCCACAGAGGACAGCCTTTCGTTGCCTCTGGGCAGCCTGGCACACATGAGCGATTACATGCCGCAGTGTCTCCACAACGACCGCCGAGTTGCCCACATTCTAACTTGTGCTGATTACTGGGTGGCCACGTTGCTGGATCCCCGTTACAAGGACAACGTACCGTCCTTAATTCACTCACTGGAGCGCGATCGCAAGATGCGCGAGTACAAGCGCACGCTGGTAGACGCCATGCTGCTGGCATTCCCATCTGACAGCGGGGCCGCAGTGGAAGCACAAGGCAGAGGAGGAGGAGGAGGTCGCCAACGCAACCAGGGCACCGCCAGCACCTCAGAAGGCAGGGTTAGCATGGCCGAAATGTGGAAAAGCTTTGTCAGCACGCCACAACAAACAGCAGCACCAGCAGCTCAGATGGAACGTCTTAGCAGGAGGCAGCATTTTACCAACATGGTGGAGCAGTATGTGTGCACACGCCTACATGTAGTGAATGAGGGGTCTGCCCCCTTCAACTTCTGGGTCTCCAAATTGGGCACATGGCCTGAGCTTGCCCTTTACGCCTTGGAGGTGCTGGCGTGCCCTGCAGCCAGTGTATTATCTGAACGGGTATTTAGCACGGCTGGGGGCGTTATAACAGACAAGCGCAGCTGCCTGTCCAGAGACAATGTGGACAAGCTCACGTTCATTAAAATGAACCAGGCATGGATCCCACGGGACTTTTCCGTACCTTATGCAGAATAGCAATGGATACCGACCTTACCCACCCATTGTTCCATTTTTGCTCTTTCTCACTCTTTTGGGGTGTACCCTCATTTAAAATTTGTGAAAAGAAGCAGTGTTGGCTACCTCGTCCTCCTCCTCAGGGCCAGATTAACGTAGGGGCTATTGGAGCTGCAGCTCCAGGCCCCTACCTTTTATATAGGCCCCGGGTTGGCCATATTCACTGTTACCGCTCTTCTGTCACTTGTAAACACAGAAGTCTGGCTTCTATGCTCGCTTCCCCAGGCAGCACCCTCAGAACCTCCCCACACAGCGCGAAGGCCGGACAAGGAGGGACAGTTGCCGATGCATGGATGTGTTTATGGGCTTCAGAGACAGCATCCCATGTTGAATTAGGCATGCATGGCTGCACCCTTCCTCCTCTGGGTGCATGGCAAGGCACGGCCCTTAAGGCCCTTCAAAATCCTCAGCACCAAGCCCATGATGCTCTTAATCCGGCCCTGGTCCTCCTCCACCGCTGCATCCACCTACACCGCCCATAGCTGTGCGCAGCCTATTGCATTAAGGTGTGCACCCCAAAGTTGAAATATACATGCATGTGTTTGCCAGCAGGGAGAGTAATGTATTGGGGCCATGTACCTGTAGGCAAAGAGAAATAGAGCAGAGCAGGTCCGAGGGAGATCTTTCCCATCTCACTGGCAATGCTATGTGCCCTAGGTGATTAGGGTGTGCCCAGGCACACCCGGCACACCCTGTGCGCATGCCTATGTCACCGCCACATCCACCACCACCTCAACCTCCCTCCTACTCCATATGGGCCTCGTCCTTCAGAGATGAAGAAGAACATTGTTTTATTTTTCTGTTTTTTTTTTTGTTGTTTTAAGTTATTTCCCTATCCACATTTGTTTGCAGAGCACTTGCCATGCTCTTAATTACGTTTTGCTGCCATTTGCAGCACTCTAGCCCTTTCCTTTGGTGTTTTAGAGCCATTTTAGTGCCTTAAAGTTCGGGTCCCCATTGACTTCAATGGGGTTCGGTGTCCGGGAAAAGTTTGGTAAAAGTCCGGGACACGGACCCGGAATTTTTTTTAAAGTTCGGCCGAACCCGTCGAACACGGACATCTAGGTGTCCGCTCAACCCTAATTATCATCATAATCTATGCTTATGTTCCATGCTTGATTGACTCTTTGCCGCTGGAAGTTGAGTCACTAATTTTGGTAAGAGTATTGACTCTCCCTCTTGGTTGGTGGATGCACACGTCCCTCTTTGGATTATGGCACCTTCTATTTGAAGTGGACTTAATTCCCAACTTTTTTGCTTGGACTGTTTGACATATAGAGGCAGCTCTATATTCACAGTTGTTGCGGATTGTCCGTTTTCGCACTTACTCATTTAACTTTTTCATGATATTTTTTGCACAGCCATGAGCCAATGTTATTATACACGTCTATGCATATTTTAAGCATGTATTATGTCAATTACATTTTGCACTTTATTGTATGATATCTTCATTTTTTAATTTGTTTACATAAGAGGTACACTTGTTTACAAAGCAGGTACACTTTTCACTGAGCGCGGCACTATTTATTTTCTTTTTGCTTGTTACACAATATTTTGTTGTATTGTGGTGCTAGCAGCTGTTCCTCTGAGTTAATAGCGCGATATTTTTTTATAATTTCTATAATAAACACCAATCACCCAGTGCCACTGGAAGCCATGCATGCCCATGCCATCACACTGCCTCCACCATGTTTTAGAGATGACGCTGTGTGCTTTGGATCATGCGCTGTTCCAAGCCTTTGCCACACTTTTTTAATTCTATCATTCTGGGTCAGATTAATCTTGGTTTCATCCATCCAAAGAATGATTTTCCAGAACTGGTCTGGCTTTTTTAGATGTTTTTTAGTGTCTAATCTGGCTTTTCTATTCTACAGGCTTATGAATGGTTTGCACCTTCTGGTGAACCCACCTGTATTTGCTCTTATGAAGTCTTCTCTTAATTGTAGACTTTGACAATGATACGCCTACCTCCTGGAGAGTGTCCTTCACTTTTCTCGATGTTGTTAATGTGTTTTTCTTTACCATAGATAGGATCCTGCGATCATCCACCACTGTTGTCTTCCGTGGACCTTTTTATGTTGCTGAGGTCACCAGTGCATTCTTCTTTCCTCAGAATGCACCAGACTCGTGAATTTGGCCACTCCTAATGTTGCTGCTATCTCTCTGATGGATTTGTTTAGTTTTTGAAGCCTTACAATGGCCTGTTTCACTTGTATGGACAGCTCCTTTGAACGCATGATGTAGGTTGACAGCAATAGATTTCAAATGCAAATGCCACACTTAGAATCAACTCCAGACCTTTTACCTGCTTAATTGATGAAGAAATAACAAAAGAGTAGCCCACACCTGGCCTTTGAACAGCTTTTGATTCAATTGTCCAATTACTTTTGGTCCCTTGAAAAAGGGAGGGGGGCTATTCTTAACAGCTGTAATTCCAAATCCTAAACCCTTCCTCCGATTTGGATATACATACCCTCAAATTAAACCTGAGAGTGTGCACTTTCAGCCTATATTCATTATTTAACTATGGCTTAAATATGTTTTGGTAAATACCTGAAAAAAACTAAAATTGTGCCTGTGCCCAAATATATATGGAGCTAAATGTATAATCAAAGGATTCACAGCGGCTCTGGTGTTCCTCCACACTCATAATCACCATGGGATCGCCTGTTCTCTGTGCACTCTAGCCAACACTCCTCTCACAGGACACACACAGGAATCACATGAAAAAATAAGGGGGGTTCGCCATAGTATAAAACTTTTTGATGTTTATTCAAATAGAAAAGCTCAATAATCCTACTCACATTTAATGGTGCTACACCTATACATAGTAAAACACTCTAAAATCCACTACAATATGTTCTGCAGTAAACCAGATAGTAGACTGTGCATACCACTCTTGACGGCTGCTTCCAGCTCGGTCCCGGGTCACTTCTGGGTGTAGATTGCGTGATGACGTCACCTCTGGTAACATCCTGGCGCATTTCATCACATGGACGTTCTTTTCTATATCTTCTCTGAGGTGTATATGTTTGCCCTTAGAGTAACATTGGTATCGAGATATCAGGTCAGCGCTATACATTCTAAATGGAATAGTAAAGCAGACACATTTGAACAGTGTGTTGTAAGTCTGGGGAAAGGGTAATGTTGGCAGATTTAGATGGACTTGACAAGCAAGTTGAAGCTGAACTCCAGCTAACATGTTGTAAGCAGTTACAGAAACAGTAATTTTTTTCCTTTTGAGATAAGAGTTTTACATAAATGATTAACCATTGTAAGCACCCCTGACTGTTGTAAGCACTACACTGTTGCTAAATGGTTTGTTTTAACTCTCTAACTGCTACTTTGTCAGGACAGCTTGATCTCTTAAAGGAAGTTGAAAAAACTTGCCACACTTACTGGCAAGTGAAAATAAAGGAAAACTAATGTGGCCACTTCATCTAAGAATTGATAAGTGGAAATTTAATAAATTTACATTTTTGGGTTAAAAACTACTTTAAATGTCTAAATAGTTAAAACTTTTTTCCCTTTAGTTTTGGATATTGTAGAGAAGAGATATGACCCCTGACATGCTTGTATTGGTGTATATAGCTCTGCTGGGTAGATTAACCCTCTCTGTTTGTCTAATGGACTGCTATCATCAAGACCGAAAGTGGGGGGAAATCCAACATTTTACAACTGTTATCAGAGCAGTAAAAGAGAAAAATAATCATTCAGTGGGGACACCTGTTCTGGTAATACCTGTCTAAGTGGGGAATTCCTGTCATAGGGAAAATAGCTAAGACTTCCTGTTGCATCTCTACCACAGAAAGTGATGGGAAATCTCTCCAAAGGGACAGCAAAAAATAAACGCACGTCCGTTTTAACCCTTCCCTACTCAATCTAAAACTGAAAAAAAAAGAAAAACATTTTAACCGTATATACTGTACATTTTACTATTATTATTATTGTTATTAATATATAGGATTTATATACAGTTTACACAGCGCTTTACAACTTGAGGGTAGACAGTAAAAATACAATACACTTTAATACAGTAGGACAGAGGGCCCTGTTCATTAAAGCTTACAATCTAAGAGGGAGGGTCAAGAGATACAAGAGGTAATAACTGTGCGGGATGTGCTGATGGAGAAAATAAATGTACAGTTGTTAGGTGAGAGCAAGATAGGCTTCTCTGAAGAGATGAGTTTTCAGGGATCGTCTGAAAGTGAACAAGGTAGGAGATAGTCGGACAGATTGGGGTAGAGCATTCCAGAGCCTGGTATAGGCACAGGAGAAGTCCTGGAGGCGAGCACAGGATGAGATGAAAAGGGATCTAGAGAGCATGAGGTTTTTAGAGGAGTAAAGATAATTATTTGGTTGGTATTTTTATGGCAGGTTAGTAATGTAGCTGAGGGCCAGGTTGTGGATGTTTTTTTTTAGGTATTGTTAGTATCTTGAATTTAACTCATTTGTTGAGGGACAGCCAATGGAGGGATTGGTAGAGAGTGGTAGCAGATGCCAAGTGGTTTGTAAGGTGGATGATTGCAGCAGCATTCATGATGGACTGAAGGGGGGATAGCCTATTTAAAGGTAAGCCAATGAGAAGGGAGTTGCAGTAGTCGAGGCTAGGGACTAGGGAGTGGATTAGAAGCTTTGTGGTGACATTGGTTGGGAAGGGGCGTATCTTAGAGATGTTGCGGAGGTTGAAGCGGCAAGTTTTGGACAGTGATTGGATGTGGGGCTGAAAGGATAGTTCAGATTCCAAGGTTAAACCTAGGACCTTGGCATGGGGGGGGGGGGGGGGTGGTTGGGTTGATTGTTGAGCCATTGATTTGACAGAGAAATCAGGGGAAGTGGCACGTGGGGGAGGAAATATCATGAGCTTGGTTTTGAATAGGTTGAGTTTGAGGAAGTGATGTGACATCCAGGCTATGTCTGTTAGTAAGTTAGTGATGCATGAGGAGACAGATGGGGGGGAGGGTAGAGAGATAAATTTGGGTGTCGTCAGTGTAGAGATGATATTGAAAGCCATGGGAAGCAATTAACTGACCCAGGGAGGAGGTTACATTGGATTTAGCTTTAGAGGCAGTATACCTATGCATTAGGAGAACAAACTGGCTATTGGTACTCACTTGGCAACATTTTAATCTTCATAAGTTTTCTCATTTCCGCATATCAAAAAAGTGGCACTAAACACAAGGGCGCACCGGCCTAGTGCATTATCTCTTAAACAGGTTTATTAAAATAATAGATTAAAAATACTCACAAACGAGTTTCTTGATAAAAAGCACATCAAATAGACATGAAATCCTCAGCAACAAGATCGGGATTGAATCGTCCCCTGAGGCTGTGCAGGCTTACTCGTTTCGAGGCAGCGCCTCTTCTTCAGAGGCTCTGAAGAAGAGGCGCTGCCTCGAAACACGTAAGCCTGCACAGCTTCAGGGGACGATTCAATCCCAATCTTGTTGCTGAGGATTTCATGTCTATTTGATGTGCTTTTTATCAAGAAACTCGTTTGTGAGTATTTTTAATCTATTATTTTAATAAACCTGTTTAAGAGATAATGCACTAGGTCGGTGCGCCCTTGTGTTTGTTGTCGTTTATAGTGTTTCCGGACCACCCTGGTCCAGCAAAGGGGCTGCAAGGCTGAAGTATTATCAAGTTGCCGTGTCATCTGTTCTCATCTACAAGCCTACAGTCAGGTTGGATAGAGGATTGCACCACTCAGAGAGCAGGGAGTAGGTGCTGCATTGACAGTACATTTGCTTGTTTTTTAAAAAAGTGGCACTATCCTTATTCTCCAAAAATATTCCATACACATCCACTGCTTAATGGCCTGTAATTTATTTTTTTAAATATTCCTACTGTTTTTTTACTGCCTTCTTGTATCATCCTTTGCGCTCCCAATCCCCCTATTTGCACTTCACTTCTAGAGGTGCTGGTGAGTGGTGGGAGGGGGAGGAGACGCCCCCCTGTCTGTAAAAGCAATCCAGCGGCTAATCAGCTGCTAGGATTGCTTTTCCAAAAAAGGGAATCGCTGGCTGAAAAATACATTGTCCTGGTTTAACCACTTCAACCTAAGGATGTCAAAGGGGTTAAATACTGTAGGAATGCCTTCTATTTCAATTCAGGGAAAAGGACAGAGGAGTAGAATGTAGGCAATACACCTAGAAACTTTTTTTTGTAAAGCATATCTTCATGGTTAAGCTGTATTTCCTCCTTTGCAGTCAAACTGTGATAACATCTACTTTATATTTGTTATATGTTCCCAGGGCTTTTTTTCTGCCGGAACGCGGCGGAACGCAGTTCCGGAACCTTTGGCAACTCTGTCCTCTCCAGGTTCCAGGGCTGCTGCAGCAGATGGGGGCGCCAAAGCTGTGTCACTCACATATATATTGTAAATCATGAGCACCTGCACTGTCCGATGGCCTCTCTGCTGCCTCCAGCACTGGTTGCTAGAATAGCCTGCCGCTTTGTGTCTAGCAACCAGTGACGTCATGTTATGAGGCCGAGGAGAGGTAAAAGCATTCGAGTGGAGGAGGAACTTCTTCCTCCCCTGCGCCTAGTCAGTTTTGGCTCCACCCACCTCCTCCAGCATGGCTGAGAGCCTGAAGGGAGCACGTCTCCTGACAAGTTCAGTAAGAGGTAAGTGTGAGCTCAGCTGCCCTGACTTGCTCCAACACTTGCCTGACTTTGGAGGGTGTCTGAGGATCAGCCTTCTCATCCTTGGATGTGTGCTAAGGAAGTTGCAGCTGGACAGGTCAGCAGGACAGCTCTCGATGTCAGGAATGTGAGCAGACTGTCACTGTGGGTGATTTATAGCTTTGTGAAAGTGAGAATCCCCACCGAGTGGAGAAAGCACCCTGCCAGCATTAGCTTTAACCCTTGCTGGGCTAAGAAATAATTAGTGAAGGGGATTAGGCATTGTAAAGGAGAATGGGGGGGATTTGTGAAGAAGTGGCATAATGTGGAGGGGGATGGGGGCCAATGTGTATAGGGGTAATGAATGAAGGAGGGAGAAGTATGTACAGGGAGGAAGTAATGTGCAAAAGAGGGGGAATGGTGTACAACAAATATGGAGGGGAGTAATGTGTACAGGGAAGAGGATAATGTGTGCAAGAGGGGGCTGTGTTTACAGGGAGGGTACTGTATGCACAGAGAAGGGGGTAATGTGTACAGGGAGGGGGTAATGTGTACAGGGAGGGAGCTGTGTGTACAGGGAGGGGGTAATGTGTACAGGGAGGGAGCTGTGTGTACAGGGAGGGAGCTGTGTGTACAGGGAGGGGGTAATGTGTACAGGGAGGGGGTAATGTGTACAGGGAGGGAGCTGTGTGTACAGGGAGGGAGCTGTGTGTACAGGGAGGGGGTAATGTGTACAGGGAGGGAGCTGTGTGTACAGGGAGGGAGCTGTGTGTACAGGGAGGGAGCTGTGTGTACAGGGAGGGGGTAATGTGTACAGGGAGGGGGTAATGTGTACAGAGAGGGAGCTGTGTGTACAGGGAGGGGGTAATGTGTACAGGGAGGGAGCTGTGTGTACAGGGAAGGGATAATGTATACAGGGAGGGGGCTGTATGTACAGGGAGGGTGCTGTATGTACAGGGAGGGTGCTGTATGTACAGGGAGGGGGCTGTAAGTACAGAGAGGGGGTAATGTGTACAGGGAGGGGGCTGTATGTAATGGGAGGGGGGTAATGTGTACAGGGAGGGTTATGTATGTCCAAGCGGGGGTAATGTGTATAGGGAGGGGGCTTTTTTGTACAGGTAGGGGGGTAATGTGTGCTTCAGTCTTCTGAATCTTTTGTCTTCTGCGTTACGTAGTTCTAAGCCTTGATCACACCCGCTATTTGGCGACCACTTAATTTTCACCTCTGAGGAAGGGGTGGCTGGGGTTGTGGGCGGAGTTGAGGTGGGGCTGTGGGCGGAATTGGGTGGGCATGTGGGCGGGGAAGGTGAGTTCCAGCACCTTTTCTCTGAGGAAAAAAGCCCTGTATGTTCCCATTCACATTGCATAATTTATATTTAAAAATTTCTGTTTACCTTTTTATTTGGTAAACATCCTATAAAAATCTTATTCTGCTTTCCCCTTCTATGCAATGTTAAGGAAGAGGTGGGGGAGGTATGTTTAACCCTGTAACCCTGTCTGCACTTCGCTGGCAAATCTTCATTAGCAGTTGAAAACTGGGTGTTATACACAGTTCTGTCCTGTCAAAGGGTTAAATACATCAAGACATAGGTGGTACACTGTATGTTGTTGCTCATAAAAAAATGTCCCTATAGTGTATTGTTCAGCATTTCATTCTGCCTATAGAGTCCTGTGCATAATCCTGCTCTAAAGAAACAGCTAGAAACATAAGAAATTTATATTTTTAGGTACTGAATGCTCTGCGAAGGTAAACACATGTAGCGCCCCCCCCCAACCTCCAGAGTCCTGGCGGTGACCCCCAGAGACAGGGAGGGCCGACATTCCTCCTCAGGGTGCAGGTTACTAGGCATGGTGGGTGGTGTACAAGGTAGAAAGATGGGTGCCAGTCACTTTTATGCTTGAACAAAGAGAAGTTTATTTCTTACAACAGGAATGTAGGATAGAGGGGTAGGGCACAGGACACCATTAGTCAAAAACAGCAGCAGACTTGCAGATTGGCAGACTCCTTAGAAAAACATGTAGAAAAGGCAGTACAGAAAAAGAGCCTTTAAGCTTGAACCAGCAATCTGTACTTTGTAGCATAAGCTGTCTCCTATAGCAACAATATTCTACTCACAGAAGGTGCTGGAACTCTCTGGATTATTCGATCTTGACACTTTCCCAGGCTCTCCATGGGTCCCCAGTCCATGGCAGAGTATCCTCTGGTACTTCATCTCAGTTCTCCATCCTTTCCTTCATGCTTCCAGGTAGGGAGCAGGCTCTTCCTTACAGAGCTCTGAGCAGCTGTTCCTCACACACCCACCCAGACCCCTGTCTGGGTGGAAAGGACACAGATCATCTGACTTCCTCCAAATAAATACCTTCTCCCAGCATGCTTAGCTGCCGATATGATTGGCTGGGAGAAGTATACATATTCATAACCTAGACTTACTGTAATTCATCACACTAATGCCAACGGTAACAGTGCCACCTATTGACATAAGGGAGAACCCACAGCTATACCAGGCTTAGGAGGAAAATCCAATGATCACAAAGACTGCAAATTAGCCAGGCTAACTACCACCTATCACAGCTACATTTATTAGCAACCCTGTTTAAGACAATAGTGCTACACACATAATTAACAAATGGTGAAGGTTTCTTAAGTTTGTTTTAACCCTTCTCTAATCTATACAGAAAAAAAAAAAGTTTGGGCTTTAGATAAATCTTAAATAAACTTCAAACTGCACAGCGAAAAAAGTATTTACATTTGCATTTCAGAAGCTCAGCCCCCCCCCCCCCCCAACAGTGACTTTGCAGCCTTCTAATCTGCAAAGTAAACTCCGAGTCAGTGCACAGGAAAATGGGAAAGAGCAGATTGCTTATACTAGACATAAATAACTACTTTTTTAGGCTCCATTCACACTTGGAAAAGGGGCAGTTAACGATTATATGTGGGAGACCCAGAAGGAGTCCCCAGTGATTAGTGAGTCCCCATTGAAACCAAAGACAGCCTGACAACTCATTCAGATAATCCCTGCTGCTTGCATGCAATCACCCATGAAGCATTGACCTGATGATTGTCCCTGGATGCAGACTGAAAGCCGTGGAAACTTGTCAGGTGTCCTAATCTCTCTCCCCTCAATCCAAAACTTTAAAAAGCTGCCATTCGGCTTTATGTCTGCAGTTTCCTCATAATGATAATTGATCTCTCCTCTTTAATGGAGGATAGGTGAATGGTTCAGCCCGAGTATGAATTTGGGCCAAACATTTGCCTGTTCGGCCATTCACGGAATATCCGAATTTGCAGGGCGTTTGCCCTGGCAAACACCCTGCACTGCACAGTGCATTCTGCGCCCTGATTAGGCAAAGCTTTGCCCAATCAGGGTGCAGTGTAAGATGGTTGTTAAGGAGCGGGGCTTGGAAGCCAGCCATGGCGTCCTTAACAACCGATGAGTCATTAGTTGTCAATGGGTTTCTAAAACAATAAAGAAAAATATGGGGTATGGTATCAGAAGAAGTGTCAAAAAAAATGTTGATACAGGTGTAGAATAAATGTAGGAGTGATAATAAATAATAATGACTAAAAAAGTCACAATAATGTAATCTTCTATAGAAAAAAAGAATATATATATATATATATATATTACTCAAAAAATGTCAATAATACCAACTCTTTGATATTAGTGATGTATCAAGAGGTGATAGAGGATAACATGAAGTGAAGGTATCTTTAAAAGTTGTGACAATAATTCAGCTTCTTATGATAATCAAAATCCAGTGGTAAAAAGCATATACAAAGAATCTATAAATATCGTATTTTTAAATAAAAAGTGCTAGTCTAAAACGTGGTGTAGTGAAATCCATATAAGATATACAAAGCAATTGATTTAAAATAATTTAAGTGAGAAAGGTGCTATAGTGCTGAATAAAGTGCAAAAAAGTCCATAAAGTCTTCTAACAGGTAGTTGCAGTGAATAAGGTGCTCAAAAATCCAATCTAAAAAATCGGGTGAATAGAAGAGAGGAATGCAACTTCCGATAACAGCCAGGTGCGCAGGTAGGTGAGCTAACAATCCAACATTAAGTGAAATGGTCGCTCACCTCCATTTACACTCAAAAGAGCGTTTTAGATGTAATCTTTTAGACCTCTCAATTTTCTCCAACAGATGTAAATTTTATCTCTCTAATCCTTATGCAGCTTATTCGGGGTAGGTATCAAACAAATCCCAATTCAGATATATCACAGATTGTTTCCTTATTCAAAAGATCTCCTTATTATCCCACGATATATCTATCATTCACTCCAATTGGAATATTCAGACTGGTATGGATTTTAAGGGGAACCCCACATTAAAATTTATTAAAAAAGAGCTTGGGGTCCCCCCCAAAACTCATGCCAGACCCTTATCCAACATGCAGCCCGACAGGTCATAAAAAGGGGAGGGGACGAGCCCAAAAGCACCTTTTCCCCATGTTGATGTGGAAAATTGCCTTTTCCAACAACTCCGGGCTGTGGTTGTCGGGGTCTGCGGGTGATGGGCTTGTTGGAATCTGGAAGCCCCCAGATCCCGCCCCCCCCTATGTAAATGGGTATCGGGTACATCATACCTCTACCCATTTACCAAAAAAGGGTCAAAAAGTAATAACCACAAGAAACTGTTTTTGACAAGTCCTTTATTAACAAAAAAATAAAATTGTGTCCCTTGATCTAAATCCATCGTCAATCACGACGCTCACCGAACCCGAAAAATAGAAAAAAAAAAATAAAAATTCTCGCCTCTTGGGAGGCCTCCTGCCGTATGCCCGCTCTGAGCTTTGAAATGTCTTATATAGGCAAGTGGTGGGGCGACCTGGGTTTGTCACCTTGTGGCACCGTCCCCTTCTAAGATAGTCTATGTTGGACCCCCCTCTCCCTTTCTGTCAGGCCTACCAACTCAAATGATATTTCCTTTCCCTCCAGTTGCAGCAGGCTACTCTCTTCTGTCCCCACACACTTTGAACTTAGCTATACAAATATCTAGACACTCCAACATGGTCTTCCATGAACTTCCAAATGCCTATGCTACTCTATATGTCCCTATACAGTATGTCTCATTGATTGGGAGAAAGATTTAGCTCAACAACTGACACCTGAACAAAATGAGTTCATTCTTACCCACAAATCCTCTAAATCTTTCAGAATGCAGGAATCTGGTTACAAACTACCCACCACATGGCATAGAGTCCTAGTGAGACTTTATTAGATATTCCCAAAAGTATATCCAAACCCTGGGGTGCCTTGAGGTTTCTTCTGGGGTGCCTTGGCAAAATGCCAAAATATTGCCCAAAAATTGTATACAAGCTGGCATGTGGATGAAGGCTGCCTTTTAGTTACACTAAGTCACAGGTTTTCATTGTGCACCATTATGGGGTCCTTATTTCATAAGGGGATGTCGCCTGCGTAGCATCCTTGATTGACCCTCCCCTGCTCCTCTCCATCAGTGTTTGGGTCACATTAGCTGAGTGATGGAGAAAAAATTAGAGAGAAGAGAAACATTGGAATACTAGTCAGTAACAGTTTGCAAAAGTGTATTTGCTTTGGAAGAATAATTTATCTCTAACGTTGGATGTTCTACCTGGACTTGTGGATGTTGCTGCATTATGTAAAACTGTTAGAATAGTTTTTACATGTTAGAATGGGGTGCCTCAAGATTGTCCATAATTTTAAAGGGCACCTTGACTGAAAAAAGGCTGAGAAACAGTGCCCTAGAAGATAACAAGCATTTAACCCTTGCAGCGCGAGGGTGGAATTAAAAAAATTCCCTGCGTTCCTTTAAGGAGCCATGTATAGCACTTATGTTACCCTTTAACCGGTTGCCGACCACCCACCGCAGTTATACTGCAGCAAGCAGCCACTCCTGTGCACACCGGCGTAGGTATAAGTCGGTCATGTGCCTGCAGCTATGGGGCGATCGCGCGCCGGTGTGCTCCCGCCCCCGCCCGTCAGCGGGGACTCCGATGCACGGGGCCGGCGGTTCCGATTGCCGCCTGACACCCACGATCGTTTCCCACTGAGAAAGAAGAACGGTCAGCTGTGTTTACAACAGCTGACCGTTCTTCTCCCTGGAATAATCACAGAGTGCATGTGATCCTTCTATATAGGAACACAGGTTTATATGGTCATTTCACAAGCCCCGCCTCCATACAGTTAGAAACATGCCCCTAGGTACACATTTAACCCCTTGATCACCCACAGTGTTAACCCCTTCACTGCCAGTGTCCTTATTACAGTAACAGTGCATATTTTTAGCACTGATTACTGTAGTAATGTCAATGGTCCCCCCAAAAGTGTCAAAAAGGTCAGTCAGGGGTCTGATCTGTCTGCCGCAATGTTGCAATCCCGCAAAAAATTGCAGATTGCCGCCATTACTAGTAAAAAAAAAAAAAAAAAACAATAAAAATTACATAAATCTTTCCCGTAGTTAGTGGACGCGATAATTATTGCGCAAACCAAACAAAATACGCTTATTGCAATTTTTTTTTTTACCAAAAATATGTAGAAGAAAACAAATTGGCCTAAAATGTTAAAAATTTTGATTTTTACTTTTTTTTTTAGGAATGTTGTATAGCAGAATGTGAAAAATATATATATATATTTTTTTTTCAGAATTGTTGCTCTTTTTTTGTTTATAGCGCAAAAAATAAAAATCGCAGAGGTGATCAAATACCACCAAAAGAAAGTTCTATTTGTGGGAAAAAAAGGACATCAATTTTATTCTATTTAGGTACAGCGTCGCACGACCTTGCAATTGTCCGTTAAAGTAACGCAGTGCCAAATCGCAAAATATGGCCTGGTCATTAAGGGGGCAAATCCTTCAGGTCAAGAAGTGGTTAAACAAGCAGAAGTGCACTGCTAATTCTGAACATCCATAATTTACGATTACCTTAATACCTGGTAAAGAATAATGGCAGTAGTTGACCCCTAATTAAGTGCAGAGAGTAATTTGTGATCAGCCACAGCAATTAACCAGGAACCATTTTTGGTTTGTCTGATTGCACTAAAGGGTTGTAACCAGATGATGTGTGTTACAGGGGGCTCCTGATATAACGCGTGTCACAATTCTCACATAGAGGGGCTTGAAATGGCATAAATAAGGCTAAAATGTTTTACTTACATTTCAACTATTATTCTTTAATGTTGTGATCTTTATTTTGACTTTTAGCTGTTTGCAAACGAAAGTGTTTCAGACCACGTGGGGTTTTCAAAAGTGAGGATTAACCTGATCAATGAGAATGACAACCGCCCAATCTTCAGTCGGCCTCTTTACAACGTAACTTTTTATGAGAATGTCACCGTCGGGACCACTATCCTCAAAGTTATTGTGAGTTAAACATTTTTTTCCTACAAATCTTTGCTTTGCTGTTTATCCAATGGCAGACCTCCATCTCTGTTGTGTTAATACTAGACTTACCTAGATTGTCTTGTATTGATCTACCTGTTACAATCCCTATGGACACCTAATGTATGATTTAGATATTGTTTGTACTACTGATTGGCTTTAAGACCAAGCACAAGACTACACTGGAGAGGTGGTAGCGATTGTCCTATTTGACCTGCAGGAATTTTTGAGGATATCTACACACTTTACAAGAACTAGATATTAATCTTAATGGATTAACCGGCTTATTGTAGCAACTGTACCTTCTCATAGGCTACTGTTCCACTGTTCAGGGCCAGGACAAGGGTTGGGCAGGAAGGACGGTTGCCCTGGGTGCAATGGTTTATTGCAGGGATGGGGGTAGGCGCCTTGACCCTAATCCTAAGGGAAGGGGGGGCGCAGTTTGGCATCCTTGCCCTGGTCGCTGCATGACCTTGTCCCGGCACTGCCACTGTTACTCCATCACTACCATTATACCAATGCGGGGGGATTCTTATGTTCCCATACCTGTCACCCTCCATTTAGTGTGACATATTCATTTGAATCATCTATCTAATGCTGGATCCATCTAGGTACAGGCAACCGTTGAGCTGGTGTTATTCTATTTACTATTAGATGAATGGTCCTTAAGCCAAATTGGCCTATTTGCATCTACATTTATGAATTAAGGAAACCGTTAGAGCTCTCTTTTCCTGCTACATACTTACATACAATGCAAGAATTACTTTTTTTCATAACTACTTTTAAAAGGATCTCATTTTGTAGGTTAGGTGCATCTTCCATTTTTTTTAACACAAGATATAAAAAATACCTTTAGAAAATATCCTGGATGGAGGCATTGTCCTATGCTATGATTTTATGAACTAAAATGTAAATATCAGTGCTGGGACAAGGTCATGCAGTGCCCAGGGCGAAGATGCCAAACTGTGCCCCTCCTTTCCTTTAGGATTGGGGTCAGGGTGCCTCTATCCCTGCAATAAACCATTGCGCCCAGAGCAGCCACTCCTTCTGCCCACCCCTTGTTCCGGCCTTGGTAAATATCCATTGCTTGGGGGCACACTATAAATGCTAATACACAAGCTGAAGAAACTGTAATTTATGATTAAAATAGCTAAGATTTTCTTTCACACGCTGTCTAAACCATTGTTACTATTCCAATAAGGGGAAATCAGTTTGCAGGATAGCAGTAAAAGCCACAGAAGTGTTCTAATGTTTTTGTATTCTATCCAATACCAACAAAAGGTTTTGGCTGAACTTACACATTTTAAACTAAACTCCAGCCTTACTTTTGTTCATGCATAGTTGCACATGCTCCTTGCCTGTACTAAAATTGCTTACTCTGATTACACTGCACACTGTGAGCTCACAGTGTACCACTTAGCCCTTTCCTCCCCAGCCCAACAGTCCCTGGCCCATCCCTTTCATTAACTGGATTTCAGTTCTTTTAACCATACAGGCTCAACATCACATATGGGCATTAGCTAGAGTGGACCGCATGAAGAGCAATCTGTCTAGAAAGGCCCTACCCCTCAAGACTAACACCCACTCATCATTTGCATACCTCCTCCCAAGAACCAGCCTGCTGCATTTACCAGGGCTGAGTCTCTTGAGGGGAGTATTTATAGCAGATTTCTATCATGTTTTTGGAAGGCATGTACAACACTTTGCCAGCCTCTTCAACAGCCATGTTCTGCCTGCATTGCACAGAGAAGCACAGGAACCCTGTGATGAAACCGCTTTGTCTAAAATAGAGTATATAATTACTATAGAAAGGGCTGGTTTACATTTTTTGTTTGCATTTTGATGAGGGGGGAGAGAGAATCACGGACGGAACGCAAATGTAGCAGATCAAACTTCAGCTTTCAAAGGGTAACTCCACTTCCACGGGGAAAAAAAATCAGCAAATAAAGAAAAAATAATATAGCGTATAGAATTGCGACACAAATCATATTGTGATTGAATGTTATTAAAAATGACCTTTCCTTTTCAATCTGCAGCTCTGTAATTTTCTGAAAATGCAATACAATAGGGCTACCTGGAGCTGTTCTGTACTCAGAATGTATACTGACCACACCCCAGAAACATAATTTCCTGCTTGTGTGATTGGCTCACCAGTTTTCCCAGAAGTCTGTCTAAGATACAAGTCAGATTTCTGGCATCCCATGCAACAAAAATGTCCTTTTTGGTGAGATACTCTCATTAGGAACACGTATAAAGGGATGTAGGCCCAGTAGATTTCCTCATTATTGCTCTGCAGCTGCCACAGCTGATAAATAATTATGAAACCACTCCCATTTGACTCACTCAGCACAGAGGAACAAAAAATGATTTATTTAGAATAGCAAAAAGGTAGGAATCTGCATCAAAGCTGACAATGTACAGAGATCCCCCAAAGGGGAATGTTTTTTTCTCAACAAAAGTGGAGTTACGCTTTAAATTTAAGCACTGGATATGTGGCAAATATTAGAGTTCTTGTATACCTCAAAGAAGGTGACAAGATAATGGAACAATGGTAAGTGTGACACTCTCTGGTAGAGTTTTGCCTTTCTAGGTAGCAAGCTTTTTGGAAATTCCAGAAATGCAGTCATGATCATTTCAAGCACAATCAAGTCTAGTCATTCATAGTCCCTTCCAACTGCTACCCTTTATCTGCCCAAATAACATTTATTTCTCTTTACTTCTTTTTTTCCCCACTGTAAGACTTCCTATTTATTGAGTTGCGGCAGGTATTCTGAGTATACTATAGGTCAGTTTCCTAAGCAATATCAGGTAAAATCTACAATGGCAAAAAGGTTACCCTTGCCCAAACCTATAATAATGCTTTATGCGCAAACCTAATAAAAAATGCAGTTCATTCATCAGAAATATTACTTCAGGAAAAATCTTTTTTCTATTTTACAGCTCTCTGTGTGAATCAGTGTATAAAATCAGTTCTTGTGTTGGAAAGGAGATACTAGATATTTTATGGCATTTTCCCAGAGAGGGACGTCCAGGCTATTTATCAGCTAAAAATGGTTCAAGATGACATTCATTTAGGTTGTTAACTCCATCGGCCAGCATCAAGGCTGAATCTGACTATCGCAATCATACATTTTTACATGCGCAGATGGTTTAAGAGAGAAATGTATAAATTATACAGAAAGGTAGAGGGAAAATAACAAAATTTAACTTTGATTTATTTACACTGCTATATCCACTTGGTTTCAGTATTAACTTCCATTTGTGAGGGCAGGGCTAGTAAACAGCCAAAGAATAATTTAAATATATAAAAATCTAGTCAGCTATTTGCAGCAGCAGACTGGCGTGAAAAAGCCAAAACAGCCAGGTGAGATAGTGATTTGCATATTTGGCGTTTGTGAAAGAAATGCTACAAGAAAATAACAATTGCAACTGAATATGATGATGTAAGACAGGGATATGCAAACTGTGGCCCTCCAGCTGTTGCAAAACTATAAGTCCCATCATGCCTCTGCCTCTGGGTGTCATGCTTGTGGATGTCAGAGTCTTGCTATGCCTCATGGGACTTGTAGTTCTGCAACATCTGGAGGGGCCACATTTTGCATATCCCTGAAGTAGGGTTTTAAAGCTTGGGCTTGCATCTGAGTCCGCACAGATTTCTAATGCTCTGGAATTGTGATCAGTCTTAAACAGCTGTATGTTTTGTATGTATTTCAGTGTGATGCCAGCTGGTTATGTAGGCAAATAAAAGGCACATATTGTTGTTCTCAGTGCACACTTGGGTTATTTTACAAAATAGAACAAAGTGTAATGATGAAAAGAAAAACCTAAAGCAATAAATCAGGTGTACGCTACAGCTTTAAAAACATGTTATAACTGGTGCATGTGAGTTATCAAAGAAATCAGCGTTGCCATCTTTCCAACAAGTATTAGACATCTGAGACCTTCAATAGCTGCTACTTAAAGTGGATATCGGGGAAATGGAGAAAGTGCTGAGAAGGGTAACCAAACTGATAAGAGGCATGAGGGAGCTAAGCTATGAGAAAAGATTAGAGGAACTGAATGTATTCTCTCTTGAGAATAGGAGATTAAGGGGGATATGATCAACATGTATAAATACATAAGGGGTCCATATAGCAAACTTGGTGATGAGTTGTTCACTTTAAGGTCAACACAGGGGACAAGGGGGCACTCTTTACATCGAGAGTAAAACAGATTTTGTCTATAAAGAGCTGTGAAAATGTGGAATAGACTCCCTCCAGAGGTGGTTCTGGCTAGCTCACTAGATTGCTTTAAAAAAGGTCTGAATTCTTTCCTGGGTGTACTTAATATACAGTAAGTGGGTACTAATTTTTTTTTTTTAGGTAAAGTTGATCCAGGGAATATCTGATTGTCTCTTGGGGGATCAGGAAGGAATTATTTTCCCCTGCTGTAGCAAATTGGATTATGCTTTGCTGGGTTTTTTCGCCTTCCTCTGGATTAACTGCGGGTATAGGATTGTGCATATGGGATCGTATGGTTGGGTTTTCAATACTGTTTTTCTTTTTTTTTTGGTTGAACCAGATGGACTTGTGTCTTTTTTCAACCTGACTAACTCTGTAACTATGTAACTATGGATGTAAACTCCATTCATGAAATTTGACCTGGTCACATACAGTTGTGCTCATAAGTTTACATATCCTGGCAGAATTTTTTGATTTCTTGGCCATTTTTCAGAGAATATGAATGATAACACAAAAACATTTCTTTCACTCATGGTTCATGTTTGGCTGAAGCCATTTTTAATCAACTGTGTTTACTCTTTTTTAATCATAATGACAACAGAAACTACCCAAGTGACCCTGATCAAAAGTTTACACACACCAGTTCGTAATACCGCATATTGCCCCCTTTAACATCAATGACAGCTTGAAGTCTTTTGTAGTATTTGTGGATGAGGCTCTTTATCTTCTCAGATGGTAAAGCTTCCCATTCTTCCTGGCAAAAAGCCTCCAGTTCCTGTAAATTCTTGGGCTGTTTTGCATGAACTGCACGTTTGAGATCTCCCCAGAGTGGCTCAATGATATTGAGGTCAGGAGAGTGAGATGGCCACTCCAGAACCTTCACTTTATTCTTCTGTAGCCAATGACAGGTTAACTTGGCCTTGTGTTTAGGATCATTGTCATGTTGGATTGTCCAAGTACATCCCATGCGCAGCTTCGGGGCTGATGAATGCAAATTTTCCTCCAGTATTTTTTGATAAAATACTGCATTCATCTTGCCATCAATTCTGACCAAATTTCCTGTGCCATTGTAGCTCACACATCCCCAAAACATTAGCGATCCACCTCCGTGTTTCACAGTAGGAATTGTGCACTTTTCATCATAGGCCTTGTTGACTCCTCTCCAAATGTAGCGTTTATGTTTGTGGCCAAAAAGCTAAATTTTGCTCTCATCACTCCAAATGACTTTGTGCCAGAAGGTTTGAGGCTTGTCTCTGTGCTGTTTGACGTATTGTAAGCAGGATACTTTGCAGCATTTGCATAGTAATGGCTTTCTTCTGGCAACTGGACCCTGTTTGGGAGATTAACCCTCTCTATTTGTCCTGTTTACTCTTATCATTGAAAGTAAAAGAAAGACCCAAATTTTGGGTTGTCCCCATAAAAGTAATAGAAGGGAAATCTTGCAATGGGGACACTAGTTCTGATGACCCTGGGGGAAGGAAATCCCTTAATTTGCAGGGATTTACTCTCACTTGCTGTTTGGCTATGGGACAGGAAGTGAAGGGAAATTTCTGCAATGGGACAAAGATGAAAAAAAATCTGACAGGAGTTATAACCCTCCCTTACTCTTTCCAAAAATTGAAAAAAAAAAAGGTTTTGCCTGTAGCTCTACTTTAAGCATACATGGTTAAATTCAGTGTGAACAGGGGTGGTCGGAAGCTCTGGAGCAATAAATCTCCACTAAGATTCTCTACTAAGAAAACAAATTAAATTCACCTTACTTCACAGCCTACAACGGAATAGTGTCGACAATGTTGAAGTCTCCTCCTGTGTATCTGACCTTTAACTCTTCTTGATTCAAAATTTGATAGGGAGTACAGGGCCAGTGTCAACAGCAACCTCTGCAATCCATAATGATACAGTACTGGATTGGTGTGATGTTTACATGCACACACATTTTCTCTGTTTACTTTGCCTCAATAGCCCCCTAATGGGCCCCCCTTCCCTCCTAGGTCCCATAGCAGTGTTGTAAGCTGCTATGGCTATTGTTACACCACTGACTGTATGCATCCTGTATATGGGTAGTAACCACGAATTGATAAGGACTAGGGATTTCCATGGTGTGTTTACTCTATAAACAGATGGGCCAAGGCTATATAGAGCCTCAAGTGTTTCCCGTTTGACAGATATTATTATTTGAAACAGATGTTTTACAAATTAGAATTTCAGGCTCTAAATAAAGAGTGTTGCGGTTCTTTAATTTCCAATCTGAAGCCACAACTGTTTGCAAGGCCGAAATGTCAAATTTAGTCAGTATGAGTTAGTGACAATGAAATTAGCATGTAAATAACGGCTCCTTCCCAGCTGATTACTGCTGCATATCTTGCTTACATGTTTATTACATTATGCTATATCTTGAAAAACAGAGCCATTATTCACCCATAAGTATGAGGTCTTCCACTGTACAGTAAGTCATTCATGTAGTGAATGTAAAGCTGAAAAGGGTCATTAGAAGAGCTAGAGCAGCAGGCAAGCTACAGAAACATATCTACCTCTCTTTCACTTTTTTCTGAATAATTAGTGAGATTGTTTATTAGGATTTCAAAACAAAGTATAGTTAGAAAAGGAAAATAGGGATGACAACTTTAGGAAAATCTTGGTGGCGTAAGCCACTAAAATTTTTCTGATGATACATTTTAGAAAATTAAAAATTTCTTATCTAGGTGACCGCTGCCTCCCTAACAGCCAGCATCCCTAAACAGGAAACTGTTGCTTTTCTTAACTCAGCCAAACACCCATTTAGTTGGGCCTTTCGCCAGAACTCAGAACGTCCAAAATTCCATCCAAACCCAACTGGCAGCTCATTCAAACTAGTAATTTTCTTTTCAGGAGCTACTGCAAATTATCTGTTTTAAGCATACTGCTAAGTAGCAGGGTGCTGTAGAATCAGAATGATGCCATTTATTGAAATAAAACACACTTACAAATAAAAAGAGCTGTGTCCTGCCTGGAATTGTGAGGGGACACTATCAACAGCATGGATATATGAAACCATCAAAACCTCAAGTTATGGCCAATCATCCAGCATCAGCAGTGGGATCTGAACCAGTATCAGTGGGAACCTAGGCGGGCACGCCAGTGGTGTTTACAACTGCAAGCAAAGTGGCTAGCAGTCAAAAATGTGGTGTGATGTCAAGTGTGTGGACAGGCGTCTATGTGTTTCTGGAGCCCTGCCCTCTTTGTCAAGCCTTGATAAAGAGGACAGGGCACCAGAAACTTGTAGCTGCTTGCAGCAGTAGATGCCACTGGTCTGCCTGCTGGCTCTGGTCCATAGCCTGAAGTTTTGATAAATTCGTGTATCCATGCTGGTCGCTCATGATCCCTGGCTGGACACAGCTGTTTTTTATATGTAAATGTGCTTTATTTCAATAAATGGCATAATTGTGATTCTACTAGCTTTTTTGTCATTAGTTTGGATAATGACAAAACCTCCGCATTTCTTGGCAAGTGTAAAAAAAATGACTGCAGGAGCTTCACTACTTTAGCAAAACTTAGAAAATAATAGAGAATTATGTAATAAGTTAGTGTCTGGAAGTTGAACTAAAGGTAGTGGTGGTAATGCACCTGTACCAGAGCATGATGGTAATTGAAGGGTTGCTTTACCAAGTACATTGTTGAACTAAGGGGAAGCAAACTTAAATATGTAAACAGCAGAACTGGTTTATCTTATGGCAGCCCTGAAGGTTTGTATTTTAGACAATGCGTTCTTTAATCTATATGACATACTGTATATACCAGCAAGTACTGATTTCTATTATAACAGATATGAAGATGTGGTAAAAAGATCTCTATGGGACTGTTACATTTTATATAGTTTAACTTTTATATAATTGTGACCTTTACTATTCTCAGTGGTGCAATCTTCTGTCGTTGTCAATCACTGATGTGTATTTCTTACTGACAGATGGTTTACATCTTGACTTATGAAAGCCTGAACCCTTTAACCACTGTTAAATTATGTTTTATTAAATGCTTATTGGTGAAGCATGCATGTAATGCAGAATTTATAACATACTGTATTTAGACATTTGACTCTAAATTAAAAAAGTATATATACACAAGTATATACGGGCGTGTGTGTATATATATTTATTTTTATATTGTTTTTCAATTGTGACTTTTTTCCAAGAGTCTGAAACATCATTTTCAAATTTTGATTTATTGCCATCCTACACATGCCCATCTCTTGGCATGGTCATTCAAATCTCTGTCATGCAGTAAATTATTATTATTTATTTCTGAAAGTGTTTATATCAGGGCAGGATAATGTGCAGTCCTGTAGAATGGGGTTACAAAGCACAATGACAAATGGCAATTGCTGAGCAAACGAGAAGTGTAGAGGGCTGTCTGCTCCTGCAAAATTTCCCTGAATATAATTATGGCACAATATATGCTGGCCATACCATTTTGTATTTTTCTATCATTAAATCGTCATTTTCTTTTTCTTGAATACTGTTACATTCTGTTATATTCTGCTTCTCATCATTGTGGACAACAACAGCAAATGGATATTTCCTATGCAGTTTTTTGTTTCCTACCATTAGCATGTTTAATGATAATGGAAAAATGTGGAGCAGGTCCTGTGATGTACCAATGACCCTTCTCTGGAGATTCTGTATATGTCCTATTAGTTACTCAATTAATGGGAAGAGAATAACTTTTTTGTCTTTTGTTACGTATTTGCAACCCATTACTAAGTAGTAGTATTATACACTCTGCTTGGGTCAGAATTCCTGTCATCCTTTTTAACATTTTCTGTTTCCCTATTTAAGAAATTACGAATTCCTACTATACCAGAAACTTTCAAAAGTTTGAAAGACTGAGAATAGGGAGAAGTGAGGACCAGGGCATGGGAAGAAAGGCAGTAGCAGAGCGTGCCACAACAAAATGGAAGCAGTGGTTTAAAAGCGATGCACCAGGTCCAACTATGGAACTAACAGGGCTGTGAAGGCAAAATAGCTTTCCAGAGAATACGTGGAATATTGAAAAGCAATTGTTAGAATACATGGGCAACAAACAGGCAATCTTGGTGATATGCAGGCAACAAATGGACAGTAGTGACAATAAGAAAGCAAGAAATAGGCAATTGTAACAATATTAGAGAAACAAGGGGCCAATACCATGTCAGTATAGACACGGTGGGGTTGATTTACTAAAACTGGAGAGTGCAAAATCTGGTGCAGCTGCGCATGATAGCCAATCAGCTTCTAACTTCAGATTGTTCAGGTAAGCTTTGACAAAAAAAAATAGAAGCGGATTAGTTTCTAAACAGAGCTGCACCAGATTTAGCACTTTCCACTTTTAGTAAATCAACCCCAGTCAGTACCGATGCAGCCTGAAACATGTTAATTGAACCCACCAACAAGGCTCTTCAGCGAGACCTAACTTAAGCAATTAAAATAAGGGTAAATAACTAAACCCAAACGACCAACGAACTTTGTGGCAACCTAATTTTGAACATCAAAAGAATTAATATTAATTACAAAGAAACATAAAATGTTCTACATATATTAATTTGTTCAAACCCACTGCTAGGGAAAATTGATAAATCTGTATATGGAATACAATAAATATAGGGCAGCAAGCAGAAAAGGCTAAAATATGACTTTTACATCAGAATAATAAAATTATCAAAATAAATACTCGCTGAAGATATTTAGCCTTTAATTGGTTCAGTTTTACTTGTTCAATTACTCCTTAACATTTTATTAATTTTAGGAATGATTAATATTCCTTATGTTTTTCTTCCTTTTAATACATACTGCACAATCCCTTCTGGCAACCAGATTAAACTTCCCCTTCAAAGAATTTTGCACTGATCATTAATTTTCCAGAGAACAGTTGTATTGCGAAAAAGTGTTGTCACTTGTCGATGCCCTAGGCCTTTGCAAGGAATCTTTTTTTTCCCTACGTGTTAATATAGAGTTATTTTTGCCAGTACCTGATCACAGCTTGGTACTTGAAGAGGGTAAGCTATTGGGAAAATAATTAGTCTTGCATCTCTTAGACAGCTTATTTGCTTCATTGAACCAATTACAACCTTAAGATAAACTAATTACGCTTACCTTGAAAATATTAAAGGTGCAGTATATATTATCTTTGTACAGGCAAATATCTTTTTTTTTTTTTAGCTAAGCCTGGCATGGTTCAGTGGATATGCTTACAAAGGTGAATTGCCAACCAAGAATACTGTATAGATGAACTCCATATGTGTGTATGAGTTTCCTTTGCATTGTTCAGTTCTTTTTCACAGTCTGATAATAAACAGTACCCTAATTGTCCTCCACCTGAAACTGGACAGCTTGAGTTTGTCTGTACATGTGGTAAGGAAAGATTAGGTTTGAGGATGATCTGGAACAGAGTGATACAAAATATTATTACTTCTTATATAACGTGTGATATGGGAGATGTTTAGCTTAGTGGTGGTGAGCATTTTCAGTGAGTTATTTTAACGGATCAACCAGCACCCCGACCTGGTACCTCCATTGACAGATGCTCCTAGTGCTTCCCAAAGGCTCCAAGCACTCCACCAGACACCATAACTACCTCAGACCCCACAAACCGCCGCAGATTGGTTGGGGTCTCGATGTCTCCTACCTACCCTGGACCTACGACAAGGCTCCAGGTTCCAGTGGGTGAACCTGTCTTTCCCCAGAGAGTGCAGCAGGCACAGGAACAAGCTCTTACACAAGCTCTTACAAGAGCTTAGTGATTATCCAAGGGAGTATGAAGATCATAGCAATCCCTTGTAGCAGGTTCCCCCAATGAGAGACAGGACTCTAGATTGAGGGTGAAGTAGAATTCAAACTTTAATGGTACAGCTGCTCTTTTATACAGTTTTCCCCACAAGGTTACCACCCAGGTGGACCTTGTTGGGGATAGGACATGACATTCACAGTCCAATAGAAACAGGGTTTTACACTCAGTCATTCCCATACAGTGTACACAATCCCTCCCCTCTGGCTGATTACAGTAGCATATGCAGATGAAAGTGTATACAGGAACAGAATTAACCTAAACTAATTATCTAGCCATCTGGACAGAACAATGTGAGGTCATTAACATTTAACGATGGGATAGGCACAATCCACATTCCATTTCAATACACAAACAATAGGGAAGTCTGCCAATGACAGTCTGTGTGTCTCACTCACAGACAAGCACACAGAATACACATTATCTAGGAGGCAGACTTCATGGCAATGGTCTATAACAGTCTAAGTCTCCCAATGTAAAGTGGGAATAAATCTTCATATTTCTCTATGAAGATATTGCTGACAAATATTACTGTCCAATCTGAAGCAATTCAAACCATTAAGTATCTGTTTTTCACTTCCAGTGACGGTGAATACTGTCACATATCTTCCCACCAAAGGTAGATTAACCAGGTACCAGACCTCCAACTGGTCTGTGCCTGAGTTAGTCGGGTAACAAGTCCCAAAAAGTCAATCCATCATGGCAGCTTCCTTGACAAAGTTCCACATAGTTTGCAAGTTTGTCTTGGCAAGGCGCATGGAGCTTTCACAGCCAATCAGTCTGTGGAAGTCTGGTTTGGGCAGGCCAGATTTGGCTTCTTTGGCACCCTGTGTCCCTAATAGATGTAGGCTGTGTTCCACGGGCCCTTCCAATGTCTGCACCCACTCACAAACTGTCCAGAAAACAGCATTACTCACCCAGCCAACCTCTTCCTCTCTCGTAGAACATACCCGCCGCTGGGGATAAGGGTGGACTGGCCCTTCTCCTGGGAGTCCTTTCAGCCACTGGAGAGAAGACAGGGTGGTGGGGCTTACTTCATGAGGCTGTGGGGGTCTGGGCCGACTGTCCAGCATCCCTGGGGTATACAAGTGAACACTGTAGTCCCATCCACTACCACAGGAACTCCATCTTTTGTACATTGAGGACAGAGGCCAGCCGCACTCTGCTCTGTTGCCAGCTCTTCTGCTTGGTTGGTGTCATCATTCTGGGGCACCAACTGCTGCTGGCAAGAGGAGTCAGCTTCCTTAGCCTCATCTGGCGCTTGGGACAGTGTTTCTCCGGTACTGTCTCCCAGATACACAGATCCTGGCTGGGGAGGGAAGACCGATTCCTCCGCTCTGACTGACTGTTGGGGAGGGAGGACAGCAACCTCCTCTCCCTTCTCACCCTGGGCCTCCAGAACTGCCACAGGTTCCAGGGCAGAGGTCGTTGACTCTCTGTCCGACTGCCAGCGCTTCAGCTGGGTGTAGAATCTTTACTTAATCAGCTTGTTGCAGGGGCGAGGGGCAGATTTCCCTGCTTCCTGGAACTCTGTAGCTGGTGTGGGTGCTGGGCAGAGGTTGGTAGCACTCTGCCCTGTTGCCAGCACTTCTGCTGGAAAGTAAACTGTAAAGTCAGTGGCCTTGCACACATCTTCCTGGGTCACTAATTGCTGAAGGCAGAGGTCAGCAGCAATAGACCTGGATGCCCGCTCTTCTGCTGTAGGCTCACTAGGACATTCCTCCTGAGCAGAAAAATCTATTAAATCCCCAGTCTATGGAATTGCTTAAAGTCCAGGGCATGGGCTGGTGACACTTGGGCCCAATGCCAACAATTTGGCAGGTGACTTATCATCCATAACATCCTCCGCTAAAAAAACAATTACATCTGTGATCCGTGGTTGGGGAATGAAGATGGCTTCCTCTTCTCCCATACCTTTATCCAGTGGCTGAACAGACGCATTCCTCCATCCACACTCGTCCTGTTCAGAAACAGGTTCATCCAGGTGAGTCAGCACTTGCTGCATCTGCCATAAGACATCCAAATCCAAGACAATGGGTGCATATTACTGTGCCATATTGTCAATTCTTCAGTCAGGATTTCTGGACTGTCAGCTGGTTCTTCTGGATATTCCCAGGCAAGGGGAGCCCAGCCCTGGCACTGAGCAGAGTCCCACAGCCGTCTGTAGGCGATCTCAAGCTCTCATTCCTGAACAGCCAGAAACTCCACATCTTCCAGCGCCCAGAGCACTTCCGAGATGTTCATAATCCTTTCTCTGTAATCCATAATTTCCTCTAACCGCCATTTCAAATCGCTCCCAAAGTTAGGGTCCCCGGCCGCTGTAGCCAAAGCCTTCCGTTGGGCTGTCATCCACTATCCAAGAGCATGTTTGGGATACATGCCACCGGAGGGCTCTATAGCTCTCTTCCAACCGCATCTCTGCCCAGACCAGCCTGCTTAATTCAGCTGTCTGCTCCTTGTGCAGTGTATCTCCCAAAAACAGCTCCCACAATCCATAATGTGACCAGTACCTTTTCTGGATAGAGGGGAGGAATTTTCCCTGGTGGCGCTGCTCACGGGCTAGCGTTTCCTTCCAGAGATCCAAGCGCACAGAATCATGCCATCCTAGCAGGACCTGGTATGACACTGGTCCCCTGTGTTGTATCTGCATCTCTCGCAACCTCCCTTTAAATCCCTCTTCCATGGCGGCTGATATCTGTACCTCTCCTCTTATGGGGACACTGCACGAGTGTTAGCTCACTCGACAACGTTACCAGTGTCTCAAAGAGCTGCTTCTCCTCACACTAGGATGTGCCATCCCGCTGCTTCCACCAATGTACCAGATCAACCGGCCCCCCGACCTTGTAATTCCGTTGACGGATGCTCCTAGTGCTTCCCGAGGGCTCCAAGCACTCCACCAAACACCATAACTACCTCAGACCCCACGAACCGTCGCAGCTTGGTTGGGGTCTCACCATCTCCTACCCACCCTGGACTTACGACAAGGCTCCAGGTTCCAGTGGGTGAACCTCTCTTTCCCCAGAGAGTGCAGCAAGCACAGGAACAAGCTTTTACACAAGCTCTTACAATCCCTCCCCACTGGCTGATGATTACAGTATCATATGCAGATGAAAGTATATACAGGAATAGAATTAACCTAAACTAATTATCTAGCCATCTGGATAGAACAATGTGAGGTCATTAACATTTAACAATGGGACAGGCACAATCCACATTCTATTTCAATACACAAACAATAGGGGAGTCTGCCAATGACAGTCTGTGTGTCTCTCTCACAGACAAGTACACAGAATACACATTATCCAGGAGGCAGACTTCATGGCAATGGTCTATAACAGTCTAAGTCTCCCAGTGTAAAGTGGGAATAAATTTGACAAATATTACTGTCCCATCTAAAGCAACTCAAACCTTTAAGTATCTGTTTTTTACTTCCAGTCATGGTGAATACAGTTATGCTAGTCAAAACTGTGGTTAAATTGGTTGTAAAGGATTAAGGTTTTTACCTTAATGCATTTTTTTCTGCATCCCCCCCCCAATCTTTTACCAGAGCCCATCTTGATGCAGCACTGCTCTTTCTCCTCACAGGACATGGAGGCAGCAACGGTTGCCTTTGGCTCCTGCTGCTGTCCATCAATTCCTGTGAGGAAAGGAATGGGGCCGAGCTTGGGATCGAGCCCGCACAAATGCCCCTATAGCATGTGGCCTTCTATGAGGCACTCAGAAGGGAGGATGAGCCAAGAGCACCAGCGGGGGACTCCGGGAGAGGAGGTTTGGGGTGAAAAACAATTTCAAAGAGCAGGTAAGTATGTATAACATCTTTCTTATTTTAAAAGAAAAAAAAAACTTTACAAGCACTTTAAGAGCTTGTTGGCTCACTTTTATTAACCAAAAGGCAAAGTCTTCATAGGTAAAGGAATCGCTATCAGGAGAGGAACAATTTGGCAAAAAAACGCAAACCTGGCAAAATCACAAAAAAAAACACGGTACAGCTTTTATGCCAGGTTTAGCATCTTTCTGCTGCCAGGAGCATTACATTTAGAGGTGGCTAGTGTACATGTAGCCTAATATTTATTCCTCCCTCCTTGCCTTTTAAGTTTTTCTTTTTCTGGATATTATGATAAAATGAGGATGTGGTGCAGGTATACTGATGGCCAGAAACTCCCATGGTTTTGATAATATTTTCCAAATTAAAATGTATAGAATGTGTAGTGCATTGCTATCTGTATTAAAGCAAATACAAAGCTCCATATTCTTACAAATTTTTAATCCTTTCAACATGATTTCTTTGCAAATGAGCATATTTTTCTTCAGGCAGTGCAAGTCTTCCACTTTTCAAGTAAAAGTCTATTTGACCAAATGTATATGAAGCATGCCAAAGAACCAGTGAACCTTATGCACAGCCAAATAATCCCTGGCAGATGCTGAGGGGGAATACTGCTTAACAATCCATTGATGTATTCAATTTGCTTATTAAACTCCTATCAGTGGACTCATTAGATCACTTTTTTTTTCTGCTCTGCACAGTCACAAATCCACAGCCACTGTCTTTTCAGCTCAGAGTTTTCCTTTCATCACATCACAGTCTCACATGGGAGCCTGGATAAATCGATCTTTGATGAGCAATCTACTTTTACCCTCTATCTTCTTTTTAGTGAACTGAAGCAGGGCAGGGGAAAAAAATCTGTACACAGGATCTCCACTGTAGCAGACAGCACTTTAAAGACATTTAAAATGCAAACAAGACCCTGTTGACATTTGCTCTGCTGTTCTTATATAGTTGCTTTTACCCATTCAGACCACATTGGCGCTGTTATTTAAAACAGAACCTAAAGTATATTTAAACCCTTACACCTTCAGGTCTCAAGCTTTTTTAAACACTAAGCACTCTACTGGAGGCCCTACTACATTTCATGCTGACCCAACTCCTTAGCCCACAACTGCTTAACAGCCCAGACACCCTGCATCGACTGCCACTTTGTGTATGGATAGCGGGTTCTAAACCCCTAACTACACCATCCCCATTGTCTACTATGGCACTGACCCATACATGGTTAGGAGTAATCACTCCACAGAACCCTGCATTTATCTTTGGTTCCAATCAGGATTGGGAGTTCAACCATACACCTGAGGTCCGTGTCACACAGAGAGGAGACTGGAGGGTCTGATTGGGTCCGCCTGTAAAACAAACAGGCGGATCCGATCAGTCTGCAATATGAAAGGGGCTTTATACAGAACCTACCTTCTCCAAGAATATAGTGTAGTATATGGCAGATTCAGTCATTTTTTATATTTCTTGAAAACTCCAGGATGGCCAAATTACCAATCTAGTCATGTAAAAAACTTGAACATATTGGATTTTGATTCCAGCACATAACGTGAATACAATGAGTTTGAGTGTCTTTGCATTGCCATTCTGTGTTTCAGTCAATGGGTGTGACAATATCATAGCCCCTTGTGGCATTCAATTTGAAATAGCATTAAGATTAAATAAAGTCTTCAACAAATGTGCTATGTCTCTTTAAAGGTCAGTGCAATATTTCCTGAGGCTATAGGCGTAGAAGTGGCTAATACATGGTAGTAACACATAAACCAAATTGAAGTGTAGCAATCAAAACAAAATTAATAACAGTCCAGTGTGTGTATCTATCATAAATTGTCCATGCAAACAAAAGAACTCCACTGTGAATTCTAGGTGGGATAATCTTTATATAAATCTCTGCAGGATAATGTGGAAAACTCTTTCTGGTGACAAAACTCACCCAGTGACCCCATACCAGTGCACATATCAGAAGCTTACCAGAACAGTATGACCCTCCAAATGATACCGTATTTTTCGCCATATAAGACGCACTTTTTCTTCCCCAAAACTGGGGGGGGGGGGGGGAGTTGGTGCGTCTTATACGACAAATACACATTTTGCCTGCATTAAAACTGGCCCTAACTTTGTGTGGTGCTTGCTCGCATGTACTGTGGGCTGTGGAGACTTCTCTGACCCTCCCTGCACGGCCAGGATGTGTGTGTGTTCGGGCTTCCCTCTCCCTCCTATAGCGCGCCTTGTCCCCCCCTCCCGACAGTCTAACCATGTGCTGCCCGGGCACCATGTCAACGCTCTGCTGAACTTACCGGTACCTTTCCCTCCATCAGTGCGGGCTGTGCCTCCTCATGTCTCCCCGGGCAGTCTCACTCCTTGCTGGGCAGTGTGGGCACAATCGCGCCGCTTCTGTCCCGGGCACTGTATCAATCTATGCTGCCCTGAAATGTCCGCACGTCTGCCCCTCCTGCTCCATACGTTCCGCCTCCTCCGGCCAATGTTTACTGTTTGCTGTCCGTGCTCTACTCCACCCCGCTCCTACTTGATTTTATGCCCGTGTTACTTTCACTGTTTTCTGACTTTACTGACTGTTAATGAGAGTAAAGATAGTTCTTAATATGTTACATGGTTGACATAAAATTGTTCTTAAACTGCTGTTAACTTTATACAGTTGATATAAAATATTTTACTACAGTATTTGGTTCAGAATCTTTTTTTTCTAGATTTTCCTCCTTTAAAATTGGGTGTGTCTTATATTCCGGAGCGTCTTATACGGCGAAAAATACGGTAAGTCATATAGCGCTTGAAAGTGATTGGCTCAAATTCTGAATATAGAATGTTGCCACTTCACTCCACATTACATATAGGCAGCCACTCATGGGAATGTGCATAGAAAAATGAGAACGCTTCTCATAGTGTAAAATCAACGGTATCAAATATTTAACAAAGAAAAATAGTACTTACAGTACATGTAAAAATGATACACAGTGCTATACAAATCAAACTCCCAAGGCGATTCTGCAGATCGCTTTGGGATTCCATAATATGTGGTGACATCAGGAGCCTGGGCTCTATCCTACATGTTTAATCAAAAATGGCATTTTATTGGGGTTTAGAAGCCTGCATCACACTTTAAAATACATCTGAAAACATGAAGCAGATGACATCATATATCCAGGACCTGAAAAAATATAAAGCTCTATAGGACTTCTCATTTGGAGGGTCATACTGCTCTGGTAAGCCTCTGATTAATGCATTGGGTGTGTTTTTTTCACCTGGAGGAGTTTTCCACATTATGTTGTAAAGATTTATATGAAGATTATCTCCCCTAGAATTCACAATGAAGTTCAATTGTTTGCATGGACATTTTGATACACATACTGGACTGTTGTTAGTTTTGTTTTGATTTTGTTTTATGTGCCCAGTACTTGAATTTGGTTTATGTGTTATCACTAGTGTTGAGCGAACACGGACTGTATTATTCGTGTTCGTACCGAATAATTGGATTTTTTGTACCCGAACACGGACACGGACACTTTACTGTATGTTCGGGTAAAAATCCGTGTTCGGTCGTTTTATTTCCGGGTTTTGCATGCTTTGGCGCTCTTTTCATGGCGGGCTTTCAACAGCCAATCAACAATCGTTTAACTGGTGTGCCTTAAGCCATCCCAGCCATGCCTGCAAATGTCTCAGTAGCTGTGATTGGCCGTCTGAAGCATGTGACCAAGTCTTTATAAGTTCGAGGCAGCCGCAGCGGCGTCATTATGCTGCTTAGATTCAGGGACAGAGCACACATCAACGTGCTGGCTGCTGATTAGGGAAAGATAGGCAGGAAAAAACCATTTGTGTCCGGATAGAATTGAGGGACAGGTCGGAGTGTTTAGGCAGGGCGAGTTGTAGGCATTTTAGGGATAGAGTCTGCTGAATTATATAGGGTCAGTGTCTTCTACAAACTACAATCGATATTGCTGTGTGGGGGGTGGGGTCTGCACTCAATCCTGATCTACGATCTCTTCTCAATCCTGTTAGGGACAGAGTCTGCTGAATTTTAGGGAAACTGTGTTCTACAAACTACAATCGATATTGCTGTGTGGTGTGGGATTGGAGATAGGCAGGTGTCAGTGATCCACATCCATTTTTCTGTGTGTGAGCTGCAGTGAACACAATCTTTTTGGGCTGCAGTGAACACAATCTTTTTGGGCTGCAGTGAACACAATCTTTTTGGGCTGCAGTGAACACAATCTTTTTGGGCTGCAGTGAACACAATCTTTTTGGGGTGCAGTGAACAAAATCTTTTTGGGGTGCAGTGAACACAATCCTTTTTGGTGTGCAGTGAACACAATCTTTGTGGGGTGCAGTGAACAAAATCCTTTGTGGGGTGCAGTGAACACAATCTTTTTGGGGTGCAGTGAACAAAATCCTTTTTGGGGTGCAGTGAACAACATCCTTTTTGGGGTGCAGTGAACACAATCTTTTTGGGGTGCAGTGAACAAAATCCTTTGTGGGGTGCAGTGAACACAATCTTTTTGGGGTGCAGTGAACACAATCTTTTTGGGGTGGAGTGAACAACATCCTTTTTGGGGTGCAGTGAACAAAATCCTTTTTGGGGTGCAGTGAACAAAATCATTTTTGGGGTGCAGTGAACACAATCTTTTTGGGGTGCAGTGAACACAATCTTTGTGGGGTGCAGTGAACACAATCTTTTTGGGGTGGAGTGAACAACATCCTTTTTGGGGTGCAGTGAACAACATCCTTTTTGGGGTGCAGTGAACACAATCTTTTTGGGGTGCAGTGAACACAATCTTTGTGGGGTACAGTGAACAGAATCTTTGTGGGGTGCAGTGAACACAATCTTTGGGGGGTACAGTGAACACAATCTTTGTGAGGTGCAGTGAACACAATCTTTGTGGGGTGCAGTGAACACAATCATTGTGGGGTGCAGTGAACTCAATCTTTGTGGGGTACAGTGAACACAATCTCATACTGAAGGTTTGAGGGTGCTGCCTGTTCCATACTCCCCCTACTCCTCATCTAGCCTTTTAGGGGTACAAACAATAGTAATTGGGGCCTAGTGTGGTTGTGTACGTGTGATATACATACACTTTTTTGGGATCATATTTTCTATTCCGCTATTTAATCAAAAACCTTTGGGGATCAGTTAAATTGGGGGATAGTCTGTGTTGGTACGTGTGAGAGAGATCCACCTTTCCAAGTTGTTGGGGTTCATCTCATACTTCTGAAGGTTTGAGGGTGCTGCCTGTTCCATACTCCCCCTACTCCTAGCCTTTTAGGGGTACAAACAATAGTAATTGGGGCCTAGTGTGGTTGTGTACGTGTGATATACATACACTTTTTTGGGATCATATTTTCTATTCCGCTATTTAATCAAAAACCTTTGGGGATCAGTTAAATTGGGGGATAGTCTGTGTTGGTACGTGTGAGAGAGATCCACCTTTCCAAGTTGTTGAGGTTCATCTCATACTTCTGAAGGTTTGAGGGTGCTGCCTGTTCCATACTCCCCCTACTCCTAGCCTTTTAGGGGTACAAACAATAGTAATTGGGGCCTAGTGTGGTTGTGTACGTGTGATATACATACACTTTTTTGGGATCATATTTTCTATTCCGCTATTTAATCAAAAACCTCTGGGGATCAGTTAAATTGGGGGATAGTCTGTGTTGGTACGTGTGAGAGAGATCCACCTTTCCAAGTTGTTGGGGTTCATCTCATACTTCTGAAGGTTTGAGGGTGCTGCCTGTTCCATACTCCCCCTACTCCTAGCCTTTTAGGGGTACAAACAATAGTAATTGGGGCCTAGTGTGGTTGTGTACGTGTGATATACATACACTTTTTTGGGATCATATTTTCTATTCCGCTATTTAATCAAAAACCTTTGGGGATCAGTTAAATTGGGGGATAGTCTGTGTTGGTACGTGTGAGAGAGATCCACCTTTCCAAGTTGTTGGGGTTCATCTCATACTTCTGAAGGTTTGAGGGTGCTGCCTGTTCCATACTCCCCCTACTCCTAGCCTTTTAGGGGTACAAACAATAGTAATTGGGGCCTAGTGTGGTTGTGTACGTGTGATATACATACACTTTTTTTGGATCATATTTTCTATTCCGCTATTTAATCAAAAACCTTTGGGGATCAGTTAAATTGGGGGATAGTCTGTGTTGGTACGTGTGAGAGAGATCCACCTTTCCAAGTTGTTGGGGTTCATCTCATACTTCTGAAGGTTTGAGGGTGCTGCCTGTTCCATACTCCCCCTACTCCTAGCCTTTTAGGGGTACAAACAATAGTAATTGGGGCCTAGTGTGGTTGTGTACGTGTGATATACATACACTTTTTTTGGATCATATTTTCTATTCCGCTATTTAATCAAAAACCTTTGGGGATCAGTTAAATTGGGGGATAGTCTGTGTTGGTACGTGTGAGAGAGATCCACCTTTCCAAGTTGTTGGGGTTCATCTCATACTTCTGAAGGTTTGAGGGTGCTGCCTGTTCCATACCCCCCCTACTCCTCATCTAGCCTTTTAGGGGTACAAACAATAGTAATTGGGGCCTAGTGTGGTTGTGTACGTGTGATATACATACACTTTTTTTGGATCATATTTTCTATTCCGCTATTTAATCAAAAACCTTTGGGGATCAGTTAAATTGGGGGATAGTCTGTGTCGGTACGTGTGAGAGAGATCCACCTTTCCAAGTTGTTGGGGTTCATCTCATACTTCTGAAGGTTTGAGGGTGCTGCCTGTTCCATACTCCCCCTACTCCTCATCTAGCCTTTTAGGGGTACAAACAATAGTAATTGGGGCCTAGTGTGGTTGTGTACGTGTGATATACATACACTTTTTTTGGATCATATTTTCTATTCCGCTATTTAATCAAAAACCTTTGGGGATCAGTTAAATTGGGGGATAGTCTGTGTTGGTACGTGTGAGAGAGATCCACCTTTCCAAGTTGTTGGGGTTCATCTCATACTTCTGAAGGTTTGAGGGTGCTGCCTGTTCCATACTCCCCCTACTCCTCATCTAGCCTTTTAGGGGTACAAACAATAGTAATTGGGGCCCAGTGTGGTTGTGTACGTGTGATATACATACACTTTTTTGGGATCATATTTTCTATTCCGCTATTTAATCAAAAACCTTTGGGGATCAGTTAAATTGGGGGATAGTCTGTGTCGGTACGTGTGAGAGAGATCCACCTTTCCAAGTTGTTGGGGTTCATCTCATACTTCTGAAGGTTTGAGGGTGCTGCCTGTTCCATACCCCCCCTACTCCTCATCTAGCCTTTTAGGGGTACAAACAATAGTAATTGGGGCCTAGTGTGGTTGTGTACGTGCGAGATACATACACTTTTTTTGATCATATTTCCTACTCCGCTATTCAATAAAAACCTTTGAGGATCAATTGAATTGCGGGATAGTCTGTGTCGGTACGTGTGAGAGAGATCCACCTTTCCAAGTTGTTGGGGTTCATCTCATACTTCTGAAGGTTTGAGGGTGCTGCCTGTTCCATACTCCCCCTACTCCTCATCTAGCCTTTTAGGGGTACAAACAATAGTAATTGGGGCCCAGTGTGGTTGTGTACGTGTGATATACATACACTTTTTTGGGATCATATTTTCTATTCCGCTATTTAATCAAAAACCTTTGGGGATCAGTTAAATTGGGGGATAGTCTGTGTCGGTACGTGTGAGAGAGATCCACCTTTCCAAGTTGTTGGGGTTCATCTCATACTTCTGAAGGTTTGAGGGTGCTGCCTGTTCCATACCCCCCCTACTCCTCATCTAGCCTTTTAGGGGTACAAACAATAGTAATTGGGGCCTAGTGTGGTTGTGTACGTGCGAGATACATACACTTTTTTTGATCATATTTCTTATTCCGCTATTCAATAAAAACCTTTGAGGATCAATTGAATTGCGGGATAGTCTGTGTCGGTACGTGTGAGAGAGATCCACCTTTCCAAGTTGTTGGGGTTCATCTCATACTTCTGAAGGTTTGAGGGTGCTGCCTGTTCCATACTCCCCCTACTCCTCATCTAGCCTTTTAGGGGTACAAACAATAGTAATTGGGGCCCAGTGTGGTTGTGTACGTGTGATATACATACACTTTTTTTGGATCATATTTTCTATTCCGCTATTTAATTTAACTGGGCCTCCATGCGAGACCTGTGTGCCTTGTTGCGCTGTTTTGAGTACTCCACCAACATGGCCAGTGGCAATGACGCCGTTCTCAGCTTAACTATCCCACTTCCATGCCTCCTTGAAAAAACAATTCGGGCGATGATGGAAGAGGATGTGGCACAGGATGAGGAGGAGGAGGAGGATGAAGAGGTAACATTTCCAAGGCTTTCAGGGCAGTCATTCGCAAGGGGCTCCGAGGGTGGGTTCCTGCACACGCAAACGCCAGGGACGCAATTGTCCAGCAGGGGCACAGTTCTGGAGGATGAGGAGGATGAGGAGGAGGAGGAGCTGGAGGAGGAGATGGAACCATGTTCACAGCAGGGTGGCACCCAGGCCAGCTCATGGCCATCACTGGTGCGTGGCTGGGGGGATACAGAGGACACGGACGATACACCTCCCACAGAGGACAGCCTTTCGTTGCCTCTGGGCAGCCTGGCACACATGAGCGATTACATGCTGCAGTGTCTCCACAACGACCGCCGAGTTGCCCACATTCTAACTTGTGCTGATTACTGGGTGGCCACGCTGCTGGATCCCCGTTACAAGGACAACGTACCGTCCTTAATTCACTCACTGGAGCGCGATCGCAAGATGCGCGAGTACAAGCGCACGCTGGTAGACGCCATGCTGCTGGCATTCCCATCTGACAGCGGGGCCACAGTGGAAGCACAAGGCAGAGGAGGAGGAGGAGGAGGTCGCCAACGCAACCAGGGCACCGCCAGCACCTCAGAAGGCAGGGTTAGCATGGCCGAAATGTGGAAAAGCTTTGTCAGCACGCCACAACAAACAGCAGCACCAGCAGCTCAGATGGAACGTCTTAGCAGGAGGCAGCATTTTACCAACATGGTGGAGCAGTATGTGTGCACACGCCTACATGTAGTGAATGACGGGTCTGCCCCCTTCAACTTCTGGGTCTCCAAATTGGGCACATGGCTTGAGCTTGCCCTTTACGCCTTGGAGGTGCTGGCGTGCCCTGCAGCCAGTGTATTATCTGAACGGGTATTTAGCACGGCTGGGGGCGTTATAACAGACAAGCGCAGCCGCCTGTCCAGAGACAATGTGGACAAGCTCACGTTCATTAAAATGAACCAGGCATGGATCCCACGGGACTTTTCCGTACCTTATGCAGAATAGCAATGGATACCGACCTTACCCACCCATTGTTCCATTTTTGCTCTTTCTCACTCTTTTGGGGTGTACCCTCATTTAAAATTTTTGAAAAGAAGCAGTGTTGGCTACCTCGTCCTCCTCCTCAGGGCCAGATTAATGTAGGGGCTATTGGAGCTGCAGCTCCAGGCCCCTACCTTTTATATAGGCCCCGGGTTGGCCATATTCACTGTTACCGCTCTTCTGTCACTTGTAAACACAGAAGTCTGGCTTCTATGCTCGCTTCCCCAGGCAGCACCCTCAGAACCTCCCCACACAGCGTGAAGGCCGGACAAGGAGGGACAGTTGGCGATGCATGGATGTGTTTATGGGCTTCAGAGACAGCATCCCATGTTGAATTAGGCATGCATGGCTGCACCCTTCCTCCTCTGGGTGCATGGCAAGGCACGGCCCTTAAGGCCCTTCAAAATCCTCAGCACCAAGCCCATGATGCTGTTAATCCGGCCCTGGTCCTCCTCCACCGCCGCTTCCACCTACACCGCCCATAGGTGTGCGCAGCCTATTGCATTAAGGTGTGCACCCCAAAGTTGAAATACACATGCATGTGTTTGCCAGCAGGGAGAGTAATGTATCGGGGCCATGTACCTGTAGGCAAGGAGAAATAGAGCAGAGCAGGTCCCAGGGAGATCTTTCCCATCTCCTCACTGGCAATGCTATGTGCCCTAGGTGATTAGGGTGTGCCCAGGCACACCCAGCACACCCTGTGCGCACGCCTATGTCACCGCTAGGCTTGTGACGGTATCAGATTTTCATGCTGCGATTAATTGATTAAGGTTTTGCCACGGTATACGGTATTATCACGGTATTCTATTATTAAATTTAAATTATTAAATTTCCACCTCACTTCAATTTCATTGCTGAATTTAGGGGCTTTGGTTCACTTATGCACATTATTATATAGTCAGTCAGTACAGACTCTGTGAACCAGGCCTAAAATAGGTCATCAAGCAGTGTCTGGCCTAACTGGTGATAACTGGTTCTGGCGCTCGGCTCCGATCCGATGGCCTGGTCATTAAGAGGGCAAATCCTTGTGGTCAAGAAGTGGTTAAACCTGAAGGAGGTGTTGTTTATAAATTACTTTACTATTGCTTTAGGCCTGGTTCACATGTATGCGGGTTGGTGGTTCACATTTGCACAGGCATAGCAGCCCATTGATTTGAATGGGCTGCTATGCCCTCATTTTCCGCAGAAAAAAGGTGCATGCAGCATTTTTTTAAAATTCAGTGGCCTTGAAATCCATCCTGCTTTTGCACCATGCGACTAACCTGCAGTTCCTGCTCTGGCAAGCTTTCTGCATTTTTTGTATACGTGGGCACGGCATTTAAAAATAAACAGTTTGCGTGTGCAGCAACGGCAGGTAAGTCGCATGGTGCAAAAGAAGGATGGATTTCATGGCCACTGCATTTTTTTAAATTCTGCATGCACCTTTTTTCAGCTGAAAACGCAGGCATAGCAGCTCAAGCCCATTCACATCAATGGGCTGCTATGCCTGTGCAAATGTGGGCCCCCAACCCGCATACATGTGAACCAGGCCTAAAGCAATAGTAAAGTCATTAATTGGTTAAACCTGCAGGAGGACCGGTGTTTTTATCTATTAATGACTTTACTATTGCTTTAGGCCTGGTTCACATGTATGCGGGTTGGGGGCCCACATTTGCACAGGCATAGCAGCCCATTGATGTGAATGGGCTTGAGCTGCTATGCCTGCGTTTTCAGCTGAAAAAAGGTGCATGCAGAATTTAAAAAAATGCAGTGGCCATGAAATCCATCCTTCTTTTGCACCATGCGACTTACCTGCCGTTGCTGCACACGCAAACTGTTTATTTTTAAATGCCGTGCCCACGTATACAAAAAATGCAGAAAGCTTGCCAGAGCAGGAACTGCAGGTTAGTCGCATGGTGCAAAAGCAGGATGGATTTCAAGGCCACTGAATTTAAAAAAAATGCTGCATGCACCTTTTTTCTGCGGAAAATGAGGGCATAGCAGCCCGTTCAAATCAATGGGCTGCTATGCCTGTGCAAATGTGGGCCGCCAACCCGCATACATGTGAACCGCCAACCCGCATACATGTGAACCACCAACCCGCATACATGTGAACCAGGCCTAAAGCAATAGTAAAGTCATTAATAGATAAAAACACCGGTCCTCCTGCAGGTTTAACCACTTCTGGATCGCAAGGATTTGCCCCTTTAAAGACCAGGCCATCGGATCAGAGCGCCAGGACCAGTCATCACCAGGTAGGCCAGACACTGCTTGATGGCTATATAATAATGTAATGTGGGCTGCTAGGCGTGTGTATATATATATTTATTAGAGCTGCACGATTCTGGCCAAAATGAGAATCACGATTTTTTAGCTTGGAATAAAGATCACGATTCTCTCACGATTCTCTGTGTAACAAAAAAAAAAAAAATTGGGATAACTTTACTGTTACGTTTTTTTTTTTTTTTTTATTCATTAAAGTCTAATCATTGCGTTTGAAAGACTGCTGCGCAAATACAGTGTGACATAAAATATTACAACAATCGCCATTTTATTCTGTAGGGTCTCTGCTAAAAAAATATATAAAATGTTTGGGGGTTCTAAGTACTTTTCTAGCAAAAAAAAAACTGATTTTAACTTGCAAACAGCAAGTGTCAGAAAAAGATCCAGTCTTTAAGAGGTTAAACTTCCTTTCTCCCTGGCAGAGGGAAGGAAAAGATACAAATGTAATCATTTTTGTTTATAGTTAGGAGACTTAATGCTGAAAGGTGTTAGCTGAGTGAGTGAATGAGTCATCCAGCTCACTGAAATGTATCAATTCACAAGTCAGGCAGACTTGACAGAGAAACTCGGTATTTTAAAAATGCCACAATAACAATACCGTGGCTATGCAATACCGCGATATATCGAATTACCGAAAACCGGCATATGTCTAGTCACCGCCACATCCACCACCACCTCAACCTCCCTCCTACTCCATATGGGCCTCGTCCTTCAGAGATGAAGAAGAACATTGTTTTATTTTTCTGTTTTTTTTTGTTGTTTTAAGTTATTTCCCTATCCACATTTGTTTGCAGAGCACTTGCCATGCTCTTAATTACGTTTTGCTGCCATTTGCAGCACTCTAGCCCTTTCCTTTGGTGTTTTAGAGCCATTTTAGTGCCTTAAAGTTCGGGTCCCCATTGACTTCAATGGGGTTCGGTGTCCGGGAAAAGTTCGGTAAAAGTCCGGGACACGGACCCGGACTTTTTTTTAAAGTTCGGCCGAACCCGTCGAACACGGACATCTAGGTGTTCGCTCAACCCTAGTTATCACTAAATAAGAATCTAGAGTCTACCAAAGCAGTTGAAAGGAGCTTACGGATGCCTCAAGGCTTGCATAGTGGAGAAAGCTTGGCAGAGAAGCACAGCAGGCTGGGCATGGGGGCTGGTGGTGAAAACATTAAATGACACAACTCATACTACCAGTGAGCACTGAGTGGGCACTGCTGATTGTGGGCTGTATATTAATTGAAGAAGCCAGATGAGAACTTTGGATTGGCTATGTACATGTGCATACCATGATCTGTAGTTGAGGGTAATCGAGTTCTGATAAGAGTTCCTCCTTTTACAGCGGATTCACACATGGCGAATATGGTGCTAGTGTCTGAGCACATTAGATCAAGTGAATATACATATTATCCTCTCACATGGGATTGGACCTTCACTCTATACAGACTTTATTTCAATCTTCTCACTTTGTTTAGCTCATTTCAGTTTTAATTTTTGACATTCTCTGATCTATATTGATGTTTTGATTTGATCACTGTCACACATACATGTGCTGGTTTGTTATTGATTTCACACATTTACATGAATTAGGCATTGCTGGTTTGAGGATTGAGCCCTACCTTTTTTTTGATAGTTTGTATTTAAGTCTATTTACCAGGACATATGGTCAGCTGGTTTGTAGTGATGTCGCAAACCTAAAATTCGCCGTTCGCGAACGGCGAACGCGAACATCAGCAAATGTTCACGAACCGGCGAACCGGGTGAACCGCCATAGACTTCAATAGGCAGGCGAATTTTAAAACACACAGGGACTCTTTCTGGCCACAGTAGTGATGGAAAAGTTGTTTCAAGGGGACTAACACCTGGACTGTGGCATGCCGGAGGGGGATCCATGGCAAAACTCCCATGGAAAATTACATAGTTGACGCAGAGTCGGGTTTTGATCCATAAAGGGCATAAATCACCTAACATTCCTAAATTTTTTGGAATAACGTGCTTTAAAACATCCAGTGTGTGAATACGATCAGGTATGATGTTTTATCGGTCAAGTAGTGTAAGGGTTACGCCCGTCGCCCGCTTTACAGTGACAGACCAAACTCTGACAGACCAAACTCCCCGTTTAACAGTCAGTCAGTCCATTTGCACAACCACAAACTCCCCATTTGCACAAGGTTGGATACCAAGCTAGCCATGTCCCGTTCCTTGTCCTCACTGACATCATTGAAGGTCTCTTCCTCCACCTAGCCACGTACAACACCAAGGGTCCCCGAAAGGTGAGAACAAGCCCCCTGGGACGCCTGCTGTGGCTGGTATTCCATCTTCTCAAAGCCACCTTCCTCCTCTGACTTCTCTTCTTCAGACTCCTCTTGCCACAGGTCCAGCAATTGACAACGACAAGGCTGCTTCTGGTGGTGATGGGGACCACAACTCTTCCTCTTCATGCTCATCTACAGCCTGATCCAGTACTCTTCGCAGGGCACGCTCCAGAAAAAACGCATATGGGATGAGGTCGATGATGTTGCCTTGGGTTCGACTGACCACCAGGTTTGTCACCTCCGCAAAAGGACGCATGAGCCTACAGCCATTGTTCATGAGCATTCAGTAACGCGGCCAAAAAATACCCAGCTCCGCAGAAAGAATGAAAGAAAATGAATGTTTTTTCTATGAAAAATTATCCCGCGGATCGCTTTTGGTCTGTTCACAATGAAGCAACGACCTTATCATCTGGGGTGTGCCAACACACTCCTAGAGGTGATCGCTTCATTGTGATACGCAAGCCCCTTCACCACGACAAGGTAACGATCACGAAGGGGAATTGACACATGTATGTGCCTTTTTTTTTGTTTTTTGTTTTTTTGCAGCCACAGTGTAGCACCAGAGGCTGTAGCAGCGGCCTGAAAAATTGAGGTTTTCAAGGCAGAAAGTGCACTAAAACATTGCGGCTTGAACCGTAGTTGGTGGCGGAGACGTCACGTAAGTCATCCGGCATGCAGAGAATGATTAAATACAGCAGCGTGTGGACCATTTTTAGCCCAAGGCATCTCAGTCATCACCAGGCCTTTTTTAGTCAAATGCATCCCCCACTGTCAGTCCCTTCGGGATCCATGCCTTATTCATCTTAACCACTTTACCTCCGCTCACATGGAGGCTACTGCGGCACTTTGCCACGATCCTGTCCAGCGACGTAGACCTACGTCGCTGGACTCCTCCCCCTGTAGGCGGCGCTCGCGCGCCTCCGGAGGCGCGCTCCCGCTGTTTTCATTCACAGCGCGAGTCGGGCCAGGGGAGGAGCAGCGGCGATCGCTGCTGCTCTTACCCGATCGTCGGGGATCGAGTCTGGAGATCCGCCCGTTGTGTGTAAACACAGCGGGCGGATCTCCATAGTGACAGGGAGTGACAGATCGGAGTGTTCAGCATAGCTGGACATCCGATCTGTCCCTGTCTCACAAAGTCACCTCCCCCCCACATGTCAGTAAGCACCAGGCATACATTAACCCCTCCCTCTCCAATAAAATTAACCCCTTCACTGCCAGTGTCATTTTTACAGTAACAGTGCATATATATAGCACTGATTACTGCAGTAATGTCACTGGTACCCCCAAAAGTGTCAAAAATGTCAGTCAAGGGTCCGATCTGTCCGCCGCAAAATCGCAGATCACCGCCATTACACGTTAAAAAAAAAAACACCAAAAATGACAGAAATCTTTCCCGTAGTTAGTAAACGCAATAACTTTTGCGCAAACCAATCAAAATACGCTTATCATGATTTTTTTTTACCAAACATAGGTAGCAGAAAACAAATTGGCCAAAAATTTTAAAAAAATGTGATTTTTACATTTTTTTGGGGGGGAATTTCATATAAAAAAATGTGAAAAATATTGTTATTTTTTCAAAATAAACGCTCTTTTTTTGTTTATAGCGCAAAAAGTAAAAATCGCATAGGTGATCAAATACCACCAAAAGAAAGCTCTGTTTGTGGGAAAAAAAGGACGTAAATTTCGTTTGGGTACGGCGTCGCACGACCGCGCAATTGTCAGTTAAAGTCGCACAGTGCCGAATCACAAAAAGTGGCCTGGACGGAAGACAGCAAAATCCTCCGGTGGTAAAGTGGTTAATAAACGTGAGGTAATCAAGACTTTTTTGACCTAGGCGACTTCTCTTCTCAGTGACAATACCTCCTGCTGCGCTGAAGGTCCTTTCTGACAGCACACTTGAAGCGGGGCAGGCCAGAAGTTCAATGGCAAATTGGGATAGCTCAGGCCACAGGTCAAGCCTGCACACCCAGTAGTCAAGGGGTTCATCGCTCCTCAGAGTGTCGATATCTGCAGTTAAGGCAAGGTAGTCTGCTACCTGTCGGTCGAGTCGTTCTCTGAGGGTGGACCCCGAAGGGCTGTGGCGATGCGTAGGACTAAAAAAGCTCCGCATGTCCTCCATCAACAAGACGTCTGTAAAGCGTCCTGTCCTTGCCGGCGTGGTTGTGGTGGTAGGAGGAGGATTACTTTCACCTCTTCCCCTGTTGGATTCCCGTTGTGCTGTGACATCACCCTTATATGCGGTGTAAAGCATACTTTTCAACTTATTTTGTAGCTGCTGCATCCTTTGCGACTGCCGGTAATTGGGTAACATATCACAGACTTTCTGCTTATACCGGGGGTCTAGTAGCGTGGCCACCCAGTACAGGTCGTTCTCCTTCAGCCTTTTTATACGAGGGTCCCTCAACAGGCATGACAGCATGAAAGACCCCATTTGCACAAGGTTGGATGCCGAGCTACTCATGTCCAATTCCTCGTCCTCACTGATGTCATTGAAGGTGTGTTCTTTCCCCCAGCCACGTACAACACCACGGGTACCAGATAGGTGACAACGAGCACCCTGGGATGCCTGCTGTGGTTGGTGTTCCTCCTCCTCAAAGCCACATTCCTCCTCTGACTCCTCTTCCTCACACTCCTCTTCCAGTGTTGCCGCAGGTCCAGCAAGCGATGGTAAGGCTGTTTCTGGTGGTGGTGATGGTGACCACAACGCTTCCTCTTCCTCTTCACGCTCATCTATGGCCTGATCCAGCACTCTTCGCAGGGCACGCTCCAGGAAAAAAACATATGGGTTGATGTCGCTGATGGTGCCTTCGGTGCGACTGACTAGGTTTGTCACCTCCTCAAAGGGACGCATGAGCCTACAGGCATTGCGCATGAGCATCCAGTAACGTGGCAAAAAAATACCCAGCTCCGCAGAGGCTGTCCTAGCACCCCGGTCATACAAATACTCGTTGACCGCTTTTTCTTGTTGGAGCAGGCGGTCGAACATTAGCAGTGTTGAATTCCAACGTGTCGGGCTGTCGCAAATCAAGCGCCTCACTGGCATGTTGTTTCGCCGCTGAATATCTGCAAAGTGCGCCATGGACGTGTAGGAACGCCTGAAATGGCCACACACCTTCCTGGCCTGCTTGATGACGTCCTGTAACCCTTGGTACTTCTGCACAAAGCGTTGCACAATCAGATTCAACACATGTGCCATGCACGGCACATGTGTCAACTTGCCCAAATTCAATGCCGCCAACAAATTGCTTCTGTTGTCACACACCACTTTGCCGATCTCCAGTTGGTGCGGGGTCAGCCACTGATCCACCTGTGCGTTCAGGGCGGACAGTAGTGCTGGTCCGGTGTGACTCTCTGCTTTCAGGCAAGTCAACCCCAAGACAGCGTGACACTGTTGTATCCGGCATGTGGAATAGCCCCTGGGGAGCTGGGGGGGTGCAGTTGGTGTGGAGCAAGACGCAACAGCAGAAGAGGACTCAGCCGAGGAGGTTAGCAAAGAGGATGGAGTAGGAGGAGTAGAGGAGGTGGCAGCAGGCCTGCCTGCAAGTCGTGGCGGTGTCACCAACTCCTCTGCAGCAGAGCCACGCATTCCATGCTTGGCAGCCGCCAGCAGGTTTACCCAATGCGCAGTGTAAGTGATATACCTGCCCTGACCGTGCTTTGCAGACCAGCTATCAGTGGTCAGATGGACCCTTGTCCCAACACTGTGTGCCAGACGTGACATGATTTCCTTTTCCACAATAGAGTACAGGTTGGGGATTGCCTTTTGTGAAAAATTATTTCGGCCGGGTACCTTCCACTGCGGTGTCCCAATAGCGACAATTTTTTTGAAGGCCTCAGACTCCACCAGCTTGTATGGTAAAAGCTGGCGGGCTAAGAGTTCCGACAAGCCAGCTGTCAGATGCCGGGCAAGGGGGTGACTCTGTGAGATTGGCTTCTTACGCTCAAACATTTCCTTGACAGACACCTGACTGTGGGCAGGTGAGCAGGAACTGCTGAAGGTGAGAGGCGGAGGGGAGGGTTGTTGATAGGGGGCATGGAGGACAGCAGTGGTTGACGTGGCTGAAGATGCTGGACCAGGAGGAGGATGGTGGCTTTCAGTTTGTGTGCTGCTTTTACTCATGTGTTGATCCCATAGGCGTTTGTGATGTGAGATCATGTGCCTTCGCAAAGCAGTTGTACCTAGGTGGGTGTTGGACTTCCCACGACTCAGTTTCTTTTGATACAGGTTACAAATGGCATCGCTGATATCAAAGGCAGACACACAAAAAAAATGCCACACTGCTGAGCTTTGCAAGGACCGCATTCTGGTGGTGGCAACAGCTTGCGTTGATTGGCGTGCTGTCTGGCTGACCCCGGATGCCGAATCTACATGCTGTCTGACTGCGCCACTAGCTCCTTGCGATGACCTCCTCCCCCTGCTTCCAACTCGTCTCCTCCTCCTCTCTGTCTCCCCATCTGAACTTTCCCCCTCTTCTTCTGCTCTTCGAGCAGGCACCCAGGTGATATCCACAGACACATCGTCATCATCAGCCGCTTCACTTGACAACTCAGCAAAGGCAGCAGCAGCAGGTACAACATCATCATCATCACAATGTACGTCCATGTGTATAATGCTGCCTGACTGAGACATATCCCCGTTATCTACATCCTCTGGCACTAATAGTTGCGCATCACTTATTTCTTCCAACTGATGTGAAAATAACTCCTCTGACGGATCAAGTGAAGCGGCTGTGGTGCTAGTGTTGGTGGTGGTGCCGGCGGGCTGGCGAGTGGTAAATTGAGAGGTGCCCGAAGCTGAGCTGGAGGAGGATGGTGCATTAAGGTTCCGAGCTGAAGCTGTAGACGATTGGGTGTCCTGTGTAAGCCAGTCAACTATGTCCTCAGAATTTTTTGAGTTCAGGGTCTGTGGTGGCCTCTGAACACTGGGCATTATTCTACGGCCTAAGGAAATCACAGCACCACGACCACGACGGCCCTTGCGGGGTGGCCTGCCTCTGCCTGTCATTTTTTTTTTTTATGTGTTGTACTATGAGTGCAAGGTGCTGTGTCACCCTATAGGAGTGTTGGGCAGTGGGTACAGTACACTCTGTGGGCCTGACAGTCACTGGCACCCAGGCAACTGCAATTATTAACAAAATATATATTTTTTTACTTTGCAAGCTGCTGTGCCACCTTATATATCAGTGGTGGGTGGGCAGTGGCACAGTACACTCTCTGTGGACCTGACAGTCACTGGCACCCAGGCAACTGCAATTATAAAAAAAATATATATTTTTTTACTTTGCAAGCTGCTGTGCCACCTTATATATCAGTGGTGGGTGGGCAGTGGCACAGTACACTCTCTGTGGACCTGACAGTCACTGGCACCCAGGCAAGTGCAATTATAAAAAAAATATATATTTTTTTACTTTGCAAGCTGCTGTGCCACCTTATATATCAGTGGTGGGTGGGCACGCAGTGGCACTGCAATGGGCACAGTACACTCTGTGGACCTGACAGTCACTGGCAGCCCGGGCAACTGCAATGATAAAAAATATTTTTTTTTTTCAATTTGCAACAAGATGCTGTGCCACCGTATATATATCAGTGGTGGGCAGTGCACTGCAGTGGGTACAGTGCACTCTGTGGACCTGACACAGCACTCACTGCAATTATGACATGCAAGGTACTGTTGCATTTAAAATGCAAGGTACTGTGCCTGTGCCACCCGAAATGAGTGTGGTGTGCACACAGTACAGTCTGTGGTGGGTCTGTGGCCTCTCACACACAGCGGGCAGGCAACTGCAGTGTACAATATATATATATATATATATATATATATATATATATATATATATATATATATATTGTGACAGGAAGTCAGGTAAATCTGGGAATGTAGTCACTGAGAGGAGACACATTCCCACCTGCTTTGAAAGTTCACTGATACTATAGGGTGTTGGCTGCAGAGAGAGCCAGCAGGAAGTTGAAAACCATTCAGCTGTTCAGAATGAGGAGATCAAGGCCTCTATAATTTGTCCAGAGAAAATCTATTGAGTGCTGCCTCCTGTCGCTGTGTGAGCTGGGAAGAGGAGGACAGACATACGTGTACCTCCCGACGCCGTGTGGGCATGGGAGAAGGACTGCTGCCGCCTGTCGCCGTGTGGGCTGGGAGAGGGGGACAGTCGGATGTGTGCCTCCCGACAAGCTGGTGAGCATGGGAGAAGACCCCCTAAAGTGATGTGAAGCTAAGGAGGGTAACCACGAGTGAAGACGTCTCAAAGGTGAGAAGACAAAGTGTTCCATGTGAAGAGTGTGAAGAGAAGTGTTCCATGTGAAGAGTGTGAAGAGTAAAGGGACCTGTTAAATGAACTGTGTTCCATGTGAAGAATCTGAAGAGTAAAGGATCCTGTTATAAATGAACATGTGCTGTGTGAAAGAAAACAAAGGGACATGTTCAATGGACAATGTTTGTGCTGTGTGAAAAGCAAACAAATGGACATTTGAGTGTCTGCTGTAGGATCAGCAGTGTCGGCCCAACAGTAGGTTGGAAAGACTTCTTAGGTAGGTTCCAGCGTGAGAAGGTAGCCGCCCACAGAGGCAAGGATTTATTTTATCTTTTATTTTATTTTGGCTGTTTTGATGCTTGCAATTGTGTTAAGTAAATTGCATGAATAAATCAGTCTTGTTTTCAACCTCTAATCGGCTATCTCTCTGTGAAAACGCACCCCCAAAGGGGTCACCCATACGCCTACCACCGAGCTAATCCCTTACATATGGTGGAGGTATGCAGTGGGCATAAGCAGAGATCCCTGCAAGGAAGTGCAAATGTTTGATGAACTTTATCTGGTGCATGAGATTGCACAATCTATGTGTGCAGGAGAGAAGATCCTGACAGAAAAAAAAAAAAGTGTTTTAAAGAGACAGCGGTCTCAAAATTATTTGATGAACTTTGTTGTGTCTGGTGCAAGTGACTGCACAAACTGTGTGTGCAGGAAAAGAGATCTTGCAAGAGAGAGAGAAAAACTACATGTGTTGAAGAGACAGTGGTCTGAAAATTGTTTGCTGGACTGTGAAAAATTTGTTTGTGGAGTTATTGAAGATGGGGCGGTCCAAACGCCTGAAAAATGCAAAGATAGATGAAATGAGAGACCGGATTCTATGGATGGAGGGGATGTTGCCGTCTGAACCAGCCCCATCCATGCCTAAAGAGAGTCTACTAAAGAGGAAGGTTGTTGTCCCTAGCAACACTGATGAAACCGCTATGGAGACGCAGTGTGCTCAGATGAAAAGTAAACTCAAAATGGAGGAGATGTTGAAACATCTGATTATATCAAATGCAGCTCAACAGCAAGCAAATGCAGCTCAACAGCAGGCAAATGCGGATTTTCAGCAGAGCTTTGCAGCTCAACAAAAGGCTCATCAAGAGAGCATGGCAGGCTGGAAACAGAGACGCCAGCAGCCAATGGAGGCCATCGGTTTGGAGGAAACCGAGTATGTGTGCAGGGCTGAGTTGGATGCCTTGCAACGGAAAATGGAAGAAAAGGAACAAGCCTTGGAATTGCTTAAAATGGAGCATAGAAACTTGCAGGAAATGAATGAACTACTCAAGTCTCATGTGTTACAGTGGGAAGAATCCACTGCTCTTCTTTTGGTCGAGTTGCAAAAACGCAGAGAGACTATAATGGAGAAAGATACCATCCTCATGGAAAAGGAAAGTGAAATTCAGACTTTGCAGAAGCAAAGTATGGCTGATATGTTGGAGTTGCGTAATCAGCTGGAAAAAAGTCTTCAGTCTTTGGGAGCTACAAAAATAGACCTGCAGGAGTCGCAGGAACAGAATGTTGCTCTGAAAGCGACATTGTCTCTCAGCGACAAAGAGAAAAGTGAAAGAGAGGCTAAATTACTGAGTACTGTGTATGAGCTCACCACTTTGAGCAATGTGGTAGATGAATTACGTGCAGACTGTGAAAGTTGGAAAGGTGAAGCCCAACGTTTCCAGCAGCAGTTAAAGGAGAAAGAAGCCTGTGTGGCAGAATTACAGTCTCATTCCCAGAAACTAGCCAATGAGGTGAAGGCTCTTATGCAGGGAAAAGGAGATTGTGAACATAAGAGGGAAAAAGTAGAGGCACAGCTTCTGGAATCGCAAGTGAAGGTGTCAGAAGGTGACCGATTGTGTGCTAAGCTGTCAGAGAAGGCAAACCGACTGCAGGTTGAGCTGGACAATGTTACAAATCAGCTTTCTCAAGCAGACAGCAAATCTAGAGAAATTGCGGAAGATTTTTCTATCTTGGAATCGCAGCTGCAAGACACGCAGGAACTCTTACAGGAGGAGAGGTGTCAAAGGCTGAGTTTTAGCACAAAGCTCAAACAAATGGAAGATGAGAAAAATGGCTTCCTGGAACAATTAAAAGAGGAGGCGGAAGCAAAGAAAAACCTATCAGAGCAAGTCGCAACATTGCAAGCTCAGATAGCGGATATGAAAAAACGCATGGAAGAAAGCGTTGGTTCATTACAGTGTGTTGAAGATGTGAAAAAGAAGTTTGATCAGATGCTTGGTGAAGAGAAGCCTGTGTCTGCAAAATATGCTGAAGAACGCGCCCGTGCAGAAACGGAGGTGCGTGATAACGAGAGCAAAGCCCTGTTCTTGGCTCGCTCTTTGGAGGAAGCTCTAGAGTGTAAGGCTGAACTAGAAAGTGTTGACAAACAGCTGCGTACAGAAATGGAAGAATTGGTCAGCTCCAAGGATGATGTTGTGAAAAGAGTTCAGGAGCTAGAAAAGTCTAAGCGAGCCTTAGAACAGCAAGTAGAAGAGATGAAGATTCCGTTGCAGGAACTGGAAGAGGAATTCCAGGCAACAGAGGATCTGTCCCAAAGAGGGGATAGTGTGCCTGATGCAGTTTTTAAAAGGATCAGTGTTTTGGGGTCTGTCCTGAGTGAGCCTCAGAAATGTGATGACATGTGGCTTGAATCACCCCTTTGGAATAAACCGTTCCTTCAAAAACTTCAAGCATTGGAAAATGTATCATTAGAACTTCAGCAAACAAAGGAGCTGAGTAAGAAATGTGGTGATTTCTCAGTTCAGGCTGAAAACCTAGTGGGGAAAACTAAGGCTGTTGGTGAAAACGTGAAGCAAATGAATAAGTGCCTTTCGGGGAGTGTTTCCAGAGTGGAACTGGTGAAAGACGGGTGGCAGAAGTTTGATCGTGATCTTGAGATGCATTCCATGTGGAATTCAGATAGAGAAAAAGAACTAGGTGACCTTGAGCGGTCAAATAGTTCAGCAGAAAGTGCATTGAAGAAACCTGTAAAAGAATGTGTTGCAGTTCCATGCTTCTTCACTGATGCAGAGAGGAGGTCTATAATGGATACCACCCAGATCGCTGGGTTCAACTGTGTTGTTGCCTTTGACCCATATGTTGGTGGAAGGAAAGTTGATGATGTTCTGGTTGGCTACTTCTGTGAAGAGTTTGGCAAGAAATATAAACTGAATATCAAATCAAATAGTAGGCCTTTACTGCGACTCGCTCAGGAGGGCGAAAAGTTTAAGAAGTTGATGAGTGCAAATGCTTCAGATCTGCCTATGAATATGAAATGTTTGAATGATATTGATATCTCTGGGAAAAGGAACAGGGGTCACTTTGAAGAAATGTGTGACAGCCTGTTGTCTCAATTGGAAAATCCTCTGCACAGCATCTTAGAGCAAGCAAAGCTCAAGAAGGAAGATCATTCCCTTTTACAACAAAAAGTCAATGATTGTGTACAGCTGTATGGAGAGGCAACTCAAGTCACAGAGGGATGTCAAGAGTCCCTACTTGGAACAAAGCTTAGTGAAGCAAAGGTTCTCAAAGTTTTGTGGAAAACATTTATGGATTGCAGAGAGAGGCGTCTTAAGAATGTTGAAGACATTAAGACTAGCCCAATTGAGTTGCCTATGGATCACGGTCCTCCGTGGTGGATTGGACAGACGGTTATGAGGGACAAGCTGTCTGACATTTATGAGAAAGCTGTCAATGAAGATGACAGAAACGAGAAGGAGCAAAATGATGCCAAAAATGCAGTTGAAGAATGTGTATATGAGATTAGAGACAAACTGTGTGGCATTTATGAGAAATCTGTCAATGAAGATGACAAAACAGTTTCATCCGGAAGCTTGAGGATAATAGGAGGCTTATCAGTGAGTCAGCAGTGCCTGACACATGCGTGCCTGGAAATATGTGTCCCAACCCTAGGGTTGAAACAAGAGGGGGGGGGTATGTGACAGGAAGTCAGGTAAATCTGGGAATGTAGTCACTGAGAGGAGACACATTCCCACCTGCTTTGAAAGTTCACTGATACTATAGGGTGTTGGCTGCAGAGAGAGCCAGCAGGAAGTTGAAAACCATTCAGCTGTTCAGAATGAGGAGATCAAGGCCTCTATAATTTGTCCAGAGAAAATCTATTGAGTGCTGCCTCCTGTCGCTGTGTGAGCTGGGAAGAGGAGGACAGACATACGTGTACCTCCCGACGCCGTGTGGGCATGGGAGAAGGACTGCTGCCGCCTGTCGCCGTGTGGGCTGGGAGAGGGGGACAGTCGGATGTGTGCCTCCCGACAAGCTGGTGAGCATGGGAGAAGACCCCCTAAAGCGATGTGAAGCTAAGGAGGGTAACCACGAGTGAAGACGTCTCAAAGGTGAGAAGACAAAGTGTTCCATGTGAAGAGTGTGAAGAGAAGTGTTCCATGTGAAGAGTGTGAAGAGTAAAGGGACCTGTTAAATGAACTGTGTTCCATGTGAAGAATCTGAAGAGTAAAGGATCCTGTTATAAATGAACATGTGCTGTGTGAAAGAAAACAAAGGGACATGTTCAATGGACAATGTTTGTGCTGTGTGAAAAGCAAACAAATGGACATTTGAGTGTCTGCTGTAGGATCAGCAGTGTCGGCCCAACAGTAGGTTGGAAAGACTTCTTAGGTAGGTTCCAGCGTGAGAAGGTAGCCGCCCACAGAGGCAAGGATTTATTTTATCTTTTATTTTATTTTGGCTGTTTTGATGCTTGCAATTGTGTTAAGTAAATTGCATGAATAAATCAGTCTTGTTTTCAACCTCTAATCGGCTATCTCTCTGTGAAAACGCACCCCCAAAGGGGTCACCCATACGCCTACCACCGAGCTAATCCCTTACAATATATATAAAAAGGAAAAACTCAATTACCAGCCCTTAAAAGGGCTTTTGGGGACACTAGATATATATATATATATATATATATATATAAATAAAAAAAAATCCTCAATTACCAGCCCTTAAAAGGGCTTTTGGGGACACTAGATATATATATATATATATATATATATATATATATATATATATATAAATTACACAAATACCAGCCCTTAGAAGGGCTTTTTGGGGTGCTGTCAGGATGCTGTCCTTACAGCAGTAGTGGACCAAGAACACTGCAAGACCAGGAACACTGACTAACTGTCCCTAACTTAACAGCAGCAGCAGCAGCAGCAGCAGCAGCAGCTCTCCCTGCTCTCACTAACACACACTGCTTCAGAATGATCTAAGATGGATGCTACCCTTGCTTATTTATAGGAGGTGGGAGGGTGTGGGAGGGAGGTATGCTGATTGGCTGGAAATGTGCCTGCTGACTGTGAAGTTCAGGGTCAAAGTTTGCCTCAATGATGTATTATAGGGGGCGGACCGAACAGTTCGGTACACCTCTACTGGTTTGTCCCTATAGGATTCTTTGCTTGTGAAAGCGGCCTTTTTTTAGATATTTTTGTTGGAGTTCTTTTGTTTCAATAAACATTTTATCCAGATACACACAGTGGACTGTTATTAGTTTTGTTTTGATTTTGCGCTTCAATTTGGTTTATATGTTTTTACCATTTTTGTATCTGATGTTGTTCTAGACATGAATTTTTGTATTTCACTCTTTATCGCACTTGTTTAATGTCAAAATACAGAGTAGTAGTCAGGGGTCAAGTCCTGGGAAAAAAGTGTGGGAACTCACCCAAGACCCCTTCCCCCCACCTCAAAAATAAAAAAGTGTGTGTGTGTGTGTATATATATATATATATATATATATATATATATATACTCCTTTTTAACAAATAAGGTGCAGCATGTATTGTAAAGTGCCATTTTATGACCCCTCCAAAATTCACATGCATTAAACAAAGCAATATAGAATAGATGTAACAACAAAATAATTCAACTTTAATGCTGCACTAACAAAAACAACACTACAATGTGTGATAATGGTTCCCTCACAGGGAATTTCTAAAACAAACAGTGTATAAAAAAATAAAAAAACGTAACACAGTCCATTAGAAAATATCCCGCAAACAGGAATAACGATTCCCTTGCTGTTCAATATGATCAACTTTTCGAGATGAGTATCATCTGCACTGCGATGTGTGGTCAGCCATTTTGAGACGTATGGTAAAGGATCCCAAGAATGCACAGGAGGGCTAATTAGACTGACAAACTAAAGAGAAGACAATGCCTAACTCACGCCTAATGGGAGACATCACCAAATTCATTGTACTAAAGCCCCTCTCAGAATCACTAGATGTCACTGGAAGACTGTAACTGCTGTCACAACTGGTTTCAGATTTTCAGGAACCTCTGCACCACCATTATCAATGAAATCTCTGAAACCTTCACAGATCATGGATGCATTGTTGAGACGGAATCTCTTGCACAGCTGCTCCAACTTCATCTCACCTTCAAACCAAGGACTGTACGCATCGATTGGACAACATTGGGAATTCAGGATGTCAATTTCAGATACAAAAATTTCAAATTCACCTGAGTGTGATGAAGCTGCAGGTCTGTTGCTCGCAGTTAAAGCATAAAGCCTGGAGCGTAAATTATCCACCAAACATTGATAAAATTGAGGGAGATTTATCCTCACTTGGCCTTTTGTACTCTCTGGATTGGTGGTCACACCTTTGAAATTACCTTTACCCAGAGATCCCATGACTTATTTTAGATGTTTGCCAGGCATGTCTTTCTTTAATTCAATTGCACGAAGATCTAAAAGCAAACTTGGATGGAAAGGATGCAAGATCAGTGTGTGGCAGGGGCGTAACTACAGGGGTTGCAATTGCAACCGGGCCCCATGCTCCAGGGGGCCTGTGCAGCTCCCCTGTACACCTGGATAGGAGGGGCAGCATGTAGAGAAATCACTGTCCTCCTTTTTCCTCCTGTAGCTGCAGGAGGAAAATGGAGGAGATTGGTTCCTCTGTATGCTGCCCCTGCCACTCCTCCTATCCAGTTCACTTGTGTTCTGCTGTCTCTGGGCCCCTGTGTGCTCCCCTGGTCCCCCCTTACTGTTCTGCCCCCCCCCCCCCACTATGCTCCCTTCCGGCTGCTGCAGGGGATGTGTCACAATAGAGAACCAGGAAGGGGTTGGTAAATATGTAATTGACCAGCTCCTTCCTTTTCTGAATGGACAAAGTCATAGTGACATTGTAAAAAAATAAAATAAAATGATAAAAAATTATACAATTAAAATACCAAAAAATAAAAACTACTGACACCAGTGGGTGAACTTCCAGGATCGCAAAGGTCACACTTGCGAGCGGGCCCTGGCATTCCACCACCGTGGGGAGGCCCCAAGATGGCAGGAAGAGAGCCCACTACAGAACTTGTGAAAGGGTCCTGCTGCGGAACCATAATAAAGGGCCCCGCAACGAGAGTAAAGGGCCCCCGGGATCAGTGGGAAGAGCCCCAGGCTTGAAGAGAAGGGTCAAGACCAGGGGTCCGGGGGGGCCCTTCATGGTTTCTTGTACCGGGGCCCTGAAGGTTCTAGTTACGCCTCTGGTGTGTGGAATGCTGAGCTGAGACCAGAGGCTGCAGGACAAGTGTTGTAGAGATTTATAGATGGAACAGATAGGAGAAAGGGAAAAAATCAACAGGGCAGAGAAGCAGGAAGGATCAGTGCTGACTTATTGTGTGATTGTGCAGGAAAGGTAGAGTGAGATGTAGGGGGGTGGAGCGGAGATGGAATGCACAAGTGAGTGTAAGTGAGGTGTCCTGGGAAGGAAAGTAAGATGAGGGCGGTGTAACGCTCCGGCGTTTATTTGTGTGGTGTGGATTTGCAGCTGCGGAAGTTACACTCAGTAGTCATGTAGAGATGTGTTGAACTACCATATCCAACTCTCAAGACTCATCATTGTGCATCAGCCTGTCTCAGCAAGCACATACACAAACACAGACACTCATTAAAGATGTTCCTGGAGTGATATGTTTATATGTGAAAGTATAGAGGTGATACTGAGGGGACAGGCGTGGATAGTGATAGCAATAGTAAGAGGTAACAGATGGTGATAGTAAGCACTTAGGATAGCAATCATGTACAGGTAACAGGTGGTAGTGAAGAGCAGATGAAGTGTACAGGAGATGCTAGGCTAGTGCAGTGACAAGATGGTAATAGGCTCAAGAGCTTGCAATCTAAGTAGCGGTGCAGATGTTAGATGTAACAGTATAGTTCTTAGAGTAGCAATAGTCTTTAGTAAGCAGAGTAGTAGTGAAAGTAGATTAGGAAGGTATTCCCCTGTGGGGTACTTATCACTGGTAGGTTTGTAAGGAGAGGGTTCCGGCGGTGAGGTAATGATCTTGTAGCGAGATACAAGATGTTGTAGCAAGTCTTCGGTCAATCCAGGTATTAGGGAATAGCTGGAGGATTCGGCAGCGCTAGGTAATGCTGTAGCAAGCGGTTTGCACGAACACATGTGAGTGAATGCCGGCGGTTGAAATAGCCGCTCAGAGCGGCACTCACTGATGAGGTCATGGAATTTAAAGGGACAGGTACTAGATGCGTTCCACCTATCTATATGGTGGAACGTAATGTACAAATAATAGGCTGGAAGGGTACCGCAGGTACCAGGATCTTACAGGCGGGAGTGTGGGAGGAGAGAGTGATTAGTGGCTGCAGTAAATAGATAAGGGAGACTTCGGATGAACAGAGGAATCAGGGAATCAGTAGATACTTTATGCAGTGAATATAAGGCACAGTCACCCCTGTCAGTGAGGCAGGAGCAGTGACCAAAGCTCCCAGTGCACCTCCCCTCACCACAGATTAAGACACCGCCCAGAGCAAGAGCTCCTCCCGCCCTCCCCTTGTACCGGCTCTGTATTCATACACAATATTTGTTATGGTGGGTGGTTGAGTAATAAATAAGGTTTTTATCTCAGTGTTTCTCCTAGATTAAAAAGAGTATGAGGAGCCCCACTTCAAGGGTAACTTTTGATTTTACCCATAGTTCAGCTTTTATTTCTCCCGGTGCTGTAAATCTGCAAGTAACACACTTCCTGTTCTAGGATGACAATAAATCTGTGCAATCTCCATTAAAGACCTCAAAAAAGTATGGGGAAAAACAGTTTAGTTTAAAAATAAAAAGAAACAGCTGTAGGAAGGGTGAAGGTGACACTTAAGCAGACTCCACCTTTCCAAGGAGAACAAGTTAGCATGAATAAATGAAATACCTCTCCCTTTCTCCCATGAGGGAGCATCATTTCAACTCTCAGCTAGAATGTGGCAACTTCATATAAAGAAAAGGACTAGAACAAGGGATAAATTATCTTATGGGTTTTGTAAGAATACAAAGAGCATATTGGAGCCTAAAATATGTCTGTTTGGCTTTGTTTTTTAAGGTACATAAATCCTTAAAGGTTCATAAAAATATATATTAAAAAAGGCTTATTTTACATGATCCAGAGTAGGGATGATCGAACTTTTGAAAAGTTCGGTTCGGCCAGAACATCCGAACTTCCCGAAAGTTCGGCCCGGATTTCAGAACCCCATTGAAATCAATGGGACCCGAACTTCGGTAATCAAAAAACACCATTTTTAAGCCCTAAAACCCAATAAATGCCCCTAAAAAGTCCCTAGGGTTCTGGGTCATGCCCCATTAACTATTAATCACACAAAAAAAAGCTCCTCAAAAATTGTCATTTTTGATAAAAAAGCCAATTATTGAAAAAAAAAAAAAGAGATTTTTTGATTTTTACTTTGGATTTTGTATCTGGGGGTGTCTAAAAAGTGTACATGTGAAGTTTCAGCTCTGTAGCATGTCCAGAACCATAAAAAAAAAGATTGTTTGTATTAGAACACTTTCAGCACAGGAGTTTTCACACCTTGCCGGTTTAATAGCAGGCATTTTTTTGGGTTCTTTGCAGTCAGGAAAAACATCTGAACTTGTGTATAGTGGTACTGTGCACAAGTTCTGATGTTTTGCCTGCCTCCAAAAACCCCCAAAAAATGCCAGCAAAAACACACCTGGGCATTTTTTTTTTTGACGCTAGCATTTTTTTGGCATTTTTTGGGGTTCTTTTGAGGCAGGCAAAACATCTGAACTTGTGTATAGTGGTGTATATACACACATACATATATTTATATATCCTGACTGCAAAGAACCCAAAAAAATGCCTGCTATTAAATTGGCAAGGTGTGAAAACCGAGAAGAGAAGCCAACCCCCTGAGCTGAAAGTGTTCTAATACAAACAATCTTTTTTTTTATGGTTCTGGACATGCTACAGAGCTGAAACTTCACACTTTTTAGACCCCCCAGATCTGAAATCCAAAGTAAAAATCAAAAAATCTCTCTTTTTTTTTTTTTTTAATTTTTTCAATAATTGGCTTTTTTATCAAAAATTACAATTTTTAAGAACTTTTTTTGTGTGATTTCGTATCTGGGGGGTCTAAAAGGTGTACCTGTGAAGTTTCAGCTCTGTAGCATGTCCAGAACCATAAAAAAAAGGATTGTTTGTATTAGAACACTTTCAGCTCAGGGGGTTGGCTTCTCTTCTCGGTTTTCACACCTTGCCGGTTTAATAGCAGGCATTTTTTTGGGATCTTTGCAGTCAGGAAAAACATCTGAACTTGTGTATAGTGGTACTGTGCACAAGTTCAGATGTTTTGCCTGCCTCCAAAAACCCCCAAAAAATGCCAGCAAAAACACACCTGGGCATTTTTTTTTGACGCTAGCGTTTTTTTTTGGCATTTTTTGGGGTTCTTTTGAGGCAGGCAAAACATCTGAACTTGTGTATAGTGGTATATATACACACATAATTATATGTATATAGACACCTATCCATATATAGGTGTGATAGTAGCAGAAATATATTACTGTAAATGATTTCATTAGCGCAAGCATATATTTCTGCTACTATCACACCTATATATGTCTAGGGGTATATATACAGACATATATGTGTATATATACCCCCTATACACACGTTCAGATGTCATGTCTGACATCAAACATGTCCTCAAAAAAGCACTGGCAGTGGCAGCCCCTGCAGCATGAAAAATGCTTGGCTGGTGAGAAGCCATATTCCTGTCCCGAAGCAACTCAGAGAAATGATCATTTCTCTATAGCGGTCACCCTGCTATGGAAGGGTTTTGTCACCCTTCCATAGTAGTCACTGTCAGTTAACCCTACACTACACTACGGTCCCCTTACACTTAACACTTTCCCTACAGAAACTCAATTTTTGAAGCTAACTTAAGTGTAAAGGAGCACTCTAACTACACTAGATATCCCTTTCCTCACACTAAAAATAGCTAAATGACACTTTGTAACACATTAGAACAGAACAGCATTCCACTCTCTTCCATGTCCCGTACAAGAATGCTAGGAATTTGGCGGGGGCGATCTTATATACTGGGGGGCGTATTCACTAATGATTGGTCTAGGGACCCCCTAGTCACTCCAATCACATTCCTAGCATTCTCCTGCCCCCTCAATTGGCTTGTGCTAATGGTTCTGGTCCAATTACGGGCTTTTAAAGCCCATTTCCTGAAGCATTGCATTTTGGTCGGTTCTGGTTGCCGAATTCCGAACTTTTTGGGCAAAAAGTTCTAAATTCGGCCGAACCTCGAACACCCAATGTTCGAGCCGAACCGATGGTGGACCTGAACCGTTCGATCATCCCTAATCCAGAGATGTTGATTATGACTGGTCATTAACCTACTGTGTTTTGCATTGGTTGCAAAAGCCTCCAAATCCCATTCAGTATCCTAGGTCCAGTTCACCACCTGCACCTTGATCAACACTAGGCACTGCAGTTTGTGTGTGGGTGCCTCTAGGCATGGGGCTGTTGGAGTATGTTTGGGTTTAGGCCTCATGCACACAGGGCATTTTTACAGCTGTTTTTAGGAGCGTCAGACTTTTTTGAATGCTTAAAAATACCCCATCCATATTATTCTATGGCCTCATGCATGCACAGATGTTTTGAAGCTGTAAGTGGCATAGGCATTTTCAAGCTGCAAAAAAACCCCAGGGCCAGCGCGTTCCGAGGACCGGCGTAACAGCTGTTAAAACGTCTGAGGCTGCTAAACATTGCTTAACGCTGCATAGAGATGTTGATGGGGACAAGGGCCTCTTCTCGACAACCGTGGGCGGTGGTTGTGAGGGTCTGCAGGCAGGGGGCATTTCGGAATCTTGACACCCCCTGTAACAAAGGGGCCCCCCCAGATCCCAAACCCCCTATGTGAATGACTATGGAGTACATTGTACCCCTACCCATTCACCCCAAAAAAGGCAGTGCAATGAAAATAATGACAAGCGTCGCTTTTGAAAAGTCCTTTATTAAAAATCTTTCTCCGATCTTCTCCCTCAGGTCTTCTCCTTCAGGTCTTCTGCCTCTGGTCTTCTCCCTCTGGTCCTCTCCCGCGGGTCTTCTGCCTCTGGCCTTCCCCCTCTGCCAACCCGGTCCTCTTCCGGCCGATGTCTACCGTGATTATGCCAGCAGAGCTCTTTGCGGCTTCTTATATAGCCGTGGAGCGTGGTCGCCCAATGACGTCACCTGTAGACCCCACCTCTTTTTTGTTGTCACACATCATCAGGTGACGACCCAAAGGGCAGGGTTTCCGGGTGACGTCACCGGGTGGCCACGCCCCTTGGCTATATAAGAAGCCACAAAGAGTGGAGCTGGCATAATCACAGGAGACATCGTCGGGAGAAAACCGGAGGCAGTAGACCGAAGGGAGAAGACCTGAGGCAGAAGATCAGCCTAACATCAGTAGTCTGCAAAATTTTGTAGGGGATATTAAGGGAACACATACAAGGCTTTAGTAATGAAAACAGTATTATTAGTAGTAATCAGCATGGATTCATGAAAAATCGTTCTTGCCAGACCAATATATTAACCTTCTACGATGAAGTGAGCTGCCACCTAGATAAAGAAAAGCCTGTGGATGTGGTGTATCTGGACTTTGCAAAGGCATTTAAAACCGTTCCCCGCAAACACTTACTGTACAAACTAAGGAAGGTAGGTATGGACCATAGGGTGAGTACCTGGATAGAAAACTGGCTCCAGGGGAGAGTCCAGAGGGTGGTGATTAATGGGGAGTACTCGGATTGGGTGGGTGTGGAAAGTGGGGTCCCCCAAGGTTCTGTCCTGAGCAGTAAGGATGTGGAATTCGCTTCCACCAGCAGTCTTATCAGCAGGGAGCATCGATAGTTTAAAAAAACTATTAGATGGGCACCTTAAAGACTACAACATACAGGGGTATACAAAGTATGGTTAACAGCAAACACACACACATCATAGGTTGAACTGGATATGGACTGATGTCTTTTTTCAACCTCACAAACTTTGTAACTATGTAAGATCGGAGGATAATTTTTAATAAATGACTTCTCAAAACTGTCTCTTGTCATTATTTACACTACATTGCCTTTTTGAGGTGAATGCGTAGGGGTACAATATACCCCATAGTCTTTCACATGGGGGGGGGCAGAGATCTGGGAGGGCCTCCTTGTTACAGGGGGAACTTAGATTCCGATAAGACCCCTGCCCGCAAACCCCCACAGCCACTGCCCAGGGTTGTCGGGAAGAGGCCCTTGTCCCCATCAACATGGGGACAATGTGGTTTGCTGTGGGGGGGTGCAGAGCCCCCCTGCCACAAAGCACCCATCCCCCCATGTTGAGGGTGTGTGGCCTGGTATGGTCCAGGAGGGGAAGCGCTCGTCCCTTCCCCTTTCCTGACCTGCTGGGCTGCATGCTCTGATAAGGGTGTGGTATGGATTATGGGGAGGACCCCACGCTGTTTTTTTTTTTTGGCATTGAGTTTTCCACCAAAATCCATACTAGACCTAAAGGTCTGGTATAGTCTTTGGGGGGGACCCCACTGCATTTTTTTTTTCATTTTGGCATGGGGTTCCCTTTTAAGATCTTTACCAGACTCAAAGGGCCTGGTATGGAACTTGGGGGTGGGGGGGGGGACCCTTACGCCGTTTTTTTTTTTTTTTTCATTTTTTCATGGAGTTTCCCATTAAGATCCTCAGAGCACAATTTGCATCACAAGTCAGGTCATCATGTTCCAACTTGGATGTGACTTCTATTCAAATCAATGGGCTGAAAGTCGGATCAAAGACATCTCATAGACAACCATTGATTTTGAACAGAGGCAGAAAAATGCTGCTAAAAGCTAAACACGCATTTACGCCAATGGAAAAGGCTACTAAAAGCACCTTTTTAAAGCAGCTTTTTTCCTGACATTGGTAGTGGCTTTGCAGCTCGTTTTTTTGAACGCCCCATGTGCAAGAGGCCTTAATACTTTTGGTATATAGAGTATTACTTGTCCAATAGTTTAAGAAATAGTTGAATTTTCATCTCATTGCTGACTTTCTGGTAACTGTGTCTAGCTTAAATACTTACCTCCAGCAATAGCTGCAGTGGTCTCCTGCATTGTTTACATCCTAACCAGCAAAATAAAGTGTGGCACTGCTTGTGCCTGCTCAGTAATGTCACAAGTTGACTAGGCAGTACCCATACTATTGGAGCAACATCTTACTCAAGTATATGCATTACTGCTCAGACACAGGTAACATTGAACAATTCTTAGCCAACTGGGTCGGCTGATGAAGCTGCCGCTATTGTCGGAGGGGTTAAGAACCTGGATGGAAGGATTTCAGCCTAAAATACTTTGAGGACTAGCTAGGGGAGCTCAAGGTCAACAAATCTAGTAAAGGTTAAAGCGCTGTTCCAGCTGGGGAAAAAAAACGTAAAAGTCAGCAGCTACAAATACTGTAGCTGCTGACTTTTAATATATAGGCACTTACCTGTCGAGGGAGCCCGCAATGTCAGCACCCCAGCCGATTTTCGGATCTGCTGTCACCGCCATTCATTCTGAGGGAAACCAGCAGTGAAGCCTTTCAGCTACACAGCCGGTTCACTAATGCGCATGCGGTGGCGGGGGAAGGAGGAGGGGGGCTGAACTTCTCAGGAACAGCACTGTGGGGTTGTCTCCCGGAAGTGGGGAAGGGTACCTGTCAAAAACAGGTACTCATCCCCCCTCCCCCCTGAAAGGTGCCAAATGTGGCACTGGAGGTTCAGCGGAAGTTCCACTTTTGGGGAGAACTCTGCTTTAAGTGTAACGGTAATGATAAGTGGCAAGGATAGGAGGCCATTGATGCTTACTCTGTTTTGTGAAACTTTGAAACCAGATGCTCAAATGTCCAAGTTTGGATTTCTAACTCTAAAAAAAAGGTACATATCACCTACAGCTGTGGTAGTCCCTCTGGTATATGATGTTAGATCAGTTTAAATAATTTTTCGCTTTTGTTTCATCAGCTCTAAAGTTTGCTCTGAAATGTATCATTATTTGCTGATGAAAAGACCAATCTTCTGATGCCCACGTTATATGAAGATTTTTTTGATTTAACTAGTTTTTTCCTAAAGTTGAATACCTCTAGGCAAATTTTCTTTTTTCTAAAAAAAAAAAAAAAAAAAAAAAAAATGACAGCTTGTCTTTTTCAACCCATAATTGTGGGCTAATACATTCCAATTGTCTGTATAAAACACTGGTCTCCAGCAGGGGACAGGCACAAAGGTGTATTTGACATTTTAGCAATGGCTTTTCAGCCCCCTTAGCTCTGTTTTCTCTCTCATTTTCCATCCCTACTTTTAGCATCTTAATTGATTTCCTTGTTCAGTGCCCTCCCTTGGGTCCAGAGTCTCCAGCTGTGCTTAAGGAGAGCAAAATCTTTTCCAATTTCTTTAGCGTTGAAAGAAAATTGAATTCGTTATCAACATTGGAAGGAGGGGAAACAAGAGACATGACTGTAAGACAGTAAATAGCAAAGTAATCACACAATATTCCAAATTGCTTGGAAAGTTTAATGTAAATGGCCTCTCCTGTGTTTGCTTGTTCCTTTAAATATCATTTATCAATTCATCTCTTTTCAATATAGATGAAAGGAGAAATTGAAGGAATTACCTAGAACAGCCACAGAATTAAGTAGCTTTTTTGTCTTTATTTTCTCCTCTAAAAATCAATGCTATGTATAGACTGTACTGGTTTAAAGGATTACTATCTCAAAAATACTATTTTCTGATAAATCAATCATTAGAGTTCACCATACACATTACATTGTGACTGCGCAATCCCCTTAAAGCTACCAAAACGATCCTTTTAATTTGTATCCAATCAAGCAGCACCTTGCACTATAGAGTTGTTGGTTGATTTAAAGGAGATTGTACAGTCAGTATGTAGTGTGTGTAGTTAGTTTGAGTTTAGAATGTTGTATTCAAGTTATTCCTTTATTTGTCAGAAAACCAAATTGTCCATCAATAGTTGCAATGGCAGGACACGCAACTTCTTTAAAAAAAAAAAAAAAAACTGTTGCTCGGTTTCTCGAGCATTTGTGTCACCATTATACTATAATGCAATATATTTTCTTGATAGTGTAATGGTCAATAGAGTTTTAGAATTTTTTTTTTTTTTACTTTACACATTTTTAACCACTTCTGGAGCGGAAGGTTTTCCCCCTTTAATGACCAGGCCATTTTTTGCGATTCGGCACTGCGTTACTTTAACTGACAATTGCACAAACACTGTACCCAAATTATGATGTCCTTTTTTTCCCACAAATAGAGCTTTCTTTTGGTGGTATTTGATCACATGTGCGATTTTAATTTTTTTGCGCTATAAACAAAAAAAGAGCGATAATACTGAAAAAAAAAAAAACAACATTTTTACTTTTTGCTATATAACATTCCCAATAAATAAAAAAAAATGGAAAAATCAATTTTTTCATAATTTTAGGCCAATTTGTATTCTGCCACATATTTTTGATAACAAAAAAAATTCCAATAAGTGCATATTGATTGGTTTGCACAAAAGTCTACAAACTAGGGGAAAGATTTATGTCATTTTTATTTTTTTTTACTTGTAATGGCGGTGATCAGCGATTTTTAGCGGGACTACGACATTGTGGCGGACAGATCGGACCCCTAACTGACATTTTTGACACCTTTGGGGACCAGTGACATTACTACAGTAATCAGTGCTAAAAATATGCACTGTTACTGTACTAATGACACTAACAGGGAAGGGGTTAATCCCAGGGGCGATCAAAGGGTTAAATGTTTCCCTATGGGGTGCTTTCTAACTGTGTGTGTGAGGGGGGGGCTTATGGATTGAACACAGGGACCTGTATTACTTAATAGGAGGAACACAGGAGCCCGGCGCTCATTGCTGACAGAACAGCGGTCTGCCTTGTTTACAACGGCAGACCACCGTTCTATCTCCACAGGGAGCGATCGCGGCCGCCAGATCCACAGATCAGCTTCCCCTGTGACAAATGAGTGTGCGTGCCTCCATTCGCGGTCCCGCCAAGCGATGTACAGGTACGTTGTTTCATGGGAACGAGCCAACCTGCCACTGTAATTGTACGGCGGGTGGTTGGCAAGTGGGTAGACTGTTTTATATACCATATCTACCATATTTTGTTTATATTTATATACATTTTAATTGTTTTCATTATACATATTTGATATATGACAAAGGATACTCAAAGCAAAATGGGTTTACTAAAGGACAGCACAGTAAATGAACCTTGCCATGCAGCTGTGTTTAATGAGTAAAACCTTCTACTGAGTCCTCTGATGTAGGATCAGTCACTAATTTGATGATTCATTCCTCTTCTGCAAAGGTCCACGTCCTTTCACAACAGGTGAAAGCTGTAGAAGTGTAATATATCAAAAGGACAGTCATGCATCATCTACCTGCTAAATAGAAGACTAGGTAATAGTAATATACATTTTGTCATATTCACCTACCTAATATGTTATATTTTAAGACCATAATAAATAAAATAAAAACAGGAACAAATCCATAATACATTCGCTTTAAGCTAGGCGTAACAGGAAGATGTCCCACTTGAACTTTTCAGGGATTATTCAAGTGTGAGTGCATCTTACTGCTAGTTAAAGGAGTTACACATGCATCAGGATTGTTGGAGATCGTTACCTTACTTTTTATGCTGTTTGAAGATATGGCAAGCACCTTATGGCACTTCCATCAAAAGAGCAATAGCTTTTGCACCTTAACATTTTTCGCTGTTCTGTATATTTTCTGAAGATCTTTGTAAATCTTTTAGCCCTCCTTTTACTTACATTCTGCAGGAAAGAAGGGAAAGGGAAGACATGTTTGAAAGCTTAAACTACATCAAGAGGGTAAATGAGGTTCAGGAGGGAAGTATTTTCAATATGAAGCCAAGATCAAGAATACAGGGACATGACCTCAAACTAACTAGAGGAAAGTCCAAAACTAATTTCTATGTTTCTTTATACTGTAAATATGTTATCTGATTTGAAAAAAAAAAATATTCATATGTAGCATTCTCCTAGATGGGTGCTAGGATTAGTTAGATCTAGTGCTGGCTCACTGTGTTAGGTGGAGCTGTGTGCATATTGTTAGGTAAATTTGTGTCAGGTAAAATTAGCTGTGGTCACTGTAACCAGTGCAGCTGTCTTTGATTAGGTCTGTTCAGTGTTTCAGCTTCTGCTAGTTTGATGGCCCTCTCTGCATTCCAGAGAGTTGTAGAAATCTCTGGAACATGGGTGTGGGCCAATGTAAATGGCAGTATGAATACAGCATTTATACACCCCTGGTCAATCCCAGAGAATGTTGCCATGAAGGCTGCTGGGAGTTGGTTTAAGTACTCTGAGACATTGAGCTGCTGGGCCTTTGCCTGCAGAGGAAATGTACAGCCTGGAGGGTTTGCTGCCCTCCAGGGCAGTGCTCCCATGTGCTTGCTGTTAAGCCTTAAGGTAGGTTACCTGAGGGCCTGGATGCTGAAACTACAGAGAGCTAACTGAGGGTCTGTTTTCTACACATCTAGTCTGGTATCACTGGAGAAATGTATCACTTAGATGTTAGAGGCAACCAATAATCCCTGGACATTTTGTGAGTACAGACAGTGAGAGAGATCTTAGAGACTTTAGGGCTGCTGTCACCCCTCTTGTGCTGGAAAGTCAGCTGTGTGTTTTTTTTAAAGGGGGCATTGGTTGGTGTCCTGAGGAGCTCAGTCTATCTAATTCCTTGTGAAGGATCTCTGATCTTGTTGCTCTTAAGAAAGTAGCTTTTACCCATTTAACTAATTCTACTACATAGCCAGGTCCACAGTTTGCTATTGGAAGGACTTCTGCTTCAGCTTTACAGAAAGGGGTTTACTGTCCTCAACCTGTACATATATCTCTTTTTGCAGTATCTGACTCAATTCCCTCAACCCTATCCCAATGACTTAAAAATAAAAACAACATAAAGAACACTCCTAGACTGGCTTTTGAGGCAAAGAGTGACTGTGATCGTGTGCCTGGCTGCCAGCCAATCTATTGGGAAAATACGGTACATTTTCTTTTTACCATAAGGAGCAATTTCCAGTCTAAAATCATCAAAGTGTAGTTTCATAAAATGTTCTCCATAGGTTAAGCATTTAAAATGTACACATGTGGTTAATTACACAGTTTTTTTTACAATATACCTAATCAGAACATATAGTACTTACAAAAGGTGCATAAAGTTTGAAGCATGACTGTAATAACATATAAATATTAAATGTCATTTGACATTTACACATGGTTAGCATTTTCTTTTCTGTCCCATATAAATTCTACCCAGAATGCTTCTGTGCAGAATGTGTAATTTCTCACTGCAGAAGACTTACGGTAATAGCAGTTGAAAAATGTTTCTATAATGGACCTTTAATGCTACTGCTGTACAGGTAATAGGTTGATTTGAAGAATTTATCTGGAATATCATAAAGGTTGTTGCATTAAAATGAAATCTCCCAGGCCAGACTTTGACCTTATTTTTAAGGTTTGTGAAATTTTAAAATACATCAAAGAACCATCAGAACTATGAATAAAATGTGAGCATGATGGTTATATAGATTAGTGTATTGGCTACTTGGCTTGTCATATGAATGAAAGATATGAAATTGTGCTTGTTATTTATCAGTTATTCACTCTAGTTTTTTTTTTTTTTTTTTTCAATAAGGTGCTTTATTGAAGTCAAATGAAAAAGTACATAAATAACAATAAAATTGCATATCAAGTAAAGCGCCATGTAACAGTAGTGAAGTGACATACATCCAATAAACGCGGTACAAAAATATGGCACATAAATGTGCAACTTGTATAAACCTAGATGTACATCGAAGCAATCATAAAATACAAAGGGGTATGGACCAGATGGCCCATACCAAGGGCCTAGGCCCAAGATAAGAAAAGATAGACAGAATAGAAAGGAAAGGAAAGAAAAAGAAAAAGGAGAGAGTAAGAAAGGGGAGGGGGGTATAAGGAAAATTGGGGGGGGAGTACACAAAGGAGATGAGTGGACTCAGATCAAGTCAGTAGGTGGAGTCTGACCGCAGGTCAGTCAACTAATGAGTAATAAGCTTTGTATAGTTGGCGGATAACGTGAATGCTATCCAGGGTCTCCAGATTTCATGAAAAGCTGTGCAATTTTCTTTTTTGATAGCAACAATTTCTTCCATTTCATGTATCAGTTTTACTTTGTCTGCCCATTCCTTAATTGAAGGAGTGGATTGAGAGTTCCAATAAAGAGGAATAATGGCCTTAGCTGTGTTCAGCAGGTGTCTGACTAGGGAATGCTTATACATCTTATATGAAAGGGTGTTCACATGTAATAGACAAGTCGCTGCATCCAGCAACATAGAAGTGTTTGTTATAGTTTTAATCAGGTGAATGATCTGTTTCCAGTATGTTTGGATTTTAGTGCATGACCACCAGATATGGGCAAAGGTCCCTTTTTCCTTTAGGTACCTCCAGCACCTGTCAGAACTCTGCGGGGACCACGATTTTAATTTCACAGGTGTCAAATACCACTGTGTCATTATTTTGAACGAAGTTTCTTGGATCTTGGTGCTAAGAGAGCACTTGTGCGTAAATACACAAGCTTTCTCCCAAGTCTTTTCAGTGAAAGAGCGGTTTAAGTCTCTCTCCCATAATTTCTTGTAGCCCTCTAGATCCAGGTCAGGGGCATGAGAGATCCATTTATAAGCTTGAGACGTGGTTTTATAGCAGTGTCTTTGGTCCCTGCAAATTTTCTCGAAAGCACTTGTTGGCTTTGAAAAAAGGGACCTGCGCCTGTTATTCTGAACAAAATTGTGTAGTTGTATGTAGTTCCAGTGTGAAATTGTGTAACCCTTAGGTTTGATCTCATTGAACTCTTGTAGGGATAGCAATCTCGAGTTCGTCAGACAATCTTTCACCCTTAACGGAGTGCAGTTCTGTTGTGTATCTGTTAAATGAGCTTTAAACTCCAGACCAGGAGGAAAATCTGGGTTTCCGGTAATTGGAGTCATAGGGCCAGGATTGGAAACCAATTGGTGTCCCGGAGCTATTTTATTGAAAATTGATAAGGTGGTGGAGACTAGGGGGTGTTTCTTGACATCAGATGGATATTTAGAAGGGTCTGTCCATATAAGTTGGTGGGCTGGGTACTTCGATAGGCCTATTTCGAGCTCTACCCAATCTTTGTGGTGGGAATGGCAATGCCAATCAACCACCCTAGTTATGTGGGATGCTTGGTGATATTTGATGAAGTCGGGTAAGCCTATTCCACCCTTGATCTTAGGTAGCTGTAAGAATTTCATCTTGATTCTGGGTTTCCTGAGGGCCCAGATTCACTCTAGTTATTTGAGTTTCTCTAAAGTGTATGGTTGCCATTCTTCCACATTTGCCAGGGACAGTCCCAGTTATGTCCCCAGGTGCAGTGGGCTATTAAGAAATACATGTTACTCTGCCTCCTTGCTATAGTAAATAGAACATACATGTGCACTGGAAGCCAAAATCTATCCTCCCAACCATAAATTCATCATGGTTTTGATGAACTTCTAGCTGGTGATTGGTTCTTGCGTGCAGAGTACAAAGAAAACTTTCACACGCTGGTGATGTTCACAGCAGAAGTTCAGATGTTGCCGGTTTCCCCCGAAGCAGATTCTGTGCTCCCAAGTGTAAACCCCCTACCCATTGCACTTCCCTGCTAAATTATTTTTATAAATTAAAGTTAAGTGATATTTATTACATAACAAAGATGTTATGCAAGGAGGCTACAAAGAAGCTGTTTCCTTATTCCATTGTCACATTCAACTCTTTGAGGGCTGGCTCACACCATAAATTGCACTGGGTGTAGTGCGATTCTAGCCCGTTCATTTTAACTGGCTAAAATCATGCCGGACTCCACTAAAAAATGCACAGCAACTGGATCGCATAGTACTACTGTAACATGCCATCCGGTGCATGCAAATGCACTGCGTTTGCAACCTGTGTTTAGGGTGTCATTAAGATAACACTGACACCCATTGCAGAATTTAACCAAACGCCATGTGGAAAATGCGCACATAACGCAGAATTCCTTTACTGCATTCTGGTGTGAACAGGCCCTGGGGGCGCTGATGAGTGCATTGTTCAGCTTCACTTGTAAATACATTTTAAATATGAAATGAATCCCATTTTATTGCACCAGGTTGGGTGCACTTCCTATTTGTGCTTATAATGTTTTCGTATTTGTCTACCCCCTGCCTTAACAAAGCTGTAAGCCCACACCGTGGTCCACATTTTATAGCCCATTCCTAAAATGTGGGTTGTGTTGTAAACCCTGCATTACCCCATAAAGTTTTCAATGCTAAGGACAGCAGAGAGAGCTCTGTAATTGGAAGAGAGTTAGTCATGTGACAATAAAAAAAAATTGTATTCAGTTTTTTTTACAGTCTTCCAGTTTTAGACTCCCAAAGTCAGCAGAGCACAATGCATTTATAAAACCTACAGCTGTTCTTCATTTGTGGTTTTTTTTTTTTTTTTATATTGAGCATTTACACATACAGTACCACCCCTAACGGCATTTAACCTTGGAACGTGGTGCAAACCACATATATCAGTACAATTTAGTTGTGAAGTTGGGGCAGAAACATAATTAATTGCTTTCAAATTTAAAAAAATGGACTGTGGTTTCCAAAAAGTGGAACCTACATTTCTCTCTATATACATATGACCTGAGATGTGTCCCAGAAGGTTGCAGGCAGGGATCTTCTCCCCGCACCCACTGTCACAATTTAAAAAGAGTGTGGATGGTGATCTGTGAATGAATGAATTACAACTACAGTTTGCCACTGAGGCAGATGGCTTGTCGTTCTCAATGAACTTTTGTAATTTATTGATCTTCCTCCCCTCCAGTAACTGTCTACCCATAAAGGAGGTACAGACAAACAGCTATACTGAGAGTCTGCAGGGGCCTGGCACTAAACCCATGATCTGCTGATCATGGGTGCAATGCTCTGCAGGCTCCAGAAAAAAAAACTAAATGCACATTTTTTTACCTGCAAAAAAATGTACATGTGTGCGTATATATATACATTTTTTTAAGACAAACTTAGCCTTTTAAAATGGTAAGCAGTGATTTGTAATTTTTTATAAGTAATGCTATGTGAATAAGAAAATCTAACACATATAAAGAAGGTTTTATCTCAAAACAAAAAGTAGAAATACAGTTGAATGCTCTATAACCTACTGCAACAAGAATCTAGAGAGAATCTCAGTGTATATTGGGAGTGAATCCTATGACATGTTACCACCTCTTTTTCTCTGTATTAGCAATCGCATTCAAATTTCTGAAAGGAAGGTTGGAATTTGGTTGGTGATGAGAAAATTCTTAGTATGGGCATTTTCTTTTACACCAGACCTCCCCAAGGTGGTCCATATAGACCACCAAGATTCAATAAGACTATTGAGTAATTTGATAAAATTGCTGGGGGTCAAAATGAGATCATTGAATATCTGGGGGTTAGAAGGTGGACTATGCCAGTCCTTAGTTATAAAGGTGAGGTGGCTAACACCAAAACTGTTACCCAGGATTGGATGGTCAGCCATATGTTGTTACCGGCCCTGCTAAACAGTGTGCATTATGTTGTTTGTGTGTTCCTTTCCAGTACAAATATATGTACATGTTCACTTTCTCTTCTAAACGTACTTCTCTACCTCTGTGAAACAGGCAGCCAGCGATTTCAGCTTTAGTGATTAGAGTGGTGCCAAATAACTGATTGTTGTGCAATTATTTGCTGTGCGTTTACTAAAACTTCTTCAATGTAACAACCAGAATGGCAGCTGCTGACTTAAAGACAGTGTTCACAAGAATATTAGTATTATTATTATCTCTATTACAACTATTTAAAGTAGTATTTATTAAATTGTTTTTAGATAATAAATGTTTTGGGGTCAGTGAGCAATCTTTCAGTTTGGGGTTTCCTGTTATACATTATACCAGATTTCCCCTCTTAGCTTGGGTATTTATTGCAGATCTTTCCAGATTTTGTGGCCTTAAGGCCTTGTACACATGATCATAAAATCGGACGAAAAATGTTGCTTTCAAAGTGATCGTACGATAATCTGATGGTTAGTACACAGTTTTCGAGAGCCGATCATGACAGTTCATCCGATATTATGCAAAAGGACAAATGTGAAAATCTTTCTCGTACTGTACCAGGTCGTACGATTTTTGTTTAATCAGTACAATCTTCTTCCCAAAAAACAATACCAATACAATACATGACATAATTTCTGAATTTTTATCCTGTCGTACAAGAATTTTCGCAACTTTAGTAACCTCTTCATTTTTGATATGAGACTAGCATGCGAAAAAAAAAAAAAACGGACGGTCATTCACCTGATAATCTCATCATGTGTACGAGGCATTAGGGATATCCCCAGTGGTGGATGTGGTTTCAGTAAACTGAAAAATATTGTTTTACTGGCGACCACAAACCAATACTTTTGTTTCAAATATAGGAAAGAATGAGTCAATCAGTTTTGTTCAGTTTAGAAATCTAAATGGTGGTGCAACAGCAGAATGTCTCAGGACAGGAATGAGAGATATATTAGTTATCAAATTCCATGGGGCTAAGCCCATTTTAAACTTTTTCATTTCAATTACCACTGTAATCTTTTCAGTTCACTACAAAGCAATTTGTTTCCCTGTTGGGGGTAAGCTGGGATTCTTCACCTCTGAGGACAGAGACAATACGTTTTCACTGTAGTGATGTGCATCAACACCTCTGCTCTATCCACAGAAACGAAGACACCATTAAGAACAATAAGATGTTTACTTAAAAATCCTTGGCATATCTATCAATCCTCTCAGAGGTAGCAACCTAGCTGGCAGTGTAATTGGATTTCTGTGCTTGAGCATTTTTTTTCCCAATACATATATTATTTAACTGTCAACTTTCCTTCACAAATAATTGGCTGAGATTGTCGTTTTACCTATTTTCTACATTGTGTCAAATGTTGCAATAAAGAAGTTCAGTAAATAAGTTGTCTTTACACCATAATGTATGAAATGAGGCACCTGATAATTGGATACGTCAAGCACATTCTTGTGTTCCATCCAATCCTCAGAGTGCTTTGCTTGACTGTTAGCGATCTTCTGACTTGGAATGTTAAAGGCCACTTTTTGTTTCTAAATAAACATGTATATATGTTTTGGAAAGTTCATTATTGTTGGTCTTCTAGAAAGTCAAAGAGGACCTGTTGTAAAAACTTCATAAGTATTTGCATACATTGCATATACTGTATGATAGAAGCCCCAGATGAATGAGGAGTAGTTATGGGTAACCTGTACCATGTGCCCAGACTGTGATGGTTAATTCAATTCCTCAGTTAAGTTCTCCTTTAAAGAATTGATAATTTCCTGATCAGCAATACTACATTCTGTTTTTTATCTGCAGGCAAAATAGGTGGATGTTGAGGGTGAAGCCTGAAAAGTCTTCTTCTTCTCCAAGTGCACAGTTACAACTGACTGAGACAGAGGTCAGCTATGAACAACTGGAACAAGACAAACACTGAAACTGTTACCCAGAAGCTCAAAAACAAATCTTGTGTTTTTGCTGTTCTCTAACTTGTGTTTATGAAACACCCATTCTCCATGATCTGCAGTGAGGCATGTGGAAATCTGGTCCCATGGCAGCTCTAGGTTGCAACCTTTGGGATTACCCCAATGACAGCAGTTTACATTTTTAGTACCAAATCATGAAACATAGTGAATTGTAGCCCAGGGGTCAGGGTAGCAGCAAGGAGATGACAGCCAATGAGCCAAGTCATAGTCAAGAACAACCAAACAGAAATGGATACCAGAGAACCAGTTGAGTCAAAATGAGAAGCAGGCAATTAGGAGTGAATGTCAAAAGTCAAGTTGAGTAATAACCAGAGCAGTAAAGCTGGATAACTTAAAGGTGAGCTTCCCCAAAAGATAACACCAAATAACAGCCCTATGAACAGCAAACCTATCTAAAGCATTGAAAAAAGTGGAAATTGTAACTTAGCAAGTCAGCGGAAGATGATGGGTGAACCACCAGTGACTTGACGCAATTTGCTTCAAACATCATGTGCTGGAGCAGAGCTTGTACTCCTGTACCTGATTGGTGTTTGAAGTGATCAGAGGTTAATTTGATAAAAATGGACAATTGCTACTTTAATAATTCAATCTCAATATTTTTTTATTGTTGGATATATTACTAATATAGGATTTATGAATCTTTTCAAAAAGGTAAGCAGCAAAGCTCTACCTTCAAATTGCAGTGTAACCAATTAAAATCTTGTGCTGGGCTTCAAGTTAATTTGAAATCCTCCTAGTACAAGATGGTTTTGAAAATGTTAATAGAGGTATAATTTGCACTTGGCACTGGAATTTTTGTTCCTAGTGTTGTTTTATTGAATAAATGCAATGTTGTTGTAACACATCAACATACACTATATTACCAAAAGTATTGAGATGTCTGCCTTTGCATGCACATGAACTTTAATGGCATCCCAGTCTTAGTCTGTAGGCTTGAATATGGAGTTGGCCCACCCTTTGCAGCTATACCAGCTTCAACTCTTTTGAAAGGCTGTCCACAAGGTTTAGGAGTGTGTCTATGGGAATGTTTGACCATCCTTCCATTAGCGCATTCAAGAGGTTAGGCACTGATGCGAACGAAAAGGCCTGGCTCGCAGTTCCCGCTTTAACTCAAGTGCAGGTCAGTCAAGTATCTTCACCTCAAACTCACTCATCCATGTCTTTATGGACCTTGTTTTATGCACTGGAGCGCAGTCATGTTGGAACAGGAAGGGAATAATCCCAAACTGTTCCCACAAAGTTAGGAGCATGAAATTGTCCAAAATGTCTTGGTATGCTGACACCTTAAAGCCTCGTACACACGCAATGAGTTTCCGCTGACCGCTCATCCGTCTTTTGTCCAGAGTGCTGTCTGTTGGTTGGAATGTGCTCTAGACTGCACACAAATTTTCCCGCACAACAGAATTCTACTTCAGAAGTGATGTCATGTGTTGGATTGCTTTGTATGTCTTCATCTCTGAGCATGCCCAGTCTTGCTCATAAGATTTTTCCCCAGCGAAATCTGTACTGACTGCATGAAAATCGGACGTGTTTTGACGGAGGACAAAAATTTTATAGCATGCACACCAGGATTTTTTCGTCCGAAAAGTCGGAGTCGGTTGTCGAGAGCACCATACTAACAAGCCGAAAATCGGCAGATCGGTCATCGGACGAAAATTCCCGGCCAAATTTCCACTCGTGTGTACGGGCCTTTCGGGTCCCCTTCACTGGAACTAAGAGGCCAAGCCCAACCCTGAAAAATAACCCCACGCCATAATCCCCTCTCTACCAAATGATTTGGACCAGTGCACAAAGCAAGGTCCATAAAGACACATAGACTAAATATAGCCTAAACCTTTTAAGTTCTTAAATGATGCTGTCAAAATAACTGGATACATAGAAAAACCTGTGACGTTATGGATACAGATAAGGTGTTATAAAACGTTTCACTTTCTCCACCCCCATTAAGTTTAATATATAGTTTATAGAAACAAAACCCCCAAACATAACCTCATAATAATTGTAGGCATGCAGCCATATTGCATGGAAACTGAAAATGTTCTCTAATGTTTTTCTCTCTGATAACAGACATCAGAGACCTGTAAGTACCTATGCTAATAATCGGAGTCATTCTTTTTTGCTCAGTTTTTTTTTTTTTTTTTTTATCTTCAAAATCATATTGCATCTCCAATGTCCAAATCATAGATGCAGAGCTGTGCAGAAAAGCTTCTCTCTTTGGCCCTGTGTCCTCTGGTTCTACTTAAGAATTGCAACACCTTTAAACTGAGCTAGAGGACTCCCTCAAGGCCATATAATGTGATAACTGACATTATTGTGTAACTTCAGTATCATTCAAATTAAATATTTGATCATAAGTAGAGCTTTAAAAAATATAATGTGATATTGCTTCATATGAATATTGTTTGGTTTGGCACAGGTTTACTGCACTTTACCTTTATTCACAGTTTCAAAGATCAGGCCCTTTGTTTAGCATATTGGGGTATGGTATATTGAAAACTCATTATGGTCAATGATTCTGGAACCCTGGTAATATACCGTCCTCACTGTACAGTAAACCTAGTCATTTTTGCAGAATAAAAATGTTCAGCGATTGGTAAATTAGTGTTATACCCTCAATGTTTAATGCATTGAGCACAATAAAATAAACATTCCCTATTAAATTCCCCATTAAACTATGTGTTAAAATTCTTATCCCAGCACTTGCAGTTGTATAAGGATATTGTGATCCTTACCGATACCTACATCATAATGTATGATAATAAAATTTTTATATACAATAAATCTATATAGTGGTGATATTAAGAATTATGATAAGTTAGGGTGATGAATATATATATATCTCTTATTGTATTTCTATATTAATAAGTGAAAGCTAAAATGGCATTTGGAAGTTTGTTAAAAATATGTTTTCAATAAGATGTTATCAGGAGAGCGCCATCATGGGCAAGTTGCCATGTATCAAAGTGCCATACCCTAAATGTGTGATAAGAACCCCTATAAAAAGGGGGGATCTGAGATCTATTAGATCAGCGCATACAGGGTGCCATTATAGGGGTGTGCTCTCACATAGCTACGTCTAATAATAAACCTTAAGCATTTGGAACTTTCTCAGTCTGCAGATTGAATTCTTACAATAAGTCAATTTCCTTATTCACAGTTTACAACTTTCAGGGGCGGTTCACACTGGTGGGATGGAAGACATTGCATGTGATTTGCACCGCAGTGCTCTGCAAATGACATGCAATATCTTTGCGATGCAAATTCAGCCATACAGATTGTATGGCTGAATTTGCATCACATTCAACCAAAGTCGTGCAGAACCCTTTGGTCTGCACCAGAATCGGATTGCATGGGTGTTCACACTCCTGCGATCTGATTCTTGTCCGAATTAACAGTTCACACTGCTATCCGCGAACTAATCTGAGGGTGTCATTAACTTTGTATGGACACCCCTCAGCGGTTTGCAGAGAGCAGTGTGGACTACTTGCGAGTTGGGTGTGATGCTAGAACTGGCAGTGGATTCGCAGGGCTCCCAGATTGCACCAGTGTGAACCGGCCCTCAATGCTGTTGGCCCCTTATCTCCCAGTGTTGCTTCCTTAAAGGAAGGAGTTAACAGCACACAGTGTCATCTCCAGTCAGTATGTTAGTTTGGAGAAGGGAGAGGGGAAGACAAGGGAGAAGCAGGAAAGTGTCTTGCTATCCTAGGCTATATGTTTCTTTGATACACACAGTGCAGGGGGACACAACTCTAGTTCCTGCAAGCAAAAGTGGCTCCAAAGGATGCTTCAAGAAAAATAAGTCACGCTGAAAGGCAAGAATTACTAGATAAACAATTTGCATACACAGTAGGGCTGGGTTCACACTATTGTGATGCCAGACATTGCATGTTATTTGCACCATATTGCTGTGCACATCCAATGTGATGTCTGTGTAATGCAAATTTAGCCATACAGTTTGTATGGCTGAATTTGCATCGCATTCGGACCAAAATTGTGCAGGACCCTTTTTTTGGTCTGCACTTGAATCAGATTGCAGGGGTGTTCAGAACCATGCGATCTGATTACTGTCCGATTCCACAGTTCACGCTGTGTTCTGCAAACCGATTTGGGGCGTCATTACCTTTACATTGAAAGCCTCAGCGGTTTGCAGAGAGCAGTGTGAACTGTCTGCGAGTTTGATGCGATGAGGAAATCGGCACAGGAATTGCACTGGTTCTTGCATCCCATCAGTGTAAACCCAGCCTCAGTGATAAAATCAGCAGCTGAAAGTGCTTAAAAAAAACTGAGGGTTTAACATGACTTTATTATTCTGCCACATAATGGTATACTAATTTTACTGCCTAATTTTCCTGTAGCAATCCGGAGATAGCAGCCCGGACCTAAAAACTGCCATAGTAAACCCAAAAGCAAACATTTATTATAATGGGCTCCATTCACAGAACCAGATCGCATGCAGTATTTAGATGTTTTCCCAAATACTGAATGCAATCCTGAAAATGTCCGTTAACTATTGCTTTATGCATAAGCAAAAATGCTTGGTAAATATCGCATTGAACAGGAGTGAACGTAAATTCACAAAGGGGGAAAAAATGCATACAGTAAATAAGTAATGGTCCCAGCCTGTGATATTTAAAGGAACCGGCAGCCGTCGGCATCCCTAACAACCAGTAAATAACATGGTTGTTAAGGAGGAGGTGGCCACCATGTCCTTAACAACTGATGAGTCATCAGCTGTTAGCGGGCGTCTCCGCTGACCGCTGAATATAAATAAAAATGCCAGCAATGAAAATTGAAAGAGGAACTAGAGTCTGCTCACATAATTTGTAATAAAAACATCTTTGCCATTCTGAAGCTTCCTTCCAACCACTTTGCATATTATTATTATTTTATATACTGTATATATATACATATATATATATATATATATATATATATACACATATATATATATATATATATATATATATATATATATATATATATATATATATATACTGTAATTCTGTATTTGCCAAATATGCTGCAGAATTCTCCCTCTACTGAGTCCAGCTGCAGCCATTTTAACTGTGGGTAGCTGAAGCTGCTGCCTATTCACTTCCTGGATTTACACAGACACACAGAGGCACACAGACACACACACATACACATACATACAAACTCACACACACACACACACACACACACACACACACATATACAGACACACTCACACCACTGCTTGCCTGCATATTTCTCCCCTCTCGATGAATACACATGGATCTCTGCAGTCTCCTGTTATATCTGCCCTCATCCAGCCCCCCCCCCCCCCAGTGTAGATCCACCATCAATCTCGATGCCCGCTGCTACTGCCAACCAGAAGAAAGAAAAAGCTCTACTCCCAATGAAAGCTCACACTGCCAGCTCCGCCATATGGCAGTTCTTAAATAACTGAGGGGTGGTGCCACAAAGGGAAAGCACCTAGTGGCCCCGCCCCTTAGTTATTTAAGAAAAAAGCTGGCAGACGCAGGAGCCTTCATCGGAAGCTGAGCTTTTTTTTTTCTTTTTTCAGGTTGGCAATGGCGGCAGGCATCATGATTGACAATGGATCTACATAGGGGGACATTTTCTTTATTTTTGTTTTTTAAATAAATGACTTGTCAAAAATCCCCACTGACAGCTGATGACTCATCAGTTGTTAAGGACGCGGCACCCACCTGCTCCATAACACCCGTGACAGTTACTGGTTGTTAAGAATGCTACCAGCTGACCGCTCCTTAATAACCAGCTATTTACAGCCTGCGTTGAGGATGTCGGCTACCGCCCGCAGTAAATTACCGCAGGCGTTCACTACTAAAATACTTCTTTACTTCCTACAATAATTCATACTGTATTTTAGTAGTGTTTTTTTTTTCCAAAAAACATTTTGAAAAACGCTGTTTGGTATCTTACTGCATACTCGGATGCTGTAAGATGCCATTTTGTGAATGGAGCCCAGTGCTCCTTATTAACTTTAAGATGTGGTAGCTACATTTGTTTTCTTTTTTTTTCAGGCTTTCTCTCCTTTATTTTCACCTGTGATCTAGCCAGTAAGTCAGTTGCTTTTCAACAGAACAAGCTACCCTGCCCATGTAGCATTTAGATTGTTGAGACAAACCATTTAACACTGGCAGGGGTGCTTGCAATGATTAGCTTTTATTTACTATGTTTATGTAAAACCTTTATCACAAGAGAAACAAAGGTGTTGCTGTAACTACTTATAAGTAGGGTTGAGCGGACACCTAGATGTCCGTGTTCGACGGGTTCGGCCGAACTTTAAAAAAAAGTCCGGGTCCGTGTCCCGGACTTTTACCGAACTTTTCCCGGACACCGAACCCCATTGAAGTCAATGGGGACCCGAACTTTAAGGCACTAAAATGGCTCTAAAACACCAAAGGAAAGGGCTAGAGTGCTGCAAATGGCAGCAAAACGTAATTAAGAGCATGGCAAGTGCTCTGCAAACAAATGTGGATAGGGAAATAACTTAAAACAACAAAAAAAAACAGAAAAATAAAACAATGTTCTTCTTCATCTCTGAAGGACGAGGCCCATATGGAGTAGGAGGGAGGTTGAGGTGGTGGTGGATGTGGCGGTGACATAGGCGTGCGCACAGGGTGTGCTGGGTGTGCCTGGGCACACCCTAATCACCTAGGGCACATAGCATTGCCAGTGAGGAGATGGGAAAGATCTCCCTGGGACCTGCTCTGCTCTATTTCTCCTTGCCTACAGGTACATGGCCCCGATACATTACTCTCCCTGCTGGCAAACACATGCATGTGTATTTCAACTTTGGGGTGCACACCTTAATGCAATAGGCTGCGCACACCTATGGGCGGTGTAGGTGGAAGCGGCGGTGGAGGAGGACCAGGGCCGGATTAACAGCATCATGGGCTTGGTGCTGAGGATTTTGAAGGGCCTTAAGGGCCGTGCCTTGCCATGCACCCAGAGGAGGAAGGGTGCAGCCATGCATGCCTAATTCAACATGGGATGCTGTCTCTGAAGCCCATAAACACATCCATGCATCGCCAACTGTCCCTCCTTGTCCGGCCTTCGCGCTGTGTGGGGAGGTTCTGAGGGTGCTGCCTGGGGAAGCGAGCATAGAAGCCAGACTTCTGTGTTTACAAGTGACAGAAGAGCGGTAACAGTGAATATGGCCAACCCGGGGCCTATATAAAAGGTAGGGGCCTGGAGCTGCAGCTCCAATAGCCCCTACATTAATCTGGCCCTGAGGAGGAGGACGAGGTAGCCAACACTGCTTCTTTTCAAAAATTTTAAATGAGGGTACACCCCAAAAGAGTGAGAAAGAGCAAAAATGGAACAATGGGTGGGTAAGGTCGGTATCCATTGCTATTCTGCATAAGGTACGGAAAAGTCCCGTGGGATCCATGCCTGGCTCATTTTAATGAACGTGAGCTTGTCCACATTGTCTCTGGACAGGCGGCTGCGCTTGTCTGTTATAACGCCCCCAGCCGTGCTAAATACCCGTTCAGATAATACACTGGCTGCAGGGCACGCCAGCACCTCCAAGGCGTAAAGGGCAAGCTCAGGCCATGTGCCCAATTTGGAGACCCAGAAGTTGAAGGGGGCAGACCCGTCATTCACTACATGTAGGCGTGTGCACACATACTGCTCCACCATGTTGGTAAAATGCTGCCTCCTGCTAAGACGTTCCATCTGAGCTGCTGGTGCTGCTGTTTGTTGTGGCGTGCTGACAAAGCTTTTCCACATTTCGGCCATGCTAACCCTGCCTTCTGAGGTGCTGGCGGTGCCCTGGTTGCGTTGGCGACCTCCTCCTCCTCCTCCTCTGCCTTGTGCTTCCACTGTGGCCCCGCTGTCAGATGGGAATGCCAGCAGCATGGCGTCTACCAGCGTGCGCTTGTACTCAAGCATCTTGCGATCGCGCTCCAGTGAGTGAATTAAGGATGGTACGTTGTCCTTGTAACGGGGATCCAGCAGCGTGGCCACCCAGTAATCAGCACAAGTTAGAATGTGGGCAACTCGGCGGTCGTTGTGGAGACACTGCAGCATGTAATCGCTCATGTGTGCCAGGCTGCCCAGAGGCAACGAAAGGCTGTCCTCTGTGGGAGGTGTATCGTCCGTGTCCTCTGTATCCCCCCAGCCACGCACCAGTGATGGCCATGAGCTGGCCTGGGTGCCACCCTGCTGTGAACATGGTTCCATCTCCTCCTCCAGCTCCTCCTCCTCCTCATCCTCCTCATCCTCCAGAACTGTGCCCCTGCTGGACAATTGCGTCCCTGGCGTTTGCGTGTGCAGGAACCCACCCTCGGAGCCCCTTGCGAATGACTGCCCTGAAAGCCTTGGAAATGTTACCTCTTCATCCTCCTCCTCCTCCTCATCCTGTGCCACATCCTCTTCCATCATCGCCCGAATTGTTTTTTCAAGGAGGCATAGAAGTGGGATAGTTAAGCTGAGAACGGCGTCATTGCCACTGGCCATGTTGGTGGAGTACTCAAAACAGCGCAACAAGGCACACAGGTCTCGCATGGAGGCCCAGTTATTGGTGGTGAAGTGGTGCTGTTCCGCAGAGCGACTCACGCGTGCGTGCTGCAGCTGAAACTCCACTATGGCCTGCTGCTGCTCGCACAGTCTTTCCAGCATGTGCAAGGTGGAGTTCCACCTTGTGGGCACGTCACATATGAGGCGGTGAGCGGGAAGGCCGAAGTTACGCTGCAGCGCTGCCAGGCGAGCAGCAGCAGGGTGAGAACGCCGAAAGTGCGCACAAACGGCCCGCACTTTCTGCAGCAGCTCTGACATATCGGGGTAGTTTTTAAGGAACCTCTGCACCACCAAATTCAGCACATGCGCCAGGCAAGGGATGTGCGTCAAACCGGCTAGGCCCAGAGCTGCTATGAGATTTCGCCCGTTATCGCACACCACCAGGCCGGGCTTGAGGCTCGCTGGCAGCAACCACTCATTTGTCTGCTGTTCCATGCTCCTCCACAACTCCTGCGCGGTGTGTGGTTTGTCCCCCAAACAGGCAAGTTGTAAAACTGCCTGCTGTCGTTTACCCCTGGCCGTGCTGAAGTTGGTGGTGAAGGTGTTACGCTGTCCGGATGAGGAGGCGGTAGAGGATGAGGAAGCGGAGTAGGAGGAGTTAGGAACAGGAGGCAAACTGAAGCGCCCTGCAATCCTCGGTGGTGGAAGGACATGCGCCAAATTGCTATCCGCCTCAGGCCCATCCGCCACTGCATTTACCCAGTGTGCCGTTAGGGAGATATAACGCCCCTGACCGTGCTTACTGGTCCACGTATCCGTAGTTAGGTGGACCTTGGCACAGATGGCGTTGCGCAGTGCACACCTGATATTTTCCCCCACTTGGTTGTGCAGGGAAGGGATGGCTTGCCTGGAAAAGTAGTGGCGGCTGGGCACGACGTACTGTGGGACAGCCACCGACATAAGGTTTTTAAAACTGTGCGTCTCCACCAGACGGAATGACAGCATTTCAAAGGCCAATAATTTTGAAATGCTGGCATTCAGGGCCAGGGATCGCGGGTGGGTAGGGGGGTACTTCCTCTTCCTCTCAAGTGTTTGGGAGATGGAAAGCTGAACGCTTCCACGGGACATTGTGGAGATGGTTGTTGGTGACCCAGGTGGTGGTGTTGCTGACAGATCGTCTGTTTGCGGGGTGGCAGGTGCCGGTATCACTACAGATGTGGCTGGAGCGGCCGAGACTGCAGCAGAAGAGGAAGCAGGATGAGCCAGAGACGTTTCTTGGTTTTGAAGGTGTGTACTCCACTGCAGCTCGTGCTTTGCACTTAGATGCCTGATCATGCAGGTTGTGCTCAGGTTGAGAAGGTTTATGCCTCGCTTCAAGCTCTGATTGCACAGGGTGCAAACCACTCGTGTCCTGTCATCAGCACATTTTCTAAAGAACTTCCACGCTAGAGAACTCCTTTGAGCTGACTTTGGTGCGCTCGTTCCCTTGCTGCGTTGGGCAGTAGCGGGCGTAGTGTCTAGGGCACGGCCGCTCCGCTTCTGCACCCTGCTCCCTCTTCTGCTGTGCTGGTGGCTCTGTGCGACCACCGCCTCTTCCTCCAAACTACTCAGGTCACCTGCATGACGTTCATTCCATGTGGGGTCGAGGACCTCATCGTCCTCCACATCATCTTCCACCCAGTCTTCACCCCTGCCCTCCTTGTCGGTCTCCACAATGCTGAACGCCGCAGCAGTTGGCACCTGCGTTTCGTCATCATCGGAGACGTGCTGCGATGATCCTTGCATGTACTCATCTTGAGAAATAAGTGGTTGGGCATCGCTGCACTCAATCTCTTCCACTTCTGGGGCAGGGCTAGGTGGATGGCCCTGGGAAACCCTGCTGACAGAGTCTTCAAAAAGAATAAGAGACTGCTGTATGGCTTGGGGCTCAGACTGCTGGCCTGATTTGCAAGGGGGTGAGGTGAAAGACGGTTGGACATTGGCTGCAGGTGCCAACTCTGACCTTTCTGCAGTAGACTGGGTGGGAGACAATGTGAAGGAACTGGAGGCACTGTCAGCAGCAAACCAATCTACTATCGCCTCAACTTGTTCTGGCCTCATCACTTCTAGGGGCGTTTGATGCCCTACCAAATACTGATGCAGGTTCTGTCGCCTACTCACACTTGAGGAAGGTGTTTCACTTGTGCGTGTAGCTGGCACAGATCGACCACGTCCTCTCCTTGCAACAGGAGCTCTACCAGCAGCACCACGACCCAGGCCACGGCCCTTATTTGACGGTCTCCTCATATTTCTGTAATTTAAGATCTTGCCCTAGAAAGGTTTTTATTGAATAGCGGAATAGGAAATATGATCCAAAAAAGTGTATGTATCTCGCACGTACAAAACCACACTAGGCCCCAATTACTATTGTTTCTACCCCTAAAAGGATGGATGAGGAGTAGGAGGAGTATGGAACAGACAGCACCCTCAAATCTTCAGAAGTATGAGATGAACCCCAAAAACTTGGAAAGGTGGATCTCACACGTACCGACACAGACTATCCCGCAATTCAATTGATCCTCAAAGGTTTTTATTGAATAGCGGAATAGGAAATATGATCAAAAAAAGTGTATGTATCTCGCACGTACACAACCACACTAGGCCCCAATTACTATTGTTTGTACCCCTAAAAGGATGGATGAGGAGTAGGAGGAGGAGTATGGAACAGGCAGCACCCTCAAATCTTCAGAAGTATGAGATGAACCCCAAAAACTTGGAAAGGTGGATCTCACACGTACCGACACAGACTATCCCGCAATTCAATTGATCCTCAAAGGTTTTTATTGAATAGCGGAATAGGAAATATGATCAAAAAAAGTGTATGTATCTCGCACGTACACAACCACACTAGGCCCCAATTACTATTGTTTGTACCCCTAAAAGGATGGTTGAGCAGTAGGAGCAGGAGTATGGAACAGGCAGCACCCTCAAATCTTCAGAAGTATGAGATGAACCCCAACAACTTGGAAAGGTGGATCTCACACGTACCGACACAGACTATCTCGCAATTGAATTGATCCCCAAAGGTTTTAATTGAATAGCGGAATAGAAAATATGATCAAAAAGAAAGTGTATGTATCTCGCACGTACACCACCACACTAGGCCCCAACTACTATTGTTTGTACCCCTAAAAGGATGGTTGAGCAGTAGGAGGAGGAGTATGGAACAGGCAGCACCCTCAAATCTTCAGAAGTATGAGATGAACCCCAAAAACTTGGAAAGGTGGATCTCTCTCACACGTACCAACACAGACTATCCCCCAATTTAACTGATCCCCAAAGGTTTTTGATTAAATAGCGGAATAGAAAATATGATCCAAAAAAAGTGTATGTATATCACACGTACACAACCACACTAGGCCCCAATTACTATTGTTTGTACCCCTAAAAGGCTAGATGAGGAGTAGGGGGGGTATGGAACAGGCAGCACCCTCAAACCTTCAGAAGTATGAGATGAACCCCAACAACTTGGAAAGGTGGATCTCTCTCACACGTACCAACACAGACTATCCCCCAATTTAACTGATCCCCAAAGGTTTTTGATTAAATAGCGGAATAGAAAATATGATCCAAAAAAAGTGTATGTATATCACACGTACACAACCACACTAGGCCCCAATTACTATTGTTTGTACCCCTAAAAGGCTAGATGAGGAGTAGGGGGAGTATGGAACAGGCAGCACCCTCAAACCTTCAGAAGTATGAGATGAACCCCAACAACTTGGAAAGGTGGATCTCTCTCACACGTACCAACACAGACTATCCCCCAATTTAACTGATCCCCAAAGGTTTTTGATTAAATAGCGGAATAGAAAATATGATCCAAAAAAAGTGTATGTATATCACACGTACACAACCACACTGGGCCCCAATTACTATTGTTTGTACCCCTAAAAGGCTAGATGAGGAGTAGGGGGAGTATGGAACAGGCAGCACCCTCAAACCTTCAGAAGTATGAGATGAACCCCAACAACTTGGAAAGGTGGATCTCTCTCACACGTACCAACACAGACTATCCCCCAATTTAACTGATCCCCAAAGGTTTTTGATTAAATAGCGGAATAGAAAATATGATCCAAAAAAAGTGTATGTATATCACACGTACACAACCACACTAGGCCCCAATTACTATTGTTTGTACCCCTAAAAGGCTAGATGAGGAGTAGGGGGGGTATGGAACAGGCAGCACCCTCAAACCTTCAGAAGTATGAGATGAACCCCAACAACTTGGAAAGGTGGATCTCTCTCACACGTACCAACACAGACTATCCCCCAATTTAACTGATCCCCAAAGGTTTTTGATTAAATAGCGGAATAGAAAATATGATCCAAAAAAAGTGTATGTATATCACACGTACACAACCACACTAGGCCCCAATTACTATTGTTTGTACCCCTAAAAGGCTAGGAGTAGGGGGAGTATGGAACAGGCAGCACCCTCAAACCTTCAGAAGTATGAGATGAACCCCAACAACTTGGAAAGGTGGATCTCTCTCACACGTACCAACACAGACTATCCCCCAATTTAACTGATCCCCAAAGGTTTTTGATTAAATAGCGGAATAGAAAATATGATCCAAAAAAAGTGTATGTATATCACACGTACACAACCACACTAGGCCCCAATTACTATTGTTTGTACCCCTAAAAGGCTAGATGAGGAGTAGGGGGGGTATGGAACAGGCAGCACCCTCAAACCTTCAGAAGTATGAGATGAACCCCAAAAACTTGGAAAGGTGGATCTCTCTCACACGTACCAACACAGACTATCCCCCAATTTAACTGATCCCCAAAGGTTTTTGATTAAATAGCGGAATAGAAAATATGATCCAAAAAAAGTGTATGTATATCACACGTACACAACCACACTAGGCCCCAATTACTATTGTTTGTACCCCTAAAAGGCTAGATGAGGAGTAGGGGGGGTATGGAACAGGCAGCACCCTCAAACCTTCAGAAGTATGAGATGAACCCCAACAACTTGGAAAGGTGGATCTCTCTCACACGTACCAACACAGACTATCCCCCAATTTAACTGATCCCCAAAGGTTTTTGATTAAATAGCGGAATAGAAAATATGATCCAAAAAAAGTGTATGTATATCACACGTACACAACCACACTAGGCCCCAATTACTATTGTTTGTTCCCCTAAAAGGCTAGATGAGGAGTAGGGGGAGTATGGAACAGGCAGCACCCTCAAACCTTCAGAAGTATGAGATGAACCCCAACAACTTGGAAAGGTGGATCTCTCTCACACGTACCAACACAGACTATCCCCCAATTTAACTGATCCCCAAAGGTTTTTGATTAAATAGCGGAATAGAAAATATGATCCAAAAAAAGTGTATGTATATCACACGTACACAACCACACTAGGCCCCAATTACTATTGTTTGTACCCCTAAAAGGCTAGATGAGGAGTAGGGGGGGTATGGAACAGGCAGCACCCTCAAACCTTCAGAAGTATGAGATGAACCCCAACAACTTGGAAAGGTGGATCTCTCTCACACGTACCAACACAGACTATCCCCCAATTTAACTGATCCCCAAAGGTTTTTGATTAAATAGCGGAATAGAAAATATGATCCAAAAAAAGTGTATGTATATCACACGTACACAACCACACTAGGCCCCAATTACTATTGTTTGTACCCCTAAAAGGCTAGATGAGGAGTAGGGGGAGTATGGAACAGGCAGCACCCTCAAACCTTCAGAAGTATGAGATGAACCCCAACAACTTGGAAAGGTGGATCTCTCTCACACGTACCAACACAGACTATCCCCCAATTTAACTGATCCCCAAAGGTTTTTGATTAAATAGCGGAATAGAAAATATGATCCAAAAAAAGTGTATGTATATCACACGTACACAACCACACTGGGCCCCAATTACTATTGTTTGTACCCCTAAAAGGCTAGATGAGGAGTAGGGGGAGTATGGAACAGGCAGCACCCTCAAACCTTCAGAAGTATGAGATGAACCCCAACAACTTGGAAAGGTGGATCTCTCTCACACGTACCAACACAGACTATCCCCCAATTTAACTGATCCCCAAAGGTTTTTGATTAAATAGCGGAATAGAAAATATGATCCAAAAAAAGTGTATGTATATCACACGTACACAACCACACTAGGCCCCAATTACTATTGTTTGTACCCCTAAAAGGCTAGATGAGGAGTAGGGGGGGTATGGAACAGGCAGCACCCTCAAACCTTCAGAAGTATGAGATGAACCCCAACAACTTGGAAAGGTGGATCTCTCTCACACGTACCAACACAGACTATCCCCCAATTTAACTGATCCCCAAAGGTTTTTGATTAAATAGCGGAATAGAAAATATGATCCAAAAAAAGTGTATGTATATCACACGTACACAACCACACTAGGCCCCAATTACTATTGTTTGTACCCCTAAAAGGCTAGGAGTAGGGGGAGTATGGAACAGGCAGCACCCTCAAACCTTCAGAAGTATGAGATGAACCCCAACAACTTGGAAAGGTGGATCTCTCTCACACGTACCAACACAGACTATCCCCCAATTTAACTGATCCCCAAAGGTTTTTGATTAAATAGCGGAATAGAAAATATGATCCAAAAAAAGTGTATGTATATCACACGTACACAACCACACTAGGCCCCAATTACTATTGTTTGTACCCCTAAAAGGCTAGATGAGGAGTAGGGGGGGTATGGAACAGGCAGCACCCTCAAACCTTCAGAAGTATGAGATGAACCCCAAAAACTTGGAAAGGTGGATCTCTCTCACACGTACCAACACAGACTATCCCCCAATTTAACTGATCCCCAAAGGTTTTTGATTAAATAGCGGAATAGAAAATATGATCCAAAAAAAGTGTATGTATATCACACGTACACAACCACACTAGGCCCCAATTACTATTGTTTGTACCCCTAAAAGGCTAGGAGTAGGGGGAGTATGGAACAGGCAGCACCCTCAAACCTTCAGAAGTATGAGATGAACCCCAACAACTTGGAAAGGTGGATCTCTCTCACACGTACCAACACAGACTATCCCCCAATTTAAGTGATCCCCAAAGGTTTTTGATTAAATAGCGGAATAGAAAATATGATCCAAAAAAAGTGTATGTATATCACACGTACACAACCACACTGGGCCCCAATTACTATTGTTTGTACCCCTAAAAGGCTAGATGAGGAGTAGGGGGAGTATGGAACAGGCAGCACCCTCAAACCTTCAGAAGTATGAGATGAACCCCAACAACTTGGAAAGGTGGATCTCTCTCACACGTACCAACACAGACTATCCCCCAATTTAACTGATCCCCAAAGGTTTTTGATTAAATAGCGGAATAGAAAATATGATCCAAAAAAAGTGTATGTATATCACACGTACACAACCACACTAGGCCCCAATTACTATTGTTTGTACCCCTAAAAGGCTAGATGAGGAGTAGGGGGGGTATGGAACAGGCAGCACCCTCAAACCTTCAGAAGTATGAGATGAACCCCAACAACTTGGAAAGGTGGATCTCTCTCACACGTACCAACACAGACTATCCCCCAATTTAACTGATCCCCAAAGGTTTTTGATTAAATAGCGGAATAGAAAATATGATCCAAAAAAAGTGTATGTATATCACACGTACACAACCACACTAGGCCCCAATTACTATTGTTTGTACCCCTAAAAGGCTAGATGAGGAGTAGGGGGAGTATGGAACAGGCAGCACCCTCAAACCTTCAGAAGTATGAGATGAACCCCAACAACTTGGAAAGGTGGATCTCTCTCACACGTACCAACACAGACTATCCCCCAATTTAACTGATCCCCAAAGGTTTTTGATTAAATAGCGGAATAGAAAATATGATCCAAAAAAAGTGTATGTATATCACACGTACACAACCACACTAGGCCCCAATTACTATTGTTTGTACCCCTAAAAGGCTAGATGAGGAGTAGGGGGGGTATGGAACAGGCAGCACCCTCAAACCTTCAGAAGTATGAGATGAACCCCAACAACTTGGAAAGGTGGATCTCTCTCACACGTACCAACACAGACTATCCCCCAATTTAACTGATCCCCAAAGGTTTTTGATTAAATAGCGGAATAGAAAATATGATCCAAAAAAAGTGTATGTATATCACACGTACACAACCACACTAGGCCCCAATTACTATTGTTTGTACCCCTAAAAGGCTAGATGAGGAGTAGGGGGGGTATGGAACAGGCAGCACCCTCAAACCTTCAGAAGTATGAGATGAACCCCAACAACTTGGAAAGGTGGATCTCTCTCACACGTACCAACACAGACTATCCCCCAATTTAACTGATCCCCAAAGGTTTTTGATTAAATAGCGGAATAGAAAATATGATCCAAAAAAAGTGTATGTATATCACACGTACACAACCACACTAGGCCCCAATTACTATTGTTTGTACCCCTAAAAGGCTAGATGAGGAGTAGGGGGAGTATGGAACAGGCAGCACCCTCAAACCTTCAGAAGTATGAGATGAACCCCAACAACTTGGAAAGGTGGATCTCTCTCACACGTACCAACACAGACTATCCCCCAATTTAACTGATCCCCAAAGGTTTTTGATTAAATAGCGGAATAGAAAATATGATCCAAAAAAAGTGTATGTATATCACACGTACACAACCACACTGGGCCCCAATTACTATTGTTTGTACCCCTAAAAGGCTAGATGAGGAGTAGGGGGAGTATGGAACAGGCAGCACCCTCAAACCTTCAGAAGTATGAGATGAACCCCAACAACTTGGAAAGGTGGATCTCTCTCACACGTACCAACACAGACTATCCCCCAATTTAACTGATCCCCAAAGGTTTTTGATTAAATAGCGGAATAGAAAATATGATCCAAAAAAAGTGTATGTATATCACACGTACACAACCACACTAGGCCCCAATTACTATTGTTTGTACCCCTAAAAGGCTAGGAGTAGGGGGAGTATGGAACAGGCAGCACCCTCAAACCTTCAGAAGTATGAGATGAACCCCAACAACTTGGAAAGGTGGATCTCTCTCACACGTACCAACACAGACTATCCCCCAATTTAACTGATCCCCAAAGGTTTTTGATTAAATAGCGGAATAGAAAATATGATCCAAAAAAAGTGTATGTATATCACACGTACACAACCACACTGGGCCCCAATTACTATTGTTTGTACCCTTAAAAGGCTAGATGAGGAGTATGGGGAGTATGGAACAGGCAGCACCCTCAAACCTTCAGAAGTATGAGATGAACCCCAACAACTTGGAAAGGTGGATCTCTCTCACACGTACCAACACAGACTATCCCCCAATTTAACTGATCCCCAAAGGTTTTTGATTAAATAGCGGAATAGAAAATATGATCCAAAAAAAGTGTATGTATATCACACGTACACAACCACACTAGGCCCCAATTACTATTGTTTGTACCCCTAAAAGGCTAGATGAGGAGTAGGGGGGGTATGGAACAGGCAGCACCCTCAAACCTTCAGAAGTATGAGATGAACCCCAACAACTTGGAAAGGTGGATCTCTCTCACACGTACCAACACAGACTATCCCCCAATTTAACTGATCCCCAAAGGTTTTTGATTAAATAGCGGAATAGAAAATATGATCCAAAAAAAGTGTATGTATATCACACGTACACAACCACACTAGGCCCCAATTACTATTGTTTGTACCCCTAAAAGGCTAGATGAGGAGTAGGGGGAGTATGGAACAGGCAGCACCCTCAAACCTTCAGAAGTATGAGATGAACCCCAACAACTTGGAAAGGTGGATCTCTCTCACACGTACCAACACAGACTATCCCCCAATTTAACTGATCCCCAAAGGTTTTTGATTAAATAGCGGAATAGAAAATATGATCCAAAAAAAGTGTATGTATATCACACGTACACAACCACACTAGGCCCCAATTACTATTGTTTGTACCCCTAAAAGGCTAGATGAGGAGTAGGGGGGGTATGGAACAGGCAGCACCCTCAAACCTTCAGAAGTATGAGATGAACCCCAACAACTTGGAAAGGTGGATCTCTCTCACACGTACCAACACAGACTATCCCCCAATTTAACTGATCCCCAAAGGTTTTTGATTAAATAGCGGAATAGAAAATATGATCCAAAAAAAGTGTATGTATATCACACGTACACAACCACACTAGGCCCCAATTACTATTGTTTGTACCCCTAAAAGGCTAGATGAGGAGTAGGGGGGGTATGGAACAGGCAGCACCCTCAAACCTTCAGAAGTATGAGATGAACCCCAACAACTTGGAAAGGTGGATCTCTCTCACACGTACCAACACAGACTATCCCCCAATTTAACTGATCCCCAAAGGTTTTTGATTAAATAGCGGAATAGAAAATATGATCCAAAAAAAGTGTATGTATATCACACGTACACAACCACACTAGGCCCCAATTACTATTGTTTGTACCCCTAAAAGGCTAGATGAGGAGTAGGGGGAGTATGGAACAGGCAGCACCCTCAAACCTTCAGAAGTATGAGATGAACCCCAACAACTTGGAAAGGTGGATCTCTCTCACACGTACCAACACAGACTATCCCCCAATTTAACTGATCCCCAAAGGTTTTTGATTAAATAGCGGAATAGAAAATATGATCCAAAAAAAGTGTATGTATATCACACGTACACAACCACACTAGGCCCCAATTACTATTGTTTGTACCCCTAAAAGGCTAGATGAGGAGTAGGGGGAGTATGGAACAGGCAGCACCCTCAAACCTTCAGAAGTATGAGATGAACCCCAACAACTTGGAAAGGTGGATCTCTCTCACACGTACCAACACAGACTATCCCCCAATTTAACTGATCCCCAAAGGTTTTTGATTAAATAGCGGAATAGAAAATATGATCCAAAAAAAGTGTATGTATATCACACGTACACAACCACACTGGGCCCCAATTACTATTGTTTGTACCCCTAAAAGGCTAGATGAGGAGTAGGGGGAGTATGGAACAGGCAGCACCCTCAAACCTTCAGAAGTATGAGATGAACCCCAACAACTTGGAAAGGTGGATCTCTCTCACACGTACCAACACAGACTATCCCCCAATTTAACTGATCCCCAAAGGTTTTTGATTAAATAGCGGAATAGAAAATATGATCCAAAAAAAGTGTATGTATATCACACGTACACAACCACACTGGGCCCCAATTACTATTGTTTGTACCCCTAAAAGGCTAGATGAGGAGTAGGGGGAGTATGGAACAGGCAGCACCCTCAAACCTTCAGAAGTATGAGATGAACCCCAACAACTTGGAAAGGTGGATCTCTCTCACACGTACCAACACAGACTATCCCCCAATTTAACTGATCCCCAAAGGTTTTTGATTAAATAGCGGAATAGAAAATATGATCCAAAAAAAGTGTATGTATATCACACGTACACAACCACACTGGGCCCCAATTACTATTGTTTGTACCCCTAAAAGGCTAGATGAGGAGTAGGGGGAGTATGGAACAGGCAGCACCCTCAAACCTTCAGAAGTATGAGATGAACCCCAACAACTTGGAAAGGTGGATCTCTCTCACACGTACCAACACAGACTATCCCCCAATTTAACTGATCCCCAAAGGTTTTTGATTAAATAGCGGAATAGAAAATATGATCCAAAAAAAGTGTATGTATATCACACGTACACAACCACACTAGGCCCCAATTACTATTGTTTGTACCCCTAAAAGGCTAGATGAGGAGTAGGGGGGGTATGGAACAGGCAGCACCCTCAAACCTTCAGAAGTATGAGATGAACCCCAACAACTTGGAAAGGTGGATCTCTCTCACACGTACCAACACAGACTATCCCCCAATTTAACTGATCCCCAAAGGTTTTTGATTAAATAGCGGAATAGAAAATATGATCCAAAAAAAGTGTATGTATATCACACGTACACAACCACACTAGGCCCCAATTACTATTGTTTGTACCCCTAAAAGGCTAGGAGTAGGGGGAGTATGGAACAGGCAGCACCCTCAAACCTTCAGAAGTATGAGATGAACCCCAACAACTTGGAAAGGTGGATCTCTCTCACACGTACCAACACAGACTATCCCCCAATTTAACTGATCCCCAAAGGTTTTTGATTAAATAGCGGAATAGAAAATATGATCCAAAAAAAGTGTATGTATATCACACGTACACAACCACACTAGGCCCCAATTACTATTGTTTGTACCCCTAAAAGGCTAGATGAGGAGTAGGGGGAGTATGGAACAGGCAGCACCCTCAAATCTTCAGAAGTATGAGATTGTGTTCACTGTACCCCACAAAGATTGAGTTCACTGCACCCCACAATGATTGTGTTCACTGCACCCCACAAAGATTGTGTTCACTGCACCTCACAAAGATTGTGTTCACTGTACCCCCAAAGATTGTGTTCACTGCACCCCACAAAGATTCTGTTCACTGTACCCCACAAAGATTGTGTTCACTGCACCCTAAAAGGATGTTGTTCACTGCACCCCACAAAGATTGTGTTCACTGCACCCTAAAAGGATGTTGTTCACTGCACCCCAAAAAGATTGTGTTCACTGTACCCCCCCAAAGATTGTGTTCACTGCACCCCACAAAGATTGTGTTCACTGCACCCCAAAAAGATTGTGTTCACTGTACCCCCCAAAGATTGTGTTCACTGCACCCCAAAAAGATTGTGTTCACTGTACCCCCCAAAGATTGTGTTCACTGCACCCCACAAAGATTCTGTTCACTGTACCCCACAAAGATTGTGTTCACTGCACCCCAAAAAGATTGTGTTCACTGTACCCCCCCAAAGATTGTGTTCACTGCACCCCACAAAGATTCTGTTCACTGCACCCCACAAAGGATTTTGTTCACTGCACCCCAAAAAGATTGTGTTCACTGCACCCCAAAAAGGATTTTGATCACTGCACCCCAAAAAGGATGTTGTTCACTGCACCCCAAAAATGATTTTGTTCACTCCACCCCAAAAAGATTGTGTTCACTGCACCCCACAAAGATTGTGTTCACTGCACCCCAAAAAGATTGTGTTCACTGTACCCCCCAAAGATTCTGTTCACTGCACCCCACAAAGATTCTGTTCACTGTACCCCACAAAGATTGTGTTCACTGCACCCCAAAAAGGATGTTGTTCACTGCACCCCAAAAAGGATGTTGTTCACTGCACCCCAAAAAGGATGTTGTTCACTCCACCCCAAAAAGATTGTGTTCACTGCACCCCACAAAGATTGTGTTCACTGCACCCCAAAAAGATTGTGTTCACTGCACCCCAAAAATGATTTTGTTCACTGCACCCCAAAAAGGATTTTGTTCACTGCACCCCAAAAAGGATGTTGTTCACTCCACCCCAAAAAGATTGTGTTCACTGCACCCCAAAAAGATTGTGTTCACTGCACCCCACAAAGGATTTTGTTCACTGCACCCCAAAAAGATTGTGTTCACTGCACCCCAAAAAGGATGTTGTTCACTGCACCCCAAAAAGGATTTTGTTCACTGCACCCCAAAAAGATTGTGTTCACTGCACCCCACAAAGGATTTTGTTCACTGCACCCCACAAAGATTGTGTTCACTGCACACCAAAAAGGATTGTGTTCACTGCACCCCAAAAAGATTTTGTTCACTGCACCCCAAAAAGATTGTGTTCACTGCAGCCCAAAAAGATTGTGTTCACTGCAGCCCAAAAAGATTGTGTTCACTGCAGCCCAAAAAGATTGTGTTCACTGCAGCTCACACACAGAAAAATGGATGTGGATCACTGACACCTGCCTATCTCCAATCCCACACCACACAGCAATATCGATTGTAGTTTGTAGAACACAGTTTCCCTAAAATTCAGCAGACTCTGTCCCTAACAGGATTGAGAAGAGATCGTAGATCAGGATTGAGTGCAGATTCACCCCACCCCCCACACAGCAATATCGATTGTAGTTTGTAGAAGACACTGACCCTATAATTCAGCAGACTCTATCCCTAAAATGCCTACAACTCGCCCTGCCTAAACACTCCGACCTGTCCCTCAATTCTATCCGGACACAAATGGTTTTTTCCTGCCTATCTTTCCCTAATCAGCAGCCAGCACATTGATGTGTGCTCTGTCCCTTAGCTAAGCAGCAGAATGACGCTGCTGCGGCGGCTGCCTCGAACTTATAAAGACTTGGTCACATGCTTCAGACGGCCAATCACAGCTACTAAGACATTTGCAGGCATGGCTGGGATGGCTTAAGGCACACCAGTTAAACGATTGTTGATTGGCTGTTGAAAGCCCGCCATGAAAAGAGCGCCAAAGCATGCAAAACCCGGAAATAAAACGACCGAACACGGATTTTTACCCGAACATACAGTAAAGTGTCCGTGTCCGTGTTCGGGTAAAAAAAATCCAATTATTCGGTACGAACACGAATAATACAGTCCGTGTTCGCTCAACACTACTTATAAGTGTTAGCTGGAGTTTGGCTTTAATTTGTTGGTGTCTAAACCTAAATTTGTTGGGGTTTTAATCTGCTAATCTAACTCTTTCCAGATTAAACAATGATGCTGTCCAAGGGTATCCCTGTTGTGCTTTCTTTCACAGTGTAGGCACTCTAATGCAAGAGATGTGTTACTAGCCAGATCACCAGGTGAACACAGAGGGAAAAAGCCTAAAAACGACACTAATGCAGCCATCGCATCTAATAATTGGTAGGCTGCAATATATTACATTTTGGGTTTATTATTAAAGGGTATTTGTATCTCCTACTGTATTTCCTGGATTCTGACCCATCTAAGTGTTGTTATGTAATAGCATGTGAAGTCAGACCACAAAAGAGAATGTTAGTCATTCTTTAGAAGAAGGCCATTACTCCCTACGGTCATCCTTATGCACTTGTTCCCACTTTAAAAAGGAACATTAGGTTGAGTTTCTTTTTAGTCGCTTTTTATCAGAGAATGGTGGTAGGCCATTTTTAGATGCTGTTCATTTAACCCCAGGGTGCCGAATGTGTTACACATTTTTTACAGATCCGAGAAAACCGAATGTGTCAACTTTAAGACAAACAAAAAGTCCTCATAAGGTCTTCAACATGGTCCGAGATTCACCTGGATCCTGTGTCTGGGTTTTGCGCCCAAAGGATTCCCAGGTCTGTTACAATCCTTTAGTGTATACTGAAAAAAAAAATGTACTGCATGCCACTAAAGTGTTCGGATTTGGCTTGAAGAAAAATTGGCAACCCAAACCCACATAGTTATGAAGGTTAAAACAATGACATATAGGCATCTAGTTCAAACCCAACAAAAGGTAAAAACAATTTGAATCATCAAAACCCTAAACCTATAGTTTATCCAGAGGTAAGAAAAAATAAAATGTTATCATACTTTCTGCAACAAGGAAAAAAAATACTTCCTGATCCTCAAGGACAGATGGATGCTTCCTGGATCAAAATTTACAGTGTTGTTTCTCATACCTATTCAGGGCTGCTTATAAGGCAGTACAGCCAGCCCTCCTGTACTGGGCTCAGACGCCATTAGTTTAAAAGGGGGGCCCAGCACTTGCTGAGTAGGCAGATTGGTTCTAGTACATGCGCCGCTTCCATCTACTGTCCAGGCCCCCCTGTGTGCCCCTTTGGCTCGCAGCGCTGCTGGCCTCCCTCCTCTCCTCCTACGCCTGGTAGCTGCTGCAGACACACAGATAGATGTAAGGCTGCATAGATGGGTACTGATGATGCTGCATTGATGGGCACAGGTGAGGCTGCATTGATGGGCACATGTGAGGCTGAGCTTATGGGCCTGGTGAGGCTGCATTAATGGGCACTGGTGAGGCTGCATTGATGGGCATTGGTGAGAATGCATTGATGGGCATTGGTGAGGCTGCATTGATGGGAATTGGTGAGGCTAAGCTGATGGGCACTGATGAAGCTGCATTAATGGGCACTGATGAGGCTGAGCTGATGGGCATTGGTGAGGCTGCACTGATGGGCACTGGGCATTGTGCATGATGGGGCATTGGGTGGAGCGTGGGCTGGACTTACTTTAAATTTTACTTCCCACCTAGCAACACCCCTGCTCAGAGCGCTTCCTATTCATTCATCTGTGCAACTGAGCTGGCAAGAAAGAGACTGATAAATCTATGTCATCAGTCACTTTCCGCCAGGGGGGCCCTGTTAGGTAGGCCGTATGGGGCCCCATGATTTCTAACAGCAGTCCTGTACCTCTGAGTTGTAATCCATATACTCCTGAATCACCTCTTCTTAGGGGTTACTGTAAAACACTGAAATCAGTTTATGTTTACTCATAGTTGACGTCCTCTGCATCCTTCTCTGTGCTCTTTCTAGTTGCAGAAAACCCTGAATTGCATATCCAAGAAGATACCTTACTAGTGCCTTTTCACTAATTGTCATTTGTCTAAGCATGTTTTATAATCAAAATCAGTGACAGGTATAATCAACACAGTCTTTGCTGGCAGTGACCCACCAGGCCCATCATCATTTTTCTTTTGGGACCAGGATTTGCTCCCCCAATTCTCTCATACTTTATATTACATCAATCCCTCTCCTTTGTGTACTATTTTGTTTCGTGTTAAGAATGCAAACCTGGTAGGCATGTATTTTTATATAGCTCCTCATTCAGTTGGGAAAGAAAACTTTATCATTGTGGTATATAGTCCATCATTTTTTAGCTCTGAAAATTTCAGCAGTCCTTGCACCTATGCATTAACTGCCCTCTAGTGGTCCTGTATATACTTCCCAGTGATCACCCAAGTGACAGCTCTGCTGGGATAATAAAATATCCAAAGGTCACTTTGAATGGCTTGACACATTTTGTAATAGCTTTTGCTGCTACAACTTTTTAGTTGCTGCGTTTCTAGATGGCAATTTGTTATCCATCAATCCCTGTTAGATGTGAATTTATACGTATCCACAGAGTGTGTGTGTATGCATGTGTATATATATATATATATATATATACACACACATACATACAGTATATATATATATTGCAACAAGCCAAGAAGTACACACCAAATGTTATTGCTTTCAGTGGTTTTATTTCTGCCAATAAAGGCATTTATTGTTTTTAATATTGTAAAGGACATCCAGATTGCTATATATAAATAAATGGGACATCATAACACTTATTATTTTTCCTGTATTGTATTTTATGCATTTATGTGGCAGTCTATTATGATTTATTCAGAAGAATAGTTCAATCACAGATTTTTGGTTTGCCTTCATGTTTTCATGCAGATCTGTCTTTTGCATGCAAAATCATGCAAAACATGATTCCAGATGAATAATACAATGGGGTTAATTTATTAAAAAGTGAAAAGCAAAAAATATTGCGCTAACCATAAAAAAGCTGCTACACCAAACAACTGACAAGAAAATTGTGAATAGCAAAATGTGGAAAAAAGTGCAGCGCTAATAAATACTAGCAATATAAACGTGTATATATATAAACCAAGAAAGGTAAATACAAATAAATAGCAAAATGAATAAAAGTGAACATCAAATCAACAGTCCCATATGTGAAGTGAAAAAAACAGTCCACAACGGTGATAATTGAAGTGCTCACTGGATCCCAACACCAACAAGATATAGAGATATAATGTGCTCACCAGAACGATAGGACTCAAAATGCCATATAGCATATGAGTCAAATCAGCTTGTTGTACAATGGATGGATAATCCGAAAGGGATGACTGAGGTCACTGATGTTGAGGTGAAGAGGTAATAGCAGATATGAACTGTCACACCAGAGAGGCTCTCACTCCGTCAGATGGCCAGAAAGGAACCAAAAAACAAGGGAGCACAAAATAGTGTAACACTGCTAAAATTTTAATTAAATAAAAATACACCAAATTGCACTTACAAACATCTCGTGGTAAAGAGCGTATACAGATGCAAAGGTAGGCTGTCAGCAGCGTGGCCTTGACGCGTTTCAGCATAAATGCTTTTTTCAAAAGATAGTGCCAGCCAAACACCCACAAAAGCCACTTATTTATAATCTAAGTAGTAATAAGTCACCCAATGAGAAGATGCCTACTGTGCAGACACACCAAGCCCAAAATGGCGTCGGCTTGCACTCCAAGCCTCGTTTTCAATGTGGCTATGGATGCCTATTATGCAGACAAACTGAGCCCAAAATGGAGTCGGCGTGTGTTCCAAGCCTCATTTTCAATGTGGCTATGGAGCACAACATCCCTTCCGGGTAAACAGGAAGTGCATCATCTTTTATTAAAAGTGGAGAGTGCAAAATCTGGTGCAGCTCTGCTTAGAAACCAATCAGCTTCCAGTTTTCATTGTCGAAGCTTAAATGAAGAAGCGGAAGTTAAGCCCCGTACACACGTACCGATTGTCGGCCGAAAAGATTCGGCCGACGACCGATCGGCCGATTGTAGGCTTGTTAGTATGATGCTTCTGACAGCTGACAGCGCACTTTCGGCCGAACAGAATCTGTCGTGCAAGCATTACAATTTTTGTATGCCGACACCAGAACGGCCGATTGTTCGCCAGTCAGTACAGATTTCGGCCGACAGACAGCAGATTTGCAAGACTGGGCATGCTCAGAAAAGAAAAAACACAGGGAAAGTTAACCATCACATGACATCACTTCTGCAGTCGGCGGACAAAATTCGTGTGCAGTCTTTTGCACTTTTCAGCGGACAGGACAGCCCAGGGACAAAAGACGGCCGATCGGTCGGCCGACGATCGGTACGTGTGTACGGGGCTTTAGTAGCTGATTGGCTACCATGCACAGCTGCACCAGATTTTGCATTCTCCAGTTTTAAGCCTTGTACACAATATAAGGAAATCAGGCGAACGATCGGCCAGTTAACCTCAATGTTTCACAACAAGTCGGAACCGAGGATAGAAATAATATATGAAAATTCTCGTACAATAAAGGCTTTTTTTTTTGTTTTTGATCATAGGCAGACTTTTGTATCTGATATTTATAGTCTGAAAATCCTACAAAAACTGTAAATATTAAATGAAAATCATTGTTCGGTTCCCATTCAAGAAAGATTTTGGAGCTTGTCATTCGGAAGATAGGACTTAGGCTGGCCATACATTATACAATTTTCTTACAATTTTCTGTACAATTTTGCCGATATTGATCTTCAACTATGTAGTACAAAGGCCTGCCTAACTGGATACAAGTGAATCTAACAGAAAATTGTACAAGAAAATCAAACATATATGGCCAGCCTTGGTTGTTGAAAGTGGTGTACACACTATCAGAAAATCAAATAAAAGGCTTTATTCAATTAATCCCACTGTATGATTTTCACAGATCGGAAAACATATTTAATGCGTTGCACTATAAACAAAAAAAGAGCGACAATTTTGAAAAAAAAAAAAAATATTTTTCACATTCTGCTATATAACATTCCGAAAAAAATTTAACAACCTAATTTTTTTTACATTTTAGGCCAAATAGTTTTGCTACATATTTTTGTTAAAAAAAAAATCGCAATAAGCCTATTTTGATTGGTTTGCGTCTACTAACTACTGGAAAGATTTATGTCATTTTTATTGTTTTTTTTTCTACTAGTAATGGCGGCAATCTGCGATTTTTTGAGGGACTGCGACATTGTGGCGGACAGATCAGACCCCTAACTGACATTCTTGGGGGGACCAGTGACATTACTACAGTAATCAGTGCTATAAATATGCACTGTTACTGTAATAATGACACTGGCAGGGAAGGGGTTAACACTGTTGGTGATCAAGGGGTTAAATGTAAGCCTAGGGGAGTGATTCTTTTTTTTTTTTTTTTTTTTTTAATTTTATTTATTTATATCAAAGAAACAAAAAAATAAAGGGAACATTCCTTGTTTACATTTTACAAATATTTCAATACAATCCTTATACAACCTATACAATGTTATTATTCACTTCTGCCCATATCTCTCTTACTTCGGATTATATCCTTCCATATTGAAAATAAATTGCCTTGATCCCCCTTGTTTCTCTCATTTTCCTTCCTATTTTAAAATATCCTATACCAAGATCAGGATGAAAGAAAGAAGACAAAGAAAGAAAAGAAAATAGAAGAGAAGAAAAAAAAAAAAAAAAAAGGAAAAAGAATTTTTTTTTCTATGGGGTGGGGGAGGGGAAGGAAGGATAAAAGGGATAAGGAATTGATTATATTAGTTGGAATACTTTGGGGTAGGTTATTTCCCCCTGACTAGTTCCCGAGCCACTTCAATTCCCTCGTCTATGGGAATCTGCCAAAGCTTCTTCTGTGGAAGTCTACTTACAATATTTGTTTTTATTGCATAAGCCCCTATGGTGTTTCTCTGTTTAGCCACTTAATATTTTTCTTTAGAGGAAGGAAGTTCCCTCTCAGTAAGCCTGGAGGGGGAGTGTGTATATAGGGGTGTGGGAGAGAGACCCAAAAAAAAAAAAAAAAAACCCTATTTTGTGATTCTCCCATCTGTGTTTAATTTGTGTCTTAACCCGTTATTCATTGTTCCATTTAGTGCTCCAACTATGTCTCACACATCTTCCTCTCTTTCTTCATTTCATATCATCTGTGTTCTATTTCCCTCCACCTCATATCCCCTTGTGGGGTTTATCCACTCGTGAAAGAAAAAAAAAAAAAAAAAAACCTTATTTTGTGATTTTCTCATCTGTGTTTCATCATTTACGTGTCCTATTTCTCTCTTATTTATTTCTTTTTATTTATTTTCTTGAAATTTGTGTTCCCCTTTTCTTTTCCCTTCTTTGCCTTCTCTTTCTTTTTCCCTTCCCTCCCCTCCCCTTCCCCTTCCCCCTATCTTCCCTCCCTTTCTTTAGTTATTTTAGACTCCTTCCTCCTCATGAGGTAGGGGACAGTGACAAAAACAAAAAAAAAAAAAATTTCCCCTTTTCCCTTCTCTTTTAATCTGTTTCTCTCCGTCTCTCCCTCCCCCCGTTCCACCCCCCCCCCCCTCTCCTTAAGATATGTTTATCTTGTTCTTTACTCTGCTAAATTCAGGGCTCTCCCCTCCTCTGAGGCTATAAATTGATTCCATGTGGCCCACCTTTTAGTATACAGTTCTCTTTTACCTTGTCCAGTTAAGATCATATCCTCAAATTTATTTATTTCCTCCACTTTATGCATCCACATATTGATGGTTGGTGGGTTTGAATCCCGCCATCTTAAAGGGATACATGTTTTAGCTGAGTCTAGCAAATGTCTTAAAATCGATTTTTTATATTGTCGATCTGTCCATTCTGGTGCGTGGAAAAGAAAAAATATGGGGTCCTCCGAAATTTCAAACTCAGTAAACTTCTGAGCTATTTCCTTGATCTGAAACCAAAATCTCTTTATTTTAGGACATTGCCAGAATATATGATATAGACTTCCCCTTTCCTCCATACATCGCCAGCATCTATCCGATGTTTGTTCTGAAAATTTGTGTAACCTTGTTGGTGTATAGTACCACCTTGATAGTAATTTGTAATTTGTTTCCTGTATTCTTGTACATATCGAGGATTTAAACGTATATTTTATTATGTGTTGTAATTGTTTTTGTGTGAATTCAATCCCTAGTTCTTTCTCCCATCCACTAAAATAGTGAGGTCTATAGTCAGTAGGCGGAGCTATTATCAGGGAATATGTCTTTGAAAGTATGTGGGCAACTGCGTCTTTTTGTGTGCACACTTTCTCAAAGGCCGTCAGTGGTCTATCAAATTCTGTGGGAGGTGGAAGTGATTGTAGATAGTGGTTCAATTGTAATGCCCTCCAATAGTCAAGTCCGAAGTCCCCTCTTGGGTCCTTCAATTCATTTATAGTTACCCAAGCACCTACTTTTATAAAGTGGGATGCCTGGAATTTCCCTCTCTCTCTCATTCTATTAAATTGGGCATCCTGGTATCCTGGGTTAAATGCTGGGTTCCCTAATACTGGGAACAATGGTGAGTACCTTGTTGTTATAGCTGTATTTCGGAAGAGTTTTCTGCATATCTTAATTGTGGTTCCTACTGTTGGGTGTTGCATCGTCTCCTTATTTAAAAGGCCTGGGCACCATGGGGCCCTCTTCAAAGGTATAACGCTTTGCGTCTGTTCTATGTTAGGCCATATTTTGGTTTTAGTATGACAGCACCAATCTATGAGCCTGCCTAGATGTACTGCCTGGTAGTATCTTGATATGTCCGGAACTGCTAGACCCCCATTTATTTTAGGTAGATGTATTAGTGTTCTCTGGAGCCTAGGTCTTTTCTGACTCCATATGAACTTTTGAAATTCTGACTGTATCTGTCTAAAATAAATTGACGGTACTGAAATTGGCATCGCCTGGAACATGTACAGGAACTTCGGTAAAATGGCCATTTTCAAGATGTTACACCTTCCGAACCATGAACTTAGTCCCGTTTGCCACCTTCGTAATTGTTCCTTTACTTTGTTCATGAGAGGTGGGAAGTTGAGCGTATACACCCGGGATGGCTCTGCCGGCAGGAGCGTTCCCAGGTATTTTAACGCCTCTCCCGTCCATCTCATAGCAAAGTTTACACATAATTGTGACCTTAGGTCATTAGTTAGCCCAATTCCCATCGCTTCGGATTTTCCTAAATTAATTTTCAGATTAGATAAAGCTCCGTATCGTCTGAATTCCTGCAAAAGGTTGGGTAGGGACAAGAGTGGGTTCATAAGCGTAAAAAGCATGTCGTCTGCATAAGCTGAGACTTTCTGTTGAGTGCCTGCTATATTTATTCCCTGTATGTCTGGGTTGTTCCGTATGGTGCATAGGAAGGGCTCTAACATTAAAGTAAATAGTAAGGGGGATAAGGGACAACCCTGTCTTGTCCCGTTGGAAATCTTGAAATTTTTTGATAAGACACCATTTGCTTTGACACGGGCAGTTGGATTGGTATAAAGTTGAGTTATCCAATTTAACATTCTTTCCCCAATCCCCACGTATTGTAGTACTTTGAACATAAATTTCCAACTGACCCGGTCAAATGCCTTTTCAGCATCTGTCCCAATAAAAATACATGCTTGTTTAGAGTTTTTGGCTACATACAGGAGGTTAAGGGCTTTTACTGTATTATCTCGTGCTTCTCTATTAGGCACAAAGCCCACTTGGTCCAGGTGTATCAGGGAGGGGAGGTGAGTCTGTAGTCTGCTTGCTATAATTTTAGAGAGTAATTTTGAGTCTGTATTGAGTAATGATATGGGTCTATAACTGGAGCATGCTGTCGGATCCTTTCCTTCTTTTAATAGCACTGTTATATGTGCTCTTAACATGTCTTCGTGTATGGATGGTTGTATAGCAGATCTATTAAATAGATCTACCATCTTTTGACCTAGTCTAGGGAAGAGTGTCTTGTAATATTGAATTGGTAGGCCATCTGGCCCTGGTGCCTTCCCTGATTTGGTGTTTTTAATTGCTTTCTGGAGTTCTTCTATTGATATATTTGCGGACATCGACTCCCTCACCTCCTCTGGTAGGCCCGGCATGCCTGATCTAATAATGTATCTAGTCATCTCTTCTGACTCCTGTTTTTGTGTGTCTAGATTGTATAGATATTCGTAGTACTTCTTGAATTCCTCTACAATTTCTTCTGGTTTTTCGGTTTTCTGGCTTTTTGAGGAGACAAGTTTAGGGATATATGTTTTTGTTCTTGTATCCCGTATAGATCTAGCTAGCATTTTCCCACATTTGTCCCCTGACTCATATATTGTCTTTCTGGTTCTCTGTAAGGCTACTTTAGCCTTATATTGAAGGATATCTACTATCTGTTTACGAGTGTTAGTAATTTCTTTCTTTCATCAGTTCTTCATTAGAGGCGTGTTTATGTCGGGCTTCCAATTCATATAATTTCTGTGTAAGTTGGTTCATTTGTTTTATACGTATCTTTTTGAGCCGTGCACCGTGCTTTATAAATATACCCCTGATCACTGCCTTGTGGGCCTCCCATACTACCCCTAGACTTGTCTCCTCCCCTTCGTTATTTTGGAAATAGAGCTCTATTTCTTTCTCTACCTCCGATATAACTGTTGTTTCTTGTAGCAAACTTGTATTTAAAGTCCATGTTTGTGATCTGACTAGGGGGGTTTCTTGTAGGATATAAGTAAGTGTCAGTGGAGCGTGGTCTGACCATGTTATAATACCAATTGTTACTGATTTGACCGAGTGTAATTGTGAGTGTGGTATCAAAAAATAATCGATCCGGGAGTATAGAGCATGTGGTGTGGAAAAAAAGGTGAAGTCCTTCTCTCCTGTATGTAGCAATCGCCATGCATCTATCAAATGTGACCTGTATAGTTGTTTTGCAACCCTTCTCTGTATTCTGGGTGGGGTAGAAGATGTGCCAGTTGATGTATCCTCTGATGGTATTAAAGGCCCCTCCTGAAATTCCTGTAACTTCTCTAAGCATTTTCCCAGGAAGACATCCTGTTGAGTGTTTGGGGCGTATATTGAAGCTAGTGTAACCTTAGCATTTCCGATATTCCCCTTAACAAAGAGAAACCCGCCTTCTGTATCTGACATTGTCTGTGTGCATGTCCATGGGATTTTCCCTGATATCACTATTGATACCCCCTTAGTTCTACTACTCGTACTGGTTGAATGGTATACTTGGGGGAAGAATCTATTTTTAAGTATTGGTGTTTTGATTTCTTTAAAATGGGTTTCCTGTACATAGGCTATATCTATTTCTGATTTTTTCAGTTCAGAGAGTAGAATTCGTCTTTTCTCCGGCGTGTTTAATCCCTTGACGTTTAACGTGTATATTTTAAGTGTAGCCATTATGCTAGAACATAGCAGCTTGGAGCTAGTCAGGGGGATTTGTTGGGGTAGGGGGGGAAGGAGAGAGAAAAAAAAAAAAAAAGGAAGAGATAGAACCTAGGATATATGAAAAAAAAAAAAAAAAGTAGAAATTGTGGGCTATTTTAGGCGTCCAGTGGTCACAGACCAACAATTGGTCGCTTGCCCTGTAGGGGTCTAGGTGTGGAGAACAGCCTCTTTGGCATCTCCAGGCTCCCATCAGTCGGCCCATCTTTACTCCTATTGGGGTTTCGATCAGTTTAACCTTATCCTAATTACTGCCTTCTATCTTACAACTTTTGTCCTTGGCCTTCCCACCTATCCTATCTTGTCGCCTAGGGGTATCCATTTATTTTAAGTCCCCCATCGTCACATTTTCATTGTGTTGGGTGTATCCTAGTCTATATCTCCCTTTCCAATGCTTTCAAACCAGGGGGGGGAGGAGAGGTACGTGTGTACTAGGGGAGACCACAGAGGGGACAGAAAGAGGGGAAGGGGGATGGGGAGGGGGGGATCGGGGAGAGAGGAGGTAGGGGGTAACGTAGGTGTCTCTGGAGACGAATTTCGCATACAATCTTATACAGGGGGAATACACTTTACCTATATTAATCTCTTTTATTTATTGACGTTTTATTTTCCCACGTTTCCTAAGTTCCTCTTTTCCTTCTCTTTAACTAAAATGTGTCTCCCTCTACATCTAAACTGACCCGGGAACCCATATCACCCTCCCCCCCCGCCCACCCCCCCACCCCCATGGCTATCCCCAACCGAGCCCCTCCCCATATATATACATTCATAACCATCCATCGTTTCCCTCAAAACCCCTTCCCTCATCCCCATCCCCTCCCAAACCCTGTATACAAAAAACTGTCAATTGTTCCATCTTCCCCCTCCAACCCACCTCACATTAACCCTCTTCAAAGATAATCTCGTTCCAGGAGGGGGAAGGGGGCAATTGGGTGTAATCAATTCAGATCAATTCAATACGTTCCATTACCATCTCGCCCCTTAACCCTGTACTCCACCCCTCCTCCCCACCTCCCCCATTTAATCTTACATATTTGTCATCTGAACCACCAAATTTGTTTTAGAATAGTATTTTCCCCTCCCCCCTCCCCTCCACCCACCTCAAAAAAATATAAATAAAAATAAAAAAAAGAAGGCATGGTCCCCCATAGTCTAAGCCCCAATCGGGCCCCAAAAAAAAAAAATTATGGGGGCGTCCATAGAAAAATCGGGGGGGGGGGGCTAATCACATCTCCATGTTCTTTTTCCTCCTGAAAAAAAAAAAAAAAAAAAAGGAGAATGTCCCCCTTTTCATTGAAAGATGTAAATATTCTTCAGGATATTCTGGGAAAGTTCCAGATAAAAATGGGGTGTGGGTATGGTGCAGGGATCATTAAGCCTTGGTCTATCTTGGTGAAGAAGGAGTGGTGTCATATAGTGTGTTCTCAGAGACAAGAGAGGTAGAGAAAAAAAAAAAAAAGTAAGGATGAAATTGAGGCGGATACTCCCTCTCTCATGTATTTGGGGGGTAGCAATCAGTGGCAGGAAAAAAAAAAAAAAAAAAAAGGGAGGCTGGCATCCTCCCAGAGATAAAATATGATAGGTAAGTCACCGTCTTGATAGGCAAGAAAAATACCATATGTCAATGTTCCATTACTTAAGCATATTTAATTCAAGACTCACGCTACCGGGCGATCTTCTCCTCCATAGACCCCCTCCGCGGTCTTCCTTCCATTCGTGGTAAGCTAATCAGCCAATTTGCGACGTGTATGGGGGGTATCCCCAAAAAAGGAAAAAGGCCTGTTAACTCTGTAGGGTGCCGCAGAGTAAATGCTCTTGCCTCTTTCCGAAAAGTCACGGCTAGAGGGTATTTCCATCGATATGTATATCCCTCCTTGCGTGCAGCTTCCAGTACTGGGCGTAATAAGGCTCTCCTCTGCAGTGTTGACCTGGACAGGTCTGGTAATATTTTGATAGCCATACCCTCCAGATCTACTGTTCCGGATTCCCATGCTTGCCTTAGGATTTTTTCCTTCTGGGTTTAGTAATGCATCCTACAGACCACGTCCCTTGGCCTGTCTGGATCCGTAGATTTGTAGCCTGTTGCCCGATGGACTCTATCCAGTTCTATAGAGTCTGAGAGGTTTAAGCCAAGGATTTTTTGAAATAGAGCTGTTACCTTTCCTCTCAGGTCCTCTCCTCCCACTGACTCTGGGATGTTCCTGAGTTGTAGGTTATTCCTACGGCTCCTGTCTTCTATGTCCTCTAGGTGTAATTGAAGCGAAATGACTGATTCCCTAGAGTCCTTCCGGGTCTTTTCTAGAGCTGCAACCCGCGTCTCCAGCGCCGTGGTTACTTGCTCATCTCTTTGAACTCTCTCCACCACTGCCTGTATATCCCTCTTTACTGCTTGTAGGTCCCTTTTGTGAGTCTCCTCAATCCTCTGTACAAGGGATTCAATCTCTGTTCGTGTAGGGAGGGCTCTCAGCAATGCACGGATCTCCGGGTCTACCTGTGAGCTAGCTGCTGTCTGCTGGTTCCCCTGCGTGCCTGAGCCACGTATTCCCACCACAGACGCCGTCTCAGACTCCGCCTGCGTCTCGCTCTGAGGACCGCTCGCCTCTCCAGCTTCCTCCTCCATATGTTCCCCCACGGCTGCACTCCCGCTGGACGCCGTCGGGGCCATGGATTGTGGAGAGCGGAGGTATTGTATTATCTCCTCCTTTTTCTTGCCTGGTGTACGAACGGCTGTACTTGCCCCTCGTCTTCTACCCGGTGACATACCGGGATTCTCTCAGTGTTTGCTCAGGCCGGCTGTGGAAGCCTGGAGCTTAGTGTGTTAGCGTGCTCTCATGCCGCTGCCTCCAGGCCACGCCCCAGGGGAGTGATTCTAACTGTGGGGGGGTTTGGCTTTTGAAATGATCATAGAGATATACGATCCTATATAGCAGGATCACATGGTCTCTGTGATCATTACAGGCAGAAGGACGGATGGTTGTGTTTACATCAGCCGTCTTTCCTTTTCTCTCAGCGGGGAGCAATCGAGAGTGTCAGACAGCAATCGGAGCCGTCTGACACACGCGCCAGCTTCCCCGCTCGGTGCGTGCTCACCCCCTAGCTCCTCCCAGGCAAGTGACGTACCGATACGTGACTTTGCCTGGGAGAGCCACACTGCCGATGTTTATATAAAGTAAGCGGTCAGAAAGCGGTTAAGGTCACGTTTTGCCAGCTTGTCCTGTGTGCTATTAGATCAGTTTTCAACCTTGGTGGTCATAAGATTGTTTTTAAATGTAAAGTAGATAGCCACTCGAGAATCTAGTAAAAATCACACTGAAATTACTTTCATTACCGCACTACAAAAGTAACTGAATATGTGCCTGAGAAAAATATAGTACTGTTAATTTGTAATACCCTGAAGAGCAGTAATAAGCTCACCTGGCTAGTGCAATATCCAGACAGGATCACAACAGATCACTCTGAGGAAGAGGGAAACCTCGAAACGTGTTAACCTATGCTTCTGCAAGATAGTCCTATGTGATGTGGATAGTTCTACATGGACTTTAGCGGATGAATTTTATGTTCTGCAATGACCCAAGCATTTGTTTGTGAGTATGATTCTTACTTCTGTTTACCTATTAAAGCCATACATTGAGGATAATGCATGAGGCCTACGTGTCTTCTATTTTCTTCTATATTCCCAGTGTTATCAGACTTCCCCAGTCTTTGGAAGGCAGTGGGATGTGCGTTATCCACTCAGATATGTCAGAACAGGAGCACATAATTGCAGTAGGGCCCACTGCACAGTGCAGGAGATTGAACAGTGTCTTGTTGTTTCTGAAAGGATCACAACAGATGGCACATGGCAGAAACTTCTCTCCAAGTACAGATAACTAGAAATCCAAGAAGGTCAGCATCCAGTCTTGATCAAATCTAAATCCTGATTTGTAGCATATCATGGTATAGCAGATTTCTCTGTGCTAACTTATATAGGTCAATCCCCATTATATCCAAAATGTGTACAAAACCTCCCCATTAAAAGAAGTGGACAGAAAGGCATATACAATGTTGCACAAATCATAACCATTAAACAATAATATTAAAGCCTTTAGAGACCATTCACACTGCCGCGACTTGTGAGGCGACTTGTGTGCCCTCAAGTCGCCCCAAGTCGCTTGACATAACAAAAGCAATGTTAATCAATGAGTGCCGTCTTAATTGGCACTACTGAAGTCGCTCCGACTTCAGAAAAGGGGCCTGTACTACTTTGAGGCGACTTGTATCCGACTTGTCCCATAGACTTCAATGGGAGTCGCCTCCTTATCTTATTTGAAGCGACTTGTGATCCGACTTTCCATGAAGAAGAAGGAAATTTATTAGCCAGGCATTCCCCACTAAACTCCAGAACCAGAAAAAAAAAGAACGTTTGTCCAGAACCAGAAAAAAAAGATAATTTTTCTTAGAATTTTTAGTAGCACAGGGATAGGGCTCCACTCCTTTTACACCTGGACGTTTTTGTTTGTGCCCAATAAATGCCTGCAACAAAAACGCCCAGGTGTGAAAGGAGCGGAGCCCTATCCCTGTGCTACTAAAAATTGAAAAAAAGAAAAATGATCTGTTTTTTTCTGGTTCTGGACATGCTACAGAGCTGAAACTTCACAGGTACACTTTTTAGACCCCCAGACACAAAATCCAAAGAAATCTCTTTTTTTTTTTTCAATAATTTTTTCAATAATTGGCTCTCTATCAAAAACGACAATTTTTAAGAACTTTTTTTTGTGTGATTGAGCAAGACCCAGAACCATCATATTCTGATTGGCCAAATACAAAGTTGTACAAAGTCGTCTATCATACAAGTCGTGCTGAATATGCGCAAAGTCGCGCTGAAAGTCGCGCTAACAAGTCGCCCCTTATGAGGGGACTTAGAGGTCGCGGCAGTGTGAACCGGCTCTTATGTTCACTGGATTTTTTTGTAACTGCTCTTAGGGGCATCTGGTGTTTTTTTTTCCTGCCTCTAAACGCCCTCCTTTACACTTCATGTAGCTTCAATCTGACTCCCAGTTAAAATGCCCTGTATATCCTACTTCTGGATGTATTTATTAATATATTATATATACGGTATATATATATATATACGGTATATATATATATATATATATATATATATACTGTAAAAAATTAAAACAAACAAAAAAATGGGATCAGTGGGGTGACACAGAAGTGTTGTACACACAAAACACTTCAGTGGCACCACTACACTGTGTTATTCACAAGAATCACAACACTACACTACACTGAGTGCACTAAACTGACTGAACAAACAATCCACTAACTACCCTGTCTAATGTCCACTAACACACACTATACATGGCTACCATGTAAGGCACCCTGACATTGGCCAATCATGGCTCTCACAGTGCATTATGGGGCGCTCAACAAACCTCTCACCGAGCGCCCCGTTTGTTTGTGTGTTCAACAAACACCCAATGTTGGAGTCGAACTTACGTCCAACTCCAACATCAAGCCCATCCTTAGTTATAGGTTGGGGTGGTTGCCATTTGTTTGTACAGGTGATGAATTTGTGAGGGGATGCACTGGATACCTTCAGCTGCCATTGTGCTTTTACTGAGTCTCCAGTGTGTCCCTGTACCTTTAAGGAGGGGTGGGCTCCCTCCAGGCATACCTGCCCTAATCTATCCATTATTATAGATGTGCTCCAGCTTGGTAGACTCTCAAAATTAGAGTTAGGACTGCAGTGCACTGGGGTGTCATGTCATATATTTGCAAAGGTGTGTAAACTAAACCCCTTGTTTTTAAAGAGGCTGTAAACCCGCTCTTAAAACTTGTACCTATAGGTAAGCCTTTAATAATGCTTACCTATAGGTACTGCAAATAACTCCTAAACTTGCATCATTTAGGAGATATTTACATTTCATGCAGCCGATGATGTCATCGGAGCACGCGCTCTAAAGCAACGGCCACCCATGCCGTTCCTTCAGAGCCCTGTGCCTTGATGTCATCGCACGTCCGGCCAATCAGATGGCCGGCGGACGCGAACCAGGAAGCCTGACGGCCAAACATGTTGTCCATGTCACCGGTGAGTGGGTGACACTGCGGGGGCTTCATTCTAAGGTAAGTATTTCATAATGAGCTAGTATGAAATGCATACTAGCTCATTATGCCTTTGTCTTACAGGGTTTTTTTTTCATTTTTTTTTTTTGGGGGGGGGGGGGGTTTACAACCTTTTTAATGTGAATGAACTATTAGGCAGGGCAATTTGCTTTGTTGCAGGCTGGCTTGTAAGTAGGCTGGGAATTTTTGTTTGTTTTTTGAAATGTAATAACCGTTCAGGTCCATAAGAGGTTAACAACCACTAGTCCTAAGGTGGGTAAATAGCAATTTTTGAAAGATATGCGTTCTCTAGAAACACATTGTATGGCTCTATCTGTTTTCCTCAAGAAGACAAGTATCCAAAACAACTGATATTATATATTATATATTCATATATATATATATTTGTTAGTGTATCTATATCTACTGGTACATCTAACACTCCCTTCCCCCCCAGACTGACATTGCTGCTGTCCCAAGGTGTCTCTGTGCTTCTTCATCCAGATCGTAGGCACTCTAATACAGGAGATGTTTTACAAGCCAGATCACCAGGTGAACACAGAGGAAAAACAAAAAAAAAAAAAAAACAAATGCAGGCACCACATCTAATGATTGCGATATATTACATTTTTGGTTTTGGGTTTATTACAACTTTAATACATATGAATACATAGTTGCTAAAACACGCCTTCCTACAAAATGTAGAATGCCAGCGCACACCTTAGATGCAGCGTTAGCTCTATAGTAATATCAGAAAAGATTATGGCTGTATACTTTCCTATAATTTTCATTTTCCACACCATTCTCGACTCCAGTACTTTATTTACTATACATGTAGTGTTAATTGATACAAATGTCTTATATCACAGAATATATTATTTAATTTTTGTTACATAACCCCTACGTTTCCTCTCAAATGCTTTTTGCAATTCTAATAATAAAAGTGTTTCAAGTGAAAATAGACATACCGTATATGTATATGATGATATTTCATATGTACAGTATGTACCGTATATAATGATTTTTCTTAACTCAGAAAGGAAAGTTGCCTTTAAAGTTAACATTTGATTTGTCAATGCAGGGCAAAACAATAAAGTTTAATGATGACCCCCGCAACAAGTTATACTTACATAGATTTCACTCCTACACTGATTTGAGGTGCAAATTGGTTGTTGGCCATGGGGCAGGGAGAAAGTCCTCAGCCTTGTGCAGTTATTTATCAAATGCATATTTTCAGGAAAAAATAATCTAAAATGAATTCTAGTGCAAACAAACACAAATATTATACACATTTTTTGGTAAAATATAAAAGATGGGGATGCATCAAAAAATAGATACCAAACATGTCAGGTCTTAAAATTGTGTATGCCTGTAGAAGTGCAAAAAACAATGGTACCCGAAATTGGTAATGGGTGATGCTTTAAAAGCCTTTACAGGTCATCAGTTTAAAGCCAACCATGTTCTATGGCCCTAGAATTATTGCTCTGTCTTTTTTTTTTTTTTTCACTGTTTTTATTTTTTACTATTTTCTTTTTTTTTTTAATTTTTTATACTTTATTGACATCACAAGAGGGCTAACATTCTCCCTATGTGATAGCATTGACAGGTGACATGTCCTCTATTATATTCCCAGTGTCTCCCCTGCCCACTAATGCCTCAAACACAGATTAAATAGCTGCATCCTCGGCTATACTAGTCGAGGAGCGACAGCTGTGACCCCAGAAGTGGCGTGGGGCCATTAGTCACAGGAGAGATTAGGGATATTCCCCAAGTTCCTCTTGATTTCACCCCAGGGTAGCAGTGGTCCCGCAGTCCTGTGCTCCCTGGTGGAATGGGAGAGTCCGGGAAGCACCAAAGATATCGCTCGTGGGGCAAAGGGGGCTGTATGAGAGCCCTGTAAAAGTGTTTGGGTGGCTCTAGAACTGCAGATCACTTTTATCAGAAAGCTCATTGCTGACTCTTAAAGCCAATATTTAGCTCATAGTTGTGAGCCTAATTTAATCACTTGTCCATGACTTTTATAAACATAGCTTGGTAGACAAGTGGTTAAAGGGGATTTTTAGGTCATGGGTAGTAACTTAGACTACACTTACTGGCCACTTTATTAGGTACACTTGTTCAATTGCTTGGTAACACAAATTGCTAATCAGCCAATCACATGAAGCAACTCATGCATTTTGGCATCTAGATGTGGTGAAGACTACTTGCTGAATTTCAAACCGAGCATCAGAATGGGGAAAAAAGGGGATTTAATTGAATTGAATGTTGCATGGTTGTTGGCGCCAGACAGGCTGGTCTGAGTATTTCAAAAACTGCTTATCTACTGGGATTTTCATGCACAACCATCTCTAGGGTTTACAGGGAATGGTCCGAAAAAGAGAAAATATCCAGTGAGCGGCAGTTGTGTGAAGGAAAATGCCTTTTTGATGTCAGAGGTCAGAGGAGAATAGGCAGACTGGTTTGTGATGATAGAAAGGCAACAGTAACTCAAAAAAACACTTGTTATAACTCGGATATGCAGAATACCATCGACATTCAGATTGCAGGGTCAAAATTCGGTGTAAACAACATGAAAGCATGGATCCATTCTGCCTTGTATCAATGTATCAGGCTGGTGGTGGTGTAATGGTGAGTGTAGGTGATTTGTCTCAAGTAGTCCCGGACCAATAAATAGTCTAATCGGTTCTGTGTAAGGGCGGAGTCTCTGGGAGAGTCCTTTGCCACTGAAATAAGTCAAGTAGTCTGCATGCAGTTCAAAGGACTTCTCCTCCGTTTATTACATTTTATTAGTTCTTATACAGGTATACAGAAAAAGGGGAGTTGGTCTAGGGTAGATTACTTATACAATTATGATTGGTTAGTTAGTCCTAATACTTCTAAGGCCTTATATCGTGGCCACTAAATAAGTAGAGTCTATCGGTTAAAACAAGAAAGTTAAGCAATACTGCTTTCAACTAAGAAAGAGGAACCAAAGGTGGCAGTATCTACAGGAAACATATGTGTATATTTAGAAAATGTGTTAACTGTAAAATATGTGCAATATTATCTGTCCTAAATGAAGTTAAAACAACTTAGCAAAGTATGTACACAAAATGGATTCAGTGAGGATACAAAATGGCGGGGCAAATGCCGCGCCCCTTCAGCGAGGGGGATATTTTCTTGGCACACTTTGCACCCCTCAGTACCAATTGAGCATCCTTTAAATGCCACGGCCTACTTGAGTATTGTTGCTGACCATGTCCACTCCTTTATGACTACAGTGTACCCATCTTCTGATGGCTACTTCCAGCAGGATAATGTACCATGTCACAAAGCTCAAATCATCTCACCACTGGTTTCTTGAACTTGACGATGAGTTCACTGTACTCCAATGGCTCCTACAGTCACCAGATCTCAATCCAATAAAAACACCTTTGGGATGTGGTGGAATGGGAGATTGGCATCATAGATGAGCAGTGGACAAATCTGCAGCAACTGCGTGATGCTATCATTTCAATATGGACCAAAATCTTTGAAGAATGTTTTCAACACCTTGTTTAATCTAAGCCATGAAGAATGAAGGCAGTTCTGAAGACAAAAGAGGGTCTGACCTGGTACTGGCAATAAAGTGGCCAGTGAGTGTATATAACTCAGCTGAAAAGCTCTTTGCTTTTGGGGACCCCCTTTCCCCTTTGAGAACACTTTATGTGCATGTATTGTGTGTTACTCAGGAGCCTCAAGCAAATTATGTGGCAGATTATAAAATTAAAATGTGTGGGTAAAGTGGCTGTAGCCACACAAAGAAATATTTCCAGTGGATAAATCAGTAATCCAGGAAAGCCATGTAAGTCCCTGACAAAATGCAATATATATACATTGTGAGGATGTAAATTATACCTTATTTATAGGACATGCAGGAAGAAAAAACATACCTGCCAATAAAAATATTGCATGTATTTTATCTTCAGACAAAATAGTAAAAGGTTCCTTAAGGACAAACTATGAGCTATGCCGAAGCAGCGCTCAGAACAGAAATTGTTGCTCTGTAGCTGGAAAGCTGTCTGGCTTCTAATTGAAAGAAACGTTAACATTCTGAAGCAAGAAGCACGGCATATTAAAATATGTTTAATCTATTGCTAAAGGAACTAAACCTGCCAGCCATTAAATCTTTACTGCGTACATTATAAAGAGGTGTTAGCACTTCTGAAACACGCAGCTCCACGCATCGGCAGCCACATGATCTTGACACTTCCGTAATTGTTAGAGGTTGTAAATGTTCTATTAGTTGGCTTGTAATGGAATTTGAGACCAATTCCATAACTAAACTGAAACTGATAGCCTTATAAATAAAGAAACAGAGAAAGAAGCACATGAAAGCACCAGATCTTTGGGAAATGGAAACAGTCTTCATTATTGGCTTACAGCGATTGTTTCTTTTATCGGATATTTGTGATAAAATGTACTCTATACTGAAAGCTGTGCCACAGAAACTAATGGGACAAATCATTTTTTTTAAGGTCATACACCTGTACCTACTTTGCCTTAGAAGGCTGTAAAAAAAATCCGTTCTTATCCTGGATTAGACCTTAAAGTGGTTCCAAAATCCTAAAGTTTATACCTTAAAGTATTCCCTGTATTAGGCTCGACCTGAACTGTAAGGCCAACGAGATTGGGCAAAAGGGGCCCTTACAAAAAAGGAAAACTACATGTCTACCTCTACCGCAACTGCCTGTTTTGAGGTATGCAGCAACACCAACACACAGTGCTCAGAGAAAGTCACATAGTTGGTTCTGACACTGCCCGTCAATGATCTGGATTTTAAAACCAGCTCGCCGATACGAAAGGCACCAGAAAAACACCTAGGAGAAAGCCACCTGGAACAGTAGGGTCTCAAAAACTGAGGAACACACCAACGGCAACAGGGAAAATATATTGGAGAGGATATACAGTGAAACTGGGTGCTGGGAATCAGGGGACCGAGTCACATGTCTCCAACCCTGGAACACTCACCGAACAGGAAATTCCTTTGCAATGTCTTCCTAACCATGGAGACTAAACCAAAAAGACAATGCGGACATTGACGAACTGACCATTGAGCCCGAAGAACCTTTCTGGAGCAAGTACACAAGATAGGAAAATAAAGCCAGATGTCTATCATGGTGTGGCATTAGTAAAAACTCACTGCATGATACTTAAACCCATTCATCCCAGACCTGACCTGATACCCACATCCTCGGGGATAGTGATACCTGAAGAAGGTCTAACAAACATCAGAAACGAGGTTCTACAAATAGGTTGGATGAGAAAGGCCCTCCGGGGATGCCAACAGAGCCAGGTAGTGAAATCGATCAAGCTGGGAATGAGAGAGCATTCCCAATATTGTTAGCTATTCTTGGAATATGCTTAGCTCTAAACCATATGTTAAACTGCAAGAATCTAAGAACTAGAAAATGCAGCAAGGATACAACCGGAGGGGATCTAGCAGACTGCTGGTTGACAACCTGAACCACACTCACATTATCCGACCAGAAAACCACCTGGTGGTTGTGCAACCTCGCCCCACAGCTCAGTGGCGACAATTATCGAAAAAAGCTCCAGCAGGGTGAGGTTGCGCAACAAATCTATGCAGACCCATGAGGCTGGCCAAATCTCAGCAGACCATTCCCCTTGGAAAAAGGCGCCAAAGCTACATGTCAGTGTAAAGCTCCAGCTCCAAATTCGGGACCTCCTCCAGCAACCAACAGGAATGACAATTGTATGACTGGAGAAAGAATAGCCAGATCCCCAGGTCATCCCACATTGGCTTGATTATACAGACATAAGGATCGGGAACAAAAACGCCCTTCATGGCCCACGATAGGCATCTACAAAAGGCCCTCCCCATGAGGATGACCCAACAGGCAAAGACAAGATGACCTAATGGACTGAAGCTGCTTTAACTGAAGTCTTTTAGCCCCTTTAGCAAGAGGACCAGGGAGAGGAGTCTAACCAATTTATCACTGGGCAAACAAAAAACCATTGACACTGTGTCTATTTCTATGCCTAAAAAGGATAACACTGTTACGGGGCCCTCAGTTTGGTCAGCAAACAGCAGAATGGCAAACTGCTCGCAGGTATCCTGAAAAAGAGAAAGGTGCCGCTAACACTGGCTACTGCTGGCCTATGAAAAGGAAGTCATCCAAGTAATGTAACAGCAAATGCAGACCAGCCGACTGGCAAACCACCCATTCAAGGGAAAAACCGACTGACCAGAAAACCTAATCAAGTGAAGTGCTTTGTTGAAAGAGGTGTATTGGACCCTGGATTCTTCTTTATCAATGCCGTCTTTAACCAAAGAGCCAGAAGGATAGGTGGTGTATCAGGTGGAATTTGCCCTCTAACTTTTTAGGAACCACACCAAGGGGAGAAACCCTCAGGTTGTGGAAAGGGGGAAAATCAAACGGGCCAATTCCAGCTCCTTCCTGAAATTCTCGGCCACGGCTGATTTGGCGTGAACTGCAGACTTTAAATTTATCACCATGCTAGGCTTATCGGAATAAGTAAAGGGTATCCAAAAACCACGGTCCAACAGGATCAAAGCTTCCCTATGGAGGTGGTACCAGTCTAGCCATCCTTAAAACGTTCATTTGTATCCTCTGGCTTGGCTCGGGAGGCAACTGCTTACTCTTCTTAAAGCACCGAATGGCTGGGTGAGCATTCCGCAAAGTGAGCATTCGTCCTTAAATCAGCACACAGTGTACCACTTGCAATGGCTCTCGTTAAACAGCCAGTAAAAAGCTTTTTTGGGGGAAGCTGATGCTCCGATGAGCTGGGGGCTGAAAGGACGATGGCCTATGAGGGCACATGAGCAACAACCATAGGCTCCTTTCCTGACAATCAAAACAAAACTCCTTACACACCGCTATTTTCTGGCGAAATGAGTATCATAGTAAAACCAACACTGACCCCTATAAACTTTACAGGCATGCCAAATAAGACCCAGATAGCAGAGAGAAGGGCCTAACTCAAGAAACCTCTCACAAAGCACCCTGGCATAAGCACAAAAACCCTGCAGCCAGTTCCTGAAAATTTGAGTAGCTGCTTAGGTTTGTCGTTCTGAACAGTAACATAGATCCGCCGAGATTTGTCCACCATCTCTCGGTCAGGAGGCACCAGCATGAACAAGTCAATAAATTTGCATCGCCAAATCCTTTCCTTAAATATCAGTGGGCAGATGCATGCCGGTCGGAGAAACCGCCCACAAAGGGTCTCCCGCAACGATCCCTGAACTAGCCGTAGGCATTGACATGCTCATACGGAACAAAACAGATTTGACTACTGCAAATATGCGTTCTTCTGGTGGGCCTGATACTGGACCTACCCCAAACTAAGTCACAATCATACTCACTGATGTGCGGAGATGGAGCAGGAGAAGGACAACTATTACCCAGCAAAAGCCATGGGTGGAGCTGGCAGATGCCCATGATATCCAGCGTCCACAGGAACAGCAGAAGGACGGTGCACCAAGAGATCCAAAGGGGGAAGTCCAGCCACTGGCACTGATGAGCCCAGGCAGTAGCGAGCTGCAGACATGCAGGAGCAACCCGAGTCAAAGGCGTGAGGGGCATGGGCAGGGGCAGCTAAACCAGCTGCACTAGCAGAATATGGTGTCATGTGAGAAAATGCCCCACCCATCTGGACACTTTGAGATTAGGAGGAATGGCTGGCAGAGTCAGGCTGATAGGGGCATGCACAGAATATGATTCTCCCGCACAATCAGGGGCACTGGGGGATGTGGAGGAGTGCCTGACAGGGTCAGATCGGCAAGTGAACCACCGGAAATGCAGAGTGGGGAGCAAAGGCACTCACAAACTGTCAGGCTGAAGAGGCTGCTCCCGCCCTGCCAGGCGTGGGAACTGCCGGAACCAAAGGAGTTTCCAGTACCTGCTGCAACGCTGGGGAAGCAGATGGAGCCAAGGCTCCCACCCAGAGAACTGTGAGGAGGAAGGAGATGGAGGCAGACTGTCATCCTCAACTTGGGCTTGGCTGGCAGCAGCATCCATACAGTATGTGGGAGGACCTGCCAGGAGGAGCCTCGCTGGCAGCAGAACCAGGGAGAGAAAAGAGCCAGCAACAGTGGCTCCAGCTAGCAGGTGAGAACTCCCCTCTCTATACCTGGCCCGGGAAGGACTAGGGCTCAGGCAGGACTGTGGGTGAAAGAGCCTCTGGGCCCTGGAGGCTGAAGACCCCCCCCATGGGGATCTAAGGTGAAGGGGCAGGCCATAGCCTGCAGCACTGATCAGCGTATTCTGACAGCGGGGAAGTCTCCCTGTTGTCAAAATACAATATATTAGCAGGAATGATTCCCCCATCTACTTTGAATGTGTGGATGGGGGAATCAGGTGAGTTTTTTTTTTCATTAAACCAGCTGTTTGGATGATAAAAAACTGACTAATGTATGGGTATTCTAAACAAATTAAATGAACATAGCCACTACATTGAAGGACTTACTGATCTAAAATTCAATACTTTTGGTTTTGTTTTAAATACCACTTTAACTCTTAGCTCTTGACAAAACTTTTCTATTTTTATTAGTAAGGAAAGGCTAGAACCTCTGTCAACTTTTATTGCTACTGGTGTGTCCATGGGAGATAATTAATAGCATATAACCGCCGGTACATCAAAATAATCCTTAATTGACCCTGCTTTGTGTGAAAAGAAATTAAACCAAACTGACACTATAGCGCTAAGAATTCCCGGAGAAGCCGGACCAATGCTCTTCCAATCAGAATAGTCACTGTGCTCTCCAGACTGGATAATGAAAACAATGCTGCTCTTTTAAGATTGGGGAATCTTGCATCTGTACAAATAAACAACAGGCGCAAATGCCTTGTGCATTTTCTACAGCACTTTATTCACAAAGAAAATGATTAAAATATGCTCACAAACAGAGTATGAATAACAGCTCTGTACATATCCCAGGAACCCAAAGGTAAGCACATGGATGGAACTCCTCTCAGTCTGAATGAATGACCTGAACTAGTTGACACATTTTCGGGGGACAAGCCCCCTTCCTCAGAGCAAAACTAGTGTGACCACCTCCTCTACTCCCTTATGTCCAAAACGCTAATCGTCACTACCACAAATTGAGGGAAGGGGAGGGAAATGATTACAAAATTTATATACTGACCTCAAACATACAACTCCAGAGATACATCACATGACCACAACAATGCCATTTGTAATGTTACAAATGGTATTATTATGGTCATGTTATGTATCTCTGGAGTTGTATGTCTGAGGTCAGTATATAAATTTTGTAATCCTTTCCCTCCCCTTCCCTCAATTTGTGGTAGTGATGATTAGCGTTTTGGACATAAGGGAGTAGAGGAGGTGGTCACACTAGTTTTGCTCTGAGGAAGGGGGATTGCCCCTAAAACCATCATTTAGTTTAGGACATCCATTCAGACCGAGAGGAGTTCTATCGCTGAGCTTACCTTTGGGTTCCTGGGATATAGACAACACAGTTATTCATACTCTGTGCGTATATTTTAATTATTTTATTTGTGAATAAAGTGCTATAGATAATGCACTAGGACCATTTGTTTTTTTTTTTTTTTTTTTTTTTATTCGACCCTGCTTGGCCTTGAAACATTTCATGTTGCTTCTACTGGTGGTGATTTGACAATAAAGTCGGAAAAGGAAACGCTTTGGTGTACAGGAGATATGAATTCTATTATTCAACGCTGCCTGTGCCATCCGTCTGATCATGAAAGTACCTTGCTGAACCTATTTCATAAGTCCTATTTGATGTGCATCTGGGACTTCCATCTGTATTTAGAAGATATTGCCTCACTCCCTGCCTATCTGAGTTATGTCAGATAGAACCGGAAGTTGGAGAAAACCTCTCCACCACCTGATAAGTGTCAAAGAAAACAGGTGATGGAAAATCCCCAAACCGATAAAGAGGCTGAATGAGGAGGGATTGGAATCATCCCCAGCATTTTCTTGTTGTCCTAATTAGAGAGATTTTCCATCACTTTCAGTCCATGTGTTAGGACAGGAAGAGTGGTGTGTGAAATGCTAAACTATACTGAACAAAATTATAAACGCAACAATTGTTTTTGCCCCCATTTTTCATGAGCTGAACTCAAATATCTAAGAAAACCAGGAGTCATCCGTGAAGAGGACACCTCTCCAAAGTGCCAGATACCATTGAATGTGGGCATTTGCCCACTCAAGTCGGTTACGATGACTAACTGCAGTCAGGTTGAGACCCCAGTGAGGATGATGAGCATGCAGATGAGCTTCCCTGAGATGGTTTCTGCAAGTTTGTGCAGAAATTATTTGGTTATGCAAACCGATTGTTGGAGCAGCTGTCCGGGTGGCTGGTCTCAGATGATCTTGAAGGTGAAGATGCTGGATGTGGAGGTCCTGGGCTGGTGTGGTTACATGTGGTCTGCGGTTGTGAGGTCGGTTGGATGTACTGCCAAATTCTCTGAAACACATTTGGTGACAGCTTATGGTAGAGAAATGAACATTCAATTCACGGGCAACAGCTCTGGTGGACATTCCTACAATCAGCATGCCAATCGTACATTCCCTCAAAACTTGCAACATCGGTGTCTTTGTGCTGTGTGATAAAACTGCACATTTTAGAGTGGCCTTTTATTGTGGCCAGCCTGAGGCACACCTGTGCAATAACCATGCTGTCTAATCAGCATCTTTATACGCCACACCTGTGAGTTGGATGGATTATCTCTGCCCACTAACACAGATTTGTGAACAATATTTGAGAGAAATAGGCCTTTTGTGTACATAGAAAAAGTCTTAGATCTTTGAGTTCAGCTCATGAAAAATGGGGGCAAAAACAAAAGTGGGGACAAAACAATGGTTGTTGTCACCCTCTTTTATTTCCACTTATTGTCCAATTCATTTTCTCCTTTTCCCCTTCTATTTTGCACTTCTCCAATCTCTCAAATTATCTGTGACTAGTTAACATAGAAAAAGAGGTTTGTTTTGACAAAATATGTTGCTGTATAGGTCACTTGAGCTAACAATCTATTACCAAACTCAGTGTACTAAAACTATTTTGGACGAAAAAAAAAACAAGGTCTGTTTTTTAAAATGGACATTTTTTAATCTCAGCAGCTGATTTTGATAGAGAAGTAAAAAAGTTATGTATATTGGAAAGCACATAGGTCTGTTTGGCATATGTAGCTGTTTTAGGTTAAAACTCAATGTATTAAAAGGCACCTGGCTGTGCTTATTATGCAGTACAAACGCCCGCCATGGTAAAAACAGCAAACTTACAGTTCTGTTTCGCAAGGGTGTGAATAAAGGCTCTTCGTATAAAGTACTCTTCTTTTTTAAGTTTTCTTTATAGACAGTAAATTCGTTAAAAAGATTTAACCAAGTACCTTCTGCATTGAAGGCTTTAGAATATAGTTGCTCATTGTTAAAGCAGAACTATGGGCAAAACAAGTTTTTTTTTTAAATTTTGGATAGAGTAAGTAAAACCCTGTCAGTTTTTTTTGCCATCTGTGTCCCATTGCGGAGATCTCCTTTCACCTCCTGTCCCCTAGCCAAACAGGAAGTGAAAGGAAGCCCCTGCAAATGAAAGGGATTTCTTAGGGACCCCCAGGTCACCAGAACTAGTGTCCCGATTGGAAGATTTCCTATCTACAGTGGGGATCGAAAGTTTGGGCACCCCAGGTAGAAATTTGTATTAATGTGCATAAAGAAGCCAAGGAAAGATGGAAAAATCTTCAAAAGGCTGTTGTCTGATGAAAAATGGACATCAATGCATTTCTATAGAAAAACAGACTTAAATGGATGATCATTCATTTACATCCATTTTCATCCGTTTCCATCAAAATCGTTTTTTTTTTTGAAAGGATGAAAGCATTTTGCACCTGTTAAAAAAACAGATCGGATGAAAAATGGATGAAAACGGATGAAAAACGGATTTAAAACAGATGACAAAGAATGAAAAACTGACGTTGATTGAAAAAAACGAATGACAAAAAAACGTGACTAAACTGATGAAATGAACATTCCGTATGTGTGAAAGGAGCATAATTCTGAAGAAATCCCTGTGTGTTTGTCTGTGTCCATGTGGTAAGTGAATCTACTGGGAGTGGTTTCATAATTATCAGTCAATTGCTGCACCTGTAGGGCTCTAATGAGTCAAATTTATGGGTATGCATCCCTTTTAGATGTGATTTCCTATTAGGAGTAACTCACCAAAAATCACATTTCTGTTGCAGGGGATGCTTGATTTCTGACTTATATCTTAGAGCCCTTTCACACTGAGGAGTTATTCAAGCACTTTTGCAATAACAAAAGTGCCTGAAAAGCTCAAGAAAAATGCTTCCCATTGAAACCAATGAATGCTTTCACACTGGGGTGCTGGCAGTGAAGGTGAAAGAAATCCTGCATGCAGAATCTTTGGAGAGCTAAAAAAGGCTCCTCAAAAACACCTCTCCCCATTGAAGCAAATGGGAAATGCCTGAAAAGCGCATCAAAAGCGCCCCACAGTGTTTTTGGTGCACCTGACAAGCTTAAAAAGTGCCTCAAAAATAACTCAAAAGCACGCCCCGCGGCCCTTTTGGTGCAGTTTTTGAGTTGCGTGTCTTTTAAAAACACCACTGCAAATAGCTCAAAAGTGCCACAAAAGCGTGGAGCGTTTTACTGGCAGCTTTGAAGCGAACCAATGTGAAAGAGGCCTTAGTGCAGACTTCTGGGTAAATTGGTGAGCCAATCACACAAGCAGTAAATGATGTTTCTGGGGTGTGGTCAGTATACATTCTGTGTACAGGACAACTCCAGGTAGCCATATTGCATTGCATTTTACAGAAAAATACAGCAGCTGCAGATTAAAAAGTGAAGGTAATTTTTAATAATAATAGAATTACAATATGTCTTGAGTCACAATTGTATATGCTATTAATATATATATATATATATATATATATATATATATATATATATATATATATATAATTTTTTTTTTATTATTATTATTTGCTATTTTTTCCCCCACAAAAGTGGAGTTACCCTTTAAAGTAAGCGAATAAATGAGGGTCGCCTTACTGGAAAAAAAGGATTTATTTGCAGGAATATTTTGAAGATTTAAAATGGTGAATTTAAAAAATGATAAATAAGGAGAGGTAATAGTATGGAAAAGTACATTTTAAATGTAAAATTCATACTAAACTGTACAGTATATTTAACTTGTTTATCAAATTTTCACAGCCTATTATAGCACCAAGTGACATTTCCATCTGAAGTATGGAAAAAGTGACCTGTTTGCCCTTGTGATATGAACTTGGCACAGTTACACCGAATATTTATGTGCATTTATAGAATGCGTTCATAGCAAATTATCCTGAGCTGCTCTCTACCTGCTTTCCTGCACTGAAGGGATTGCAGCTGATGTTATATGCATTCTCCATTTATTCAGCGGGGCTTTCAAGTATGATAAATGCTGAGACTATTACAGTTGCCGCAGCCTCTACGGAGCTTGGTGGAGCTCTTTAAAAATGCATTCTCCCATGTAAATTTCTGCTCCATCAATCCTTATGACATGTCAAGCATTGCTATTGTTTCCTGAACAAATTGTACAGCATGCCCTTGTCTCCAGATTTGTGCACAGGAGCATAATCACTCCGCAGCTCTGGTTTCCCCCTACAGCGTCTCAATGCTGCCGTGCAGCTGCTACTACAAGTGAAGGTCTTGTGTGCCTCTCGCATGGTGTTGGGAAAGTTGAGACAATACTTATTGATGCCTCAGAATGGGGGGATAAACTTTTTAACAAACTCCTGTATAAAGTCTGTTGCCAGTTGTCAAATTGTAACAACATTAAAAAAATTAATCAGTTCTGGCCCGGAAGGATTTGCCCCCTTAATGACCAGGCCATTTTTTTTATGATTCAGCACTGCGTTATTTTAACGGAAAATTGCATGGTCGTGTGACACTACAGGAAATAAAATTGATATCATTTTTTCCCACAAATAGAGCTTTCTATTTGCCCAAGATGCCCAAAAAATGCCCAAAAAAATGCCTGCAACAACACACCTGGGCGTTTTTGTTGCAGGCGTTTTTTTGGGCATTTTTTGGGCGTCTTTGGAGGCAGGCATAACATCTGAACTTCTGTATAGGGGTATATATACACACACACTTATATGTATTTATACACATACACACATAGAGGTGTGATAGGAGTGAAGTCCTATGCCTGCAAATAATTTCATTAGCGCAGGCATAGGGTTCCGCTACTTTCACACCTATATATGTGTATGCGTATATATACATACATGTGTGTGTGTGTATATATACCCCTACACAAAAGTTCAGATGTCATGCCTGCCTCCAAAGACGTCCACAAAAAAGCCCAATAAAATGCCTGCAACAAAAACGGCCAGGTGTGAAAGTAGCGAAGCCACTATCCTGCTTTACTGCAATTCTAATAGAAACAATCTTTTTTCTATGGCGGTCACCCTGACATGGAAGGGTTTGGTCACCCTGCCATAGCAGTCAGAGTCAGTTAACCCTACACTACACTACGGTCCCCCTGACACTTAACACTTTCCCTACAGAAACTAGATTATTAAATCTAACTATAGTGGAAAATAGTACCCTAACTACACTAGAAATACCTTTCCTCACATTAATAATTGCTAAATGACACTTTGAAGCAGGAGTAACAGAACTGCTTCCACTCTCTTCCACATCCCTGTATTACAGTGCTAGAGATTTGGCAGGGCTATCTTATATACTGAGGGCGCATTCACTACTTATTGGCCTCTGGACCCCCTAGTCACTCCAATCACATTCCTAGCATCCTCCTGCCCCCTCAATTGGCTTTTACTGATGGTTCTGGTCCAATTACGGGCTTTTAAAGCCCAGTTCCTGTCCCATTGCATTTTGGTCGGTTCTGGTTGCCGAATTCCGAACTTTTTCAGCGAAAAGTTCGAAATTTGGCCGAATTTTGAACAGTCAATGTCCGGGTTGAACTGATGGTCGACCCGAACCGTTCGATCATCCCTAATCACTAGGACAAGAAGTGAAGGAAAATCTCCCCAAATGGACACAGATAACAAAATATAACCTTACATGGTTTTTTTTTTTTTACCCTTCCTTACTCTATCCAAATTGGGGGAAAAGGGAAAATATTGTCTATACATATCCTTTGAATTCAGTTTAAAACTACATTTCCATCAAAGACTGTCACACATGCATGGTGGTAATGCCATGATGTTGTCTCACTGCAAAACAAACAGTGTTATCACGCTATTACAGGAGGAAGAATTTAGAAAAAGAAAAAAGATCTACTGGTAGGATCAGCGGGTAACAAAAATGTGTTATGGGAGGAATGGGAGACAGACAGAAAGAAGAAATACATTGTTAATGTCAATGACAGACTGCACCATGTGCAGTGTGTTTTTTTTTTTATTTCTGCCCATAGTTACACTTCAGGAATTCGGTGCAGTTTGTAAACTGTCAGTATAGTTTTTTAATAAAACTGGCAAAAAATTCTGCCCCATGCATTGAACTCTTCTCTGATATTCCATACCCTTTTTACAGTTTTGTATCAATTGCTATAGTAAAGTATAGTTGCCAAAATTTGGAAATAATCCGGAATAAAAAAAGCAAAATGCTGCCAGACACATGGGAGTATGACCAATAGTGGGCATGTCCAAAAATGTAGCTGTGTCTTCACATTGTATGGTCTGTAGCGTTCTGCCTTTCCCTCAATTCTTTACTATGTTGTAGATATAATAGTGCCTGAAGGTACACTAAAGAAATATTAATAAAATTGGTTTTAGTGGGAGAAAAAAAAAATCCTATTGTTCTGTCAAAAGAAGTTAAAATAGGTGCTGTTGTTGTCAGTGGGATAAAATAAGCCCCATCGCTAATGTTAGTAGGTCAAATTGGTTGTAAACCCTTACATGGCCCAATGATCCACAGAGATTAAACAAATCCACATACAAAAGTTGTACTTGCCTATCTGCGGTCTTCTCTTCTCTAAATGTGTTCAAAGTGCTAAATTATAAAGCTTGTCTGAGAGTTCAGAAAAAAAGGGGATGGAGAGCTGAAATTACACTCTGCAGAGCTCAGTGAGGAGAGTTCTGATAGCTGATTGGAGGGAAGGGACAACCCCCCCCCCTTCCCCTTCCCCTATACAACACACAGAAACAGAGTTGATGCTGCCAATCAGCTGGAGCTCCCTCCACTGTCACCATATTTTTAATGGATATTATGGGAACATAATAATAGAATAGAGGTGCCATTGTCAGAGAAACAGTAGTCCTCTCTCCTCATCCTTTTTTCATTTTGTAAAAGTTACCTCACTGCCCTGGTGGAGTGGGCCAGCTAAGAATCTGTCTCTGCCATGCTTTTCCTTCTCTTTGCAAGGTAAAGCAGAACTTGCAAACACAATTTGTGCTGTATGCTACCAGCTCTCAATTTGTCATTTCCAGCTGACAGACAGAAGCCTACAGCGTGCAGAACACATTGCATTTTGTAAGTGATGCTTTACCCTAGAGGAAGAGAGGAAGTTGTTACAGAGTACGCTGCCTCACTATTTAATAGGCTTCCAGGTCAGTGAAGCAACTTTTATAGAGCAGAGAGTGAGAGAGTGTTGACAAGAAAGCAGCTGTTCTGTTTGAAAACTGGAGGGTCTTTTTGGAGATGCGCCTCATGTATGTTATGAATTTTAATTAATAGTGAGAGAGGTAAGAACCCAGCTGCGAATGTCGGCCCACAGAATGGGAAACTGAACACATCTTACCTAATCAGCCATAAACACACTTTGTTATATTTACAAAAATATCCTTTTTCAGCCTATAAGTGGAAAGGTGCACTGCAAAGACAGGAAAGTGTTGAGACATTTATACCTTACTAAGTAGCTACGAGGCTTCCAATACACTCATTTCCACAGATACCTAACCATGGATATCTAATGTCAGAAAAAGCACCTCAAGTCCTAATAACAGCTTCTATATTGTCCATAGACTCATTTCTAACAACTAATCCACAGAAATACACTATATTTCCAAAAGTATTGGAATGCCTGCATTTACACGCACATGAACTTTAATGGAATTCCAGTCTTAGTCCATGCGGTTCAATATTGAGTTGGCCCACCCTTTGCAGCTATAACAGCTTCAACTCTTTTGGGAAGGGTGTTCACAAAGTTTAGGAGTGTGTTTATGGGAATGTTTGACCATTCTTGCAGAAGCACATTTGTGAGGTCAGGCACTTATGTTGGAGGAGAAGGCCTGGCTCGCAGTCTGCACTTTAAATCACCCAAAGGCATTCTATTGGGTGGAAGTCAGGGCTCTATGCAGGCCAGTCAAGTTCCTCCACCCCAAACTCACTCATACATGTCTTTATGGACCTTGCTTTGTGAACTATCCAAATCCTTACAGTTGGGGGCCATAACGTTAATTTGTAGCACAGGTGAAGGTAGACTGAATCAGTCCTAGGATAGACTTCAGCTGGTGCTCCAGTAGTAAAACAGCACATAGACACCAAATCTTGAGCTTGGATCAGTAGTCACAATATTCCAGACAGTTCACATCTCCCAACTTTAACCAGCCACTACTCGTTCAGATCTCCAGACCATATTCTTGGCTCCAGAAAAATTTTGGAATAGGTACTCTACCTAATGGGTAGCTCTGCCACAGCTGGGACCTTGATGAACACCAGTAGACTCCACCCAGACTGCCTCAAAGAGGCAGTAGCCCCAGAGACTGGGGAATTCTCCTGCAGCACAAGACCATGGCTGCTCCAGGCCTTAAATTGCATGAACTTGTCATACAGGTGCAGAAAAATTGGGCCTTTGGTGTGCCTGAACACCATAACCCCTCACAGTTTCTTTTGCTGGGCACAGGGACAGGCCCTGGCATTAAAAATTTGATACGAAATTGAAATTGCATGAACTTGTCATACAGGTGCAGAAAAATTGGGCCTTTGGAGTCGGTGGTGCCTGAACACCGTAAACCCTGGCAGTTACTCTTGCTGGGCACAGACCACAGGGACAGTTACTGCTGTTAAAAATGACATACAAAATGTAAATTGTATGCACCTGTCATACAAGTGCAGAACAATTAGGCCTTGGGTGTTGGTGGTGACCTAAACCAAAAACATTGTTGGAAGCTAGCATAATCAAGATTGAGGAATAGGATAGGCAGCATATGCAGTCTTCAAGGGATGGCAGACCCCTAGCAAATTTAATCAGTTACATCTGCATCAGGGGCTTGATAGCTGCTGTTGATCCAGGACTTATTAATTTTGATAAAAGTCAGCTGGTCAACGGAGTCTGTGGACAGACGCACCCTTTTGTCTGTCACAAAACCTCCAGCAGCACTGAATGTCTGTTCGGAAAGCACGCTGAAAGCTGGACAGGCCAGTAACTCCATTGCATAATGAGCAAGCTCTGGCCAGTGGTCCATCCTCAAGACCCAGTAAACCAGTGGATGCTCAGTTGGAAATGTCCCGAGTCTGCTCTTCCCCCTAGATAATCATGCACCATATGATGGAGACACTGCCGATGGTTGCTTAAACCTAACAGCCCTGGGTGCTGAAGACTAAAGAACTTTTAAAGGCATCAGTCAGCCGGCCGCCTTCTCCACCGCTCCTCCTTTGGCTGAACAATGCCTCAGAAACACATCCAGAGAATGTTAACCTCCCAGTGTCTGGAAAGGTGTTACACAAATTTTTTTTCCAAGGCATCCTCAAGATGTTTTATCCTTTGCTCCCTCTGCAAAGGCAGGATGAGCTCTGTAACATTACCCTTGTAACTTGGATCAAGAAGGGTTGCCAACCAGTAATTATCCCTCTCCTTGATAGCACAAATTCTCGGGTCCTTTAGCAGGCTTTGAAGAATCAGGGAGCCCATGCAGCGTAAGTTTGAGGAGGCATGAGCTTCGGGAGTCCTCTGGGTTACTAAGGATGACATTGTCAGGAGCAACCTCTCCCCAACCATGTAAAACTCCTGAGGTTTCTGGGGAATGAAAACCATCCCTTGAAGACTTCTGTATGTTATCCTCTACATCCATGCTGCTACAATCCTCCTCTTCCTCCTGTGTGTTTTGTGGCCCCACAGGAATGGTATCTGCATAAAGGGGGCCTTGTGAGGAAAGAAAGCCCTCCTCTTCCTCACACTGTTCTGCCTCAAGTGCCCTGTCCATGATTCCATGAAGCATGTGCTCAAGCAGGAAGACTAGAGGGATAGTGTCACTAATGCATGCATCTTCCCGGCTCACCATCCTTCTGGCCTCCTCAAATGGTGCCAGGACAGTGCATGCATCCTTTATCAAAAGCCACTGGTGTGGCGAAAAGAAGCCAAGCTCCCCTGAGCCTGTCCTTGTGCCATACTCACACAGGTAGTCATTGATGGCCCTCTGCTGCATGTGCAGCTGCTGCAGCATTGCCAATGTTGAGTTCTACCTGGTGGGCATGTCACAAATGAGGCGGTTGGTGGGCAGGTTGAATTCCCATTGAATGTCCCGATTGAATGTCAACCACCTCTGAGCCTGTCCCTGCAGAGCTGACAGAATCTCTGCCCAATGTGGCTCCTATCCCGTAGACAGACCAACTGAAGCACTGCATGGCATCTTTTAGCCTGACTGCTTGCGTAGCCCCTTGAACGCTTAGGGAGCACTGCTGGTTCAGAGGACAATTCAGCTGAAGAGGACATAGAGGAAGAAGAAGAGGAGGGGGTGGAGTAGCCAGATGTGGCAGAACCAGCACCAGCTTTTTGGAGGTGTGGTGTCAGAACAAGCTCAAGCACTAAACTCTGTCCTGCTTCCTTTCTGAGCTGCCAGCAGAGTTGCCCAGTGCGCCGTAAAGGAAATGTAACATCCCATGCCTGCTGGACCAAGAGTCAGCAGTAATGTGAACCTTCCTGCTGACTGCTCTGTCCAATGAGGCCAAAACACTACCTTCCACATGACGGTAGAGAGCTGGAATGGCCTTACGCTAATATAAATTTATTTGTGGAACCTGCCACTGTGGTACAGCACATTCTGCAAATTCACGAAAGGGGGCAGAGTCTACTAGTTGAAAAGGCAGTAATTGTAGTGCTAGCAATTTGGCCAAGATAGCATTTAGACGCTGAACATGTGGATGGCTGGGACAGTATTTTTTTCTATGGTTCAGAAACTGGGTAGTGAAATTTGCCTGCTGGTCAAATCAACAGGTGGTGTACTGCTAGCAGATTGGGTGCAAGTCTCTGTGGCAGAAGACATGAGGTATAGTAGGGTTGGAGATCCCAGATGAGGAGCAAGGTGAAGTATGCTTTTTTATGATATAGCACTTTCAGGTGCTGTTGCCAATGGACTGCATGGCAGGTCATCATGTCTTGTCAAGCATGTCTTGCCACGCTTGATCTGCTTCAGACAGATATTGCAAACCGCAATGCTGCAGTCTACTGCACATGTGTAGAAAAAAAACCCACATTAATGAACTTTTGGAAATTCTGCCCTGCCCCTGTGGAGCTCTGTGGTGTAATGCAAAAGGGTTGGCTACTCCTTGCCCAGCCCCTGAAGCACATCCTGCTTCGTTGGAGTTGTGCTAAATACTCCTCCTCCTCCCCACTTTCCTCCTCTATTCTCTGAGGCACCCAAGTACAGTCAGTGACCTCGTCATCCCCTCCCTCCTTGTCACTGGAGCAAACTTGGCAGTATGCTGCAGCTGTTGGAACATGACTGCTAGTTTCTTGTCCGTAATGTTCACCCCCTCTCTTTAGGCTCATGTTATTCCTTTCATCAACCTGGGACCAACATCAGAGCACTCTAATTGCTGCACATCCTCACTGACACTATGATCTAATAATTCAGGTGACTCCTCCGTGCATGTTGGTGGGGCGACAGAAGCAGTAGCTATGTAGAAGGAGCCTGTGGAATAGGCCGCTTTGGCAGCTGAGGTGGAATGCAAACTAATATGAGCCTGGGTGACAGAGGATGAGGATTATGAGGATGGCTTAGTTATCCACTTAACCAACTGTTCTGCATGTTGTGGCTTAATAACATGGCCAGCGCCAGAAAAAAAAGACAGGCGGGGCACCATGTCCATGACCACCACTTTTCACCGTGGACACAGAGGCTGCTTGCCCTCTTTTAGTGGCCTGTGAGTGTCTGCCTCTCCTTCTTGGGCTTTCGGACATGATGTGGATTTTGGAGGGTTTTTATAACTGGTTGATATATACTGCACTGCTGATATGTACTGTGATATGTACTGATCTGACCGATAGATACTGAATGACCTGATATATAATCAAGTGGTCTATATTTGATAGCAATGTATGGAATATACTGAACTGACCTGACTGATTGATACTGACTGGCCTGATATATACTCAAATGGCCTATCTATATTAATAAAACCCATGTGTCCCTGCGTCCAGAGATTCCAGATTCCCTGTGTCCGTGGAAATGCGCTACTGTGCATGTGCCACAGGACAGCCGTTGGGACTGGGGGCGGGTTGGGGGTGGGCACTGACCTGTGTAAGCTGGGGGAGCTCCTCAGTGTCGGTATTGGGGGTCACCCCCGATGATGGTGCGGTGTGAGGGCCGTTGTACTGCTGATAGTTTCAGTAGCCACCGTTCTGAATTCGTATGTGCTGGGGAGGCGGGAGGCGGAGTTCCGATCAGTTGCCTTAGATTTAAAAATGGCGCCACCCTGCGCCAAAACGTCATTGCGTATGCGTCGCTGCTCGGTAAAAGAAGTACACGTTCGGCTATTTCCGGAAATAGCTGAACGTATTCGAGCTTTCCCAAGCGGCAACGCATACGCAATGACGTGTTGGCGCCGGGTGGCGCCATTTTTAAATCTAAGGGACTGATCGGAACTCCGCCTCCCCAGCACATACAAATTTAGAACGGTGGCTACTGAAACTATCGGCAGTAGAATGGCCCTCATACCGCACCATCATCGGGGGTGACCCCCAATACCCGGGACCCGGCCTCCGACACCAAGGAGCTCCCCCATCGTCCCCAGCACATATCAGGAACGGGTAAGTGAGACTCCTCCACTGCCGCACTGCCTGCCATTATGCGGGGCTGCAGGCATACTAAAAGAGATGCAGTGCTGCAGGCATGGTACTCCTGTACCATGCCCGCAGCACTGCATCTCCTGTAGTATGCCCACAGCCCCGCATTCTCCTGTAGTATGCCCACAGCCCCGCATTCTCCTGTAGTATGCCCACAGCCCCGCATTCCCCTGCACCACCTATACACCCCAATATAATCACCTCATCATATACTATACACCCCAGTATCATCAGGATATCTGATGAGGTGATGATACTGGGGTGTATAGTATATGATGAGGTGATTATATTGGGGTGTATGTAGGATATCACAAGATGGCGGTGGTTTCCTCAGGCGGAGATGATTTGTCTCCGGCCGCACTCCGTAGTTGTAGTCTTGCTGCTCTTTGCCCGGACTCGGAGCTGTCAGTGAGTTTTGCCTGTATATATGTATGTATAAAACTTTGTGGTATATACTGCAGTACTGAATAAACTGCACTGTCTGATCTCAACAAACTGTTAAAAGCACAAATCTCTCTCCCTGCCTAACTGACTGCTAGCAATGTATTAACTATGCATCACTGCACTATCTGATAAACTGTAAAAAACACTACACTCTCCCTAAAGGAATACCACCTATAAATCACCTGCTGGCCAAGGGATTTCGAACCCACAACCTCTCAATTGCAAGCCTGGTATTCTACCACCTATGCCACCGTCAAGGCAGCTTACATCCATACACTCTCCCTGCCTAACTAGCTTCTATCTCGCCCTACACACAGTGCGTGGCAGCCTTATATAGAGTTGGGCGTGTACTAAGTCCTGAGCCATGATTGGCTAAAGGCACCTGCCTTTGGCCAATCATGGCACAGATGATTTGATTGGCCAAAGCATGGAAGTCAGAGTCCATGCTTTTGCCAATTACATAATGCACTGCCAGCGCGAAAAGCATTATGGATGCGGGAACTCGAAGTTCCCGCGAAGAAGCCCATTTGTTTGCCATTCGGCGAACGGCAGTGTTCGAGGCGAACGGCAGTGTTCGAGGTGAACTACGTTCGACTCAAACATAAAGCTCATCCCTACTGGTCTGTAGTCAATGACTACATATAACAACAATACAGCTATTCATTTCCTTTGATTTCTGAATCCATTTAAGACAAATAAATTGATGAACAAAACAAATCTTTGCAAGCAGAAAATGTAGCAGTAATTATCAGCATACAAAGCATTGCCACTTTGTGTAGTCCTCTAATATTGAATTCTGACAAGTGTATTTTCATGTCACTAGATTTTCTGGTGTCTGCATTAGTGTGTTTAGAACATGCTGTATTCTGTAATTAAACTCCTTGTGAATAAAGTGACATCTAAAATCTGTGGGAGGTCTGATTGAATAAATCCAAGTATCAATAATGTTTTTTGAGCTTAAGAAAAAATATCAACCTGCAATATGCTATACCTATCAATTAGCATATTTGTGTTTAATGAGTATTTCATTTAGCATCTGCATGAATGCTTTTGATTTGTTGTTTTTCAGTATTTTAGTCCTGCAATCCTGATCAGGAACATAACATTCTATATTTATTTTGTGTATTATACCAAGAAAGTTTAAATATCTTTTCTACTATTAATATACAGAACGTTAGGCAGCAATTTGAAAAAAAAAAAAAAGACATTTGAAAGGAAAAATGTATGCTACCATAGCAAGCAATCATATTACTATTTTTTCTATAGCATAAATTAAAGAAAATAATCAATCTAGTTTCTTACATGCCTTTTAACTGCCCTTTAATCCTCTATAATTCAGCCCGTCATAGAGGGCTGGCCCTGGGGGCGGGACTGTGGATTAAAAATTGCCGGCTGATTAAAGATTTGCCTATGAATACATCATTTATGTGTGGCTTTTCCTTTAGACCATACTGAGCCATGCCTTTTAATTAGATATATATTTTATACAGAGGAATCTGATAATAGATCAAGACTGCAGCATTCAAAGCAGAAATTAAAATAATCGTTTCTTTTTTTTTTTAAACAAACATGTTATACTTACCTGCTCTGTGCAAAGTTTTTGCACAGAGCAGCCCTAATCCTCCTTTTCTGGGGAGCCTTGGTGGCACTCCTGGCTCCTCCTCTTCATTGGGCGCCTCCACAGAGAGCCACCTTCCGTGGGGGCAACCGTGTAGGGACGCTCATGAGTCCCGCTTCTGTGTCCATTGACACAGACAGAGGGACTCGGCCTTACCCCCCTCCCCACTCCCGTGTCACTGGATTTGATTGACAACAGTGGGAGCCAGTGGCTTCTGCTGCTATCAGTCTATCCAAAGAGGACTGGAGACAGCGGCTGGAGCCGCTGGGCTCGTGCTCCTTGCTGGAACAATCTGGTATGAAAAAGGGGGGTCTGGGGGACCGCTGCAGCACCGAAGGTTTTTTCACCTTAATGCATAGAATGCATATACTCGATAACTCCTTGGTATTATCCTTTATTTGGTTACATCATACACACAAGATCAATGCTAGCATGTTTCAGGCAATACAGCCTTAATCATAGCATGCTATGCATTGATCCTGTGTGTTTGATGTAGCCAAATAAAGGATAATACCAAGGCGTTATTGAGTTTCCGGCTTTATTTCTGCTTTGGACATTTGAACAGGGGAGTGGGGATCCCCCAGCCTGAGCACCAAAGCTCAGCAAGTATTTTCCAATTGTGCGGTCGAGCTTGAGTATTTTCTGCTTGTACAAGAAAAAAATAAATAAATACAAATAAGTGTGTATTCTGTTCATACAACTTAATTTTTTTTGTACTTATTTAATGCAGTTTGTGTTATTATGAAGGAAAGAGCATGGAATATTATAAATATTTTTAGTTTTTCTGAAATTAAGCTCACGGTTGTATAGAGCTTTGCTTATATCACGGACAACCATTTCCTAACTTCCTCTATTGTAAACAAAGCAGTGATTTACAACAGCGAAGTACATTATACTTATGGCATAATGTCATATTCTCTGTTGCTGAACTGATCATTTATTATGACATGTCAAGAGGAAATAGCATCCTGTGAATGGTGTGATTGAATAGTACAGTCCTAGTTTATGTTTGTGCAGAGCTGAAGGCTGTGTGTATGCAGGAAGGGAGGGGGGAACATGTTCTAAACCATTTATTTTAACTGTGGGAAAAACTAAATACAATCTTTTTTTATTTTTGGTATGGTAAAAGAATACTCTTTTATATTGGTTTGTTTACCTATTTCTTTTGTATGGTTACTGCGGTAAACAATGTATCACAATCAATTTTCACTGTACTCATAAATATTAATTGGCAGTCATTCCCTGGCTTGCTTATTCCTCAGTGCCCTTTACTGACTGCTTCTTACCTATGCATTATTGGCCTTTGAGAACATGATCTATTGCCTTTGAGTCATACATGGGTTTTTTTTCCCCTCAAGATTATATTTAAGTCTCTTGTATGATTTTCTGCTGCGTTCCTAATCTCTAAATATTGGAGCCTTCATACATTAACCCTCAAGTTGTATTATTTATTGTATTATTACGCTTTATTACCGGTACGGTTTTGTTATTTTGATTATTTGTAAATAATAGATAAATCGTGTCTTTAAATTATACTTTTTATACATAAATATGCAACGTACATAAAAACGCTTCTCTATTTTAAATGTTGAAAAAAAACTAAAAAATAGTGCAGAGCAATATATAATAAGTCTATAGTGTATCAAACATAAACAGCAATGAGGCCCAAAAATCCCTTGGTGAACAGGTAAAGTCCAATAACAAGTGAGAAAGAGGATGTGAGAAACCAATCCACTTCAAATGACAACCCCTTCACCCATATGCATTCCTATGCGCTCGCCTTACTGTAAGACCCCTGTATTACCAGCAGGTCAAACTTTGATAGCACCAGAAGAGGATGTCGAGGATAAGTGTGGAAGAAGATCATCAGTGCTTCACCAACTAACACTCTTATGAATGGCAATCCCCTGTATATAAAGAACAATGATGCCTCTCGTTTTCCCAGAGGAATATTAGATCACCCAGCCATGAAATATGGATGAATGAGAATAAAAGCCTCTAAGTGCGTACTGTATATAAAACTCTATTTTTTTAATAAACTCTAACTTACACAAGTTTCTTGGTAACAAGTAGGAATGATCGAACTTTTCAAAAGTTCAGTTCAGCCAGAACATCCGAACTTCCCGAAAGTTCGGCCCGGATTTCAGAACCCCTTTGAAATCAATGGGACCCGAACTTCGGTAATGAAAAAACACCATTTTGAAGCCCTAAAACCCAATAAATGCCCCTAAAAAGTGCCTAGGATTCTGGGTCATGCCCCAGGGACTATTAATCACACAAAAAAAGGTTCTTAAAAATTGTCATTTTTGATAGAGAGCCAATTATTGAAAAAAAAAAAATGAGATTTTTTGATTTTGACTTCGGATTTAGTGTCTGGGGGATCTAAAAAAGTGTACCTGTGAAGTTTCAGCTCTGTAGCATGTCCAGAACCAGAAAAAAAAGATTGTTTGTATTATGTCACTTATATTTTCACACCTATATATATGTAAGTGTAAAAATACATACAAGTATATGTGTATATATACCACTATACACAAGTTCAGATGTTTTGCCTGCCTCCAAAAACCCCCCAAAAATGCCTGCAACAACACACCTGGGCGTTTTTTTTTTTTGGCGCTAGCGTTTTTTGGGGCATTTTTTTGGGTTCTTTGGAGGCAGGCAAAACATCTGAACTTGTGTATACGGGTATATATACACACATACTTATATGTATATATACACCTAGACATATATAGGTGTGATAGTAGCAGAAATACATGCTTGCACTAATTAAATAATTAACATTAATATGGCTCTGCTCCTATAACACCTATATATGTGTAAGTGTAAAATACATATAAGGGTGTGTGTGTACATATATACCCCTATACAGAAGTTCAGATGTTTTGCCCTCCTCCAAAAACCCCAAAAAAATGCCTGCAACAACACACCTGGGCATTTTTTTTTTGGCGCTAGCGTTTTTTGGGCATTTTTTGGGGTTCTTTGGAGGCAGGCAAAACATCTGAACTTCTGTATAGGGGTATATATGTACACACACCCTTATATGTATTTTACACTTACACATACAGTGGGTACGAAAAGTATTCAGACCCCCTTAAATTTTTCACTCTTTGTTATATTGCAGCCATTTGCTAAAATCAATTAAGTAATTCTTCTTCCTCATGAATGTACACATAGCACCCCATACTGACAGAAAAACACAGAATTGTTGACATTGTTGCAGATTTATTAAAAAAGAAAAACTGAAATATCACATGGTCCTAAGTATTCAGACCCTTTGCTCAGTATTTAGTAGAAGCCCCCTTTTGATGTAATACAGCCAGGAGTTTTTTGGGGAAAGATGCAACAAGTCTTTCACACCTGGATTTGGGGATCCTCTGCCATTCCTCCTTGCAGATCCTCTCCAGTTCTGTCAGGTTGGATGGTAAACGTTGGTGGACAGCCATTTTTAGGTCTCTCCAGAGATGCTCAATTGGGTTTAAGTCAGGGCTCTGGCTGGGCCATTCAAGAACAGTCACGGAGTTGTTGTGAAGCCACTCCTTCGTTATTTTAGCTGTGTGCTTAGGGTCATTGTCTTGTTAGAAGGTAAACCTTCGGCCCAGTCTGAGGTCCAGAGCACTCTGGAGAAGGTTTTTGTCCAGGATATCCCTGTACTTGGCCGCATTCATCTTTCCCTCGATTGCAACCAGTCGTCCTGTCCCTGCAGCTGAAAAACACCCCCACAGCATGATGCTGCCACCACCATGCTTCACTGTTGGGACTGTATTGGACAGGTGATGAGCAGTGCCTGGTTTTCTCCACACATACCGCTTAGAATTAAGGCCAAAAAGTTCTATTTTGGTCTCATCAGACCAGAGAATCTTATTTCTCACCATCTTGGAGTCCTTCAGGTGTTTTTTAGCAAACTCCATGCGGGCTTTCATGTGTCTTACACTGAGGAGAGGCTTCCGTCGGGCCACTCTGCCATAAAGCCCCGACTGGTGGAGGGCTGCAGTGATGGTTGACTTTCTACAACTTTCTCCCATCTCCTGACTGCATCTCTGGAGCTCAGCCACAGTGATCTTTGGGTTCTTCTTTACCTCTCTCAACAAGGCTCTTCTCCCACGATAGCTCAGTTTGGCCGGACGGCCAGCTCTAGGAAGGGTTCTGGTCGTCCCAAACATCTTCCATTTGAGGATTATGGAGGCCACTGTGCTCTTAGGAACCTTAAGTGCAGCAGAAATCTTTTTGTAACCTTGGCCAGATCTGTGCCTTGCCACAATTCTGTCTCTGAGCTCTTCAGGCAGTTCCTTTGACCTCATGATTCTCATTTGCTCTGACATGCATTGTGATCTGGAAGGTCTTATATAGACAGGTGTGTGGCTTTCCTAATCAAGTCCAATCAGTATAATCAAACACAGCTGGACTCAAATGAAGGTGTAGAACCATCTCAAGGATGATCAGAAGAAATGGAAAACACCTGAGTTAAATATATGATTGTCACAGCAAAGGGTCTGAATACTTAGGACCATGTGATATTTCAGTTTTTCTTTTTTAATAAATCTGCAACAATGTCAACAATTCTGTGTTTTTCTGTCAGTATGGGGTGCTATGTGTACATTCATGAGGAAGAAGAATGAACTTAAATGATTTTAGCAAATGGCTGCAATATAACAAAGAGTGAAAAATTTAAGGGGGTCTGAATACTTTCTGTACCCACTGTATATAGGTGTTATAGGAGCGGAGCCATATGCCTGTTAATTATTTAATTAGCGCAAGTATAGTGTTTTGCTCCTTTCACACCTATATATGTGCAGGTGTATATATACATACATGGGTGTGTATATATACCCCCTATACACATGTTCAGATGTCATGCCTGACTCCAAACATGTCCTCAAAAAATCCCTATCAACGCCTGCAGCCAAAAAGCAAGCTGACTGGTGAGAAGCCATATCAGTGCACTGAATGTGACTTAAGAGAAACGATCTTTTCTCTATAGCGGTCACCCTGATATGGAAGGGTTTGGTCACCCTGCCATAGCAGTCAGTGTCAGTTCACCCTACACTACATTACGGTCACCCTGGCACTTAACACTTTCCCTACAGAAACTAATATTTTGCATCTAACTAAAGTGTAAAAGAGCACTCTAACTACACTAGATATCCCTTTCCTCACACTAATAAATGCTAAATGATACTTTTGAAGCAAATTTAACAGAACTGCTTCCACTCTCTTCCGGGGGGCTATCTTATATACTGGGGGGCGTATTCACTAATGATTGGCCTAGGGACCCCCTAGTCACTCCAGTCACATTCCTCCTGCCCCCTCAATTGGCTTTTACTAATTGTTCTGGTCCAATCACGGGCTTTTAAAGCCCATTTCCTGTCCCATTGCATTTTGGTCGGTTCTGGTTGCCGAATTCCAAACTTTTTCGGCAAAAAGTTCTGAATTCGGCCGAACCTCGAACAGCCAATGTTCCATCGGTTCGACCCGAACCGTTCGATCACCCCTAGTAACAAGCAATATATTACAATCATGAGGCTCCGATACACTGTTGGCTCCACGAGAAAGCAGCTGTCTACATCTTCAACGTGAGGCTCCTTCTCCCATACGCGTTACGTCCTACTGGACACTGTCAAATGTGGCAATGAAATATTTTCAACTGTTTATTTGTTTTCAACTGAGTATTTCGTTGTATGAGTAATTCTTTAACTCAGTATTGGCTTTAAGGAACAATGGTTCCCTTGTTGTTTGTTACTGTTTCTGTATACTGTGATATGTACGAAAAATAAACGTTTTAAAACTTCAAAGACATTTGATAGATCTGCAATAAAATATCCATTGATCTAATATTGTCATTCTCTAGTTATTGTGATTCTGGTAGATTTTAATAAATATGGGCTAATGACCATATCAAAAAAATTTTTGCACAAAAAATAATAGTGAAGTTGTATTTTTTTTTTTTTTACTTTGTCCAGTGTGCTCAATCATTAGCGTAGATATAAGCAAAGTCACTGCACTTTGATGTAAAAGTAAAAGAGTGAAAACAGTTGGCTTTTCCTTTTTTTGATATTTTCTCATTTATATTCCTTGCAACTTTTTGGGAAAAGGAAAAATGGCATTTAAGAGTGTCTTTTTGTAGAATGAAGCAGCATTTAGAATTTCCTACTGCAGATGTTTGTGGCGTACTGTAAACAGTAGGAATGATGTTTGAGTTTTACGCTACTATAGGTTCTTGGCGAATGCTGCGTGTTTGTGATTCATGGACCCAGCAAGAAAAATGGGGGAATTCCCCATAGTAACCATAATTCACAGACTGGCCTATGAACTATGGTCAGCTGTCTTAGAAGGGCCAATAAGGGGCATTTTGGGTTTGCCATTCCCCTCAGCATAAAAGTTAGAAGTCACAGCAACCATATTGACATTGTGCTTTAGCAGTGATGGGAAAAGTATAGGAAGTGTTGCTGATAAAGTACACAGGGAGAGATATATGTAGACAGGTATAAATATTATAGTGCTGGTAATAAAGTTAAACACGTGTAGTGAACAATTGGACATATAAATCAATATGTGCACATACAGGTAAAGAAAACGCAAATATATGCGCAAAATCAGGCAAAAAAGTACAAATGCATATAAAGAGCATGAGTGAAGTGACCTAAATTAATAGTTCATGTAAACCATAAAAATATTAAAAAATCATAGTCCATCAAGTTTGTAAATGTATGAATAAGGTCCCTATTAAAGCCTCAAAAAGTGTGATGTGCACATAAGTCCTCTTAAGAGTAAAAGGACCGTGATCGTAAGTGAATAACCACCACCGTTGAGCCAAGTAATTAGAAGGCTTACCAGATATCTAGGACCCAATAAAGTGCATACTCTTTGGGTCATTCACGTTTAGAGAAAATATAGGTATCACTATATTGCTGATGCCAGAAATCCTTCAGAAATGGAAACCACCTCCAAACAAGGCATGTCATCCATATGGTATAATTGGAACAGTAACGTCTGGTGACAACAGCTGGAAATTCTTCCACAAGGGGAGAGAAATTGATGAAAAAGCGCTTGTATACGAAAATAGATGATCGCAACACTTATAGCAGACACTTGGGTGGGAGGGAACAGTTTGTACAGTTTTTCATTCTTTGTTGCATTTTAATACTGCTGATGTCCTGGAGCCTCTTTCAGCCTGTCCATAGGCACTATAGTGATAACAGTCGCATGTGTTTTTTCACAGGACATATTCTCCAATTGTTGCTGACTGCAGTTGTTTTTTTTTTTTTCACAGCCCTTTTAAAATTGTAAAACATTGGAATTTCCTGTGCAATGTGCATCAACACAGCAGCTTATAGTTCTCTTTGGGAAAGAATGTGACAGGGTTATTTACAGGCAATAGATTGCAGGAAATGGGCAGAACGATTTTAACCCATAACACAAAATGCCAAAACAATGACCTTTATATTAGTATCACCAGCAATTATTTTAGTGAAAGCTAGCAATACAACATGGCAATGCCTGGGATGTTGCATATGTTTTTGGTGATTGGGGAGCACTACTGGTTCCAGGGAGTCAGAGGATGAGACTAATGAGGAGGATTTGGTACAGGTGACTGCACTGTCACCATTGGACAAAATACATGCTGGTACCACCAGTTTCAGGGACGTGCCCCATCCTGCATCCTTCCCAGTCATCAGATGATTGACCCGATGTGCTGTGAAGGATATGTGGCATCCCTGCCCATGCTTACTGGACCACATCTCTGTGGTCATGCAATGTATGTACAGTGACACTGCCAGCGTGGTCCAGGGACACAGATACATTACATTCTACATGCTTCTGGAGGGTAGGGATGGCTTTTTAGGCAAAATACTGGAAGCTGGTTACCTGGACCTGTAGTGTAGCAGAGGCCATTACTTCACTAAAAGGAGGTGATTCCATGAATTGGAATAAAAGTAGATACGAAGCCAGCAGCTTTGCCAATCTGGTTTTAAACTGGGCATGGGAGTCATTTAAGGGCATTTTTTTCTTTGTCTTTTGTTGCTGATTCATCAAAAATGCCCACACTGCAGAGCTCTGTGGACTGGCCATCTCCATTTAATGGCATCCATGGATAGTCTGTAACCTCATCATTCATCCCTTCACTTCACAGTAAGCTCCAGCTGCTGGAACATCACTGCCTCTTGATGCACCCTATCCTGATTTTTTTCTAACTGCTGTGTGGCTAAACCCTCCTTTCCCTCTATGATCATAGTATTTTCTTCCTCACCCTCATTATCTGAAAGGTGGAATTCGTGTGCATGATTAAGATCAACCTCCTGCAACAAGCCTGTGATTGCGTGATCAAGTCCTTCTGCAACTCCTCATAGCCAGTTTGCTGGTCTATGGCGGGATAGGCAGACAAGGAGGAAAAGAGTGCAGCATTTGCAGACAATGTCATGTACTGTTTCTGGGAGTTGGAAGAAGAGGGAAGCTTTGTTAGCTACTCCACTACCTCCTGTGTGTACTGTGGGTATAATGCATGGCTAAAAAGCAGACATACCCTGCCTGTAGATGTAGCGGACTGACCACTGCTTTGACCTGCAGAGCCTGCTCGCCCCCTACTACCTGTCACACAGAATTTTTACCTGTCACTTTAGGCCTGCCTGACATTTTTTAATAAAGTGGATAGCCCATTTTATGTTCAGTTTCATAGCCAGACATCTTCCCTGAACAATAATTAAATATATGGTCTCTAAGGAATTGGTATCCAAGAACTTTCCCATAATATACTCAATTTTTTTTGGAAATGTAGAGGGTAATGTAGCCTTTAAGCCTCTGGGAACTTTTTCTAATTGGTATCTCTGAAGAAATTTAATGTCTAAGGTGTGTCTAATTTATATACATTTTCCAGTTGTCTAAAATGACATGGTATCAGGGGTTTCAAGTTTGACTGAGAGGAAAGGGGGGTGGTAGATCTGTTTGATAGAGTTGTGACCTGAAAGTGTCTCTATTATGATAACCCATCATAAGAAGGGGACAAATTAAAAGACTGTAATAATATACTGAATCAAAATATTAATGTATAAAATATCAAAAGAGGTGACAAAATGATATTTAAAAATAGCACAGAGGGCACATTTACACCTACTCTGCTTTCTGAAGAATGATCCACGTTGTGGTCATTCCTCAAAGCATTTGACAGGTGGTAAGGAAGCATTTTATTGCCGCCTCACTGCCTGTTTAACCCCATAAATAACAGACAACCACGCTGCAACCACCTTCACTGTGCACAATTGCGGGGTGGCTGCAGTTAAAAACTTTCTAGCAAAGAAAATAAAATGTATCTACCCAAAAAAGCAATACATTGATTTGGGGAAAGGCTGCCAGTCTATGACCATATGATTTTACACTCAATTTATAGAAATAAAGTAATACAATTAAAAAAATAAAAAGGAGAAATAAATTGCAGATGGGACTCACTCTGGCACAACCCAAGCCAGGAGTTTTTCAGTAGATTATACAGGGGAGGGGTTGCAGCACAAAGACCTTGGACAAATAGTGTAGCTTTTCTTTTCTTTGCAGCTGATGCCCCCTGCCATCTGGAATGGCACTGACCCGCCACTATACAATAATTTGTGTATATTTTCTCTCAAATATTACACTCTCACTGTATTACAAAGTAGAACCTGTCTTGTCTCGCCTCACATTGTGGTTTAACCAATCTAACCAGCTATTCAGCAAATACAAATTCAACAATATTTGTAGATATTGTCTCTGAAACAATACATGCTAAATAATAGAAATTAAAAATGAGACTTGCTTCATCTCTCCCTTTTATGTTGTGGCCTAACCAAGTTGCTTACATACTGTCCAACCAATGTGCAATATCTGTGACTAAAATCAGGTAATACACTCCCATTTTTATAGTGAGATAAAATCTGTCTGGTCTCTTTCTATTTGATACCTATTTAATTGCTTGTGTACTATCTTGTAGCTAGCCAATTTCTAAATCTATATTTTGGAATAATTGGGGATAGTGAGTAGAAGGGGGTTTAGAAGCATAAGAGTGGTAGTGCGAACTCTTGGTACATGATTTATGATTCAGGAACTCTGCTGTTCTTGAGAGAAATCTGCAAACCTGTGTTTGGTTGCCATCCTGCAGAAAACACTAGAAAACCTAAAATTAATATATGTTAAAATTAGAATACCTTATGTCAACGCTGGCTATTTTAAAATCACTGAAAGAGTTTTATGGTGTTTTATGGCGGTTGATCAAAATGAAAATCTAAGCTAAGCCACTACACATCTCGCTATTATTGCCACTAGCAATTTTACCATTCTTTCCAGCCTGTAGGAGAAAATCACTTTTTCCTCCAAGCATTGTCCATCATTGAAATAAGTACTTATAAATGCAATTACAGACTGTGCAATGAGGTAATTAGTTTGCTAGTAATGTCAATGTTATACAGCACTTCTAAACGAGTAATAGATCATTGAATACAAAAGTGTAGAGAGAATAGGTCATGGTCATCTGTAAGCAAAAAAAAAAAAATCCAATTTAAAGACCAGTAAGTATGAGCTATTAGAATTCTATATAAACAGTGTTTAAAATCTAGCCCAGTACTATTAAAGTTCATTCAAGTATAATAGCCCTAAAAGACTAAACAGTGACATGAAGAGTAACCCTTTCATTGGCAGACAGCTCTACAATAGAAAATGACTAGTAAATTATAGGCAGCCTGCTTAAAATGTGTATAAAGCTAGAACATTTATTTATATCAGATTAAGTGTGAAAGTTTTTTTCAGATTTTATTGCTGTCTATGCACCGACTAGAGAGATTAACCCGTCTATTTATTCTGGAGAAAAATTGAAACAGAGAAAAAAGCAAAGAAAGTGATTGAAATACAGAGTTTTACAGTTGGCCCCACAACAAAATATTTTTTTTTGTTTTGGATGGAGTGGAGAGGGATTTGAACACCTGTCAGTTCTTACTGTCTGTGTCCCCATTAGGGAGATTCACCCTCTCTATTTGTCCTGTTTACCGGTATGATTGAAAGTGAAAGTAAAAAAAAAAAAATTGGGGTTGTCCATAGCAATAGAGGGGAAATCTTCCAATGGGGACACTAGCTCTAATGACCGGCCTAAAAGATTCCCTTAATTTGCAGGGGTTTCTTCTGGCTTCCTGTTTTGGCTATGGGGCATTGAAAATGAAAAAAAAAGTTTTGCCTATAGTTCTTCTTAACTATGATGATTAATATTTAATTTGTACTCCATCCAAAATAAAAAATAAAAAGTTTTGGCTTTACTGTTTATAGTATGCTGTTTAAAAGCTCAGTAAACTTAAAACTATTTTGGATATTCTAAAATACATAAAAACTTCCTATAACTGTCTTACATTATATACTATATATATAACATCCATACAAATGCATTGTACAGCTTAACCACTTGCCGACCGCTCACATGGAGCATACTGCAGCAAAGTGGCTCGTTATCATCCAGCGACGTAGACCTACGTCACTGGACTCCTCCCCTAGTGGGCGGCGCGCACGCGCCGCCGGAGGCTCGCTCCTGCTGTATTCAGACACAGCGGGAGCCGGGCCAGGGGAGGAGAGGCGGTGATCACCGCCGCTCTTCCCCGATCGTCAAGGATCGAGTGAGGAGATCTGCCCGCTTTGTTTACACATATCTCCTATGTGACAGACAGTCACAGATTACAGGATTCAGCATAGCTGAACCTGCGATCTGTGCCTGTGTCACTCAGTCCCCTCCCCCCACACACGTCAGTAAGCATCAGGCATACAGTTAACGGCGGTGACTGAAAACAGCGGGCACCGCCGAGAGAGGGGAATGTCTGGTGACGTAGGTCTATGTCGCCAGACGATAACGAGCCACTTTGCCGCAGTAGCAGCACAGTGAGCAGTGGGTAGGTGGTTAAATATCATAAGGACATGATGTTTGAATGGGTGTTGTTTTATGCACGGCATTGTTGATGTGTATTTGTGCATTCTTTTTTTACTGTATAGAAAATAGGTTTCTGCCCATGAAACGAAAAGTCAGTTTTCAAAACACATGATAATGAAGGGGACTGTTTATGGCACTGCCTAGATTCTCACCTTCTGTATTCACCAGTATGGCCATTACACAATACATGTAGGCAATGGGAAATAGAGGACTGTTTAGCTTGATCTCCATTTCTGTAATGAAACTGCAGGCTATTTTAAACTTTTCAAAATAAAAGGCATGCCTGCCCCACAGTCCGTATTAGGGCCTTTTCACATGGGTGATCCAAGCAGGGTCACCTGTCAGTTTTTTTAGGTGGACCTGATTGCATTCAAATAGACACATGTCTGTTTACACCCACCTACCCCCGGGTCCAATCAGGCCCGCTAACAAAAGGGGGAAGGACTGCATTCTCTTTCATTTAGAGAGACCAGATGGGCAAAACAGAGAGTGGAGTCCATTTACTCCTGGCCACACATAGAGCAGAGTGGGCTCTTTCCATGTTGCTCTGCATAAACATCCACCCCCCTCTGCTCTATTCAGCAGGGGATCTGTGAATGGACCCCCTGCTGATCGGAACGCAAACCGCCTATGTGAAAGGGCTCTTAGTATTCTTCTTCAGAATACTCTCTCACATTAGCTCCTGTTAATTAAAAGCATATATTTTAAACAATGTGAATTACAGCATGAAGAGTGAGAATTCATGGTACTTTGGTTGAAATATAGTTGGGTTTAGAATGGACTGACCCTTAACCAATAAACTTGTGTACATAAACTTAAAATCTTTTTTTTTTTTTCTTTGTTTGGCATTATGTGTTACTGTATACAATATGTTTAAGTGAATTGTTTGTGAATTTGTTGTAAAATTTCTTACCTGGAGATTTTGCCAGTAGCAGTACTTCCTGTTGCAGTTTGTCAATGCTAAGCTATTGCCATGTAATTAGCGTGAGCGTTGTCAGCCTGCTATGCAAGCACACTCAGTTGGGCTGCCTATCAAATCTATTTTATAGGCAGCCCAATGGCCAACTAAAAGAGCTTGCACCCACTATGAGTTTACATATTTCCGTCAGGGTTTATGTCATTGAGCAAAATCTTCATAATACAGCGATGCATAGTGCCAAACATTTTTTTCTGAACCTTTACCCTGTTTTAGAGTGCATGGATCCAGCACTTTCATAATTGGTTGAATAACTTATTTTAAAAGCCCAAAAAAAAAAACACTGCACATTAGGTTTTCTAAAATTAAAAAACAGCTTTTGCAGCAATATTTCCCTGCTGCTCAGTGTTGTTCCCCAGTACACTCACTCACAGAAAAGTTTGAGTTAGGCTTTATTACAGGGCTGGATCACGAACAAAGGGACATAGGGCTTGGTCTCAGCAAGCTCTGTTGAACTCTATAGAAATGATGCAGGTGGCAATAAAGCCACCTAATCATTTCAAAGTGTGAATGTTGTAGAACTCCTGGCTCCTCTGTTCGTCTAGGAGCACTGTGGGCCACCCCAGGTTGGAGAGTGACAGGTGATCAGGGAACAACAGTTCCCCAATATCTCCTGTTTACACTGACATTAGAAAGGCTTAGCTCTGTGCCTTTCCAAGTCAGCGGTCAGAACCTTGTCCAGCAGCAGAGAGTAAACAGCAGGTTGGGAATTCACTGATCTACATGCAGTGCAGGTAGATGAGGCATCAGACATCTAATAGACCCCCAAAGTCTCCATGAAAAGCACCTGTCTTTGTCTTCACATGTAAATAAGGCATCAGGCATCCAATATACCCCTAAAGTATACATGATAGCATATGTCTTTGCTGTCATGCTGTCACAAAGAATACATGTCAGCCCTTTTTGTAATTTTTCTGATATAACTAGAATATGTGAACAGAGTGTGGTTATAAGTTGCCACCTTTTTTGTGAAAAAATAATAGCCTTATAATTAATTTATCATTAATATCATTGGTAATAAGTCTTATTTTTAGGGGTTAGGCCAGTAAAATACTGAGCAGGCGGTAACCCTATATGCATACGTATGTTGGTTGAGTATGGGGGGGGGGGGGCAAAGCTTTATACCTACCTAAGACTTTGTTTAATTTTAATCTGGCTGTGTATTAATTGGTGAGCTAATCTGCTTTCTCTTTTTATCAGAATAGACTGATCCTTGCAAAATTGATTGGAGTAAAGATAAGGCTGCTCTAGGTATCATAGCGAATGTAAATGCTCTGCCAGATACCTTTTGTATGGTTAGGAGATGTTTTCCTTATGTTAATGATTTTATTAACATGTACATGTTACTATAACACTCTACTGGCTTTTTAACCCAAGTATTATATGTCTTTTGCAAATTTTCCTCTATGGGTTTACAGTTGTTTTCATTGCATAAGAACTGCAATTAATTGTTAGCACTTTAATGATAATTTGATAACGATAATTAAGCTGTTACCTAGCAGTGACATATCACAAATGAGGCATTTCTCCAATGGGAGATTCTACTTTCAAGTTAAGTTAATTTATTGGTTTGTACGTGCCATGTTGTTAAATTTAATAATTAATAAGCATTTTATTTTTTCATTCCCTGAAGTGCTCTGCAGTCACAGACGGTGTTTATTTCGCTGCCTGGGCAACAACTAGCTGCATATTAGATGCATCTCAAAACTGTTTAAATATATATACACACACACACACACACACACACACACACATACACAATAATTGCATTTGCTGTTTCTGAACTATCTTCCCTGGCACCACTGTCCTCACTTTACCAGCACCTTTGGACCTATTACCAATGTTTTCTCACATGGGTATGGTTCCTCTAGCCAAGATGAGAAATAGTGGGAGTTTGGGCCCGATCTGAGCTAACCGCTTGTTTCTCTTGGATCTATACTAGTAGCATCCTGCTGAGTCCAGATATCCATTTTGTTCCCTATACATTAGGACACGTTCTTCTAGCACTTGAAGCAAAGTGTGCCCCAACCTTCCCCCAAGCTAATGCGGACAGTTTGTCCTATCACTATTTTCTGCTTCCTAAGCTGGAGCAATCTGTGTTTGTAACTCACATTCCCCCATAAGCCTAAATTTGAATGGCTGCAACGATTCACAGTATGGAAAGTGCCTCACAGGAAATATATCTGAAGCTGGTGTGATTGTGCCTTTCTGCTTGTACATTCTCAAGTTCTTATGGGTCAATAATGAGGTAGAAAACCAATCAAGACTGAGAAAAACCGAAAGAACCCAGATATATCTCAGTCCCCCAGCGCTCATATACCCAAATACCATAAGAATTTTTAAAAGAGTAATAAATGAAGCTGCTGCCTAAAAACATATAAATCATAAAAGCAAGGTGCATATCACTCCTCATAGAATATGTATCTAAAGGCAAATATCCACAAGCAGTGCTAAAGATGTTCCATAAAGGACCACCTAAATATGTAAACACAGTCCACAAAGTCCATGAATGGTTATAAAATGTACCATGTATATTATATAAAAAGTCCACAGTGTCCGTATGGGGCTCAAGGATGGGAAGATCCCCCGTACTGGAGCAAAAATGTTATCCCCTGCACCTCACCACGTGTACCACACCCTTTAGAAACTCACTCACCAGAATCTGGTGAAAAGAGGGCCCTTATAAGCCTCTACTGTACATCTGGACTGTAAATACCCACCGCTCCACTCAGGTATTAAAATGATCCTCCTGTTCCTGTTGCAGTTCTCATGAAGAGGTAATGCTCATGAAGAGGTAACGCTGTGGAGCGGTGGATGTTTACAGTCCAGATGTACCGTAGAGGCTTATAAGGGCCCTCTTTTCACCAGATTCTGGTGAGTGAGTTTCTAAAGGGTGTGGTGCACATGGTGAGGTGAAGAAGATACTATTTTTGCTCCAGTACGGGGGATCTTCCCATCCTTGAGCCCCATACGGACACTGTGGACTTTTTATATAATATACATGGTCCATTTTGGAACCATTTACGGACTTTGTGCACTGTGTTTACATATTTAGGTGGTCCTTTATGGAACATCTTTAGTACTGCTTGTGGATATTTGCCTTTAGATACATATTCTATGAGGAGTGATATGCACCTTGCTTTTATAACGAGATAGAAAAGCAACATTTTTTTTCACAATTGTAATTTTTCAAAAGCAAGGGCAGGTGTTTTATTTAAAAGGACTACCCAAAATACATTGTATTAATGTTACAGAGTATGTATATGAAGCTTGCAACCACCATTTGAAGGCTTCATTCATACAGAAGCCCTTATTAGCACAGGTACAGAGGGCAGGAGCCAATTGTTTAACTGACAGCTGACCAATGACTTAATCTGGAGAGCGTAATCCATGGTCAAGTAAATGTACAAACCAGTCAATGGATAGAAGTTAGAGAAACTGAACAGTCGGATTAAAAACCAGATGGGTGGCAAAGTCCGCAATGGCACTGTGTGGCATGATTAGATATTCAGCTCCAACCCCAGCAGTGCATTTTTGCCTGCTGCAGTGACCACATCCAGTGCTTCTGGCGCAGTCCATCCATATACAATATAATAAGACCAGGCATTATGCCTGAGAATGTCACCTGCTACTGTATATTGATTGATAGCAGAGGTATGTGGCACAGAAGTGGGTACGTTAAAACAATGTGTTCAATAAAAATACATTTTTGATTGTAAAAAATATACACTTTCTTGTTTTTACACACATATATAGCAATTATTAATTATTTTTGTTCAACTCTGAATCGTGGAAACCACCTTTATTTAAACATGAAGCTCAATTTTGATTGTAGATGTGAGCACGCTTTGTAGTAATATTAAACATCTGTTATCATTTTTATTAAATTGAAAGTCTTTAATATGTTTGAACTTGTATGATGGAAAAGTAATTTTCTTTTTGTACTGCTACCTGCTGTGCTTTATTTCGCATGGGAAATACTAATGCACCACAGTCTTTATAGTTGTACAGTTTCATTTGTGTACCTGGAGAAAAGACATGTATTGTAATGCCAATGTATGGAAATGTTGCTTCATTTACATGAAAACACATTTCTTGGTAGAAACCAGTTGTATTTTGCTAAAGTCATAGTGAAGTAGATTAGTACATTGATTAGTTCACAAAAATGTCAGAATGCACAGACCATGGAACAAGGAAAGCACAATTTAATATTGAGAACATCATTTATTAAGAGTAAGTACAAAGCAATGGCTATGTTCAAACCTTTCTTACAGTCAGATTATTGTAGTTAGATCATTGAAAGCTGAATTCTGATTGGTGCTTTGAGCTAACTCAATAAAACAAGACTAAAAAATAACGTATGATTCCCTTGCTTAGGCAGGACTTGGAATGTGCTGCATTTTCTTTGCATACAACATATAAATGAATTAACTTGTCCCAAGGGAGCTCTGACAGTGTCAGTGCATTGTTAAGACAATATATATACATATATATATATATGTATATATATACAAAAATATTGGGAAGTCTGCCTTTACATGCAAATGAACTTTAATGGCATCCCAGTCTTAGTCCGTAGGGTTCAATATTGAGTTGGCCCCTTCTTTGCAGCTTTACCAGCTTTAACTCTTCTGAGAAGGTTGCCCTCAAGATTTAGGAGTGTGTCTATTTGAATGTTTGACCATTCTTCCAGAAGCACATTTTTGAGGTCAGGCACTGATGTGAACGAGAAGGCCTGGCTCACAGTCTCCGCTCAAATTTATCCCAAAGGTGTTCTATCAGGTTGAGGTCGGGATTTTGTGCAGGCCAGTCAAGTTTCTCCACCCCAAATTCACTCATCCATATCTTTTTGGACCTTGCTTTGTGCACTGATGCACAGGCATGTTGGAACTGGAAGGAGCCATCCCCAAAATGTTCCCACAAAGTTGAGAGCATGAAATTGTCCAAAACGTCTTGCAATTCTTACCTCTTAGAGTTCCCCTCACTGGAACTAAGGGGCCAAGCCCAACCCCTGAAAAACAACTCCACATCATAACCCCCCTCCACCAAATGATTTGGACCAGTGCACAAAGCAAGGTCCATAAAAACATGGATGCGTGAGTTTGGGGTGGAGCAGCTTAACTTGCCTACACAGTCTTGACTTCTACTTCACAAATGCGCTTCTGGAAGAATGGTCAAACAATCCTATAGAGACACGCTTAAACCTTGTGTACAGCCTTCCCAGAAGAGTTGAAGCTGTTATAGCTGCAAACGGTGGGCCAACTCGATATTGAACCCTACGAACTAAGACTAGGATGCCATCAAAACTCATGTGCGTATAAAGGCAGGCATCCCAATACACATAAATATATATAGCAAAGGTTTCCATTTCCCAACACACAGAATTCATATGATACATTTATTACATTGGTATTAGGTTGCCAACAGTAAATGTATGACCAATATCTGCATCAGATACTAAAGGAGTATACTATTAGTAACTGTACAAGTCTGCATAAATAAATTCCTGAAATGCCACAATATAGATCAACAGTATCATTTTTGGGTGATGTTTTGCTGCTGAAACATTTGAAATGTTTTCTATTGTGAATAAAATATGAGTTTATGAGATTTGCAAATCATTGTATTTTTGTAGATTTTAAATGGTATTTCAACTTTTTTGGAACTGGGGTTGTGCAACTGAACTGATCTGATGTCTTCTTATACCTCTTTAACCACTTGCTGACCAGCCCCTGCCTATATGCAGCCTATATGCAGCGGCAGGTCGTCAGGTTCCCGCTAATCACCCTACCTGTATGACTGTTAGTGTGAGCGATCCTGGGGGCATGCGTCCAGCCCAATTCGCCACAGGGGAAGCTGATGCATGGGGCCAGTGTCCACAATTGCCGTCGGGCACCCGCGATCGCTCCCTGTGGGGAGAGAACGGCGGTCTGCTGATGTAAACACAGAAGACAGTTGTTCTCTCAGTAATCAACACAGGGCTCCTGTGTTCCTCCTATTTAGAAACACCGGTCAATGTGTTTATTTCACAAGCCCATCCCCCTCACAGTTGGAAAACACCCCCTAGGCTCAAATTTAACCCTTTGATCACCCCTGGTGTTAACCCCTTCCCTGCCAGTGTCATTACTACAGTGACAGTGCATAATTTTTGCACTGATTACTGTAGTAATGTCACTGATCCCCCCAAAAGTGTCACAAATGTCAGTTAGGTGTCCGATCTGTCCACCACAATGTCGCAGTCCTGCTAAAAATTGCAGATCGCCGCCATTATTCGTAAAAAAGTTAAATAAATAAAAATGACATAAATCCTTCCCCTAGTTTGTAGATGCAATAACTTGTGTGCAAACCAATCAATGTACACTTATTGGGATTTTCTTTACCAAAAATATGTGGCAGAATACAAACTGTCCTAAAATTATTTTTATTGGGGAATGTTATATAGCAGAAAGTAAAAAATATTGTTTTTTTTCAAAATTTCACTCACTTTTTTTTGTTTCTAGCGCAGAAAATAAAAATCGCACATGTGATCAAATACAGTAAACCCCCCTCCATTGCGGGGGTTACGTTCCGGACCCAGCCGCGAAAAGTGAAATTCCGCGAAATAGAAAAACCCTATTAAAATGCATTGTAGGCATGTTTTTTTTTACTGTCACTGTACGTGTAAAAGCATTTTAAGGTCTTTAAACACACTTTTAAAACAATAGAAACTGATTTAAACACATAAAAGATACTGAGAGACATAGCAAGAGCTATGGAAAACACAAAAATATTTCATTTTTAATGATTTATATAGTAAAATAACATTACAAAAAAAACGCGAATTACCGGGACCGCAAAAACTGAACCGCGATGGAGCGGGGGATTACTGTACCACCAAAAGAAAGCTCTATTTGTGGGAAAAAAAGGACATCAATTCCATTAGGGTACAGTGTCCACAACCCCCGCAATTGTCAGTTAAAGTAATGCAGTGCCGGATCGCAAAAAATGGCCTGGTCATTAGGGGGAAAATCTTCTGGTCCAGAAGTGGATAAGATCATCGAGACAGAAAGTTAGGAGATTTGTGAACAATAAAGTTGATGTTTACCAGTCTGTTTTTTGCTGTGAATGAACCCAGAATGGTCAGCATACTTTCAAATCCCACTGCTGGGGGGGACTTTGTGATAACTGCATGGCTTTAGAAAAGTTTTAAATTAAGGATTAGAGTTAGCTTTAGCATTAGCGTAAAAGTTAGTTTTAGGGTTGGGGGTTAGCATTTAAGTTAGGTCAGGTTTAGTGTTAATAGGTAAGTATGAGTGCGACCAACATTTGTCTGTAAATGGTAAGTATACTTTTAAAGTAATGCTTATTTTTCCTGACCATTTTCCCCTCTCTTCTGACATAAAGTAACCCACTCCCTTTACACACCCACACTCCAGAATCTTTTATTCTTGGCCCATGCACTAGGTCATCATAGATTTCTATGGGACCATCTCCCAAGGGTTGAGACAGTTTGAACTCTGTCTCCTAGAAGTCTATTAGGACCCAGCATCAGGCACAGCCTGCAAACCCAGGAAAAGCTTCGGCCCACAGAATGTGTACAGTGTAACAGGCCTAGACAGTAAAATTCAGGTAAGTATGCAGCTAGGGTAAAGGAGGATGTTATTGTATGGTGGCAAGGGGAGAAGTAGGCAGGAAGGGCAAATGCACTAAAAGTGTACTCACCCGTCGGATGTTACACTCTATAGATCTCATGTATGTATTTTAAGTTTACTACACATTCTAGGAAGTTTGCTGATTAATACAACTATATTCAAATTGATACTAAATATTTATTGGTTGAACTAGATGGACTTTGTGCCTTTTTTTCAACCAGACTAACTATGTAACTATCTATATATCTATCTATATATATATATATATATATCTATATATATATATATAGATATATATATAGGTTTGGTTTTACACTTTACCTGGGGATAATTCGTAAGCACATTTGCCTGGGGGAGATCTCCAACACAGTTAGTCCTGATTCATTAGTTTAATATTAACTCATCCTGGTTCTGTTTTTGAAGGATTGAATTTACAACTGTTTGTTCACTACAAGTTAATCACATACCACCCCTCACTAAGTGTTGCCAGATTTTTGTATTCCTAATGGTAAGGTTGTTTGTGGCTACTAATCATATAGTGTGTTGCTAACAGCCTATAGATCGAAAAGGCCATAAAAGCATTTTTAATCTGAAGGATGCATTGATTTTTTTTTTTAGTTATGAGTGATTGCAGCAGTGATCTGAAGGGCTCTCTTTATAAAATGTAGCTGATGAGACAGATGTCAAGATAGATGTTCAAGAAATGTCTCCTTTGTGCTTTGATACAATTTTTAGGGACTAAAAGCTAAGTTTATTGTTGACTTGAGAAAGTGCTTTGAGTGATCTTAAAAAGAAGAGTATGGATGATTTGATGCAAAAAAAAAATATTTTTCTTTGATAAAAATTGGTTATATATTCTGGCTTTCGAAAAATTACAATATGGAATATTCTCTATTAAAAGGAGAATATAAATGGGGAGGTACTCGAGTAATAAAAAGCTAACATTTCTTCATACTTTCCTGTAATGGAAATGGAGAGTTACTCGAATAATAAAAAACCAACATTTCTTCATACTTTTCCTGTACCGTGAGCATAGTACCTTCTTGACATACTGACAAGCAATATGTGTCTGTTTTTTTATTTTTAAGTCTTATTTAGTTCTTCCACAAAGTGAAACAATATACAGTAGATGCAATAAAGACAGTACATACAGCGTCAGTAGGTATCAATGCTCACACAGTATACTGCCAACATAGTTGCACCATTCCAGTATAGACCAGTTTACATAAACAGCATAAAATATTAAACAACTGTACACAAGGCAATACTCATTCAACTTGGTACAGTTCTCTTTGGGTTCTGCTGAGCAGAAAAGATAGTTTTTTTAGTTTTCTTTGGCTTGGGAGTTAGGTGTAGCAGAAACGCTTCAGGTCGATCCCCGAATTGAATATCAGTCAGTTCAAATATGACTCTCTGGACTTTTTCTCAAAGAAGCTGCATCAATGGGCAGCCTCCATTCCCGCTTTAATCTCCAACATATTTGGCTGGTGGTCGGGAACATTTTGTTTTGGCAGGAAGGTACTCTGTACCACCTTGTCATTAGTTTATTACTGACCTCCTGGAGACTGCTTGAGATAGTTGACTTATGGGAGAAGAACAATATATGATCCCTCTGTTCCTCTTTCGAGGTCAAGGTCAGTCTCCCACTTTCCCAGAAAAGGAGGAACAAAACCCTCACCCAGACTCTACATCAACTTACATGTCACCAATAAATGTTGCTGTAGAGGCGAGACATCTGTACAATTATTTTTGAACAAGGAGTACGACTGCAATGCCACTGTATAAAGTTTAAAATGGTGAATTTGAAGGGCTTGCCAGACTGGCAAGGGAGGAAAATCACAGCTTGTATCTCCCTTATTTACTTTCAACTATTACCCATCACAAAATCCTGGAGTCGAAATTGGTTGTACGTGAGAAATGATTAGAAGTGCAGATCAGAAACAATAGATAGTCCTGCACCCCAATTACCAATGACAAACCTGAAGGACTAGCGTTAGGAAGGGAATACAGCCTGAGGTGGAAAGAACCTTCAGAGTAAAGCCTATAATTAGATACAATATGTTTTCTGTTTGAAAGGAGGAATATTGCCAAGGCAGTCTTTGCAAAGGGACTTCATCCCGTTCCAGACCCACCCAGAATTTTAATAGGGTGTGCTTAATCAAATTTAAGACTCCACAGAGATGGATCACCTGGTACTTGAAAGGATCTGGGAAACCCAAACCTCCATGAGTTTTTGGTAAGAATAGGAGATGGTGAGAAATGCTCCTAGAACCGTAAGTTCGCCTTTCTTTTTTTTTTTCTAAAACACAGCTCCCCTATGTACCAATATACCATTATACCTCGGCCATTGCTATTTCTCAGATCATTTCAGAAACTCTTAGATCACTTCAGAAACTCCCTGGCATACAGGCACAGACAGACAAGCCAGTAAGACACAGGAAAGGAGTTTACCAGCTGACGTCATTAACACACCTTCACGCATCAACTACGTTTTTACAGCACCCCTGCCATTCCTCCATGCATGCATTTGCCTGGCCTCACTAGCGTCCCTTGAGACAGGCTCAGAGTGCACACTAAACTCCCTGGGGCCACATGCAACTCACTAGACACCCCTGATGTAATACACTAAACTCCCTGGGGCCACATGCAACCCACTAGACACCCCTGATGTAATACAAGAGAATGCCTGATTGGATACAGTTTGATGGGATTGATGGCGTGTCCTCCTAGTATATAGTTTTTGTAAATCAAAAGGAGATTGTTCAGAGATTGTATAGTGTATTGCTACATTTGTACACCTAAAATTACCTAGGTGCACTTTCATTAATTGTTAATGGCACACCAAACACAGAAGCAAACACACATTTTGCCACATGAAAAAACAGTTGACAAATGCAGTAAAAAATGTGCAAAAATGTCCCAGGAGTGACTTTGCCAGGTGTAGCACAGCTCTTTGAAATCAGTGGGCTGACCTGTGTGCGTGTCACTGGAAAAACAAGCCAAAAATTAATATGCGCTCCCACTACTCTAGGTTGTTGCTATGTTGTCCTAGCACATTACTTATTTTAATATTATTTCATGATACTAATTATGGATGGTCCATGCCTGCCTGGTGTTTGCCATGTGCAATGGCGGCCATATTGTGAGTGTTTATACCATGCTTTGTTATTTTGCCATTTTTATGTGGGAGCTATTTTTGACAGCTTGATTTACATTAGGTTTTTGTATATTTTGCTTTTTTGATAAACTATTGTGATTTGCTCCTTCTGTGATTTTGCTTTGACCTCTACCCTTTGTGTCTTTAACCCAGCACTGTGTGAGGTCATCACTAGGGGGTGTTGTTGGTGGGTGGGACTTTGGGTTTATTAGTCTGTTCAGTTCCATGTTGTAGTGTCTTGAGAAAGATTGACTGAGCTTCTTTGAAATGTTGACAATATAAACACTGCTGTTTTTGATCTTCCTCCTTTGTAAGACCCATGAGTGCCTCTAAACCAGTTTTGGATTGATATGTAGTGATGTAGATATTATAGTGATTTTCATACTTTTGCATGTACTGCTTGTAATTTATAATAGCTAAACACAGAAAAGATTATCCTTTTATAAATGGTATGTAAGAACAAATGTAATTGTGCGCTACCCTTGAAAAAACCCACCGCGATACTCTAATAAAGCTGCTGCTACCACCTAAATGTGTTCCCACATCTACAGGATAAAATTAATGAATGTATGTGATAGTGCTGCTAAGTATTAATAAAAAACTTGTTTAAAAACAGTGTTAAGCCATATAATGACATAACATGTAATGGATAAAGAGATAATAAATAATGTGCAATCCAAAAAATGAACACCTAATTAAACCACCGTCTCTGATTACATAAAGTGCAAGTGAGGCGAATAAATCCGAAGTGTTAAGACAAAAAGAAAAAAACACTCCAAATGTGCAATAAAAATAGTCCAAAATAGTCTCTATAGAAAGTGCAATCTGTGAATCATTCCATGTGCATCCATTCCTTACATTTTGTGCTTCAATCCCCAGGTGAAGTGTCTGCTCACCTCCATACTTAACCCCATGCAATTTTGCTTCAGCTAGATCTTGTCTTTTGAAGTTTAAAACGATCATATTTTTTCCAAGTTATGTGAGGCGGGGATTGGAAAAGGCATGGTCTTTTTACACTTCAAAAGACCGGATCTAACTGAAGTAAAATTGCATGGGATATAACTCCTGGGTCTTATTGAAGAGTTTATCTGCCTGTGGATGGTGCCAAATCAGCAGATGATCATACTGTCCTGAAAAACAGGGTTGAAAGAGCTTGGCCTGGTAAAGAATGTTGAAAAAAACAGACTCACTGGTTGGATCTCCAGGTGAAAAAAAAAGGAAACAAATGCATAAATAGAAGGAAAATAATGCAGCCACCACATCTAAGAATTGCAACACCAAGGTATACTGGAGTGATCTAGAGAGCGGACAGCAGTATATATCGATCTTGAAATTGCTTTTGGACCCCTAGTGGGTTAAGTATGGAGGTGAGCAGACACTTCACCTGGGGATTACAGCACAAAATTTAAGGAGTGGATACACATGGAATGATTCACAGATTGCACTTTCTATAGAGCATGGGTGTCCAACCTTTTGGCTTCTCTGGGCCACATTGAGTGTAGAGAAATTTTCTCGGGCCGCATATAAAATATATACTATAGTTAAGGTATATAAATAATAAAACGCTGCTGCGCCCTTCCCGCGCTGCCGCGCCCCCCCGCAATAATTTAACACAACTAGTGGATGATCCCCTCCGAGGCAGCCACTGCCTACAGTTAGTTGGAAACCTCTGTGGCCATGCCCCTGACTCGAATTCCTTCCTCGCCAGCAAAAAAAATAAAATTGTCAGGGGGCAGTGGGCCGCATTGCCTGTGGTTCTGGGCCGCAGGTTGGACATGCCTGCTATAGAGACTATTTTGGACTATTTTTATTGCTCATTTGCACATTTGGAGTGTTTTTTTTGTCTTAACACTAACGGATTTATTCGCCTCACTTGCACTTTATGTAATCAGAGACGGTGTCTCTGCACTATCGTTGCACTTTAATTAGGTGTTAATTTTTTGGATTGCACATTAGTTATTATCTCTTTATCAATAACATGTTATGTCATTATATGGTTTAACACTGTTTTTAAACAAGTTTCTTATTAATTTTTAGCAGCTCTATCACATAAACTCATTCATTTTATAAATTATATGTGCTTTTTAATGCTTAGTATACAGTATGTTTATATATTAGATGGTTTACATAACATGATATCAACACTGCCGTAATTAAAAAGACTTGACAGTATTGTATTAAGTTGCTAGTTTTTTGAGCAGTTTGGTCAGATGGGCAGTGTGCCGTGTCTGCCATCTGGATATCTTTGGACAGATGCAAGGGCCACATTTGCTTCATGATCCCTATCTTTCCAAGTGATTTAAAAAGATACAGGTCATAGCATGGGTTACACTGGAGGGACAATGTTTGGATGATGGCAGTTCTGCTGCACTTCCTAATGGGGCAGAACAGAGCTTTGCCCAGGTGGAGAAAAATCTTTGTGAGGCATTGAAGGCAATGCCAGATGAGATATACATTTATAACTTCCAAGCCAGTTTAGGAAATAAGGACCTTATTTTATTGCTGGTTATGTGAGGAAAGCAGCTGCCTACAATGGCTGTTTAGCATAGATATTTAAGCTGTAATGAGGTAGATTTACAGTGTGCTTGATTCTTGAGAACCTAGTGGGCTGCTTAAAAAATAGACTAAAAAGCCTTTTACTGGCCTAGAGATCCACTAATGCCAACCCAAAGCCATTATTAGCTGGCTTAATCAACTACTGACTTTTATCTCTCAGTGATGCTCTACACAAAAATCTAATTTGAGCATCCACCACCCTACCCTGCTACATTCCTTATCTGTTCACTAACTATACAGCAAAACAAATTATGTGGAAAACACCGCATTTGGGGGGTCATAGTAATGGATGCAAACCCTTTCTGTTCTGAAAGTGTTTAGATAATATTGTTGGTAAATAGAACATACACTAGATGGCAAAGGTGTGTGGGCACCTGACTATCTCCTAACAGTTGGTGTTTAAACTCATCCCCAATGCTTTCAATAGAGTTGACATTGGGCTCTTTCTGTGCAGGTCACTTACATTCTTCCACGCCAAGCTCATCTACCATGTCATTGTGGGGCTGGCTTTTTATACAGGAGCCCTGTCATTCTGGAACAGAAAAGGGTCTTTCCCAAAATGTTGCTACATGGCTAGAAGTGTACAATTGTCTAATATGTCTTCGTATGCTATAGCATAACATTATTCTTGACTGGAAAAACTGAACTCAGTCTTACACAATATCTCAGTTAAGTGGTTACCTTTGAGTATTCTATCCCTCTACAGCAGAGGTGTCCAAACTTTTTTCAAAGAGGGCCAGATTTGATGAAGTGAATATGCGTTAGGGCCGACCATTTTACCTGACATACTTTGGACCATTCAAATTAAATACAAACTAACTATTTTATGCAAAGTTTATTGCAAACGGCATACTTTTCCTTTCATCACATGGATGACAAATCTAAATGGATGTAAATCGCTCTGCCTTTCATATCTGAAGGCCAGATGAAAAAAAAATCCAGGAAGCTGAAATATATGTTAGGAACATTGTAAAGTACATTACATATTATTGGTAATAAAGGTTGTCTATCAACTTTTAAGTTAAAAAAAATATGAACAGGAACATAACACCAAGTATACATGTTGTGTTCAAATATATTTATAACTGATCTAGACCAACTGACGTTAACTGAGATTTTACAATGTATTCATCTCATTCTGGAGCATGTGTGCTCCCTAATCAGTCACATATAAGTGCTATATGAACCCACCGATGATGATTAATGATGGCAGCAAAAAAAGTAATGAATGATGTCAATGTATTTTTCCAAATTACCTGTGGGGCCGTATTAAAGCAGCCCGGGGGCCGCATTTGGCCCGCAGGCCGAACTTTGGACATGCCTGCTCTACAGTAAGAACAGTAGAGGAGTGCACGCCTGTGACATTTATTTTTTTTTTCAGTTATTTGTATTTTACTGCCTCCACTTTCTCTAAAAACTGAGGACCCATTTTCAGCCAAATCTGTTTATGAGTTATATCATTTTATATTAGACATTATCCGTTGCGCTTGAGACAGTCATTAGGAATACTTTGCAGTGTTAAGTGGATTTAGTATGTTTATATCCTTCTGAAATGCTCTGATAAGCCTTTATTTCTTTGCAAATTCTGTGATCAAAAGCTAAGACCTGCAAATGAGAGCTATTTATGGCAATGTTCTCCAGGGAATTAACGGTCATGTAATCATTCTCACCTTCCAAGATCATTATGCACTGAAGAACATCTTGTTCACCTAGAGTTGTTTAAATTTTATCTTTCACAAGCTTTGCGATATGTTGTACCTTAGACTGTTCCATCCCTTGTAAGCAATGATTTTATGTTAAATAAAGGGAGTAATTGCACTGACACTGCTGTGTCACAAGTAACCTGCACAGGGAAGGTGAATACAATCAAATACAATAAATGCAACGGTCGTTGCATTTTGTATTTCAGACACTTCCCAAACCTGTACTAAATCAGTGTAAACACCCTTTGAAAATATAGATGGTGAACCATAATAAAAATGGCAACTTAGAATCACAGGTGTTTCCTGCCTAGGGGGGGACTGGGCTAAGGGTCAATATAGCGTTTTCTCCCTGCTCCAGTATGTTGGTTGAAGTGGTGGACCAGATTAGAGATACTTCCGGATTAAGACATCAATCAGAGCGGGAGCTGCCATCTGCAACAACTGTTGGATGTTATATAGCTATCCTCTATCCTTGTTTAGACCTTTAATCACAGCACATGGCCAAGGAAAGTCTTCAAGCTTCAACTTTGCAGCTCTGAGACCTTAGGTGACCATATACAGAGAGTTCCAAAAGAAGGGTGTTATAGTATAACCTATTCATATTTGTAGTGATGCCATTGTATTTTTTTTTTCATGATGAACTCATGTCTGATAATCAATGCATCATAATGACACTTTTTGTGAGGTGTTTTTTTTTTTTAGCTTACAGAAATATGTTCCTAGCACAAAGGGCCAGTTGGTTGTATTTTCCTTCTCAGTCCACCCTGGTCCTGCCCACTTTGGCGTTTTAGCTCTATTTCAATTCTATTTTCTCCTATATATTAACACTCCATTTCCATGGACAAACTTCCAGAGGCCTGGAATAGCCCTTGGAAATCCTATACAGTTGACATCTATGATCTTTTGGTAGGAATGAACAAGGACCATGTATATCTAAAGAGATATCAATAATGTTTCCTTTTGTATAAAAATTAAACACTGAAAGATGAACACGGCTGCCTCTCTCTGCTGTTTCTTTGGCTTTGTGCTGACTTTTTCGTAGCTTGGGCTATACAATAGGATAAATGATCATTGCAGGACCTATAAGATATGAGTGGCAACATAATGGCTCTTTTTTAATTTTCTCATGATAACACACTTATGCTATGACACCCGGTTCACACTTGTGCGATGCGGGAAGGCTGCAAATTCGCAGCCTGTTCGCGCATCGCAAACGCACCCCTGGCAGTTCACACTGCCATATGCGATATGCAGGGGGTGTCAATGAAATGTTAATGACACCCCCAGTTTGATCGCATATCGCAGTGCAATCTCACAGTTCGCACAGGATCGGATCGCACAAGTGTGAACCACTGTGCGATCCGATCCTGATGCAGCTGGAAAAAAGGGTCATGTGCGTGTTTGGTGCGGATACAGTGCAAATTCAGCCATACAAAGTGGCTGAATTCGCATCCACACCTCCGATCGCATGTGATGAAGGAGCAGTGCGCTCCGAATTACATGCGATCGGCGCACTTGCAGGAATGTGAACCGGCCCTAAAAGGTGCCATATGTTAGTTTGTTAATTCATATAGCACCAAAGAGCAGTGGTCATGTCAATACCTTAGTATCTTAGATTTGGTGCACCATGCATACAAACTATTCATCACATCTGTTGCATAATGTCAATTTATTTTACATTTCATCTATAATTATTATTACTGAATGCTGACGAAATTTTATGTGAAAACTGTGAAATTACTAACCTCCTTAGGTCTGACTGAAATGTGAACGAGAGACACACAAATATCTCTTTATTGACTCCTGAGGCTGGGTTCACACTGCTGTGTGGAGCGGCTCACAGCAGGGGTCCGGTGCGTCCCTGTTCTCTGTTTCAGGGACAAATCAGGCCTGAATTTTTGGCTGGATTCGGATCTGAAATGAACCAGAAGATGCACAGCATTTTTCTGCAAACTGCTCCGCAGCTGCCCCAGGGCTGTGTGAATCGGCTCCTGACATGCAAATTGAATGCGGGGCTAGTGTGAACCCAGCCTGAACCAAGGGTACGCCCCTGAAACGCGTAAGCAGCATTTAGAGGTTCCACATCTCTATACGGTCTGTACCTGCATACCCAGTGGACCTCCTTGGTGAACTCACTAATCTCTATTTTGTGCCAATGTTTCATCCATTTTTGTGAGTATGATGTATACATGTTTTTAACAATAAACCGTTTTTAAGGTAATGCGCTAGGTGGTGCGGCCTCTGTATTTTTTCTTTTTTTGTTCACTTGTGGTTTCCCCAACCATTTATGAGTGGGAACACAGCAGGACGATGATAATTCCAGCCAAGGTCGTGTCCAGCGATCATAGATGCATGAACTCTTCAAGCGCAGGAGCATTTCTTTTCTATCCTGAATCAGGGTTGCACCTGAGAAACTGTTGACTATAGGCAGGGCTTTTTACTCAGAGAATAGGTGCAGGAACTCTCCCTTTCTGAGACAATTTTTGTCTCTGCCCCCTACTCATCTCCTAGCACTACCGCTCCTTTTAGAGAATACAGAAGCAAGTATAATTTTGTGCTGCTAAGTAATTTTTATGGAACTTGGTAACGATAACAAGAAAAGCAGAAAATAGATCCCCTTCAGCCAGCAGCAATAGATCCCCCCCCCAGCAATCACAGATCTCCTAGTAGCCAGCATCAGTAGACCCCTCCCTCAACAGCAGATCCTATCCAGCAACAATTGACACTCCAACAATATAAGCCCTCTTCCAGCAAACCAGCAACAATAGACCTCCCCAGCAACAATAAGCAACCATGCAAAAATATATGCCCTTCCAGCAACATTAGATCCCCCAGCAGCCAGCATCAATATACCCTGCAGCACACCCCAGCACCCCTTGCCATTAAATACCGTACCTTTAAGTACTGAAGGTGCCGGAATTGCATTCTCCCACGGTCCCGCTGAAAAAAAGCCCTGACTATAGGAGTGATAATGGTTACTACCTATGTATATATATATATATATATATATATATATATATATATATATATATATATATATATATATATATATATATGTTCTTTTGCCAGTAGCTATGAATCTTCATTAGTTCAAAAAACAGATCTAACTCAATGTATGCCTGCACTTTGAATGTGAATTATAAAGTTTTACTTGCCCTAACAAGTTCTAAAAATGATCTGTATGATGGATTTTTCTTTTTGTAAGTAAAACCCAAATCCTGCTTGGTTAACCACTTCTAGACCGGAAGATTTTACCCCCTTTATGAACCATTGTTTGTGATATAGCACTGCGTTATTTTAACTGACTATTGCACAGTCATGCGACCCTGTACCCAAATAAAATTGATGTCCTTTTTTTTCCTACACATAGAGCTTTCATTTGGTGGTATTTGATTATGTCTGTGATTTTTATTTTACCAAAAAGAGCGACAATTCTGAAAAAAAAAAAAAAAACAATATTCTTTACTTTCTGCCACAAAACATTCCCAATGAAAAAAATAAAAAGAGCTTTAGCTGTACATCTCCTTTATAACCACTTGCCGACCGCCGCACGACTATTTACTGCGGCAATCAGCAGCTCCTGGGCAAACCGACGTAGGGCTACATCGCTCGCCCAGGAGCCTGTAGGGGGCGAGCGCGTGCCGCCAGAGGCACGCTCCTGCCCCCGCTTGTTCATAGGGATCCCCGCGCTTGTGACCGGCAGCTCCGATGTCCGCCGGTCACTCGCGATCTCCCGCAGGAGAGGGAGAAAAGCAGATGGCTGATGTAAACACAACCGTCTGTCATTCTCCCTGATGTAAGTGCAGAGACTATACGATTCTGCTATGTAGGATCGTATGTCTCTGTGGTTACATCACAAGCCACACCCCCCCCCCCCCCACAGTTATAATCATGCCCTAAGGGATACATTTAACCCACTGATCACCAATAAAGTTAACCCCTTTCCTGCCAGTGTCATTTTTACAGTAACAGTGCATATTTATAGCACTGATTACTGTAGTAATGTCACTGGTACTCCCAAAAGTGTCAAAAATGTCAGTCAGGTGTCCGATCTGTCCACCACAATGTTGCAGTCCTGCAAAAAATATCGCCGCCATTACTAGTTAAAAAAAAAAAAAAACAATAAAAATGACATAAATCTTTCCAGTAGTTAGTAAACGCAATAACTTTTGCGCAAACCAATCAAAAAATGCTTATTGCGATTTTTTTTATCAAAAATATGTAGCAGAAAACAAATTGACCTAAAATGTTAAAAAATTTAGATTTTTTAATTTTATTTTTTGAGAATTTCATATAAAAAAATGTGAAAAATATTGTTATTTTTTCAAAATTGTCGCTCTTTTTTTGTTTATAGCGCAAAAAATAAAAATCTCACAGGTGATCAAATACCACCAAAAGAAAGCTCTGTTTGTGGGAAAAAAAAAGGACATCAATTTCATTTGGGTGCAGCGTCGCACGACCGCGCAATTGTCTGTTAAAGTCACGCAGTGCCGAATCGCAAAATAGGGCCTGGTCTTTGAGCAGCCAAATCCTCCGGGGCTTAAGTGGTTAATATTCCCTTCCATCATCCCATCTCAAACAGTACCATTAGCCATATGAAGTTTGAAGAAAAACATCATGTAAGCACTACTACAAGGAAACTACATGCTGCTGCTGAACACACCTTTTCTTTGTAAATTATAGTCTATTTTTACTAAGCATGCCTTTTGCATTAATAATGAAACATGATTTTTTTTAAAAAGGCTCTGCCGTGAGAGGAAAAAGAGGCCTGTGATTACTGGCTTGCTTCTGAAAATGCTAGTTGGAAAACCTTCTACATCAAAGCCTAGTAAAGTGACAAACTTGCCCCTGCACTGAAGCCCTTATTTGATTTTGTTTCTGGCCTAGGTGTGCAAGATCACATTAAAGTTCATTCTCACTCTCTAGGCCCAGTCCAAGGGATAGAAAAGCTACCACGTTCTGATATCTCCACCCTCTTGGATGATAACCAGGAAATAAGCATTCTTAAAGCACACTTTTTTGAAAGTACTGTGAAATAAGGCATATACTTGTGGAGAAATCAGCACTGTATGATATACAGTAGATCCTAAACATATTGACACCATAGGGTGATAGAATACAGCAGCTGCGATACCCAATAAATGGGTTAGCCCAGGTTTATAAAGTTTCTTGTGTATACAGTTTTTTAATACAATGTACATATAACAGTAGTTCCACGCTGTGGACTATAATTGCTACAGTTTTTTAATACCTACTGCCCCCCTTGACTGCGTGGGCTATTTTCTGTAAAAGCTGTACTTAACTTCAATTATATATATATACACAAGAATAATAATACAATAATGTCCAGCGGACCCCAGAAAAGGAGGCTCGGGGCTGCTTTGTGCAAAACCATTGCACAGGGCAGGTAGGTAAAACGTGTGTGCTACTAGTGGTGAGACCCCTGGGTTACTGGGTTAGACCTGAGTCATTTAATCTGGGTCAGGCTTACTAGAGGCCAGGGCTGGATGACTCATCCTGGCAGCAATCTGGTGCCTCCCCCTGTTTCTGTAACATTGGAGAATGTTTTAGAACTAGTGGGTGGAGGCTAGGAGGGGCTTCCATGAATATTTATGGGCCCTCATCCCCAGGTGTGGGCCTGGCAGGGGACTGGGAAACCTATAAATAGACATGGGCCATGCCAGGAGGGGAGTCCTGTGAAAGATGGATAAGCAGTGCTGAGGGAAGCTGTTGGTGGCCCTTAGGAGGCCTCTTACCGGTAGGGGGGGGATACCTTAGGTTGGAGCTCGGGAGGCCGGCCTGGAAGGACCCCACCACAGGAGGAAGTTGGAGGGACTAACTGGGGAGTCAGGGGAGGGAGCAAAGAGACAGTGAGTATATCAGATCGGTGCCTGGACAGACAAGGGGAGAGACTGCCATGTGTAGCATGCTCCCTGGAAAACAGTGGTGTGCCAACTATTTATCCAACCTTGCCCTGGGGAATCTCCATGTGTGTGTGCCAGTCAGGAGGACTGGGGCAAGCAAGCAGCCAGGTGGGTTGATATTTTCTGCAGTGGTGGGACTAGGCTTAGTGTCTACAAGGAAGCAGGAAGGAAATGCTGTTCGCTCCACATGTGCTACTTTATCCAAAGAAAGGGACGGGAAGTTCTTAGCCTGTAATGTGCTGTTGCTGAATTGACAAAGAGACTGTTAATTACCCTGGAGTGATCGGCAGGTGCTGTACATAAAGAAACCAAGTGTGTGCAAGAGGAAGGAAGATCTTTGTTAATAGGGAGGAAGCTGTCCCTTGTTCTGTTTTCTGGACATTATCACGTTGGGCATCCCATAATTCCCTACCCCATCCAAGTTATCATACCGTTATAAAACAACAAAAGCAAGCCAAGGACTGTTTTCTGTGTTGGAGTTAATGAAGGGAGGGCTATGTGACTGGCTGTGCAGCAGTGGGGAACGCTAATTTCAGCAACTCCTGCGGGGGTAGTGCTAAGTTTTTAAAAAAATTGCCGTTCGAATCATTTTAAACCTACTAGATCTTTTTTTCTAATTTTGCCCAATTACAACCAATAAAATAATTATATGTATTTAAATCTGCTATCATATTAATCTGATATATATAAAATAATTATACGCCATCTAATAGTACAGAAGACTGTATTCTTCAAAGCAAACTTCTTTTGGATAGACTGCTGGAAAAATCCCTCATTAAACAATGTATTCATAGCCCATTTACTGCTTCATGACTGCAACACATTGTCATGCTCATTTACTGGTGAAGTATGCTTCAGTGATTTATCGAAAGCCTTTCTCCCTTGGCCGTACCTGGCTCAATTGTGATTTTTTTTGTGTAAGTAAAATTAGTAATTGATTCTATAGTTACCTTTCTTCTAGATTGCATGCATTAACTACAAAGCATTACTACAAAGCCTAACAGCCACTTAAACTCTTAAATGTTTATTATATCATGTTTAATGTTTGTATATGGTGAAAAGTCCAGTATATATGATATTAGAGATTATTTGTTGGCCTGCTTTAGTCAATGAACAGAGGCAAACAAAACAACAAAGAAGAAGCTGGAGAATTCCATGCAGTCTCCTTCCACCACTGCCATAAACTGCTATCTGAAGCCTCCATGCCAGACTCGGGCAAGATGATACCTCCAGCAGGAACCAGCACACCGGGTCAGCCCATGGTGTCAGAGTACCCATACCATGCATTTACAGGGAGCAGTGGAGACAACACAGATCAAATCATGCCTCTTTTCTTCCCACTGAGTGATATGTCTCCATTCCTCTGAATTCCCTCACAATGTCACCCAACATCAGCTATAGTGCAGAGGAGTGGAATCACTTCAGCTAATACTGACCTCAGAGACAGAAGGCTCCCAGTCTCAGCTCCAGAGCTTACAGGCTTGGATACCAGTGACCCTTCTCCTCTGTACCCAGCCAGAGGCAGTGGTTTGTAAAATCTCTCTTCCCATACTTGTAACAGGCTGGATAGCATTAGGCAAACCTGGGGCGCAAACCCTATGGTCCCTATTGCAGAACTTGCCCACTAAGGCAGACTTTGAGAGCCATGTGCAAAGAGTGGAGACAGCCATCGGTGTGAGTTACACCTTTTAAAACAAGAAGTAAAGAGCTTACACAACAAGATCACAGATGTAGCATCGGACACTGTAAAGCTGTGAAATGCAATTACAAAAGTTTAGGACACCCAAAGCACCCTCAGTTCCCAAGTGACTCAATTACACCTTTTATTGGACGACTTGGAAAATTGAAGTCTTTGCCAGAACATCAGGCTCTGAGGCATTCCAGAAGCTACTTCACAGGCAGACCTGTGAGCCAAAGTCATGGCCATCTTTATTGGCTACTTGGACTGCCCACACCAGACCAACATCACCATATACAGAACACTAGGACCCAGATTTATAGATGTGGACCACCCCAGGGATGTGCTATGCTGCCTGAATTCATACTCTCTAAAAGAAGAAATACTGCAACAAACTTGTTCCAAAGGGCCACTGGACTTTGATCATGCTCAGATCCACTTTCTACCGGATGTGTCCAGAAAGACCCTACAAAGCTGTTGGTCCCTGTAACTGTTACTGGATGAGCAATGCAGATCAGGTCTGTCATATAAGTGGGGCTATCCTTTTCACCTCATTGTACATAAAGGCAGCTACACTTTTGCCCTAAAACATTTGTTTGAACTGCCAGATCTAGTTGAGTTTGCTGAAATGGAACCACCTTAAGTCCACAGCAAACACTCAAACTGGCACACAAAACACATCTACCAGACCACATTGGGCAGGAAGGATCCAACACCGTCTGGGGAAAGCATCTACCCCACTAGGAAGCAAGCCTAGACTGCTCCCTGTCCTGCATTGGTATTGAGGTTCTGCCGTATGTTCTGGCAGTTGCTTCCTTACTCTTCATTATGTAATCTTGAATGTGTGATAACTAAGTAGTCATATCTGTCTTTTTAACCAGGGATGTGAAACACTTATATCAAAGGTCTTAGAACCCCTTTTACTCTTAATATCCATAGGTCTTACCCTTCTGCAGTTGACCTTAAAATTCATTTTAACTGTGATATTTGACAAAAAGCCTATAGAGAGGCGTGGGTCTGCAGCTCAGCCCACCTTAGTTTTTTGCTGTGTAATGCTTTTTAATCTCTGTTACACTTAGACTAGAATTTATATGCTCTGTTTCCCATGCAGTTGGACCGCACACTTGGCCCAATTTATGTTCCTATTAAGGTAATAACGATATTTCATGGGATCAACTATGGTGCAGGCTGTGGACTGACCTCCTCCCTCAGTTTGTGTTATGGATGTTGGTATTGCACATGTGCCTACTCAGAATACCATTAGTCATGTATGCACATAGAATGACTCCTGTTAAGTTATATGCAAGATGCTCATACAGACAGCTCCTCTGCTCTGAAAGCAAAGAAACAAAAAAGGGCGCACCGACCTAGCGCATTATCCTCAATAGAAGGCTTTATTAAAGTAACATTAAAAAATGGCTACTCACAGACGTAGATAAAGTAAGTCATATCAAGCTCAATTGCTCAAACGTCTGGGTGTAGTCCATACAAACGTTCATAACTGATGAGATGACGGCTGACGCGCCCGAGGCACGTCTGGGTGTAGTCCATACAAACGTTCATAACTGATGAGATGACGGCTGACGCGCCCGAGGCCCGGGCGCGTCAGCCGTCATCTCATCAGTTATGAACGATTGTATGGACTACACCCAGACGTTTGAGCAATTGAGCTTGATATGACTTACTTTATCTACGTCTGTGAGTAGCCATTTTTTAATGTTACTTTAATAAAGCCTTCTATTGAGGATAATGCGCTAGGTCGGTGCGCCCTTTTTTGTTTCTTTGCTTTCAGTACCAGTGGACTACCCCAGTCCGATATGGGCAGCAAGACCTAAGCCATCTGAGAAGCCAGTTGTGAGTCCCGTGAGGAAGTGTGGTCGAGGGGTTTGGATACCAAGCGCAGGAGGAGGGTGGTCACACCTTATTGTTTTTTGGAGCTCCTCTGCTCTTCATGACCATTAGCAAACTCTTAGGGACAGAGAGGAGTGGGGGTTATTTTCTGGCTGATATATGAAGTTATGTTAAGTGTTATAATATTTCTGTATTGTACCTATGCGGTTTCTGATTTAGGCATTTGATACACCCGAAAAGCAGCTTCTCACATCCTACAACCTGCTATGACCCCCAGATTTGGGGCTGCACTCTTAAGGATCTCTTATGGACCCCCCTGATTGTTCTCTGTTTCTGGGACTGACTATAATTGTTCAATAGTCTAACTAAACATTTTTGACTAGCTAAGCAGTTTGGTGGTGGCCTGGGTTGGCCCTGAGACGAACGTGCGGCCTCCCTCCTGGTTACTCTTGAACACTGTACAAATTGCGGATACTGAGTTTTAGCCTTTACAATGGCTTACCTAAAGATATGGAAGATCTAATCCACTTAATCCCCTATAAAGGGATCTCATAGACTCTGAGAGGCAGGGGGCACTATTACTGTGTCTGCTGCCCACCTAGCACATGTGTTGATGAAGTGATTTGCCCTTTAGAGCTTCCTTTAGGCTCCTTTATAATGATTACTCCTCGTTGGATATCACCCTGTTGTCGAATGATGCGACTGCATTTTGACAGAATACCCCTGCTGTTTGTATTGTTTTTTTGTTTTGTTTTTTAAATAGTTTTGATTGCCTCACCTTAAGTTGTTCCATTTGGCCCAAGACCTCAGGTCCTTTTGTTCCTTATGCTGAACCCCACTAGGTAGCTCTATATACCATGACTCTTGGGATAATTTTGTGGAAAGTCAAAGCCTTTAACATGCCTAAAAGCCTGACAACGTGTCTGCATGATCTGTATACACAGAAAACCCATATTGCTTTTTTCCAGGAGATACATTTCTTGGCAGACAGTATACAGAAATTACAGAATAAGCGTTTCCCTACGGTGTATCTCTGTCCTCTAAATCCAAGGGAGCGAGGATTTTACTTTCTAATACACTACCATGGCAATTTGCAGCTTCTGATTCTAATACAGAATGCAGATTCTTGCTTTTGAAAGGTCGTACAATTTAGCAAACTCGGGCAAATGTATATTTCTCAAATTCTGACCATATTTTTTCTTTTTTTTGACTCCCTCTTGACTAGACTGGAAGGTTTTGCAGAAGAGACATTAGCATTGAGTGGTGCTTTCAATTTCATTCTAGACCCATCAAAAGACGTGTCATGTGGTCACTCTCAACTATCAGGTGCACCTAGAAACAGACTTCAGAAAACCCTATATGCGCATCTATCTATATAAATATGGCGAAGCTTCCATCCACGAGACAGAGATTACTTATTCTATTCAACTGTACAAGGTTCATATACCAGGATTGATTGTTTCCTATTAAGACACACCTCTTTGCTCAAAGTATCTGACGCAGGAATAGGTAACATTGCTATATCAGATCACACCCCATGCAAAAGTATTGGGATCCCTGCCTTTACATGCACATGAACTTTAGTGGCATCCCAGTCTTAGTCTGTAGGGTTCAATATTGAGTTTGTCCACCCTTTGCAGTTAAACAGCTTCAACTCTTCTGGTAAGGCTGTCTGCAAGGTTTAGGAATGTGTCTATGAAAATGTTTGACCATTCTTCCAGAAGCATGTTTGTGAGGTCAGGCACTGATGTGGAAGAGAAGGCCTGGCTGGCAGTCTGCGCTATAATTCATCCCAAAGATGTTCTATCGGATTGAGGTGCAGATCAGTGAATTTTTTTCCACCCCAAACTCGCTCATCCCTTATTTCAGGCCAAGCCCAGTGTCTTACATAGTTACATAGTTATATACAATGAAAGTGAAGAATATGTATCTACCCAAAGTCTCCTACCGACATATAATCACTCACCCTGCGCTCTACACAAAATACATGGATAAGCAACTTGGTATGTATAACTGACACAAAGTCTAAGCAGCTGTTATAAGTAAATAGAATGCAAAATGGGTGTTTAAAGGATCATTGACATAGGACGTAAATAAACCAAAACACTAACAGCGCTAAAAAAAGGGAACATAAATGCACGCGCACAAGTCCATGAAATCACTCTAATAAAGGTCCAAATGGAGACTTCTGTATCTCTCTGAGTTTGTTATTCAAGGAAAAAGGTGTGAGGGACCTGGAATGAAAGCACCACACTTCCACCACTGCCAAGTGCTCCCCCCCCTTGTAATGGGAACTCACCAGATAACCGGTGAAAGTAAGCCCTTCACAATATCCACCTATCTCAGGATATACGTCTCCAGAACCGGACCACTTAGCCTTCTCCTCCAAATGGTACTCCGTTCACCCAAGCATAGAAAAATGAACAGAGTAGGGGCAAACAATAGTGTAATTCCGCATAGAAAATTTTATTAGAAAACATACATTGAGCCCCTCTCCCCTTAAGATGTCTACTCACAGGAAGCCAAATTTAGTGAAGGCATATAGTACGCTCGATGACCACCAATTCCAAAACGACCCCTTACAGTGCTGAGGAAGATGTCCGGCGTATGGATAAGATGTTAAGGCGACCGCGCACACATGCTCTGACGCGTTTCGTCGTTAAGACTTTATCAAAGAGCAACCTCTTTGATAAAGTCTTAACAATGAAACGCGTCAGAGCGTGTGTGCGCGGTCGCCTTAACATCTTATCCATGTCAGTTATACATACCAAGTTGCGTGTGTGCGTGGTCGCCTTAACATCTTATCCATACGCCGGACATCAGAACTCAGAGAGATACAGAAGTCTCCATTTGGACCTTAATTAGAGTGATTTCATGGACTTGTGCGCGTGCATTTATGTTCCCTTTTTTTAGCGCTGTTAGTGTTTTGGTTTATTTACATCCTATGTCAATGATCCTTTAAACACCCATTTTGCATAGTTACATAGTTAGTGAGGTTGAAAAAAAGACACCAGTCCATCCAGTTCAACCTATGATGTGTGTGTGTGTTCTCATGTTGGTGTGCGTGTCTTCTTATGTTGGTTCTCATTCAGGAGTTACTGGCAACAGTTATTATTTGTTTCCCCGAAAAAGTTTTATAAAACTAACTCAGGAGATACTGGCAAAGCAATTATTTGTTTCCCCCAAAAAGTTTTATAAAACTATGAGGATCTGCACCAAACATTATGGGTCACAACTTTTGATTGCTCCAGTATCCCTTACTATGTTGTTAAAATGTGCAGTATTTCTTAAAGTAGAACTATAGGCAAAACTTTTTTTTAAATTTTGGATAGAGTAGGGAAAGTTATAAACCCTGTCAGATTTTTTTTTTCGCCATCTGCCCCCCATTGCGGAGATTTCCCTTCCCTTACTGTCCCATAGCATAACGGGAAGTAAGAGGAAATCCATGCAAATTAGGGGAATTCCTTGGGGACCCCCAGGTCACCAGAACTAATGTCCCGATTGGAAGGTTTCCCCTCTATTGCTTTTCTGGGGACAACCCAAAATGTGGCGTTTTCTTTTAATTTCACTTTAATTGATAATTGTAAACAGGACAAATAGAGAGAGTTAATCTCCCTAACAGGGGCACAGACAACAATAGAAACTGACAGGTGTTCTAATCCCTCTCCACTCTATCCAAAACTACAAAAAAAGTTTTGCCTTTAGTTCTACTTTGTCTGTATTATCAGAACATTGACTTTGTATCTTATGTGCCAATGTATGAAACCATGGTACTCTGACCCATGTCAACATTCCATCTAACTGATGTTTGTGATCTTTTTTGAGATGGTGTTATTCTTTTTTAATTAAATATAAAATGTTAAAAAAATAAATAAATAAGTGTGTAGCTATTTGGCTGAAATTCAGCTAAAACATGTGGATTTGAACTCCACCACCAAGAAAAAAATGTTGCCTGATATTACTGTTATGTGATAGAGCACCCCTGGGATAGTTTATTCTCAGTGGAATAAAGAAAAACAGACAACTTGCCCATAGCGAGCATATACATGCCTTCTTTCATTTGCTTCTTTCTTTAAAAATCTACTTATATGGCAGAAAGGAACAAGCATGTTCAGTTGCACTTAAATTAACTTGCCAACAACTATGTACACCTTTATATTTAATGCCAGTTTGGATCACTTCGTGCAGAAGCAGAGGATGAAAGGTTCATCGTTCATCAACCACCAATGTAGAGTTTTTGTAACACGGACCAGTGTTATCCAATAACCCTTAGAAACATTTAAAATGCGACAAATGTAATTCTTAGAGTCGGCAGTATTCATCTACTATCCCAAGTATTATCGTGTTTCTCATACAGATGGAAACTGGGACCTTTAGGAAATAACCCAGTGAAACTGGTTACATATTAAAGGATAACTGTATTTTCACATAATATCCATTTATTCTTCCTACATAGCTCTCCCCTGAAGTTAATACAAGCCAAAAAACACTTGATATTTTGGAGCTTAATAGATTTTAAATGTGCTGGCTGCATTCGTTTTCTTTAATTAGTTTTCATTCTTTCTTTTTTCTGGGGTGACAACACTCGTTCACTGTACTGTATCTCTGTAGAAGTAGAAGTGTCGTCATCCTGGGACAGTACTACCCAACACCTCCCCCTCTTCTCTTCTAGATAAAATGGTGGTTGGAGCAGGTTGTTGTTCTATACTACTAAGTAAACTGGGAACATTTCTAATTCATAACAGCAGATTAAATAGAAAGTTAACCCTGCATTAAATTTCTGGCAGAATCAGGAATTTTTTAGCAAAATATCCAACATATACGTAGCACTACTCCCTTGGGAGCTGCTGGTCACAGATTCTCCTGGGTTACCCTTAGCAACAACTTGACAATAAAGCATGTTCAAAGTACTTGGCTCAGTCAGAAAACAGTCTAAGGGGTTTTTTTTGTTTTTTTTTGTAGTTTATTTGAGAACTTGGATAGGAGAAGGGATGAGTGGGATACTCCATCTTGAATAACTATGCACAATTTGCTGGGATTGCTGAATAGCTGAATGCGGCAAGGCCGCTGCTTCACCTTGACTATTCAGTGAAGAAGTATTTAGTTAAGCTAGACTGTACTGTAGAACACTCTTCAGGGCCCTTCTTGGTACCCCCTTTGCCCCTATTCTTCAGGATTCTCTACACGGCACCCCATTTACTGTAACTCTCTGTGTGAGCTGGCCCCTTGATCCCCTGACTTCGTTGGAGTGGTCCCCCTTCCTGGGCAGACCCTTTGGCAAGTCCCTTAGTACTCACGGACACTGTTTTTCCAGAGAGACTCTGCCAGGAGCTCCACCGTCAGCTACACTGGATCCTCTGCAACACAGCTCCACACCTGGTTCACTAGGCCGACTGCCTAAGACCACTTTCCTCATGCACAACAAGAGGAGAGACAGCCGTCTGCCTTCTCCTGGGACTCTTCTTCCCACCAAAGACACCCTGTCACATGTCCCCCAGGCTTTAATGAGCAATCCCAGGTGCATTGCAAGAATGCCCTCCCACTGGGACTCCCACAAAAGCCAATGTGTCACTGGCTAGGTTTCCTCCGCTGTCCAACAAGCTCCCTCATTGGATACAGTGGGGACACTCCCTCAGATCCCGTGAATCACACCTGGAAATATGTGACAGGCAACTTAATAGATCAGGCTTCGTTGATGAACAGAATGAGTAATAGATGCTTTTGCCTAGCACCTACCTAGGAGGGTGCTACATATATAACAAAACACTTCAAATGTATATTTATCTGACCGAAAGGGTAAGGTTTGCATTTACTTTAACAAAATTAAATAAACGCTCCCACTCCCCAGATGCATAATTATTTAGATACCACATCTATGTCCTGCTGTAACCATTCAGCTGGCCACTCCTGTGCAGTCAATCTCCATAGATTTCTATGGGCACATCCCAATACAGGAGATGCTCAAATGGAAGTCTATGGGGATTCACTGCATCGGCAGGGAGAGCAGAAAGAATATTTTGACAAAGAAATGTAAGGGTAATAGCAGGCTATGGGATTTAGGTGGGTATGCATTTGGGGCCGGGGAGGGTGAGTTACTATTGTAAAGGGAGCCCAGACAGAAAGTATTACTGTATTTTATATGAATGTACATTTATCCTTTAAATCCTGAATTCCCCTCCCCTAATATGTACAAAACAGCCCTTTCACTATGAATTGTCAATTAAAGTTTTTTTTTTTTATAGTAAGTCTGCATTACAAAAAAAATTAAATGTATGTTTGTTTCTTTCTTTCTATAGGCTACAGACAATGATGTTGGAACATTTGGAAAAGTAAATTATTACTTCAGCGATGATCCTGACAGGTAAGAACATCACATGCTTAAAGAATTAAACAATAAAAGCAGACTACACAAACCCGACGCAGCTTCCTACACACTAATCTGTATTTAATTCAGTCTTAAGCTTGTCTTAAACAGCTTTATAAAAGCAAGTGATACTCCAGATTTCTAGTGTCACTTATCGGCCATTTCAGAACTCCCAGAGCTATAACAAGTGTTTGGGCAGTTGGAAATGCTAGCGTAGTTATTGCATAGGTAGATTGTGCTTGTACACTGCCTTGCTTTGACATTAGGTAAGCATTGCTGTTTATACCGCGTGGGAAGAGCCAGGTATTTCCCTGTCCTTCATTTTGAGCAAGATATCTTACTGCCTGTGTCCAGTCTTACATTTTTATGGATATGTTTGTCACCTGAGCTTAACTTTATTATCATGAAGGGGCAGTGACCGCCAACATATGATCACCATATATATAGGGCAAATGTAGTCACTGTTTATCCATATCAACCATAGTTACAGTATACTACCTGAATTTATGTTTTTCATCCCTTTTCAGCTGCTCCTGCCCCTTCCATGAAGTCTGATCATAATCAAGTTAGACATAAACCAACCTTCTATCTTTTAAGCATCCTGTGTAAAGAAAATTTATTTCAGATCTGTAAAGTTCATGGCTTCCTAATTATTATTAACCAACAAAGGTCTTTAAATCACATATCCACATTAATTCATAATCTAGATACAAGGTAGCACTTTGTAACTTAAATCATAAATATATGAAACAAAAAGTGCCTATATTACTTATTAAATCTTTATCACAACATATCCCTTAAAGTGTCCATGTGATATAAAAAGCCATATTGGAGCACTCAATAGTCCATGCCACTAATATCATATAACTAACACAATATCATATAGTCCGTTCCTGTGATGTGAGCACAAGCAGTCTTCTTCAAACACGCTGAAGTAAAGTGTGTGAATCGGACCCAGAAGGGAGGGCTGGAACGCACGTAGACCACAGCAGGGAACGTGATGATGTCACTGGATGTTATCACGACTCATTTCTCAAGCTTGAGAAACTCAAACGTGTTGCGATAACATCCGGAGATGTCATCGCGCTCCCCGCTGATGTCCACGTGCGTTCCAACCCCCCCTCCTGGTTCCGATTCACACACTGAGCTGGCGTTTGGTCCCAGTCAAGTAGTGGTACGACACAGCCAGCGTCAATGCAGACCCTCCAAGGAAGGATTATTTCATGTGCCTGTTTTTATCCTACTCAATGTGAGTTGTTCTTACATTATTTCCCAAATAAATGTTATACAGTCTACTCTTAGAGGCGCCTCTGTGTTTCTGCTCTCTTCACATGTCCTTGAAGTTTGCTTCTACTCCCCTGAAGAGGCCTGCCCTAAGCTGTGGACATTTTGAAAATCTTTAAAGGACCTGATTTGTGGATGGACTATTTACATGTGGTTTATATGTCACCATGTTATGATTACAACCTCTGCACAGGACTAATTGTAGATTGGTGGAATCAGGTAGAGTGCGCCATATCATATCCTTGTACTAAAATGTAGCCTCCAACAGATCTCTGTTTCTTCATCCACTCTCCCCCTAGTAGCTTGTCACAAAACCCCAGGAAAAAGGAAAAAGAAAGCCAATAGTGTAGTTCTATAAAAATCACCTTTTTTTTTTTTAATTTCAAAAAATGGCATTTACAAAAATATTACATCAGAAAGCCCACCGCATCTCCTAAGGACATGTGTGAGAAACCACTAGTATTCTGCTTAGAGGACATCTCACCTTATCCTCCGGCTCACTGACAGGAGAACCTCACTTCTGGCCAGCGTCTGCTGTCACTTCCGTTTGCCGTGCAGTCTGACCCTGACTAGTTTCGTCTCCTGACTTTTTTGTAATATTTTTGTGAGTGGCATTTTATGGGACTTTAATAAAAAGCTGGTTTTATAGAATTATACTATTGGCTTTCCTTTTCCTTCTTCTGAGGGTTTTGTGGCAAGCTCGCTATGGGGAGAGTGAATGAAGATACAAAACAGATGAAACAGAGATGTGTTGAGAGGCTGAATTTTAGTAACAAGGGCGCTATTGCCTTTTTTTTTTTTCACATAAGCAACTTGAGTCGGTAAGTGCAAGGGAGAGAGGGGAGTGTGTCACCTACCTCAGGGTATTTGAAGTGAATATCATGTGTTCACATCACAGGATCAGACTATTTGATATTGTGTTAGCTATATGACATTGGTGGAAATGACTATTGAACACTCCTATATCATTTTTATATCACATAGACACTTTAAGGGATATGTTGTGAGTTTTATAAGTAATAGCGATAGTGATTTTATGTTAATGAGTAATAGTAATATAGGCACTTTCTGTTTCATGTTGAACACTGAGTTTATGTTTATGACTTAAGTTACACAGAGCTACCTTGTATCTAGATTATGCATTGACGTGGATATGTATGTGATTTATATATTTTATGATTTAAGGTGGCAGCAGTGATTTGTTGCTTGAATCATTACTAAGGGTTTTTTTTTTTTTTACATGTTTTATTTTTTATTTTATTCACTTGGGTGGTTTGCTTGTTTGTCATTTTTGATAAACAATGATCTATGTCCTTATTTACTGTGCATAGCCTCACCAGGTGTTGATTTGTTTGGCCTATTTTTAACTGCCTAAAGTACATTTGTAGCTCCTTGTATCTCCACATGCACACACCTATACTTGAGTGGGTATGTGCCAGCATAAAGGTGGTTAGATGTGGGCAAGTTCCTATGCAGTGTACCTTTGCTTGAGTTTAGTCATGGTCACAGCAAAGCGGTGGGTGGAAAACACACCAACTCCCAGATAGTTGCTGTTGATAGCAATCACCAAGTTAAAGTATAAGTCTAACCACTTCAGCTCTGGAAAGTTTTACCCCCTTAATTACCAGGCCATTTTTTGCGATTTAGCACTGCGTTACTTTAATGACAAATTGCGCGGTTGTGCGGCGCTGTACCCAAATACAATTGATTTCTTTTTTCCCCCACAAATAGAGATTTCTTTTGGTGGTATTTGATCACCTCTGCAGTTTTTCGATTTTGCGCTAAAAACAAAAAAAGAGCGACAATTTTGAAAAAAAAATGCCATATTTTTTACTTTCTGCTATAAAACATTCCCAATAAAAATTTTTTAAAATTCTAATCTTTTTATCAGTTTAGGCCAATTTCTATACTGCTAAATATTTTTGGTAAAAAAAAAGTACCAAAAAGCATATTTTAATTGGTTTGCGCAAAAGTTTTAGCGTTTACAAACTACGGGATAGATTTTTAGAATTTAAATTTTTTTTGTTTTATTAGTAATGCCGGCGATCAGCATTTTTTAGCGGAACTGCCACATTGCGGCGGACAGATCGGGCTCCTAGCTGACATTTTTGACACTTTTTGGGGAACAGTGACATTATTACAGTAATCAGTGCTAAATAATATGCACTGTTACTGTATAAATGACACTGGAAGGGAAGGGGTTAACACTGTGGGTGATCAGAGGGGTTAATGTGTGCCTAAATGTGCTTACTAACTGTAAGGGGGAATGGTACTGTGACAGGCACAGAGAAATCAAAGTTTCAGCTTAGCTGAAACCTCTGATTTCTCCCTGCCTGTCTGACAGTAGACTCACCTGCTTTGTTTACATAAGAAGGCTGGTCTTCTGTCAATTTATCTGACGATCGTGGGAAGTTGGCGGCAATCGCTGCTACTCCTCTAGCGGCCCGCCTCTCACTGTGTCTAAACACAGCAGGAGCGCGGCTCTGGCAGCATGCGTCCACTGCCGAGACCCCGTGCACATAATCACGTAGCACTACGTGATTTTGCGCAGCCGAGCCACCCTGCCGCAGTAATACTACGGTGGGCGGTCGGCAAGAGGTTAAGTGAGGTATTGGGTTGAGGCGCTGCCCTTTAGTTTAACCTTTGATGTTATTGTGCAAATTCTTTAAAGTGCACTGAATGTTGCAATATATCTGAAAAATAAATTGATAACTATTTAAATGCTGTACTGTGCTAGAAGTGTCATATAAAAATCATATAAAAGTCACCATTTTGATCATTACAGAATCAAATAATAATGTGCAAAATATCACAGTCCGTGCAAATATCGCAGGAAGCAAAAAACAAAACACAAAAACAGAAGCCAAGTGCAAAAATCGCAAAAAAGTGCATTTGCAAAGTATCCAAAATGCATTATTTCTTCATCCAAATTATTTAAGTGTCCATTAAATCAAATGTGTAATTTTCTTGAAAAATGTTGCTGGGCTTGCTGGTCCTTATATTGGCATATGTGGAGTGACAATAGTGTGTGCCAACACAATGCAGTTACTGTCTCAGCCTCGGTGTCTCCACTCGTTCCACTCCACTGTTCAAGAAAATTACACATTTGATTATAGAGTTTTTTATGGACACTTAAAAATTTGGATGAATAATTAATACATTTTGGACACTTTGCACGTGCACTTTTTTGCAATTTTTGCACTTGGCTTCTTTTTTTGTGTTTTTGCGATATTTGCACGGGACTGTGATATTTTGCACATTAGTATATGAATTTGTAAGGATCACAAAGGTGACTTTTATATGATTTTTATATGACACTTCTAGCACTTTACACCATTTAAATAGTTATGAATTAATTTTTTAGATATATTGCAACATATATATGCAACATTCAGTGCACTTTATGGTATCTGCATTTGCACAATAACATCAAAGGTTAATGTATAGGGCAGCGCCTCAATCCAATACCTCACTTAAACGTATACATAGATCCTACTCCTGAAGTGGGAGAATTGGGGGCAGCAGCTCGCAATATTTATATGCATATATTAGTCTCAAACATCCCACGTATGATATATCATTCACATACAGTATAGCATTTGGCCCATAGCATGGATTATATTTTATCATTCACATACAGTATAGCATTTGGCCCATAGCACAGATTATATTTTTTCCCTTTTACCAAGTAAAAGTAGTTTTCAATTATTCTTTTTCATTCAGCCTGAAAAAAAGAACTAACGGATTCCTCCATATACAGAAATGAGATGAATTGATGAATTCCCCCTCCCCTCAACCGAGACATTGTATTCTGACAACGAGACCCACCACTGTCAGAATACACTGATCAGGTGATCGACAAACATTTTTCAGCCTGTCCCTTTAATAGATGTCGATCAAACAATCGACTTCTGGTAAGAAGGAGCCACAACACATTGAAATTCAGGCGGTCCTTGGACACTGCTTGAAATTTGACAGGTTTCTGCTGAGCTGCCTGAAATTTCGATCAATGTATGGCCAGCTGAAAACACTATTATAAAATTATTTTTGACCTCTTACGTCCAAAGGACAGAGAGAGACAGACAGCCACACTGTACTTACAGTGCCTTGAAAAAGTATTCGTATCTCTTGGAATTTTTCCACATTTTGTCATGTTACAACCAAAAACGTAAATGTATTTTATTGGGATTTTATGTGATAGACCAACACAAAGTGGCACATAATTGTAAGGTGGTGGGAAAATGATAAATGGTTTTCAAATTTGATTTGTATTTAGCCCCCCGAGTCAATATTTTGTAGAACCACCCTGCAATTACAGCTGCAAGTCTTTTTGGATATATCTCTACCAGCTTTGCACATCTAGAGAGTGAAATTTTTGCCCAATTCTTATTTGCAAAATAGCTCAAACTCTGTCAGATTGGATGGAGACCGTCTGTGAACAGCAATTTTCAAGTCTTGCCACAGATTCTCAATTGGATTTAGGTCTGGACTTTGAATGGGCCATTCTAACACATGAATATGCTTTTATCTAAACCATTCCATTGTAGCTTTGGCTGTATGTTTAGGGTTGTTGTCCGTCTGGAAGGTGAACCTCCGCCCCACTCTCAAGTCTTTTGCAGACTCCAACAGATTTTCTTTTAAGATTGCCTTGTATTTTGCTCCATCCATCTTCCCTTTAACTCTGACCAGCTTCCCTGTCCCTGCTGAAGAAAAAGCATCCCCACAACATGATGCTGCCACCACCATGTTTCATGGTGGGGATTGTGTGTTTAGGGTGATGTTCGTTGTTCGTTTTCCGCCACATATAGCATTTTTCTTTTAGGCCAAAAAGTTAAATTTTGGTCTCATCTGACCAGAGCACCTCCTTCCACCTGTTTGCTGTGTCCCCAACATGGCTTTTCACAAACTGCAAATGGGACTTCTTATGGCTTTCTTTCAACAATGGCTTTCTTCTTGCCACTCTTCCATAAAGGGCAGATTTGTGGGGCGCACGACTTATAGTTGTCCTGTGGACAGATTCTCCCACTTGTAGTGTAGATCTCTGCAGCTCGACACAGTTACCATGGGCCTTTTGGCTGCTTCTCATGATCTCCTTGCCCGGCCTGTCAGTTTAGGTGGACGGCCATGTCTTGGTAGGTTTTCAGTTGAAAATACTCTGTGAGATTATCAAAGTTTGGGATATGTTTTTATAACCTAACCCTGCTTTAAACTTTTCCACAACTTTATCCCTGACCTGACTGGTGTGTTCCTTGGCATTTTTGATGCAGTTTGTTCACTAAGGTTCTCTAACAAACCTCTGAGGGCTTCACAGAACAGCTGTATTTAAACTGAGATTGAATTAAACACAAGTGAACTCTATTTACTAATTAGGTGACTTCTGAAGGCAATTGGTTCCACTAGATTTTAGGGTTTACTAGGGTATCAGAGTAAAGGGGGCTGAATACAAATGCACGCCCAACTTTTCAGATATTTATTTTTAAAAAAAAATTTAAAACCATTTATCATTTTCCTTCTATTTTGTGTTTTTTACGTTTTTATTTGTAACATGACAAAATGTGGAAACGTTCAAGGGGTATGAAAACTTTTTTTAGGCACTGTATGTTTTTTGCAGACATCTGAGAAGTTGGCTGCCTTCACATCACTAACACTTTTGTGTTAGAAAAGCAGAAGAAAAACGCATGACCATTGAACTCTTCACACTGGTCAGTTGCAGGACCGTTGGATTTTTCAAAGTCGCGCAAGCTGCATTTTTGGTGCATGTCTGATGCGGTTAAAAAAAAAAAACGCAACAAAATGCACCTTCCTATTAAAATGAATGGAATATGCATCAAAACATGACCTAAATACATCTGTGGTTGCACATGTCCTTTTCTCACAGGTGCAAAACTTGCCGGAAATGCCTCAAAGTAGTAGTAGCATATGCGTTTTTACTGTGTTTTTACAATGGAGCAGTGTGAAAAAAAGTCTTACTGAAAAAAAAAGCCTTCTGACTGGAATCACTCTGATCAGGATATAAAAAAAGAACCCTGGTCATAAAGATGATAAATTACAACATGTAGCAGGTTTTTCTGACAGCATGCATAAAGCCTTCAAAGCATAACTTATAAAATAAGGAAATAAATGTGTTTGTTATAAAAAAGGGATACTTATCAGCGTGTATCACACAGAAGGAGGCTTCAGTCTACCTGTAGTACCGCTTGAAACTGTAGACTTCTGCATCACGGACTGAAGTGCTATCTTCCAGCAAGTGTCATTGTTGTCCTTGTCTGCAGCAAACATCAGATTATATTTATCCTGCTCCTCCTGCACACTAAAAATCACCTTTTCAGCATCTAGCAGATATTGAGAATGAAGATTGTACTGTATAAAGTTTATAGGCCCCCCAGGTGGAAATTAGGCTGCAGCTGCATTTTTCATTTGAATTTGACACATTGGTTAACCACTTAAGCCCCGGAGGATTTGGCTGCTAAACGACCAGGGGGTATTTTGTGATTCGGCACTGCGTGACTTTAACGGACAATTGCGCGGTCGTGCAACGCTGTACCTAAACAAATTTGACGTCCTTTTTTTTCCAAACTGAGCTTTCTTTTGGTGGTATTTGATCACCTGTGCGCTTTTTACTTTTTGCGCTATAAACAAAAAAAGAGCGTAAATTTTGCAAAAATAACAATATTTTTTACATTTTTTATATGAAATTCCCCAAAAAAAATGTAAAAATCAAAATTTTTTAACATTTTCGGCCAATTTGTTTTATGCTACATATGTTTGGTAAAAAAAATCGCAAAAAGCGTATTTTTATTGGTTTGCGCAAAAGTTATCGCGTTTACTAACAAAGGGAAAGATTTTTGTCATTTTTGTTGTTTTTTTTTTAACGCGTAATGGCGGCGATCTGCGATTTTTTTTTGCGGTACTGTGACATTGGGGCGGACAGATCGGACCCTTGACTGACATTTTTGACACTTTTGGGGTTACCAGTGACATTTCTACAGTAATCAGTGCTATAAATATGCACTGTTACTGTAAAAATACACTGGTAGCGAAGGGGTTAACTTTAATTGAGAGGGAGGGGCTGTGTGTGTCCCTAGGGGCGTGATTCTTACTGTGATTGGCTGTGACTTGAGGTGTAAGGACACTGATCAACGGTTCTACATAGTAGAACCGTGTGATCAGTGTTTTTACACCGAGGAGAACGACAGGTGGCTTGTTTACACAAGCCGCCTGACTTTCTCCCTCTCCCCCGACGATCGCCGAGTGACCGGCGGTCACACGCGCGGGGGGGTCCGTGACCGCGCGGGAGCGGGAGCGCGCCTCCGGCGGCACGCGCTCGCTCCCCAGACCCTCCCAGGCTAGTGACGTTAATTAACGTCACTTTGCCTGTGAGGGGCTGACTGCCGCAGTAAATATACTGTGAGCAGTCGGCAAGTGGTTAAAGTGGTTGTAAAGCCTAAATATTTTAATAAATTCATTGAGGTAACAAAATTTTGTGTAGCAGTATGCCCCCCCCCCTTATTCTTGCCTCACTTGATCAAGCACTGTGTCCATCTGTAGTGGCCCTTCCCACGCTCACAGGTTTTGCCAAGGCAGCGGGAGTCATTGGCTGTCAATCAAATCCTGTGAAAAGGGAGCAGGGGTGGGACTGAGAATCAGTTTTTATCTCTGGCGGCTTGCTATGGGGGCACACCAAGAAGAGGAGGAGCTAGGAACACCACCGTGGGACCTCAGAAGAGGAGGAATACCTTGGCACAGAACATGTAAGTGTTAGGGTCCTTTCACATGAACGATCCGTTCAGATCCGCCTGTCAGTTTTTTAGGCGGATCTGATCGGATCCTCCATGCATCCCTATGGAGCAGCGGATGTCAGCAGAGATATGTACGCTGACACCCGCTGCCATCCGCATCCGATCCTGTCAGTGAAATACGGATAGATGGAAACCCTATTTTCCATCTGTCCAGGGGATCGGATCGGATGGGATCGGATGAGAGCGGACAGGCGGTCCGCTCTCACCCGATTCCCCCATAGAGAGCAGTGGGGCTCTGACACCTCCCTCTCTCCGCACACAATGCAGAGAAGGAGCTGTCATCCGCCTGCTCAGCGGAGATCGGCAGATCGATCCCCGCTGAGCAGAGAACAGAGCTCATCAGAAGGCGGATCATGTGAAAGGACCCTAAAACTGTTTGATATTTTATTAAAAATGTGTTTACAGTCACTTTAACTATTGGGAATTATTAGAATTTGCCATATTTCCAAAAAAATTCAGCTTGGAGTATAGGTATTTAAAATAGATCTATGGTCTCCCATTAAAAATATGTTCCGCGACACTTTGATGTAACTATGTCTACACTTGCAGTTTTATTTTAGTTCCCCTGCAAAGTCCCACATATAGCAGATGGTAAGAGACACCAAGATTAGGGTTGAGCGGACACCTAGATGTCCGTGTTCGACGGGTTCGGCCGAACTTTAAAAAAAAGTCCGGGTCCGTGTCCCGGACTTTTACCGAACTTTTCCCGGACACCGAACCCCATTGAAGTCAATGGGGACCCGAACTTTAAGGCACTAAAATGGCTCTAAAACACCAAAGGAAAGGGCTAGAGTGCTGCAAATGGCAGCAAAACGTAATTAAGAGCATGGCAAGTGCTCTGCAAACAAATGTGGATAGGGAAATAACTTAAAACAACAAAAAAAAACAGAAAAATAAAACAATGTTCTTCTTCATCTCTGAAGGACGAGGCCCATATGGAGTAGGAGGGAGGTTGAGGTGGTGGTGGATGTGGCGGTGACATAGGCGTGCGCACAGGGTGTGCTGGGTGTGCCTGGGCACACCCTAATCACCTAGGGCACATAGCATTGCCAGTGAGGAGATGGGAAAGATCTCCCTGGGACCTGCTCTGCTCTATTTCTCCTTGCCTACAGGTACATGGCCCCGATACATTACTCTCCCTGCTGGCAAACACATGCATGTGTATTTCAACTTTGGGGTGCACACCTTAATGCAATAGGCTGCGCACACCTATGGGCGGTGTAGGTGGAAGCGGCGGTGGAGGAGGACCAGGGCCGGATTAACAGCATCATGGGCTTGGTGCTGAGGATTTTGAAGGGCCTTAGGGCCGTGCCTTGCCATGCACCCAGAGGAGGAAGGGTGCAGCCATGCATGCCTAATTCAACATGGGATGCTGTCTCTGAAGCCCATAAACACATCCATGCATCGCCAACTGTCCCTCCTTGTCCGGCCTTCACGCTGTGTGGGGAGGTTCTGAGGGTGCTGCCTGGGGAAGCGAGCATAGAAGCCAGACTTCTGTGTTTACAAGTGACAGAAGAGCGGTAACAGTGAATATGGCCAACCCGGGGCCTATATAAAAGGTAGGGGCCTGGAGCTGCAGCTCCAATAGACCCTACATTAATCTGGCCCTGAGGAGGAGGACGAGGTAGCCAACACTGCTTCTTTTCACAAATTTTAAATGAGGGTACACCCCAAAAGAGTGAGAAAGAGCAAAAATGGAACAATGGGTGGGTAAGGTCGGTATCCATTGCTATTCTGCATAAGGTACGGAAAAGTCCCGTGGGATCCATGCCTGGTTCATTTTAATGAACGTGAGCTTGTCCACATTGTCTCTGGACAGGCGGCTGCGCTTGTCTGTTATAACGCCCCCAGCCGTGCTAAATACCCGTTCAGATAATACACTGGCTGCAGGGCACGCCAGCACCTCCAAGGCGTAAAGGGCAAGCTCAGGCCATGTGCCCAATTTGGAGACCCAGAAGTTGAAGGGGGCAGACCCGTCATTCACTACATGTAGGCGTGTGCACACATACTGCTCCACCATGTTGGTAAAATGCTGCCTCCTGCTAAGACGTTCCATCTGAGCTGCTGGTGCTGCTGTTTGTTGTGGCGTGCTGACAAAGCTTTTCCACATTTCGGCCATGCTAACCCTGCCTTCTGAGGTGCTGGCGGTGCCCTGGTTGCGTTGGCGACCTCCTCCTCCTCCTCCTCTGCCTTGTGCTTCCACTGTGGCCCCGCTGTCAGATGGGAATGCCAGCAGCATGGCGTCTACCAGCGTGCGCTTGTACTCGCGCATCTTGCGATCGCGCTCCAGTGAGTGAATTAAGGACGGTACGTTGTCCTTGTAACGGGGATCCAGCAGCGTGGCCACCCAGTAATCAGCACAAGTTAGAATGTGGGCAACTCGGCGGTCGTTGTGGAGACACTGCAGCATGTAATCGCTCATGTGTGCCAGGCTGCCCAGAGGCGACGAAAGGCTGTCCTCTGTGGGAGGTGTATGGTCCGTGTCCTCTGTATCCCCCCAGCCACGCACCAGTGATGGCCATGAGCTGGCCTGGGTGCCACCCTGCTGTGAACATGGTTCCATCTCCTCCTCCAGCTCCTCCTCCTCCTCATCCTCCTCATCCTCCAGAACTGTGCCCCTGCTGGACAATTGCGTCCCTGGCGTTTGCGTGTGCAGGAACCCACCCTCGGAGCCCCTTGCGAATGACTGCCCTGAAAGCCTTGGAAATGTTACCTCTTCATCCTCCTCCTCCTCCTCATCCTGTGCCACATCCTCTTCCATCATCGCCCGAATTGTTTTTTCAAGGAGGCATAGAAGTGGGATAGTTAAGCTGAGAACGGCGTCATTGCCACTGGCCATGTTGGTGGAGTACTCAAAACAGCGCAACAAGGCACACAGGTCTCGCATGGAGGCCCAGTTATTGGTGGTGAAGTGGTGCTGTTCCGCAGAGCGACTCACGCGTGCGTGCTGCAGCTGAAACTCCACTATGGCCTGCTGCTGCTCGCACAGTCTTTCCAGCATGTGCAAGGTGGAGTTCCACCTTGTGGGCACGTCACATATGAGGCGGTGAGCGGGAAGGCCGAAGTTACGCTGCAGCGCTGCCAGGCGAGCAGCAGCAGGGTGAGAACGCCGAAAGTGCGCACAAACGGCCCGCACTTTCTGCAGCAGCTCTGACATATCGGGGTAGTTTTTAAGGAACCTCTGCACCACCAAATTCAGCACATGCGCCAGGCAAGGGATGTGCGTCAAACCGGCTAGGCCCAGAGCTGCTATGAGATTTCGCCCGTTATCGCACACCACCAGGCCGGGCTTGAGGCTCGCTGGCAGCAACCACTCATTTGTCTGCTGTTCCATGCTCCTCCACAACTCCTGCGCGGTGTGTGGTTTGTCCCCCAAACAGGCAAGTTGTAAAACTGCCTGCTGTCGTTTACCCCTGGCCGTGCTGAAGTTGGTGGTGAAGGTGTTACGCTGTCCGGATGAGGAGGCGGTAGAGGATGAGGAAGCGGAGTAGGAGGAGTTAGGAACAGGAGGCAAACTGAAGCGCCCTGCAATCCTCGGTGGTGGAAGGACATGCGCCAAATTGCTATCCGCCTCAGGCCCATCCGCCACTGCATTTACCCAGTGTGCCGTTAGGGAGATATAACGCCCCTGACCGTGCTTACTGGTCCACGTATCCGTAGTTAGGTGGACCTTGGCACAGATGGCGTTGCGCAGTGCACACCTGATTTTTTCCCCCACTTGGTTGTGCAGGGAAGGGATGGCTTGCCTGGAAAAGTAGTGGCGGCTGGGCACGACGTACTGTGGGACAGCCACCGACATAAGGTTTTTAAAACTGTGCGTCTCCACCAGACGGAATGACAGCATTTCAAAGGCCAATAATTTTGAAATGCTGGCATTCAGGGCCAGGGATCGCGGGTGGGTAGGGGGGTACTTCCTCTTCCTCTCAAGTGTTTGGGAGATGGAAAGCTGAACGCTTCCACGGGACATTGTGGAGATGGTTGTTGGTGACCCAGGTGGTGGTGTTGCTGACAGATCGTCTGTTTGCGGGGTGGCAGGTGCCGGTATCACTACAGATGTGGCTGGAGCGGCCGAGACTGCAGCAGAAGAGGAAGCAGGATGAGCCAGAGACGTTTCTTGGTTTTGAAGGTGTGTACTCCACTGCAGCTCGTGCTTTGCACTTAGATGCCTGATCATGCAGGTTGTGCTCAGGTTGAGAAGGTTCATGCCTCGCTTCAAGCTCTGATTGCACAGGGTGCAAACCACTCGTGTCCTGTCATCAGCACATTTTCTAAAGAACTTCCACGCTAGAGAACTCCTTTGAGCTGACTTTGGTGCGCTCGTTCCCTTGCTGCGTTGGGCAGTAGCGGGCGTAGTGTCTAGGGCACGGCCGCTCCGCTTCTGCACCCTGCTCCCTCTTCTGCTGTGCTGGTGGCTCTGTGCGACCACCGCCTCTTCCTCCAAACTACTCAGTTCACCTGCATGACGTTCATTCCATGTGGGGTCGAGGACCTCATCGTCCTCCACATCATCTTCCACCCAGTCTTCACCCCTGCCCTCCTTGTCGGTCTCCACAATGCTGAACGCCGCAGCAGTTGGCACCTGCGTTTCGTCATCATCGGAGACGTGCTGCGATGATCCTTGCATGTACTCATCTTGAGGAATAAGTGGTTGGGCATCGCTGCACTCAATCTCTTCCACTTCTGGGGCAGGGCTAGGTGGATGGCCCTGGGAAACCCTGCTGACAGAGTCCTCAAAAAGAATAAGAGACTGCTGTATGGCTTGGGGCTCAGACTGCTGGCCTGATTTGCAAGGGGGTGAGGTGAAAGACGGTTGGACATTGGCTGCAGGTGCCAACTCTGACCTTTCTGCAGTAGACTGGGTGGGAGACAATGTGAAGGAACTGGAGGCACTGTCAGCAGCAAACCAATCTACTATCGCCTCAACTTGTTCTGGCCTCATCACTTCTAGGGGCGTTTGATGCCCTACCAAATACTGATGCAGGTTCTGTCGCCTACTCACACTTGAGGAAGGTGTTTCACTTGTGCGTGTAGCTGGCACAGATCGACCATGTCCTCTCCTTGCAACAGGAGCTCTACCAGCAGCACCACGACCCAGGCCACGGCCCTTATTTGACGGTCTCCTCATATTTCTGTAATTTAAGATCTTGCCCTAGAAAGGTTTTTATTGAATAGCGGAATAGAAAATATGATCCAAAAAAAGTGTATGTATATCACACGTACACAACCACACTAGGCCCCAATTACTATTGTTTGTACCCCTAAAAGGCTAGATGAGGAGTAGGGGGAGTATGGAACAGGCAGCACCCTCAAACCTTCAGAAGTATGAGATGAACCCCAACAACTTGGAAAGGTGGATCTCTCTCACACGTACCGACACAGACTATCCCGCAATTCAATTGATCCTCAAAGGTTTTTATTGAATAGCGGAATAGGAAATATGATCAAAAAAAGTGTATGTATCTCGCACGTACACAACCACACTAGGCCCCAATTACTATTGTTTGTACCCCTAAAAGGCTAGATGAGGAGTAGGGGGGGTATGGAACAGGCAGCACCCTCAAACCTTCAGAAGTATGAGATGAACCCCAACAACTTGGAAAGGTGGATCTCTCTCACACGTACCGACACAGACTATCCCGCAATTCAATTGATCCCCAAAGGTTTTTATTGAATAGCGGAATAGGAAATATGATCAAAAAAAGTGTATGTATCTCACACGTACAGAAACACACTAGGCCCCAATTACTATTGTTTGTACACCTAAAAGGATGGATGAGGAGGAGGAGGAGTATGGAACAGGCAGCACCCTCAAAGCTTCAGAAGTATGAGATGAACCCCAAAAACTTGGAAAGGTGGATCTCACACGTACCGACACAGACTATTCCGCAATTTAATTGATCCCCAAAGGTTTTTATTGAATAGCGGAATAGGAAATATGATCAAAAAATGTGTATGTATCTCACACGTACAGAAGCACACTAGGCCCCAATTACTATTGTTTGTACACCTAAAAGGATGGATGAGGAGGAGGAGGAGTATGGAACAGGCAGCACCCTCAAAGCTTCAGAAGTATGAGATGAACCCCAAAAACTTGGAAAGGTGGATCTCACACGTACCGACACAGACTATCCCGCAATTTAATTGATCCCCAAAGGTTTTTATTGAATAGCGGAATAGGAAATATGATCAAAAAAAGTGTATGTATCTCGCACGTACAGAAACACACTAGGCCCCAATTACTATTGTTTGTACACCTAAAAGGATGGATGAGGAGGAGGAGGAGTATGGAACAGGCAGCACCCTCAAAGCTTCAGAAGTATGAGATGAACCCCAAAAACTTGGAAAGGTGGATCTCACACGTACCGACACAGACTATTCCGCAATTTAATTGATCCCCAAAGGTTTTTATTGAATAGCGGAATAGGAAATATGATCAAAAAATGTGTATGTATCTCACACGTACAGAAGCACACTAGGCCCCAATTACTATTGTTTGTACACCTAAAAGGATGGATGAGGAGGAGGAGGAGTATGGAACAGGCAGCACCCTCAAAGCTTCAGAAGTATGAGATGAACCCCAAAAACTTGGAAAGGTGGATCTCACACGTACCGACACAGACTATCCCGCAATTTAATTGATCCCCAAAGGTTTTTATTGAATAGCGGAATAGGAAATATGATCAAAAAAAGTGTATGTATCTCGCACGTACACAACCACACTAGGCCCCAATTACTATTGTTTGTACCCCTAAAAGGCTAGATGAGGAGTAGGGGGGGTATGGAACAGGCAGCACCCTCAAACCTTCAGAAGTATGAGATGAACCCCAACAACTTGGAAAGGTGGATCTCTCTCACACGTACCGACACAGACTATCCCGCAATTCAATTGATCCTCAAAGGTTTTTATTGAATAGCGGAATAGGAAATATGATCAAAAAAAGTGTATGTATCTCGCACGTACACAACCACACTAGGCCCCAATTACTATTGTTTGTACCCCTAAAAGGCTAGATGAGGAGTAGGGGGGGTATGGAACAGGCAGCACCCTCAAACCTTCAGAAGTATGAGATGAACCCCAACAACTTGGAAAGGTGGATCTCTCTCACACGTACCGACACAGACTATCCCGCAATTCAATTGATCCTCAAAGGTTTTTATTGAATAGCGGAATAGGAAATATGATCAAAAAAAGTGTATGTATCTCGCACGTACACAACCACACTAGGCCCCAATTACTATTGTTTGTACCCCTAAAAGGCTAGATGAGGAGTAGGGGGAGTATGGAACAGGCAGCACCCTCAAACCTTCAGAAGTATGAGATGAACCCCAACAACTTGGAAAGGTGGATCTCTCTCACACGTACCAACACAGACTATCCCCCAATTTAACTGATCCCCAAAGGTTTTTGATTAAATAGCGGAATAGAAAATATGATCCCAAAAAAGTGTATGTATATCACACGTACACAACCACACTAGGCCCCAATTACTATTGTTTGTACCCCTAAAAGGCTAGGAGTAGGGGGGAGTATGGAACAGGCAGCACCCTCAAACCTTCAGAAGTATGAGATGAACCCCAACAACTTGGAAAGGTGGATCTCTCTCACACGTACCAACACAGACTATCCCCCAATTTAACTGATCCCCAGAGGTTTTTGATTAAATAGCGGAATAGAAAATATGATCCCAAAAAAGTGTATGTATATCACACGTACACAACCACACTAGGCCCCAATTACTATTGTTTGTACCCCTAAAAGGCTAGGAGTAGGGGGAGTATGGAACAGGCAGCACCCTCAAACCTTCAGAAGTATGAGATGAACCCCAACAACTTGGAAAGGTGGATCTCTCTCACACGTACCAACACAGACTATCCCCCAATTTAACTGATCCCCAAAGGTTTTTGATTAAATAGCGGAATAGAAAATATGATCCCAAAAAAGTGTATGTATATCACACGTACACAACCACACTAGGCCCCAATTACTATTGTTTGTACCCCTAAAAGGCTAGGAGTAGGGGGAGTATGGAACAGGCAGCACCCTCAAACCTTCAGAAGTATGAGATGAACCCCAACAACTTGGAAAGGTGGATCTCTCTCACACGTACCAACACAGACTATCCCCCAATTTAACTGATCCCCAGAGGTTTTTGATTAAATAGCGGAATAGAAAATATGATCCCAAAAAAGTGTATGTATATCACACGTACACAACCACACTAGGCCCCAATTACTATTGTTTGTACCCCTAAAAGGCTAGGAGTAGGGGGAGTATGGAACAGGCAGCACCCTCAAACCTTCAGAAGTATGAGATGAACCCCAACAACTTGGAAAGGTGGATCTCTCTCACACGTACCAACACAGACTATCCCCCAATTTAACTGATCCCCAGAGGTTTTTGATTAAATAGCGGAATAGAAAATATGATCCCAAAAAAGTGTATGTATATCACACGTACACAACCACACTAGGCCCCAATTACTATTGTTTGTACCCCTAAAAGGCTAGGAGTAGGGGGAGTATGGAACAGGCAGCACCCTCAAACCTTCAGAAGTATGAGATGAACCCCAACAACTTGGAAAGGTGGATCTCTCTCACACGTACCAACACAGACTATCCCCCAATTTAACTGATCCCCAAAGGTTTTTGATTAAATAGCGGAATAGAAAATATGATCCCAAAAAAGTGTATGTATATCACACGTACACAACCACACTAGGCCCCAATTACTATTGTTTGTACCCCTAAAAGGCTAGGAGTAGGGGGAGTATGGAACAGGCAGCACCCTCAAACCTTCAGAAGTATGAGATGAACCCCAACAACTTGGAAAGGTGGATCTCTCTCACACGTACCAACACAGACTATCCCCCAATTTAACTGATCCCCAAAGGTTTTTGATTAAATAGCGGAATAGAAAATATGATCCCAAAAAAGTGTATGTATATCACACGTACACAACCACACTAGGCCCCAATTACTATTGTTTGTACCCCTAAAAGGCTAGGAGTAGGGGGAGTATGGAACAGGCAGCACCCTCAAACCTTCAGAAGTATGAGATGAACCCCAACAACTTGGAAAGGTGGATCTCTCTCACACGTACCAACACAGACTATCCCCCAATTTAACTGATCCCCAGAGGTTTTTGATTAAATAGCGGAATAGAAAATATGATCCCAAAAAAGTGTATGTATATCACACGTACACAACCACACTAGGCCCCAATTACTATTGTTTGTACCCCTAAAAGGCTAGGAGTAGGGGGAGTATGGAACAGGCAGCACCCTCAAACCTTCAGAAGTATGAGATGAACCCCAACAACTTGGAAAGGTGGATCTCTCTCACACGTACCAACACAGACTATCCCCCAATTTAACTGATCCCCAGAGGTTTTTGATTAAATAGCGGAATAGAAAATATGATCCCAAAAAAGTGTATGTATATCACACGTACACAACCACACTAGGCCCCAATTACTATTGTTTGTACCCCTAAAAGGCTAGGAGTAGGGGGAGTATGGAACAGGCAGCACCCTCAAACCTTCAGAAGTATGAGATGAACCCCAACAACTTGGAAAGGTGGATCTCTCTCACACGTACCAACACAGACTATCCCCCAATTTAACTGATCCCCAGAGGTTTTTGATTAAATAGCGGAATAGAAAATATGATCCCAAAAAAGTGTATGTATATCACACGTACACAACCACACTAGGCCCCAATTACTATTGTTTGTACCCCTAAAAGGCTAGGAGTAGGGGGAGTATGGAACAGGCAGCACCCTCAAACCTTCAGAAGTATGAGATGAACCCCAACAACTTGGAAAGGTGGATCTCTCTCACACGTACCAACACAGACTATCCCCCAATTTAACTGATCCCCAAAGGTTTTTGATTAAATAGCGGAATAGAAAATATGATCCCAAAAAAGTGTATGTATATCACACGTACACAACCACACTAGGCCCCAATTACTATTGTTTGTACCCCTAAAAGGCTAGGAGTAGGGGGAGTATGGAACAGGCAGCACCCTCAAACCTTCAGAAGTATGAGATGAACCCCAACAACTTGGAAAGGTGGATCTCTCTCACACGTACCAACACAGACTATCCCCCAATTTAACTGATCCCCAGAGGTTTTTGATTAAATAGCAGAATAGAAAATATGATCCCAAAAAAGTGTATGTATATCACACGTACACAACCACACTAGGCCCCAATTACTATTGTTTGTACCCCTAAAAGGCTAGGAGTAGGGGGAGTATGGAACAGGCAGCACCCTCAAACCTTCAGAAGTATGAGATGAACCCCAACAACTTGGAAAGGTGGATCTCTCTCACACGTACCAACACAGACTATCCCCCAATTTAACTGATCCCCAGAGGTTTTTGATTAAATAGCGGAATAGAAAATATGATCCCAAAAAAGTGTATGTATATCACACGTACACAACCACACTAGGCCCCAATTACTATTGTTTGTACCCCTAAAAGGCTAGGAGTAGGGGGAGTATGGAACAGGCAGCACCCTCAAACCTTCAGAAGTATGAGATGAACCCCAACAACTTGGAAAGGTGGATCTCTCTCACACGTACCAACACAGACTATCCCCCAATTTAACTGATCCCCAAAGGTTTTTGATTAAATAGCGGAATAGAAAATATGATCCCAAAAAAGTGTATGTATATCACACGTACACAACCACACTAGGCCCCAATTACTATTGTTTGTACCCCTAAAAGGCTAGGAGTAGGGGGAGTATGGAACAGGCAGCACCATCAAACCTTCAGAAGTATGAGATGAACCCCAACAACTTGGAAAGGTGGATCTCTCTCACACGTACCAACACAGACTATCCCCCAATTTAACTGATCCCCAAAGGTTTTTGATTAAATAGCGGAATAGAAAATATGATCCCAAAAAAGTGTATGTATATCACACGTACACAACCACACTAGGCCCCAATTACTATTGTTTGTACCCCTAAAAGGCTAGGAGTAGGGGGAGTATGGAACAGGCAGCACCCTCAAACCTTCAGAAGTATGAGATGAACCCCAACAACTTGGAAAGGTGGATCTCTCTCACACGTACCAACACAGACTATCCCCCAATTTAACTGATCCCCAGAGGTTTTTGATTAAATAGCGGAATAGAAAATATGATCCCAAAAAAGTGTATGTATATCACACGTACACAACCACACTAGGCCCCAATTACTATTGTTTGTACCCCTAAAAGGCTAGGAGTAGGGGGAGTATGGAACAGGCAGCACCCTCAAACCTTCAGAAGTATGAGATGAACCCCAACAACTTGGAAAGGTGGATCTCTCTCACACGTACCAACACAGACTATCCCCCAATTTAACTGATCCCCAGAGGTTTTTGATTAAATAGCGGAATAGAAAATATGATCCCAAAAAAGTGTATGTATATCACACGTACACAACCACACTAGGCCCCAATTACTATTGTTTGTACCCCTAAAAGGCTAGGAGTAGGGGGAGTATGGAACAGGCAGCACCCTCAAACCTTCAGAAGTATGAGATGAACCCCAACAACTTGGAAAGGTGGATCTCTCTCACACGTACCAACACAGACTATCCCCCAATTTAACTGATCCCCAGAGGTTTTTGATTAAATAGCGGAATAGAAAATATGATCCCAAAAAAGTGTATGTATATCACACGTACACAACCACACTAGGCCCCAATTACTATTGTTTGTACCCCTAAAAGGCTAGGAGTAGGGGGAGTATGGAACAGGCAGCACCCTCAAACCTTCAGAAGTATGAGATGAACCCCAACAACTTGGAAAGGTGGATCTCTCTCACACGTACCAACACAGACTATCCCCCAATTTAACTGATCCCCAGAGGTTTTTGATTAAATAGCGGAATAGAAAATATGATCCCAAAAAAGTGTATGTATATCACACGTACACAACCACACTAGGCCCCAATTACTATTGTTTGTACCCCTAAAAGGCTAGGAGTAGGGGGGAGTATGGAACAGGCAGCACCCTCAAACCTTCAGAAGTATGAGATGAACCCCAACAACTTGGAAAGGTGGATCTCTCTCACACGTACCAACACAGACTATCCCCCAATTTAACTGATCCCCAAAGGTTTTTGATTAAATAGCGGAATAGAAAATATGATCCCAAAAAAGTGTATGTATATCACACGTACACAACCACACTAGGCCCCAATTACTATTGTTTGTACCCCTAAAAGGCTAGATGAGGAGTAGGGGGAGTATGGAACAGGCAGCACCCTCAAACCTTCAGTATGAGATTGTGTTCACTGTACCCCACAAAGATTGAGTTCACTGCACCCCACAATGATTGTGTTCACTGCACCCCACAAAGATTGTGTTCACTGCACCTCACAAAGATTGTGTTCACTGTACCCCCCAAAGATTGTGTTCACTGCACCCCACAAAGATTCTGTTCACTGTACCCCACAAAGATTGTGTTCACTGCACCCCAAAAAGATTGTGTTCACTGCACCCCAAAAAGGATGTTGTTCACTGCACCCCAAAAAGGATTTTGTTCACTGCACCCCAAAAAGGATGTTGTTCACTCCACCCCAAAAAGATTGTGTTCACTGCACCCCACAAAGATTGTGTTCACTGCACCCCAAAAAGATTGTGTTCACTGCACCCCAAAAATGATTTTGTTCACTGCACCCCAAAAAGGATTTTGTTCACTGCACCCCAAAAAGGATGTTGTTCACTCCACCCCAAAAAGATTGTGTTCACTGCACCCCAAAAAGATTGTGTTCACTGCACCCCACAAAGGATTTTGTTCACTGCACCCCAAAAAGATTGTGTTCACTGCACCCCAAAAAGGATGTTGTTCACTGCACCCCAAAAAGGATTTTGTTCACTGCACCCCAAAAAGATTGTGTTCACTGCACCCCACAAAGGATTTTGTTCACTGCACCCCACAAAGATTGTGTTCACTGCACACCAAAAAGGATTGTGTTCACTGCACCCCAAAAAGATTTTGTTCACTGCACCCCAAAAAGATTGTGTTCACTGCAGCCCAAAAAGATTGTGTTCACTGCAGCCCAAAAAGATTGTGTTCACTGCAGCCCAAAAAGATTGTGTTCACTGCAGCCCAAAAAGATTGTGTTCACTGCAGCCCAAAAAGATTGTGTTCACTGCAGCTCACACACAGAAAAATGGATGTGGATCACTGACACCTGCCTATCTCCAATCCCACACCACACAGCAATATCGATTGTAGTTTGTAGAACACAGTTTCCCTAAAATTCAGCAGACTCTGTCCCTAACAGGATTGAGAAGAGATCGTAGATCAGGATTGAGTGCAGATTCACCCCACCCCCCACACAGCAATATCGATTGTAGTTTGTAGAACACAGTTTCCCTAAAATTCAGCAGACTCTGTCCCTAACAGGATTGAGAAGAGATCGTAGATCAGGATTGAGTGCAGATTCACCCCACCCCCCACACAGCAATATCGATTGTAGTTTGTAGAACACAGTTTCCCTAAAATTCAGCAGACTCTGTCCCTAACAGGATTGAGAAGAGATCGTAGATCAGGATTGAGTGCAGATTCACCCCACCCCCCACACAGCAATATCGATTGTAGTTTGTAGAAGACACTGACCCTATATAATTCAGCAGACTCTATCCCTAAAATGCCTACAACTCGCCCTGCCTAAACACTCCGACCTGTCCCTCAATTCTATCCGGACACAAATGGTTTTTTCCTGCCTATCTTTCCCTAATCAGCAGCCAGCACGTTGATGTGTGCTCTGTCCCTGAATCTAAGCAGCATAATGACGCCGCTGCGGCTGCCTCGAACTTATAAAGACTTGGTCACATGCTTCAGACGGCCAATCACAGCTACTGAGACATTTGCAGGCATGGCTGGGATGGCTTAAGGCACACCAGTTAAACGATTGTTGATTGGCTGTTGAAAGCCCGCCATGAAAAGAGCGCCAAAGCATGCAAAACCCGGAAATAAAACGACCGAACACGGATTTTTACCCGAACATACAGTAAAGTGTCCGTGTCCGTGTTCGGGTACAAAAAATCCAATTATTCGGTACGAACACGAATAATACAGTCCGTGTTCGCTCAACACTAACCAAGATATATTTACTTTCTCAGAAGGAATAAATGTACGGTATGTAGGAAAGCAGTACAGTTCAAATGTAAGGGCACATGGAACTTTGTTTTAATACAAACAGGAAACAAACTGGATGTACAATAAACCAAAAGTACATTACAATCACTAGGCTGTACGTAGGTCTTCCCCATCAGGAGGCAAAATAAAAATGGTGCCTGCTTCCCCAGAATTATATATTTTAAAGTTTTGCCCCCCATATCCTCTCTTTCCTAGGCATTACTCCTATCCAGTGGAAACCTTGTTTCTTGTCTGTTTGGCACCATATATAGGTAGTGCCTTTGATTCTTACTGACGCCCTTGCTAACTGGCAGCACAAGATAGCAGAGGAGTACATTGCTGGGGCTTTTGTTTGCCATGGAAAAACTCCTTTGTATAAGGACTGTCCCCTGCAAATGGGGATAGATGGCAACCTATGCCAGTGAAGTCCACTCAATGCGACTTCCTGTGATGGACTTGTTTAGACTGTCACACAGGAGTCTTTAGTTGTACTTTCAAAGTTGTATCTTTAGGTTTTAAAAAGCATAGTTCATTTTTTCACTGGCAAGTAAGTAAAGAAGGTAACTGGTTTTAAGAATAATCTAAAAAAAAAAAAAAAAAAAAATCAAGAGGAGCAAATTAAATAGGGGAATGGACTGTGTTGAATATTTTGTGCAGTTAAGGCAAAAGGTGAAATGTTCAGTGGAATTACATGGTTAATCAAGAAAATATGGGGAGACTGGTTTAATGAGGGTCTATTCACACCAGGTCCAGTGGGACTGCGTTCGGCATCCCTTAAAGTGGTTGTAAACCTCAGTCATGAAACCTGAACAAAGCACATATTCAGTATCTGTAGTGTTTACCTGTCTATCTCCAAAGCTCTAAGTGTAGTTTCTCTCTGGTGCTTCATTCCTCTGTTATCAGCATGAGTCACTTCTGAGAAGTGTTCCCGACACATGAGATAGATTTGTGACGAGGCGGAGAACCCAGCACACATCTTTTGTATCCTTCTCTCATTTCTGTGCAGTGTGTGGATGGAGTGTGTGCCTTTCTTCCAATCAGCTCTCACACAGTGTATAACAGCCGTAACTGAAGCTTTCCACCCCCTCTTGTCTGCTCCTCACAGATGCAGATGGATTTTTTTTTTACAATTGAGCACTTTTTGACGGATGTAGAGGATAGATGGCTGCAGATAAACAAGGAAAACTAAAGTGAAGGAAAAAAGTATTTGATCCCCTGCTGATTTTGTACATTTGCCCAGTGACAAAGAAATTATTAGTCTATCATTTTAATGGTAGGTTTATTTTAACAGTGAGAGACAGAATAACAATAAAAATATCCAGAAAAACACAAGCAAGATTTCAGGCTCCCAGGTGTCTTCTATACAGGTAATGAGCTGAGATTAGGAGCACTCTCTTCAAAGGATTGCTCCTATTCTCAGCTTGTTACCTGTATAAAAGACACCTGTCCACAGAAGCAATCAATCAATCAGATTCCAATCTCTCCACCATGGCAAAGACCAAAGAGCTGTCCAAGGATGTCATGGACAACATTGTAGACCTACACAAGGCTGGAATGGGCTACAAGACCATCGCCAAGCAGCTTGGGGAGAGGGTGACAATAATTGGTGTGATTATTCGCAAATGGAAGAAACACAAAATAACTGTCAATCTCCCTCTGTCTGGGGCTCCATGCAAGATTTAACCTCGTGGAGTTTCAATGATCATGAGAACAGTGAGGGATCAACCCAAAACTACACGGGAGAATCTTGTCAATGATCTCAAGGCAGCTGGGACCATAGTCACCAAGAAAACAATTGGTAACACACTAAGTCATAAAGGACTGAAATTCTGCAGTGCCCGCAAGGTCCCCCTGCTCAAGAAAGCACATGTATAGGCTCGTCTGAAGTTTGCTAATGAACATATGAATGATTCAGAGGAGAACTGGGTGAAAGTGTTGTGGTAAGATGAGACCAAAATCGAGCTCTTTGTCATCAACTCAACTCGCTGTGTTTGGAGGAGGAGGAATGCTGCCTATGACCCCAAGAACACCATCCTCATTGTCAAACATGGAGGTGGAAACATTACGCTTTGGGGGTGTTTTTTTGCTAAGGGGATAGGACAACTTCACTACATCCATCAAAGGGACAATGGACGGGGCCATTTACAGTCAAATCTTGGGTAAGAACCTCCTTCCCTCAGCCAGGGCATTAAAAATGGGTCGAGGATGGGTATTCCAGCATGTCTATGACCCAAAACACACGGCCAAGGCAATAAAGAAGTGGTTCAAGAAGAAGCACATTAAGGTCCTGGAGTGGCCTAACCAGTCTCCAGACCTTAATCCCATAGAAAATATGTGGTGGGAGCTTAAGGTTTGAGTTACCAAACGTCAGCCTCGAAACCTTAAAGACTTGGGGAGGATCTGCAAAAAGGAGTGGGACAAAATCCCTCCTGAGATGTTTGAAAAACTGGTGGCCAAACACAAGTAACGTCTGACCTCTGTGATTGCCAACAAGAGTTTTGCCACCAAGTACTAAGTCATGTTTTGCAAAGGGGCCAATTCCTTATTTCACTCATTAAAATGCAAATCAGTTTATAACTTTTTCGAAATGCATTTTTCTGTTTTTTTTTGGTTATTCTGTCTCTCGCTATTAAAATAAACCTACTATTAAATTATAGACTGATCATTTCTTTGTCAATGAGCAAACGTACAAATCAGCATGGGATCAAATACTTTTTTCCTTCACTGCATGTAGGAGGATTTGTTTCATCTCTGTGAATCATCTGAGGCTATTCATTTCAATAAGTATATGAGAGGGTTTACAACCACTTTAAGGATTTGAGAATCTTTACATTTTTGTATGAATATTCTTTTGGAAAAAAAAAAAAAAAAGAATAAGCAGTCAAAAATTTTCTTTTCACAGATTGGATAAATAAAGTGAGTATTCAAAGCATTTATTGTGTGAAGATTTTCAACTTCTTTAGTAAGTCAGACTCATTATATTTCATTTTGAATCTCTTGGTGCTTGGCAATAAGGTATAAGGTATGAAAACTATTACTTTAAATTCCATTATCCAAATTTTCTTTAAAAACTGAAACCAAGGGAATGATTTATGAAAACTAGGGATGATGGCTACAGCAACTAGTGAAGCATAAAAAAGATCTGGAAGAAATTCACAACTCCCTCCTCAAATGTATTTCTTACAATTTGAGCCTGCAGAATGTAATTGGTTACTTTAAGCAGCCTTTTCAGCTGCCCGATGAAATGTTCTTCTTTCATGTAGCCAGGGCTTTTTTCTCAGAGAATAGGTGCAGGAACTCCCCCTTCTAAGTTACTTTGTGTCTCCGCCCCCTACCCACCTCCGAGCAACTAACCCTAGGTTCCACCCCTTCCAACCTCCGAGCACTGACCCTTGGTTCCACCCGCACCCAGCTTCCAGTACAGTCCCTTTTAGAGAATATAGAGCCAAGTATAATTTTGTATTGGAATGTATAGGATTAGGTTATGATAACAAGAAAAGCAATACAATAGATCTCCAAGCAGTCAGAATCAATAGACTCTCTAGCAGCCAGCAACAGTGGACCCTTCCCTAAACAGTAGATCCATTCTAGCAACAATTAACCCTCAGTCCAAAAAGATTCCTCCTCCAGCAACAATAGATCTCCCAGCAGCCAGCATCAGTAGACCCTCCAGCACCCATTGGAGGTGCCGGAATTACGTTCCCCCACGTTCCTGCTGAAAAAAAGATGTGCATGTAGCTATGTTTCTGGTGCTACATGAGTTTTATTCAACTCTGCAGATAAGCGCTCTCGTGATAGCATGGTTTCAGCACAGAACATGTCAGAAGCAGAAAGCAGGGTGAATGTAAGATACCTATAGTTTACACTTACCTCTTTTTTTCTTTCTTTTTTTCTTTCTTTCTTTTTATTGCATTTATGATATACCCTCCTGTGTATAGTCTGAATTTCCTGAAATAGTGTAAATCAGGCATGCAAAATGCCTAAAAAGAACCTTCAACATATCTAAGAAAACTACAGGTAAACATTACACCAAAGTCGTTGTCTGTGGCTCTGTATGCAGGAGCATAGCATAACGTGTAGCAGACAGCAAATGGTGTTACAGTGTAAGAGGCCTTATTTCACAGCTTATGGTAGGTGTTATATAAAACAAAAAAAATTTCCCCTTAACTTCACAAGTACTGTAGAGACATAAGAAATAGTAACCATTGCCTACTATAACACAAAATAATGTGTCTGCTTACTTTCAAACAATAAGTAGATAGCTTTGTATTTCGGAACTGCAATGGCACAAACCAGGAATACAATGCTATGGTGTTTCAATAAAAAGTACTTGCACCTGTGCAGATTTTGGATAAGACTCTTTAAACTTAATTGTTTCGATATCGGATATAAATATTTCCAGGTCTCCAGAGATAACCCTTTTCCAGAAATTAGATTCTGATATTACTAAGTGGCCTAAACCGCTAATTTAATATATACTTTTAGCAGCATGGATCATGATGGCAAGGTGTTGGAAGCTGGTGGTACCACCCCCCACCCCCCCCCCCCACATGATAACATTACTAAATGTAATAAGACTTAGGACTAGGGATCGAAGAGCGGGGGGAGGGCGGGACTTTACATGAGGCGCACAGTGGGATTTGCCGTGCGTCTCCATCCCTAATATCAATTGAAAATAAAGAAAGGTTGGGACTTGAGATCAGAGACATGACATGACAAGACTGGTGGAGCGAAAATGCCTCATTTATTGATACATGCAAAATTAAATAGACATGATGTATAAAATACAAACATAATAAGTAAAAGTTATAAAACTAGATGGTAAGACTAATGAACCCCCAAACCAGGTTCAGAGAAACCAGCATAGCAATTTGACAATTGTAAAAGGTAATTGAATGACATCATAACATCCATCAACTGACGCGTCCCGGTGGGACAGGAGACCCGAGCGTTCAGCCTGCATGGCCACCGAAGAGAAGAACCGATCAAAGCCATATTCGACTATGATGTCTCAGAGACACCCGGAAGTGATGTCACTGGCTCCGCCTGATGAATTGCCTCACTTGTCATGTGAATTCCTCAGGATAGGAAGTCACCTGACAAGTGACGCAGCGTTTCTGGTGGAGCCAGTGCTGTCACTTTTGGTGTCTCCGAGCGCACTATTTCCTTTTTTTATACATTTATTTTGAGCAATAGGAGTTTTACTATCAATGATGTAGCAGTTCCTTTCTCAGCATATTTTTAATTACATAGCAGTGCATAAGTAATCTACACTATAGCACACTTTTTTTCTCTTGTACTACTCATAAAACACAAAAGCTTCTTTGGTTGTACTTCTCCTCTCCTAAGGATCACAGGAGTGCAGTTTATTCTGCACTTCTGTGACCCGTTTTCAGCCGACTGGCTGACGTCACTAAGCCGGTCCAAGCTCTGGAAAGATCCCAGGAAGGCGCCTCCATCTAGATGTAGTGATGTAGCCTGACAGTTGCACTTCTATCAAGAACTCTGCTTCAACCAGCCACATGCCTGCTGAGCTCTGCAGCCTCAGGTTGATCTTACGGAGATCTATATGGGTCTATGACAACCCTTGATCTATTTTTGTCTAATGAGTGAATTTTTATTCTCTTTTATGCTTTTTTAATAAATAGCTACACCTAGGTGGAGGCGACTTCTTGTGTTTGTTTTTTATATGAACATTAGGATCTCAAGACCTAATTTTAGAGGAGCTGCATCGATTTTACCTGGTGTTCCCTACCACTCTCTTGGCCCTCTTATGTGCCCTATTTAATGACAGTTGGGTTCCAGTCAGGGCAATAGCTTATTCTTTTTCTTTCTGAAAAGATCCCGACTTTATGGTCGGGGTCCACCTAGCAGCCTGGACCAGCACCTGGCTCAGCCTCCCAGCAGTCTGCTGAGAGTCTGAGCCAGCCCCTCCTGCTCCCTCCACAGCCCAGCACTCCAGTGAGTGCTGGAGGGGGAGAGCAGAGAGCCAAAGACTGACAGTCCCAGCTCTCTGCTCAGAGTGAAGGGGAATAACTAAGCAATCAGTGGGGTTTCATTGCTCAGTTCTCACTGCAGAGCCAGTGGGGGACAAATGCAGCATCAGATCGATCCTGCATCTAACTAGGTGAGTATAAATGTTCTTTTTTCTTTTTTTTACGAAGTCTATACTTCTCTTTTAATAAGCAGTTTGAAATATGAAAAGTACTTGCTGTAGGTTTTTAAATGTTATATGAACTATCCTCTTTCAAGATCTAATTGTTTTTCAGATTTTCACTTGACCAGGACACAGGTGTAATAACACTAACTGCCCGGCTAGACTTTGAGACCACCCAGCGCTACACCCTCACAGTGATCGCAAGGGATGGTGGTGGTGAGGAGACAACCGGCCGTGTTCGCATTAATGTACTGGATGTCAATGACAACATCCCCTCGTTTCAGAAAGATTCATATCTAGGAGCAATCCGAGAGAATGAACCGTCTGCGGTCACAGTAATTAAACTTAGGGTGAGAAGTACATTCTTCTCTGTTCTATTTGTGTTATTGGCTGGCTTTTCTTTTTTCTTGCATCAGATTTTTTCTTTTTTTGGCCAAGACTGATGAGTTGGCCAAGTCTGTTGATTATTCACAGCAGGATCTAACAGCTCAGTTAAACCTTTATGCATATTAATCCCCTAGAATTAGTGATAATAGTTAGAAGCAAACTGATTCTCATCAACTACACACAAAGGTTCAATTGGTAAAAATTCTCTGCCAAATGTGACCTGTTGTTTCATAGTTTCCAGGCACAATATGAGCCTCCTGTTCTCAGAAAAGGCACTGGGGTACTTCGCTACCGAGGACATTGTTATAAAAATGAGATGAAATGAATTCCTTACTATGTCATCTTACAGATCACACACCTGGATTGCAAGTCACAAAGAACCTCTGGGGTTCACTGCATATGAGGTTATTTTAACATCAGGGACGAACATAAGCGAATGATAGAGTGTTGCTAAATGCAACTCTTTTGTTGTTTTGCATTAAATGGCAAATACCCTAAAGTTTTTCTGGAGGGAAAAATGAAGCTCTTTGATACTACCTAACCAGAAGTAAGCATATATACTATAGATTATCCTAGACTTGTCTTAATGTAAACCTAATTTAGAAGAGCAACCCAACAAACATGTATAGTAACTGGCAACATACCCAGAATGCAACAGACTAGAATGCATGAGCCATGTGCTGCATTATAAAAAATGGGACAGGTAACTAAAGTGTGTTGACAGCCCATTCAAAATAAATTACATTACCATGTGTGCAATAATGCACTGAAACAGACTGCTGAACAGGTCCTTATACAAAAACATCTACATTAAAATATTCAAAGTATATGAACAGCAATTTTTTAAAAAGTTTTAGATAGGGTGGAGAGGGAAAAGAACACCTGTCAAGTTTGTTATTGCTGTCTATGACCCCGTTAATGAGATACTCCTTTTCTTGTTCTGTTTACTAGTATCCCTGAGAGTGAAAGTGACCAGAATAGGAATAGAGGGGAACTCTTCCAATGGGGGGCACTAGATCTGGTGACCCTAGTGACAACTGGCAATCCCCCAACTTTGTTGGAATTTCCTCTCACTTCCTGTTTTGACTATAGGACCGAAAGTGAAGGGAAATCTCTCCAATGGAGCACGGATGGCAAAATAACTGACAAGGGCTTTAACCATTCCTTAGTGAAACCAAAATCAAGAAAAAAAAAGTTTTGCCTCAAGTAGTAACATTACAGTTTATCTAAAGTGCATGTTTGTTCTGTAATATACATAATCATTTTTGTCAACATATAATACTAAATATTTATTCCAAAATGTGCTTTTATGTAGGCAACTGATGAAGACTCTCCACCAAACAGCCAAATTACCTACAGCATTACCGAGGCTTCATCATTCCGCAGCTACTTCGACATCTCAGTTTCTGAGGGCTATGGAGGTGAGTGATGATAAATGACAGATTTGTATACAGCTAGGTGTTTACTGTTTTTATATGCAAAGTCACAAAAGAACCAGCCTATCCACCATTGTAGACACTCTTAATAGCAATACTGGATGTTTAAGTTATTTGTTTAATTTGCAGAACTCACAAAGGGGTTTATAATATTTTGCTGAAAATGTTTCTGTAAGCATTCCTTCGTCGTTTTTGTATAAGTTCTAAAGGGAATACTTAGACTTCTAGCTTTGTTCCCTTAGATTCATCCTGAGCACAAGGTACAGTGACTTAAGGCCCGTACACACTTGACGGAAATCGGACGAAATATTCTCCGATTTTTCTCTCTCTTGCTCAGCGTTCATAACCATTTATAGTTGACAGTGCATAAATGTTCACAAAATTTCTCGTCTGATTTTTTTTTTTTTTTTGGGACATTTGTTCCCAGACTTCCGGGTTGTCAGCAACTTCAGATCATGGGTGGTCTTTCGTATCCGATTTTTCACGGACGTACTGCATACACCTTAAACGAAAATTGGTCTTCTAGAGAGAGAGGCGATAAAAATTTTGCTGTTTATCCCTCGGTTTTTTTCGTTAAAAATGTCGGCAGCGGCTGCTGAAAGTTGTGTACACACTAGCCGAAAATCGTATGATTTTACCTCGGATGGGAATTTTCAGCACATTTTCTACTAGTGTGTACTCCACTTTAAAGGAAAGGCAAATCTTCTGGACCATAGCTGTAAGGCAAGGGTAAACAGTGAAGGCCTTGCTCTCTATGTTTCTGTCCCACTCTTTATCTCACAATTATTCTCTTTATCTCTTTTTCTCTTCTTACCCTTCTTCTCTCCTTTATAATTCTCGAATTCTTTCACTGAGACAGTCCACGATGTCTATTAAACCTTTGGTCTGCGAATGCAGGGCAGATCCACCGGACAATCCTCAGAAGTACATAGTCTTATTCCTTTACTTCCTTCTGCTCTGTTCTGCTCCTCAAAATTAAGAAAAAATTCAGCTCTTCCTGGTATTGGAGACAATACGATGTACTCCTCTTCCTCTTGCCTCTTGTGACATTGCTGGTACTTGGTAATTGGCTCAGTCCTATCACATGTGGCTAGAGGAGAGCCGACGGCTCCATGCAAGCTCCAAATTATGACTTGAAGCTCAGGCAGGGTTTCCTACCTTTGCTTCAGCACTCACAATCTATATGCATTTTTATTTTCTTAAAGCGGAGTTCCTGCCACAAAAAAAATTTCAATGAACATACCCCCGGGACCGTCAGGGCTAGTGCATTCCACAATGGCTAGCCTGTGATCTGTCCCGGTTCGCACTTACCTTTTAGACAAAATACTTAAATTTCTTCTCCAGCGCTGCCATCTCAGGTGTGGGCAGCATGAAGCCAGCGCGATCCTCTTCCGCGTCCTCTTCCGTCCTCTTCGGTCCCACGATGCACTGCGCCCGCCCCGCCGTCACTTCCGGGTCTGCAGCGTCATCCCTGCACAGCTTCTGGGCATGCCCAGAAGCTGTTTAGCAACGTATGAAGCTGTTTAGCAACGTATGACGCGCCTGCACCGGAACTGACGTCGGGGCCGGTGCAGGCGCATTGATTCCTGGGATCGATGACGTTCAGCTCCCAGGAATCATTGCAAAGCGGAAATGATGGCGCGCGCCATGCGGCCGAGGGAGGAAGTGGAAGAGAGGTGAGTATTTTCTTTCTGCAATTACAAGGTAAGTAAAAAAAAAAAAAAAAAATACTAACTACCCATTTCTTTTTCAGGTGAGCTAGAGGAAGCGGATGGCCCAAAATCTACTATGTCGATTTTGTGGCCGGAACTCCGCTTTAAAGAAAAATCCAGCTGAGCAGTGGGGGTGATAATGGAGTTTAACAGAGCACTTTACACCTCTTTCAAATGCTAGTTGAGCTTTATTAAGGAAACACAGTGGAATAACAAAAGTCTAAATTTCTATATTGTGTCAGTCATTCTTATTTCTGTCAAATGTTTGCCTTTTTTTTCAGTTATTACTGTGGTTCGACCTCTGGATTATGAACAAATCCCAAATGGTATCATTACTTTGACGGTTATGGCAAAAGACTCTGGGGTACCATCAATGAACAGCTCTGTACCTGTCACAATTGAAGTCTTTGTAAGTATCTACTGATTATGTTTTAATCTTCTGTCTAAAGAACATTCATTACGATTAACTTGGGCCCAGTCACAAGTTATAACATTAAAAGCTTCTGCTACAATTCAACGTAACCGTTTAAGAAACAAAATGTTACACACATGGTAAAGATTAGCCAAAGGAATTATCTAAAGAATTATATTTAAGATTGCATTTGTATTTACATTTGGAGGTCTAAATGTGTATGTATCCAAATACACTTTAAAAAGTTTCATTGGGAGTCCTAGTTTCATGGTTTCCTGCTGCAGGTGCTAAAATGGTCCACATAAATGCCTCTCTTTCCATCAACCTGCCTAACCATGTGGCACTGGCTTGTCATCTTCCCTTCAACTGTGTATCGTCCCCTACCATAGATGTGCATTAAACGGCACAACTGCCAGGAAATAAAGAGGCCACAGCTCCAATATTTTAGAGAAATGTTAAAGTCTTAATACAGTCATATAGCATGAACATAAACTGTAAATATAAAAAATCTTATGAGTATTTGTTGATATTTTATGTATACTGTAGTCTGCCAATACCTACATTATGTACATGGGCCTTTTATATTGACTTTATCTACTAAACAGCACATGGTGCTGTTTTATTATTTATAGCTGCTTAGCTATATAAACTTTGGGAAATATATTTCAAAATGCAGTGGTGAATGCCAAAGTATTTACTTTTTTTCGTTAAAAATAACAAACGTGTTATACTTACCTGCTCTATGTGGTGGTTTTGCAGCACAGAGCAGCCCAGATCCTCCTCTTCTCAGGTCCATAGGTGCTCCTGGCCCCTCACTCCTGTCAAGTGCCCTCACAGCAAGCAGCTTGCTATGGGGGCACTCGGCCGAGCTGCTGCTCCCGGCTCTGCCCCCTTTCTCTCCTCATTGGCTCACTGACTTTGATTAAGAGCAGCGTGAGCCAATGGCATTACGTTGCTGTCTCAGCCAATGAGGAAGAGAGTCCTGGACAGCTTAGTCTCTCGTGCAACATCGCTGGATCTAGATGGACCTCAGGTAAATATTAGAGTGGGTGAAGGGGGCTGCTGCACACAGAAGGTTTTTTATCTTAATAGAATGCATTAAAATAAAATAAAAACTTCCGCCTTTACAACCATTTTAACTTATAATAAAGCAAATGAGTATGAAAGTAGTCGTAATTTAAAAAAATGTGGAACTCAGGGATAAAAAAAAAAAAAAAAATACAGTATACAAAACAAGTATGACAAGTTGGGGAATATTTAGAATGACTGAAATTGTATTTTTTATCTGCATTCCTTTGTGGGACAATTTTCAACACCACCTGCCTTGGTAAAAAGTGATCATTTGCTAAAATTACTATAACAGCATTAGATAATTATTGAACTTACATCAGTTCATAAAACAACTAGGCAACACAGACCTATGCTGGTGGGCCTTGTGAAATCAAAGGCAGTCAAAGCTCCAGAGTATCCCCAGTCTAAACAAATGTTCTTCTTCCAGGCATAGCAGGTTATAAGCAGTGAAAAAGTCTATGTAGCATTGATTAATAGTCAGTGCGGTGAGAAAATCCAGCACAAATGAGCAGGCACAATCTGACATCCTGTTAACTGCATCCCATTAAAGGAAAACTATAGTTACAACTGAAATTGATCTTGCAACATTTCAAGAGGAAAGAGAATAAACACCTGGCCTTACTTATAATAATATACAAAGTACTGAACACAAGGAATGCTAAGACAACAACAAAGATATGCTGTCCTTAACCACTTGCCTACTGGGCACTTTTACCCCCTTCCTGCCCAGGCCAATTTTCAGCTTTCAGCTATGTCACATTTTGAATGACAATTCCACGGTTTGGTGGTGTTTAATCACCACTGGGTTTTTTAATTTTTTTGCTAAACAAATGAAAAAAGATCAAAGATTTGGAGAAAAAAACAAACAAAAACATTTTTCCGTAGTTTGTTATAAAATTTTATAAAAAACAGGTACATTTTCTCCTTCACTGATGAGCGCTGTTGAGGCTGCACTGATGGACACTGATGAGGTGGTATTGATTAACACTGATGAGGCTGCACTGATAGGCGGATTTTATGAACACTGATAGGCACTGGCAGGTGCCACTGATGGGCACTGATAGGCAGCACTGATAGGTGATACTGATGAGGAGGCACTGATGAGAACTGATTGGCAGCACTGGTGGGCACTGATAGGTGGCACTGTTGGGACTGTACTGATCACCAGGATACTGATGATCAGTGCTCTAATTATCAGTGTAGATGTTCCTTTCACACAAGCCATTTATCCGCTTTCCTCTCCTCATGCTGTCAGCATGAGGAAAGGGAAGGTGATTGGACACAGCTGATAATGTAGTAAAAGGCCACTGTGATTGGCCTTTACCCCAATCTGTGATCAGCTGTGTCCTAAGGACACAGCAATCACTAAGTACGATCATGGGAGAACATCCATAGATGCCCTACCGGCAATGGGAGTCCACGCTGTAGCCATCTTTCGGCTATAGCACGTATGGGATGAGGTTAAAGTGGCTGGTTGGAAAAAAAAAGTGGTTGTAAACCCTCACATAGCCAGTGAAGTAACTGGCCTCATACAGAGATGAAACAAATTATCCTATGTATGTTGTACCTGTTTATCTGCAGTCTACTCTACATCTGTTTGAAGTTCAGAATATATAAGCTTGCCTGAGCTGTCAGGAAAAAAAGGGGATGGAGAGCTGAAGTCACACTCTGCAGAGCTCAGTGAGGAGACCTCTGACAGCTCAATGGAGGGAAGGGACACACACCCCGCACAAGAACACACCTGAGGCTTCCAATCAGCTGGAGGCCCTTCCCCTGTTACCATTTTTCTCTTGATGCTAGGAAAACACACACGCTACACACTATAGAAGGGTAGGCTTTCCTATTTCATGTCTGAGGTTTCTAGCCACCTAAAGAGTCCATTCAAACAGGCTATCAGGACATGCTTCAATTTCTAGCGGCAAGAGTCTGTGGAATCCTGCAGCCACTAAGCTCATACAATGCAATGACAGACTGATGGCCACCACAGCTATTCATGATTGTGCACACAGTAAGCAATTAACCTGCAGTGATCATGGCTAGATGCACACAAAATACTGGTAATCGCTGGCCGTGTGAAGGTATTCCTGGCACTGGAAATTGCAGTGTGTGCTAATTGCCCATGTGAATGCACCCAAACTGTAGTGTTTAAACCTAGAATACTCTGTAATGATGTAGCACCCTACAGGTAGATGCTAGGTAAAGGTATAGTGGGCCTTGGCTGCCTTACAGCAGGGCCATGATTTCAGCTGGGCTGTCATGTCCCCCAGGTGTGTCTGCTGAGAGGGGAGTCTCCCCACTGGCTCCATGAGAGGATTCTCATTGGGCAGTGGAGGAAACCCAATCAGAGACACACTAAGGCCTGTATCTACCCCAGAAGGCAGATTCTGCTGCAGAAGATTCTGGGAGTGGGTATAAGTTCTGAAGGAACACATGATGCATCATCTTTGGCGGGAAGCAGAGTCACAGTAGGGAGAGTACGGCTGTGTCTCCTCCTGTCAGAGGAAGCGGGTGTCCCGGGTGGCGGCCTGGGAATCCAAAGAGTGTGGAGCTGAGCTGCAGAGGGGATCCGGTGTGCCGAGAATCAGTGGAGAGAGAGAGGGGTTCAGTTCCAGGAAAGCCTACAAAGGTCGTGAGTACTGTGGACTGCCCCTAGGGATCTGCCTAGTATCAGTGGGGACCACTCCGGAGCAGGTTCTAGGGATCCAGGAGTCAGCTAACTGTTAAAGGGGGTGCCTAGTCAGAGGACCCTGAAATATTAGAGGGGGTACCTAGTCAGAGGACCCTGAAGTATTAGAGGGGGTACCTAGTCAGAGGACCCTGAAGTGTCAGAGGGGGTACTTGCAGTTTGGGCCCTGAAGAGTCAGTATACAGTGTGAAGTGTACAAAGTTGAGAGTTGCAGCAGCACAAGTAGTGACAAGGAGCTACCTCAGCCGGTGAAAGGTTAGAGGGAGCTGTTCAGTGACTTTTGAGCTATACCAAGTATCAGGACTCAAGAGTTCTACAGTCCTGGAGCTTCTGAGCTAACAATCCAAGTTAAAGTCGAGGTTTCAGCACTAATTCAGCCAAGCAGCATTTGAAGCATCAGGAAGCTCTGGTCGCATTAAACTGGACAAGACAAGACAGCGCTAGTGAGCATTTTTTGTACCTAGAAGAGCCAGAGGAGTATTCCACTCATTCCCTTCTCCCATTCCCTAAATACAATAAAACAAAACAAACCAAAGATGCCGGAATGGTCAATGTCTCAGTTCTCACACTTGGGTTCACAACTTAAATGTGTTGGAAGTGTTACCCATACTGATGGCAGACCCACCTCAGGCCCCAGGCCTGGAAATATTGCTACAATAGTAAAACTTGAGGTAGATTAAAGCATATATGAATCCATCAACAAGAATGTAAAATGGCATCTTACCATGCCTTAGATATGGTGAAAGCATTCATTTTTCAGGGTGTTTTTCCTTTACTATCACCCAGCAGTCCTAAAAAAAAAAAAAACATCCCGCCTGTCCCTTCGGACAATTTTACTGTTGTTATAAATAAAACCTATTTTATATACTCATATACTCATGCCCCCTTTTTTTGCCTGTTGTCCGATATTGCCCACAATAGTCCCACTTTTTGGAGGGTTTTCTTTTGTTTAATACTAGTGACAGGTACAGGTGGAGAGAGGAGTGGTAACTAGCACAAATGCAAATCAAGGTCCCATCTGAGGTTTACCCCTGAGGGACCCTTGTTCTCAACTTAAATATCCACCAAGCCTCTCTCCCCAAAAGATGTATTTCCCTGTCACCTTCTCTGGGCATCTGAGCCAACCTTTCAATACCAAGAAACCTGAAAAAGAAACATCACCAGGATGATGATCTTTGAAATGACATGAGGCATTAGAGATGTATCTTGCATTTTGATTATTCAAGTCACAATAATACTTACGATTCTAGTTTTGAAAGACCGTATGCTACACCCAACAATATCGTAAGTTAAAGGAAATGCAAAAAATCAAATAAACTACAGAACTAGTTGCCCAGGTAATGTATTGTTTAATGTTAAACTGTCCCCCAGTAACTGAAGAACTAAAAGATTTACCACGTAAATACCTGCAAGTTTTTTTTTTTTTTTTCCAAAGCAAGTTTTTTGTGTTACAAGAGTAACAGCCAGGATATGAAAGCCAGGTGGGCTGGTATTTTTCAGAATGAAAAAAGACTAGGTGACGAAGAGGAGCCTAGAGTAGGTGTCTGCCAGCTAGGAAATCGGCCTCCAGGACCGCATGTAGACTTATGGCTGAATATAGAATAGGTAAATTCCTTTAAATTATATTTACTACTTGATGATACTCCCTTAACCACTTTACCACTGGAGGACTTTGCTGTCTTACGTCTGGGCCACTTTTTGCGATTCGGCGCTGTGCAATTTTAACTTACAATTGCGCTGTCGTGCGACGCTGTACCCAAACAAAATTTACGTCCTTTTTTTCCCACAAACAGAGCTTTCTTTTGGTGGTATTTGATCACCTGTGCGGTTTTTACTTTTTGCGCTATAAACAAAAAAAGAGCGTTTATTTTGAAAAAATAACAATATTTTTAACATTTTTTTATATGAAATCCCCCCCCAAAAAAATGTAAAAATCTAAATTTTTTTTAATTTTTGGTCAATTTGTTTTCTGCTACCCATGTTTGGTAAAAAAAATCACAATAAGCGTAGTTTGATTGGTTTGCGCAAAAGTTAATTTTTGGTGGGTTTTTTTTAACGAGTTTACACAGGCGGGCGGATCTCCAAACTAGATTCCCCGACGATCGGAGAAGAGCAGTTTTCAGTCACAGCGGGAGTGCGCCTCCGGGTGGAGGAGTCTAACGACGTAGTACTACGTCGCTAGACGATAATGAGCCACATTGCTGCAGTAGCAGCAATGTGAGCAGATGGCAAGTGGTTAAAAAATAACAGGAATACCGATCCTCTTTCCATCCACACTATATTACCAAAAGTATTGCCTTCACATGCACATGAACTTTAATGGCATCCCAGACTTTGTGGGTTCAATATTGAGTTGGCCCACCCTTTGCAGTTATAACAGCTTCAACTCTTCTGGGAAGGCTGTCCACCAGGTTTAGGAGTTTGTCTATGGGAATGTTTGACCATTCTTCCAGAAGTGCATTTGTGAGGTTAGCCACTGATGATGGGCAAGAAGGCCTGGCTCGCAGTGTCTGGAAAACCTGTCAGAAGTGACTCGTGAAGACAGGAGAAGAAAGAGGCAGCAGAGAAAAATCACACTCAATTCTTTGGATAAGGGCAAGTACACAGTATAGAAAGATGTGCTTTGTTCATATATCAGGTCTGAGGTTTTTAGCCACTTTAAGTCACTTCTCTCTAGTGCCCATTATGTGGTCTAGGTGTTGGAGTACTTCTCAGCCTTTTCCCTGAAGGAGAGAGCACGCCAAAATCTCTCAGATGTCCTTTCTTCTGAGTCTTTGGGCTCCCTCCCACTAATTCCACCCACCTTTTAAAAAAAAAACAGTCATGACTCACAGCTCCACTTATCAGAAGGAGTTACAATCAAAGGGAACCTAACTCCTGCCCTCACCCAGTAGGTGGCGATCTAAAAAAGAGCTTTGTCCACCAATAAATTGAGAGAAAGGGATTTTATAGTGACTACTAAAAAAAATCCTATGTTCCTTTCATTCTGGCTTCAGTACTTTCTGGGTCACTGACCTGGAACAAGAAGAAAAAGCAAAATCAGAAGTCTTAATCCACAAACTTGTTTCAGGTTAGTGTATTGAAGCCATTAAATCAATATTGCAGCCAGGTAACTATAATTTTCAGCAGTAGGTCTGGAATAGCAACTATGTTCTGCTAGTTTAAAGTTACCTTTACCACCTGAAGATCAGGCCTATTTTGACACTTCTTGTTTACATGTAAAAATCAGTACAAACTGTGAAAACTTCACACTGGACCTCATGTAACATTGATTCTGTACCTCTCCACTCTTTGATTTCCAAATGAAATGCACAATCTTCCACAGTATTTGATGATTTGGGGAGCCATGTCATTTACTGGTGTTGGTCCACTGTGTTTTATCAAGTGCAAAGTCAGCGCAGCCCTCTACCAGGAAATTCTAGAGCATTCTGCTGACCAGCTTTATGGAGATGCTGATTTCATTTTGCAGCAGGACTCAGCACCTGCCCACACTGCCAAAAGTACCAATACCTGGTTTAATGATCATGGTATCACTGTGCTTGATTTGCCAGCAAACTCGCCTGACTTAAATCCCATAGAGAATCTGTGGGGTATTGTCAAGAGGAAGATGAGAGACACCAGACCCAACAATGCAGATGAGCTGAAAGCCACTATCAAAAAAACCTGGGCTTCCATAACCCCTTAACAGTGCCACAGGCTGATTGCCTCTATGCAATGCCACATTGATGCAGTAATTCATGCAAAAGGAGCCCTGACCAAGAATTGAGTGCATACTATACTGTACATGGACATACATTTGAGTAAGCCAACATTTCTGAAATAGTGTCCCAAGAGCTGGGTAAAAGCAAGAAAAGGGCTGCATCTGGCTCCCGGGCCGCAGTTTGGAGACTACTGTCCTAGACTATAGAAGTGATCAGAAACTATCTGGTCTCTGAACACCTCTGTTGTAAGCTGGTGCAACTGCTGGATTGGATGAGAGATGCCAGAGGGTGGGGGGAGGGGGTGACCCCCCTCCTGTCACCTGTAAAAGCAATTCAGCAGCTAATTAGCTGCTAGGATTGTTTTTACTGGTTAGAGCATGCGCGGCTGAAAATTTTGATACCGGGTTATGGCTGACCACTGCAGTATAACCACTTGCAGTCAAATAACAGGAGTGACTAAAAATAATGGGAGCGACTAATAATTTTATTCAGCTGGTGCATGTTCTGATGAGAAAAGTAACAGTCTGCATCTCTTTAGAAGTAATTAAGCCTTAGGGAGTATCTCACAAAAAATGTAAAAATTTTTGCAGAAAACCGGATTTGTACCTTAGTGTAGACTTCTTCACCCAAGCAGTGTGAAGTTGCCATATCATATTGAGTTTGCTATTTACAGCTCAGCAGTTTTAAAGGGAAAGGTAATTGTTAATAACATTAAATTACAATATGGCTGTGTAGCAATTGTATGTAACGCTGCCCCCCTAGGGACTGCTGAATATCCACTCTGCGGGCTCCCCCTGGTTACCCACACACAGTTATAAGCAAATGCAATTCTTACATTCCTCTTGGCTCCTAACTTCAATAAACAGTCCAGGGGTATTGTTTTTTTTTTGTAGTTTATTTTGTAATGGGGATAGGAGAAGGGAATAGTGGGATACTCCAATTTAACTATTCACAATACACAATATCTGAGGACTTCTATCTTCACTACTCCAATTGTAGGTATGGAACAGCCAGGCTGTTAATTCATCCTGCCACTTTATATGAATGGGGTTAAGTCTCTTGCTTTCTCTCAAGATGACTTGGTGAACAATATCTTATCTTCAGGATACTCTCCCTAGCATCCTCTTTCTGCTTACACCCATCCACTACCTATCCTATCAGCAGGGGTGCCCACCCTCAGGTCAGCCCCATTGACACGAGTTCCAGTACTCACGATACTGCAGCAACAGGGTCTCCAGTGTCTCCCCTCTTGTCACCTTCCCTGGGCCTCTGGGTTTAGCTCTTCTCAACCACTCCTCTGGTCCTCAGGACAACCTCCTGTGACTGCATGGCACCTCTACAGAGAAGGAGGCAGCCGCCCCCTCCCTCAGTGACTACGCTCTCCAACGAAAGACCCCGAGCACATGTGCTCCTGGCTTTTATACAGTGTCCCAACATGCACCAATGCGACCTGCCCTCTGCCAATCATCAGGACTATATCAAAAGCCTATGCACCCATTCTTCAGGTTTCCTCCCACTGTCCCACTGTCCAACATGCCTCCCTATTGGATGAGCGTGAAACACTCTCCAGACTGAATGAATCGCATACTGAGCACAATGAGCAGACCTTACTAACAGATCCTGCTCTCCGGTAGGCAGGGAGAAATATAGATTTACCTGCAGCCCCGCTGGTAAGCAGACAGAGCTCAAAACTTTACTCTCTCACTAGCACCTACCTAGGAGGGTGCTACATGTATATGTGATATTATTATTTTTTTATGCTTTATTTCCCTTGAAAGTGGAGTTGTCCCTCAGATTAAATGTAATATTTCCATCTGTGGCCCAGTATAAATGCCTGCCTCACATTGTGACAAAACAATTGGTATGGAAATTTGTATAACTCCTAGTTGGATAAAATGATCTGACATTCAGGGTGGTTATACGGTTACACTTATTGCACTCCTTCTGCTTATTATACCTAGAGCCAAAAGCATAGATGCATCCAGATCTCTAAAAAATGTTAAGAAAATTGAAATTGGTTTCTATGAATTATTGCTAGGTAGAATAAAGCTTACCATTTCAGCTGAGATCAAAATTGCTATATATTTTCAAAACTAGAGTCAGTAATATGTCGGTTTTAGATGTTTTCTTTATATTTGTAAATGTTAATGAACAATTTATATGTGGATGGAGAACACAAAACTGTTGTCAATGCAGTCCAATAAAAATCTTTAGCGTATTGTCAGCACGTCGGTTTTCTAGCTTGCTTTAGCTTTACTTTTTTTTTGCAGTATATACATTTATAATCCAGGTAGTAATAATCTCCTATTTCTAAATCAACTTCTGATAATATCGCTTGACTTCTCCTAGCCATTCAGTGAACGCAATTAATTTGATCTGACAAAAGCTTGGGGAATAGAAACATTTGACCTTCAGAAGCTGGCTCATGCGACAACAGAAAGCGTAACTGGCCATAAAATCACAGCACGACCTCGGGGAGAAAATACATTTGTCGCAGAAATAAGCCCTTGCATCTGCAAGGAAATTGTTGACTTTCTTTTGTGCTTCTTCAGCTGAGACAAATTAACAGTGCAATATTAAAACTAAATTGGTAGGTGGAGATAATGCAGTAGACAAGGGAGATTTAGTTGTAATCTTAATACCTCCCCCAAGTGCTGTTTGAAGAGCAAATCATTTCAGTCTAAAGTCCTGACTTGAAAAGGTCACTGGCATTTTTTTAAACTACTTTTTGTAGATGTCAAATAACTTTTTTTTTTTTTTTTAGAATTTCTGACCAAAGAAATTTTAAAACTTTGTTTCTCAACTTCATTTAAAGAGACACTGTCATTTGCTCATTAAGGGCAAAGTGACAGTATCTCCCGAAAGACCTTCTTCCCCCCCAGAAAACAAAACTCACCCATTTGTGCTTGATTACTGCCTCCTAAGGGCCCTTTCACATGGGCTTTCCGATCCGATCAGTTTTTCAGGCAGACCTGATCTGATGCTCCAAGCACCCTTATGGGGCAGCGGATGTCAGCAGTGACATGTTCTCTGACACACGCTTCTATCCGATCCGGTTTCTGAAATCCGAGCGAATAGAAACCCTATTTTCCATCCATCTGGAGGATCAGATTAGATGAAAATGGACAGGCGGTCCGTTTTCATCTGATCTCCTATAGAGGAGCATGGGGATCTCTGCAAAGCAAGCGGAGACGGACCTGTCCTCCTTTTGCTCAGTGGGGATCGGCAGATCGATCCCCAGTGAGCAAATTGGAATCCGCCAGGCAGAAAGCCTGTGAGAAACGACCCATACTGCTTTTCTCTAAAGAAGTAGGACTTTCAGATATGGGAGAGCATTTGACCGCGTTTATGCGATAGTGCTTAAAGTGTCATTTACCCACATCATTAAAAACTGTCAGTACATGCTGTTCATAAAAAACCTGGTTTGTTATGATACGGTTTGTATTTTGTTATTATGCCATTTGACGGCTTGATTGTTTACTTTTCTTCTTGTACTGTGAAAACTTTTCAATAAAATGTATTTAAAAAAAAAACCCTGGTTGATCCTGCTGTTCACTGTCCCTCCCTCCTTGTCTGTGTACCCACTGCAGCCTGTGATTGCGTAGACCAGCCAATGCTACATCTACTGAGCATGCTCCAGTTTTAGTTAGCTTCTAAGCCATGCTTTTCCCCCGTTTTCTTCTATGTGCAGCCCATGTGACTATAGAGTCACATATTTGGGTGTATACACTCTGGATAAAAGACAGCCCACTCCCTCCCTCCCCTTCATGCCCATGAAACAGCTAATATATACAAAAAGTGCAGCGCTGTCAAATATGGATTATGAAGATGATATCGAGGAGAGCAGTCCACAGGTGCAAATTATGGTGAAGCATGCACAAGATATTAACATTCAGTGCTCTTCAATGTGCTGGTAATCCTCCACCCAGTCTTATTAGCCTCTCACCTCACACTTAGCCCCTGTGTCACCAGACGGGCTAGTAAGACATAAACTTTCTCCAAGGATATCACCAATATAGATCAGATCAGTATTCCTCTTCATCAGAAAATAAGGCTCACAAGTAACAGATCACAGGTCCATAAAGCGGGTCACAGGTCCATAGGAAAACAAAGGTCCGGACATAGTGCATTACCGCAATAAATTACTTTATTGAACATAGCATAAAATCATAAAATTACCTTGTAAAGCACTATACAAGTGCATGTGATGAGCAGATCATATTACACAAATCGGTCTTGACCGCAATGGATGGCGGGTGACGTCACCGGCCCCTCCCCCTTTGCACGCGTTACGTCCCACTGGGCGGGACTTCATCAGCTATTCATGAAACCGCTAAACAAAATTGGGATTGGAAATGACATGTTGATTGATGGAGAAATCACCTTCCTGTAATTCTAAGCACATACAAACAATAGACCCTGGCTAACAAGATGCAAAGGCTGTGATTGGCAGAACCTCCAACTTGATAGCCCACAACATGTTTTTGCATAATAATAATAAAGATTTAAGTTTAAATACATATTTGCATGATGATTTAAAACATTTATTTGATATTAATTATGTATTTTTCCTCTGTATTGCAGTTACTTTTTTGTTTTTGTTTTTACATGTTTTGGAAAATACTTTTTTTTCCCACACATGATATTGAATATTGTTTTACTTTTATGTGATAGCACTGCACAAAAAGGACACATCACTGCTGACAGAAGAGAGCTCTGTGTTGTTTACCAACACAGAACTATCTAATGTCATTCGTTCAGCAGGGGCTGCTCTGCTGCAGTATAATTGTGGTAGGCTGTCCCCAAGTGGTTAATAAAGACCGGCCATTGCTGATCTATCTCCTTGTGCAGGGTGGCAAATCTTAGTGTATATCAACCCCACTGTTTTTTTTTATCCCCACAGCTCTTTTGTCTGCATAGGCTTATGTACAGCATAGTGATGATATCATTGCTGCTTTACAAGATAACATTTGGGTTTGCAAAGGCATTTGATACTCACAAAGTGGATTTATATCCTTTGTGGCTATTGAGAAATATGTTTCAATGAAAGTTTATTAGTCAAGAGTACAATTTTTACATTTGCCTGAGGAATGACGCACAGAATGAAAGAAGAAATACCAGTGAAAAAAAAGCACTTCAACATGAAAAAGCAATGCGGGTTTTATAAAAACCGGAGTAAATAAAATATGTTTTTTTTAGCAGTCATCAAGGTCTGCCACATGACTGAATGACTGCTACAATCTAGCTGCCATGAGCAACAATTTGCATCACAAGTTTTTGCTAATCACAATGAATTTAGCTGGCTTATTTGCTGTAAAAAATTTAAATAATTGCTACCTGGCATACACATCTATTCTAGATTCTTACTGCTAAGCCAGTAGTTCTCAACTATTGGTACTTGACCTCAATGGCCACTTCTGACAGTTTCTTTTGAAATAATATTTAAATGACAGTTTTGAGTTCCATATAAAAAGTTTTACAGAAATAAAACAAAATTGCATAAAAAAACATTTATACATAGGATACTGCAAATTAACCAGTTAAAGAGGAAGTAAACTCTTCCTTTTTTTTTCTTTTTTTTTCCTGCAAAGTAAATGCATTGCATACTGTGACACCTGCAACGAAGCCCGCATTGTCCCGCTGCCGGCCACATCTATCTTCACCTATCTTCCTTCCGGGTCTGCGGACTCTGGATGTATTACTGGCCAAAGCCATGTGACATCACTCCCGCGCATGTGGGCGGGAGCCACCAGTCACAGCACAGGGCTCTGAAGAAACGGCAGAGCCGCCGTTTCTTCAGAGCGCATGCGTCAATGACGTCATCAGCTGCATGCAATGTAAATATTTCCTAAACGGTGCAAGTTTAGGAGATATTTACAGTACCTATAGGTAAGCCTTATTATAGGCATACCTATAGGTAAGAGTCATAAAAGTGGGTTTACAGCCACTTTAAGGACCGCCCTATAGCAGATTTACGTGATTCTGCACCTCTGCCTAGGGGGGCTTGCACGGGCTGCTTATCGGGAAGCCGATTGGCAGGTGCCGGACACTAAATGTCCGCCGGCAGCCGCCGATCATTGGGCAGAGACACAGGAAACAGAAAGCAGGGGATAAAATCCATCACTTGGAGTAAAAGGAGCACACACAGTACAGTAAAAACAGTGGCTAGGCACACAGTTAACCTTTTGATCGCCCTAGATGCTTAACCCCTTCCCAGCCAGTGTCATTAGTACAGTGACAGTGCATATTTTAGCACTGATCATTTTAGCACTGATCACTGTATTAGTGTCACTAACTGGTTCCCAAAAAGTGTCAAAAGTGTCAGTTAGTATCCCCCTGTCTTCTGTAATATTGCAGTCTCCCGCTATAAGTCACTGATGGCCGCCATAGAGAAAAAAATTCCAGTATATATCTCATAGTTTGTAGACGCTATAACTTTTGCACAAACCAATTATTAAATGCTTATTATGATTTTTTTTTTTTTACCAAAAATGTAGCAGAATACATATTAGCCTAAATTTATAAAGAAATTTGTTTAGTTTTTTTCAACTTTTTTATTGAATATATTTTATAGCAGAGAGTAAAGAAAACTGTTTTTTTTTTTTTTTTTGCAAAATTGTTGGTCTTTTTTTTGTTCATAGCGCAAAAAATAAAAAAACCCAGAGGTGATTAAATACCATCAAAAGAAATCTCTATTTGTGGGGGGAAAAAAATGACATCAATTTTATTACAGCAATATTGTAAAAGGTAACTGATGCTAAAAAACGTCAACCACCCGCCCGGCGCTAAAATATATATATAAATCAGTGTAAGGTATAAAGAAATAAATATATCTACTCAAATCATGAATAAATAGTAAATAAAATCATGTAGATAAAATCATGTAAAACATGTCACTCTGTGCATCCTTTTAATGCACTAGCTGCCACTGTAAACGTAAAACTTGCAAAATCAAATGTATAATAATAGCCCAATCTGTGCGTCTCAGTTCGTTATATCATACATTCAGCGGCGCTTCAGCACACACAATGGTCCTCTGTTGAAGTCTACCAGACGAAACCGGTCAGGATGCACGTACGCTGCTGCTGAGGAGACGAAGGGAGGATACCGCTGTTGTTCTGGATCTCGCCTGTTAGCCGCAGGAGCGCTGTAATCCACAGCAGGGACTAGCTCGCGGTCGGCGAGCGGCGGTACCTTTCAAAGCCTCTGTGTTTATGATATGCGTGCAAAGGGTGATTGAAATGTAAGCATATACGCTGAAGGGGAGGGAAGTTTTATTTAATTAATAAAGTCGAAACAGTATTACACTACTCTCTTGCTTCATGTCGTTTGCTTACAAATTGCACTGAGGAGATATACAGCCTGATAGTGACCCCTGGTGGACGGATAGGATCTGGACGTGCCTAAGAGACGACAGACCGACTAGAAGCAAGGGCTCATGCAGCTTATGCATAAAGGCGATATTTCAAGGGCAATTCGGTGAGTGGCCACTTCATAGGGGTGCACAGTCGGTGTGGTGAAGGATTAGTGATACTGTGTGTACAATCACTGGTGCTGAACATCAGAGGAGAAATCTTTTTGCTGGCTGTGACTGCACATCCTGTGGAGTTGGGACTAGTTTGCAATTGCAGGCTCTGAAGCACTGCAGGAACTGACTAATATACTTGCACACATACATTGTGTGTGCTGAAGCGCCGCTGAATGTATGATATAACGAACTGAGACGCACAGATTGGGCTATTATTATACATTTGATTTTGCAAATTTTATTACAGCGTTGTTTGACCGCGCAATTGTCAGTGAAAATGCCATATTGCAAAAAAATGGGCTGGTCATATAGGGGAGTAAATCTTCCGGAGCTGAAGTGGTTAAAGTACATTCTACAAAGTGTACTTGAAATAGCCTGACATGCAGTTGGAAAGACTCTACAGCTTCATAAGGATCCAAAAAATAATAGCATTAAAAAAAAATGGTCTCTGCCATTCACTAGTTGGTGATGTTTGCCATTATTAGAAGAACCTCACCCTACCTAGCAACAATGACATTTCTAATCCCAGATAATTGTCCTTGTAAAAATAAGACATTCTTACTAGTAATTGGGGTCCAGCGTTGTCTTCCTGCCAGAGTGTTCTTTGCCAATCTACTACCATATTGCCACCTTGACATGAGATCCTGCTCATGTACAGATACACCGCAGGTCTGGCATGTTTACACCTGTGCAAAATCCAGCAAAACTGCAGCAGTGCTCTGCCACCTCCCATAGGCTGTCAGTGACCCGCTGGCAACTTGTACATGGGCAATCACTCTATAGGTCCCTACCAGGTCCTTTAGAAACACAGCGACTGTGTATGCACGTCATATGAACAGATATAAATTACATCATCAGAAAATATTTGGAGATTTACTTAACAGTGAAGTCCTTAATGGATACTACCCACCGAACTATTACTCCAGACAGCTATTTGTAAAGTTGCAGTAACATTGAAGTCACCATAAAGGTGCAAACTCCTTCAATTTGCGAGTCCTGACCCCTTTTCAAAACATTTGACATACCAACACAAGTTTGTTAGAATGATAGTGCTACTTTGAGTTGGCTTTCAGTTAGTATTAGGAGGGAAGGGTAAAATTGAAGTTGAATCTCCTTATATTGTGATTTTGCCTTTTTTTCCCTTCATTAACATGCTAATGAAATTTTTAAATAAAGCCTTTCCATTTTCATTGCATATTTTATTTTGTACACCCAGTTATCTAATCACTGGGTTTCTACGCTTGAATATGCAATGCAGGCTGATCATGGCTGGTGGGATGAACCGGCAGGGTGCCATGCATAGTTTTCTAAAAACTTCCCAGCACCCTGCCTTAGTACTCCTCTCAATAGATCTCTGGTAGGAGTTCTACAAATATTATAATGCCCTAATGGTTATAATCCAAAAAGTGCAGCGCTAAAATAACAATAACATGAGATGATGACTTAAAGTTCATTCAAGAAACATAAAAAGGTAGGGTGACTAAAGAACCCAAAGAAAAGTCCAGTTTTGAAACAAATCCAGGAGTGTAGAAATAATAACAATCCTTCCTCCTTGTGACACCCAGGGTATGTGAGGGGACACCTCAGTGCACTAGTGGGAGAAGCAGCTTGCCAAACAGCCATGGCTACTCAAATGAATGAGACAGCCTCGCCAGATACAGCATAAATCTCAGGGACTCCAAGAAATCATAGGTAGCGCCAAGAGATGGAAGATTCCTCAAGGTAACTCTGTAGAAGTCAGATGGGAGTATGGAAAAGAATTTGTACAGAAGACCATAGCATAATCCCTTAAGGTGATAATAGTAAATTTATTAAAAGAACTACTCACATATAAGATGAATAAACAGGCACATAGAAAATGGTGGCTGGGGATCCAATAGCGGCATCCCGCATGTATCCAGTCAGCGTAAAACAATAGTAGCCGGCTCGTAGAAGGGGCGTGTGGACGTTTGCGTCTGGAGTTGCCTAATGGTTGTCAGTCTGGAGGAGTGGGCATTTCTAAGCAGGCTGCATTTGCATGCAGATCACCCTAGGTCTCAACCATTTCAACACAGAGGAACCCTTAAAATACATTTCTGGCCTCGGGGAATACCTGCTAAAAATTTAAAATCTACAAATTAGGACTCATTAGTGTGACAGTCAGTGGGAAGAATGCTCCTTACTCATCATTATTGGGAAGAATTACCCCCTTACAGAGAGCTAAAAGGAACAATGGTGTCATTGGGATCTTATCTAAGTGACTGAAATTGCCCTTTGTTCAAGGAACCCCTAGCAACCCTCAATAGGAACCCCAATCTATCATTCCTCCCCATGAACATCTCCCTAACCAAAGTGTGTTTGTCCCTGTCTATATACACTCCACACACACACACACTACAGGCGTGTCAGCAGCAGGCAGAGAAACAGCAGGACACAAATCTTCCTAGTGAAGAGCTGTGCGGGGGGGCATGTCAGCACAAGTGGGACCATTGGAGTACAGACGGGCATAGCTCCCAAATAGAATGCAAAGATGAAAACTGACCACATTGGGATGAATGTGCTTCAATGACCTGGAGTGGTCAGTTTGAAATAGGAAAGCAGAGGCACTGGCAGGATCACCAAGTATTTCACAAATATTTATACATGGTACAACAGACACGTATCAGAAAAATTAAATTTTGGAGTAACATGCACTTTAAATTGTAGCATACACTTTAAATTGTAGCAAATATTTACTAAAAAATTTAATTAAAGCGGAGTTCCACCCAAAAGTGGAACTTCCGCTCTTATGCTTCCTCCCCCCTTCTGATGCCACATTTGGCACCTTTCGAGGGGGAGGGATGAACGGGTACCCTTTTAACCTTCCCCACAACTGGGATACGGTGCAGCGGCGCTGTCCCTCTGAAGTTTGGCCCCCTTCTCCGTCCCCCGCTGCCTAGCCAATAGGAATGCGCATCGCCTTTTGCGCAATTGCAGTAGAGACCCGCCAGTGAAGCCGCAAGGTTTCACTGCAGGGTTACCTAACCCGCAATGGCGGCGGCAGCACCCAACAGTCGATGGAAACATCGGCTGCGGTCCCGACATTACTGGACTCCAGGACAGGTAAGTGTCCTAATATTAAAAGTCAGCAGCTACAGTATGGGTAGCTGCTGACTATACATTTTTGGAGGGGGTGCAGGGGAAGGCGGAACTCCGCTTTAAGAAGAGTGTTACAGCTATCGTAAAGCAGGTTTATGCTCCCTTCCCAGCAAACAAGCACCCTAGGTATGTACAAAATGTGCAGTGTATTACAGACCTGGAATGACAGGGCTATTTTGGTATGTTTCTATACAATGAGGTTGCAATCCTGAATGAAAAAAAAAAGCTTTAGTTCTAATCTTGGATTTCTGTACCCTCACATTAATGATTCACAGGATTATCACATCTACATGAAGCTTGCCCATACAAATCCTTAATCTGTCATAATCAAATAAAACTGTGAAAGAGACCATATTACTATTTTTATCTGGAGAAACGACTCAAGCCCTTTCTTTTTTCACTTTATGTCTTTAATCACTGCAGTTTAGCATCTTTAATTTATTTGCATAGAAAGTCAGTGACACATTTTCCCTCTAACAGATTATTACTGATGTCTTTTTGTCGGCTGGAGGATGCAGTTTGTCACACCATAATAAAATACACACACACTGGCTCGATTTGCAGTTAATAGGGGCTGAAACCTAAGACGCGTGATAAAATTTCTGTCAACTTCAAGGATCATCTTGGCACAGAAAGAATTTCAAATTAAAAATATCAAAAAAGATAGAGAGCAAGATGAAAATGTGATGGTTTTGCAGAGCAATGCAACATGGCAGGATGAATTGTAATCTCCATTGTGAAAGTTTATGACAAGGTGACAGGAATTGGGAGAAATTGAAAGAGTATTGTCACCCTATAACCCTTCACAAGTTTTGGCAGGATTACCAGATCATATTTATTCAATGCTCATACTCACCAGCACACCATGGATCTTCAAATGCAGTCAAAAGCTTTTTTGCAGAGAGATCACATCACAAAAGAACAAGTCCAACGTTTCGGAGCTGCGCAGGTCCCCTTCGTTAGACACCTGATGAAGGGGTCCTGCGTGGCTCCGAAACAATGTACCTGTTCTTTTGTGATGTGATCTCTCTGCAATAAAAACTTTGGACTGCATTTGAAGATCCATGGTGTGCTGGTGAGTATGAGCATTGATTTGTGATACCCAGTGTCCAGCTGGTAGTCTTTACAGCACCTGCTACAGATGAGCTTAATGATCCAGGAATGTGTGTGATGGGAACATAGACAAGACCATATTTAAATTAAATCTGCAGATTTCAAAATATTTAAAACTACATTTCAAATGACTTTAGCATGTTAAATCCTATATGAGATTTTAGCAATTTAGGGATTTTTGTTTTCTTAACCACTTGCCGACCGCCGCAAGTACATATACTGCGGCTGTCAGCCCCGGCTAGGCAAAGTGACATACCGGTACGTCACTAGCCTGTCAGTGGCTTGTGAGCCAATAGCGGGCGAGCGCTCGCCCGCCCGCCCCGGCTCGTTCCCTAACAAGTCAGTGCGTGTGACCGGCGGACCCGATGTCCGCCGGTCACTCGCAATCGTTCGCCGGGAAGGGAGATAGGCAGGCGGCTAATGTATACAAAGCCGCCTGTCATTCTCCCCTGTGTAAAAATGGAGATCAGACGGTTCTACTATGTAGGACCGTTGATCTCTGTTTTTACACTAGTAGCCATGTCCAATCACAGTTAGAAACACTTCCCTAGGACACACTTAACCCCACCCTCTCCAATACAGTTAACCCCTTCCCTGCCAGTGTCATTTTTACAGTAACAGTGCATATGTACTGATTATTGCAGTAATGTCTCTGGTAACCCCAAAAGTGTCAAAAATGTCAGTCAAGGGTCCGATCTGTCCGCCGCAATGTCGCAGTCCCGCAAAAAAATCGCAGATCGCCGCCATTACTCGTTAAAAAAAAACAACAAAAATGACAAAAATCTTTCCCTTTGTTAGTAAACACGATAACTTTTGCGCAAACCAATCAAAATACGCTTTTTGCGATTTTTTTTTACCAAACATATGTAGCATAAAACAAATTGGCCAAAAATGTTAAAAAATTTAGATTTTTACATTTTTTTGGGGGGAATTTCATATAAAAAAATGTGAAAAATATTGTTATTTTTGCAAAATTGACGCTCTTTTTTTGTTTATATCGCATGATCAAAAAATCGCACAGGTAATCAAATACCACCAAAATAAAGCTCTGTTTGTGGGAAAAAAAGGACGTCAAATTCGTTTAGGTACAGCGTCGCACGACCGCGCAATTGTCCGTTAAAATCACTCAGTAAAAAAACACAAAAACCCCCTGGAAGGGGGTAAAATCTTCCGGGGCTTAAGTGGTTAAGGACATTCATAACTGTCTTTCCTTTCAAAGCTTCCGTTAGGTAAACCAGGGAATTGTATTTCTTGTATTTCATTCGTGAGGCACGTTATCTGTCTTTTTTAATTATTTATTTATTTATTTTTTATGGCTTTTGTAGAAAGCAAAGCTTTCTTTTCTTCCTAAATGGGTTATAGCGGTGATCACTAAATGGCGGACCGCCGAGGTACCGGTATTTAGCAGCCTTTTCTTCCCCTGCCGTCGCTCTGTAATCCATTCCTCACAGAGCAGACAGCAGAAGGCAGGACAGTTCTGGATGGAGGGCGGAGCTGGGCGGAGCTGCCCGAGTTTAACAAGCAGGGATTGGCTACTAGGATGAAGGGCAGTCCTAGCAACCAATCACGATCTTGCAACACCCCCCTCCATCCAAATATGCTGTGCCTCCCTCCAACCTTCGATCTGTGTAAGCAAGGTAAGACAGTAAGGGAGGGGGTGAAGTCCCAGGGAGTGAGGACTCTAGTTTGAAAAGCTGAAAATGAGGAATGTGTGTGCTGAGGACAGTGATGTGTGTGTGTGTATTTGAGGACATTACAGTGGAGGACAGAGGATTGTAATGTGGGGTGTGGGGGGAGGTTAGGACATTCAAGTGGGGAGGCTGAGGACTGTGATGTGGTGGGCTGAGGACATCATAGTGGGGGGGGCTAAGGACATTAAAGTGGAGCCCTGAAGACTGTGATGTTCGGTGGGCCCTGAGGACTAGTGATGTCGCGAACCTAAAATTCGCCGTTCGCGAACGGCGAACGCGAACATCGGCAAATGTTCGCGAACCGGGCGAACCGCCATAGACTTCAATAGGCAGGCGAATTTTAAAACACACAGGGACTCTTTCTGGCCACAATAGTGATGGAAAAGTTGTTTCAAGGGGACTAACACCTGGACTGTGGCATGCCGGAGAGGGATCACGCAAAAAAAAGTTCTTAAAAATTATAATTTTTTGATAGAGAGCCAATTATTGGAAAAATTAAAAAAAAAATAAAAATAAAAAATTTCTTTGGATTTAGCATCTGGGGGGTCTAAAAAGTGTACCTGTCAAGTTTCAGCTCTGTAGCATGTCCAGAACCCCTAAAAAACAGCATTTTTCTTATATTTTCAGGAATATGGCTTCTCTGCGGCTGGCTTTTTCTCTTGCAGGCATTTAGCGGGCATTTTTTTAGGCAGGCATGTAATTTTTTTGTATTTAGTGTCTGGGGGGTCTAAAAAGTGTACCTGTCAAGTTTCAGCTCTGTAGCATGTCCAGAACCCCTAAAAAACAGCATTTTTCTTATATTTTCAGGAATACGGCTTCTCTGCGGCTGGCTTTTTCTCTTGCAGGCATTTAGCGGGCATTTTTTTAGGCAGGCATGTCATTTTTTGTATTTAGTGTCTGGAGGGTCTAAAAAGTGTACCTGTCAAGTTTCAGCTCTGTAGCATGTCCAGAACCCCTAAAAAACAGCATTTTTCTTATATTTTCAGGAATATGGCTTCTCTGCGGCTGGCTTTTTTTCTTGCAGGCATTTAGCGGGCATTTTTTTAGGCAGGCATGTCATTTTTTGTATTCAGTGTCTGGGGGGTCTAAAAAGTGTACCTGTCAAGTTTCAGCTCTGTAGCATGTCCAGAACCCCTAAAAACAACATTTTTCTTATATTTTCAGGAATACGGCTTCTCTGCGGCTGGCTTTTACTCTTGCAGGCATTTAGCGGGCATTTTTTTAGGCAGGCATGTCATTTTTTGTATTTAGTGTCTGGGGGGTCTAAAAAGTGTACCTGTCAAGTTTCAGCTCTGTAGCATGTCCAGAACCCCTAAAAAACAACATTTTTCTTATATTTTCAGGAATACGGCTTCTCTGCGGCTGGCTTTTTCTCTTGCAGGCATTTAGCGGGCATTTTTTTAGGCAGGCATGTCATTTTTTGTATTTAGTGTCTGGGGGGTCTAAAAAGTGTACCTGTCAAGTTTCAGCTCTGTAGCATGTCCAGAACCCCTAAAAAACAGCATTTTTCTTATATTTTCAGGAATACGGCTTCTCTGCGGCTGGCTTTTTATCTTGCAGGCATTTATCGGGCATTTTTTTAGGCAGGCATGTCATTTTTTGTATTTAGTGTCTGGGGGGTCTAAAAAGTGTACCTGTCAAGTTTCAGCTCTGTAGCATGTCCAGAACCCCTAAAAAACAGCATTTTTCTTATATTTTCAGGAATATGGCTTCTCTGCGGCTGGCTTTTTTTCTTGCAGGCATTTATCGGGCATTTTTTTAGGCAGGCATGTCATTTTTTGTATTTAGTGTCTGGGGGGTCTAAAAAGTGTACCTGTCAAGTTTCAGCTCTGTAGTATGTCCAGAACCCCAAAAAAACAGCATTTTTCTTATAATTTTTAGTAGAAAACTAATGCAGTGTCTTTCCAGCTGTCTTTTTTTCTTTCTGGCAAGCTGAAATATGATATGCCAAGGCAAACATGCCTATCAGTTGAGCTATGACACAGACAACACTGCACACATGGGGAAATATGTAAAACAAAAAACAGGAAAAGGAAATTAGGTGACGGTCACAAAACATGATATTGTGATTGGCCAAATAAAAAGTCGCCTCGCGATGAGGTCGCGCCAAAGTCGCGCTAAGTCGCGCCAAAGTCGCACTGGAAGCGACGCTACTTTAGTGGTAGCGGCAGTGTAAACCAGCACTAAAACATCCAGTGTGTGAATACGATCAGGTATGATGTTTTATCGGTCAAGTAGTGTAAGGGTTACGCCCGTCGCCCGCTTCACAGTGACAGACCAAACTCTGACAGACCAAACTCCCCGTTTAACAGTCAGTCAGTCCATTTGCACAACCGCAAACTCCCCATTTGCACAAGGTTGGATACCAGCTAGCCATGTCCCGTTCCTTGTCCTCACTGACATCATTGAAGGTCTCTTCCTCCACCCAGCCACGTACAACACCAAGGGTCCCCGAAAGGTGACAACAAGCCCCCTGGGACGCCTGCTGTGGCTGGTATTCCACCTCCTCAAAGCCAACATCCTCCTCTGACTTCTCTTCTTCAGACTCCTCTCTCTGCGTTGCCACAGGTCCAGCAATTGACAACGACAAGGCTGCTTCTGGTGGTGATGGGGACCACAACTCTTCCTCTTCATGCTCATCTACAGCCTGATCCAGTACTCTTCGCAGGGCACGCTCCAGAAAAAACGCATATGGGATGAGGTCGATGATGTTGCCTTGGGTTCGACTGACCACCAGGGTTGTCACCTCCGCAAAAGGACGCATGAGCCTACAGCCATTGTTCATGAGCATTCAGTAACGCGGCCAAAAAATACCCAGCTCCGCAGAAAGAATGAAAGAAAATGAATGTTTTTTCTATGAAAAATTATCCTGCGGATCGCTTTTGGTCTGTTCACAATGAAGCAACGACCTTATCATCTGGGGTGTGCCAACACAATCCTAGAGGTGATCGCTTCATTGTGATGCGCAAGCCCCTTCACCACGACAAGGTAACGATCACGAAGGGGAATTGACACATGTATGTGCCTTTTTTTTTGTTTTTTTGCAGCCACAGTGTAGCACCAGAGGCCAGAAAAATTAGGCATGTACACATGCATGAAAAAGCAGGTATTGTTGCAGCCGCTGCTGTAGCAGCGGCCTGAAAAATTGAGGTTTTAAGGCAGAAAGTGCACTAAAAAATTGCGGCTTGAACCGTAGTTGGTGGCGGAGACGTCACGTAAGTCATCCGGCATGCAGAGAATGATTATATACAGCAGCGTGTGGACCATTTTTAGGCCAAGGCATCTCAGTCATCACCAGGCCTTTTTTAGTCAAATGCATCCCCCACTGTCAGTCCCTTCGGGATCCATGCCTCATTCATCTTAATAAACGTGAGGTAATCAAGACTTTTTTGACCTAGGCGACTTCTCTTCTCAGTGACAATACCTCCTGCTGCGCTGAAGGTCCTTTCTGACAGCACAATTGAAGCGGGGCAGGCCAGAAGTTCAATGGCAAATTGGGATAGCTCAGGCCACAGGTCAAGCCTGCACACCCAGTAGTCAAGGGGTTCATCGCTCCTCAGAGTGTCGATATCTGCAGTTAAGGCAAGGTAGTCTGCTACCTGTCGGTCGAGTCGTTCTCTGAGGGTGGACCCCGAAGGGCTGTGGCGATGCATAGGACTAAAAAAGCTCCGCATGTCCTCCATCAACAAGACGTCTGTAAAGCGTCCTGTCCTTGCCGGCGTGGTTGTGGTGGTAGGAGGAGGATTACTTTCACCTCTTCCCCTGTTGGATTCCCGTTGTGCTGTGACATCACCCTTATATGCTGTGTAAAGCATACTTTTTAACTTATTTTGTAGCTGCTGCATCCTTTGCGACTGCCGGTAATTGGGTAACATATCACAGACTTTCTGCTTATACCGGGGTCTAGTAGTGTGGCCACCCAGTACAGGTCGTTCTCCTTCAGCCTTTTTATACGAGGGTCCCTCAACAGGCATGACAGCATGAAAGACCCCATTTGCACAAGGTTGGATGCCGAGCTACTCATGTCCAATTCCTCGTCCTCACTGATGTCATTGAAGGTGTGTTCTTCCCCCCAGCCACGTACAACACCACGGGTACCAGATAGGTGACAACGAGCACCCTGGGATGCCTGCTGTGGTTGGTGTTCCTCCTCCTCAAAGCCACATTCCTCCTCTGACTCCTCTTCCTCACACTCCTCTTCCAGTGTTGCCGCAGGTCCAGCAATCGATGGTAAGGCTGTTTCTGGTGGTGGTGATGGTGACCACAACTCTTCCTCTTCACGCTCATCTACGGCCTGATCCAGCACTCTTCGCAGGGCACGCTCCAGGAAAAAAACATATGGGATGATGTCGCTGATGGTGCCTTCGGTGCGACTCACTAGGTTTGTCACCTCCTCAAAAGGACGCATGAGCCTACAGGCATTGCGCATGAGCGTCCAGTAACGTGGCAAAAAAATACCCAGCTCCGCAGAGGCTGTCCTAGCACCCCGGTCATACAAATACTCGTTGACCGCTTTTTCTTGTTGGAGCAGGCGGTCGAACATTAGCAGTGTTGAATTCCAACGTGTCGGGCTGTCGCAAATCAAGCGCCTCACTGGCATGTTGTTTCGCCGCTGAATATCTGCAAAGTGCGCCATGGCCGTGTAGGAACGCCTGAAATGGCCACACACCTTCCTGGCCTGCTTGAGGACGTCCTGTAAGCCTGGGTACTTCTGCACAAAACGTTGCACAATCAGATTCAACACATGTGCCATGCACGGCACATGTGTCAACTTGCCCAAATTCAATGCCGCCAACAAATTGCTGCCGTTGTCACACACCACTTTGCCTATCTCCAGTTGGTGCGGGGTCAGCCACTGATCCACCTGTGCGTTCAGGGCGGACAGTAGTGCTGGTCCGGTGTGACTCTCTGCTTTCAGGCAAGTCAACCCCAAGACAGCGTGACACTGTCGTATCCGGCATGTGGAATAGCCCCTGGGGAGCTGGGGGGGTGCAGTTGGTGTGGAGCAAGACGCAACAGCAGAAGAGGACTCAGCCGAGGAGGTTAGCAAAGAGGATGGAGTAGGAGGAGTAGAGGAGGTGGCAGCAGGCCTGCCTGCAAGTCGTGGCGGTGTCACCAACTCCTCTGCAGCAGAGCCACGCATTCCATGCTTGGCAGCCGCCAGCAGGTTTACCCAATGCGCAGTGTAAGTTATATACCTGCCCTGACCGTGCTTTGCAGACCAGCTATCAGTGGTCAGATGGACCCTTGCCCCAACACTGTGTGCCAGACGGGACATGATTTCCTTTTCCACAATAGAGTACAGGTTGGGGATTGCCTTTTGTGAAAAATAATTTCGGCCGGGTACCTTCCACTGCGGTGTCCCAATAGCGACAAATTTTTTGAAGGCCTCAGACTCCACCAGCTTGTATGGTAAAAGCTGGCGGGCTAAGAGTTCCGACAAGCCAGCTGTCAGACGCCGGGCAAGGGGGTGACTCTGTGAGATTGGCTTCTTACGCTCAAACATTTCCTTCACAGACACCTGACTGTGGGCAGGTGACGAGCAGGAACTGCTGAAGGTGAGAGGCGGAGGGGCGGGTTGTTGATAGGGGGCATGGAGGACAGCAGTGGTTGAAGTGGCTGAAGATGCTGGACCAGGAGGAGGATGGTGGCTTTCAGTTTGTGTGCTGCTTTTACTCATATGTTGATCCCATAGGCGTTTGTGATGTGAGATCATGTGCCTTCGCAAAGCAGTTGTACCTAGGTGGGTGTTGGACTTCCCACGACTCAGTTTCTTTTGGCACAGGTTACAAATGGCATCGCTGATATCAGAGGCAGACACACAAAAAAAATGCCACACTGCTGAGCTTTGCAAGGACGGCATTCTGGTGGTGGCAACAGCTTGCGTTGATTGGCGTGCTGTCTGGCTGACCCCGGGTGCCGAATCTACATGCTGTCTGACTGCGCCACTAGCTCCTTGCGATGACCTCCTCCCCCTGCTTCCAACTCGTCTCCTCCTCCTCTCTGTCTCCCCATCTGAACTTTCCCCCTCTTCTTCTGCTCTTCGAGCAGGCACCCAGGTGACATCCACAGACACATCGTCATCATCAGCCGCTTCACTTGACAACTCAGCAAAGGCAGCAGCAGCAGGTACAACATCATCATCATCATCATCACAATGTACGTCCATGTGTATAATGCTGCCTGACTGAGACATATCCCCGTTATCTACATCCTCTGGCACTAATAGTTGCGCATCACTTATTTCTTCCAACTGATGTGAAAATAACTCCTCTGATGGATCAAGTGAAGCGGCTGTGGTGCTAGTGTTGGTGGTGGTGCCGGCGGGCTGGCGAGTGGTAAATTGAGAGGTGCCCGAAGCTGAGCTGGAGGAGGATGGTACATTAAGGTTCCGAGCGGAAGCTGTAGATGATTGGGTGTCCTGTGTAAGCCAGTCAACTATGGCCTCAGAATTTTTTGAGTTCAGCGTCTGTGGTGGCCTCTGAACACTGGGCATTATTCTAGGGCCTAAGGAAATCACAGCACCACGACCACGACGGCCCTTGCGGGGTGGCCTGCCTCTGCCTGTCATTTTTTTTAATGTGTTGTTACTGTTGTACTATGAGTGCAAGCTGCTGTGCCACCTTATATATCAGTGGTGGGTGGGCAGTGGCACAGTACACTCTCTGTGGACCTGACAGCAGTCACTGGCACCCAGGCAACTGCAATTTAAAAAAATATATATTTTTTTTTACTTTGCAAGCTGCTGTGCCACCTTATATATCAGTGGTGGGTGGGCAGTGGCACAGTACACTCTCTGTGGACCTGACAGCAGTCACTGGCACCCAGGCAACTGCAATTTAAAAAAAAATATATATTTTTTTACTTTGCAAGCTGCTGTGCCACCTTATATATCAGTGGTGGGTGGGCACACAGTGGCACTGCAGTGGGCACAGTACATATCTGTGGACCTGACAGTCACTGGCAGCCCAGGCAACTGCAATAATAAAAAATATTTTTTTTTTCAATTTATTGCAACAAGATGCTGTGCCACCGTATATATATCAGTGGTGGGCAGTGCACTGCAGTGGGTACAGTGCACTCTGTGGACCTGACACAGCACTCACTGCAATTATGACAGAGGAAAAAAAAAAATATTTTTTAAAATGCCAGGTACTGTGCCTGTGCCACCCGAAATGAGTGTGGTGTGCACACAGTACAGTCTGTGGTAGGTCTTTGGCCTCTCACACACAGCGGGCAGGCAACTGCAGTGTACAATAGATATATATACATATATATATATATATATATATATATATATATATATATATATATATATATATATATATATATATATATATATATAGGAAAAACTCTATTACCAGTTACCAGCCCTTAAAAGGGCTTTTGGGGACGCTAAATATATTGTAACAGGAAGTCAGCTAAATCTGGGAATGTAGTCACAGGAAGGAGATACATTTCCACCTGATTTAGAAAGTCCATTAATTAATTTAGGGTGTTGGCTACAGAGCTAGCCAGCAGGAAGTTGAAAGGCCTTCACCTGTTCAGAATGAGGGAGTTAAGGCTCTATAATTTGTTCAGAGAAATTCCTATTGTTTGCTGCCTCCAGAAGCTGTGTCCTGAAGCCATGTGGGCTGGGAGCAGGAGGACAGTCAGCGTGTGCCTCCCGACAGGATGTGTGGGCCTGGGAGAAGACCCCCCGGAGTGATGTGTGCCCGGGACGGTAACCAAGGGTGAATACGTCTCAAAGGTGAGAAGACGAACTGTTGATGTGAAAGAAACAAAGGACTGTGTTGCCCTGTGAAGCTATTATAAAAGGACTATTGAGTGTCCGCTGGAGGACAAGGAAGTCTGCCCGACGGTAGGTTGGAGACAGACACTTAGGCAGGTTCCAGTTGTGAGAAGGTAGCCGCCCACAAAGGCAAGGATTTATTTTCTGTTTTATTTTATTTTGGATGTTTTGCTGCATACAGCCTGGTGAAGAAAACACCATTTAATAAACCACACTGTTTGTTTGCAAGCACTTGTCGGCTACCTCTCTGGGAAAACGCACCCCCCAAGGGGTCATCCACACCCGCCACCGAGCTAATCCCTTACAATATATATATGTATATATATAAATAAAAAAAAAAAACCTCAATTACCAGCCCTTAAAAGGGCTTTTGGGGACACTAGATAGATATATATATATATATATAAGAAGAAACAACTCAATTACCAGCCCTTAAAAGGGCTTTTGGGGACGCTAGAAATATATATATATATATATATATATATATATATATATATATATATAAAAAATTACACAAATACCAGCCCTTAGAAGGGCTTTTTGGGGTGCTGTCCTTACAGCAGTAGTGGACCAAGAACACTGCAAGACCAGGAACACTGACTAACTGTCCCTAGCTTAACAACAGCAGCAGCAGCAGCAGCTCTCTCCCTACTCTCACTACACACACTGCTTCAGAATGATCTAAGATGGATGCTGCCCTTGCTTATTTATAGGAGGTGGGAGGGTGTGGGAGGGAGGTATGCTGATTGGCTGGAAATGTGTCTGCTGACTGTGAGGTTCAGGGTCAAAGTTTGCCTCAATGATGTATTATGGGGGGCGGACCGAACATCGCATATGTTCGCCCGCAGCGGCGAACGCGAACATGCGAAGTTCGCCGGGAACTGTTCGCCGGCGAACAGTTCTATACATCTCTACTGAGGACATTAAATTGGGGGAGGCTGAGGACTGTAATGTGGGGGGGACTGATGATTGTAATGTGGAGAGAGCAGAGGAAAATAAAGTGGGGGACTGAGGACTGTAATGTGTGTGGGGGGGGGGGCATGAAATTGGGGGAGGCTGAGGACTGTAATGTGTGTGTGTGTGTGCGGGGGGGGGGGGGGCGGGTGGGGATATTAATTTGGGGGAGGCTGAGGACTGTAGTGTGTGTGTGTGTGTGTGTGTGATAGGGGGGGACATTACATTGGGGGAGGCTGAGGACTGTAATGTGGGGGGGACTGATGATTGTAATGTGGAGAGAGCAGAGGAAAATAAAGTGGGGGACTGAGGACTGTAATGTGTGTGTGTGTGGGGGGGGGCATTAAATTGGGAAATTAGGGGAGGCTGAGGACTGTAATGTGTGTGTGTGTGTGTGCGGGGGGGGGGGGGGGTGGACGCGGGTGGGGATATTAATTTGGGGGAGGCTGAGGACTGTAGTGTGTGTGTGTGTGTGTGTGTGTGTGATAGGGGGGGACATTACATTGGGGGAGGCTGAGGACTGTAATGTGGGGGGGACTGATGATTGTAATGTGGAGAGAGCTGAGGACAATAAAGTGGGAGACTGAGGACTGTAATGTGTGTGTGTGTGTGTTCGTGTGTCATTAAATTGGGGGAGGCTGAGGACTGTAATGTGGGTGGGCTAAGAAATGCAATGTGGGGGACAATAAGCACAGTAATGTGAAAGGGGCTGAGGACAGTAATGCGGGGTAGCTCAGGATTGTATTGTGGGGGGGGGGGGGATTGTGGGGACAGAGAACAGTAATATGGGGGGGTGATGTAAATAGGGGCAGAGGATAGTACTGTCAAGGGGGGGGGTCGATGACAAGGAAGTGTGAGAACATTACTGTGAAAGGAGTGGAGGGGGGTGATGTAAAGGGGAACCTGAGGACACTCATCAAGAGGGGATCCTGATGTGAAGGTGGAGGGGACTGTGATGAGCAGTGGGGACTGAGGGATTCAGATCTGTGCATGTGGCGCACACACCGCGAGAAACATAGAGAAAGAAGTCCTTGACCTTTTTTTTCCAAAATCGCGCAGAACCAAGCCGCATGGTGCTGCGGCAACATGCTGTTTGGCACATGCAAATAGACGCCAGGGGTTCCAACATGATATTCGGACCTCTGCTACAAGAAAATTTTACTGACCGGACCTCGATAAATTTTAATTCAATACCCCTGGGTTATAGGATTAGGTTTATATTCCCACTGGTTAGATTTGTATGTCAAAACAACTTTTTTCCTTACTTTTACAGATTTTAATTTTTTTTTTGGAAACCCCAGACATGTGCACTTCGGTTCACTTCACTAGACCCAAAAGTTCAAAATCACTAGCTATACACCACAAAGACAGTGTAAGCTTTTGAAGGAAGGAGGATAGCCATTCACCAGTAGGGGGTGGGCAGTAAGGCTGCACAGTGTAGGTTTTCAGACCACTGTGCAGTTTTAAGATAGACTGCAGTCCCCATTTTTTAAAGCCAAATACTCTTCTGAAATGGCCCATCCCCATTGTCTATAGTTAGGTGGCTGCCATGTATTACAAGCTGTGAGTCCTTATTAGACATTTGTTTTATTACAAATCAAAATTCTGGCAAAATGTTCATTATTTGGAGGTAATCCTTAAATCACAATAGCAAGAAATGCCAACGAATCACAAATAGAATTTAACAAAACAAATAAAGTAATTTGTTTAATTCGGATCCGAAATCACATAAAGACATAACAAATGATCTGAATGGATTCAGATCCATTTTTTCTATGTTGCTTTAACATTTTTCATTATTATACAAAATGCACTACATATGACATGGAAATATATTGCAATAAATACAGTAATGTAAAAAAGGGAAATATGATGATTCCTACTTATTGTGTTTGGGTTGGATGGAGTTGGATCCATCAGAATTTCCTAATCATAACATAACGAATGAATCTGAATTTAATTTTGTAACATTTACATAGTTACATAGGGGATTATTCACCAAAACTGGAGCATGCAAAATCTGGTGCAGCTCTGCATAAAAACCAATCCGCTTCCAGGTTTTATTGTCAAAGCTTCATTGAACAAGCTGAAGTTAGAAGCTGATTGGCCATGTACAGCTGCACCAGATTCTGAGTGATCCTGTTTTAGTAAATCTCCCCCATAGTAAGTCAGGTTTAAAAAAGACACATCTAGTTCAACCAATAAAAAAAATAATAAAGTAAACACAACCGTGCAATCCCATATACACAATCCTATACCCACAATTGATCCAGAGGAAGGCAAAAAAACCCCAGCAAAGCATGATCCAATTTGCTCCAGCAGGGGAAAAAATCCTTCCTGATCCCCTGAGAGGCAATCTGATATTCCCTGGATCAACTTTAACTATAAATCTTCGTACCCAGTTATATTATGTTTATTTAGAAAATAATCAAGGCCTTTTTAAAGAAATCTACTGAGCTGGCCAGAACCACCTCTGGAGGAAGTCTATTACACATTTTCACAGCTCTTACTGTGAAGACACCTTTACATATTTGGAGATGAAATCTCTTTTCCTCTAGACGTAAAGAGTGCCCCCCTTGTCCTCTGTGATTACCTTAAAGTGGATAACTCATCAACAAGTTCACTACATGGACCACTTATGTATTTGTACATGTTGATCATATCCCCCTTAATCTTCTCCTATAAAGAGAGAATACATTCAGTTCCTCTAATCTTTCCTCATAGCTGAGCTTCTCCATGCCTCGTAACAGTTTGGTTGCCCTTCTCTGCACTTTCTCCAGTTCCCCGATATCCTTTTTGAAAACTGGTGCTCAAAACTGATTTGCATATTGCAGATGAGGTCTTACTAATGATTTGTACAGGGGCAAATGTATATCTTTTTCTCTGGAGTCCATACCTCTCTGGCTTTGCTTGCTTTGGAAACCACAGCTTGGCATTGCATGCTATTATTAGGCTTATGATCTCCCAAAACCCCCAGATCCTTCTCCACCATTGTTATGCTATGATTCAGAGATTCTGATCTGATTCCACCTCCATCCAACACAAACAGATTGCATAAGTAATCTCATGAAAAAACAAATTAACAACTTAAAATAAATATAGGCAATCTTCTGCAACAACTTCCAAATTACAACACAATACAGATTAAAGAATATACAAAAAATTAATTCCTGAAAACGAATCATTGTAACATGACAAATATGGCGAAACAAAATTATTACCTTAAAGAACAGATCTGAAATGATTTTTTTTTTTTAATTGTGCATCTCTAGTTCTTATGTACAACAGGTAGCGACCTTGTTTTTTAATTATCATCTCCAGTGGTGTTCTTTTGATTTATTAGAATTTGTATGGGGAGCTTTTTTTTTCCATTATCCAGGAGTGATTGATTGGTAAGGGGATAATGCTGTGGTAGCTGTTTCACACAATACATCTCATACTTGTTGCTCAGATGAAATGGCAAAATGTTTCCAGGCCAGTCACTTTAAAGAACATATTTTAACGTTGAATTCTTCACTGACTAGAACTATGTTAAACAGAAAACAAGTAGCAACTAGTCCTCAATCTCCTTGCTCTGTCTTTATCATTTTCAGTTCTCTCCCCTGACTTTGACTCTGAAATTAACCTTGTTGGTTTCTTGGTTTTGTGAAATAGTGTGACAACAGTTATAGCATACTGAAAGTGAAGATTCACTGACAGATAGAAGGGAACGTTGATGATTAATAATTGCACTTTGTGACTATGATGAATGTTTGATGACATTATGATGTTAAGAGCAGCCCCCATAGAAATATGATGGTGACTCTATGACAAATGAAGGCATTGAGTAGTGGTGAGAAGAAGTCTGACACACGTGCAAGCAGAAAATAGTATGGCACTCCTACAACGTTTTAATATGGAGGTTGTATATAACAGCAAAACTTTACCTAATTGGCTATGGGAAAGGGGAGAGGGGTACACTGGAGAATGTGAGGACATGCAAAGTGAAGCGATAAAAATGCTACACATTGCAAGAACTTTTAGGGGGACAAATTCACATAAGATAAATTGTTGTAATGTGGGTTGGAAAATTCAGTTCACTCTACTGGATATTTCATTATTTTTCATTATTCATCAATCGTCATCTTTAATGCTTCACAGTTAGTATATATGCTTTGTTTTGCAGGATGAAAATGACAATCCTCCCACATTCAGTCGCTCATCTTACATCATCACTGTGCTGGAAAACATCATAGCAGGTGATTTACTGCAAATCCACTTCCAATAGCAACTATGGTTTACAATAGTTTATACAAGGTACAGCATAATGTACTTAATATTTTTTTTTACTTCATGTTTCTTTCAGGTGCAACTGTACTTCTCCTCAATGCAACAGATTTGGATCGATCTAGAGAATATGGCCAAGAATCTATTATATATACTTTGGAAGGCTCACCTCAGTTTCGTATTAACGCTCGATCAGGTAATAATCTATACTTTTTAAATAGAACACTCTAAGGGTCAATGCGCACTGGCTTAAAAAACGTCAGTTCCCTTGACTGAAAAAGAACACGTACTGTATATAGAGTGTTTTTGTACAAGCGTTTAAAAGCGTTGTGTTTTTTTTTTTTTTTTCTGCCACTAAATGTCCTAATGTGCATGGACACATAGGATAACCTTGAGCTGCTTCTATGGGCAAAATGCAACACTTCTGTAGAAGCAGCGTTTTTTAAGCCCAGTGTGCATGGACTCTTACCTTTCTATGTTTTTGTAGAACTAAATTTGCCTTGCAGTGATGGACCTTGGCTAGTTAAGTTTTTAGGAAGACTACAAAGGACGCCTGCCTTTGATTAGAAGTTTAACACTATTCCTAATGATCTTCAAGAAAACTGACTTCCAGATGTCATAGTTAAATAGTTCTTACAGCTCTTTCTGTGAAGATGCCTTTCTGTATGTAGAGGTTAAATCTAGGGATCAACTGATATCGTTTTTTCATTGCCGATACCAATGCCGATATTTTGGTAATCGAGTATCGGTATCGGCTTATATGGGCCGATATTTTCGTACATTTAAAAAACATTTTTTTATTTGAGAGATACTCTTGTAGAGGAATCTGGGGGTCTAAAAGATTGGCTGTTTTGAATGCTGTCATTTTTTTTAATCTGGCGCCAGTACCCGGAAGTGATGTCATGACATCACTTCCGTTTTTTTGCATGGAGACCCGATCAGAGCCGAATGCGGCTTTGATCGGGTCTTCAGCGGCCGTGCAGGCTGGTTGCCCGGGTCTCCCGGTTGGACGGGGTAGACCCTGGCAAGCCGCGGAAGGAGGCAGGAGGGGGGATGTCCCCTCCTGCTCCTTGTAATGACAGCCGCATCAGTTGTCATTACAAGACAGCCGACCGTCGGCTATGGACGCAGGTACCTGGGTGATGACTCCAGCTGCAGGCATCCGTCCAAATGCAAAACTTTTACATTTATCAACATTAAGTCTCATTTGCCACCTATCCCTCTCAAAGTACCTATGTACCTATGCTGAGTGAAAGTGCCTTTATCCCACCTCTGTGTCCCAAAAAAAATCAGGTGGGGATAATAGTAAAATAGCGTGGTGGACTCAATGTGAAATCCAGAAGTCCTCCTTACAATATGGAGGTTTCTAGATATCTGCTCTCTACATTGGTATCCCTTACAAATTCCCACTAGGAGTTAAAAGTAAAATTAAAAACACCAACACCAAATTAAAAATCCTTTAATAAAGTAAAACACAAACACATACTGGCTTTGAAAATTAAGCTTACTAATGTCCCCAGAAGTAAATCAATACTTTAAGAGCTGTATCTGTCATTCAAGTAATCCAGCAATGTAGATTTATAGAGTTACATAGAGTTACCATGATGACCTGTCGCCAGCTGCACTTCTGCCACCAAAGGACACATTCCTTACTGCGATAATACTGTTGGGAATCCTGAGTAATGCCATTGACCAAATATGCTGGAAATACGTTATTTAACAGCAGGAGTGGGACTTGGCAGGCAAGAGGTTTAATTCTGAGGACAATAATAAACTGTAAATATATTGACAGTATGGAGGTAGGTTGGAGTAAAGGAATAGAAGCCCTGATGCTGCCTGGACAGACATCCCCTTAGCATTCTAATAAATAATTCCATTTTATATATTTATTTTATTGATATAATAATAATGCTTTTCTGTAGTGCTTTACAATCAGTGCTGCACCATTCGGAGCAGTTTGAGCTTCTGAAGGAGCTTATGGACCCAGTGATTCACACCACATCCATTGATCTGCATTGGGCTGTTTTATTCAATGTAGGTCTAAGGCTCCATTCACATCAATGTGTTTTTTCATGCTTTTTGCAGAAACGCAGGACATTATTTTTACCATAGGTTCCTATGAAACACGTTCACATCAATTAATTTTTGGGCCTCTGCGTTTTTGGAAATGGTCATGGACTTTTTTTAAACTCAAAACTGTGGGGTTTTTTTGCTTTTTTTGGTTCAATAGACCTTAATGGATAAGCTGCAGAAAAGCAAGTAGTGTGTTTTTTTACTGCGTTTTTACCGCAATTTTGCCATGCATTTGCTGCGATTTGGATTTTTTTAATCTGCCCACCAACAAATTTGCCAAAAATTAAAAAAAAGCATAAAAACACAAATCGTGGCAAAAATGCAGCAATATCGCAGAAACCCTACATTCCCACCTATACTCTTTTGTTTATTTTACGTTTTTCAGAAACACACCACAGTCCATTTAACATGGTTTCCTTTGGTACACATTCACATCTATGCGTTTTTCAGCCAGTGCGTTTTTGGAAAGGATCAGGGACTTTTTTTCCCGCAGCAGATTGCGTTTTGTGTGTAATAGACTTCAATGGAGTCGCACCAAAAACACAAGTGTTGCGTTTCTGATGCATTTTTTAATGCATTTTGCGTTTAGTGTTTTTTTTGCTTTTAAAACACTGTATATAGCTGGTTGCTAAGAAGCAGGCTAGAAAGCCAGCCACTGCATCTTTAACAACCAATGGGTTTCCCGCTGACAGCTGAATGTAAAAAAGAAAAATTGCCGGGTAAAATAATTAGTGGAAAAAAGACAGCATGGGCCCTCCCCCCAAAACCATACCAGGCCCTTTGGGTCTGGTATGGATTTGGAGGGGAACCCCACGCCAAAATGTAAAATAAATATGGTGTGGGGTCCCCCCCAAAATCCATACCAAACCCTGCAGCCTGGCAGGTCAGAAAAAGGGTGGAGACGAGCAAGCATAATGCCCCCCCCCCTTTGGCCTGGTTTACACCTATGCAGGTTACAGTTTGCAAATTCCAGGTGAATTTCGTGTTTTTAATACACATTTTTGATCCATTGAAGTCTATGGAACCAAAAACCAGAAAAAAGTACCTGGCCCTTTCCATAAAATGCACAGATTTGAACATGACCCATAGGAAATCATGTTAAATGGACTGTAGTGTGTTTCTGCAAAACTGAAAATGCACTAAAAAATGCATAGGTGTGAACCAGGCCTTCCTGAACCATACCAGGTTCCTGTAACGCTCCTGCGTTTTTAGTATAGGCTGCTGCAAAATCTCCACTCAGTAGTCATGTAGAGATGTGTTGAATACCAGATCCAACTCTCCAGGACTCATCACCGTGGGCCTGTCAGCTTCAACATACAGATATATACACACTCAATGAGATGTTCCTGGAGTGATAGGATGTATATGATAGTATGAAGGTGATGTGCTGAAGAGACAGGTGTGAACAGTGACAAGGATGGTAATCACTTGATAGGTTTGTATAGGAGAGTTCAAGATGGTATTTAGGAATGCAGATAGGTTAGTATCGAGTATGCTAACAGGTGGTGAGGACAGCAGATGACAAATACAGGATAGACTAACCCAGTGCAAGGATAGATAGTAGTAGACAGGAGAGCTAGCAATCTATGCAGCAGTGCAGATGATAGGATAGTATGGATAGGTAGTAACAGTCCTTAATGTGCATAGGTAGATAAGGTAGATAGGTGCAATAAGGTTATGGAGGGTTCCCCTGCGGGGTACTTATCACTTGTAATGTTAGTAGTTTAGAGAGGTCCAGTAGATAAGGAATGATCCGGTAGCGAGATACAGGGATCAGTAGCGAGGTTCCGGTCTGCTCCAGGTAAAGGGAATAGCTGGAGGTTCCGATCGAGAGACAGGCTTGAAAGCATGTGGATAACAAGGCAGGTTGAACGAACAATGTGAGTGAGACCGCCGGCGGTTGAAATAGCCGCTCTGCGGCGCTCAGCAGTAACATCATCGTTCTTAAAGGTATATGCGTACCACCTGAAGAGAAAGGTGGGACGCATTACAGAGAAAGTGGTGATTAAGGGTACCGGAGGTACCAGAATCTTACAGTTCCATAGTAACTCTATCCATTCACCAAAAAAGCTAGTGGCACCGTCTCCCTGTGACATCATCGACCACTTTTTTTGGTGAATCGGTATACTCCATACTCATTCACATAGGGGGGCCAATATCTAGGGGCCCCCTTGTTAAAGGGGGCTTTCAGATTCAGATAAGCTCCCTGCCCGCAGACCCCATACAACTACAGCCCAGAGTTCTGGGGAGGAGCCCTTGTCCACATCAACATTGGGACAAGATGCTTTGGGGTGGGGGGGTCAGAGCATGTTGAGAGCTTGCGGCCTGGTATGGTTCTGGAAGAAAGGGGACGCTCGCTCGTCCCCTCCCTTTCCTGGCCTGCTGGGCTGCATGCTCGGATAAGAGTCTGATATGGATTTTAGAAGGAGCACGCGCCCTTTTTTTTTCCCCCGTTTTTTTTTTTTTTTTTGAGTGTGAATGGAGCCTTACACAATGACAAGCAGAAATCTTTTGTTTCCAAATGCCCCAAAACACATAAACACAGTAAAAATTAAACATGCTGCATTCAAATGCAGCATGCTACAGGACATAGTAAAGAAAGAAAAAGAATGTAATTTGGCTCCTGTAATTTGTAAAAGAAATTGGCACATCGATGCAGTGTATTCTAAAAATGCACATCAATGTAACTCGTTAAAAAAGCATGTCAACATATGTTCGTGTATCTTGCACTAAATACAGTGGAAGTGGTGTGAATCCAGCCTTACTTTTCAATGTATGCACTTCAGGCAGGACATATATGTTTTATAATTGTAGGAGAAAGCGGACCTCACAAAGAAGTCCTTGGTGGGAATTTATTTCTGTTCCCAATGCTGTAAAGGAAGAGTGCTAATGCTTAGCCGCTTTGCTGCCAAATAAACACATTGGGAATTATCTTTATTGGACTCATGACTGACTAATACAAAGCTTCTTTCCTGCTATTAATGCTGCTTTTATAATAGTGAACTGGTGTCTCATCATACAGAGTCCTTTGTGGCTCTTAGTAACATATACACTATGTATGGTAATTCTGAGACCTCAAGACCTGCAATTCAAAGCTGAAAAAAACCCGAGAAACTTTCCCACTACAATGTACTCATGACTTTCTTTGCAAGTGTCACAGGTATAAACTACCTCTGAAGAAAAAAAAATCCCAAGATAACCATGGCTTGGGTAGTTTGCAAGGAACTGTTTTTTTTTTCTGATGCAGTTTTCTTCTTGATGGTTGTACCAGTGACAGTTAAAGGTCATTATATTCAGTAAAGCAAGCACGGATGGGAAAAACCCAACAGAACCTGTCTAAGAAAAGGATAAGTCATATCCTGAGTAATGGAAACTTGGCGTGCCTGTTTCATTATCCATGTCATCCGTTATTTTGTTTGAAAAGCCTCTGTAAAAGTTATATAGCTGAAATAAAAATAGTGCTTGTAAATTATAGTAGACCATGCTGTACTTAGACTGCCATAGCTTCTTACACCTGAAATGCTCCAATTTTTATTTGTCTATTGATTCTGTCCATCAGTGAAGAAGCTCTGGGAGTATGGGAAAGAAAAACACTATTAAAGAAATGAGGCTTTAGTGAAAAACAATGGCAGCGATTTTCAAGGATAATTATTTACAGTCTTTTGGTTGTACCACTAAAATATATTGAACATTTTCAAAAAGGCTGCAGATAAAAACATTTGGAAGCCCATAGGAAGATCAAAATGTTTTACAAAACCATTTAAAATATAAAAGATAACTTGTAGTACAGGTAATTTTTAACTAAAAACAAAAGCTTTTAACATTTTCAAAACAATTCAAGAATTTAATTAAATTTCAGGTTTCACTTCAGCTAAAGCATGCTAAAATATTTATAACATTTTTGAATTAGTAAATACTTACATTCCTACCAACCTACAATCTAGATTCTGAAGTTTAAAAAAAATATATTTTCTTACCTAATGGGGAACCCATCCTAAAACCAGGTATTTAGTTTTTGTTTTTATAAACAATATAGCATGTGTAATGGTCATTGCAGGTAGGTGGAACCAAGGACACAAACTCAGAGATCTCACTCCTGGTTTCTTCTTTGTATTTCCAATATTTATATATTTTTCTTGGTAATTGTCGGATACAGAAATGTGGGGGGTCTGCCATGTTATACAGTATCTTTATACAAGAGGGCTTGGACACTGGCAAACAATGAAATTGTAGATCCGCTCAGTATAACTATTTTTGTTCCCAGCATGCTTTAATTTTTTGTTAGTGTGCTGGGAGATTTTATTTTTATTTTTTTGTGCTGTGGAGAAAAGTCTATTCTTGTTACTACTCTTTTTTTGATCTTTTTGTCTTTAACCAAGATTACTGCTTCATTGCTGCTTGAGCTGGTCTTTATATGTAGCTATCTAGATTGGTGTTTTCTCAGCACTAGGTTTGCAGAACATGCTCAGATCCCAATGGAGTGAACTTGGCAGGGCTGGCCTGGAATGGGACCTTCAGGCACTGGGCTCTGCATTGTGGTGCATTTTAGACCTGCATGTATGTTGGCAGCCGCAGAGCACTGTCCAAGTCTAAATCCCTGTCTTTGAAGATTCATCTTGTGGGGAGCACCGGAAGTTACCTCATTACTAGGACCACTAGGGAGCAATAAAACATAAGTATTTAAAAGTGGATATTGCGCTCAGCAAAACAACATACACAATAAAGTGGTAATGCATTCAAGTGATATTCATTGCACAAATCAATTCATAAGTGTCCTTGCAAATGGTGAATAACTAAGCAAAGTGTCCTTAAAGTGCTCGGTGCAATATAAATTGTCTCAGCAGCAAACTTGGACTTGATAAGAAGTGCCTTCACCAATCAACATCCACCCAGTGTTCAGATTAAATACTTCTTACCAGAAGAAGTTGACCCCTTAAGTTACAGGGGGTCACAACCAGCATGTGTCTCCACATAAGCTCCGGATTATTCCTTAACTGTCTCCACATCAGGTGTAGTATGTGCCAGAAAATGTAGGAAGCTCCGGGGCTCCGGACGATAATTTATAAATCTGCTGACGTTCACGGTCAACTGGTTGAAGCAACGTGAGATGGCGAGTAATTCCAGATGAGGTTACTGCAAACACTGTGCTGTAGTCTATCAAATATAGATATAGCTGGGGATCTTTTGTCAATAGTCTTTGGTCCCATACATGGATCAGGCTCCTCCAAAGTAAGGGTGCTAGGCAGGCCACACAGGGGGTAGCAGCCTGTGTCTCAGCTTGTCTGAGAGCTTCCACTTACTACACAGCTTGTGAGTCTCTCTCTCCCACTCACTTCCTTGATGCCAAATTTGTCAAATATCACTCCGTTTGCGCAGTTCCCCTTTTTTGGTTTGCACCAAATTATTATTTTCTATTAGCAATAAAACATGCACACCTTATGGGTTTATCACAGTAGGGGTTAAGACAAAAAGCAAAGGGCAGGAAAAACTGCCCAGCAGCGCATGACCCCAGAGGGATATTTGTAATGCCCACTGCAAAGCCCACTGCAAAGCAAGTTTTGTATAAAATGTGAAAGTGTTAAAACAGGTCTTCTGCTCAATCCCTGTCAACTGCCCTCTAAAGACTGATGCACTGCAGAGTGCTCTTTAGAGGGCAAAATCTGTAAAATTGTGCCAAGTGTGGTGGCGAATACCTTATTGGTGGGAATTAAAAGGAAATGTGTGTGTGGCAATGTAAAAAGCTATGAAAGATGATTGAAAAATTTGCAAAGTTAAAACTGAGTAACAAAATAGAAAAACAATGATGTGGGTAGCCCAATAGACTATACACTTTGCCACTGATTACTAGCTAGAAGGTGCAGCTTGAAGCAGCCAAGGGTGATTTCTGGGACACTGTGAAAACAAAAGGGAAAGGACAAGTGCAACCTCCATAGTGTAGTAAACAATATTTATTGATAATTAAAAACACATTCACAAAGGGGAAGCTTGTGCAAAGCAATGAAAATCAAAGCTGCTGCCTCTGGAGCACACATAAAACAAAGGCAATATTTGACAATGTTATCAGGCCCGGACAGGCCATTGGGCAAACCGGGTGTTTGCCCTGTAGGCCGGGGCTACTGGGAGGCCGGGGCTACTGGGCTGCCTGCATGTCTTAGGTAAAGCTGGCTGTGACATCATGCAGGGCTGGCCTCGGGTGGATGTACCATGTGCTTAGTGGTGGTGGGTGGCCAAGCGACTTCTAATCAGCGCTCTTAGCCAATGGCTGAGAGTGCTGACCAGAGTGTTCTGGCGGGGGGGGGGGGGGGCATCCCCCTGTCAGAACACAAATCTTACCAGGAGAAATAGTTGTACTAACATCGGGTTGTTAGTACAGCGGCTCCGACCTGAGCAGTCAGTTTGGTGGTGTGTACGAGGCTTAATGCTTTATAACTGGCTTTTCAGTATTCCCAAAGCCAGTTACTGAGCATTACTCGCAGAGCCAGTTATAGAGGAGTTTTGCTTCATAACTGGCTTTGTGAGTACTCCACTATATCTGGCTTTAAAAGTCATGCTTTATAACTGGCTTTGTAACCACTACTTTAGAGGTTTTAAAAGGGAACTGAACTTTAAAACAGGGTCTAGTAACTTTTTTCTAAAGTAGTTAATCACAAACCTTGTTCTAAAGCTACATTTGCACGCACGTTTAGGCACAATGCAAATTTCAAGGGCAGGAATCTGCTGATTCCTACTGTTTTTGACACCTGTGAGTGACTAGCTGCGTTGCCTTTTGTGTATTCTGAATGTGCAGGAGTTGAGGCTGATCTGAAGTGTTATGGTGCAGGAACTGGGGTAATCTGAGTGTGATGGTGCAGGAATTGGGGCTGATCTAAGTTGTGAAGGTGCAGGAACTGAGGCTGATCTGAGGTGTGAAGGTGCAGGAACTGAGGCTGATCTGAGGTGTGAAAGTGCAGGAATTGGGATCATCTGAGGTTTGATGGTGCAGGAATTGGGGGTGATCTGGGGTGTGAAGATGCAGAATTGGGGCTGATCTGAGTTGTGAAGGTGCAGGAACTGAGGCTAATCTGAGGTGTGAAGGTGCAGGAATTGGGGTGATCTGAGGTGTGATAGTGCAGGAATTGGGGCTGATCTGATGTGTGAAGATGCAGGAATTGGGGCTAATCTGATGTGTGAAGGTGCAAAGCTCAGTTGATTTCTTACTATTATTCAAGGTGCACATCAGATATTTTGGTTCTAATTTTGCCCTTTGTGTGCTTCATCCTTGATCAACACTTTTAGGTAAGTTTTTGATTTTGTGTTGGGCTGCATTCATAGCCGTCTTGGGCCACATGATGGACACCCCTGTGCTACATTATTTAGAAGATTTTTGTGAATCAAGATTTATTTTTAGCTATTATCATGTAGTTACTTTGCTGATCTGCTGTAGAATCTCTTTAAATTTTTTGACATATATTTTGAAATTTGTATTTTTAGTTTAACTGTTACAATTAGGATATGATAATTATTGCAGTTTGACAATTTTTTTTTCTCATTGCATCAGCACAATTGTCAGATAATATATGTTAGAGTTTGTCAAGCTATTGAGTTGATTGTAGGTTCCTTTAGTAGAATCCCTTGGTTGAGCAGTCTCTCTAAAGGATAAGGAGAGGCCCCTGAAAAAGAAATCATTAAGCACAATATTCTGACAATACAATATTCATCATTTATACCTTCTTCTAACAGGAGAAATCACTACAACAACCTTGCTGGATCGCGAAATGAAATCAGAGTATATCCTAATTATACGTGCAATGGATGGTGGTGTGGGCCCCAATCAGAAAACAGGCATAGCTACAGTAAGTACATTTTTGATTACTGAATAATCGTTCATAAAGTTTAAAAAACATATATTTATAAACACTATTGGCAGAATTGTTTACATGGACTACACTGAAATTTTTCAGAGAATTAATTGATTTAGGTGGTACGTTAGAGTTATGTCAGAGGAAATGTATCCAAAGCTAAGGACATTTCCTTTTAAGTGTCACCAGAAAAAAAGTGTCCCCATTTGAAGATGCCGCCTCAATTTCTTTTTTGACTTTTCCCTCATTTTCTGTTTCACAAACAGAAGCCGCTATGACAAATAGAATGAATTTCTAGACCTCTAGGGTCTCTTCTGTTATAGAAAAAAAATCTGTCTGTCAGCAGATTTTAATATTTTGACTTCACTACCACCTAGTAGTAGATCACTACATTGATTACTACAGTTTCTAGCAATAAAAACCTGACAAGGGTGTTAATGCTTCCTTCTTCTTTCCAAAGCTAAAAAAGGTTATGGCTTTAGATACATTTTGAGTACATAGTTTCTAAGCAACATATAAATGACAAAACACCACAGTAAGGCATAATCTCTATAGTATAGCACTTGAATTGGTCACCTTGAATTTAAGCTAAAGGTGTTGTCAGAGACTGGATGTTAAAATCAAACATGGGGCTCCAGGGCCTTCAAAAGTGTCATAGGTTGTCAGGAAGTTAGATGTTTAATTTATGCTCCTAGAATTCCTGAAGGTATTACTTGAATGCTGGGTCTCTGTATGTCTCCAGGCTGTGTAAAAGTCTCGTACATGGGGTATCACCATACTCAAGATGAGTAGCAAAATGTATTTTGGGGTGTAATTTTTGCTATGTACATGCTATGTGTTAGAAATATTGTATAAATTTACAACTTTGTGTAAAAAAAAAAAAAATGCATTCATTTTCTTTCCAAATTTTCCAAAAACTTGTGGGAAAAAAATGACATGCTCAAAAGACTCACTATGCCTTGTGAAATATACATTGGGGTGTTTGCTTTCCAAAGTGGGGTCATTTGGGGGACATTTCCATTCTTCTGGTACTCCAGGGCCTTCAAAAAAGTGATAGGTAGTCAGGAAATTAGATGTGTAATTCATGCTCCCAGAATGTCTGAAGGTGCTACTTGGATGTCGGGCCTCTGTATGTGGCCAGGCTGTTTAAAAGTCTCACACATGTGGTATCGTCATACTCATGAGGAGTAGCAGAATGTATTTTGTGGTGTAATTTTTGTTATGTACATGCTATGTGTTGGAAATATCGTACAAATTAACAACTTTGTGTAAAAGAAAAAAGAAATTCAGTTTTTATTTTCTTTCCACATTTTCCAAAAACTTTTGGAAAAAAATGACATTTTCATAAGACTTATTATGCCTCATAGAATATACATTGGGGTGTTTACTTTCCAAAACAAGGTCATTTTGTTGGCGTTTCCATTGTCCTGGTGCTCCAGGGCCTTCAAAAGTGTAATAGGTAGTCAAGAAATTAGATGTGTAATTTATGTCCCTAGAATACATGATGGTGCTCCCTGCATGTTGGGCCTCCTTATGTGGCTAGGCTGTGAAAAAGTCACACACATGTAATATCGCTATACTCAGGAGGAGTAGCAGAATGTGTTTTGGGGTGTAGTTGCAAGTATGCATATGCCATGTGGGAGAAAAAAACTGTTAATTAGGGATGGGCTCAGGCGTGTTTGGATCATACCCGCCAGGAAGCCGTCACTGCACACCATCAATCATAGGCAGTGAGGCATTTCCCAGCCCGCAGCTGCACATACACATTTTGCCTATGATAGGCAGTGTGCAATGACTGCTTCCTAGCGGGTACGATCCAAACACACCTGAGGCCATCATTACTGTTAATATGGCAATTTTGTGGAATAATAAAAAAAAAATCTTAATTTTGCAAAGAATTGGAAAAAATTCCAACTTAAAAAAACTCACCATGCCTCTTACTTAATACCTTGGAATGTCTACTTTCCAAAAAGGGGTCATTTGGAGGGTATTTGTATTTTCCTGGCTTGTTAGTGTTTCAAGAAATTAGGCTGTAAGTACATCAGGTGTGATCAGGTGTGATCAACTTTCAATGATTGGCCCTATAGCTTGTAGACTCTTTAACTTTCACAAAGACCAAAAAATATACACTGATTCGGGTTATTTTTTCTTACCAAAGATTTGTAGCAGTATAACTTTTGGTCAAAATTTATGAAGAAATATAAACTAATTTTCAAAATTTTATAAACGAAACTAAGAAAAATTAGTTTTTTTACAAAATGTTCTCTTTTTTATTAATAGTGCAAAAAAATAAAAAACCCAGTGGTGATTAAATGCCACCAAAAGAAAGCTCTATTTGTGTGAAAAAAGGACACAACTTTCATATGGGTACAGTGTTGCATGACTGAGTAATTGTTATTCAAAGTGTGAGAGCACTGAAAGCTGAGAATTGGTCTGGGCAGGAAGGGGGTTTAAGTGCCCAGTAGGCAAGTGGTTAAACTGTAATATCTCCAATATGCTGAACATTGCAAAGCTATAAAGTTTTTTATGAAATTGTTAAAAAAAAAAAAAGAGCTTAGACAAGTAGGAACAGGAGAGAACAATTCATTCAAATATTGGTAATGTGGTTTTCAGACTAGAAAAAAAACAGATTTTCTGGGATAACTACAAGAAAAAGAAAAAGAGTGGGCTGGAGAGTCCTTATAGTGTAGTATTCATTCAAAAATAGAACACAGGATCATTGGGCAAAAAAGTCGAATTTAAGGTAAAGTATAACTTACATCTGTCAAAGTTGCAAATGACCATGATCTAATAGTAAATTGAACCTGTAGGGGAAAATTAATCTCCATGCAGGTGTAGAAAGGTTCAGGGGAGCCCAGCCCTAGGTCCTCTTGAGGGACATCTGGGTAGTGAAGTGTCAAAGAAGGATTGTGTATTCAGTGAAAGGATTGTTTAATATGATTTTATACACATGCAAGGGAAGAAATGTCTTGACCACTGTAGCCGTAATGAAGAAATATTTATTGATAATGATGTGTTTCCTGACAACATGTTACTTCCTCAGACAAAAAGTGTCAACACAGATTAGCTTGTAGGCTGGATGCAGAGCAGTCAGTGGCGAGCATATCTGGGACCTCACTACTGGGTACTCTACATCCAGTCTACAAGCTAATCTGTATTTTTCACCTTTAACTGAAAAGGTGATAGGTTGTTTCAAAACGTGTCATTGCTGTTATTAAAAAATATTTCTAATCAGCAGCAAAGTAGCTAAGTGATTAGTACGTCTGCCTAGCAGCACTGGGGTTGTCAGTTGAAATCCCAACCATGGCACTACCTGCCTGGAGTTTGAATGTTCTCCCTGTGTATGCTTGGGATTCCTCTGCATACTCTGGTTTCCTCCCAAACTCCAAAGACATTCTGGTAGGTTAATTGGGTCTAAAACTGGCCCTAGTATGTGTATGAATGTGAGCTAGAGACCTTAGATTGTAAGCTCTTTGAGGACAGGGAGTGATGTGAATGTGCTATATATATATATATATATATATATATATATATATATATACAGTGGATATAGAAAAGAATCACCACCCTAAAAATAATGACATTTTGTTGCTTTGTAGCCTGAAATGAAGACAGACACAGTTTATGTTTTATCCAGCTGTATTTACTCGATGCAATGTATAACTTAGTGAAAGATAGAACACCAACATGTCAGAAAAAAAATAAATAAATAAAAAGACAGAATCACTGAGTCAGTAAAAGAATCACCCCCCCTCCTTTCTTTCAGTATGTTATTGGACCACATTTTGCTTTCATTACAGCCTTTAGTCTGTTGGGATATGTCTCTACTATCTTTTCTCATCTAGACTTTGCACTATTTGCCCACTTTTCTTTGCAGAACTGCTCAAATTCAGTTAAATTTTTGGGGACCATTTGTGAACTGCAGTCTTCAAGAAGTCTGGGCTTTCACTAAGCCAGGCAAGGACATTCACCTTTTTCTCCTTCAACCACTGTGTGGTCATTTTTGATGTGTGCATTGGGTCATTGTCATGTTGAAAGGTAAACCTTCTTCCCTTTGACAACTTTCTGGCAGAGGGCAGCAGATTTATCAAGAATATGATGGTATTTTGCCCCATCCATTTTTCCTTGGCAAGTGCTGACAAGTGCTCCAGTCCCTGTTGCAGAGAAACACCCCCATAACAGGATATTGCCATCTCCATGCTTTACTGTAGGAATGGTGTTATTTGGATGGTGAGCTGTATTGGATTTTCGCCAGATATATAATTTGGTGTTGAGGCCAAATAATTCAATTTCACCTTTAACACCAAAAGATGTGTATGGCGGAAATCCAATAGAGCTCACCATCCAAATAATACCACTCCTACAGTAAGGCATAGAGGTGGTAATATCATGTCATGGGGGTGTTTCTCTGCAGCAGAAACTGGAGCACTTGTCAGGATAGAAGGAAAATGGATGGGGCAAAATACAATTAAATTATTGAGGAAAATCTGTTGCCCTCGGCCAGGAAGTTGTCAATGGGAAAAAGGTTTTTATTTTCCAACATGACAATGACCACGCAGTGGTTGAAGGAGAAAAAGGTGAATGTCCTTCCATGGCCTAGTCAGAGCCCACACTTAAACCACATTGAAAATCTGTGGAATGACTTGAAGACTGCAGTCCACAAATTACCAGTCACCATTACATTTACCTGAAGTTGAGCAGTTCTTCAAATAAGAGTGGGCAAAGTTAGTAGAGACAAAGCCCAACAGACTAAAGGCTGTAATTAAATGAAAAGGTGGTTCAATAAAATACTTGCATAAGGGGAGCGTAATACTTTTTCCAACTCACTGATTCTGTTTTTTATTTTTTTTGTGTTCTATATTTAACTTGGATGTTAAAGGTTGCACTAGTAAATACAGCTGGATAAAACAAAAACTCAAAATCAAAGCAACAAAATATATATATTTTTTTAGGGGGGGTTGATACTTTTCTATACCTATATATATATACTATATATAAATCACTGTGCAAATGGATGACAATACATATGTAATTGAAATAAATAAAAATCATGACTACATTGATTGTGGCATTTTTTCCCCAATGGTTTACATTATCGTAATACTTCCACAGGTGACACAAGAACTGTTTTGGGTTTTTCTACCTGCGCTTCTGGCACTTTACCATAGAAAATTTAAAAGATTGAGAATAAATAAAGAGAAGTCCTTATGAAGCTGAGTATACACTATCAGAATTTCAAAGGAAATTGATATGAAAATTCTTAGGAAAATTTGTAGGCAATTTCTCAAAACATTTTATTGTCCTTTTAAAGTAGTTTCATTTGATTATGAAATTAATGCACTTTACTAAAAACAAAATCACATTGTTAGAAATTCATTTGTTCAAGAAAAAATTTCCATCTGCTCCTTCGTATTTTCTCATCACTGCAGTTGAAAACAAACATCGATTCGACCCCACTAATGGTTAGATAAATAAATTATTGTTCCTAAAACATTCTTACAAGAAAAGATGTCAAACAAAGTTCTACTAGTGTCTACCCAGCTTAAAGAGATTGTGAAGGTATTTTTTAACCACTTAAGGACCGCCCCATGCAGATATACTGTGGCAGGAAGGTCCTCCTGCACAAAATCACAAAACTGTATGGGATTTAGTGCATAGGGTCTGGGGCACGCACGCGTGCCGCCGGCGACCTGCTGCTGCTGTGATTGGACACAGCAGGAGCCAATCAGCGGGTCCAGCAGACGCCATGTCCGTCAGGCCCCTGCTGACCATTCACAGAAGAGGCAGAACGGCGGTCTGCCTATGTAAACAAGGCAGACTGCCCTTTTTTGAGAGAGGAAGATGGAGATCTTTTGTTTCTGCTAAGCAGAAACGCGGATCTCTGTCTTCCTCCAGTTAGGCCACCCCACACAGTTAGAAAGCACTCCCTAGGAGCACACTTAACCCTTTGATCGCCCCTGATGTTAACCCCCTCCATGCCAGTGTCATTAGTACAGTGACAGTGCTTTTTTTTAGCACTGATCTCTGTATTAGTGTCACTGGTTCCCAAAAAGTGTCAGGTGTCCAATTTGTCTGCTGCAATGTCGCAGTCCCACTAAAAATCACTGATTGCTGCCATGACTATTAAATAAAAAAATTCTATAAAAATATGTAGCAGAATACATATTGGCCTAAATTGGTGATTTGATTGTTTACATTTTTTTATTGGGTATGTTTTATAGCATAAAGTAAAAAAAAATTGTTTTTCTTTTTTAATTGTTGGTCTTTTTTGCTTATAGTGCAAAAAATAAAACCCGCAAAGGTGATCAAATACCACCAAAAGAAAGCTCTATTTGTGGGAAAAAAAAGGACATATAATGTATTTTGGGTACAGCTCTGCACATCAGCGCAATTGTCAGTTAAAGTAATGCAGTGCCTGAAGGGGGGTATACCTGCCTGGGGCTTAAGTGGTTAATTAAAAAAACAAACATGGTATCCTTACCTGCTCTGTTCAATTCCTGTTGCACAGAGCAACCCCAATCTTCCTTTTCGGGTCCCCAGCTGGAGATCCTGGCTCCTCCTTTTCTGAGTGTGCTCCCAGAGAAAGCTGCCGGCTATGGAGACACCTGCCGGCTTGCTCCCAAGCCGTGCTTTGTGCGTCTTTTGAGACACACACAGTGTAGCTCAACTTCACGTCTCACTCTAAAAAGCAGCGCTGCTGCAGATGGGCACAGAGCTGGATTGAGATCGAGCTCATGTAAGTATTTAAGGGGGCACTATAATTGACAAACAAACACAAGGGCACACCGGCCTAGTGCATTATCTTCCACAAAGGTTTTATTGAATAAAAGGTATAAAAATACTCACAAACTAGTTCCTGGTACATGCATATCAAATTAATATATTGTCATCAGCATCAGAACCGGAGGGTGTACCGTCCTCTAAAGCTTGACAAGGCTTGAGGGCCACTGTTAATCGCTGGAACGCACTCCACCAAACCAAAGTACGTTGTGCATTCCAGGCCTTCAGCATGGACCCGGCTCTTGCTAAGAGTGAATGACTCACTCTGGAAGCCGGGATCATGCCCGACGGGGTGCGGCTATAGGCATGAACAGGAAGCACAGCCAACCATGCCATAGGTTAATTAGGAGGCTCCCTGAATTAAGAGGTCAATGTCAAGGATATGAAGGCTCTGGGTCTACAGGCTCTGAGGAAGAGGCTAAGCCTCGAAACGCGTAAGCCTTGTCAAGCTTTAAAGGACAGTACACCCTCCAGTTCTTATGCTGACGGCAATATATTAATTTGATTTGCATACACCAAGAACTCGTTTGCGAGTATTTTAATACCTTTTATTCAATAAAACCTTTGTGGAAGATAATGTTCTAGGCCGATGCACCCTTGTGTTTGTTTTTCAGTTATAGTGGTCCCAGACTACCCTGGTCTTGAAAGGGGCTGCAAGGCCGAAGCATCCAAGAGAAGCCAAGTAGAAGGTCTTTGGTAGCCGCAAGAGTGTGGCTTGATATGGTTAGAAGATCACCTCTCAGAGCGCAGGAGATAGGTGCTTTGCACCATTTTTTGATTAAGTATTTAGGGGGGCCTGAGAGGAGCTGACATAGAAAGGTTTTTTAACTTAATGAAGAGAATGCATTAAAGTAAAAAAACCTTTTGCCTTTAGAATCACTAGGATATGGCACTATAAAAGGAGGATGGAATTGCACTGGTAATAATAGGGAAGTTTAGTGTAAATATTCAAATCCACAAAAGTTTTTTTTTAAAAATTCATGTGTGTATAGACATAATTGTTCTTTATGTTGGGGTGATGTGCAAAGTTCACTCCCATAGCAACTAATAATAAATTATCATTTGTTCACTCTTCTAAAGTAAATTTTTTTGCCCTGCTTAAATGAGTGATATCAATGCTACAGAATCATCCTTGTATAAATTGCTTGCCTACATGCAATTAGGAGTAAATATATGACTTACCTCTAAAGTATCTATTTCTAGACTTTGAAAAATGTTAATGGTCCCGTTAATCTGATTAATTTCATTGACACTCATCAACATCACCACTTGGGTCATGTCTCATCAAAACAGCTCAATCAAAGTGGAAAATGTAGTCTACAAGGAAGTGTACATCACTGATGTTCTGAAAATGTGATTGAATACATAGCATTTCATCTACTTGATTAAGTTCTAGAGTTCTTCATAAAATGAAGCTATCCACAAAACGATGTTGCACACCAGCAGCAATATTTGCCAAGGACTCATCAGTAGCTGACTGGTGTGTCAGCAACACACAATCTTAAAATCTCAAGACTACTTGGACTGCTGCTCCAAAGACAGCTTTCTTTATTAGATGTCAAAATTTTCATGAAATGCTCTGCCCAAACCTCAATGGGCCTTTTCTTGACAGAGGGAGATGCTGAAAAAGGCAATTTAATTCCTGTCTCTTTTACCAGACCTCACTATATGTTACACTGAATATTTTCATTATGGCTTTCAATCTGATCATCCAGGTGGAGGTCTTGTGAGTAGTAGGCTAAACATGCCTGCTCTGACTTCCCTCTCTTTTGTCATGGCTTAAACTATTTTTGGGGAGGTAAATGATCCTGGGTCAGCTTTGTTTAGAGACCCAAAGAAAAACAATTACTTTAAGGCTCCATGTACACGGGACATAAATGGACGTTTAGGAGCAGTTGGGCGATTTTTTCAGAAGCCCCTGAACCCATCTACATGTTATCTTATCTGTCTATGTACACAGGGTCGTTTACAGTCATTTGCAGGCAGTTGAGTTCAGGGACATTTTTTGGAACTCAATTATTTGCATTCGAACGTGTGTTTCCCGGCGTTTCAAACGCAAAAACGCGACAGAACGCGACTGAACGCGATGACCCACGTTTATCGTTCGCGTTTTTCCATTTTAAAGGGGAATCGTTTTTTTGACCTCTAGGAACGGTTCTAAACGCAAACGCCCGCTAAACGCGGGTGCAAAAGCGACCTAACGGACGTTTCAAACGTCCTAAAAATTACAGCATTCAAAGGGACTTTTAACAACGTCCCGTGTACATGGAGCCTAAAACCTTGGATTGTGAGTAACTTGGTTTGAGAACGTTTTGCAAGACAAGCACGTTTTTTAAAATAAATTTTGAGTTGATAAACAAGCGATGTCTTGATATACAAGTAGCATCATATCATAACTGAGTATAAAAGAGGAGAGAGGCGCCTCTAAGTGTAGCAATATGGTTACATTTAACCACTTTACCACCGCAGGGTTTTGCTGTCTTACGTCCAGGCCCCTTTTTGCGATTCGGCACTGTGTGACTTTAACTGACAATTGCACGGTCTGGCAACGCCGTATCCAAACGAAATTTACGTCCTTTTTTTCCCATAAACAGAGCTTTCTTTTGGTGGTATTTGATCACCTATGTGATTTTTACTTTTTGCGCTATAAACAAAAAAAGAGCGAAAATTTTGAAAAAATAACAATATTTTTCACATTTTTTATATGAAATTCCCCCCAAAAAAATGTAAAAATCACAATTTTTTTTATTATTTTTGGCCAATTTGTTTTCTGCTACATATTTTTAGTAAAAAAAAACGCAATAAGCGTATTTTGATTGGTTTGCGCAAAAGTTATTGCGTTTACCAACTAAGGGAAAGATTCCTGTCATTTTTGGGGTTTTTTATTTAACGAGTAATGGCGGCGATCTGCGATTTTTTTTGCAGGACTGCGACATTGCGGCGGACAGATCGGACCCTTGACTGACATTTTTTACACTTTTGGGGGTACCAGTGACATTACTACAGTAATCAGTGCTATAAATATGCACTGTTACTTTAAAAATGACACTGGCAGGGAAGGGGTTAATTTTATTGGAGAGAGAGGGGTTAATGTATGCCTGGTGCTTACTGACGTGTGTGGGGGAAGGTGACTGAGTGACACAGGGACAGATCGCATGTTCAGCTATGCTGAACCCTGCAATCTGACCTTGCCTGTCACTTAGGAGATCCGCCCGCTTTGTTTACACAAGCGGGCGGATCTCCACACTCGATTCCCTGACGATCGGGGAAGAGCAGCGGCGATCGCCACCGCTCCTCCCCTGGCCCGACTCCCGCTGTGACTAAAAACAGCGGGAGCTAACCTCCGGTGGCGCGTGCGCGCCGCCCACAAGGGGAGGAGTCCTGGACAATAACGAGCCACATTGCTGCAGTAGCAGCAATGTGAGCGGTCGTTATGTGGTTAATGAAGGTACAATATTTAGAAACTCACATGGTTGATGAATAAAACAGGCACATCTGAGTATGCAAGCATCCGGGGTAAAGCTGTCCACATAGGCCGTCCTTCACACCGCCATCAACGTCATCCCTTCCACGCTGTGCTCCACGAGCGCTTCAAGCCTCGCCTTCAGATCGCTCTACTGCAGGGTAGTCTTCCCGGTCACAATTGCAGACTGAAAGCGGTGAGAGGCGGCGGTGAGGAGGACGGTCTATGTGGACAGCTTTACCCCAGATGCCTGCATACTTAGATGTGCCTAGCACGTTGGAATAATCTTTTTATATGGACTATAAACTGAAAGACGAATAAATGGTTGTGGAACGAATCATCTGAGTTTCCATTATATCTTATGGGGAAATTCTCTTTTATATAAGAGTGCTTTGGATTACAAGCATGTTTCCGGAATGAATTCTGCTCGCAATCCAAGATTTTACTGTAGTTCGTTGGCTGGAAAGAGCAATAGCCATACTCTGATACTATTGCACGCCAAAGCAACTCTGCAGAAAGATTTAATGCCCACCTCTTGTATGCAGTAACAGTCCTTTTTACAAAGGTTTAGCATCAGTCCTTGCTTTAACCACTTAAAGCGGAGTTCCGGCCACAAAAAAAATTTTCAATGAAAATACCCCCAGGACAGTCAGGGCTAGTACATTCCACAATGGATAGCCTCTGAACTGTCCCGGTTCGCACTTACCTTTTAGAAGAAATACTTACTTTGAAAATTTCTTCTCCAGTGCTGCCATCTCAGGTGTGGGCAGCTGAAGCCAGCGCGTCCTCTTCTGCGTCCTCTTCCGTGTCCTCTTCTCCCAGAATGCGCCTGCACCGACCCCGCTCGTCACTTCCGGTGCGCGCGCATCATCCCTCCACAGCTTCTGGGCATGCCCAGAAGCTGTTTAGTAGGGAATGAGGCGCCGCACCAGAAGTGACGAGCGGGGCCGGTGAAGGCGCATTGATTCCTGGGAGTGATGACGTTCAGCTCCCAGGAATCAATGCAAAGAGGAAGTGACAACGCGGGCCGCGGCCGCCGAGGGAGGAAGTGGAAGAAAGCTGAGTATATTTTTCTGCAATAACAAGGTAAGTAAAAAAAAAATCGTAATTATCCATTGCTTTTTCAGGTGACTAGAAGCAAGCGGATGGCCCAAAATCGACTATGCCAATTTTGTGGCCGGAACTCCGCTTTAAGGACCTCTCCACATACATTTACTGCAGCAGGGCAGCCCTTAAGCGCAAAATCACGTACCTGTACATGATTTTGTAAAAGGGCTCTAGCGGCTGCACCAATTCGTCCGGCAGACGCGATGGCCGCTGACCACCTGCGATCATTCAGGAGAATGACAAGACAGTGGTCTGCCTATGTAAACAAGGCAGGCTGCCATTCTGACAAAAATAGAGATATTGTGTTCCTACTAATCAGGAATACAGCTCTCTCTCTTCCTGCAGTCAGTCCATCTCCCACACAGTTAGAAAGCACTCCTTAGGAGCACACTTATCCCCTTGATCGCCCCTGATGCTAAGGGACGATAGAGGGACGGAGCATGATTGAGTGGATGCCAAACGGAGCGGTATCACCCGGGTATTACTTACGGCAAGTGGGTGAGAGATACCAATCTGCCAGCAGATCTGCTAATGTGGAATTGCTTATATCTTTTGTACATATGTGAGTGGCATGTTCAATAACATTTGTAAATGGAATTATGCTATGTGACATCATTTTACCCTTACATGGGCAATATTTGGAATATAGGTAATATCGGCCATTCCGGGGCCGATACCAATAATCGGTCGATCTCTATTATAGTTATGATTAAAGTAATCATATTGATAATGTTGGTGTTAGGGATTTCTGCAAAATCCTGCTAGTAGCAAATTGCTATTAACTAAACTTTAATTTGCATACCACTTTTGCTGCTGTAGATTATTGCATACATCAGCCTGAAGTTTTTATGTATTTGAGTTGTAGATTTCTAATTTGATTCTCTATAATAAATATTAATAGATACATGTTAACATAAACAGGCCTACATAGATAACAGGAGCTGGGTACAGGTTCAGCAAAAATAATATTCAATTAGCAGCTTTCCAGAGTGTAGTGTAAAGTAACTTTAATACCACTTGTAATTAGACTGTGCAAGGATTGATTGCTGTTACAGAGCGCACCGTTTATTATATTGCTTGGCATGTAAAACAGAAATAGGAAAGGGAATGTGATGTACGGGTTGTAAAAGCAGATTATGATGGCTGCATTTTCTACAATTCTTTTTCTGCAGACCTGTGCAGCCTATGCAGAGAAAAAACTCTAAATGCCAGTGTCCCAAAGTGAAATTATTGCATGCTTCATGGAGCTCAGAAATCCATCTATAGTATTAAAGTTGTATTATTCTGAAGAAATAACTTACATGATACCTTATTAAATTGCCCCCTGCCATTCTTTTTGTAACCCCATCTAACAGGGCTTGTGCATAGACAATGTTGTAAGCTCTTTAGCCTGCATTAACACATAAGCCGAGGATATTCCTGGTGATTTCAAAGTATTTTTAGGCATTTTCCAGAAGTTTATTCCTGGGGCTGGGCAATGGGAGGAGAGCAGGTATATTGAGATTATTTATTTTATTTAGTTACGGTATTATTTATTATTATTATTTTTATTATTATTATTTATTTATTATTTATTTATTATTATTTATTGAGATATATTATATCAAGTTAGGGCTCTTTCACACGGAGCGGACCGTATTACGATCCGCTCCGGCACTTTTTTTTTTTTCACGGACACGGATGACACTTGTGTCATCCAGTCCGTATGTCCGCATATCATCCCATCCGTTTGCGGATTATATACGGACATAATGTATGTCTATGGGCATTGCGGATGTCAGCGGATGACACCGCTGACATCCGATTTTGTGTCCGTTCCGTTTTTTAAACGGAACAAAAATAGGGTTCTGTTCCATTCCAAAAAACGGAACAGAACTGAAAGGTTGAAAAAAGGAACATCCGCAATCCCATAGACATTCATTATGTCCATATATCACCTGCAAACGGATGGGGTGATTTACGGACATACGGAACGTCCGTGTGAAAGAGCCCTAAGTGATGAGGTGTTCTCCAGGTGTAGAAGCAACGCTAAAAACCAGAAACACCTGGGTATGCTAAAACAAAAGAAAAAAGCATAGGATGTAGAATATAGAGCAACTGAGCATACAAGTGTGAACAGGGACAATTAGAAATAATGGGATACTGCATGTTTAAGTGGGAGTAAACTCCCATGGTTAATATTTACCTATAGGTAAACCATTAATAAGACTTGCCTATAGGTACATTAAATATCTCCTAAACGTGCACTGTTTAAGAGAAATTTACTTCTGAATGGGCCCGCAACGTCACCGACACATGCGCTCTGAAGGAACGACATGCCCGTGCCATTCCTTTGGAGTCCAATGCCATGAATAGCGGCTCCTGCGCACATGACATCTTTGTGGCATAGCCAAACAGACAGCTGGAGGAGACAAACCTCGAAGGAAGACCAGGTGAAGATGGCAGCCCAGTCAGCGGAAACAACGCATCATTGGATGGCTTCATTTTAAGGTAGGTTTCACATAATGTTCTAGTATGCAATGCATACTAGCACAACAAAACTTTACCTTGCAGGTTTAAAAAAAAAGCATGGCAGTTTACCACCGCTTTAAGCCTAACCTGGTGTAGGGAAAGAAGTAAAACAAAATGCTCAAGTGTAAATGGAGGCTTAGGAGTTGGTACACTAAAGTCAAAAAGACTACACTTTGCGAAGTGCAGAAACAACATTTTTGAAAAGAATATTAATTATTAAATAAATGAAAGACACCTCCTCTAATGTTTTTCACCCAACCTTCTTAGTCTAGACAAGTCAAGACTAAGACCTTTTGGGTGAAATGCATTGGAGGAGGTGTTTCAAGGTAACAACTTCTGCTGTAGTTGATTGTGGGATAAACTGGTGAATTCTATGAGCTTATGTGTGACTGTCTTACATTTCTTCATTGTGTTTAGTGAAGACAGCTCCATTTCAGCCTGGCAGCCAGTGTTTAGGAGACCTCAGGAGAGTAAACTTTGAGAGCATAAGACGGTGCTTCCTTTCTGTAATCTGGAAATCTGATGTTCTCAATATTATGTTTAATATGAAAAAAAAGAAACATTTTAATTGTATTTTCTTTTGTAAAATTCTGAATGAAAATTTTTAAGAAATATTGTATGAATATTCTCAGTACATTCGAATGTCATGTGAAATTAGTTCAAACTTTTTGAATTTGGAAAGAATGGAGTTTGGCAAATGAAAACCACATATACTGTTGGAAATGTGTGCATTTGAGAATAATTTTCCATCCTGCTCCTTTGAATTTTATTGTCACTACGGTTGAAAACGAATGTCAGTTTACTCCCACTATTGATTAGAAAAACAAATCTTTTTTTTTCTTAGAACATTTTCACAATGAAATTCTACTAGTGTATACCCAGCGTAGTTAACTTGCAGATTTCGACTATAACTTAAACTAAAATTAGAACTAAATACAAAATTTATTAAAATTAATATAGGTTCCTTCTACAATTATTGACACAGTGTGACAAGATTGTAATTTTACCCAGTTATGGACAATGTCTGTGCTTTGGACATGTAATACACCAAATCTGGCTCCTTGTTCCTTCGCCTTCCCCTGTCAATAAGAAGTTGTTGCTGATTTTTTATTTTATTTTTTTATTACAATTTAAATAATTTTTTTATGTGCTTGTACTTTATTTTTTTTTATTGATGCATTAAAAAAAAAAAAAAATACAACATTAACCTTGCTAAGGGCTAAGCATATTTCTGACATGTTGTTTACCAGTTAAAATCAGTATTTTTTTGCTAGAAAATTACTTAGAACCCCCAAGCATTATTAATATATACACAGCTGCAAGTCAACAATTCTTAATCGTAGGTCTTCTGAGAGCTCTTTTGTGCGAGGCATCATTCACATCAGGCAATGCTTCTTGTGAAAAGCAAACCCAGAACTGGTGTGTGTTTTTTATAGGGCAGGGCAGCTGTAACCAACACCTCCAATCTCATCTCATTGATTGGACTCCAGTTGGCTGACATCTCACTCCAATTATCTCTTGGAGATGTCATTAGTCTAGGGGTTCACATACTTTTTCCATCTGCACTGTGAATGTTTACATGGTGTGTTCAATAAAAACATGGCAACATTTCATTCTTTGTGCGTTATTAGTTTAAGCAGACTGTGATTGTCTATTGTTGTGACTTAGAGGATGATCAGATCACATTTTATGACAATTTTTGCAGAAATCCATATCATTCCAAAGGGTTCACATACTTTTTCTTGCAGCTGTATATTTTAGCAAAGACTATTTTGTCGCGCGGTATTTGGGCAGTGGTCTTTCAAATGCAATTTTTTTGGAGAAAATACTTCACCGAATTTAAAAAAAAACTAAACGGTAAAGTTAGCCCATTTTTTTTGTATATTGTGAAAGAAAATGTCACGCCGAGTAAATAGATACCTAACATGTTACAGTTTAAAATTGCACACACTCCTGGAATGGCAACAAACTACAGGACTTAAAAATCTCCAAAGGGGACGTTTTAAACATTTTTAACGGTTACCAGTTTAGAGTAACAGAGATGGTCTTTTGCTAGAATTATTGCTCTCGCTCAGATGATGGCGGCGATACCTTACCATAAAAAAATAAAAAATAAAATGATCACTTTTTTCACTTTTATTGCTGTCACAAGGAATGTAAACATCCCTTGTGACAGTAATAGGCAGCGAAAGGTACTCTTTATGGAGGGATCTGGGGTCTAAAAGACCCCAAACCCCTCCATTGTACTTCAAAGTATTCAAAATTCTAAAATCAGCATTTCTATATACTGTCAGTTTTTTTAAATTGGTGCCATTGGCAGCCATGTAAACCGGAAGTGAAGTCGTGACGTCGCTTCCGGGGAACTTGATCGGAGACCCGGCTGGTAGACCCGAGCAGAGCAGCAGAAGCTGGCGGAAGGGGGGATATCCCCTCCCATTCGCTGGGATAATGATTGTAACGAATAATGCTTAGTTCAATTGACAATTTTGCGTGTGTAATAAAAAATGTTTTTAATATCTACCTATAGATAATATCGATAATTTCACATTGCCGTATTATAGCATATACAATAAATGGAAAAGGCTAACCCTACTTTTTTATATTTAGGTAAACATCACTTTGTTGGATATAAATGACAATGCTCCTCAATGGAAAGATGAACCTTACCTTATTAACCTGGTAGAAATGACACCACCAGATTCAGACGTCACTACGGTATTGTGGACTGTTTTATTTATCCATCTGATATGTTTTCTGTATTTCCTTATTTCTTAACTTTGTAGATTGTATCTCTTCTTTGCATCATTGTATAACAGTTTTGGGTAGCAACCTTTATTTTATTTCAAGTGGCATACAGGAATCATTTAAAGTACACATTTGTGTTAATAGCAACAATCTTTAAATTCCTAAAGACAACTGGACTCACTAAGGAGGGTGTTCTGTACTCATAATAAAAAAGTCAATTATGCCAGTAGTCCATAATACAAGGAAAGTTACTCAAACGTATATGATTTGACTCTACTAGGGATGTTTAACAAAAATATAAAATTTTCAGTGGCGTACTTAATAGATGACCTTCACAATATACTGCCATTTTCCAAATCCTGCAGAGGCATAAAGGGATCCAAACTCCCCACCAGAGTGTCCATGGTGCAGAAGCTATTGCTGACAGCTTCTGGGCACCCTGCTCCTGCTGCCTGTCATTTAAGAGAAAGGGAGACTGCCCTTATCTCCTCAGTCACATGACCCTGCTGAGTAAGGACTTCCCTTTACCCTGAACTGCTTGGTCTGGTGTGTGGGTTTCAGGGGGGGTATGCAGTATAAGCCACCTAAGCTTGTAAAAATTTTAGTTGGCCATAGATACATGTTTTTTTTTTTTTTTTGATCAGACAGCCACCTGATCAAAGGAAACCAAACGGATTCCTCCATCCACACATTTGAGGTGGATGAAGGAATCCTCCCACTGCTTTATCGTATTCTGACAGCAGGATCCCCTGCTGTCAAAATACACTGATCCACTGATCAGCACTGCAGCCGCTGTTATCGAAATGCGTCTGATCCCTGCTGACTTGATCCATCTATGGCTAGCTTTTATCTCATAAAATCACTTTTCTTGGCTGTTGCTCTACTTTTGTTAAATGTATCTTTACTTTGGTTTATAGTGGGTTTATGTTATCTAAGTTTATTTCTGTAAAACAGTTTTTTGTTTACTTTGAATTGCATAAGAGTCATTATCATTTCATCATCATCATTACATCATGGTCTTTCCTGTGATTAGGTATTCACTGTTGGTCCAGTGTACTGAACTTGGTATTTGGTTCTTGTCACCTTGAAAAACAGACCCTGTTTGTCCTCTAAATGCTGTTGTCACCTGGTGTAGCTGCGCAAGCTCTGGAGTAAAGGGGTTACTTTATTTGCATCCTGCATCATATTGGTTTTAATTATTTTTTAATACATTACCATTGTTTATCATTGTTTTCAACTTCAGGGTTCTCAGGCATGTAAAGAACTTCACTGAACACAGTCTCAGGCATCAAAGGCCCCCAACACCAGACAAACCCCTGTACAAAATAGAGGAGATAAGAAATTCTCCCCAGACAATGGTCAACTATGGACACAAAATGTATTCAAAGAAAAAACTTTATTGATTGAAAAATGTGGCATGCATACACTCCCAGAACCATACAAAATCTCAAGAGTAAAAAACATGTACATAAAAACAACAAACAACTAGAGGGATAACAGCAGTAACTAACCCCACAATCCCCCATACCTGTGAATGGATCAAAATTGGGAAATTGATGAAAAAGGGGGGGGGGGAAGGATCCTCTTGTGAAGTAGGGCGCAGTCCCTGATAATTAATTCCACAAGGCCGAGTGGTTGGGCCAAACATGGATCCACAGCATTCAGAAAGTCAGTTCAATATATGGACTAATATTCCAGGTAGGCTGCACAGGGAATTGTCCCTATAGTAGAATTAGGCAATATGAACTGAAAGCCTGAAAAAGCACACAGTCCAGCAGCAGTGGTGCATATGATGGAACAAGGAGGTTGTAGATGCTTATGATCATATTAAATCCATTTAAAAATACTGTTTGAGTAATTGTAAGTTGATGACCAGAAAATATACAAGCTTTCTGCTGATGGTTTCTCTATTGTTTACTTTCCAAGAAACAGAGACAATGGTCTGTTAGTTAGGTAACCCATTTTACAACTGTGCTTGTGATGACTTGTGAGGAGTTGTCCTTGTATGTAAAACTCCCCCACGGTGGTCTTTGCCTGGAATCAGCAATTTCATTGTCAGGGTATTATATACACGGCTCTTCAAATATATTCTCTTTCAATGACCATAGAATATAGTCCGTTACCTCAAGGGTTAGTCAACAACAGCTTACCACTCTTCAGAAAGGACAAAGGAAACCGAGACATGACGTCTACATGAGGAATTTCTGGTAAAGGCCTCGAGTTGAACCTTGTCTTTGGGTTCATTCAATTCTTAATTCTTCACATGCAATTATGAAAAATATGTCTATTTCTTACAATAGTTCTGACAGACAACATTGAAGAAATTACACTTTGCTACAGTGTAAAGTAGTGAGTGTACAGCTTGTATAACAGTGTCAATTTGCTGTCCTCTCAAAAAAAACTCAACACACAGCCATTAATGCTGGCAACAAAAGTGAGTACACCCCTAAGTGAACATGGTCAAATTGGGCCCAATTAGCCATTTTCCCTCCCCGGTGTCATGTGACTCTTTAGTGTTACAAGGTCTCAGGCGTGAATAGGGAGCAGGTGTGTTAAATTTGGTGTTATCGCTCTCATTCTCTCATACTGGTCACTGGAAGTTCAACGTGGCACCTCATGGCAAAGAACTCTCTGAGGATCTGAAAAAAAAATTGTTAAAAAAAATGGCCTAGGCTATAAGAAGATTGCCAAGACCCTGAAACTGAGCTACAGCACGATGGCCAAGACCATATAGCGGTTTAACAGGACAGGTTCCACTCAGAACAGGCCTCACCATGGTCGACTAAAAGAGGTTGAGTGCACATGCTCAGCGTCATATCCAGAGGTTGTCTTTGGAAAATAGATGTATGAGTGTTGCAGAGCTTTGCTGCAGAGGTTGATGGGGTGGGGGGGGTCAGCCTGTCAGTGCTCAGACCATACGCTGCACACTGCATCAAATTGGTCTGTAAGACTATAGTCCCAGAAGGAAGTCTCTTCTAAGGATGATGCACAAGAAAGCCTGCAAACAGGAGTACAAAGATAAGTGTGTCTTGCGTACAGTCAAGCATGGTGGTGGGAGTGTCATGGTCTGGGGCTGCATGAGTGCTGCCGAAACTGGGGAGCTACAGTTCATTGAGGGAACCATGAATGCCAACATGTACTGTGACATATTGAAGCAGAGCATGATCCCTTCCCTTTGTAGACTGGGCTGCAGGGCAGAATTCCAAGATAATGACCCCAAACACACCTCCAAGATGACCACTGCCTTGCTAAAGAAGCTGAGGTTAAAGGTGATGGACTGGCCAAGCATGTCTCCAGACCTAAACCCTATTGAGCATCTGTGGGATATCCTCAAATGGAAGGTGGAGGAGCACAAGGTCTCTAACACCCACCAGCTCTGTGGTGTCATCATGGATAAGTGAAGGAGGACTCCAGTGGCAACCTGTGAAGCTCTAGTGAACTCCATGCCCAAGAGGGTTAAGGCAGTGCTAAAAAATAATGGTGGCCACACAAAATATTGACACTTTGGGCCCAATTGGGACATGTTCACTTAGGGGTGTACTCACTTTTGTTGCCAGCAGTTTGGACATTAATGTCTGTGTGTTGAATTATTTTGAGGGAAAAGCAAATTTACACTGTTATACAAGTTGTGCACTCACTACTTATTGTAGCAAAGTGTAATTTCTTTAATGTTGTCACAAGAAAAGATATGTTTAAATATTAACAAAAATGTTAAGGGTGTACTCACTTTTGTGAGATTCTGCATGTATTGGTTTTAAGATTGTCTTTTATGTTTTTTGTAATACATTTTGCTGCTTTTTAATACAAATACACGGTGTCCTAATTTGGTACTAGTAAAGTCCGCATTCCAGTCCCCCTTTTTCCCATATACTTCATCTATTTAAAAGGGTAAGATGAAACATGTCACAAACTTCACTAAAGAAATGTGCTTTATTTTACATTTTACTTTGCTTTTTGTTGAATTCTAATACTGTCTCTCAAGGACCTCTCAGAGAAAGAATTGATTTACCACCCTTCAATGAGTAATGGAAAGTAACACAGAATAATTCTCATTCCCTTCAAAAGATGACAAATTACATAAAATGGAAGATAGTGCATATGATCATGTCTAATGTCTAGTAAAATCTGTGTATGGCAGACCAGAAAATGTTACCAATAAATTACATTCTAGGCCTTCGTGGAATAATAATAATGGATATATATACCTGTCTAGGGGATTTTATTTAATTAGGTAGTAAAACTTATCTTGTAAGATCATGTACCCTTTATCCTAGTTGCTATTCAATCTGACACCTAGGGAGGGCATACATACATGCTGTTAGTGAGCCTAAATTATAAAAGGGTTTAGCTATAGCTATAGTAGACTGTTTGAGTGTTGTGGGGCTCAGACTAAATGCAAATACAGTTTATGTATCTCTTTTAATCCATCTATTATCTTTGAACAGTACATTTCTTAGTTGTTCGACTGTCTTCCTAAAGGTTCTACTATGTATTTGCTCTGAAGCCCTTCCATATACATGTAGCGCTACCCCCCTAGGAGCCGCTTGATAGGATGCATCCTCTGTTCTTTACCTTGACCTCCTCAAGAGCCTCAGCCCCTCAGCCCCATCAGGTTGAGTGTACAAACATACAATATCACAGGAATTCACTGAAAGTAATGCTTAGTAGTGCTAAATGAAAGAAAACAGGTAGTAAAGGCAAACCTAATTGTCACCCAATACAGTTCGTAAGAAGGCAAGCAGAAAATGGATTAACAATAGTAATACCACTGTTTAGCATACAAAATGATTAACAGTAAGGACTAGGCATAACATTTGACATTAGGTGACATTTGGCACACAGATAAACATAAACAGTAGCAAGGCCGGTAGTGATCAATAGTAAAGTTTAATCTACAGTGTTGGAACTATCCCAGATAGCAAGAATAACTTGCCACAAAGTTGTAGCAGTGTTGAATTGTAAGTCTGTTAACTTGCTGCACATTTTCACTGGCAAGTTGTACACTTGCAGAGCATTTAAAGCACAAGTTCTAGTTGACACTTTTCCAATTTGTAGCAAATTTACGTGGTAAGTAAATAAGCTTTGTAAGTAAATAAGCTTTGTATTTGTAAGCTCTACAAATCTACAACATGAAAATTCAGCCACAGTGACCCCTGTGGTGAGATGACTATTGCCCAACATAACTGAATCAGAACTTGCAACAGATGTGCAGAATGTTTGCAATGGAAGTTGATCTGGAGTCATGCAATGCGGACTTGCTTCAATTGTGCAACAAACTTGTGAAACCTGGCAAGTATAGCAATAGCTTAGCAAGTCATTTTCAAACTTGCAGCATAACTGCTTGCTATCTGGGATACTGCTAGAACACATTTATGGCAGAGATGCTAGCCCTAGAATGACTGGGTATGCACCATCCAAAAGAAAGGGAATATGGTTGCTAAGGGGGCTTGCAGAATAATTGTTATGAGAGTAGTAGTTTTATGAGATGTTCTGCCGACTATCGTTGGGGCCCTTAAAAGAGCTTTGGCACACTTAACAACAGTCCCATTTAACCTACATGCAGTATAGATATAGTATAAGTTTAGTATAGTCTCAGCACAGGTGCAAGGTAGATGAGGTTCAGATGCAGTAAAAGTTCAATATAATGCGGTATAGGGTTGGTAGAGATTCAGTCTAGGTTTGGAATATGTGCAGTATGAATTGGGTACACTTGGTGTCCTTCTCTCAGTAGGTTAGTCTCTGCTAGCCATATCAGCCATGGGTGAATAGCCATCTCACCAGTCCCTGGGATGCTTCGGTGGCTTCTCACTGTAGAAAGGAGAGCTCCTTGGTCTCTCCCTGAAAGCCTCTGGTAGTCATCGATGGGATGTGGGCAGTGATGCGCTGCCCCCGAGTGTCCTCGCTCCCAGTCTCAAGCTTGGATCTCAGTGCTGGTTTCTGTGCTGGTATGGTCTGGCAGGAAAAAATGTAGATAGAGGTGCTCTCTATCTAACTCCCTCTGTGCCAAGAGGAAGAACTTTCCCAGGTCGTTTATTAAAAAACATCTCTCCACTCCTCCTACTGCATCGTATCTATTGGGATCTGTAGTTTAAGGAGCCTATTTGTCCCATTAAATGGCTGCCATCTCAAACTACAGCTCCCAGGTTTTTCTGCATAAAAGTTTGAGGGCTTGCTTGGCTGTAGCTCTCCTCCTGCTGGCCAGAAGAGAATGGTGCAGCACAACATCAGTATCTCAGTACAGTTACATCTCTGTATGGTATCTACGCATATTTTCTACATTGATGGTGCTACTTACATGTATCTTAGTCACTGTGTGCTCTTTAGTATCCTGTAGAAATGAAAATGGAAAACAACTGTAATAAAAGATGATTGTGTAAAGAGTTAGTTTACCTTTACCAAAAATCACATTATGTTGTCCAATAGGGATAAAGCAGCATAGTGTTCTACACCTACCTTAAAGCCAGAACTCCCTTTCTCTCAAAGAATGCAGGCCAAAACAACCTCATTAAAAGGAAGCATTCATAAAATCTTCTACAGCTTGTGATGGCTCCATTTTGAGTTATTGTAGGAACCGAGTAGCTGTTGGGACATTACCCAGTAGCGGCACTGGGGTAAACATTATCCTGTTCCTTCAGGCCACACATGTGCAGTGTGTACTCTCATCTATCACCTATGATGAGCTAAACGGCTGCTTCTCTATACAGCCAGCAACATCCAGTGAGAAGAAGAGGGGAGAGCAAATCCAGTCCATCCACTGTTTCTGCCCCCCTCTTCACTGTGTGCCTGTCCGTCCTCTATTTTGTGTACCTCTCACTCAATCCCAATAACAAATGTTGTAGTCTTGTTAGCAGTGGTTTAGACAGTGGTGAGGGAGGATGCTGCTTAGCAACCAAGGCACAAATCAGAATGGGACCAAGTTCCCCATACACTAGGCCCCCTGGAGGATTCCAAAGGAATTTAAAATTTGTCGTGATACTTCATTAGTAGAGTTCACAGAATTTTTTCTCTCTTTTTAATTCAAGAGACAAATTGGTTGCCCAACAGAATGAGCATTTGTCAAAAATGTCGTTGTTTGTGACTTTGTTACTTTGCTGTAGAGAAAGCCGATAATTCTCATGAGGTTCAAGGTACAATCCACCTTTTGAACTATGCGTCATGTTATACCCATATTTAGAGTGTAACATGAAGCAGGGTAGAATACATAATTCCCCCCAAAAATGCCCCTTACCAGAATAATAGAGTGCTTCTTTTTTTTTTTTTTAATCTTTATTTATTTATTTTCATTCTTTTCCTACATAGAAACAAATAACACAGATTACAAAAACAGAATAACAAAAAGACAAAACATAAATCTCTATTAATACAACCAAATAAGCTGGGCGTGCAGGGCAGAGAAAAAAAAATAAATAAACCCATGGCCCTACCAACAAGGTACCTAATACACTAACCAATTTAATCAAATTAGGAAAACGGTGCATAGGGTAGCCGTTAGATATAAGCCCACATACTAAGCATATAGAAAGAAATACAATGGCCCACCTAAGGTAACCTCCACTTTAATATAGCTCGATTTCTCTAAGTTAGACAAACCAACCAAATAAAAGTGTACTACTTGAGAACACACACAAAAAAAAAAACAAAACAAAAAACCACGATAATAGAACGTTATAGAACGTCACCAGCAGGAAACCACAGAGTATACCAAATTTTCCCCCCTATAGATCTACTATACACTAAGATACAAAGATAGTAATATGGGACGTAATGATATTCAATTTTACTTAGACTTTAAGGACTCGTCCAGTATAGGCCTAGGGTCCACTAATTGGAAATAAATGGCATTTCCGGAGCACATCCACACGACTGCTCGGATACCTTAGCTGAGGTGTAGTGAATCCAGGTGTTCCAAATACTATGAAATTGCTCATAGCGGTCCCTGCATTTCGCAACCCATTCCTCCGCTGCCATAATGCTGTTGACCAGGCGAATCCACTCGGATTGTACCGGGACCAGAGCTGACTTCCAGTACACCGGGATCAAGCGCCTGGCCACATTTAGCAGATGAGGTAGAACCGACTTTCGATAGTGGCGCAGAGGAATGGGTGGCACATGTAACAAGAAAAACAGAGGGGAGTCCTCTATTTCTATATCCAAGATGACCTTAATTTGTTCTCGAATATCTTGCCAGAAGGGGCGGAGCCCAGGGCACTCCCACCAAATATGGAGGAAGGAGCCCCTAAGCACACACCCCCGCCACCAAGAGTCCGAGAGTAGGGTTGAGCGAACACCTAGATGTCCGTGTTCGACGGGTTCGGCCGAACTTTAAAAAAAAGACACCGAACCCCATTGAAGTCAATGGGGACCCGAACTTTAAGGCACTAAAATGGCTCTAAAACACCAAAGGAAAGGGCTAGAGTGCTGCAAATGGCAGCAAAACGTAATTAAGAGCATGGCAAGTGCTCTGCAAACAAATGTGGATAGGGAAATAACTTAAAACAACAAAAAAAAAACAGAAAAATAAAACAATGTTCTTCTTCATCTCTGAAGGACGAGGCCCATATGGAGTAGGAGGGAGGTTGAGGTGGTGGTGGATGTGGCGGTGACATAGGCGTGCGCACAGGGTGTGCTGGGTGTGCCTGGGCACACCCTAATCACCTAGGGCACATAGCATTGCCTTGAAAATACAAAGCAAAAAAGGGCGCACCAGCCTAGCGCATTATCCTTAGCAAGTTTATTTGGATAAAATTGTTTAAAATCAAATACTCACAAACAAACAAGAAGTTTCAGGCACATCAATTCCATACACCTGCCTCCTACCAGAGGATCAACGTCTTTACTGGAAGCAGAGGGCTGACGCGTTTCGAGGCTGTGCCTCTTCCTCAGAGCCTGGAGGCCATGGTCAAGTCCATAGTTTAAATATAGTATGTAGGGCCAGGCCTCCATATGACCCCTGGGAGATGTGGGAGGAGATATCGCCCAAATGGGCGTGGCTACACAGCCATTTACCCAAAAGCTATTGGGAAGTGTTTTGGATAGCTCACCAATGGAACAAATGGTCACGTGGGGCTTTGCCAACTAAAATGTAAATGTAACTACACTTGTGACTTGTAATAGCTTTTGGGTAAATGGCTGTGTAGCCACGCCCATTTGGGCGATATCTCCTCCCACATCTCCCAGGGGTCATATGGAGGCCTGGCCCTACATACTATATTTAAACTATGGACTTGACCATGGCCTCCAGGCTCTGAGGAAGAGGCACAGCCTCGAAACGCGTCAGCCCTCTGCTTCCAGTAAAGACGTTGATCCTCTGGTAGGAGGCAGGTGTATGGAATTGATGTGCCTGAAACTTCTTGTTTGTTTGTGAGTATTTGATTTTAAACAATTTTATCCAAATAAACTTGCTAAGGATAATGCGCTAGGCTGGTGCGCCCTTTTTTGCTTTGTATTTTCAGTGTCTGGTCGACCACCCTGGTCGTAAGGGGCAGCAAAGCCTAGCCATCATGGATGCCTAATACCAGTACGAGTTCCAGGATTGTAACAGCCTGAGGACCAGGTTCCGAGCGCAGGAAAAGGGGGTGCTGTCCAGCACCTATCACATAGCATTGCCAGTGAGGAGATGGGAAAGATCTCCCTGGGACCTGCTCTGCTCTATTTCTCCTTGCCTACAGGTACATGGCCCCGATACATTACTCTCCCTGCTGGCAAACACATGCATGTGTATTTCAACTTTGGGGTGCACACCTTAATGCAATAGGCTGCGCACACCTATGGGCGGTGTAGGTGGAAGCGGCGGTGGAGGAGGACCAGGGCCGGATTAACAGCATCATGGGCTTGGTGCTGAGGATTTTGAAGGGCCTTAAGGGCCGTGCCTTGCCATGCACCCAGAGGAGGAAGGGTGCAGCCATGCATGCCTAATTCAACATGGGATGCTGTCTCTGAAGCCCATAAACACATCCATGCATCGCCAACTGTCCCTCCTTGTCCGGCCTTCACGCTGTGTGGGGAGGTTCTGAGGGTGCTGCCTGGGGAAGCGAGCATAGAAGCCAGACTTCTGTGTTTACAAGTGACAGAAGAGCGGTAACAGTGAATATGGCCAACCCGGGGCCTATATAAAAGGTAGGGGCCTGGAGCTGCAGCTCCAATAGCCCCTACATTAATCTGGCCCTGAGGAGGAGGACGAGGTAGCCAACACTGCTTCTTTTCAAAAATTTTAAATGAGGGTACACCCCAAAAGAGTGAGAAAGAGCAAAAATGGAACAATGGGTGGGTAAGGTCGGTATCCATTGCTATTCTGCATAAGGTACGGAAAAGTCCCGTGGGATCCATGCCTGGTTCATTTTAATGAACGTGAGCTTGTCCACATTGTCTCTGGACAGGCGGCTGCGCTTGTCTGTTATAACGCCCCCAGCCGTGCTAAATACCCGTTCAGATAATACACTGGCTGCAGGGCACGCCAGCACCTCCAAGGCGTAAAGGGCAAGCTCAGGCCATGTGCCCAATTTGGAGACCCAGAAGTTGAAGGGGGCAGACCCGTCATTCACTACATGTAGGCGTGTGCACACATACTGCTCCACCATGTTGGTAAAATGCTGCCTCCTGCTAAGACGTTCCATCTGAGCTGCTGGTGCTGCTGTTTGTTGTGGCGTGCTGACAAAGCTTTTCCACATTTCGGCCATGCTAACCCTGCCTTCTGAGGTGCTGGCGGTGCCCTGGTTGCGTTGGCGACCTCCTCCTCCTCCTCCTCTGCCTTGTGCTTCCACTGTGGCCCCGCTGTCAGATGGGAATGCCAGCAGCATGGCGTCTACCAGCGTGCGCTTGTACTCGCGCATCTTGCGATCGCGCTCCAGTGAGTGAATTAAGGACGGTACGTTGTCCTTGTAACGGGGATCCAGCAGCGTGGCCACCCAGTAATCAGCACAAGTTAGAATGTGGGCAACTCGGCGGTCGTTGTGGAGACACTGCAGCATGTAATCGCTCATGTGTGCCAGGCTGCCCAGAGGCGACGAAAGGCTGTCCTCTGTGGGAGGTGTATCGTCCGTGTCCTCTGTATCCCCCCAGCCACGCACCAGTGATGGCCATGAGCTGGCCTGGGTGCCACCCTGCTGTGAACATGGTTCCATCTCCTCCTCCAGCTCCTCCTCCTCCTCATCCTCCTCATCCTCCAGAACTGTGCCCCTGCTGGACAATTGCGTCCCTGGCGTTTGCGTGTGCAGGAACCCACCCTCGGAGCCCCTTGCGAATGACTGCCCTGAAAGCCTTGGAAATGTTACCTCTTCATCCTCCTCCTCCTCCTCATCCTGTGCCACATCCTCTTCCATCATCGCCCGAATTGTTTTTTCAAGGAGGCATAGAAGTGGGATAGTTAAGCTGAGAACGGCGTCATTGCCACTGGCCATGTTGGTGGAGTACTCAAAACAGCGCAACAAGGCACACAGGTCTCGCATGGAGGCCCAGTTATTGGTGGTGAAGTGGTGCTGTTCCGCAGAGCGACTCACGCGTGCGTGCTGCAGCTGAAACTCCACTATGGCCTGCTGCTGCTCGCACAGTCTTTCCAGCATGTGCAAGGTGGAGTTCCACCTTGTGGGCACGTCACATATGAGGCGGTGAGCGGGAAGGCCGAAGTTACGCTGCAGCGCTGCCAGGCGAGCAGCAGCAGGGTGAGAACGCCGAAAGTGCGCACAAACGGCCCGCACTTTCTGCAGCAGCTCTGACATATCGGGGTAGTTTTTAAGGAACCTCTGCACCACCAAATTCAGCACATGCGCCAGGCAAGGGATGTGCGTCAAACCGGCTAGGCCCAGAGCTGCTATGAGATTTCGCCCGTTATCACACACCACCAGGCCGGGCTTGAGGCTCGCTGGCAGCAACCACTCATTTGTCTGCTGTTCCATGCTCCTCCACAACTCCTGCGCGGTGTGTGGTTTGTCCCCCAAACAGGCAAGTTGTAAAACTGCCTGCTGTCGTTTACCCCTGGCCGTGCTGAAGTTGGTGGTGAAGGTGTTACGCTGTCCGGATGAGGAGGCGGTAGAGGATGAGGAAGCGGAGTAGGAGGAGTTACGAACAGGAGGCAAACTGAAGCGCCCTGCAATCCTCGGTGGTGGAAGGACATGCGCCAAATTGCTATCCGCCTCAGGCCCATCCGCCACTGCATTTACCCAGTGTGCCGTTAGGGAGATATAACGCCCCTGACCGTGCTTACTGGTCCACGTATCCGTAGTTAGGTGGACCTTGGCACAGATGGCGTTGCGCAGTGCACACCTGATATTTTCCCCCACTTGGTTGTGCAGGGAAGGGATGGCTTGCCTGGAAAAGTAGTGGCGGCTGGGCACGACGTACTGTGGGACAGCCACCGACATAAGGTTTTTAAAACTATGCGTCTCCACCAGACGGAATGACAGCATTTCAAAGGCCAATAATTTTGAAATGCTGGCATTCAGGGCCAGGGATCGCGGGTGGGTAGGGGGGTACTTCCTCTTCCTCTCAAGTGTTTGGGAGATGGAAAGCTGAACGCTTCCACGGGACATTGTGGAGATGGTTGTTGGTGACCCAGGTGGTGGTGTTGCTGACAGATCGTCTGTTTGCGGGGTGGCAGGTGCCGGTATCACTACAGATGTGGCTGGAGCGGCCGAGACTGCAGCAGAAGAGGAAGCAGGATGAGCCAGAGACGTTTCTTGGTTTTGAAGGTGTGTACTCCACTGCAGCTCGTGCTTTGCACTTAGATGCCTGATCATGCAGGTTGTGCTCAGGTTGAGAAGGTTCATGCCTCGCTTCAAGCTCTGATTACACAGGGTGCAAACCACTCGTGTCCTGTCATCAGCACATTTTCTAAAGAACTTCCACGCTAGAGAACTCCTTTGAGCTGACTTTGGTGCGCTCGTTCCCTTGCTGCGTTGGGCAGTAGCGGGCGTAGTGTCTAGGGCACGGCCGCTCCGCTTCTGCACCCTGCTCCCTCTTCTGCTGTGCTGGTGGCTCTGTGCGACCACCGCCTCTTCCTCCAAACTACTCAGGTCACCTGCATGACGTTCATTCCATGTGGGGTCGAGGACCTCATCGTCCTCCACATCATCTTCCACCCAGTCTTCACCCCTGCCCTCCTTGTCGGTCTCCACAATGCTGAACGCCGCAGCAGTTGGCACCTGCGTTTCGTCATCATCGGAGACGTGCTGCGATGATCCTTGCATGTACTCATCTTGAGAAATAAGTGGTTGGGCATCGCTGCACTCAATCTCTTCCACTTCTGGGGCAGGGCTAGGTGGATGGCCCTGGGAAACCCTGCTGACAGAGTCCTCAAAAAGAATAAGAGACTGCTGTATGGCTTGGGGCTCAGACTGCTGGCCTGATTTGCAAGGGGGTGAGGTGAAAGACGGTTGGACATTGGCTGCAGGTGCCAACTCTGACCTTTCTGCAGTAGACTGGGTGGGAGACAATGTGAAGGAACTGGAGGCACTGTCAGCAGCAAACCAATCTACTATCGCCTCAACTTGTTCTGGCCTCATCACTTCTAGGGGCGTTTGATGCCCTACCAAATACTGATGCAGGTTCTGTCGCCTACTCACACTTGAGGAAGGTGTTTCACTTGTGCGTGTAGCTGGCACAGATCGACCATGTCCTCTCCTTGCAACAGGAGCTCTACCAGCAGCACCACGACCCAGGCCACGGCCCTTATTTGACGGTCTCCTCATATTTCTGTAATTTAAGATCTTGCCCTAGAAAGGTTTTTATTGAATAGCGGAATAGAAAATATGATCCAAAAAAAGTGTATGTATATCACACGTACACAACCACACTAGGCCCCAATTACTATTGTTTGTACCCCTAAAAGGCTAGATGAGGAGTAGGGGGAGTATGGAACAGGCAGCACCCTCAAACCTTCAGAAGTATGAGATGAACCCCAACAACTTGGAAAGGTGGATCTCTCTCACACGTACCGACACAGACTATCCCGCAATTCAATTGATCCTCAAAGGTTTTTATTGAATAGCGGAATAGGAAATATGATCAAAAAAAGTGTATGTATCTCGCACGTACACAACCACACTAGGCCCCAATTACTATTGTTTGTACCCCTAAAAGGCTAGATGAGGAGTAGGGGGGGTATGGAACAGGCAGCACCCTCAAACCTTCAGAAGTATGAGATGAACCCCAACAACTTGGAAAGGTGGATCTCTCTCACACGTACCGACACAGACTATCCCGCAATTCAATTGATCCTCAAAGGTTTTTATTGAATAGCGGAATAGGAAATATGATCAAAAAAAGTGTATGTATCTCGCACGTACACAACCACACTAGGCCCCAATTACTATTGTTTGTACCCCTAAAAGGCTAGATGAGGAGTAGGGGGGGGTATGGAACAGGCAGCACCCTCAAACCTTCAGAAGTATGAGATGAACCCCAACAACTTGGAAAGGTGGATCTCTCTCACACGTACCGACACAGACTATCCCGCAATTCAATTGATCCTCAAAGGTTTTTATTGAATAGCGGAATAGGAAATATGATCAAAAAAAGTGTATGTATATCACACGTACACAACCACACTAGGCCCCAATTACTATTGTTTGTACCCCTAAAAGGCTAGATGAGGAGTAGGGGGAGTATGGAACAGGCAGCACCCTCAAACCTTCAGAAGTATGAGATGAACCCCAACAACTTGGAAAGGTGGATCTCTCTCACACGTACCGACACAGACTATCCCGCAATTCAATTGATCCTCAAAGGTTTTTATTGAATAGCGGAATAGGAAATATGATCAAAAAAAGTGTATGTATCTCGCACGTACACAACCACACTAGGCCCCAATTACTATTGTTTGTACCCCTAAAAGGCTAGATGAGGAGTAGGGGGGGTATGGAACAGGCAGCACCCTCAAACCTTCAGAAGTATGAGATGAACCCCAACAACTTGGAAAGGTGGATCTCTCTCACACGTACCGACACAGACTATCCCGCAATTCAATTGATCCTCAAAGGTTTTTATTGAATAGCGGAATAGGAAATATGATCAAAAAAAGTGTATGTATCTCGCACGTACACAACCACACTAGGCCCCAATTACTATTGTTTGTACCCCTAAAAGGCTAGATGAGGAGTAGGGGGGGTATGGAACAGGCAGCACCCTCAAACCTTCAGAAGTATGAGATGAACCCCAACAACTTGGAAAGGTGGATCTCTCTCACACGTACCGACACAGACTATCCCGCAATTCAATTGATCCTCAAAGGTTTTTATTGAATAGCGGAATAGGAAATATGATCAAAAAAAGTGTATGTATCTCGCACGTACACAACCACACTAGGCCCCAATTACTATTGTTTGTACCCCTAAAAGGCTAGATGAGGAGTAGGGGGAGTATGGAACAGGCAGCACCCTCAAACCTTCAGAAGTATGAGATGAACCCCAACAACTTGGAAAGGTGGATCTCTCTCACACGTACCAACACAGACTATCCCCCAATTTAACTGATCCCCAAAGGTTTTTGATTAAATAGCGGAATAGAAAATATGATCCAAAAAAAGTGTATGTATATCACACGTACACAACCACACTAGGCCCCAATTACTATTGTTTGTACCCCTAAAAGGCTAGATGAGGAGTAGGGGGAGTATGGAACAGGCAGCACCCTCAAACCTTCAGAAGTATGAGATGAACCCCAACAACTTGGAAAGGTGGATCTCTCTCACACGTACCGACACAGACTATCCCGCAATTCAATTGATCCTCAAAGGTTTTTATTGAATAGCGGAATAGGAAATATGATCAAAAAAAGTGTATGTATCTCGCACGTACACAACCACACTAGGCCCCAATTACTATTGTTTGTACCCCTAAAAGGCTAGATGAGGAGTAGGGGGGGTATGGAACAGGCAGCACCCTCAAACCTTCAGAAGTATGAGATGAACCCCAACAACTTGGAAAGGTGGATCTCTCTCACACGTACCGACACAGACTATCCCGCAATTCAATTGATCCTCAAAGGTTTTTATTGAATAGCGGAATAGGAAATATGATCAAAAAAAGTGTATGTATCTCGCACGTACACAACCACACTAGGCCCCAATTACTATTGTTTGTACCCCTAAAAGGCTAGATGAGGAGTAGGGGGGGTATGGAACAGGCAGCACCCTCAAACCTTCAGAAGTATGAGATGAACCCCAACAACTTGGAAAGGTGGATCTCTCTCACACGTACCGACACAGACTATCCCGCAATTCAATTGATCCTCAAAGGTTTTTATTGAATAGCGGAATAGGAAATATGATCAAAAAAAGTGTATGTATCTCGCACGTACACAACCACACTAGGCCCCAATTACTATTGTTTGTACCCCTAAAAGGCTAGATGAGGAGTAGGGGGAGTATGGAACAGGCAGCACCCTCAAACCTTCAGAAGTATGAGATGAACCCCAACAACTTGGAAAGGTGGATCTCTCTCACACGTACCAACACAGACTATCCCCCAATTTAACTGATCCCCAAAGGTTTTTGATTAAATAGCGGAATAGAAAATATGATCCAAAAAAAGTGTATGTATATCACACGTACACAACCACACTAGGCCCCAATTACTATTGTTTGTACCCCTAAAAGGCTAGATGAGGAGTTGGGGGAGTATGGAACAGGCAGCACCCTCAAACCTTCAGAAGTATGAGATGAACCCCAACAACTTGGAAAGGTGGATCTCTCTCACACGTACCGACACAGACTATCCCGCAATTCAATTGATCCTCAAAGGTTTTTATTGAATAGCGGAATAGGAAATATGATCAAAAAAAGTGTATGTATCTCGCACGTACACAACCACACTAGGCCCCAATTACTATTGTTTGTACCCCTAAAAGGCTAGATGAGGAGTAGGGGGAGTATGGAACAGGCAGCACCCTCAAACCTTCAGAAGTATGAGATGAACCCCAACAACTTGGAAAGGTGGATCTCTCTCACACGTACCAACACAGACTATCCCCCAATTTAACTGATCCCCAAAGGTTTTTGATTAAATAGCGGAATAGAAAATATGATCCCAAAAAAGTGTATGTATATCACACGTACACAACCACACTAGGCCCCAATTACTATTGTTTGTACCCCTAAAAGGCTAGGAGTAGGGGGAGTATGGAACAGGCAGCACCCTCAAACCTTCAGAAGTATGAGATGAACCCCAACAACTTGGAAAGGTGGATCTCTCTCACACGTACCAACACAGACTATCCCCCAATTTAACTGATCCCCAGAGGTTTTTGATTAAATAGCGGAATAGAAAATATGATCCCAAAAAAGTGTATGTATATCACACGTACACAACCACACTAGGCCCCAATTACTATTGTTTGTACCCCTAAAAGGCTAGGAGTAGGGGGAGTATGGAACAGGCAGCACCCTCAAACCTTCAGAAGTATGAGATGAACCCCAACAACTTGGAAAGGTGGATCTCTCTCACACGTACCAACACAGACTATCCCCCAATTTAACTGATCCCCAAAGGTTTTTGATTAAATAGCGGAATAGAAAATATGATCCCAAAAAAGTGTATGTATATCACACGTACACAACCACACTAGGCCCCAATTACTATTGTTTGTACCCCTAAAAGGCTAGGAGTAGGGGGAGTATGGAACAGGCAGCACCCTCAAACCTTCAGAAGTATGAGATGAACCCCAACAACTTGGAAAGGTGGATCTCTCTCACACGTACCAACACAGACTATCCCCCAATTTAACTGATCCCCAAAGGTTTTTGATTAAATAGCGGAATAGAAAATATGATCCAAAAAAAGTGTATGTATATCACACGTACACAACCACACTAGGCCCCAATTACTATTGTTTGTACCCCTAAAAGGCTAGGAGTAGGGGGAGTATGGAACAGGCAGCACCCTCAAACCTTCAGAAGTATGAGATGAACCCCAACAACTTGGAAAGGTGGATCTCTCTCACACGTACCAACACAGACTATCCCCCAATTTAACTGATCCCCAAAGGTTTTTGATTAAATAGCGGAATAGAAAATATGATCCCAAAAAAGTGTATGTATATCACACGTACACAACCACACTAGGCCCCAATTACTATTGTTTGTACCCCTAAAAGGCTAGGAGTAGGGGGAGTATGGAACAGGCAGCACCCTCAAACCTTCAGAAGTATGAGATGAACCCCAACAACTTGGAAAGGTGGATCTCTCTCACACGTACCAACACAGACTATCCCCCAATTTAACTGATCCCCAAAGGTTTTTGATTAAATAGCGGAATAGAAAATATGATCCCAAAAAAGTGTATGTATATCACACGTACACAACCACACTAGGCCCCAATTACTATTGTTTGTACCCCTAAAAGGCTAGGAGTAGGGGGAGTATGGAACAGGCAGCACCCTCAAACCTTCAGAAGTATGAGATGAACCCCAACAACTTGGAAAGGTGGATCTCTCTCACACGTACCAACACAGACTATCCCCCAATTTAACTGATCCCCAAAGGTTTTTGATTAAATAGCGGAATAGAAAATATGATCCCAAAAAAGTGTATGTATATCACACGTACACAACCACACTAGGCCCCAATTACTATTGTTTGTACCCCTAAAAGGCTAGATGAGGAGTAGGGGGAGTATGGAACAGGCAGCACCCTCAAACCTTCAGAAGTATGAGATTGTGTTCACTGTACCCCACAAAGATTGAGTTCACTGCACCCCACAATGATTGTGTTCACTGCACCCCACAAAGATTGTGTTCACTGCACCTCACAAAGATTGTGTTCACTGTACCCCCCAAAGATTGTGTTCACTGCACCCCACAAAGATTCTGTTCACTGTACCCCACAAAGATTGTGTTCACTGCACCCCAAAAAGATTGTGTTCACTGCACCCCAAAAAGGATGTTGTTCACTGCACCCCAAAAAGGATGTTGTTCACTCCACCCCAAAAAGATTGTGTTCACTGCACCCCACAAAGATTGTGTTCACTGCACCCCAAAAAGATTGTGTTCACTGCACCCCAAAAATGATTTTGTTCACTGCACCCCAAAAAGGATTTTGTTCACTGCACCCCAAAAAGGATGTTGTTCACTCCACCCCAAAAAGATTGTGTTCACTGCACCCCAAAAAGATTGTGTTCACTGCACCCCACAAAGGATTTTGTTCACTGCACCCCAAAAAGATTGTGTTCACTGCACCCCAAAAAGGATGTTGTTCACTGCACCCCAAAAAGGATTTTGTTCACTGCACCCCAAAAAGATTGTGTTCACTGCACCCCACAAAGGATTTTGTTCACTGCACCCCACAAAGATTGTGTTCACTGCACACCAAAAAGGATTGTGTTCACTGCACCCCAAAAAGATTTTGTTCACTGCACCCCAAAAAGATTGTGTTCACTGCAGCCCAAAAAGATTGTGTTCACTGCAGCCCAAAAAGATTGTGTTCACTGCAGCCCAAAAAGATTGTGTTCACTGCAGCCCAAAAAGATTGTGTTCACTGCAGCCCAAAAAGATTGTGTTCACTGCAGCTCACACACAGAAAAATGGATGTGGATCACTGACACCTGCCTATCTCCAATCCCACACCACACAGCAATATCGATTGTAGTTTGTAGAACACAGTTTCCCTAAAATTCAGCAGACTCTGTCCCTAACAGGATTGAGAAGAGATCGTAGATCAGGATTGAGTGCAGACCCCACCCCCCACACAGCAATATCGATTGTAGTTTGTAGAAGACACTGACCCTATAATTCAGCAGACTCTATCCCTAAAATGCCTACAACTCGCCCTGCCTAAACACTCCGACCTGTCCCTCAATTCTATCCGGACACAAATGTTTTTTTCCTGCCTATCTTTCCCTAATCAGCAGCCAGCACGTTGATGTGTGCTCTGTCCCTGAATCTAAGCAGCATAATGACGCCGCTGCGGCTGCCTCGAACTTATAAAGACTTGGTCACATGCTTCAGACGGCCAATCACAGCTACTGAGACATTTGCAGGCATGGCTGGGATGGCTTAAGGCACACCAGTTAAACGATTGTTGATTGGCTGTTGAAAGCCCGCCATGAAAAGAGCGCCAAAGCATGCAAAACCCGGAAATAAAACGACCGAACACGGATTTTTACCCGAACATACAGTAAAGTGTCCGTGTCCGTGTTCGGGTACAAAAAATCCAATTATTCGGTACGAACACGAATAATACAGTCCGTGTTCGCTCAACACTATCCGAGAGTGCCGGAAATATCCTAGTCAGGGCAGTCGGTACCCTATGCCATCTTGTTAACAACTTATAGCTGTTCTCTTGCATCTTGGTATCCATTGAGCTTTTATGGGTAGAAGCGTATAAATGGCGCAACTGAGTCTCTGTGAATGTATGCTGCAGGTCTCTCTCCCACTCCCGGGCCTAACCACTTGAGGAAGGCTAGTAATGAAATGGTGCAGCTGTCTATAGCGCCATTCATCCATTGGAAACTGACCAAATTGGTCACAAAGCCATTTCAGGGGCACCAGGCCCCGACCTTTCACAAATCTCCTACAGCGCACCTCACCATCTTCCATCCACGATCTGAAATAGGATACCTGCTCTCCAGGAGGGAACCACAGGAAGCCACCTAGAGGCGCGAGTGGGGACACTGATGGAGACAGCTCCTCACGTTCACGCAGTCTAATAGAGTGCTTCTTGTTTCTGTAATTCTGTTTGTTTTTAAATTCACCGCAGCTATGCAGTGACAATATCATATTTATAGTCCAGCTGGCAGTTCCACCATCCCCAAATGCAGGGCTTGTGCAAGCCAATATAAATATTTAGTAATGTACATTTTTTTCTATTATCAATGTTGGTGCATTTATCAAATCTTTGCAAAAGGTGAACTATGTGTCTAGAGTTTTAGGATGCAGTTAACAAGCAAATAGTGAACATTCTTAGGTGGAATATGGGAAGAACCACAGGGCAAAGTTTCAAATGCCAAGAGAATGCCAATTTGGCTAGAGTAGAGACTGATCATAGGCAGAGTAGAAATCAAGAAACAAATTACACTTTCAGTCGATTTTGAGAAGAGTGATGGTTACATATGTATAGTTCCAGTAATTGTGCAGGGTAAAAGGTCTAGAGAAGAAGGTCAATGGGTGCAATATTTATAATAGGGCTATTCATTTATATATAAAAAAAAGGTTTCAAAGAAAATAAAAAATAGAGTAGATGCTTGAGAATAAAGAAGGGCCAATAGTAAGATTCTTCACTATAGTGTGTAAAATTGCATTTTTGAAGGCAGAGGGAACATACTTGCAAGATGGAGCATGTTGAATAGGTCAGCAATTGCAGGAGCCAGAATAGAGGAAAGGTTTATATTAGATTAAAAAGAATTGATCCAACTCTATGGGTATGTGATGACAAGAAATGGATTACTTCATCTACAGCTACAGAGCTCAAATATCTGAAAATAAAATTTTAGGTAGATGGGGTGAATCCAGAAGTATACAAGATGTAACCTGAAAAATAGACTTTTCTCTGTCTGATGCTTAATGTAAAAGTATTGAACATGCAGAGATATAATGTGGTTCAGACACACCTCATAGACTGTAAGAAAAAACAAAAGATAAGGTGGAAAGTTGGACATGGTTGTAAAGGAGATAATGTTACCTTACCTTCTTAATATTTTCTTATAATTGTTCATGAAAGAAATTATATTAGCCCATATTGGTCTATTGTTACTGGAATGAAATCACTCCAGTGTTGTTTAATTAAAATGCAATATTTTTCCACTGCTGATAGCATACATTACCAAGTAAAAGAGTGCCAAATAGATTTTAAAGGTTTATCCCAAAGTGTTTTAACAAAAACTTTTACTTGTAAAATTACTTGAGAATTAACAATGTATATTATTAAGGCAGCCAGGAAAAGCTCATACACGTATTTCCTTTTTTCTCTTTTGTTTTAACAACAGTTAAACAACAACAGCAGGGTAGTGGAAATTTCGCTAGGTTTTACCGCCTTTTATTTTCAGATTAAACTACTAGCTTTAGTAAAATCCTTATGTGCTACTTGTAAAGATCCAGGGAGATTAAACTCAAATGGTGCATGCGCTTCGAAGAAGTAGTGCCAGTCCAGACTGCATTTTTAAGGACACGGCAGCCCACTTTTATTTAAAGGAACAGAAAGTTAAAAAACAACAGCAATTTCCCTCACAGAGGGTTCCACCATTACTGTATTAAACTTGTTAGTGCAGCCCTTTCTGACTTACTCACTTTCACACAGCCGCTTTAGGCCTGATGCCTAGGCCTTAGGTCTGCTCCTCAGACCAAGTACCCTTTGGTCAAGCTCCCTTGTAGCTTACTTAGCTTCATGCTGTGCTGTTGCGGACGACCTCTGCCTCCTGCAGACATGTATGTTCCAACTACCACCTGCAGCCTCTCTGTCTCTCTCTCTCTCTGAGATGGTGGGAGCTCTCCTGACTCCCATACACAGACCTCGTGTCTGTAGGGTGGAGTCCTCCTGACTCCTGGGCCAGACCTCCTGTTTGCCCGGGTGCAGCTGTCTCCAACTGGGAGCCCTAAGTGCTAACCCTGCAAAGAAAATTAACCCAGCCCACAGGTGTGCAATCAGCATGCCTGCCTCTACAAAAAATGGGTGTAAACTGCTAATTCCCATAGTGACCCAGGGTCACCTCTCTACATACATGTATAAGGTCAAAATAATATCCATGAAATGTGTCTGTTTTTTTTAGAACAAACATATTTTTATACCTTATCTTTCCATTATTAGCCACTTAAGGACCCTTGCAGTATGTACAATATGTATGAATGCCACCCTGGAGGTCTTCATTTAAGCCCTAGAATGTGTCCTTCCCCCAGTCCCCACTGTCCTTAGTTAACCACTTGCCGACCGCCGCACGACTATTTACTGCGGCGGTCAGCCCCTCACAGGGAAAGCGACGTAGTACTACGTCGCTAGCCTGTAAGGGTTTTGGGAGCGAGTGCGCGCCGCCGGAGGTGCGCTCCCGCGCGATCACAGACCCCCCCGCGCGTGTGCCCGGAGGACACGATGTCCGCCGGGCACTCGTGATCTTCCGTTACACCGGAAGAAAGGCAGGCGGCTAATGTAAACAAAGCCGCCTGTCATTCTTCCCTGTGTAAGAATGGTGATCAAACGGTTCTACTATGTAGGACCGTTGATCACTGTTCTTACACATGTAGCCACAGCCAATCACAGTTAGACACACTTAACCCCTCCCTCTCCAATAAAGTTAACCCCTTCACTGCCAGTGTCATTTTTACAGTAACAGTGCATATGTATAGCACTGATTACTGTAGTAATGTCACTGGTAACCCCAAAAGTGTCAAAAATGCCAGTCAAGGGTCCGATCTGTCCGCCGCAATGTCGCAGTCCCGCAAAAAAAACGCAGATCGCCGCCATTACGCGTTTAAAAAAAACAACAAAAATGACAATCTTTCCCTTTGTTAGAAAACGCAATAACTTTTGCGCAAACCAATCAAAATACGCTTTTTGCGATTTGTATTACCAAACATATGGTAGAAAAAAAAATTGGCCTAAAATGTTAAAAAATTTAGATTTTTACATTTTTTGGGGGGGAATTTAATTTAAAAAAATTTGAAAAATATTGTTATTTTTGCAAAATTGTCGCTCTTTTTTTGTTTATAGCGCATGATCAAAAAATTGCACAGGTGATCAAATACCACCAAAAGAAAGCTCTGTTTGTGGGAAAAAAAGGACGTCAAATTTGTTTAGGTACAGCGTTGCACGACCGTGCAATTGTCTGTTAAAATCACGCAGTGCCGAATCGCAAAATACCCCCTGGTCAGGAAGGGGGTAAAATCTTCCGGGGCTTAAGTGGTTAAAGCAACTCTGCTCCCAAACACAAGTTGCCAGTAAAAAAGTAAAGTGTAAAGTGAATATTTCCCTCTCTTACCACCTGCACCATCAAACACTGCTCCTCTGATGAGAAATCCCCACTTTTTCTAGAAACTGGCACTACTGGGATTGTTGATCTCCTGATCTCCATAGTGCTCAGTAGTTGCAGTTGTGGACACCAATATCATTACTGTATCCAGAGCCACTGTGCACTGCAGGGTACCAGGAGAAGACTCCCATGGCTGTCACTTTTTGGAGAAGATTATGGCCAGGAATTTCATATCAACACTATGGAGTTGGCACTTAGAGGAACTGGAGGCAGGAGGGTTAAATATTCACTTTCTTTTTTACAGAGATAATTTTTACCACCCTAGTTGCTTTAAAGGCACAGTTTTTGACATATTTTTTGTTTTAGATACAGCAGGAAAAGGGCAGAGTTTTTGAGATTTGTATTGCAGTTTTTGCATTGTTCGTTGGCAATGACTGCACTCCCCATTTATTGTACGTGCGTCGGAGGGACAGGAAGTGAGGCTTTAACAGTCAAAGTATGGCTAGTCTAACAGTAATGGCTTTTGTTTTTCATTTTATTGAATGTATTTAATACTTGGTTACAACTAAATAAATGTAATTAACTTGTCCCGCCTCTAGGACAGATAGGAGTTCACGGTCGGTATTCTGTAATTGTTCTAGTGGTTTTAAATTTTTTTTTTTTTGCAATTTTTTTTAGTTGCGTTTCACTTGAAAATACTTAATAAAAAATGTATACTTCATAGACAATACCTCTAGAAAAAAGCCTTGTTTATGCCTAAAAGCTATAATATGTATTATTTCAGTATCATACATTTTGATAAACTTATATAGGCCTATAGGGAGTAAAAGCAGCATGTACTGTACTGTGGTTAAAGCAGAGCAAATTTTGATGATTATGTGCACAGAAATTCTTCAATTAAAGTGGCTCTAAAGGCTCACGCATTCTATCCATTAAGGTAAAAAATCTTCTCTGCAGCAGCCCCCCCCCCCAGCCCCCCATAATATTTACCTTACCCCTATCTCAATCTAGCAATGTGCACAAGAGCATCAGCTCTTCAGGGACTCTCTCTCCTCATTGGCTGAGATAGCAGCCGGAGCCATTGGCTCCCGATGCTATCAATCACAGCCAGTAAGCCAATGAGGAGAGAGGGGACAGGCCCAGGCCACACTCTGTGTGTGAATGGACACGCAGAGCTGGTCACTCTGGGGGGCGCTCGGCAGGAGGGAGGGGCCAAGAGCACCAGAGAGGGACCCGAGAAAAGGATGATGTGGGCTGCTCTGTGCAAAAACACCCCACACAGAAGGTGAGTATGATGTGTTTATTATTAAAAAAAGAAAAAAAAGAAAGCTTTTAATATTACTTTAAGAAAAAAAGCCTCCAAACCACGTCATCGTCTGGAGTTCCCACTAGGCAAACTATAAAGGCAAACAAAAAATCAACTGCTACAAATGGACTACCTTAGAAATCATAAATATCTTAGCGAATAAAATAAATATATAAATAAATAAATATATATATATATATATATATATATATATATATATATATATATATATATATACGATATTTTGAAAATGAATAATTCAATATCGGCAGCCAAATTTAAAAAAAAGACCATTTATTGTACAAAAACTAAAAAGACATTGGTATACCTATCCTCATTTAAAACCACCCACCACAAATCCTCTAACTAATATACATTGATAATAAGAAAGATAGTATAGTTCATCTTATCTATTCTACCTATCTATTATGAGACTTTATATTTCTTTATACAGCAAGAAACATAGATAAAGATTAGGTGCCACCCTGGAATATGTATAAACCTATCAATATTCTTCCTGACTCTAAGTTTGCTTGATCCATCCAATATCATACCATATGAACCTTGGCAAAGTCAAATACCACTCTATATATAAAATGCTAATTCACTAATTCCTTCAGATAATGGGAGTTAAAATGGTGGAATCACAATTTTTTTCCCCCAAAGCATAAACACTTTCACATTCCATGGTTCCAGAAAGAACCAGGAAAGTTGGAACATCATCCTAGGTGATTGTGTGTCACATGTACTCTTCGTAAGTATAATAATTTTAAGACACTGCTAGTGACTAGCAAAAATTCACTTGAAAGAAATAATAAACACAAATAGTCCCTTTCAAAAGAAAGGGACTTTGGGTAGAACCATATTTCACATGACAGGCCTGTAAGCATTTATACTATCCATCATAGGCGTGCGCACAGGGTGTGCCGGGTGTGCCTGAGCACACCCTAATCACCTAGGGCACATTAGCATTATCGCTCTGTTTGCCAGTGAGGAGATGGGAAAGATCTCCCTCGGACCTGCTCTGCCATAAGAAGTGCCATGCACTTCTATTTCACTTTGCCAGCAGGGAGAGTAATGTATCGGGGCCATGTACATGTAGGCAAACACATGCATGTGTATTTAAACTTTGGGGTGCACACCCTAATGCAATAGGCTGCACACACCTATGCTATCCACTGAATGTTTAAACCAGCCAACTGCCAATGAACAGTATCAGTTCAGCCTAATAAGGCTCATCAGTGCGGACTAATGGCTTTTGTCAGCATGTGACGCATACAGAATATACAGTATATGGTACGGATAGACTTTACAACAAATCTAAAGCTGAAATTAAAAAAATACACTCCCAATCGATTACCCAATGAAATTGCTAAAATGCAGTAGATTGTGCAAGTTTTTTTACACTGTACAGATAAATATAAACATTTTTAATTCTACCTTTACCTGGTCACAAGTTGCCTAAGCCTTTCAGAACCATCTTTATAGATTGATGTCATTGTTTTTGAATGTGTCCAAAATGAACCAACTGGCAGCTCATCATAAGTAAAGACGAAGTCATTGCATACAGTTAAGGTACAAGTGCACTGGCAGCTAAAACTAAGTTTAGCAAGCCACAAAGTGTTCCTTCTATTGCCTAGTCTACAAATCTCCAATTGTAATGAAATAAAAGTAATAGTTGGGCAAGCTTGTAAAACGGTGAAAGACAAAAAAAGAATTTAAGGTAAATGCTGCAATTATAGCTCCATGTATGCACTTACTGATAATACATTATACAGAGATTGTCGTTAGTGAAACCACATGCCAAATTAGTAGATCCAAAATTGTAGACAGCTGAAATGGGCACTGGCACCTTTGATCTCCCAGATCTCTCTGCTGTTCCCTTGATAAGATCCTTGACCAATAGAGAGGCTTAAAGTGTGCTTCCACTTTTGTCTAATTGGTCTAAAGGCCAGTACACAGGATAAGAAAATCTGAAGGGAAATTTCGTCTGACGAGCGATCTACCAATTTTCGGATTGTTAGTATAGTGCTTTCGACAGCCGATTACGAATTTTTGGACGACAAAAACTGGATGTGCAGGCTATGAAATTTTTATCATATTTTAACACAACGTCTTATTTTCATTTAATTAGTACAGTTTAGTACAGAAAAAAATCGTAAGAGCAAGACTAGGCATGCTCAGAAACGAAAGAAAACAATTCAACACATGACATCACTTCTGAAGTAGAATTCTGTCGTACGAGAATTTTCGTATGAAAATAACCTCTTCACTTTTGACATGAGACTAGCATGCAACAAAAAACGGATGACGGATCGTTCGATAATCTGAACGTGTGTACAGGGCTTTAGGCTAGGTTCACACTACCAATGCGCTACTGTTAATGTCATCTCTATGCACTGGAAAAGACATAGTGCTGTGCAGTTTCTTTGCAGCTGCAATTTTGGAAAGGAGCAGGGACCCTATTCTCTGCTTTTTCCATAGGTACAGAAGCTCATTCAAATTATTGGGCTGCAATGCCCGTGCAATCCCGGTCGCCAAGAAATCGGCATAGTGTGAACCTAGCCCAACACCTACTTTATTTTTATTACATGTCCCTATTCATATAGCACAACTAAAATGCAGCTCACCTTTTTTAAGATGCTCTAATATCGACGCTTCAGCAAGGAAAAATGCTAGGTACTTGGACTATGAGGGGAACAGGGCAGTTTTGTTTGCCATAATTAACCCTGTTATCTGTACTGTGCTAGTGAATCTTCATTATCAATTTTACCTGGAAGGTTTGTTCAAAAATACCCCACAGACTTTTGCATGAAAAATGAAGCTCTGTATCTAACTCCGGATGCCTAAATATCTGGAATTACTGACCTTTTTGACTTTCAGTTTTCAAAATATAAAATGTATTGATGCAATGCTTTGGGTCAAATACTTAATTTGAATTACTTTATCTGTAAAAAGGATATTTTAAACTGTAATTTAGATTAAAAAACCTGCCTGAAACACATACAGATTGCAGGAAAGGAGGAGTAACTGGCCAGCTGTTGCAGGGAGATTTTCAATTGTGGCCACATGTGAAGTTGTAAAGTCTAGACACATGGCAAATTGTAAAGTCCAACAGCATCTCAACCCATACCTCTTTAAATCAGTAATCCATACCTTCATGACATTTACTTAAGACTCTAGGTGTTTTTTTAACTTCAGAACTTGAAGTGCCCCCTAATTTTACATCAATTATGCTGTTGACCTGAAAATGGAACTAAACCCTCCTCTTCTTTACCGCCAAGGAAGCGGCCCTCTTAGCCTGAGTTTGATCTGCATTTTCCATGGTGTTGAGTGTGACCTGTTAATTTTAGGACATCAACCATTTGAAGGCTTGACAGTTCGGTTCAGAGTACAAGCATGTGTGACAGTTATATTTCATGTCATGCCTAGAATGTAACTGTTTGGGGAAACCATTAACCGCTAAAAGACCAGCTGCCACAGATATACTGCGGCAGGACGGCTCTCTAGTACGGACCAGGTGCGGTGGCTCTTGGGAGTGCTTTCTAGCCTTGCAGCTAAGCAACGGGGCCGGCGGCCGCAATGGCCATCGGGAATTCAGTGATCGCTGCAGGGACTGACAGAAGGCAGTGTGCTGTTGTAAATACGGCACAACACTCATCTGTCACTGATTGAAACAGGGGTCCTGTGTTCCTGTTATCTCGGAAAACAGGAGCCCTGTTTCCATTCACCGAGTCTGGCCCCCACACAGTTAGAATCACCCCTAGGTACATATTTAACCCTTTGATCGCCCCCTTCCCTGCCAGTGTCATTATTACATTAACAGTGCATATTTTTAGTAAGAGTGCATTATTTTTATTTACTGTAGTAATGTCACTGGTCCCCCCAAAAGTGTAAAATAAATGTCAGTTAGGGGTCTGATCTGTCCGCCGCAATGTCGCAGTCCCGCTAAAAATCGTAGATTGCCGCTATTACTAGTAAAAAAAATGAATAAATAAAAATACATAAATCTTTCCCCTGGTTTGTAGGCACGATAACTTTTGCAAAAACCAATCAAAGTACACTTATTGGGATTTTTTTTAGCAAAATATGTGGAGAAATACAAATTGGCCAAAAATGACGAAAAAATTTGATTTTTATGTTTTTTTTTTTTATTGGGAATGTTATATAGCAGAAAGTGAAATATATTGCTTTTTTTTTTTTTTTTCAAAATTGTTGCCCTTTTTTTGTGTTTAGCGCATAATTAAAAAAACGCAGAGGTGATCAAATACTACCAAAAGAAAGCCATGTTTGTGGGAAAAAAAAGGACATCAATTTTATTCGGGTAGAATTAAATAGTCAGTTTAATAATGCAGTGCCAAATCGCAAAAAATCGCCTGGTCATTAAGGAGGCAAAACCTTCCGGTCCAGAAGTGGCTAAACTGAGTGTAGTTCTGCTTTAAGTGGGAGTTTCAACCTGAAAACCCAAAAACAGTGTTTTTCTAAAATTGTACTGAGGATGCTCTATGCACATAACTTCCTTGAATAATACATTCGTGTCTGTAAATTCTTGTGTTTTCCCAAGAACTTATTTTTTGCTAGTCTGAACCTGCACTAAAGTGAATATTTCCAGGCAAGATTAAAGTTAATTCACATAATAAAGATTTCAATATATTTCCTCCCTCCAGTTCCTCACACTTATCAAACTAATTGAATATTTTTCACCTTGTTCTCACAAAATAGACTTAATAGAAGCCTAATAATGCATTAAATTAATTTTTATTTTGGTCCAGATCAAACATCATTTGTTTTCATTCTAATTATGTTTTCACAGCAGTCGACATTAACTGAGCAAGTCTTATTTTTTATTTGGTTTTCTATTTTAAGGCAATGAAATTGTTTGGAACACAATGTCTTATAACTGTATTATTGTAGCTATATTTGCACAATAGCATTCTTTATTGTAGAATTCAGCACTCTTTCTACCGCATGCATAGACTTTAAAAACATTCTTATCTGTTCACCGTTTTCTTTACATTTGTGACCTGTAAACAGCATTTATATGTAATGTATTGACACTATCATTTTGCGCATTTATTTGTGTATGAGGTTTATAATAATGAATTCAACAGACTTCCATTGACAGTATCCAAGGCATAATAGATTGTTATAAAATACCATTAGCTCAAAACAATTGTTCTGCAGAATTCATATTTTTACCAAGCATCTTAGTGTTTTCATTGTTTGCGTTTTTGTTATTTTGGCCAATTGTTATCAGCACTAGCATGTGTTATTTATAACACTTGGGGATTTTTGGTAATTGTATTTTTGGATGCATAAAAAGTTCTCAATAAGAATACATTTGCAAACATAGTAAATCTGATTATTTAGAGACTGTTAAAGTAGACGGTTCAGAGTAGCAGGTAGCATTCAATATTCATTGTTTATCTCTACTGCTGGCTTAAATAAAGCAGCAGTTAAATAAAGCAGCTGAGTTAAATAAAGCAGAAAAACTTAGGTACCAGTAAGTTTACTGCATAATTGGTACTTAAGTTTAGTTAATTAAGGTGAAGTTTGTGAGTTGATAATGCATTTGCCCTTATATCTTCATAAATCTTTAGGATAAAAACACTTCTTTAGAAGACTCATAATAGCTGACATACGCAGTTAGTAACCCATGCATATCCTAAATTAACAATTAGAATTTACCAAGCACCGGAACTTGTTATAAAGTTTGTATTGGGCTGCCACACACAAGCAGATCGCTCACTGAGATAAATATCTCACTGAAATACCTACATTTCTGTTTAAATTACATAGCTTTGGATAGCCTGCTGTGACCTTTATCTATAAGCCAGATTAGATGACAATAAAAAAAAAAAAAAAAAAAAGCTGAACTCAGGACCTTTTTTTAAAATATATTTCTCAATATCTACAATCGATATGAATTCATTTTGTGTGCACCAGATGCCTTTCCAACGCCTGATATTACCTTGTAAAAGTAGCAGTGACGTTATCACTGGGGTGCATTTAGGCTACACAGAAAACAGAGCTGGGGGTGGGTTCCAGCAGGTCCCATACAAGACCAGTTAACCCGCACACGGGGAGAGAGAGAGCAGTTATTGGTCATTATCATAGGAAGCTAAGAGGTAATATACGGGAGTTGTTTTGTGTTGGATTCCTGCACAAATCTGGAAGAAATACACAAAGGATACCAAGATTCAAATTCGAATAAACTTTGCTTTTGTATTTAGACAATGGGAATGCTTTAGGAGCATATTATACAAAGATATCACACAGTGCATTCCAATGGGCAATAAATATAGAAGAGCGAAGGTTAAACCTAGGTGGCTAAACCGTAACGTAAGAATTGTTATTAGACAGAAAAAAATGGCCTTAAAAAAAACAAAGCACAGGGGGCATTGTCAGCATTCCAGCACTACAAGAAATTCAATAAGAAGTATCAGAACTAAATCAGGGCAGCTAAAAACGACTACGAGAGACACATAGCAGAGGAGAGTAAAAAAAAAAATTCCAAGGAATTCTTTAGATATAATAACAGTAAAAAAGTGAAATCAGAGCACATTGCCTACATAAAAAATTATGATTACAGATGACACAGAGAAGGCAACTATACTAAATGCTTTCTTGTCAGTTTTTACCAGGAAAAGGGGGGAGGGGTGTGCTGACCAGGAGCATATTGTTAGTAGCACATCACAGGATGTACCCTCATGGCTAACAGAGGCTGGAATCAAGGAACGGCTAAATAAGCTTAACGCAAATAAATCACCCGGACCAAATGCTTACACCCAAGAGTCCTCAAAGAACTCAGTCGGGTTATAGCTAGATCATTGTTCCTAATCTTTGCAGACAGCATACTGACAGGAATTGTACCAGCTGGTTGAAGAAAAGCCAATGTGGTACCAATATTCAAAAAAGAGCAGAGACATATTCCTGGAAACTACAGGACAGTCAGCCGAACATCAATAGTAGGTAAATTATTGGAGGTGATGATAAGGGACTATATCCATGAATTTGCTGATGAAAACAGTATCATTAGTAGCAATCAGTATGGGTTTATGAAGGGTTGTTCTTGACACACCAATCTGTTAACATTCTATGAGGAAGTGAGCTGTGATCTAGATAGGGGGATGCCTGTGGATGTGGTGTATCTGGATTTTGCAAAAGCAATTGATATAGTCCCCCACAAACCCTTAATCTACAAGCTGAGGTCTTCAGGCATTGACCATAAGGTTTGTTCTTGGATATAAAAATAGTTTTTCGGGTGTGTGCAAAGGGTAGTGTTAAGTAACGTATACTCAGAATGGTCTGGAGTGGTAAGTGGGGTACCCCAAGGTACTGTCTTGGGACAAATTCTGTTTAATTTATTTGTAAATGATATAGAGGACAGGATACATAGCTCAATCTCAGACGACACAAAAAAAAGGCAGGGCAATAACTTCACATCAGGATATAGAAGTTTTACAGAAAGACCTGAACAAAATAATAGAGTGGACAACTACATGACAAATGAGGTTTAATGTGGAGAAATGTAAAGTATTGCACTTAGGGGCTAAAAACATAAATTTAAACTGCTCACTAGGGGGAGAACCTCTGGTGGAATCAAGGATGGAGAAAGATCTGGGGGTCCTAGATCTTTCTAGGACCCCCAGACTGAGCAATAGCATGCAATGTCAATCTGCAGCTACCAAAGCCTGCAGAATATTAGCATGCATAAAAAAGAGGCTATACTCCAGAAATAAAGCTATAATCCTGGCACTTTATAAAACTCTGGTCCGGCCACATCTGGAGTATTCTGTCCAGTTCTGGTCACCAGTTCTCGAAAGGGATGTGCTGGAGAGAGTCCAAAGAAGGGCAACAAAACTAATTATGAGTGACTACAGGCACTAAATGTATTTTCACTGGAGAAGAGACGCTTGAGAGGAGATAATTTGTAAATACCTCAATGGTGATCCCAGCATAGGAAAAAAAGATATTCACTCTCAGGGAGTTTAAGAGGACACATGGCCACACAATGAGATTGGAGGAGAAGCAGCTTACCCTTTAGCTGCACAGGGGGTTTTCCACTGTCAGGGTGGTAAGAATGTAAAAAATCTCTTTCACAATTGGTGGTGTCAGCTGGAAGTATTAATATACTGATATTTTTAAAAGACTCTTGGACGTGCATCTTAAAGAACAAAACATTCAGGGACATGGGAAATGATTATCGACACTGACACACACCTACACAGGTTGAACTGGATAGAATATGGTCTTTATTCAACCCTAAGCTGATGTAAACCCAACATTTAGTATCTCAGAAAATTGGAATATTACATAAGACCAATAGAAATAGAATAGAATATAGAAATATTGGCATGTCAAAAAGTATGTCCATGTACAGTATAGTATGCACTCAATACTTGGTCCAGGCTCCTTTTGCATGAATTACTGCATCAGTGCAGTGTGGCATGGAGGTAATCAGCCTGTGGCACGGATGGTGTTATGGAAGCCCAGGTTGCTTTGATAGTGGCCTTTAGCTCATCTGCATTGCTGGGTCTGGTGTCTCTCATCTTCCTCTAGATCAGTCGTTCTCAACCTTCCTAATGCCGCAACCCTTTAATACAGTTACTCGTGTTGTGGTGACCCCCCAACCATAAAATTATTTTCGTTGCTACTTCATAACTGTAATTTTGCTACTATTATGAAATGTAATGTAAATATTTGATATGCAGGATGTATTTTCATTGTTACAAATTGATGCCGGGGCTGCGGGCATGATACAGGAGATGCAGGGGCTGCGGGCATGGTGCAGGAGATGCAGGGGCTACGGGCAAGGTACAGGAGATGCAGGGGCTGCGGGCATGGTGCAGGAGATGCAGGGGCTGCGGGCATGGTGGAGGAGATGCAGAGGCTGCAGGCAGGATGCAGGGGCTGGGGGCATGGTGCAGGAGATGCAGGGGCTGGGGGCATGGTGCAGGAGATGCAGGGGCCGCGGGCATGGTGCAGGAGATGCAGGGACTGCGGGCATGGTGCAGGAGAAGGAGATGCAGGGGCTGCAGGCATGGTGCAGGGGCTGCGGGCATGGTGCAGGAAATGCAGGGGCTGTGGGCATGGTGTAGTAGAGGCAGAGGCTGCAGGCATGGTGCAGATTTCTAAAAATTAATTACTGAAATAAATTAACTTTTTGATGATATTCTAATTTTTTAAGACGCACCTGTATGATGTCTTCAGTTTCCTGCATTTTGCCCGACACTGCTCCAGATATGCCTTTGAGTTGAAGCATATAAAATAGCCTTACTCCATTATTAATATTATTATTGTTACTATTATTATTTTGCTTCAGATTAAATAAGGAACAATAAATGTTTCTGTTGGGGATTTCACCTAATTTCATATCTTACTGATGCCTGTACAAGAAATGGGAACTTTGGTTGTCATGATACTGGCAGGCACAGACAACAGAAAATAAATTATGAAAAGGCCTAACCCTTCCACGCTTTCCTGAAAATGTATTTAGTCTGTGTTCCAATTAGAGAGTTATGGGCCATACACACTATAAGATTTTCTGAAGACTTTTTCCTTTAGACTTACCAAAACCATATAATATGAGGTCAAACCTAAACTCTTTCAATTTGTATGCAATCTGGCAGGCCCTTGCACTACATAGAAAAGTTAAATCTGAAGGAAATCTAACCACAAAAGTTGGATAGTGTGTATCCAGCTTTAGAGTCTGTCAGACACGAAGTGAGAAAGAATCTTTCCAAAAGGGACACGGACAGCAATAAAACCATGATAGAGGCTCTAACCTGTCCCGACTCTTCCAAAACATAGTATGTTTTAGCTTAGTCAGTTTCCAACCCTACAATAATGAAAACCTCACTGTCAAAGGCTACATGTAGATTCTGCTATCGAGCATGATCCAGAATTTTTCTAATCAAATTAGGCTTAATGTGACATTTTGAGTACACAGTGACACTAATTTATAAAATCAAGAGCAAAAGGAAAGTGGGCTAATAGCCAAGACAGCCAATGGATTTTAATTTTCTAATTTGTACAGAAACAGTAACAGCTGACATTTAAGAAGCTGCTACTGGCTTAATTTTCATCAATTTTGCAATTGTAAGAAAGCCCAGAGTGTTGTTAAATAATTAATATTACATTTTAAAATAATTAAGAATAATTAATACTTCTTTAGGTTTAAAAACAGCATGAAAGTTCACCTTTTAGTTAAAGCAGGTAACTCCAAGGGCCTGTCCACATCCTTGATTTGCCTTTATAGTATCCAGGTGTTCTGAAAACAATTATCAACCATTGGTCATGTGGTCTATCTTTGGCCTACTTCATCCTCCACATTTTATTCTTTTGTCCTGAACCATGGAATTTGGTAGCCAATAGCAAAGTACAGGGTACTACAAAAGTCTGGCCAGGGATCAACTGCAGAAGCCATGATCTATATTTGTAAAATGAAGCACCTGTGCTTTTAAGATGCTCAAATGTTGAGGGTGCAAGCAGGCACTTGGAGGATAAAATGACAAGCTTGTGTTAACCCGATTTTGCATCTTTTTTGGCTTTTGAATTTTTATTTTCTTTCTATACATAATATTAATTTATGGAATAGCCTGCCTTTCTTCATGAATTGTTCCAAACATGTGTGACCTTCAGCTTTGTTGCAATATTAGAGAAACGCTATCTGTTTAAACTAAAAACATTTAAGCTGATATGTCTTAATGAACATACTAAGGTTGATTTACTAAAGGCAAATAAGCTGTTCCCATTTCAAGGCAATCTTCCCCTAGCTTGGTGAATGAGGCAAAGCTCTGCTGACGTCCATTATCCAATCAATTGCAAGCAAAAAAATGTTTCTTTTTATTTTCCTTGCATGTAAATAGAGGTCACATGCTAATATTTTCTACCACAACAAAACTTTATTGATTCCATGATGACTCTCCTTCTGCTTGAGTTCTGCCACATTTCACCCAGGAATTAGCTTTATCCAGCCATAGACGGATCCAGCATGGCATGTATGGGCAGCCTGTTGGATTTTTTGCATGTAATTACTCCCGGTGGCTATAGCTGCTAGCAGTAATCATTGTGTTCTGCAGGCTGGATAGGCTCCCCACCCGAAGAACAGAAAAGCACTGCAGAAGGGATTCCCCATTAACACAGTCAGTCACAATCAAGTGATTTTCCCATGGTTACAGGAAAGGAAATCACATAATCTATGGCTTGCCTTGAAGTTATTACCATTACTCTCAGTCCTGAGTGATACATGTCAAAAGGAGAAACCCAGTCAAGCAAAGAGTGATCCCAGGATTATTAACATTTTATTGCAGAGGGAAGATTTGTGTGGATTCCATTTTTTTTTCAGCATAAGGACTGTGGAACAGCCTTAGACAAGCTGAGAAAAGAGACTGCACCCCCAATTAGGAGAGCGGTATGAGGAATGGCCTGGAGTAGAGCACTTAACCCTAAAGCCCCGTACACACGCACAGATTGTTGGCCGTAAATTGTCGGCCAACGTCCGATCGGCCGATTGTAGGCTTGTTAGTATGATACTTCCGACAACCAACTGCGACTTTTCGGCCGAAAAAAAATCTGGTGTGCATGCTATAAAATTTTTGTTGGCCAACAACAGAACGGCCGATTGTTCCTCAGTCAGTACAGATTTCGGCAGACAAAAATCAGATGAGCAAGACTGGGCATGCTCAGAGAAGAAAAAACACACGGAAAGTCAACCATCACATGACATCACTTCTGAAGTTGGTTTTTGTTGGCCAACAAAAGTCCAGTGCAAGTCTAGAGCACATTTCAACCAACAAACAACACTGGACAAAAGACGGCCGATCGGTCGACCAACAATCTGTGCGTGTGTACGAGGCTTAATTCTACTTGTGGGAGATATGTTGAATTTGGCTTCTGAGTATAAATCCTGCATGAAAATAGCATTGCTCTATTGCAAAAAAAAATAGTGAAATCCATTTTGGGTAAAGTTGTTTTCTAGGCCCATTTTGGGTAAAGTTGTTTTCTATGGAACCGCGAGAGTGTGTTAATCCCTTTTATCCTGGACTATAGTTTTCTATATTTCATAGCTACAGACCCTTTTGGTACCAAGGTACTTTGATATCCATGTAACCAGTTAAACAATTCTGCTACACATTCAGTAAGGTAATCAAACGTTGATCTTGCTTACCTAGCTGAGCAACACGTATGACAAATAAACAGAACATCAGGCCTAGGTCTGGTTCCTATACTATATATAAATGATTATTTTGGTTGGTAAAAACTTTTTATTCAGCTGAAAATGAATCTTTTCTACTGTATTGATTTGTCCTGATTTCCTGGCAGTACACTGGAACATCTGTTATATAATCATGTTCTGGATAATATGAATCCAGTTCCTATGTGAAACTACCCATTTAAAACACATGGCTTTCCATCCCTGTAAAATAAATGAGCCATTTTAAGAGCTTGAAAACTCGCACCAGCCTAAACCATTTGCTCTGGATTTATAATGCTGTAGACAAAAATTAATTAAAGTTTTTCTTTTGGCTGCTGTAAAATAAACAGACCATTTTAGTTTCTAAGTATTTTATAACTCTTAATAGCTAACATCATAAAATTTCAAAAGCTTAACCCTTTGACATATCCCAAGGGCTAATCTACATAGGTAATTTTAATATTTGACATTTTAATCATGAAGAAATGCAGTGGCTTGTTGAAGGAGTGGTTTGTATCTGGTCCTATGACATCAGTTATATGGAGGTAGTACAAATGTAGAGTCTGTGTATCACAATTCTTGGCACATCCCCTGGTTACCTAACCTGAAGCAGAGTAACCATGTATTCGGTCCTGCCCTACGTACCCATGTCAATCCAGTACACACATCTTCCTTTCCAGAATGCATTCCACATCCAAGCTCACTCCTCATTTCCACAATATCAGTCAAATCTACACTATGAGTCTTTCACTTCATTCTCCTGTACTGTATACATGTCACCAGTGAGACTTGCACTCTAGGGCACAGTCTAGCTCAATATAATTCAAGTAATTATTGAGATCTGCAATTCAATGCACACCCTTAATAGTGTAGTTTTTGATAAAGATTGTGGAAAAAAAAGAATGCCAGCTATTTTATTTCAAATACACAAAGTAATCTAGCAACAAGGCTTGGACTCCTGGGACTAAAATAGGGACAAACAACTCTGTCTTTAATTCATTGATCTACAAAAGATTGTTTCAGAAGGACCCTGACTTTGCCTATATATTTAAAGCTAAATGGTAATCTTGTTCTTGTTGGACAGCAATGGCTTTTTCCAGCACACCTCTAATGCAGGTTAAACTGATTCAATCACTTTTTGATTTTACTTTGACCTTTCTTTTTTTTTTTTAAAGCATCAAATGCTTAGGTCTTAGGCTAAATTTGCCAGACTGTCCAGTCCTGGACAAAATCGTTCTTTGAAAGCTGTAAAACTTTGCACTTTAACATGCACAGTTGCTCAAAAAGGCATTTATTGTAGAGATCAGAGCCACAAGCGACTGATTCCCTGCATACTTAGAGGTGGGGTACAGGTTGAGTCAACCCATTAAGTGGGCATCAAATGTGAGCGGAATTATTAGTGTCCTGGGGACCATAGCATTGGCAAATATTTATGAGGAGACTGGAGATCAATGTCTGTAAAATAATTTTGTAGTTAGATTGTAATCTAGTACATTTCCCTGCTAAAGTCTGTAATCATTCCAAGACAGATCATGTAAAAGAAAAGAATGAGACCTCACATTTTATTATCAGAGTAGATTTTTGAAGGTTAAGCTTTTGGTTCTTACGCCACGCCCCTATTTTTGCAATGATTTATTTTCTATTGTGCCATTATTGTGTTCCACAGAATTCATGTCAGCGTTTGTTAAATCATTAGTAAGACTAAGAATTTTCCTATCATTTAATTAAAATGTTTCCTTTCTGGTTCTTTGTTTTTTTTTCTCATCTTATTCTCTGTACAACAGGTGGTTGCCTTAGATCCGGACCTTGCTGAGAATGGTACTGTAGTATACACCATCAACCCTCCCAATAGGTTCTATGTCTTGAATAGTACCACAGGGAAGATCCGAACAACAGGTGTGGTACTAGACAGGGAGAACCCAAATCCACAAGAAGCTGAACTGATGAGAAGGATTGTTATCTCAGTAACTGACCGTAAGTACTATATTTACAATATCACTACCACACAAAGGATTTCCAATTACTTTATAGTATAAACATTGTAAATACAATGCTGTGTGCATTATCAGTAGCATTTCACTTAACAGTATTCAGAATGTAAACAAAATATTGATCAGAATCTGCACATTAGTGTGAACTAAAGCCATAGGACATATGGCAAATTGCCACGTTCTTGCGTAGGGAATGCACTAGGCAATGCTGTCCAATGCCACCCAGAACTGCTGGTGTACTCGAGCCCTAAATTTTTCTGAACTTGGGTTCTTACTGCTTAGAAAAATACACAAAGTAAATTGTCCCTAATTCACCACAATGGTCATGGTGCTTAAGTAATTATTATTTTGTTTTAATTTACCAGATAGTGGCCTGTGATGTATTTCTCGCTCTGACTACTCCATGTGTTGCCTTCAAAATGGTGTATAACTGTTCTGTGACAAATGTATGGTCTTAGCCTTGTAATTGAATAAAGGAACAGTAAAATGTTCAGTTATTACTTTACTTCTACTTAGCAGAAATCTCTGCTTGAAGTACTGCTTTTGGTAAAGTGATTGGTAACAAAAGAACAGGTGCGCTCTAGTTCAGAAGAGAGTTCCTGAGCTTTGGGCATAAGTATTTGCTTTGTTATTTCTGGGTAAAAGGAATATTATATTGTATTTTTTATTAAGTACACATTTTGAGGCATTGTTCTAATACCCAGAAAATAATTTTTGTTGTAACTTTAACAATTTTACATAATTACTGTCCTTTTTTAAAGAATCTCAAATTCAGATTATAGATACTACCTTTGTTGGTTGTAGGTCAAGCAATAAAGCCTGCAAGCCTGCTCATGGCTGCTAGATTAAGATCAATTATCTACATAGACAGAAGGCAGAACATGTCCAGTACATATTTCCTTTCAGGGCCACCCTGTTAATCCTTTTGTATCATTTTTAGGATGTATTGTTTTGCTTATGACAGAATTATGATCATATTAGATGTCATAAAATTAGGTTACGTTGCCCATGTCCTGTTTAGGTTCTGCTTTGACCTAGCCCTAGATGAGCATGATACATTACTGCTCTTTCCAGTTTCTAGGCCTTCTCTAAATACCTATGCCTTATTATGGGAAAAGCTTTTTTATATCCAGTTAATGGTAAATTTATTAACCACTTCCGCACTGCTCACTAGAGCTGTACTGCGGCAAAGTGGCTCGATAACGTCTGGCGACGTAGTACTACGTCACCAGAGATTCCCCTCTCTTTCGCCGGCGCGCTCCCGCTGTATTCGGTCACAGCGGGAGTCGGGCCAGGGGAGGAGTGGCGGCGATCACCGCTGCTCTTCCCCGATCGTCGGGGGAATCGAGTGTGGAGATCTGCCTGCTTGTGTAAACACAAGTGACAGACAGGGTCAGATTGCAGGGTTCAGCATAGCTGAACCTGCGATCTGTCCTTGTGTCACATAGTCCCCTCCCCCCACACACTTCAGTAAGCACCAGGCATACATTAACCCCTTGATCACCAATAAAAATGAACCCCTTCCCTGCCAGTGTAATTTTTACAGTAACAGTGCATATTTATAGCACTGATTACTGTAGTAATGTCACTGGTACCCCCAAAAGTGTCAACAATGTCAAAAATGTCAGTCAGGGGTCCGATCTGTCCTCCGAAATGTCACAGTCCCGCAAAAAAATCGCAGATCGCTGCCATTACTCGTTAAAAAAAAACACCAAAAATTACATAAATCTTTCCCTTAGTTAGTAAACGCAATAACTTTTGCGCAAACCAATCAAAATACGCTTATTGCAATTTTTTTTACCAAACATAGGTAGCAGAAAACAAATTGGCCAAAAATTTTAAAAAAATTTGATTTTTACATTTTTTTGGGGGGGAATTTCATATAAAAAAATGTGAAAAATATTGTTATTTTTTCAAAATTTACGCGCTTTTTTTTTTATAGCGCAAAAAGTAAAAATCGCACAGGTGATCAAATACCACCAAAAGAAATCTCTGTTTGTGGGAAAAAAAGGACGTAAATTTTGTTTGGATACGGCATCGCACGACCGCGCAATCGTCAGTTAAAGTCGCACAAAAAAGTGGCCCAGACGTAAGACAGCAAAATCCTCCGCTGGTAAAGTGGTTAAGGGACATCTAGAATTATATTTATAGCACTTCTCACTTGTTATACTGTACATGTGTATATATCATTTAGAAAATACTGAGATGGTATGGTAAGGCAAGACTTATATTCTAAAAAAACTAGATTAAAAAAGGAAGATAAGTAATAAGTAAGTTCACCGACTCACTATATAGTAAGTGCGGATTTCGTAACCAATAATTCCACATAACAAAAACCATCAGGGGTTAAAAAAAACCTCACTAAAATTAAATAATTACTAAGCAGTTTAACTTGGCAATATTAAAGTTTCTGACAAAATTGATTTATTCTTATTTAATTTACAAGTAATAAATACACAAAAAGATATTTAAACTTCTTCACCAGTTAAAAATGACAACATTGTCAAAAATATCAAAACCAATATCCAGACAACAGCTGCACACTCACGCATCAAAAGTCTGCCACTATAAGATGGAGCTAAGAGTGAACTACCTCAGGCCTCCCTATGGTCGTTAAATATCCATAATGGCTTATATTAGCCGTTAAATGAAGGTGAACAAACCTAAGTAATCTAAAAAGGTGACAGACATGGGGAGATCAATGTGTACAGCAACGTATATAGTCTCCTAAAATAATAGTACCAGCATATAAATCATAAACAGAAGCTAACATATGTTATACAGGAGTAGGACACAAGCAGAAAATAATTCTGGCTACACCCATAGGTGGTCCCATAGGCAATCCCAGGGGGTATACTCCCTCTCTCTGCTATAGCCACTGTTTTTTTCTTCCTAGCCAGGAGTAAGGGCCTAGTTCCTTGCTGGCATCTTTGGTCCTGGCAATTTTTTTTCTTTTTAGATAGAAATTTTTTCTCCTTGATTCTTCCTGTGAGATCTAAAATCAACTGCCAGACTGGGCAATAATCTAGATCCAGTGGTCACCCCAGTCTGGCCAGCGAGCACATGCAGACCACAGCACTGCGCTAGGTTGGCCGCGACATAGCCCCACTGGATGGGGGCTGGCCTGCGAGTTAAAACTCCTCGTGAGGTTGCATACGACCGGGTATTGGCCCAAGTTGCAGGGTTCCTCCTGGCCGACAGCCCCCCTATTTAGATGAAGAGGGGTTCTGTCTGGAGCAGTGCCCACCTGGTTCCTAATATGGTGAGTGGCTGTCCCCCCCTCTCCCCCTGGAGGGTTTTGGGATGGACGTGGGCCCCTCCTTGGGACAGTTGGACCCCTGGGTTCCCCTCCTTCCCGCAGGCACCCCCCTTGCCGAGTCCCCCATTCTGCCCCCCCTCCACATGCGCTGGGGCTGTTTGGGTGGTCTGGCTACTGTTCCTGGGGTGGGGGCAAGGCGCTTACTAGTGATGGGGGCCGGGGGTGCCTGCTGGGGACCAGATGATAAACTTTGCGGGGGGGGTTGTACCTGGTGGGGGCTCCTGCCAGGCCCCCCATCCTGCCTGGATCTGTCCTTGAGGCCTGGTCTCCCACCTGGGACCTTGTATGCCTCATGGTGCCGCGCGGGGCTGCCATTTTGTTGTAGACTGTGTATTTCTAAACATTGCGGCAATGTTTGTGTAGTCTGGCGGCCATTTAGCTGTGGTTTGCCATTGAAAATCGTGGTGGCCATGACAGTGGAGCCCTGTGGGTGGTGATTTCGGTAGTGGGATTCCCTCCTCATCCCCTGGTGCTGACTCCCGGATCATTTTACTTCCTGATCGCTGCATGTGTAGTGCATTATCCTGGTGGCTGCAGGCGCTTGTTTATGCAGGTGGTGAGTCTGGAGGGGTCCTCTTCCTCTCTGCTAAGGATCGCTTGGTGCTTTGTGCCTTGCGACCAGGTGGTGCTGTCAGCATGGTGGGCTTAGTCCCTTAGCAGGTTTTTACACCCTTTTGTGGGGTCCCCCTGGTGCATCAGTCTGGAGTCTTTGGAGCACATTTCCCCACCTGATCCCCTCTCTGGGGCTGCTGGTCCCTTTGGGTCCCAACCATCCATCCATGCACTGACGGCGGTCCTGGAGTCCCTTGTGTACTGGGTGGAAGTGGCTTTCGGTTGACGGGATAGCAAAAAGAGCCCCCGCCTTCCCCTGCCTCACCTGTCTCATCAGATCCTGAATCTGATTCGGCCGCCTCTAAAGTGGGTCAACCTGCTAGGTCTGCAGCTGCGCACCTGGAATCCTCTGATAGTTAGGATGATTCCTCCACGTCTGCTACCGCGCAAGAAAAGGCGCTGATGGATGCACTGATTGTATCTGTGCATGAGACCCTAAAGATGAAGGATGCTGCTGAAGCTGCGACAGAGGCGCAGGTACCCTTTGGCACTCACAAGCCATCAAGGTGTTTCCTTTCCCTGCCTATTTTGACAGAATTTTTGCTAAAGAGTGGGGACGACCAAAGCGTCCCCGTTGGGTTCCTAAGCGCTTTATTAGGCGTTACCGATACGAGGAGTCCCTACTTAAGAAGTGGACTGTGCCACCGGTGTTGGATTCTGAGTTTTCAAAAGTCTGCTCTGGCTTCATCCATGAAGCTGGACTATCTGGACCTAAATCTGGCCTCGGCCTTAGCCAGAGTGCTCTTTCCTCTGGACAATTTCCAGAAATTACAGGCTGCAATTTGCCTCCTGCTGTCCAACAGATAGTCGTCCCTCCGGACTTGCATGCGGGTGCTGGGCCTGATGGTGTCTACCTTCTAGGCGGATCCCTGTGCACAGTTCCATACAAGGTCCCTGCAAAGGGAAATTCTGACTAAATCGTACAAAACTCCGCAGTCTTTGGACAATCAGATCTGGCTGAGTCAGGGCACAAAGGAGTCCCTGATATGGTGGCTTCGTTCTCCAGGGTTTCGGCTGGGAAAATCCTTCCTCCCCTTGTATTAGACAGTGGTCACCATGGATGCCAGCCTGTCTGGTCGGGGAAGCATCCTGCTCAGGGGATCTGGGCACTGGAAGAGTCCAGACTACCTATTAATGTCTTGGAAATCTGAGCGATCAGACTGTGTCTGGATCATTGGACGGATCGTCTTCAGGGTTGTCATGTGTGTATTCAATAAGGCAATGCCTTAGCCGTGGCTTATGTCAATCACCAAGGGGGCGACCAAGAAGTGTCCTGGTGGCTCTGGAGGTAGCCGGCATTCTAAGGTGGGCAGAACGGTTATTTCCAGTCCTCTCCGCCGTACACATTCACAGCGTGGATAATTGGCAGGCGGATTACCTCAGTCGGCAGGCATTGGTCCAAGGGAGTGGTCCCTTCATCCAGACATGTTTCATCAGCTGTGTCTCCGGTGGGACACCCCCAAGGTGGATTTGTTGGTGTCTTGGCTCAACAGAAAGGTGCAGAGGTTTGTGACTCGGTCAAGGGACACACTGGTGGCCCCGTGGTGTCAGTATCATCAGATTTACGCCTTCCCTCCTCTCAAACTTCTGACAAGCAGGAGAACTTCTACGCAGGATCGAGACAGAAGGGATTCTGGTCATCTTAGTGGCTCCGGAGTGGCCTCGTCGTGCTTGGTATGCTTATCTGGGGCGGCTGGTCACTGACGTTTCTTGGAAGCTTCCTCTCAGGGAGGATCTGCTGTCACAAGGACTAATCTTCCATCCTGCTTTACACTCGCTGGCTTTGACAGCTTGGCTGTTGAATGCCAGGTGCTGAAGGATAGGGGTTTATCTGAATTGGTGATTCATACACTGTTGAAAGCTAGGCAATCTACTTCTAGGAAGATCTACCATTGTTCGTGGAAGACGTACATTGCGTGGTGTGAGTCGCTTGGGGTTTATCCTTGCTCCTTCTTGGTAGCTCGGATCTTAACCTTCCTTCAACAGGGGGTTGAACAGAAGTTGGCCTTGAGTGCCATCAAGGCCAGGTATCAGCTTTGGCGGTCTTCTTCCAATGACCTTTGGCCACACACTTCCTGGTGCGTACCTTTCTTCAGGGTGTCCAACATTTGGTCCCTCCATTGCGGGCTCCGTTGCCGTCTTGGGATCTTAATTTGGTGCTTTTAGCTCTACAGAAGCCTCCCTTTGAAAATAGTGGGAAGATTCCCCTGGTTACACCGTCCCAGAAGGTGGCCTTTTTGGTGGCTATCAACTCTGCACGCAGGGTGTTGGAACTGGCGGGGTTATCCTGTCGTTCACCTTATCATGGTGATTCAAAGCGATAAGGTGGTTCTTTGCCCCTGTCCGTCGTTCCTTCCAAAGGTTGTGTCTGATTTTCATTTGAATGAAGACATTATGTTGCCTTCCCTGGATCCCAGGCCTAAACATCCGAAGGAAACTGCCTTGCATTCCTTGGATGTGGTCTGGGCAATTAGGGTGTACCTGGAAGCTATGGAGTCTTTTAGGAAGTCAGACTCTCTATTTGTGCTCATGGACAGACCTCAAAAAGGGTTGTCTAATTCCTCTGCGACTATTTTCAGATGGATCATACAGACGATGGTTCAGGCCGATTCCATCAGTGGTCAGGTTCCTCCTTTCCCTGTCAAGGTGCATCAAGACAGCCACCTGTCCGTCGGTGCACACTTATACAAAGTTTAATCAAATGGATGTTTTGGCATCTGTGGATGCTTCCTTTGGCTGCAAGGTTTTGCAGGCAGCTGTTTAAGAGGACCTAATCCTCTTTGAGGGTGTATTGTTTTTTTCAAGTGGGATCCAGTTGTTTGTTTGAGCTCCTGTTGCCTGGTTGGCTAACGTTTAGCCTTTCGGAGTTCCCAACCCTCATGTTTAACACTGCTTTGGGACATCCCAATGGTTATGAACACCAGGGGCTCCGTTTGTCAATGAACGATAGAGAAATTGGGATTTTTTACTTACAAAAAAAAAAAAAAAAATTCTCTGATGTTCATTGATGGACACAGCATCCGACCCTCTGTGGAGTTATTCTCCTGACACTGCTTGTAACAAAACTGTGTGGCTATAGCAGAAAGAGGGAGTATACCCCCTAGGAGTGCCCATGGGTGTAGCCAGAATTATTTTCTGCCTAGTGTCCTACTGCTGTAGGGGGCAGTATAACCCAATAGTTATGAAAACCAGGAGCTGTGTCCGTCAATGAACATCAGAGAAATGGATTTTACGGTAAGTCAAAAATCCTGTTATATCTCAAATCAAAACCAGTTTGCATTCCATGTGATACTTGTATGTATATGAAGGTCAGTCTCTAGTTGCAGTCATAGCATATCACCAAGCAGCAGTAGCAAGTCAATGTTGCTATAGCTAGCACATATACAGTACAAAGCAGCCTTTGGAGCAAGTAGAGCAAAAGCCATTGCAGAAATATAGAAGACAAAGTGGTCACCCAAGCTCACACTTTTTATTAGTAAGTTAGAGACTTTAAAAAGAAGAGCCATTCTGGATAGGGCAAAGCCATATAGAAAGAAAGAAGCTGTCACCACTGTTCACAAAGTCCAGGTTTGGTACACTATAAAGTAAATATACTCCTGTTGTATTCTTGTTCCATTGAGACTGCTATTACATTGTGAAAAGTTGGACAAACGGCCAATAAGCCATCAATGCAAGAAAATGCCAGTACCTGCAGTGAGCTGGGGCGTGATCATCTGCTCTCTTTCCAGATTTGATGATGTAATTACATCAACACATTTTTCCCACCAATCAACGTGGGCCTCATCAGTACAAGAAAGGGCCCACCGTTAGACAACACCTCTCATCTCACAATAAATACATTTACCAGTAGATGGCTCCCTTCCTATTCAAGTTAATTAACATCAAACAGCATTGGAAAAACCATACTTTAATGGCCATATCTATCCTAATGCCTGACCTATGTCATCCAATAGATAAGGGTTTTAGACAGTGACGTGGCGATCCTCTAAATTTTAAAAAAAGATTAAGGGAAAAAAGCAATAAAAAGGGGTGAAAACAGGTGAAGAGGAAAGGGGGGAAAAGGAAAGACGCATATTGCTTCCATTGCAAGTAGTTAGGGGTCCAAAAATATCCGTAAATTCAGTTACAGTTTTAAACCTTTTGGGGTCAAGGTGTCCACATTAAAGATCTACATCTTTTCCTTACATAGGAGTAGTGATGTCGCGAACATAAAATTCGCCGTTCGCGAACGGCGAATGCGAACATCGGCGAATGTTCGCGAACCGGCGAACATTGCGAACCGCCATAGACTTTAATAGGCAGGCGAATTTTAAAACCCACAGGGACTCTTTCTGGCCACAATAGTAATGGAAAAGTTGTTTCAAGGGGACAAACACCTGGACTGTGGCATGCCGGAGGGGGATCCATGGCAAAACTCCCATGGAAAATTACGTAGTTGACGCAGAGTCGGGTTTTATTCCATAAAGGGCATAAATCACCTAACATTCCTAAATTGTTTGGAATAACATGCTTTAAAACATCCAGTGTGTGTATACGATCAGGTATGATGTTGTATCGATCAGGTAGTGTAAGAGTTACGCCCGCTTCACAGTTTAACGCACCGCAAACAACCGCAAACAGACCAGAACCGACCAAAATGGGACAGGAACTGGGCTTTAAGGGTTAGGGTTAGGTTTAGTGTTAGGGGCTAGGGTTAGGGTTACGGTGAGATACTTAGGGTTAGAGTTAGTAACCCTACCCCTACGCCTCTAACCCTAACCGTCTAAGCCTAAGCACTAAAAATAACCCTAACCCTAGCCCTAACCCTAACCCTAGCCCTAACCCTAAACCTAATTCTAATTTTTTTCTGGTTCTGGACATGCTACAGAGCTGAAACTTCACAGGTACACTTTTTAGACCCCCAGACACTGAATCACACAAAAACAGTTCTTAAAAATTGTAATTTTTTGTTAGAGAGCCAATTATTGGAAAAATTAAAAAAAAAATAAAAATAAGAAATTTCTTTGGATTTAGCATCTGGGGGGTCTAAAAAGGTGTACGTGTGAAGTTTCAGCTCTGTAGCATGTCCGGAACCAGAAAAAATTACGAATTAGGGTTAGGGCTAGGGTTAGGGTTAGGGTTATTTTTATGGCTAGGCTTAGAGGGTTAGGGTTAAGGTTAGAGGGTTAGGGTTATGGTTAGAGGGTTAGGGTTAGGTTTAGTGTTAGGGGCTAGGGTTAGGGTTACGGTGAGATACTTAGGGTTAGAGTTAGTAGCCCTACCCCTACCCCTCTAACTCTAACCCTCTAACCCTAAGCACTAAAAATAACCCTAACCTTAGCCCTGACCCTAACCCTAGCCCTAACCCTAACCCTAACCCTAGCCCTAACCCTATTTTTTTTCTGGTTCTGGACATGCTACAGAGCTGAAACTTCACAGGCAGTGGCGGCCCGTGCATAGGTTGCGCCAGGGCGCCGCCCCCCTACCCCTAAAAAAAGGAAAAAAAAAATGACAAAGCGAACAAATAAAGTTTTACAAAAAAAAATTGGGTTCACCGGCCTCTGTAATGGAAGTGGTGGCTAGGGGGGGTGGGGTTTACGTCCCAGAAGAGGCGCCGATCGGCTGCCTTCTGGGGGCGTAACCCGAGCGCAAGTCTTTGCGATTGGACACCCCCACTTTCTGATATCCTGGCTGTGATTGGTCCAGTCTCCAGCCTGGACCAATCCTCATCCAGGACATCTGATCCCTGAAGTCACAATGGGGGCGGTGCCGGTGCGTGAGTCAGTCACTCACCGTCACCGCTGCTCGGAGGACGAGGGAGAAGCCGCTCACCTTCCCGCCGCCGCTGCCGCAGAGAGGATGGACTGGATCGAGGAGTTAAGAACCCGCCGCCGCCGCCAGGTAAGTGCATTAAATTGAAGGGAGCACGCACGCTGGTCTCTGCATTGATTGGGGGACAATGCTGTGGGCACTCTGCAATCATTGGGGTACAATGCTGTGGGCACTCTGCATTTATTGGGGTACAATGCTGTGGGCACTCTGCATTTATTGGGGTACAATGCTGTGGGCACTCTGCAATCATTGGGGTACAATGCTGTGGGCACTCTGCATTTATTGGGGTACAATGCTGTGGGCACTCTTCATTTATTGGGGTACAATGCTGTGGCACTCTGCAATCATTGGGGTACAATGCTGTGGGCACTCTGAATTTATTGGGGTACAATGCTGTGGGCACTCTGCATTTATTGGGGTACAATGCTGTGGGCACTCTGCAATCATTGGGGTACAATGCTGTGGCACTCTGCAATCATTGGGGTACAATGCTGTGGGCACTCTGCATTTATTGGGGTACAATGCTGTGGGCACTCTGCAATCATTGGGGTACAATGCTGTGGCACTCTGCAATCATTGGGGTACAATGCTGTGGCACTCTGCAATCATTGGGGTACAATTCTATGGCACTCTGCAATCATTGGGGTACAATGCTGTTGGCACTCTGCAATCATTGGGGTACAATTCTGTGGCCCTCTGCAACCATTGGGGTACAATTCTGTGGCACTCTGCAATCATTAGGGTACAATGCTGTGGGCACTCTGCAATCATTGGGGTACAATGCTGTGGGCACTCTGCAATCATTGGGGTACAATTCTGTGGCACTCTGCAATCATTGGGGTACAATTCTGTGGCACTCTGCAATCATTGGGGTACAATGCTGTGGGCACTCTGCAATCATTGGGGTACAATTCTGTGGCACTCTGCAATCATTGGGGTACAATGCTGTGGGCACTCTGCAATCATTGGGGTACAATGCTGTGGCACTCTGCAATCATTGGGGGACAATGCTGTGGGCACTCTGCAATCATTGGGAGACAATGCTGTGGGCACTATGCAATCATTGGGGACAATGCTGTGGCGCTCTGCAGTGATTGGGGACAATGCTGTGGCGCTCAGCATTGAAAGGGGCATGCACGCTGAAATCTGCATTGTGGGGGCACAGCATAGTGTTCATTGCATTGAAGGGGGCACAGCACAGTGTTTATTGCATTGAAGGGGGCACAGCACAGTGTTCATTGCATTGAAGGGGGCACAGCACAGTGTTCATTGCATTGAAGGGGGCACAGCATAGTGTTCATTGCATTGAAGGGGGCACAGCACAGTGTTCATTGCATTGAAGGGGGCACAGCACAGTGTTCATTGCATTGAAGGGGGCACAGCACAGTGTTTATTGCATTGAAGGGGGCACAGCACAGTGTTTATTGCATTGAAGGGGGCACAGCACAGTGTTTATTGCATTGAAGGGGGCACAGCACAGTGTTCATTGCATTGAAGGGGGCACAGCACAGTGTTTATTGCATTGAAGGGGGCACAGCACAGTGTTTATTGCATTGAAGGGGGCACAGCACAGTGTTCATTGCATTGAAGGGGGCACAGCACAGTGTTTATTGCATTGAAGGGGGCACAGCACAGTGTTTATTGCATTGAAGGGGGCACAGCACAGTGTTTATTGCATTGAAGGGGCACAGCACAGTGTTCATTGCATTGAAGGGGGCACAGCACAGTGTTCATTGCATTGAAGGGGGCACAGCACAGTGTTTATTGCATTGAAGGGGGCACAGCACAGTGTTCATTGCATTGAAGGGGGCACAGCACAGTGTTCATTGCATTGAAGGGGGCACAGCACAGTGTTCATTGCATTGAAGGGGGCACAGCACAGTGTTTATTGCATTGAAGGGGGCACAGCACAGTGTTTATTGCATTGAAGGGGGCACAGCACAGTGTTCATTGCATTGAAGGGGGCACAGCACAGTGTTCATTGCATTGAAGGGGGCACAGCACAGTGTTCATTGCATTGAAGGGGGCACAGCAGAGTGTTTATTGCATTGAAGGGGGCACAGCACAGTGTTTATTGCATTGAAGGGGGCACAGCTTCAAAGTCACGCAATTTTTTTACTGCGTTTTTTGGCGCAAAGCAATACCTATTACATTTTTCTTTTTGCGCCCCCCCCCCCAATAATTTTGAGCACCAGCCGCCACTGTTCACAGGTACACTTTTTAGACCCCCCCAGACAATAAATCCAAAGAATTTTTTTTTTTTTTTTTAAGTTTTTTTTTTTTTTTAAGTTTTCCAATAATTGGCTCTCTATCAAAAATGACAATTTTTAAGAACGTTTTTGTGTGATTTGGTGTCTAGGGGGTCTAAAAAGTGTACCTGTGAAGTTTCAGCTCTGTAGCATGTCCAGAACCAGAAAAAAAGATCATTTTTCAGTAGAGCAGGGATGGTGGGAACCCCTTTTACACCTATATGATCTTTTTTTCTGGTTCTGGACATGCTACAGAGCTGAAAATTCACAGGTACGCTTTTTAGACCCCCCAGACAATAAATACAAAGAATTTTTTTTTTTTAAGTTTTTTTTTTTTTTTAATTTTTCCAATAATTGGCTCTCTATCAAAAATGACAATTTTTAAGAACTTTTTTGTGTGATTTAGTGTTTAGGGGGTCTAAAAAGTGTACCTGTGAAGTTTCAGCTCTGTAGCATGTCCAGAACCAGAAAAAAAGATCATTTTTCAGTAGAGCAGGGATGGTGGGAACCCCTTTTACACCTATATGATCTTTTTTTCTGGTTCTGGACATGCTACAGAGCTGAAACTTCACAGGTACGCTTTTTAGACCCCCCAGACAATAAATACAAAGAAATTTTTTTTTTTTTACGTTTTTTTTTTTCTTTTTAATTTTTCCAATAATTGGCTCTCTATCAAAAATGACAATTTTTAAGAACTTTTTTTTGTGTGATTTGGTGTCTAGGGGGTCTAAAAAGTGTACCTGTGAACAGTGTACCTGTGAAGTTTCAGCTCTGTAGCATGTCCAGAACCAGAAAAAAAGATCATTTTTCAGTAGAGCAGGGATGGTGGGAACCCCTTTTACACCTATATGATATTTTTTTTCTGGTTCTGGACATGCTACAGAGCTGAAACTTCACAGGTACGCTTTTTAGACCCCCCCAGACACTAATCCAAAAAAAGTCATGCCTGCCACCGTATATATCAGTGGTGGGTGGGCAGTGGCACTGCAGTGGGCACAGTACACTCTGTGGACCTGACAGTCACTGGCACCCAGGCAACTGCAATTATAAAAAAAATATATATATTTTTACTTTGCAAGCTGCTGTGCCACCGTATATATATATCAGTGGCGGGTGGGCACGCAGTGGCACTACAGTGGGCACAGTACACTCTGTGGACCTGACAGTCACTGGCAGCCCAGGCAACTGCAATAATAAAAAATATTTTTTTTTTTCAATTTGCAACAAGATGCTGTGCCACCGTATATATATCAGTGGTGGGCAGTGCACTGCAGTGGGTACAGTGCACTCTGTGGACCTGACACAGCACTCACTGCAATTATGACAGAGGAAAAAAAAAAATATTTTTTAAAATGCAAGGAACTGTGCCTGTGCCACCCGAAATTAGTGTGGTGTGCACACAGTACAGTCTGTGGTGGGTCTGTGGCCTCTCACACACAGCGGGCAGGCAACTGCAGTGTACAATAGATATATATATATATATATATATATATATATATATATATATATATATAAATAAAAAAAAATACTCAATTACCAGCCCTTAAAAGGGCTTTTGGGGACACTAGATATATATATATATATATAAAAAAATTACACAAATTCCAGCCCTTAGAAGGGCTTTTTGGGGTGCTGTCAGGACAGCAGTAGTGGACCAACAACACTGACTAGCAAGACCAGGAACACTGACTAACAACTGTCCCTAGCTATTAACAGCAGCAGCAGCAACACTCTCCCTGCTCTCACTAACACACTGCTTCAGAATGATCTAAGATGGATGCTGCCCTTGCTTATTTATAGGAGGTGGGAGGGTGTGGGAGGGAGGTATGCTGATTGGCTGAAAATGTGCCTGCTGACTGTGAAGTTCAGGGTCAAAGTTTGCCTCAATGATGTATTATAGGGGGCGGACCGAACATCGCATATGTTCGCCCGCAGCGGCGAACGCGAACATGCTAAGTTCGCCGGGAACTGTCCGCCGGCGAACAGTTCGGTACACCTCTACATAGGAGTACTGTATTAAGATCTCCCTTGATAAATGTATGGCATCAATTCCTTTAACATATAGTCCTCTTGGTGGCCAACATGTTTTTCCATGAAGTGCTGTACAAGAGGATTATCCTCATCTTTATCATTTAATGCTCCTGATGTGCTCACCAATGCTGACCCTCAGCAGTAACTTGGTTTGGCCCATATAGAAGTGCTTGCAGGGGCAATCCAGTATATATCAAATGACTAGTAGAGAAACTATTAAATGCTGAATTTTATATGTCAAGGATCCATCACCGTTGGTTAAAACAGCAGTTTTCTCAATGTGGGAGTAAATCTGGCAATGACTGCATGGAAGTATCCCATTTGTTTGAGTTTAAAAGTTTAGATTAGCCAGTTCTCAACTGACTTTTTTCTGAAACTCTGAATGTACCAGAAAGTAATTTATATATTTTTTGCCCACTAGCCTACCATCCAGGATTCTTGACCCAACTATCTCGGCCATATGGGGACAGAGTGTTAATATGTGCCAATATCTGCCGAGTACGTTTTTCACCTCATTCCATTGTCCATTGTCCTCCATACTGGGCAATAATTCACACTGGATCAGAGGGGGTTCTCTCTTTCCTGACATTATTTTCATCTAACATTCCGATCTGTACCAAAGGCCAGTTTTCTTGCTGTTCTATAGTTATACTCTGTTCTTCCTGTCCATGTTGGTATGCAGTGGCGATATATTAAAGTAGTGCTGCCATAGTAGACTCCCCCAAGCAAATTACTGGCAATTGGTCCAAACTGGCTTTCATTATTGCCAGTAATGTTTGACATATAATAGAAACTATGGGCTCCTTCTCTTGTATTTCTTCCGTGGTTATGCTTCCTGCCAGTAAATTAATTGACTGTTAAGCAGAATGCAGCCTTAAGTTAGGAAAGTTCTTTGTATTTTTTAGTCTTTGCATCTAGCACCTGCATGAAAAAGGCCTACATTAAGTATATTGCCATACACTGGAAGGGAAAGTAAAATGCGTTACATGTAAACAAATACCTAAGTAGTGTTTTACATTATTAAATGATTGTTATTTGTTTTAAAATTTTATAGGAGGAACACCACCTCTCCGAGCCACAAGCAGTGCAACAGTTTTTGTAAATTTGCTGGATCTAAATGATAATGATCCAACATTTCAGAATCAACCATTCATTGCTGAGGTGCTGGAAGGCACATCTGTTGGGGCTTCTGTATTTCAGGTAATGTCTGTTGTGTTTCAGCATAATACATTTGAAAGTAATATAAATTAGCAATTTTGCATCCACAAGAGATTACGGGGAACATTCCTAGGTTTCTAAAACAGCAACAACAGTCCTGCTTCATCCTGCTGGTTGAAAGCTACGCCCTGTCAAAAAGCACCCCTGCTTCAGTCACAGACAGTTTTGTTTGAGAAGACACTAGGGTCACAGAACAGGGATGCAGAGTATTCACATACTGACAAGATGCTGGTGAGGGGTCATGAGACAAGGTGAGTGCCTCATACTATGTCACCTTATTCTAAATTATCACCTTTCCTGGCATGAAAATAAACACTGTTTCAGGTCAGTCCACACCAGTCACATTCCCCGGGTTCCAGTTTGTAACTGTGCAGTATAGAAAAATAAAAACTCTGGAAAGCTGCACCCCAGTAGCAATCTTTTTTATGCAAAAAGTCCTCAAAACACAGAAATCATCCTTTAATCTGCTAATTATATTCCCCTGCGTGTGATATCATCATCCTCTTATATCAGTAAGCTGACGAGAAGAGTGTATGTGTTATTAGTGCTAGTTCAGCGTGAAACACGTCAGCAGCCTTTTCCCCCTATTTCCACTGTGACTGATGGTTTTTTTAAGGACCTTTTGCATAATAAAAGTGGCTAATGGAGTGTGGCTGTCTGAAGTTGATATTTTTCTATATCTCACCTTTCATAATTGGCCTTAAACACAACACTGTTAACGCAGTTACTGTATCTTAAAAATGAATTTTGCCTTTTTACCTATAGGTGGTAGCTATAGATCTTGACGAAGGTCTGAATGGACAAGTGACATATCAGATGCGTGTTGGAACGCCACGTATGGACTTTGTCATAAATAACACAACTGGACTGGTTACCTCAACAACCATACTGGATCGAGAAAGGATCAACGAGTATTACCTGAGAGTAGTTGCCAGTGATGCTGGATCACCATCCAAGAGCTCTACCAGCACTCTTACAGTTCGTGGTAATTCCCAGTTAACTTTATCATGGTTTCCATATGTAATTCTTCTCATAAAATCAAGAAAAGATGTATCACACATTGCACTCCATGTTTGTTAGTAGAGGCTCCTGTATCTTTCTACTACTTTAATTAAATGAATTATGTTACACAGGTTACTGGATTTAAACAAAATAATAATCTTTTTATACAATAATTATATATTGGCAGTGCCATTCTAATGCATGTACGTGGTGTTAGGAAATGTGTGAATGCCTCTGTTGATCCACAAGAACCCAGAATTTTTATGTAAATGTAGACTTTTAGGAATGTCAAGGATTGCTCTCCAGCACCCCCCAACACCATCACCACCGGCAGCACCACCACCACCACATTCACATATTATAACACAGCACCTTTTGTTAGGCTGCCTGCACTATATATGGCAGGTGTAGTAGGGGTGGCCTTGAACTCCACATTATGTTAAACTCAGAATTTGCCTTAACAATTGGTGGGTTTACAATTGGTGGGTTTCCTGGCCCACTAGGTGGTCATTTTTTATCCTGAATGAACATAAAGACATTGGAGGAGGCACACTTTAACATTATGTAATGTGTGTTGTAAAACATTCAACAGACAAGTTTCCTTGAGCTTTACATTCATTTATGGTTGTTAGCAAGGAGCCATTATGCTTGGCCCAGCAGATGGAACTAAATTCTTCAATTCAAATTCAAATTCAAATCAATGTCATGGAATTTGAGGGAGAGCTCAGGGCAACAAGCAGATTCTGGTTTTAATTTTGTAGTACAGATTAAAAAAAAAAAAAAAATCCACAGTTACTGAGCCCCAGTGTATTTATTGTAAGCATAGTTGGCTTTTTTTTCTGTAGATGTATGTAGTACATAAGTAGGACATTTCTATAAAGTGCATGGTTAAGGTGAGATTTTTACACAAATCTGTTTGTTCTATCTCACTGTGAATTAGGTATTGATTATTTGTTGCCTTGCTATTTTTAAATACCGGTTTCCTTTATTGTCCTGTGTGTATAAAGTTTGTTTGAGAAGTGTTAACCTCACTGTGTTAATAAAAGAGCATAATCATTTATTTCTGTTTGTTCTCTCTTTAGTGCTGGATGTCAATGATGAGAGTCCAACTTTTTTTCCAACTCTGTACAATATCTCACTGGCTGAAAATGTACCGCGAGATTACATTGTGGCACGCCTGAACTGCTCAGATGCTGATACTGGACTCAATGCAGAGCTGAGCTATTTCATAACCGGTACTGAAAACTAAAACAAATTTCATATTGATTAGATTTGGACAAGCAAAGAAAGTTACGATGGAATCTCATTAGACTAGATCTCTAGTAAACTAACACAACCAGAAATGTACCCACAAAGATACAAATGGTACCATAATGACAAGCAGAAACATGTCAGCATATATGCAGTCAGTACCATCCTGACACAAACAGAAATATGTCCACAGCAACACAATCAGCACTGTACCAACACAACTAGAAACATGTTTCCAGAGTCACAATCAGGACCATACTGACACACTCAAAACCATGTCCTCAGAGATACAATAAGTACAATACTGACATAACCAGAAGTCTATCCACACACATCCTCAGGGCCGGTGCTACCACTAGGCAAACTAGGCGGCCGCCTAGGGCGCACTACCACCTAGGGCACAGCCATGGCCAGTGAGACTTTCCTCTCCTTTCACCTCCTCATCCCCGGTGGATGTCACCTCTAGAGAGGGGGGGCACCTTGTATATAAAGGGGTGTGTGGGGTTAAAGGTGGCAGTGTGTATATGAAGGGGGTGTAGGGTTAAAGAGGGGCAGTGTGTGCAGGAAAGGGATGTAGCAGAGTGTAGTGTTAAAAGGGGGCATTATGTACAAGAAAGGTGGCAATGTGTACAGGTATTTTTTATTTTAGGGGGGGGGGTGTCCGCAAGTAGCTGGTCTTGTCTAGGGTGCAAGATAGTCTAGCACCAGCCCTGCACATCATTCAACTAGAAACATGTTCTCACAGTCACAAATCAGGACCATACTGACACACTCAAAACCATGTCCTCAGAGATACAATAAAAACAATACTGACTTCACCAGAAGTCTATCCACACACATCCTTCAACTAGAAACAGGTTCTCAGAGTCACAATCAGGACCATACTGACACACTGAAAACCATGTCCTCAGAGATACAATAAGTACAATACTGACATAACCAGAAGTCTATCCACACACATCCAAAATCAGTACAATACTGAAAACCAGAAATATGTAATTTTTTAGTGGGTATGGGCACATTGGGCCCATACCCACTAAAAAATTACATATTTACATATACATAAAAATTACACATATTTACATATTTTTTAGTGGGCATATGGGCACATTGGGCTCTGTAGCTTAGAAAAACAACAAACAATTGATGTAAAAATCTACTGACACAGGTGGAAAAATATCAGTTGAACAGTGACTGGATTCTATCAGAAGTAGTCGCTGTTCAGTAACACCACTGTATTCAGGCAGCAGTGGAGACCATGGCTCCTAAATACAATAGCCAGGATTAGAAATTCCTTTGTCCATTGTATTTAACGTAAATGGGAGAAAAAATGTGATCTTCTCTTGTTCAACCTGTGAGCTGAAGAAGAGAAAATCAAACCAATAATTTGATTAGCAGAGACATTGATTAACGTCCCAAGCAGAGGAAAATATGGATCTTCACCAGCACACCTTGGTATAGTGATAAGCATGTCCTTTATTCACATAAAGCAACAGGCATCACAGGCAGAGATAGATAAGGTAGGTAGGAAGTAGTAAGAAATCAAAGGGCCTTGTCAGACTCAGATGGGAACAGTTTATATTGCTTTACTTTTAAAAAATATAGAAAGTATGGAGGTCTGGTAGTCAGCTTCTGAATTAGGCTACTTGCACATTAGGTGTTTAGCCTGTGTGCATTCAATCCCATGTTTTAAGTTTTAAGTGCCCCCAGTTGGTACAGATGAGGCTTCCAGCCCTGTACAAAGTCTGTGGCACGTTGAAATATACTGTGGCTGTATGGGACTGAACAATATACCAAGTGATACTTGAATATAGGGCCTAATGTGTTTAGAAGCATATGCCCGGAATGCAAAATAAATGTATTCTGGGCATACATTGCTGAATGAATATAGCATTTGTAAGTACCACTCAAAATATCATTCAGTCCTGTCCAACTACAGTGTATTTCAACCTGCCATACACGAGCTAAATACCTGGTGTACAAGTAGCCTGAAAGTACAAGTAAGGCTCCTTTCCCATGAGCGTCATCAGTTCCGTCACAAAGACTGACCTGAAACTAAAAAATAAAGAAAATAAAGAAAAGGCATGAAAACAGAATTCTTTGACAACTTTACAACATTGTTGGTTTAGTTCTGTTTACATCAGTATACATCTATTTTTCATGGCATTTTTTTTAATTTTTGAAGAAATATGTCATATAAGAGCATAAACAAAAAAAGAGAACCTTTCACAGCCAAGGGCAATGTGAAGCAGCGGCCTAGCCCTGACTAGCTCAATTTCTTTTCTTCCATTGACTAGCTCAATTTCAGTCAGTGTAATCAGCGTTACTCAGCATTACTCAGCATTAACCAGCGTTAACCAGCATTTATTCAAGTCGTCCCTGCCTATTGTGCATAGTTTAATTCAGTTGGAGTATCCCACTCATGCCTTCTCCTATCCAAGTTCCTAATAAAACATAAAAAACAAAGAAACTGGACTGGACTTTGTCTGAGGTAAAGACACTTGTAAACATGTCAAAAGGTTCTGCTGTTGCTAATGGTAACCCAGGGGAACCCATCACCAGCAGCTCCCTTGGGAGCTATGCTTCAATCGCATAGTGGCACATTATGTGACACTTACCTTCAAACAAAGCCCTTGTCGTCCCAGCTGGCAGCTGCATCCATCTTCTGCCGTCTTCCTTCCTGGTCTGCGGACTCCGACTATGCTATTGGCCGGGAGCAGTGTGAAGTCGCTCCCGTGTATGCGTGCGGCAGCCGCCGGTCATGGCACAGGGTGGCCGTTTCTTCAGAGCGTATGCAGCGATGACGTCATCCACTGCATGAAATGTAAATATCTCATAAACGGTGCAAGTTTAGGAGATATTTATGGTACCTACAGGTATGCTTTTTTAACCACATAACGTCTGCTCACGTTGCTGCTACTGCAGCAACGTGGCTCGTTATCGTCTAGCGACGTAATACTAGTCGCTAGACTCCTCCCCCTGTAGGCGGCGCTCACGCGCCGCCGGAGGCGCGCTCCCGCTGTTTTCAGTCACAGCGGGAGTCGGGCCAGGGGAGGAGCGGCGGCGATCGCCGCTGCTCTTCCCCGATCGTCGGGGAATCTAGTTTGGAAATCCGCCCGCCTGTGTAAACAGAGCAGGCGGATCTCCTAAGTGACAGGGAGTGACAGATCGCAGTGTTCAGCATAGCTGAACATCCGATCTGTCCCTGACTCACACAGTCACCTCCCCCCCACACGTCAGTAAGCACCAGGCGTACATTAACCCCTCCCTCTCCAATAAAATTAACCCCTTCCCTACCAGTGTCATTTTTACAGTAACAGTGCATATATATAGCACTGATTACTGCAGTAATGTCACTGGTACCCCCAAAAGTGTAAAAAATGTCAGTCAAGGGTCTGATCTGTCCGCCGCAATGTCGCAGTCCCGCAAAAAAATCGCAGATCGCCGCCATTACTCGTTAAAAAAAAAAAAAATGACAAAAATCTTTCCCTTAGTTAGTAAACGCAATAACTTTTGCGCAAACCAATCAAAATACACTTGTAAAAAAAAAAATACACTTATTGTGATTTTTTTTTTTTTTACCAAACATAGGTAGCAGAAAACAAAATTGGCCAAAAATTTTAAAAAATTTAGATTTTTACATTTTTTTGGGGGGGAATTTCATATACAAAAATGTTAAAAATATTGTTATTTTTTCAAAATAAACGCTCTTTTTTTGCTTATAGCGCAAAAAGTAAAAATTGCACAGGTGATCAAATACCACCAAAAGAAAGCTCTATTTGTGGGAAAAAAAGGACGTAAATTTTGTTTGGGTACAGCGTCGCACGACCACGCAATTGTCCGTTAAAGTCGCACAGCGCCGAATCGCAAAAAGTGGCCCAGACATAAGACAGCAAAATCCTCTAGTGGTAAAGTGGTTAAAGGCTTACCTATAGGTAAAAGTCAGCAGATTCAGTTTACAACCACTTTAACACACCTGCCTCACCTTTCTTTTACTTAATAGTATGAGTTACTGTATGTATCATTGATGTTCTGTTTTAAGATTGCGGTGATATCAGTAAAAAGGCAAACAGCTAAGAAATCAGAAATAAGCAGAGAGGAAAGGGAACAAATAGTCTGTGCCTTTTCTTAGTAAAGAGTGTACAGCATGTAACATCTCACATTAGTTTCCCCTTTCCAGCAGACTACGATGCCATTATTGCACTTACCACTTTATTCTTGTCAAGGATTTTCAGGCAGCTATTGTGCCAGATTGTAAAATACTGATTGCTCCTTTATTGTGGGATTGTATAAAGCAGTGGTAGTGGTGTTCCCTCTAGAGGCTGTAAAAAGAATAGTTTGGAATCAGCTAATAATGGACTTTCACCATGTTCACACAGGTTCTAGATCACTATCCTTGTGTCCTTTTGTCATGCCCTGCTGTTTTAGGCCTTTTTCTACTTTAGATGCAAACATCAGAGCATGCAATTAAATAGTCAATTGAGCTTGCACTTAAGCATTGCTTAAAAATAGAATAGGGAACAGAACATCAGATTAATGGAAGAAAAATAAAACTCAAAGAATAAACATACTAAGTAAAGACATCTATGCTAGGGCAGGTATGAATAGGTGATTTATTAGATCAGTTCCTATAAGTATCATATTATGTGTGGATGTATACTACAAGCTGTACAGATGCATTTGTATTGGGGAAAAAAACATTTGTGTTTATAAAATATACAGCGGACCAGATCAGATCCTACTATGGTAGGATAATGATATTCGGAATATAAAAATTATACAGCTTCAGAGTGATACCAGCAAAATGACAGCTATTGCACATTGTAACTGCAAAGTCTACTTTAAATGTGTAATCTAACTAATTTTGGAAGATATGGCTGATTCTGTGAAAGGTGACAGAAACATACAAACATAGGGTGAGATGTGTCTTTGCTATAAAACCCTGTACAATATTGGCAGCTGTTGACAAGGCTGTCTTTTAAGAGTGTCTCACACATTTTCCCACTCTTTGTCAGATAAACCTCTTGAAATATTATCATTAAAGAAAAGTGGCAGCTATGGCAATCCTGTATTTTAATAAACCACAAAGACAAATGTAGCCTTTTTTGGGAATGGAGGAATTATAAGAAATGGCCCTCGCCAAACAGGATTTTGCGCTAAAATAAGAGGGGTAAATAAGAGAATCCAGGTGGCAGTGGGTTTGATTTTAAAGTCGGAAGTGCCTCCACCCAGGACAGGGCCTCTGTGAACAGAGGGGATTCCCTTCCTGAGTAAATAATTCAAAGAATATGGGAGCAGAGAAACTACTGCAACCAGCATATAACATTTACTATAAGTATAAAGAGGCACACCAGTATGGAAATAATACAAGCTTTATATAAGAAAAGATTAATAATAGTACATTCGTCCAGTGTACAAACAGGTATTATCAGGAAAGTGCACGACAAGTGTCCTGGCAGAATCATGCACATATATAGTTATTAATAGAGATACCTCCAGATGAATATTGCAGCAAAAGTCCAGTTGCAGGGGCCCCTGACGATAATGGCGGTGTCTGTCTTTGTGTCAGAAACCTGAAGGCAAGATCTGTGTTTCTGGGGGGATCCCCAAATTGTTGTCCAGCCAGCTTGGAATGTAGCTTCTCACCGGCAGGAAATGTGGTATGGCACTGCTGGATCTCAGAGTCAGCCTATCTACTCCGGACCTCTATGCTAAAGATCCTGAAGTGGTCATTGGAAGCCTAACCATGCTCTAGCCTAAGCTGGTTATCGTGCCCTAAGCTAAAATTAGTTAAGAAATTCCAGACCAGAAAGGAAAGGTTTAACTAGTACCAGAAGCGGTATGTAAACTATATTGCAATAAACAGATTCACCTACCAATATGCTGGAAGGTGACCACTACACATAGAGTAGCACTGACCTAGCTATCTGGCACTGCGCTTGTATTATAGTAATATAGGACAATGCAGATCTCTCGCTCTTTTTCTTGCTCTCTTTTTTTTCTTTCTCCCTCTCTCTCTCTCTCTCTCTCTCTCTCTCTCTCTCTCTCTCTCTCTCTCTCGCTCTTTCCTATGTTTTAAAGCCAACAACCCAGGGACAGGAAGTGCATGCATAATATATTTAGAGGCATTTACAAATACAGACAGTGGAGGGCACGTGAAATGAGGTACTAAAATATATGTGAACCTTTACCTTGTAAAGCAGCTAATTTATTATTTTTTTTTTTTTTTTATAAGTGATTGCATAATCTCTGTTCTCAGCTGTATAATGGTCTTAGAGAGCCAGGGGTGGTGGAGAAACAGCAGTACACCAGTGTCCCAGTAAATGGCTATGCATTGGGGGGGGGGGGTCAATTTATCACAAGTCTGCAGGCAGGCTGTTCTCCCAGCACAGCCAGAAAACTAACCGTGCTGGGATGGATGTGCTCTGGTGCCCCAATGTGGTCACTTGGAAATAGGCAAGCAGGGGGACAGGCAGGATCAGTAGGTATTTCACACAAAGGAAGCAATTCAAGCAGAACAGGATACTTTTTAACACAAGTTCATGGTACAACAGACCCATATCAAGAATATGAAAAGTAGGGGTAACATATTCTTTAAAGTGGTTGTAAAGGCTATTTTTTTTCCTAAAGGAAAAAAGTAGTTTATACTTACCTACTCCGTTGCTCAGAGCTGCCCTTTACCTGCTCTTCTGGGATCCCCCACCAGTGCTCTCTGCTCTTCCTCCTCTGCGCGTGCTCCCATAACAAGTTGTGTGCTATGGAGGCCCACTTGTGGGCACGTTTCCGAGCCAGGCTGTATGTGTCCATAGAAACACACACAGTGTGCACAGCTCTGTCCTCCATTCCCCCCCCCCCCCTTACAGGATTTGATTGACAGCAGCAGGAGCCAATGGCTCCCACTGCTCTCAATCTGTTATGTGAGGAGAGAAACAGAGACCAGCACTACTCTAGACGGGCACAGCACTGGATTGAGAGGGGCTCATATAAGTAATTAGGGGGTAACATGTAGTGGGAATTCTTTTTTTACCTTAATGCAGAGAATGCAATAAATTAAAAAATGATTTGTCTTTATAACCACTCTAAATTAGTTGGAGGAGCTTTTAAACTAGGAGACGGGGGGGAGGGCTCAGAAGTAGAGTCAGTTAGGAGGGAGCAAAGGACTGAAGGCAGCTGTAGGGTCAGCAGCGACAGTAGGTCCACAACGTCTATTGGTAGGTCTGTGCGGGAGAACCGCAGACCAAACAGGAATAAACATAACCAATCACGTTTAACTTCCGTAAAACTAAGAGGGGTATATGCTAATGCCAGGAGCCTAGCTAATAAAATGGATGAGTTGGAAATGTTAGTACATGAGGAGGACATAGACCTAGTGGGAATAACGGAGACTTGGTTCGACCCCTCACATGACTGGCTGGCAAATATCCAAGGGTATTCAGTGTACCGGAAGGACAGGGTAGGAAAAAGAGGGGGTGGGGTATGTCTCTACGTCAAGAATAATGTAAGGGTGATAGAGAGGAGTGACATTACGGAAGGGATGAGTATGGAGTTAGAATCCGTGTGGGTAGAACTCCATAGGGAAGGAGAAAAGGGAAAAGTAATTGTGGGGGTTTGCTATAGGCCACCTAAACAAGGGGAGGAGGTAGAGCTGGAATTTTTAGCACTTTTGGGTAAAGTGGCAAAGCTAGGATCAGTCATCATATTGGGGGACTTCAATTATCCCGACATTGACTGGGGAGAGGGGACTACACACTCACATAAGGGCCGTCAATTCACGGAAACCTTACAGGATAATTACATGTCACAGTTGGTGGATTCCCCTACCAGAGAAAACACAATCCTGGATCTATTGATCACTAATGACCCAGACCTAATCTCGGAGGTAGGAGTCCAGGACAACCTGGGCTCTAGCGATCACAGGATGATCACATTTAGCGTAAATAACAATATAGCAAGGCAAGTAGGGAACATAAGAACCCTTAACTTCAGAAGGGCAAACTTTCCAAAATTGTACTTGTTGATGGAAAGGGTAAACTGGGACCAAACCCTGGGATCACTGACCACAGAGGAAAAATGGGAATGCTTTAGGAACATATTAAGCAAAGGCATCTTGCAGTGCATTCCTATGGGAAATAAATTTAGAAGGGACAAAGCCAAACCTGGCTGGCTAAACCGGAGCGTTAAAAAACTTATTAGGGGAAAAAAATTGGCCTTCAGGAAATATAAATCAGAGGGCACAGTATTGGCTTTCGACCAATACAAGGAGGCAAATAGGAAGTGTAAACACAAAATCAAGATGGCTAAAATAGACTTTGAGAGACAAATAGCGGAGGATAGCAAAAAAAACCCAAAGAAATTCTTTAAGTATATCAACAGCAAAAAAACTAGGGCAGAGCATATTGCACACATAATTAACAATGATGGGAGGATGGTTACAGAGGACACTGAAAAAGCAACCGTACTGAATGCCTTTTTCTCATCAGTCTTTACACAGGAATCGGAGGGGTACACTGACCATGACTGTATAGTTTGTAGTAATACACAGGACTTGCCACTATGGCTAACAGAGGGGGAAATCAGGGAAAGGCTGGATAAACTCAACACAAACAAATCACCAGGCCCGGATGGCGTACATCCGAGAGTACTCAAGGAACTCAGTAAGGTTATATCCAGACCACTGTTCCTGATCTTTGCGGACAGTATTAGGACAGGAGATGTACCAGGGGAGTGGAGGAAAGCTAACGTGATTCCGATATTCAAAAAGGGTCAGAGGCATATACCGGGAAACTATAGGCCTGTCAGTCTGACATCAGTAGTATGTAAACTTCTGGAGGGGATGATAAGGGACTATATCGTAGAGTTTGCTAAGAACAACAGCATCATCAGTAGTAACCAGCACGGGTTTACAAATGGGCGTTCTTGTCAAACCAATCTCTTAACATTCTACGAGGAGGTGAGCTGTGAGCTAGATAGGGGCAGACCAGTGGATGTGGTGTACCTAGATTTTGCTAAGGCGTTTGATACAGTTCCCCATAAGCGCTTAATTTATAAAATAAGGTCTGCAGGTATCGACAGCAGGGTTTGCTCTTGGATACGGAACTGGCTAAAAGGGCGTATCCAAAGGGTGGTAATAAACAGCACATACTCAGACTGGTCTGAGGTAGTAAGCGGGGTCCCCCAAGGCTCAGTCCTAGGACCAACCTTGTTCAATTTATTCATAAACAGCATTGAGGACGGGATCAGTAGTTCAATATCAGTTTTTGCAGATGACACAAAATTAGGCAGGACAATAACAGCACAGCATGAAGCAGATATCCTACAGAATGACCTGGACAAAATAACGGAGTGGGCAAAGACATGGCAAATGAGGTTTAACGTGGAGAAATGTAAGGTTTTACACTTGGGGACTAGAAACATAAAAGCACAATACACGTTAGGAGGGGAACCCTTGGGAGAATCAAAAATGGAGAAGGATCTGGGAGTCTTGGTTGATGATAGACTAGGCAACAGCATGCAATGTCAAGCGGCAGCTGCCAAGGCTAGCAGAATATTAGCATGCATAAAGAAAGGGATGTATTCCAGAGATAAAACTATAATCCTTCCACTTTATAAAACTCTGGTCCGACCTCATCTGGAGTATTCGGTCCAGTTCTGGTCACCAGTCCTCAGAAGGGATGTGTTGGAGCTGGAGAGAGTCCAGAGAAGGGCAACTAAACTAATTAGGGGATTGGAGGACCTTGATTATGAGGAGCGTCTGCAATCGCTTGATTTATTCTCCCTGGAGAAGAGACGCCTGAGGGGGGACATGATAGCAATTTTTAAATATCTAAATGGGGATCTAGGCTTAGAAAAAAAGCTGTTCAGTCGAAGGGATTGCATGAGAACTCGGGGGCATACAATGCGATTAGAGGAGAAGCGTTTTAACCTCAGGCAACGTGGGGGGTTCTTTACTGTTAGGGCTACAAGATTGTGGAATTCTCTACCACATGAGGTGGTTTCTGCGGGTAGTATGGTGGCTTTCAAAAGACTCTTAGACGTACATCTCAAGGATCAGAACATTCAGGGGTATGCAAGATGATTACAGCCACACACATCTACACAGGTTGAACTGGATGGACTTTTGTCTTTATTCAACCTCACCAACTATGTAACTATGTAACTATGTAAATGGCTAAATAGTCATATTTATATACACTATATTACCAAAAGTTTGGGACGTTTGCCTTTACACACACATAAAATGTAATGGCATCCCAGTCTTAGTCTACAATATTGGATTCTTAGGTTCAATATTGAATTGGCCCACACTATGCCAGCTTCAACTCTTCTGAGAAAGCTGTCCACAAGGTTTAGGAGTGTGTCTATGAGAATTTTTGACCATTCTTCCAGAAGCCAGTTTGTGAGTTTAGGCACTGATGTTGGAGAGAAGACCTGTCTCGCAGTCTCCGCATTACTTTATCCAAAAGGTGTCCTATCGGGTTGAGGTCAGGACTCTGTGCAGGCCAGTCATGTTCTTCCAGGCCAAACTTTCTGGTCCAAATCATTTGGTGGAGGGGGGATTATGATGAGGGGTTGGGCTTGGCTCCTTAGTTCCAGGGAAGGGAACTCTAAAGGCCCGTAGACACGATAAGAAATTCAGAAGGGAAATTTCGTCCGACCACCGATCTGCCGATTTTCGGATTGTTATTATGGTGCTTTCGACAGCCAACTCTGACTTTTTGGCTGACAAAATCTTGATGTGCAGGCTATAAAATTCTTGTCCTCCGTCAGCACACGTCTGATTTTTGTCTCATTAGTACAGATTTCGATGGGGAAAAATCTTATGAGCAAGATTAGGCATGCTCAGAGATGAAAGAACACATACAAATCAATCCAACACATGACATCACTTCTGAAGTAGAATTCTGTCGTACGGGAAAATTCCTATGAAAATAACCTCTTCACTTTCGACATCAGACTAGCATGCCACAAAAAAACAGACGACAGATCTTTCGATAATCTGATTGTGTGTACGGGGCTTTAAGGTGTAAGCATACCAATATATTTTGGACAATTTCATTCTCCCAACTTTGTGGAAACAGTTTGGGGATGGCTCCTTCCTGTTCCAACATGACTGCGCACCAGTGCACAAAGCAAGGTCCATAAAGACATAAATGAGCGAGTTTAGGGTGGAAGAATTTGACTGGCCTGCACAGAGTCCTGACCTTATCCTGATAGAACACCTTTGAGATAAATTAGAGCAGAGCCTGCCAGTCCCCCCTTGTCTCCAACATCAGTGCCTGACCTCAGAAATGCGCTTCTGGAAGAATGGTAAAAAACATTCCCATAGACACACTCCTAAACCTTGTGGACAGCCTTCCCAGAAGAGTTGAAGCTGTTATAGCTGCAAAGGGTCGGCCAACTCAATACTGAACCCTACAGACTAAGACTGGGATGCCATTAAAGTTCATGTGCTTATAGGCAGGTGTCCCAATACTTTTGGTACTATAGTCTATATTGGCATTTGCAAATTTCTATAAATTTATTTATTTTTATATGCATTTTATGGAATTATGTGTTTACAGTTTAATGATTGTTAAAAAAACGTTTTTATTATTTGCTTAGATGAAGGGGACTCGGATCCCCAAAAGGAGTTTGCTCTCTTAGAACTTCAATAAACAGTTCAGTGATATAAAGATTGCCATGGCATGGTTCATTCCTTTGAAGGCAACATTTCTGCTATACTTTGGCTTGAATCATCAAACATCAGAAGTCAGAGAGAGAGAATAAAAACTGTTCACAATACATGAAATTTTGGGGGTTGCACTTTTGCTAATAATTGACATCTCCACTAAATGAACACCCGCTCTACAGTTTAGCTGACCCCCATACAAACAGGCAAAAGGGAAGATTGTGCACAAAAGTAGTGCATGCTGTGGTTTATCAGTGCTGGACAAACGCAACATAACATGCTGGTGTGAACTGCATTTATAATGGCCCTTACACACTGGATGGGCTGTGTTGGAGTCCGCTTGCTCAGCGGGGAATCTGTCCACTGATTATTATGCTTATGCAGAGCAGACACAGACACAGCCCACTCTTCTCTATGGGTGGTCAGATGTAAATGGACTGCCTGTCTGTTTACACCCGACTGCCATCCAAACTGATCGTCTAGACAGATGGGGAACGGATCCCCATTTGTCTGCTTTTAGCGGACAGCATCAGATGTCGGCGGGTGTCAACAGACACGTGTCCATTGACACCAGCCTGTTTTTACTGGTTTTGACCTGATTTTAGCCAACAGCAGGCTTTAGCCACATCACTGAGTCGGTCTAGTCTCTGTAGAGATCCTGACTTTAATGACAGGATCCACCCAGATACCTGGACCAGCATCTAGCTCAGCCTCTCAGTGTGCTGCTGAGAGCCTGGGCCAGCCCCACTTACACCCTGCAGAGCCTGGCCCTCCAGTGACTGACAGTCACCACTCTCTGCTCACTGAATACCAAGAACTGAGCGATCAGGGGTCTTTGCTCAGTTTTTGTTTTTAGAAGTAATGGGAGATAGATGCAGAATCAGACTGATGCTGTATCCACCCAGGTGAGTATAGCTATTTTTTTTTCTTCTCAAACTTCTCTTTTAAATAAGAGGAGAGGTTGATTCCCCCAAAGCTGCTAAGCTAAAATATCTTCTGAAAGAAGATTCTTTTATTTAATATATTCACTAGTAATTGACTTGCCAACACACCTCTACTTTTTGCCAATTAAGTTTGATTGAATATGTCTATTGAAATGCTTTTAAGGTGAATGACACATAATTATCAGTATGCAGAAACACTACTTCAATTAAACTATTATTGCAGCTACAATACACACATTCTCTCTCAGTGACATGCCCCTAATCACTTTAATTGTTATAGGAAAAAGGTTCAGTTTAATCAGATACTTATGTTAATATGTATTTAGCTAATCCTAAATATAATTGCCACCATGTACATATCCATAATGCAGTTGGTGCTTATATTAAATCTATAGTCTTGCTGTGTTGTTGTATTTTGCGTTCTTGCAGTATTTGTGTCTTGCTGTGTTCTATATACTGAGTTATTGCCAGCTCACACCTACTACCAGTAGAGATTTGTTTATCTAATTGATGCACAGAATATCTAAGCACAGGGTTCCTGCATTACTTTGACGTTGTTGAATATAATTGGTACTATCACAGTTTTATTTAATATACCAGTGTGAAAAACCGTCATGTTTAAGACAAGAAGTGAGGGACTCAACAACAGCAACAAAGACAGAAATAAAAATTCCTTTCTTTTGGCCCTATACACACATGCCGACCCTTCATTTCCTCATGTCAAAATGGATGAAGTATTCATCAGTGCTCATCAGTTTTTCATTAGTTTTTCATCAGTGCTCATCAGTGCTCATCAGGTTTTAATCAGTGCTCATCAGTTTTTCATTAGTTTTTCATCAGTGCTCATCAATTTTTCATCAGTGTTTATCAGCTTTCATAAGTGTTCATTGGTTTTTCATCAGTGTTCATCAGTTTTTCATCAGTGCTTATCAGTTTTTCATCCATTTTGCATCAGTGCTCATTAGTTTTTCATCAGTACTCATCAATTTTTCCATCAGTACTCATCAGTTTTTCATCAGTGCTCATCAGTTTTTTTTACATCCGCTACCAATCCAAAAACAAATGAAAAACTGAGCACTTGTCAGTTTACATCTATTTTTCATCCAATACATTTTTTTTATCGGAAGAAAAATAGAGCTTTGATCAGTTTAAAAAAAAACAGATGATGATGGATGCGGATGTAAACATTTACATCCATTTTTCCTAGAGATACATTGATTTCTATTTTTCATCCATCAACAAATGGATGAAAAACAGACAGCATGGGTGAAAGGGGCCTAAGTAGAACAAGACAAGGCCAAAATCCCCTGTCTACTTTGTATTTGCGTATATGTTGTGCTGTCAGTAAAACAGGAAATAAGATTAGATCTCTTTAAAGAAGCTTCAGATAGCAGTAAATACCACAACAGGGGTTTAGTCCTTCCTCACTCTATCCAAAACTAGAAAAAGGGTTTTGGGTGCTGAAACACACTTTTCCTGATGCCAACATGGTTGATATGATAAAGCTCCATCTCTATATCCACCCACAGGACCTGTTTGAATCTATAAAAGTCTGACTGAAAGCAACCTCCTCCATTCTCCTTTTTGTCCTCAAGATCTACACCCGCAAGAACGTGATGTTGCGATAAGTCCCTATGTTCTGTTCTCACTACATGTATGCCCCAGGCGTATGCAGCTAAACATACAGCTAAACCTTTAATCCTGCAATAACCAGTCCTTTTGTAACTTAAGGCTTTATTCCAGAGATAGAATAGTGGTCACAAGTTACAAGTTAGAATGGAAATGCGAATAGGATTGTGAATAGGTGAAACTGGAAATAAACAGACAAAGCATACAGTCAGTATACAAACATTAACAAACATATGCATTGAGTATATAACTGACAGTTCTGAGCATACCAGCGATGCTACAAAGGGGGGTTCAGAAATCTTCCCACAGGAACCTCAGATTCTGTCTGCTCTTTCCTGAGGTAAATCTACACTGGCATTCTCCTCAGAGAAGGGAGGAACTAATCCAGCAATAGAGTACAGGAAGTATCATAAAGTGCTGTATAACAGTCTATGTCACAGTGGCATCTTGTGGACAAGATTGGTAATACAAGTTCCAATAGAATTAATTACTTCCTTATGCTGGAGGCATGACACCCTACCTCCCAACTGTGTCAGTGTCCATCTGGGTTCAGCCTTTCCCAGGAGCAGTCCCCCATCTTAGGTTGCTAAATGCCCCAACAAGGTGGGGAGGCTCTTCTGATGGTCTTTTGGGGCTGAGGATTTCTCCAACCAGAGATGTCAGAATCCCACGTGGTTGAACCTGAATTGGTGTTTGGTTGCTGGAGTCTATGCTGAATGTGTTTCCCTGCACACCTGATCTGGAAATTAAAAGGGGAAGGATTAGAGGATGTGGTTCAGTCCTGGCAAGGTTTCAGAAAGGACGTCAACAAATTCTATTTACTCCGAAGTCTGGAACAGGTTCACAGCCTTCGCAGCTTGAGAGGAATTTTGATCTTCGCAACCTGGAGGTTGCAGAGTTGCTATAATTTTTCACATGGATCTGGATTTGGGGCTCAGTCTAATTCTGTAAGGGCTCAGATTTCAGCCATCTCAACTTTAATCATGGAAACCGGATATGTGAGCTGCCAGGGAAATTCTTTACAAGGTCTGTCCTCAGACTTTGCCCTGAGGAAAAATAAAGTTTTTATTCTGGTCCTGGATTTCCTTGCCAGGACTAGAGTTGGGCGAGCAGTTTGGGCCTAACAAAAGTTTGGGCCAAACAAAACAGGGGATTCCCCTTGACAGCTGAATGGAAAAGAAAAAAAATTTGCGGGCAATAGAAAAATGTTAAAAAAAATGGCAGGATGGTTTTTGGGATGAACCCCCACACCCTGGGTTGTTGTTGTGGGGGTGTTCAGGCAGAGGGCTTATCAGAATCAAGGGGGCCCCAAGATCCTGGCCCCCCCCATGTGAATGAGTATGGGGTACTGACTCAGCATACATCGTTCGGTGGTGTCATATGGGGCGGTGCCACCAGGTGACATCACCAGATGGCCCTGCCCCTTACTTATATAACAACTGTCAAACGGCGGAGCAGGTAGTCGGCAGTTATCAAATAAGTAGGGGAAGGCTGGGATCTGGGGGCACCCTTGTTAAAGGGGGCTTCCAGATTCTGATAACCCTCCTGTCCACAGACCCCCACAGCCCAGGGTTGTCAGGAAGAGGCCCTTGTCCCCATCAACATCCCCCCAAAGCGTCGCCCATGTAAACGGCATGTGGCCTGGTATGGTTAAAGAAGGGGGGTGCTTGCTCGCCCCCCCTTTTCCTAACCTGCCAGGCTGCATGCTCAAATAAGGGTCTGATATGGATTTGGGGGGGGGGGCTCACACCATTTTTGTTTACATATTTGTATTGCCAGCAATTGTATTGTATTGCCAGCATTTTAAATGTCATTTTTGTTTCTTTAAAAATGCCAGCTTTGCTGCAGCAGGTTATATACATGGTACAGATGTGCCACTTTACAGGCAGACTATGGGGACCCCCCCCCCCCCCCCGGCGTTATATTTAAAGGAATTTTTCATTTTTATTGTTTCACTTTAAGCATCATTAAAATCACTGCTCCTATAAAAACGATCTTAAAAAAAAATTTGCATTGATACATATCCCCCAGGGTAGTCCCTGGACCCCCATACCCTTTTTATGGCCAATAACTTGCATATAAGCCTTCAAAATGGGGACTTTTGATTTTTTTTAAGTTCAGGTCCCATAGACTTTATGGCTCGGGTCTGAACTTTTTACAGAAGTTCTGGTGCAAACTGAACGAGGGGGTGTTTAGCCCAACTTTAGTCTGGCCAATATTCATTATCAGAAGGAAGTCCTCGGTATGACATCACTCAAGAGGCAGTATCCTTCAATAACTACACATGATAACTTCAAGGGCAAAGTTTTGGATCTGCAAGCACTTTGGACTTCAGTCCTACATCTTATTCCTTCCAGACAAGTTAGGGTCTATGCCCCTTGTGCACCTTTTGTTTCCAAGGTAGCTTCTGTTTTCATCTTGCAAGCAAAGTGGCAGTTCCATCCTTTCCAGCTGAGACCGTACCTAACATACACTGGATGTACCAGGTATCTAAAATGCCTACCTTCAAGCAGCTTCCTAGATAAAATCCTTTGGAAGGCTGTTTGTGTTTCCATCAGGCAAATTCGGAGGAGGAATCTACAGCAAAACCTTGTCATTCTGGAGAGTCAAGGTCATCCAGAAAACTAAGTGCAGCAAGGCAAGAACCTCCAGAATTGATACAGGCTCATTCAGCTGGGTTCATTTTTACAACTTTAAATTTTGGCATTTGACTATGGAGGCATCTGCAAAGCAGCAGGCTGGTATGTGTGGTGCACCTGCCTCAGGGAAGAACCAGGGGCTCGTACATTAATGGATTTCAACGTAATGATTGTCCAGGCTTCCATGTCCATTATAATAAAGTTTGATTATACATATTTGTTATATGTCCTCCCCGTTTAGCTCATTATTTATCATATGTATGCTGCCATGTTTGCGTCAGGAAAATGGAAAATTGCATCAAATACTTTTATGAATTTGTTGAAAATATATTTGAATTGGGTAGAAATAGATTTGAATAGGGTGGGAAATAAATTTGAATTGGGTAGACAATGGTTAGTAACTCTGTCAGGACGTTATTGCTGTCTGTAATTTTATTGTGGAGATTTTAATTCATTTCTTGCCTCAATTGCCAAGGGTCACCAATAAAGGAAATATGTGTAAATATTTCAGTGCAGACACAGATAGTTATAAAACCTGACATGGAGTCCAACCATTTGAAAGGTTTCCGGCTTAAAGTAGAACTAAAGGAAAAACCTTTTTTTGTCCCAATTAGAATATTTCTCCTCTATTACTATTTCTGGGTACAGTACAACCCAAAATTTGGGGTTTTCTTTACTTTCACTTTCTTTACTTTCACTTTTAATGATAATGGTAAACAGGATAGATAGAGAGGGTGTATCTCCTTAATGGGGGTACAGACAGCAATATAAACAGACAGAGGTTCTAATCCCTCTCCACTCTATCCAAGACCCCAAAAAAAGTTGTGCTTTTAGTTATACTTTAGGTGATGTGAAATTTCCCCACGTTTGACACAGACACCAATAAAAGCCTGATATAGGTTCCAACCCTCCCCCACTCTGTCCTAAATTTAAAGCTGGCCATATATGCTTAATCAGTTTTTGATCAGCCAGTAGGCTGATCAGAAAAAACACTGTGAATTCCCCCTTCTACACAAGTGCAGTGGATGAAGAAATCCTCCCTGCTGGGACATTGTAAATACACTGACCAGCGACTGTAGCCAATCGTGATCAAGAAAAATTATCCAACATCCCTATTCAACAAAAGTTGATCTAATGAATAGGGATGATCGAACTTTTGAAAAGTTTGGTTCAGCCAGAACATCCGAACTTCCCGAAAGTTCGGCCCGGATTTCAGAACCCCATTGAAATCAATGGGACCCGAACTTCGGTAATCAAAAAACACAATTTTTAAGCCCTAAAACCCAATAAATGCCCCTAAAAAGTTCCTAGGGTTCTGGGTCATGCCCCATTAACTATTAATCACACAAAAAAAAGTTCTTAAAAATTGTCATTTTTTGATAAAAAAGCCAATTATTGAAAAAAAAAAAAAAAAAAAAAGAGAGAGATTTTTTTTTATTTTGAATTTAGTATCTGTGGGGTCTAAAAGATGTGCATGTGAAGTTTCAGCTCTGTAGCATGTCCAGAACCATGAAAAAAAAAAAGATAATTTTTCAGTAGAACAGGGATGTGGAACCCTCCTTTAACACCTATATGATCTTTTTTTCTGGTTCTGGACATGCTACAGAGCTGAAACTTCACAGGTACACCTTTTAGACCCCCCAGACACAAAATCACACAAAAAAAAAGTTCTTAAAAATTGTAAGTTTTTGATCAGCCAGTAGGCTGATCAGAAAAAACACTGTGAATTCCCCCTTCTACACAAGTGCAGTGGATGAAGAAATCCTCCCTGCTGGGACATTGTAGAATACACTGACCAGCGACTGTAGCCAATCGTGATCAAGAAAAATTATCCAGCATCCCTATTCAACAAAAGTTGATCTAACGAATAGGGATGATCGAACTTTTGAAAAGTTCGGTTTGGCCAGAACATCCAAACTTCCCAAAAGTTCGGCCCGGATTTCAGAACCCCATTGAAATCAATGGGACCCGAACTTCGGTAATCAAAAAACACAATTTTTTAAGCCATAAAACCCAATAAATGCCCCTAAAAAGTGCCTAGGGTTCTGGGTCATGCCCCATTAACTATTAATCACACAAAAAAAGTTCTTAAAAATTGTCATTTTTGATAAAAAAGCCAATTATTGAAAAATTAAAAAAAAAAAAAAAAAAAGAGATGTTTTGATTTTTACTTTGGATTTAGTATCTGGGGGGTCTAAAAGTGTACATGTGAAGTTTCAGCTCTGTAGCATGTCCAGAACCAGAAAAAAAAGGTCGTTTGTATTAGAAAACTTTCAGCACAGGAGTATGGCTTCGCTGCTGTAACACCTTGCCGGTTTAATAGCAGGCATTTTTTTGGGTTCTTTGCAGTCAGGAAAAACATCTGAACTTGTGTATAGTGGTACTGTGCACAAGTTCTGATGTTTTGCCTGCCTCCAAAAACCCCCAAAAAATGCCAGCAAAAACACACCTGGGCATTTTTTTTTTTGACGCTAGCGTTTTTTTTTGGCATTTTTTGGGGTTCTTTTGAGGCAGGCAAAACATCTGAACTTGTGTATAGTGGTGTATATACACACATACATATATTTATATACACACCTAGACATATATAGGTGTGATAGTAGCAGAAATATATGCTTGCGCTAATGAAATCATTTACAGTAATATATTTCTGCTACTATCACACCTATATATGGCTAGGTGTCTATATACATATAATTTTGTGTGTATATATACCACTATACACAAGTTCAGATGTTTTGCCTGCCTCAAAAGAACCCCAAAAAATGCCAAAAAAACGCTAGCGTCAAAAAAAAAAAAAAAATGCCCAGGTGTGTTTTTGCTGGCATTTTTTGGGAGTTTTTGGAGGCAGGCAAAACATCAGAACTTGTGCACAGTACCACTATACACAAGCTGAAAGTTTTCTAATACAAACAATCCTTTTTTTTTTCTGGTTCTGGATATGCTACAGAGCTGAAACTTCACAGGTACACCTTTTAGACCCCCCAGACACAAAATCACACAAAAGTGGCCGAGTGGAAGGCCACACTGCCACAGTAAAAAGGCAGTGGGCGGTCCGGAAGAGGTTAAGAGAAACATGAAGGATGCCTCACCTTCTAAAAACTAGTTGCCTGGCTGTCTTGCTGAGCTTGCTCAAAGCTAAACTCCGGTCAGCTTAGAAAAAATGAAATGTGGGTGCCCCCCTTACTTCCTCTCATAGACTAAAGGTGATCTGTTAGATAGGTGTACTTATTGCAAGGTCATGTGGCAGCCACACTCTAGTTTTCTCTCCTGCCCTGGAATGTGGACAGACTCTCAACAATATAGTGGACAAGTGGTAATCACTGGTTCTGTATTGTACATGATCACATCCACGAAATGGGAGGTGGTTCGACCAGAGAAGAAAAGCAGTTTCATGTTTTCCATTGTTACTACATGAACTGGTGGGGGGAAATCTGTGGACCATTGAGTAAAATAAGTAATCCTAACTATTAGAGCTTCCCTAGACTACATTACCATTAAATTCTGCATATATTGGTAGGGGGTACCCTCATTTCATTATTTAAGCTGACTTGAGCTTAGCTTTTGATTTATTCAGAGTCCTTGACCTGTAACACGTACAGTATGTAAAAATGGAGTTCTGAATTTACTCACACTTCATTGGCTGCATGCATGTTCCAGGTCAGTGACTCAGAAAATATTGAAGTTGGAGGATCAAGAATGACTGCGAGGAAATTAGCATTTTTAGAGGAAAGTAATGGCAGCCTCCTATTTATCTTGTCACAGTTTTTTTCTAAACACCATATATCCCTAGGACTTGTTTCAAGTCTATTAACACTTTGCTGTCAATCTGGCAATACGGCTTAGCTTTTTTGTCACGCTATGTGTGACTTCGAGAGCAGCTGCTACTTTATAATATATAAAAAAGGATGCCAAATGTGAACTATTTATTCCTCTTTAGGCAAATGAAACTTAAAATGTATGTGAAATTTATATACATGTGTAAGAAAAATAATATTTGTTTTCTTCTAGGTGGGAACCAAGATGGGAAGTTTATGGTTGGTTATCGTGATGGTGTCCTGAGAACAGTTGTGGGGCTTGATAGGGAAACTATGGCTTTCTACAGCCTAGTGCTGGAAGCTATTGGTAAGGAAGTTCAAATAAATGTCATATATTCTCTCTTGCTTTATGTCCACTTAAACTAAAATACACGTAACAATATTTTAAAGAACTTTAAATATGTAAGTCAATAGAAAAAGAGTAAATCTTTTAAACCATTAGCGGTTAGTCAAGGTAATTGACTCACTGTGTCCCACAATGACTCACTTTAGCAGCCATTACATTTTTAAGGCAATTTCCATGCCGATATTACTGTAAAGATGCATGTTAAATCTACGTTCATGAGTTTAATTTGATTCATGTGCTTCACAGACAATGGACCAGCTGGAAATAGGAAAACCGGAACAGCCACTGTCCTGGTGACAGTATTGGACATTAATGATAACAGACCAATCTTCCTGAAGAGTAGCTATGAGGCAACTGTTCCTGAAAATATTCCAGAATCCAGCAGCATTGTGAATGTAGGTGTGGAATTACATTGCTTTGATGGGCCTTAAACAGTATGGGTGGGGGATATATCTGTATAGTACCATGTGTAGCCACCGCAATCTATTTCTAGGGTAAATGCCCGGGCGTGTTTCACCAAGGTAATCTTCACACAATTTAAAAGTAGTTCACAGGCACTTACAGGTCTTGAGGAAGATAAGTAGGGATCCATTGAAACATCGACCCAGTCATTGTTTCAGTTTTGTACTATCTCTATTTCAAGACATGTGAGTGCCTCTGAGCTACTTTGGAGTTATATATACTATGCCTGACATATTACCTTTAATGATGAACCAGTAGTTAAAAAATAGTTTGAAATATTTGTTTAGGAAAAAGTAAAGGGCTTTGCTATGTAGTATAGAGAGCCAATCATTTTTGGTACTATTTCTGATGTTTACAGTAATATCACAAGTAACATAGTAGGTAATAGACACGCGCAATTTGTTTCGGTCCGAATCTCCAAATAAAATAGTAACAAATTTAGTTGACATTTGTTAAAATTTGTTTTGTTTATTCTTTTTTTAATGAATTCCAAATTTTCAGAAAGATTCTAATTTGGATTGGTCAAAAAATGATCGACCAACTTGAATTCTGTGTGAAAAATAGCTGGTTTTTAAGCAGCGGGCAGCCAACCACTGCGTCCTTAACAACCGATGACTCATCAGCTGTCAGCGGGCTTCCCCACAGACAGCTGAAATCCCGGGAATAGAAAATACTGGGAAAAAACAATGTATCCCATGCTCTTTCATGGGGGGGGGGGGGTGGCATGGGATCTGGGTGCTCCCTTGCTAAAGGGGGCTTATGCTATTATGCTATGGGGGCTCTTTTGTTAAAGGGGGCTTCCACATTGCGATAAGCCCCCACCCGAAGACCTCCACAACCACAGCCCAGGGTTGTGGGGAAAAAGCTCTTGCGCCCACCAACATGGGGACAAGGTGCTTTGGGATGGGGGGGCATGCTTGAATGGATTTTGGTCAATCATTTTTCGACCGATTCGAAACGTTCAGCAAATTTGGAATTCATTAAAAAAACTCATAAACGAAACTAAATTTAATGGAAACTAAATGACACAAAACAAATTCTGAGAATTCTGAAATTAATCAACTAAACAAAACTAGTAACATAACAAATCTATCCGAAACAAAAACAAAATACATTTTTCTATTTTGCACATGTCTAGTAGGTAATATAAAAATATAAAAAAGTTTTCACTCCTGTCCTCTATCATTCGTGAACCCTCTTACAAGCAGGTTTGTGTTCGATGTGTAACACAACAGTTCTATGAAAATCTGAAGTTTTATTTTTCTGTTTTAGAGATTGACAAAGGTTCAATATAATGTGCATTGTTTGTTTGCTCAAAGTTGTACATTTTTGTGGCAATTACCATCTACTATTATGGGGTACTTATTATTTTTGTTTGTAAATTTGCAGCAATGACTTTCCTTACCAAATGCCAATTGAGGTGATGTGTGACATACAATGAGGATCTATCATAAAATCACATAATTTATATCTTTCTAAGAGAAATATACCTGCGTTTTTTAACCACTTACCCACCAGGCCTATTTCGGACACTTTTTGTTTACAAGTTAAAACCAGTATTTTTTCCTAGAAAACTACTTAGAACCCCCAAACATTATATATATTTTTTTAGCAAAGACTCTGGAGAATAAAATGGCGGTCATTGCAATATTTTTTGTCACGCGGTATTTGCGCAGCGGTCTTTAAAACGCCATTTTTTTGGAAAAATTTTGAAAAATCACATTTCACTGCATTTAAAAAATACTAAACAGTAAAGTTAGCCCATTTTTTTTGTATATTGTGAAAGACGATGTAACGCCGAGTAAATAGATACCCAACATGTTACGGTTTAAAATTGCGCCCCCCCCCCCCCCCCCCCGTGGGATGGCGACAAACTAAGGTCAATAGAGATCTCAATAGGCGACGCTTTAAATTTATTTAACGGTTGCCAGTTTAGAGTTAGAGTGTAGCTCTTTTATTTAAATTATTGCTCACGCTCTGGTGATCGCGGCGATACCTCACATGTGTGGTTTGAACAGCGATTTAATTTGTGGTTCGACTTCGTATACGTTTTTTTTTTTTGCGCGAGCTAACGGTGACGGGGGCGGCTAATTTTTTTTTTTTTCCCATTTATTTTATTTATTTTTTTTACTTTATTACAGTTTTTTTAAAATAAAAAAAATCTGATCACTTTTATTGCTGTCACAAGCAATGTAAACAACCCTTGTGACAGCAATATGCAGTGACAGGTACACTTTATGGAGGGATCGAGGGTCTAAAAGACCCTAGACCCCTCCAATACACTTCCCTGTATGCAAAACACCGAAAACAGCGTTTTTGCATACAGCCGTTTTTCAAATTTGTCGCCTTTTCGCAGCACACTAACCCGGAAGTGACCTCATGGACGCCGCCTCCGGGTTACGTCATCGGAGACCCGATCGAAGCCATTTCCGGCATTGATCGGGACTCCATACAGCCGGCGGACGTGCCGGCTGGGTGCTCGGGGCTCCCGGTGGGACGGGAGCCCCGAGCAAAGCCACGGAAGGCGGTGGGAGGGGGGGACGTCCCCTCCCGCCCCCCCGGGTAACGATCGAGCGGCTCCCGAGCCGCATCAGTCGGTACCGACGGAAAGCCAACCGTCGGCTCTAAACCACGGTACCGGGATGATGCCTCTAGCTAGAAGCATCATCCCGGTACACCCCCGCAAAGTTTACGGACGTCATATGACGTCCACCCAGGGAGAAGTGGTTAAATATGTTAAATTCCAAAATAAGGGGCATTAGCACTAATATAACAAAGGATCTGATATCTGCCACTTCTACAAACTATTTTGTGCACCCTGTAAAAACTTTTCAGAATTTCAGAATTACATTTTATCATATAGTTTTATAGAGATTTTAGACCATGTGTTGTTTTTATAACTTTGAACACCTTCACAGAGAAATTAAGGCCTTTAATAACAGCCAGATTTTAAAATAAATTTGTCTTTCAACATAGGAAATTCTCTAGCTTTTCTGTCCAAATTTTATTTAAAATGTTTTTTTTCCTACTAAAATTTTAATTGATTGTAGTCCTCTATAAATTGTCCATATATACAAACAATGCTGATATATTTGTTGCCCTGTCATAACAATGGTCCTCTATCTGGTCAGCATTAGATTGGTAAGTATTTAATATTGGTGTTCTAAGTTTTCTAGGTAATTTCTTTGCAATACTAGTGCCCCAAACCTTTTACAGAAGATATGTTTTTTATAGCTTACAGAGAAGCTCCAGTCTCCCCCCCCCCAACAATTTAAAGTCAGCGGCTACAACTACTGTAGCCACTGACTTTTAATATAAGTCTATCCACCTGTCCAGGGATCCAGCGCTGACCTCATCTGAGCTGATTCTTCAATCTTCAATTCAAGGCATCTTAACTAAGGGATACTGGCAGTGAAGCCTTGCAGCTTCATAGCCGGCTTCCCACTGCACATGTGTGAGCCTCGCTGTACATGTTGAATGGTCCCATAGTCTTCTAGGACCTGGGACATGTCCCAGAAGGCTGTGGGGGAAGGAGGGGGGGGGGGCAAACCAGGTACCCGTTCCTCCTACATATAAAAAAGTGCCAATTATTAAAGAGGAGGATGTTATGTAAATTTAGCTTTACCTTCTTCTGTAATCAAGGGAGCCGTATTTGCTTGGCTCGCTCTGCTCAGGTGTTCCAATCCCTGGGGAGGAGTGTCCAGAAGGAGGCTAGAATGGTGATAAATAGCCTGAGACACTGGAGAGCAGGTTCCTTCTCCCTGGGAAGGTTCCAGAGCCTAAGGGGCTGTTACCTTCTGGCAGCCTATGGACTTTGTAGCTGTTCTAGAGGTCACAGTGGTTTCATAGGAAGCTGGGAGGTGGCAGCTGTCCAGAGGACTTGTGAGTAATTGATCTCTGTGACTATGTAGTGTTCTGGAAGCTAGGATGGGTACCGGCAGTTGTGCATCAGCGCAGGGTAACCAGATGCCCCTTGGTCTCCAGCTGTGAGGGAATAGACTGTTCTTTAATCACGGTTACCTAAGGAGAAGATTGTCCTCTAACTGCTGTGTGCTAATCCCATGCCCAAACCCATCTCACTGTTAGGTCCTGTTCACACCTGAGTGTATTTCAGCTTATAAAACGCTCATCTCTGAAGTCTCAAAACGCCCAACAAGCAGAATCCCATTGATTTCAATGGCCCCTGTTTAAATCTGAGCGTTTTGTCACATGAAGCAAAACGCCTCAAGCTCCAAAAAGTACATGAGCTTCTTTTTTAACAGATTACAAGCGTTTCTGCTAGATGTCAATGCCTGCCTCCAAACACCTGCAAAAAAACGCCAGAAAAAAATGCCAGAAAAAAACGCCTGAAAAAAGCCCAAAAAAATCCTGAAAACGATACGCTCAGGTGTGAATAGAGCCTTAAAGCATTTGCTACCCTTAAAAAAAAAAAAAAAAAAAATTTATCCTGTTCCCTTAAAGCAGGGGTGTCAAACTCTAATTTAATCGCGGGCCGCATCAGCATTATGATTGCCCTCAAAAGGGCCGGTTGTATCTGTAAGACTAGATGTCAAGAGCATCCCCTACCCTTACATAAGACGTCAAGAGCCTCTCCACCATCAAAAGTTGAGTCCCCCACCCTACCTTACATCACAGTGCACCTTCCTTAGCTTGTGGTGCTGCTTGGAAGAAGCTGGAGGCATTGCTGGAAAGCAGAAAGTATAAGATCTGGAGGAGGACTGGAGCTCTCCTGCAGCTACAGAAGAGGTGCGAGGGCCACATAAAATGGCCCGGAGGGCCGGATTCGGCCCGCGGGCCTTGTGTTTGACACCTGTGCCTTAAAGCATGTTATACAGTACAGTGCTTGTGCTGTGTAATTTGGCCCCCTGCATCACCTAAAAAACCTGGTTGATCCTGCCTGGTTCTGCCCTCCCATGTAAACTGACCACAGCGTATCATGGCTGCTCAGCCCTGGTCAGTGTACATGCCTCCATCTTTCGCAGCCCTGCTCTCTGTTCTTCTGTGTCCTTCTCTGTTCTCCTCCCCCTCCCCTCCCTGCCTGTCAGCTCCGTGTCATGGCTCGCCTGCCCTTCCTCCTGCTGAAAAACCAGTTAATGTGTTAAATAATCATCTTTGTTTCCTAAGCCTGTGTACCACTGTCTCGTGTTTTATTTTAAAAAAAACGCCGTATATACCTGATTTCAGTGTGCTGCGCGGCGATCACTTTACTAGCCGGCCCTCTCGCTCTCTCTCTCTGCTCCTCTCCTCCCGAGTGACGTTAGCAGGGAAATCTCGGCCCCCGCCCCCTGCAGCTGTCAGACGGGGAGAGGAGAGAGCTTGGACGGTCATGTGATCGGCGAGCAGCACACTGAAATCTGGTATATACAGCTTTTTGTTTTTTAAACACATAGACATAGGTACACAGGCTTAGAAAACAAAGATGATTATACAAAGTCATGCAAGTAGCTTAACAACCACTTTAAGTTATACAAGCAATAAATCACAAAAAGATATCCCCTACACTGTTTCATTGGAGTCCGATTGTGTGTGGACTGACAGCCTCTCTACTGTTGGGGAAGAATTAGCTAATACCAGCACCTACTACAGAGGTAGAGCTACATACAGTATATTACCAAAAGTATTGGGACGCCTGCCTTTACACGCACATGAACTTTAATGGCATCCCAGTCTTAGTCCATAGGGTTCAATATTGAGTTGGCCCACCCTTTGCAGCTATAACAGCTTCAACTATTCTGGGAAGGCTGTCCACAAGATCCATAAAGACATGGATGAGAAAGTTTGGGGTGGAGGAACTTGACTGGCCTGCACAAAGTCCTGACCTCAACCCAATAGAACACCTTTAGGATGAATTAAAGCACAGACTGTGAGACAAATCTTCTCTTCAACATCAGTGCCTGATATCACAAATGCAGCTCTAGCATAATGGTCAAACATTCCCATAGACACATTCCTAAACCTTGTGGATAGCCTTCCCAGAAGAGTTGAAGCTGTTATAGCTGCAGGGTGGGCCAACTCAATATTGAACCCTATGGACTAAGACTGGAATGCCATTAAAGTTCATGTGTGTGTAAAGGCAGGTGTCACAATACTTTTGACAATTTAGTACATATACAATGTATATACAGTATATGAAATGTATCACTCTTGCTGTTCTGACTCCCTATTTCATGTCTTGAGGCCCAAAAATGCCAGGACAGCACAAATACCACAAAAAGTATCCCTTTTAGAAAAGTAGACTCTCCGAAGTATTTACTAAGATGCATGGGGAGTTTGCCTTTAAATAATTTAGGTAATGTTGCCACTTTTTTGGAAATGAAGTAAGTAGAACTTTTTTTTTTGTAAAGTTGTATTTTAAGAAGTTATTTCCCACACATAGCATAGGCATAATTACAATTAAACCCCAACACACATTTTTCTACTCTTCCTAAATATGGGGATGCCATATGTATGAGACTTTTTTTGCAGCCAAAAAGCACCTTTAAGTCTTTTAAGCGGTGTAAAATTTGCATCTAAGTTATTGATTATCTATTATAAGTTTAAAAGCCCTGGAGTTCTAGGAAAGAAAAAACGCGCACAAAAATGCCACATTTGGGAAAACAGACACCCTGAGGTATTTTCTAACAGGCATAGTGTTTCTTTTGAAGATTTCTTTTTTTCCACAAGTTTTTAGAAATTACAGAAAGAAAATAAAAATGTATTTTTTCACACAAAGTTGTCAGTAAGGTATATTTCAAACACAGCATAGGCAGAATTACACTCCAAAACACATTCTGCTACTTCTCCCAAATATGGGGATGACACATGCGTGAGACTTTTTCAGAGCTTAGCTGCATAGAGGAGCCTAAAAAGAAATCTGGTATTAAAAGGACTGAGAAAGCAGCTGCAAGTCCAGTGGCCAGACAGTACGTGGTCAAAGTGGTAGTAAACCTTTAAATTAGCCCACTGACTTGTCTCAGGTAATAAAAAATGATGAAGCAAATCCTCCCACATAGGCTGTACCTCTTTATCTACATCCCTTATATATATGAATGTATCTCAGGAAAGGACAGTTTTGTTACTTGGGGCAATGCCATCTTTACAGCAGTGTTAATTTTGGCAGCAAATTTAAATTTCGTTTTAGTCTTAGTCTTAGTCTTAGGACTAAAATGGCATTTTAGTTTTAGTCCCATTTTAGTCTTCTGCAAGTGTTTTAGTTTTAGTCGTATTAAGTCGACTAAAACTCCAGTATATTTTAGTCGACTAAAAACATCTTACATTTTAGTCGACTAAAAACATCTTACATTTTAGTCGACTAAAACATCCTACATTTTAGTTGACTAAAACTCATTTTAATCATTTAAATGGTCATGGTCAGGTCAGAGAGGAGGCCTGTAATGCTGCTGCCTGCAGTCAGTGCAGTGCTGGATGGGGGTCTCAGTTTTAAGGGTGGTCTCTGGTCTCACTCTGAACTGAAGTTGTTGAACAGGATGGGCCGGGCGGGCCTCAGCGGCCTATATGCACGCACACAGTCCTGGATGGATAGCGGAATCGGATGCCAGTGGTGACTGGTGAGTGGTCTGAGGGGACTCAGAGAGGCAGTAATAGCTGGCCTGGCTGTTAACTCACAGTGGGTGCTCTGCTCTGGATGTGGTGGTGGCCGGGTGCCAGTGCCGTGTGATGAGTTGGGCCTGGCGCGTCTGGCTGTAGTGCTGCAGCTGCAGTGCTCTGGTGAGGTCAGGTGACTGGTCTCGAGTCGACTCTCTTGTAGTAGTCCACTCCTCCCGTCGGACATCACGGGGCACGCCACGCCAGACGCCACACAGGTGGAGCTCCGTGAAAACCAGAAGTTGGGTAAACGTCCCTGCCTCACATTCTCGTTTCGTTTTCGTTTGTTAACGAAAAACGGATTTGATTTTCGTCATAGTTGTCGTCATTTGACGAAAATGTGCTATACTTTGCGTCTCGTTTCGTCAGTTGAAAAATGCCTGTGACGAAAGCGGTGACGAAAACGTTTTCGTTGACAAAATTAACACTGCTGTAAACTCCATTGGCTGTAATGTCATTGCACATATTACCTGAATATATTACCAACATTAAATATTAGGGAAACATATAAGAAAAGCCTTTTTCTTAATTGTTTAGTTTTCAGCTTAGTAGATGCTCCTTACTTGCGGTGGTGCAATACATGTTTAAACGTTAATGTGCTATTATTACATGCTCTGGATGGAATTGTGTTGCCGATATAGAAATGGCCAGTTATAGTCTTATGACTAAAATGCCATTTTAGTTTTAGTCGTATTTTAGTCATCTGAATTGTTTTCGTTTTAGTCGTATTTTAGTCGACTAAAATTGTGTTAATTTAGTCGACGAAAACGTTTTAGTAGTTTTTAGTCGGCGAAATTAACACTGCTTTACAGAACCATGTCCCATAAGTGTATTTATTGCCAGTACCCCCCTATCTCTGTATATGGTCTCCAATCAATGCCTTCTATTTTGAAGTAAACAATATATACACTGGGTTAAATGCAATTTTTTTATTTATCAAAACATCAGATTGATATTGCGAGCTTACTTTAAAAAGTAGAAATGGTCTAAAAGGCAGAAATGGTCAAATTCACCCCCTGTGGTATATATATATATATATATCTGTGACCTAGAGCAATTAGTCTGATTCTGCCTTTTAATTCTTCCTCACTGCGCGTGGGGAATGAAAATAAAATTATGAAATTTTGCAAACAAATTTTCCCCTTACACACTGTAAGGCCACATTGTACATTTCTGATTGCAATGTATCTGAATGCAGAATCAGTGATCCAAAAATGAACTATGAAGTTGTGGCTGTGTGATGACAGATGTAGTGACTAAAGTGATCAGTAATGTCTGTGATACCTTCTGCTGTTCTGGTAGCTAAGTCCAATGTACTGTGTTTGAAGCTAGCATACTATAAAGCTGGCCATACATGGGTCAAATTCCAAAAGAATTTCCTTTCGAAAATCGCAACTCACAATTTTCATTCAAATTTTGCACCATTAGTGGGCCGCAGCAATGGCCGATTTTCATGCAGCCTTTAAATTTGAGTGATCGGGCATGTTGTAAATTTTTTATAAAACGAACAAATTTTTAATCAATGATGGGAGAATTGTGCAAGAAATATAATCGGAAAAAAAATGCTGCGAACTGGAAAGATTCCCTGCCACAAAATGTATTTTTTTGTAGCAACATGAGGTGAAATTTAAGGCTTGGTTGGTCGAATTTCAAAATCAATGGTGGCACCATCGGACACATGAAATTTCTGATTTTTGAAAGAAATTTCATTCAGAATTCGACCTATGAATGGCCTGCATTAGCCATCATGTGATAAGTTAAGTCTGCATTCTAGTGTCTGCAAGTGTGAAATATTATGTAAAACAAAATCCAGGAATGTTCAGTCATCAGTAAATTTATCAGCTGTGGTAAGGCTACATTTTATGTATGCAGGTAATTAAGGAGCTGTTACAGATGGTGGCCCTTTGCCATTGTAATTATTAGTTTACAGTGCGAGTATATGACCATGGTAGTTATCCACTTAGAAGTGACCTAACAGCACTCATTCATTACATATTTAGCTAAAGCAGTTTCTTGCATATTCATACCAAGGTTTTATCTTTTATTAAAAAAAAAAAAAAAAAACTCTTGTAATTACTGTAAATCTACAAAATAAAACCAGCTTTAATATAGCATTATGTATAGCTGCCTTAAACATGTGTTAAGTGAGCGCTATAGGCCTCAGCCGCTGGCACAAAAAAGAGAATATATAACCTTCAATAATGCAAAAAATGTGTGTGCAGTGCTAAAACAATAACAATGGTATAAAACAAATACTGTGCGCTGTGCTTGTGAACTATGTTAACAGTCCAAATGTGCATAAAAGTCCAAAATCCAATAATCCAGAGATTATAGTAAAGTGTCCATCGTGCATTCAGAGTGTCAAAACACTCACCAGATATGATATCAAAAATGGTAATGAGAGTTAATACACCATGAGTGAATAGTGATCTTGAAAATGTGCTCCTCTACCACCATATGGATGCACTCACCAGAAATCGCATATAAACGAGCCTGAACAACAGTCCAAACGAAAGCTGGAAAGCCGGCCTGGTCTGCAGGACCACCCCTTAGGTCGCCGTGCACAGGGTATGCTGTATAAATGCTCACCAAACAGAGCCAGAAATACTTTATGCCTTGACTGGTCACCTAGTTCTCCCATCGAAATGAAGCCATGGGCTGAAGTTATGTCTCAGACGACTTACTGATACTTCATGGCTACATTTCTATGGGAGAACTAGGTGACCAGTCAAGGCATAAAGTATTTCAGGCTCCGTTTGGTGAGCATTTTTACAGCATACCCTGTGCACGGCGACCTAAGGGGTGGTACTGCAGACCAGGCCGGCTTTCCAGCTTTCGTTTGGATTGCTGTTCAGACTCATTCATATGCGATTTCTGGTGAGTGCATCCATATGGTGGTGGAGGAGCATATTTTCAAGATCACTATTCACTCATGGTGTATTAACTCTCACTGCAATTTTTGATATCATATCTGGTGAGTGTTTTGACACTCTGAATGCATGATGGACACTTTACTATAATCTCTGGATTATGGACTTTTATGCACATTTCGACTGTTCAACTAGTTCACAAGCACAGCACACAGTGTTTATTTGATACCATTGTTATGTTTTAGTGCTGCACACACACATTATTTGCATGTACAGCTGCCTTGTTTCCTTTGTGCAATGTATGTGTTTAGTGCAGTTCTCTAGAGTGTTCCAACTCTTCACATTTCCATAGTACACCTTTAAGGCAGAGTTAGATAATGAATTGATGCATCTCTAGGCACTTGGGCAGAAAAATATCCAGACAGCTACTGCTGTCAGGCAAATCTTTATCTTTAGTTGATTAAAAACAAAAATACCAAACTGACTAGCTTTTGTAGTCTGTCATTTCTCCTTTTTTCATTTAAAACAAAAGTCTGTGTTCACATGGATACACTTTTCCTGAATATGCACTAGAGGAAATACACATTTTTTTTTTTAACATTGAATGTGTTTTTTTTGCTGGGAAGTTACATTCATTCTACATTTGAATACTAAAAACAAATGAAATTTTGATGTACTTTCAAAATATGTTTTAAATATATGGATGAGAATATTTGGAAAAAATGTTTTTATGAACATTTGTTTGAAAATCTATAAGTGTATGGTTAGCCTTAAGCCTAGTACACACAAGCTGAATGTTGGGCGCCATTGGCAGGTTCAATGGAAACCAGCCAACATTTGGCCTGTGTGTTTGCAGTTGGTCTAACAGAAGCCGGCCATTTGGCTGGCCTCTGCCAAAGGGGCATGACCGAAAAAGGTCTGCCAATCAGCTCCCAATCACTGCTGTGAACAAATGGCTGAGAGCTCTGGCCGGAGTGTTCTGGTGAAGGGGGCTGGGGCAGCCCTCCTGTCAGAACACAATAGAACAGCAGAGGAGATTGCTGTACTAACATCAAATAGTTAATTGTCAGTTATTTTCAGCCCTGCTTAGTTGAATGAAAAAACTACTAATGTGTACTAGGCTTTCAAAAGCATGCATACTGCATCTTAAACCTAAAATTTAAATAAAGTCATGTTGAGAGGGCGCCTTTCACCACACCAGGTTTGACGTGGACAAGAAAGTAGGAACCTTTCCTCGGTCACGTGCATCACGAAAGGAGCATTCCCTTTTCTTAGACAGATACAAATATTATTCTTAATCACACACTACCAAGCTGCTGTGAGAAAAAGTTAAAATATATCTAAAGACAATTTTTTTCTCATTTTTGATAAAGTAGAGAATGGTAAAACTCCTGACAGTTTTTTGCGATGTATGTCATCTTGGAGAAACTTTTCTTCTCTTATTGTCCTGTAGACACAGCAGCAAATGTCTATAAACTGAGTGAAATCTCCTCTTAGATAATTGTCCTCAAAATAATTGTACCCATCAGAAGATCTTCCTCGATTTCTGCTATGGCAAAAACTCAAAATGTAAGACTTTCCCTTTTTTTTGCAATGGTCACACTACGAATAGAGAAAGTAAAACTCTCTAACAAGGACAAAGCAATACGAACCTGACAGAACTTCCAACCCCTCACAATTGTATCCCCACAAAAAATGCTAGCATAGGAAGTGGTTAGAACCTCTATCAGGTTTTTATCGCTGTTTGTCTTTTTTCAATTTGTCTCCAGGAAAAAAAAGCAATTGCAACTTCCAGTTGCCACTGAAACAGGAGACGTGAGAAAACTTTTGAGTGGGAAGTCTTGGTCTGGTGGCAACTAAGAGGAGATTTCCCTTTACTTTAAAAAGTTATCAAGTTGCAATAACTTGCAAACCTAAATATAGACTACAATTACCAAAATCAAGTTGCAATAGATATGCTTTAAATCTTTATAATGTTAGGAGAAATGTGCTTAGCCTGTCGCTACATTTGCAGTATAAAAAAAAAAATAATATAAATAATTCTAAAGCTTTCGCATACTACCCCTATCATTACCTGGGGCACATTTCTAGCTAGGGAGCCCTGCTGTTATGTAATTAAAAATAACTGTGATCTTCTTTATTGACAGCACCAATCAGCAGTGCTAGTCATGTTACACTAGGAAAATGTGTACCCTGTACCAACAACCTGTAAGCACTACAAAAGCAGAAAACTAAGATTAATTTGTGAAAAATGCCTCATTGTATTAGGTAGCAAATACCAAAAATCCTTTGCTCTGTTTTAGCGCATACAAAAAAAAAAGTGCACTGTTAAAATGGCAAGTCACATTTTGGTGGACTCCATGAAAGACCAATCTTGGTTGGCTTGTGCTCGTCTTGGGGTAGTCCTTTGGCACTGAGATATTGGCCGACTGCGTCTGAAACTGTTGATTGATTGCCTGAGTGAGCCAAGCCTCTTCCACAGTCTGAGCTGTGGTTCACTGGTATCTTCCACGTGATAAGGCATGAATTCCCGTGGTCCATATAGTGACTGGTCTAGGGCTGCTGGCTTACAAAGTGTAACAAATATGAGGCAGGTTGCCAGCAAGAGGAAAATGCATGCAAGTGATATGATAATAGGCAGGGGATCTGTAAAATCCAAAGGGATACTGGTGGTATTTGTGGAAATACTCTCTGTGGTGGTGTTAAACTGTTGAAAGAAAGTAGTGCCCTCTAGCGTTTCATTGTTGAATGTCTCTTCAGTTTCAGCAGTCATCTTTCCTGTTAAAAAAGGAAGTAATATATTATTACAACTCCAACATGTATCTTCTTTATGTTTATTCTCTTTATTGAAAAATTCTATAACATAAATATAATATACCATTTTCCAATACCCCCCAGCAAAGCATTCCTATGCCTAAGTATTAATAATCAAGTTACAGAATCTGTAGTGAGTGTTTATCCTTTTCTAACCACAGTGGATTACTGCCATCACCAAATACACGGTATGAAGATGTGGCACTTTGTTTCTGGATATTTTCCAGAAACAACAATTTGTTTCTGGCACTTTGTTTCTGGATGTTTTTCTACAATAAATAGCTGCTTTCAGCAAAGGGGTTACTTGAGGTATGTACAGTATCTCATAAAAGTGAGTACACCCCTCACATTTTGGTAAATATTTTATTATATCTTTTAATGTGACAACAGTGAAGAAATGACACTTTGCTACAATGTAAAGTAGTGAGTGTACAGCTTGTATAACAGTGTAAATGTGCTGTCCCCTCTAAATAACTCAACACACAGCCATTAATGTCTAAACTGCTGGCAACAAAAGTGAGTACACACCTAAATGAAAATGTCCAAATCGGGCCCAATTAGCCGTTTTCCCTCCCCGGTGTCATGTGACTCGTTAGTGTTACAAGGTCTCAGGTGTGAATGGGGAGAAGAAGTGTTAAATTTGGTGTTATCGCTCCCATTCTCTCATACTGGTCACTGGAAGTTCAATATGGCACCTCATGGCAAAGAACTCTCTGAGGATCTGAAAAAAAGAATTGTTGCTCTACATAAAGATGGCCTAGGCTATAAGAAGATTACCAAGACCCTGAAACTGAGCTGCAGCACGGTGGCCAAGACCATACAGTGGTTTAACAGGACAAGTTCCACTCAGACTGGGCCTCGCCACGGTCGACCAAACAAGTTGAGTGCACATGCTCAGCGTCATATCTGGAGGTTGTCTTTGGGAAATAGATTTGAGTGCTGCCAGCATTGCTGGAGAGGTTTAAGGGGAAACCTGTCAGTGCTCAGACCATATGCCGCACACTGCATCAAATTGGTCTGCATGGCTGTCGTCCCAGATGGAAGCCTCTTCTATAGATGATGCACAAGAAAGCCCGCAAACAGTTTGCTGAAGACAAGCAGACTAAGAACATGGAATTACTGGAACCTGGCCTGATGGGACCAAGATAAACTTATTTGGTTCAGATGGTATCAAACGTGTGTGACGGCAACCAGGCGAGGATTACAGAGACTAGTGTGTCTCGCCTACAGTCAAGCATGGTGGTGGAAGTGTCATGGTCTGGGGCCAGCACTGGGGAGCTACAGTTCATTTGGCGAACCATGAATGCCAACATGTACCGTGACATGATCCCCTCCCTTCAGGCACTGGGTATTCCAACATGATAAAGGCACCAAACACAACCCCAAGATGATCACTGCCTTGCTAAAGAAGCTGAGGCTAAAGGTAACGGACTAGCCAAGCATGTCTCCAGACCTAAACTCTACTTAGCATCTGTGGGCCATCCTCAAAAGGAAGGTGGAGGAGCGCAAAGTCTCTAACATCCACCAGCTCCGTGATGTAGTCACCAGTGGCAACCTGTGAAGCTCTGGTGCACTCCATGCCCAAGAGGGTTAAGGCAGTGCTAGAAAATAATGGGGGCCCCACAAAATATTGACACTTTGGGCCCAATGTGGACATTTTCATTTAGGGGTGTACTCACTTTTGTTATTAGCGGTTTAGACATTAATGGCTTTGTGTTGAGTTATTTTGAGGGGACAGAAATTTACACTGTTATACAAGCTGTACACTCACTACTTTACATTGTAGCAAAGTGTCATTTTTTCAGTGTTGTCCCATTAAAAGATATAATAAAATATTTACAAAAATGTGAGGGGCGTACTCACTTTTGTGAGATACTGTATATAATCCATATATATGTGCAGTATATATGTATGTTATGACATTCTAACAGGCCTTTGTTTTTTGTAATAACAGCTTTTTCAGGAGAAACATTATTTCAGGTCAGTAGCTTGAGTCTTGAGATGAACACCAGACACCTACAAGGCTGAAAATCAAGTCAGTGGAAAAAAGACGTAGCTAGCTAAACAAACCTCCATAATCTAAAAATCTTCACCTAAAAATTAATAGAAAAAGTACTATGAAGCCATTTTTTAAAAATCAGGTCAAATAGTCTGGCTGTCCTAATTTCAAAATATCCAACATTGGAGGAGCAATCTCTGAGCTTGTAATATGTGACAGAGGGGTCAATTCACTAAGAGTTAAATAATGGCAAATAAAATGCAGTAAAATAACGCATGCGATAAATCAGTTGTGAAAGCTCAATTCACTAAGAATTTAGCGTTAAATAACGAATGCGGTATTTTTTTTTTTCAATTGTTCAGAAACTACTTTATCTTTTGCAACAAACAATTTTTTACAGTAATCTTTATTTAAAGGCAGAACTACCTACTGACCAATTCTCTCCGGATGTTTGGTAATCCAAACTCCTTTACTAAATCCATCATGAAATGTTTTTTTTTTTTTTTTTCTTTTTTTGCAAATGTATAGCCTACTAGAGTGGTTGAAAGTGCCATTTTTGGCACAATTCTGTGCTGTTGTCTATGTTTATATTGTGGAAACTAAAGAAAACCGGACTAAATATTTTTTTATAATTTTTTTAATCATTTTTATTTATTTTTCATGTTCCTATCCCAGTTTAAAAAGAAACTGCAGTTTTCTCTCATCATTTAGAATAAAACATATTTGCCATTCTGAAGCTTCCCTCCAACCACTTTGCATATTATTTTACACTGCCAAGCAAAAAAAAAAAAATCACCACCTGGAATTAACTAAGCAACTAACTAAACTAAGCATGCAGTAACTATCCTATTGGATAGTTACTGCATGTGCCCAAAGAATGAGGTAGTACCTGAATATACTGAATGACCAGGTTTTCCATCAATGGATTTTTTCTTCCCTGATGGCACGGCATATTCCAAGATGACAATGCCAGGATTCTTTGGGCTCAAATTGTGAAAGAGTGGTTCAGGGAGCATGAGACATAATTTTCACACATGGATTGGCCACCGCAGAGTCCAGAATTAAACCCCATTGAGAATCTTTGGGATGTGTCTGGAGAAGGCTTTGCACAGTGGTCCGACTCTCCCATCATCAATACTAGATCTTGGTGAAAAATTATTACAACACTGGATGGAAATAAATCTTATGACATTGCAGAAGCTTATCAAAACAATGCCACAACAAATGCATGCCGTCATCAAAGCCAACAAAATATTAGAGTGTGTGACCATATATGACCACATATATGCTTCCCTGCACATTTCTAATCCCTTTATGAATACTCATGGATCTCTGCAATCTCCTATTATCTCAGCCCTCATCCAGCCCCCTCCAGGTCTCCTTGGCTTTCCCATGACTAATCCCTCCCTTGCTAGCAAACTCTCATAAGAGTGAGAGCTGTGCATGATGTCATTAGCCTAGGCTTTTTACCAGACAAGAAACAGGAAGTGGGCTGTATAAGGTATTTACTGGCAGAAAAAAAAAATGTTTTACTATCCGAAGTTAAAACAACAAGGGCAGAGGTTTAATAGATGGAAAGATGAAAAAATGACTGAAGAGCCTCTTTAACTTGTTGTAATGGTGTATATAACCAAAAAGTATTACAGTGGCTACTCAAAGTGATATTTGGGGATTATTTTAGCTTAAATGTAGAGCTTAACAGTGAGCTAAGTCCACGCCAGTTTAGTTGTGCCGTTCAAGGGCTTGTTGGCCCACTTTTATTAAAGAAAAGGGAAAGACAGTCCATCCAGGATTCCCACGAAGGGGTTTCAACTTTACACAGCAGTAAAGAGATAATAAGCGAATAATACCAAGCCACCTAGCTCTCTGGTCAGCACTGCTGCTCAGGCTTTGACATCGGTCCTTTGACCCTGTAACAGAGTCCCTGTTTGGTACACACTCTGTACCCCTATTGACATTCTTCTTTTAAAGCTTCCTTGCTGCTCAAGCCCACAGGTTTGGGTTCTCCATCTGCTCTGTCAGACTGCACCGTGCAGACATGCACACTTCTCCCATGCTTGCCAGGACACCTTGGGAGGGTGGAGCCCAGAACCCTGGTCCTGTCTTTACTAAAAGGCACAGACCCACCTGCACAATCAGTGTGCTGGCTGTTCCCAATATATATATATACATATATTTCCTATATATATATATATATATATACATACAAAAAAAAATGTTTCCCTTCATGGTAAATTTTAGCATTTAATTTGCACTAATATATACAAATGTTGCAGCGCTCAAAGAAAACATTAAAGTGCAAAAACATTAAGGTGCACAGGTTCTATGTAGTATCCCTGTGTTGGGATATAAGGTACAATAAAACAGCTGAAAAAGTTCATAAAGGTGTTATTCTTAGGGCTTTGAGAAACGAGCCGTGGACGGCTCTGAAACGCGTTAGCCACGCCCCTTTCCCCACCCTCAGTGCATCACATCCGACAAGGAACTCAGTGGCTCATGTCTCCTGGTCTATGGGATGCTGAACTGTAGGCTCCCTGCCTCATCCGGGGTTAGCTTGTATGCCTCTGTCCGTGGATGTATCTATCTGACCCCTGGCAGGGACTGACATGCATGTTATTGATTCATCTCCTGTAAGTTGCCAATTGTCTAAATAAACCCTGGAAAGTTTTACATATTACACTTAGAGTGGCGCTCTCTTGTCTTTTGTTTTCATGCTGTTTAGAGATTCCTTCTATCTCGTGCGAGCTGCCTTTTATTTGAGCCTGCATCTGCGGCAATTTGTTTGCTGTTCATGCCACATATTCCATCGTCTAGACGGCTGCTTCTGGCTTTTGTGTCTCATCTACCCATGCGCCATCTACCACTCTCTAGATTTATACTGAACAAAAGAGTAGGATGACATACCCCGATACTAAGCACGATCACTACAACAGAAATAAATCTGCTTCATTTATAGCTAAAATGAAGACACTCTCAGATTCCCTTGTATACGAAACCAAAGCCATCGCTAGTGAATTTCGCTCCTTTTACCAACAGCTCTATCATGCTCATAAAGTTACTGACGATGTAAATTCCGTCGCCCAATATTTCAAGATTATCTACTACAAGCTAATCTACCTTAACTCCCTCTTTCTTCTCTTAAGGCACTAAAAAGTCAGATTTCCACTTCCGTAACCATAAGGCTTAGCAGTAGCTTATTACCAAGTGTTTCAAGACATGCTGCTACCCCGTCTGACAGCATATACAAACACAATCTCATAAGATGATGCCTTAAGACCAGAAAAGCTACATGCACACATTAAAATACTTCCCAAACCGGGTAAACACCCTAGTCTATGAGGGAGCTACAGACTGATTTCCCTTCTGGATATAGACGTGAAGTTGTATGCTAAGGTTCTTGCATCCAGACTTCTCCCTCTAAGCCTGCAATGGGTCTCCCGAGACCAAACAAATTTCGTACCTGGTAGAGAAGCTTGTGATAACTCTTTACGTATGTTATCCTTAATCTCACATGTACGTAGATCTTCCCGGTTCACCCTTCTACTTTCCATTGATGCTGAAAAATCCTTTGATAAAGTGGAATATCTGATGGAGACCTTCTCCCTTTTGGGTATAGGCCCTAGCATGCTGAGTAGGATCTCCGTACCTTAAAACTCCCCCACGGCCCAACTTTGCATCAACGGCTGCCCCCTCTCACCCTTCGGGGGGTGCTCACTCGGGTCCCCTTCCTTTCCTGGCCTGCTGGGCTGCATAGCCAATAAGGGCCTGGCATGGATTGGGGGGGACCCCATGCTGTTTTTTTTCCTGCATTTTTATTCTTTTGTTTACATTCATCTGATGAGCTGATGAGTCATCGGTTGTTAAAGTGATTGTAAAGTCTTGTTTTTTTTCTATAAAATAAACAAACATATTATACTTACCTCCTCTGTTCGATGGTTTTGTACAGAGCAGCCCAGATCCCCCTCCTCTCGGGTCTTTTTTTGCTGCTCCTGGCCCCTTCCTCCTGTCGAGGTGCCCCACAGCAAGCAGCTTGCTATGGGACACCCGAGCCAAGCTGCAGCTCAGTGTATCCATTCAGACACGGAGCTACCATTTGGCTCCACCTTCTCTCTTTCTTGATTGGCTAACTGACTTTGATTGACAGCAATGGGAGCCAATGGTGCCGCTGCTGTGTCTCAGCCAATCAGGAGGGAGAGTCCCAGACAGCCGAGGTACTCGTGGACATCACTGGATAGAAATGGGTCTCAGGTAAATGTTAGGGGGTGCTGGGGTGGCTGCTACACACAGTAGAATGCATAGAATGTGTTAAGTTAAAAAACGTTCTGCCTTTACAACTCCCTTAAGGATGTGGCAGCCGGGTTTCCAGGCTGGTTATGAAAATTTGGAATTCGTTAGAAAACCAATAAACAAAATTAAATTAAATGAATTTCTACTAAATCTGTTACTATTTCATTCAGAGATTCAGATACATCCAAATCTCCAAATAACCAAAAATGTGTCCGAATTTATATTTGGACCAAAACTAATTGCACGTGTCTACTAATGCATGTTACCAGAACACATAATAGTGCAAAGGTGTGGCAAATAGTATTTTGTTCACAATGCTGTGCTGTGTTGGTTTAATGCAGTGCCATTTATTTCTAACTAAAGTGCTTTGCGGTGTAATGCACTGCCGAAACTGCTGCATGTACCCTTTCATATGAATAGGCTGCCTTAACACAATGCACTTCAATATGTGGCATAATCTGCACTAAGGAAGGGCAACCTTGTGAACAGAGCTAAATGTAAACAGGCAAGGCACGTTAATAGGTAGCAATGAATTTTACCATTGTTGCTAATTTTTATGGATAGTCTACTGACGGGAATGGTACCAACTGATTGGAAAAAAGCCAACATGGTACCAATATTTAAAAATGAACAAGATATATCCCTGGGAACTACAGGCCGGTTAGCCTAACATCAATAGTCTGTAAGATATTTGTCTGGATGATAAGGAACTATATATAAGACTTTAGTAATGAAAACGGTATCATTAGTAGTAATCAGCATGGATTCATGAAAAATCGCTCTTGCCAGACCAATATATTATCCTTCTATGAAGAAGTGAGCTGCCATCTAGATAAAGGACCTAAAAAACCTAAAAAACCTGTGGGTGTGGTGTATCTGGATTTTGCAAAAGCATTTGATACAGTTCCCAACAAACGTCTACTGTACAAACTAAGGTACAAACTAAGGTACAAAGGTATGGACCATCGGGTACCTAGATTAAAAGCTGGCTTTAGGGGCGAATCCAATGATAAATGGGGAGTACTTGGATTGGTCTGGTGTGGAAAGTGGGGTCCCCCAAGGATCTGTCCTGGGACCATTCCTATTTAATTTATTCATAAACGACCTAGAGGATGGGATAAACAGCTCAATCTCCATATTTGCGGACGATACTAAATTAACCGCTTTACAACCGCCCGCCGCAGTTGTACTGCGGCAGGCAGGCGCTCCTGGCAAACCGATGTAGCTATACGTCGGTTGCACGCAGGAGGCGAACATGTGCTGCCAGTGGCGCGCTCCTGCCCCTGCTCATCAGTGGGGAAGCCGAAGCAGCAGGCAGGTTGCTCCGATTGCCACCTGACACCCGCGATCATTCCTCGCTGAGAGAGAATAACGGTCAGCTGTTGTAAACACAGCTGACCATTCTTCTCCCTGGAATGATCATAGAGCCCCTGTAATCCTTCTATAGGAACACAGGTCTCTATGGTCATTTCACAAGCCATGCCCCCCCCCCCCCCCGCCCACAGTTAGAATCACTCCCCTAGGCTCACATTTGACCCCTTGATAACCCACAATGTTAACCCCTTCCCTGCCAGCATCATTATTACAGTAACAGTGCATATTTTAGCACTAATTACTGTAGTAATGTCACTGGTCCCCCCAAAAGTGTCAAAAATGTCAGTCAGGGGTCCGTTCTGTCCGCCGCAATGTTGCAGTCCCGCAAAAATTTGCAGATCGCTGCCATTACTAGTAAAAAATTAAAAAAACAATAAAAATGACATAAATCTTTCCCGTAGTTAGTAGACGCAATAACTTTTGCGCAAACCAATCAAAATACGCTTATTGCAATTTTTTTTTAACAAAAATATGTAGCAGAAAAAAATTGGCCTAAAATATTAAAAAATTTCGATTTTTTAAATTTTTTGGGGGAAATGTTATATAGCAAAATGTGAAAAATATTGTTTTTTTTTGTTTTTTCCCAGAATTGTCGCTCTTTTTTTGTTTATAGCTCAAAAAATAAAAATCGCACAGGTGACCAAATACCACCAAGAGAAATCTCTATTTGTGGGGAAAAAAATGACATCATTTTTTTTTTAGGTACAGCATTGCACGACCACGCAATCGTCCATTAAAGTAATGCAGTGCCGAATCGCAAAATATGGCCTGGTCATTAAGGGGGCAAATCCTTCCGGTCCAGAAGTGGTGAAGAAGGGCAATAACTTCTAAACAGGATGTGGAAACCTTACAAGAAGACTTGAACAAAATAATGGGGGTGGGCATCTACATGGCAAATTAGGTTTAATGTTGAAAAATGTAAGGGAATGCATTTGAGTTCCAGAAATATGAACGCAAGTTACTCACTAGGGGAGAGCCTTTGGGGGAGTCTAAGATGGAAAAGGACCTGGGGGTCCTAGTAGATGGCAAGCTCAGCAGTGGAATGCAATGCCAAGCTACTGCAAGCAAAGCCAACAGAACACTGGCATGCATAAAAAAGGGGATTCACTCCAGAGATAAAAATTATAATTGTCCCACTCTACAAGACTCTGGTCTGACCGTATCTTAAGTATGCCGTTTAGTTCTGGGCACCAGTCCTCAGGAAGGATGTGCTGGAACTGGAGAGAGTCCAGAGAAGGGCAATTAAGCTAATAAAAGGAGTGGAGAATCTCAGCTATGAGGAAAGACTACAAGCATTGAACTTATTCTCTCTGGAGAAGAGATGCTTGAGAGGGAATATTGATATCAATGTAAAAATACTATTGAAATAAAAGTGGTCTGGTGCGCTAAACAAATGTGGTGCTAAACAACATATATGTGATACCAACGATCTTACCAATAGTGTTAATAGCAATCAAGAATAATATAAAAAACAATAAAATTAATTGCAAAAATATATAAATTCAACAAATGAAAGTCCACAGTGCAAAATCCGTATTGTGAATGCAAAATATAAATTATAAAGTCAATGTGCAAATTCCAGTGATAAATAAATCCAAAGGTTGAAGGTCCAATTAGTGCAAAGTAACACGCATAGGATTCCCACCACCTTCAGGATTAGCCTCTTACCAGCTGGTTAAGAATAAATGGCGGAATGTGTTGAAACCTTGAGATGATAGCAGCCCAGCACCATGGAGGAAATATAACACTCCTATGTACCCCTATAGCTGGAAACAGATGCAATAGCCTCTTACCAGATGTAGATATACTCTAGCATGAGTAACTCCTATATTAGGGTCTTCCCCATCTTGGTTCCAAGGGATGCCGGGATCTTATAAATACTGTCCTCTTCTTAACCACCCCGCAGATGTACTTTTTAGTTGGCCTAGGTCAGCGATGGATGTACAAATACTGTACTGGCGACCCTATCATAGGGAACAAACTATTCAGCGAAAGTGAATATAAAAGTTTTGCAGCCATTCACTAAAATTAGAAGAAAAGCGGTTTGACCTTAAATTGCGTAAAGGGTTCTATGCCGTCAGAGCGGTAAGGATATGGAATTCTTTTCCACAAGCAGTGGTGTCAGCGGGGAGCATAGATAGTTTTAAAAAACTATTAGATGGGCACCCTAATGACCACAACATATAGGGGTATTCAATGTACTATTGACATAAACACTTATACACACACTCATCATAGGTTGAACTGGATGGACTGGTGTGTTTTTTCAACCTCACTAACTATGTTACTATGTAAAAGAAAACTATCTTACGATTTTCAACAATGTTGTAAAGTTGACAATAATGCTTTAAAGCTTTTCTTTTCTTTATGTCTTCTTTATGTTACTTGGAACTTTCAGATTAAAAGTCATTGATTTTATCAGTCGTTTATTCAGCAGTCATTCAGCCATTATTGAACTGTCATCATGCAAGCAGCTTAAATGTGGCAAAACTTACCAGCATCCGTTAGTAGCAACCGTCTTGTATAGATGTGTCAAGTGTTTCTTCTGCCAGTGGATTTAGAGGAAAGGAATCTGGCAGCATTCAGTAAAATCTTTTAGTGAAAAGGCATGTCCATGTCATATAAATGGAGCTAGGAGCTCTCTAAATCATAGACCCTGTGTTCTATGGCAGCTCAAGTATCAGAATGTGTATATATATCCGTAAGTGCAGATAATCTCAGCAGGGAGTCTTCAGCAGGGAGCGTCAGAGGATTTGCATACATTATAGAGCTATACCTAAGAGTCAAAGTGAGTAGTTCTTTAAATAATAGAAGTCTGAGAAACTTGGGCCTGACATCATGAGATATTGGTTTTTTTTTCTAAAATTGTCAAGCTATAAAACATTGGTTTTCTCAAAGTCATTTTATGATGCTTGCACGCTTTTGTTTAAGCAACATTTAACGAGTGAATATTGCTATATCAAAGGGAGCAGCATGTAAATGATATGCAATAAATAAATGATTGTACATTTTGCAGCCTAAAATTAACTAAATACACATATAATGGACCTATGTGGACATCAACCCCAATCTCAGAACATGACAGCTGGCCAACTGGCCTGCTTTACATGGTTTTATTCTTATTTTACCATATTCTGGTATTCCTAGTAGGCATATTAATATCAGATTATAACTATGGTATTTATTTCACTATCCCATCTGGACTTGCACACAGAACAATAAAATAAAAATAAATACCACACCAGGCACTTGCAAATTTGCAAAAGATTGCAAGTCAGCTGTTACCACTGCCATCCAAGCTTAGAGTACATCCAATCACCCTGATGATGCAAAATAAATTAATGTTGTAAGTTAGATAACACGTTTTAACATTCAGACAGCATTATAGGAAGATGATCATATTGAATTTTAAATAATACAACATGCATAATTATTAGAGATACAGTTAGAAGCATCTAACAATCAAGTCTTCACAATGATCCCTGTGTTCCCATACAGTCCCATTGATCCTAGGCTAAAATTGTACGTGGGACATTGACTTCTATCCATATTCAGATTAGGCTCCTTCCTCTTTGTGTGCTAAGTAGTTGAATTGGATTTTAATGCTTGACTGTAATTGTATGTATATTGGTAGCTTAACAGTCAACCGTGCCAACCCTCCTGATGCCACCTTACTTTTGCCTTCTATCCCCCATGAAGCTGGAACAGCATCCAATGAAGCACTGGCCCAGCAACCAGTGTCCTAGGAATCATTGGACTTGGCCCTACTGAGTCACAACAACCAGTGATGCTGTGTAGCCCAGCAGTCAGCGTTCTAGTAACCAGCCTAGTAATGATGCCCTTTGTATACAGGGAATGCTACTGTGCCACAGTGAGAAAAAAGTATGCAGTATGGACATTTCAGTCTTAATGCCGTTCCTCCCCCTCTTCCCCACCAAGTGCCGCCCTAGGCGGTCGCCTTACTTTGCCTAATTGCAGCATACCCATGTTAACAACCAACATCAATAGTCATTTCGTATTTGTGTTTAGCTGCAATCACCATATGATTTGTGAGACATTGGGTTTTACTTGTGCCACAGAGATTAGTTTATTTGACCAATGACTGTCATGGATTTTGTATATACAGTGAGGGAAAAAAGTATTTGATCCCCTGCTGATTTTGTACGTTTGCCCACTGACAAAGAAATGATCAGTCTATAATTTTATGGAAGAAAAACAAAATAACTGTCAATCTCTCTCGGTCTGGGGCTCCATGCAGGATCTCACCTCATGGAGTTTCAATGATCTTAAAAAATGGTGAGGAATCAGCCTAGAACTACACGGGAGAATCTTGTCAATGATCTTAAGGCAGCTGGGACCATAGTCACCAAAAAAAAAACAATTGGTAACAAACTACGCCTTAACCACTTGCCGACCGCCGCACGACTATCTACGTCGGCGGTCAGCCCCTCTCAGGCAAACTAACGTAGGGCTACATTGCTTGCTTGTGAGGGTCTAGGGAGCGAGCGCGCGCCCCCGGGGGCGCGCTCCCGCTCCCGCGTGGTCACGGACCCCCCCGCGCGTGTGACCAGCGGACCCGATGTCCGCCGGTCACTCGGCGATCGGCGGGGGAGAGGGAGAATGTCAGGCAGCTTGTGTAAACAAACTGCCTGTCATTCTCCTCGCTGCAAAGACACTGATAAAACGGATCTGGTATGTAGATCCGTTGATCAGTGTCCTTACAGCTAGAGCCACAGCCAATCACAGTAGAAACCACGCCCCTAGGGACACACACAGCCCCTCCCTTCCAAATAAAGTTAACCCCTTCACTACCAGTGTATTTTTACAGTAACAGTGCATATGTATAGCACTGATTACTGTAGAAATGTCACTGGTAGCCCCAAAAGTGTCAAAAATGTCAGTCAAGGGTCCGATCTGTCCGCCGCAATGTCGCAGTACCGCAAAAAAAATCGCAGATCGCCGCCATTACGCGTTAAAAAAAAAAACAACAAAAATGACAAAAATCTTTCCCTTTGTTAGTAAACGCGATAACTTTTGCGCAAACCAATCAAAATACGCTTTTTGCGATTTTTTTTACCAAACATAGGTAGCATAAAACAAATTGGCCGAAAATTTTTAAAAATTTTGATTTTTACATTTTTTTTTGGGGGAATTTCATATAAAAAAATGTGAAAAATATTGCTATTTTTGCAAAATTGACGCTCTTTTTTTGTTTATAGCGCGTGATCAAAAAATCGCACAGGTGATCAAATACCACCAAAAGAAAGCTCTGTTTGTGGGAAAAAAAGGACGTCAAATTCGTTTAGGTACAGCGTCGCACGACCGCGCAATTGTGCGTTAAATTCACGCAGTGCCGAATCGCAAAATACCCCCTGGTCGGAATGGGGGTAAAATCTTCCGGGGCTTAAGTGGTTAAAGGACTGAAATTCTGCAGCGCCCACAAGGTCCCTCTGCTCAAGAAAGCACATGTACAGACCCGTCTGAAGTTTGTTAATGAACATCTGAAAGATTCAGAGGAGAACTGGGTGAAAGTGTTGTGGTCAGGTGAGACCAAAATCGAGCTCTTTGGCATCAACTCACCCTGTTTGGAGGAGGAGGAATGCTGCCTATGACCCCAAGAACACCATCCCCACTGTCAAACATGGAGGTGGAAACATTATGCTTTGGGGGCGTTTTTCTGCTAAGGGGACAGGACAACTTCACTGCATCAAAGGGACGATGGACGGGGCCATGTACTGTCAAATCTTGGGTAAGAACCTGCTTCCCTCAGCCAGGGCATTGAAAATGGGTCATCAATGGATATTCCAGCATGACAATGACCCAAAACTATTGGTCAAGGCAACAAATGAGTGGCTCAAGAAGAAGCACATTAAGATCCTGGAGTGGCCTAGCCAGTCTCCAGACCTTAAACCTATAGAACATATGTGGAGGGAGCAGAAAGTTCAAGTTACCAAACGTCAGCCTTGAAACCTTAATGACGTGCAGAGGATCTGCAAAGAGGAATGGGACAAAATCCTACCTGAGATGTGTGCAAACCTGGTGGCCAACTACAAGAAACGTCTGACCTCTGTGATTGCCAACAAGGGTTTTGCCACCAAGTACTACGTCATGTTTTGCGAAGGGTTCAAATACTTATTTCACTCATCAAAATGCAAATCATTATATATTTTTTTTTAAATGAAATATTTATGTTGTTTCTCTGTCTCTCACTGTTAAAAAAAAAACTACCAATAAAATTATAGACTTGATTATTTCTTTATCAGTGGGCAAACCTATAAAATCAGCAGGGGATCAAATCCTTTTTTCCTCACTGTAGCTAGCAGTTGGGATATGTTGATGTCAAAGGTCTTTAGGGCTTGTTCACACCACAATTTCAGAATTCCAGATGCATTTCTGCCTATTTATGTTTTATCTATTTATTACAGGCAATTATATAGCACTGACAATTTAAGCAGCACTTTACATTTATATTTTACATTCATATCAGTCTTTGCCTTCAAGTTGCTTACAATCTAAGAAACCCATGCAGGCACAGGAAGAACATGCAAACTCCAGGCAGGTAGTGCCATTGTTGGAATTCAAACTGATGACCCTGTGCATTTTTTTTATTTTTTTATTTAATATGTTTTTTATTGAGTTTTATACGGATTATACAAGCATGAAAAAAAGAAAAGAAAAAGGGGGATCTCCCCAGATTATATACAGTTAGGCAATCCCTGCTCGCCATAACTAGAACCAATGCAGAAAACATACGGTTTAATATACCTAAAAAAATCAATATTTCTGGGATTGTTAAGCATTTTAGTCCAGTTGTTTAAGGGGGGCTCTCCACTAAAGAGAGGAGAGAAAGAAAAGAGAGAAGAAAAAGATGAAAAAAAAAGAAAGCTGGGGAGGGGAGAAAGGGAAAAAAAAAATAAAAATTGTGCATTTACACAATTTTTTATGTGTTTTTGCTGCATTTTTATTTTGGTCAACAAATCTTTATTTACATTAGGACAATGTGCATTTTGGTGCAATACGGTGTGTTTACACACATTTTGATGCACTCCAGATAAGAGAGTGCAGCAGGTTGTACTTTTCTTAAAAGCATGGAAAATGTATTTGTATATAACAACAACAGTCCAAAATAAATATTACAAATACTGTAGCATTTACTCCAATATAACAGAATACAGTATATAGCTGATAATGTCGATTTATGGACAATTGCTGCCATTTTTTTTTTTTTTTTTGTTTGTTTTTTTTTTTGGGGGGGGGGGGGGCGTGAACTACCGTAGTACCTCCTGCACTGGTTTCTAATTGTCACCTCCCAACAACTCAGTTTTAAATACATTTTGGAGTGTTTTCTATTGGATAGTATTTTATTGTATGATGCATGGCTGGCCTGTAGATATCGTAAGAAAAGGACATTGTCTGAAAAGTCTGTAGGTCCTTGTCTGGTTATTCCATCTAGAGGTTTTCTCCATTTTGTGTGTTTTTTCTGCCTCTGGGCTATTCTAGTTAGTACTTCTCATTGTTCCTGCCTACAGCTTGTCTCTTTATTTGTATTTCATTTGCTTATAGATTTTGGTTATTTAGAGGCTCAACAATCACCAGCCAAAACAACATAAAAACATGATATTGGAAAGTCTAAGTCTGCTTTCACACTACAGTGTAGCTGCCTGCACTCTGCAGCATTTCTTAAACACACTATGTGTTTTTAAAAATTGCATAGCGTGTTGCATTAATACAAAGATGTATGAATAGCTGGTTGGTAAGGACGCTGTCGGGTGAAAGCTCCTTAACAACAAGCTATTCACTGGTTAAGGACACCAGCCAGTTGTTGTTAAGGAATCGTAACCCGCCAGCGTTCTTAACAACCAGTGATAATGCCTCCCCTAGTACTTAGTGGTCAACATGCTCCAGCCCTTCTTGTGCAGGAACAATGTTACCACCAGAGGGGAAAGAGCCGGACAGACAAGGGGTGGGTCAGCTCCAAGAATGTGAGAGGAGGAGAGGAGGGGGACTGGAGGAGCTGGATTGCTGCAGAATGCCCACGCTATCCCGGCAGAGGATAGGAGGGGGTGCGGAGGGCAGTTTACATATCTGCTGATTGTTAAGGAAGCCATCATGTGCTGGCTGCTTAACAATCAGATATTTACTGGTTGCTATGGATGCCGGCGGGTGCCTGCTCCTTAACCAGCATCTTTGTGTCACGTACTCCAAAAAAACACAGGTAGAAACACCCCCTGGATGCGCTTTTGGTGTATTTTTTTTTTTTTTAATGCACCGCAGCAATGTGAAAAGTGACTCAGGATTTAAAGAGGAATCATTTTAAAGAATTTTTTTCACACTGAAAAAAGTCCCTTCTAGTGTGGAAAAGTGCATAGGTGTTAAACGGCCATAAACTTACTATTATTATAATAATACAAAAAAGCACAAAAACAAGGTAAAGTAAAACAGCTTTTTTTTGTACCGTACATGTTTATTAGTTAATTGTGTGTATTGTGTGGACCAAGAAGCTCAAGAGAAAGTAAACATACAGGAGCAAAAATCCTCCATATACAGCATGGTGAATGATAGTTTGTTAGCTGCGTCATCTTGGTTACTGACTGTAGTGCTGATAAGCAGTACCTGCTTGAGAATTAATGTAATCGTTTCCTGTTATCACTCTGTGATTCTATTAGTGCTGCAGCCATTAGAAGAAGAACTCAGAATATACTTAATATGTAAATTTATCATATGTGCCCGGGTTCCTAAAAAGACACCTCTGGTGGGTTTAGTGAGGATTTCCTGTGAATGTATGGGGATAGCTGGTGTTATTACAGGACCACATGGGGCATAAGTGAGATACAGCTGATGGAAGATGCAGTAACATAGATTATTAAAGGAGATATATTCTTTCCATATGATTATTTTGAGGAACTTTCAACATAAATATACCATTTGCCAAGGCCTGTTGCCAGACTGATTAACCTGCTCTGGTACAATAAAAAGTTGTATAATCTACTTACATATTTTGATTTCAAGAGTTATTTTTAGTACATTCGTGTCAGCTGTCCTGGGTTTTCAGGATACTCCCAAGTATTAAGGAACTGACAACTAAAAGCTTTGTTTCTGATGTTCAAAACTGCCCAGTTACACCATATGACTCTACTTTTTCTGCATATTAGATTTAATTCATATAAATGTAATATTTTGCTGACTTTTTTAACTTTTTATGAAGTCCATTGATCACAAAGTAAAACCTTATCAGTAGTCCATGTTAGTAAATCTGTCTATACCTGTTGACTCTGAATATTTTTGGTATTAATATTTTTGAGGTGAAAAAATCAAAATTTCTTGCATTTACCGGACCCTTCAATGGCTCCTTATCCTGATATTCACTCTTGTATTGGTGATCATTGAATTGCTCTCTTACATTGGGGGTCAGTTTAGTGCCCCTTTACACTGATGATCAGTGGTGAAGGGATTCTTACATAGGGGATCAGTGGATAAGTGGCCCCTTTTTTCATTGTTTTGTCCTTTTACAATGGCGCTCAGAACAGATGTGCCCCCTTACATTGATGGTCAATGTTAAAGTGCCTCCTTACATTCAGCAATGGTCAATAGTAAAGGGCCCATTAAAGGTTTTATTCTCAAACATTGCATTTGCTATTTGAATTCAAATATATGCTAGTCTGCAGTTCCAACGCATCTCACTAGAACATGCAACATCCACAAAAAAGCAGTGCAGCTTCAGAAGTGCCATGTGTACTGCTCAGTTAAAGCATATCTAAACCCCAAAAAAATATATATAATATCAGTATAAGTTTCCATTTTTGAGTCATCTTTCCTTTATTATCACGTTGTGATCAAGCCAGTTACACACTTCCTGTCTTTGGGTGTTCTCCACTCTGTAGAGGAGCAACGGAGCCACCCTTGAACAGCAGCATGGCAATCTGGGTAGAAGGTCGTGTTAGATGCACCAGCAGATTTAGATGAACTTGACTAGTAAAGTAAAGCAAAACTGCAGCTAATGTGTTTTAAGCAGTTACAGCAACAGTCATTTTTTCTTTTGGGATAAAGGTTTAACATAAATGAATACAAGCTAGCGATTGCAATCACCCCTGTCAGTGTTAAATACCTTTTAATTGCCAATTTTGCTAAACATCTTGGTATGATAAAGGCAGTTTGAAGGTAAATTTAAAGCAGAAAACTTATGGAGATGCCACATTTTAGGATTGCTAAGCTACACTATATTGTCAAAAGTAGTGGGACACCTGCCTTTACACACACATGAACTTTAATGGCATTCCAGTCTTAGTCCGTAGGGTTCAATATTGAGTTGGCCCACCCTTTGCAGCTATAACAGCTTTAACTCTTCTGGGAAGGCTGTCCACAAGGTTTAGGAGTGTGTCTATGGGAATGTTTGACCATTCTTCCAGAAGCGCATTTGTAAGGTCAGGCACTGCTGTTGGAGAGAAAGCCTAGCTGGTAGTCTGCGCTCTAATTTGTTCCTAAGGTTTTTCTGCCGGTGTACCTTAGCAATTCCAAAAGTCACGAACAGCCACTGATTCTTATTGGAACACAGCCCAGTCTCTTACTGAAACTGCTGCTGTCAGGTTGAGGTCAGGACATAGGTCAGGCCAGTCAAGTTCCTCCACCCCAAACTCGCTCATCCATGTCTTTAAGGACCTTGTTTGTGCACTGGCGTGCAGTCATATTGGAAAAGGAAGGGCCATCCCCAAACTGTTCCCACAAAGTTGGGAGCTTGAAATAGTCCAAAATGTCTTGGTACGCTGACGCCTTAAGAGTTCCCTTCACTGGAACTAGGGGGCCAAGCCCAACCCCTGAAAAACAACCCCACACCATAATCCCCCCTCCACCAAATGATTTGGACCAGTGCACAAAGCAAGGTCCATAAAGACATGGGTGAGCAAGTTTGGGGTGGGGGAACTTGACTTGCCTGCACAGAGTCCTGACCTCAACCTGAGGATGAATTAGAGTGGAGACTGCGAGCAAGGCCTTCTTGTCCAACATCCATGCCTGATCTCACAAATGCGCTTCTGGAAGTATGGTCAAACATTCCCATACTCCTAAACCTTGTGGACAGTCTTCCCAGAAGAATTGAAGCTGTTAAAGTTGCAAATGGTGGGCCAACTCAATATTGAACCCTGCAGGCTAAGACTGGGATGCCAATACATTCCATGTGCGTTTAAAGTAACGTAATATATCATATAAACTTTTTGCTTTTGGATTTACGTATGTCCAGTAGAAAAGTCCAGGGGATTTTGCTGACCTGCATTTGACATGCATTTTTAAACAAAGCAAAACAGCGCACATCAACATGAACACTTGCCTCATGTGCCGAGGTCAGCAGCAGAGCCTCTCCTCTCTCAAGTATCAAGATCTAGCAGTGCCACTTAGTTGTTACTGTTGTTGGAGACCAAATCGTATTTTTATGCCAATTTACCTGTGTGGTCCGGTCCTAGTATATGCTGAAACTGTGTGTTTGAGCTGTTAAGCTAAGATCCTTGCCTTTGTCCCTTGCCATTTGTTGTTATTCTCTCTCACAATATTCAATGGTCATGGATTCTAGTATTTTTTTACATCTTCATGCAATGTTTCTGTAATATGTTAGAAATGTACTGTGCATCTGATTACTGGGTTTACGGTGGTGTCTTTTTAGATATGAAAGATATGAAGAACTGCACATTTCTTCAACTACAAACACAACAAACCAAAATGTTTCTTTACCTTCTAAATTACACTTCACTTATCCAGGGCTGGCCCAAGACATTGTGCTGCCTGGGTCCAAGAATGAGATGTCTGACGTCATTATGCACACCACCTCATGTGAGGGACGTTCCCCGGAGGAGATGCTCTGCCTCCTCATATTAATCTGTTTGCACTACGGGAGGCAGTATGAGATGGGGAAATGCTGCCTGTAACAGGCCGCAAACTGATGACACACAAAACTGCTGGAAAAAAAATCTTGGGAGTTAATTTGCAACCCCTCTCCAAGTCCTGCCTGGGTCCAATGAACCCAGTGGGACCCGTGGTAGGGCTGGACCTACACTTATCTATAAATCCATTATCTATAAGTGTAGTAAATTCCTTCCTAGCAGTCAGTCAAGCTGAACTCCAGGATAAGCAAATATTATCTAAATACAAGATGAATGCATATTCTTACCCAAATCTTGGTGTGCTTTGTGTATTTTTTCAAGATCTGTGCAGTATTCCAGTGTAAAACATTGCCCCTGTACAGGAGCTTCCGGCTCTTGTCTCCACCCCCTCCTATAGAGTTCTTCAGGCATCCTGTAGTAGATGAGCAATCTGGACCCCTCCCACAGCTCTGCTCTCTACACAGACTATGTACAGCACCATGATGTTTGTGTAGCACCCTCCTAGATAAGTGCTATGATTAGTTAGATGAAGTGCTGGCTCACTGTGTTCAGTTGAACTGTATTTTTTGTTTGCTAGGTAAATTTAGCTTGTCTTACTATAACCAGTTTGGCTATAATTTTTGTGCAAGGTAAATTTAGTTGTGCTCACTGTAATCAGTGTAGGTGCATGTGATTAGTTAGGTCTGCTCAGTGTGTCACGATCAGGGGTCAGGCTCGAAGATCAGTTGCTATAGCAGCAGTGGAACTACCACCAACCAGCAGGATAAATACACAGGCAGTCACCCTGGTGAATGACGTAGGCTCACCTGAGGTGCAGAGTCTAAATACTAACCGGTGTTCACCAGAGCTCCTGATGGTGGAAATTGATTTTTCTGCGTGTTAGTACCAGGTCCCGGTCCTCAGGATCGCCCAACCATGAGGTGAGCAAACCAGGGTCCAATATCAGATGAGCAGGTAGGTATCAAACAGAAGAGTAGTCAATAAACAAGCCAAGGGTCGATAACGAGTAGTTTCAGGTTGGGATCAGGCAGAAACGTAGTTGAGGAACAAGCCAAGGGTTGATAATGAGTGGTAGAAAAATATGGACGGCAGCAGGGAAGACAGGAGCGAATTACGGGCTGGAGAGAGCACAATAATCTGGCAAACAAGAAGTGCAGGGACATGGATTAAAACAGGAAGTTCATTGGAGGAGCAAGGCATTCGGGGGTTCAAGACAGGATCATTGAAGAAATTGTCCAGGGAACTGTCCAGCAATCCAGGTAGCTCAGCAAGAAAAGACATTGCTCTCTGCTCTGTACTGGTTGCTCTAAAGAAAGAAGCCTGCTTTTAAATGATTCTACTGCAAGCCTAAGTCCACAGTGCTTGTGCAAGTACTTCTGCTTTTCAGAAAGAAGTTGACTGTCCTCAACCTGTAAATAGTTCTGTTTTTAAAGTATCCCATTCAATTCCCTCAACCCTATCCCAGTTACTCCAAAAATAAAAACAACATAAAGAACACCCCTATACTGGTGTTTGAAACAAAAAGTGTGCCTGGCTGGAAACCTGGGAAATTTCCTGCAGTTCCTTCGAGGGCAGCACTACATTAATATGGTCATATCATGGTTAGTAAAGCTGCTTGGTGCTCACAAAGTGGATTTATGTTTTTTATCCTTTTTAGCTATTTAGGAATATACTTAAATGGAAGTTTTTGTTCCTGGAGTTCAGCTTTAAAGAGGTTGTAAACCCAAAATTTTTATTTTTTTTTCACCCTGAAAGAGAAACACATAATGAGCTAGTATGCATCGCATACTAGCTCATTATGAAATACTTACCTTAGAACGAGCCCCCGCCGTGCCGCCCGCTTACCTCTATGACGGGCAACATGTTCAGTCGCCCGTCTTCCGGGATCGCGGCATCCAGCCATCTGATTGGCCGGAGCCGCGGTGACGTCACTCCCACGCGCGCACGTGGGAGCCGACGGTCACGGCACGGGCCTCTAAAGGAACGGCACCAGCAGCCGTTCCTTCAGAGCGCATGCACCAGTGGTGTCACTGGCTGCATGTAAGGTAAATATCTCCTAAATGGTACATGTTTAGGAGATATTTACAGTACCTATAGAAAAGCCTTATCATAGGTTTACCTATAGGAAAAAGTTGCAGAGGAGGGTTTACTTCCTCTTTAAGTTTTACATATGGCTGGTACATTGTTTCATCTTTGTTCTTCTACAGTATATTCTTCCAAAATGTTGATCCTGTTTTCCCCTCTGTGGTTTTACTTTACTTTGAAATACAGCTAGGGCCCCCAACTAGGTTATTAGAAATAAACACATGCAAATGTCCAATAAAATTTTACTTAAACAAGTATGCAGAGACTTTGCAGCTTTTATCTTCCACGCTCCATTTAGAAGAGATATTTCTAAATATTAATAACTTACATTACTTTACAGCACTTTATATCTCTGAAAATGTTGTTGTGTGAATCATCCATTATGTTTAGAAGGAATATTTTATTATTCAGCAGTTCATTGTTTATACATTCAGCGGAATGCAGTGTTCTCTCCTATAACAGAAAGCCAGTGACAGCATTGCATAAAGCAATACATTTCTCCCAAAACAATTGTAATTAAAGGAGAACTCCAGTCAGGAATAAAGAATCATTAAAAAAAAAAAAAAAAACCTTAAACAGCTTTAGGTTTTCTTCTCCTTTTGTGTTTTTATTTTTTGCAATCTAAATAGTACCTTAATTAAGGGGCCCATTCACAGCATTGTGCTACAGTAAATCACCGTAATGTACATCCGTCCACTGAGGCGCTGCAGTAGTAGTCAATATAAATGATACCCCAATGAACCCTCCCCACGTGCCTGCATTAGAGGTCACTGCACCTGACGAAACATGCTATACCTCTGATTTTCTGTCCCCTGGAGTGTGTCAGCAGCCCATTCACATGAATGAGCTGCCCAAAATATCACAAGTTAACATACAGTACATGCATTAAACACACCACACCACCATGCTGTAAATGAACCCTTCTGTTTCTTCCTAGCTTGTTCCTATTTAAAACAGATTGCTGATGTGGATATGGATGAAATAGTTTTCCAATGTCTTATGGTGCATTGTTTGGTTAACTGGTGTCATGGCTGCAATATAGTAAAAATATCGATAGAAATTTGGATTTGACGGCTAGACATGTGCTGAACGTAAAAAATTGTTTTGTTTCGTTTTGATATGGTATTTACATAAATATGTTTAGTTAAATTTGTTTAATTCGTATTTGGAATTTGTTTAGTTTATTCGAATTTGAATCAAATTTCATTCTAATTCCATGTGAATCCAATTCCATTTGAAATCAAATTTATTCTATTTAAAATTCAAATTTTGGAAGATGATTATATTCTTTCTATTCCATTTGATAAGATTTTTTTCTGTTATTCTATTCTTTTCTATTCGAATTTGAAATTATTCTATTCGAAATTTGAATTTTGGAAAAAGTTATATTGTTATATTCTATCTGTTCTTTTCTATTGTTTATTCTATTCTTTTCTTTTCAATTCTATTATTTTTTTTCTATTCTATACTGTTTGAATTTAAATTTATTCTATTCAAAATTTGCATTTCGAAAGATAGTTATATTCTTTCTATTCTATTCTTTTCTATTCTATTCTTTTTTTTCTATTCTTTTTATTTTTTTGTTCTGTTCGAATTTTGGGAAATGGTTATATTCTTTTTATTCTATTCTATTGTTTTTTTATTCTATTCTAATCTTTTCTATTCTATTTGAATTTGAATTTATTCTATTTGAAATACTAAAAAAAAAGTATTTAGTCTTTCTGTTTTATTCTATTCTAACTTAAAACTATTTCATCTGAAAGTTTATTTAGCTATTTCGGATTCGTTTAAATTCGTTACTATTGTAATTTGGAAATTCAAATACATCCAAATTTCCGAATAACAAAAAAGTTGTCCAATTTGGAATTAAGGGAACCGCACATGTCTATTGAGGACTCTGATTCATCAAGCTGATATTTAACATATGAATGACTTGTAGGTCCTAATTCATTTAGTAGTGTAGCGGGCATCCTCCCATTTACAATTGTTCATTAGTAGACTGTATAACATTTTGAAGGAACTCGGCTCCATCTAGTGGCCAAACTGCCACACTGCAGCTTGGTGGTTTTCATCAGAAGTTTCTAGTGGCCAAACTGCCACACTGCAGCTTGGTGATGTTCACCAGATACTACGATACCCACAATTCAGTGGGAACACCAGGGTGCATTGCTTCACCGCACAGCCTTTTGGGGGAAGCTTTATAAAGGAAGGGAGGAGCCAGGCTCTCCCTCTTGTCTCCTGACACAACAGCTAGAAGGAAGCAAGTGCTGTGGGCTGATGCTGCGGACTAGGCCTGAAGCCTGAGCCTGAAGTGATGGAGTGGAAGCATTTCATCTGCAGTAAAGGAGCCTTCCCAGAGAACCCATTGATGCTCTGCAGAGACTGGTGTTGCCCACATCTAACCACAAGCGCGGCTGGTGACAGAAATCGGAGGTGGAGAGCTCGGGAAGAAAGAGGCCGTTTGGTGAGCAGGGCACATGCCCAAATCTGTTTCTCGCTTGGAAGAAAATAACTTTAGCCGGTGCTAACTACACTTCAGATAGTACGCAGTACACTCAGCGGCCTAGTGCACCTTCCAGGAGACTAAGCATTTAAACACAAGTACATAAGGTGTCAGGGGCCTATATATGCACCACTAAGAAGATTAATACGCCCAATTACGCAGTAACATTGCGGGTGATTGTAACCTTTTTTTTTCTCACCCCTTTTGACTATATATCCTTACTTTTGGATTACAAATAGCTTGTGCACCAACGATTGCTAGCGAAGATTCCAAACCAAAAGGAAGGAACTGTGTATGGGATTCAAATAGGTTCTGCCTACCTGATACAAGAGACTAGACGTGTGTAAAGTATAGCCTGAATTGGGTAAAAGAAAGCCTATGAGTTATCTTTTAGTTGCATAAGTATACAAAAATAGCTATCTTAATCATATTGTTTATTATTGTGTCAATAACTTTATCTTTCTTAGTTGACTCTTGTGATGTCTTTTGGAGTCAACTTGTACTTTAACTCTCAGTAAAGCTACTTTGGTTAAGCAAAAGTCTGTGTGTTGCACCTTGTGTCACCCAGAGGGACTGCGGCTGGAGAAAGGTAACAAGTTATTATTACTTATTGGGGTGATATATCCTGAACTGTGTTCTCCTGTAGCCATTTGGTATTATAGTCCCATTTCGTGTCAGTTGTGCCTAGGGAGGGTTCGAGCCAATTTCAGGGGTTGGAAGGCAGGACGTAGACCCAATAATCTAATCAGCAGCTCCTGCGGGGGTGGTGCTACACGTGGGGGCTCGTCCGGGATTATCTACGGTCCTGCAACAGTTCCCTCTCAGTGACAAAATCGCTGTTCGCACAGAAATGGACCCTGCCGCTGCAGCCCGGTGGTGCAGAGAAGAAAATGTCCTTATCGGCCATGGTCTGGTGATTGGAATCAAGGGAGAGAACTGGACAGAGGAACAACTACTCTCAGTTCTGAGAACATATTCCAAGGACAGGAAACTTTGGGTGATGGACATGAGGACAGATACCACCAATCAACACACCTACGCATTGTGTGAATGGAAGAAGGGGGTCCCAGATCACTTTAAGGGCACCAGCATAAAAACTATAGATCAAGTAGAGTTATTCCTGATACATCCAGAAGGTGAAGAGGAAGACCCTATACCCACTACTACAGGGGGACTGAGCACAGAAGAAAGTGCCAAAAAGGAGGGATTCAGTGCACCACCTTTGACTACCCTTAGCTCAGAACTATGCGCTGTCCTGGGGGAAATAGTAGCCAAATGTAACAAGGATCCTCCAAACTATCTGATGGCTGGATACAGGAAGCTCAGGACTTTTTCTGGGAAGCAACCTGTACCCTCAGTGGAAGATGGATTCGAGGAGTGGCTAGATAACGCTACTCAGGCCTTGGAGGAGTGGGAGATAGCAGAACAGCATAAGAAGCAGCGAATCACAGAGAGTTTGAAGGGGCCTGCATTGGAGGCCGTACGCAACCTCAAGCTAAGCAAGAAGGATTGTACTGCACAAGACTATCTGGATATTCTACAAGATGTGTTTGGCCGGACAGAAAAGGTTACTGAACTTCTTTACCAACTGGAGCACTGTTACCAGAAGGAAGGAGAAAAACTGTCTGAATTCATCGGGCGTCTGGATAGGATCATACATCAGATTCTGTTAAAAAAAGGGTTGGATCCCCGGAAGGTGGATGAGACTCGAGCACAACAGGTGCTGAGGGGAGCTCAACCTCTAGACCCTATTGCTATACTGTTGCGAACTCGCCAGGACGGTGGCATCCTGGAGTACCCTGATCTGATCAGGATGGTCCGGGAAGAAGAGGTCATGTTGGATAACAAAAGGAAGAGCCAAGAACGGGAAACAACCGCCCGAGTTAGAGTGATAAGTGCGGAAGAAGGCGACTCACAAGTTGAGCTCTTAAAGACTCAGGTGTCACAGCTAATAGAAATGGTATCCATCCTGAACAGTCAGGCATCTGCTCTATCTAATAGAAACACAGAAGAGAAGCCTGCTAAACACCCTAGTTCCAGTGTTGAACCAGAACAGAAACCTAGGAGGCCGATAACCTGTTTCAATTGTGGAGGGGTAGGGCATGTCAGAGGAGTATGTCCCAGTCCAGAGGAGGCTGCCTTCAAACACCGCAAGCCGGCGGAAAACTTCAGAGGGCTCCGGTGAAGGAGTCAACCGGGCGCCCAACAGTTTTAATGGACTCCAAGAGATCCCTTAAATTTAAGAGCCACAGTCAGGGAGTAAGGCCCTCTTTAAATGCCTCTCATTCCACGACTTGGGCCGATAAGAGGCGGGAAATCAATGCACACCAGGCCCAGGAGGAGATGAGGCCCGGTAGAAACTCAAAAAGGAAAGGAGTACGGGTGCAGGTAGCTGAGCCCGGCAGAAGGGCTACTCCAAAAGAATTTCCTGTCAAGCTAGTGGGGCCTTCCCCTGTAGTCTCAATCCAAGTGGAAGGAATTTATACAAAGGCTTTACTGGACACAGGAGCCCAGGTGACTCTCCTGTATAGGGATTTCTACGATAGACACCTCAAACATCTGCCCCTGCAGAGGCTGGAAGACCTGGAGATATGGGGTATTGGAACACAAAGTTTTCCCTATGACGGGTATTTGCCAATCAAATTAACTTTTGACCCCTCCTTGGCCGGCAAAGCTGAAACCTTCGATACTTTAGCAGTGGTATGCCCTCGCCCACCAGGGGCCAATAAGAGTTCCCTCATTATAGGGACCAACACTGACCTAGTCAGGCGATTGCTGACACAACTAGTCCAGGGACAGGATGCCCCAACTCTGAAAGTTCATCCCATGTTAAGGCAGGCCTATGAACGTCTAGGTCTGGAACAGAAGGCCCCTGCCGAAGGAGTTGGAAAGATCTGGAAGCTGGATAAAACAGAGAAGGTGTTGCAGCCGGGAGAGGTGACCTGCTTGAGGGCTTCTGTCAAGCTCACTTGGAAGCAGCCAGGCCCTTTCATGGTTCTTGAATCAGGCCCATCGGAGGCACAGAAAGGGATAGAAGTGATCCCCGAAGTGATCCCATTGAAGGCATTACAGAAAAGTCATGGGAAGGTTTTGGTGAGTGTCAGAAATACTGCTACTACTCCGGTGAAGGTGCCGGCCAGGGTGCTGTTGGGCCAGGTGAACCCGGCCACCCCAGTTGCCCCATCAGATTTGAAGGGGGAAGACGGGGGCGAAATCACCATAGAGGAGCTCTGCTCTGGAAATACGGCCCTCCCACCGGAATGGAAGAAGAGAGCCAGGGCCCAACTGATTCGATGGAAAGAAATCTTCTCTAGAGATGAATTCGATGTGGGGTGTGCAAAGAGTGCCACCCATAATATCCGTCTACATGAAGATAAACCCTTTCGGGAGAGAGTCCGACGGGTTCCCTTGGGTGACTTAGAAGATCTACGGGAGCAGTTGGGGGAACTCAAGAGAACAGGGATTATTCGAGAATCCAGGAGCCCGTACGCTTCTCCAATAGTGGTAGTCCGGAAGAAAACTGGGTCCCTGAGGCTCTGTATCGACTACCGAACACTGAACAGAAGGACTATTCCAGACCAGTATACCACCCCCCGGATTGAAGACGCTTTACAAAGTTTGTCAGGGGCCAAGTGGTTCAGTGTGATGGACTTGAAGAGCGGATACTACCAGATCCCCATGAACCCTGAGGATAGGGAGAAGACAGCCTTCATCACCCCCGTGGGGTTCTTTGAGTTTAACCGCATGCCTCAAGGGTTGTCAGGAGCCCCAGCCACCTTCCAAAGACTGATGGAGAGAACTGTTGGAGATATAAACCTGATAGAGGTACTGGTATACTTGGATGATATTATTGTGTTCGGCAGAACCCTAGAAGAGCATGAAGAGAGGTTGGAAAAGGTCCTAAAGAGGTTATATGAAGAAGGCCTGAAACTTTCTCCGGAGAAGTGCCAGTTTTACCAGTCCTCGGTCCATTACCTGGGTCACATTGTGTCTGCAGAAGGAGTGTCCACCGACCCAGAGAAGCTGGATGCTGTTACTTCCTGGCCGAGGCCCACAAATGTGACTGAGCTCCGATCATTCCTGGGTTTCTGTTCCTATTACAGGAGATTTGTGGAAGGGTTTGCCAAAATTGTCCGACCCCTCAATGAATTACTCAGAACCGAAGGGGAAGATGATGTTCCAGAACTAGTCAAACCAGTGAAACCCGCCATGGGGCCTAGAAAGCCCAAGGAATCTATTCAGGATCAGTGGACCTCGAAATGTGAGGAAGCCTTCATTCAGTTGAAGAAGAGCCTGACCACTGCCCCTGTGTTGGCCTACGCAGACCCCTCAAAACCCTACGAACTACATGTCGATGCCAGCAGAGATGGGCTAGGTGGGGTGTTGTACCAGGAGCATGACGGTCACCTGCGGCCCGTTGCTTATGTGAGCAGAAGTCTGATACCTTCCGAGAGGAATTACCCCACACACAAGCTGGAATTCCTGGCCTTGAAGTGGGCTGTAGTAGACAAACTGAAAGATTACTTATATGGAGCAGAATTCATAGTCAAAACGGATAATAATCCACTTACCTACCTGCTGACCACTGCCAAACTGGACGCTACAGGACATAGGTGGTTAGCCGCTCTCTCTAGCTTTATGTTCAGTTTAAAATACCGACCAGGTGTTGGGAATAGGGATGCAGACGCCCTCTCCAGAAGGTCTCATGCCCCCAACGATCCTACTGAAGAATGGGCTCACTTGACCTCAGAGGGAGTGCGCGCCCTATGTCAGGGAACGGAATTTCGATCCAGTGGAGGAGCAAGAGCCGAAGAGATTGGGGTCTCAGCTGCTGGAGTACCCAGGTGTTATTGCAGGGTGACCCAGGTTGAAGAAGGTTTGCCTAGGCTATCGAAAGGGGACTTGAGGAAGGAGCAGTTAAAAGACCCTTTGGGGAAACTTTTGCTGAAGGCCATAGAGACTCAGCGCCCTGAGCTGCTTCTAACAGACTCCCCTCGGGAAGCCCGATTGTTGCATAAAGAATGGGACCGGCTACAGATACGCCAAGGGGTGGTCTACCGAAGGGGCCCCTCTGATGATCTGGAAGAGAAGTGGCAACTGTTCCTACCAGCTAAATTCAGGGAAGGAGTCTTGGCTGCTCTCCATGACAATCATGGTCATCTGGGGCCTGAAAGGACTTTCCAACTTGTGAGAGACAGGTTTTACTGGCCCTGTATGCGGGGTGAAGTTGAAGGATACTGTCGTTCTTGTGCTCGCTGCATCCAGAGGAAAACTTTGCCACGTCAAGCAGCCCCAATGGGCCATCTGCAAAGTCAGGGGCCTATGGAACTGGTGTGCATTGATTTCCTTTGCCTGGAGCCTGACTTGAGTGGTCAAGGGAATGTCCTTGTGGTAACAGATCATTTCACCAGATACGCCCAGGCGTTTCCAACAAAAGACCAGAAAGCCACAACAGTGGCCAAAGTATTAGTGGAAAAGTTCTTTGTGCACTATGGTTTACCGCAACGCCTCCATTCAGATCAGGGAAGAGACTTTGAAAGCCGGCTGATTAAGAAGTTGCTAGACTTGTTAGGCATCCAAAAGACTAGGACTACTCCCTACCACCCACAAGGGGATGCTCAGCCTGAACGGTTTAACCGGACTCTTTTGAACATGTTGGGGACCCTGAGCTCAGAAAAGAAACAGCACTGGAGTAAACATGTAGCTGCCATCGTACATGCCTACAATAGTACTGTCAGTGATGTTACAGGATACTCCCCATACCGATTAATGTTCGGGCGGGAGGCTCGGCTGCCAGTGGACTTGGCTTTCGGCATATCACCTGATCACACCTCAGCAGCATCTCACAAGGGGTATGTGGACCGGTTGAGGAAGAGCCTAAAAACGGCCTACGAAAAAGCCCAAGTCTCATCTGATCAACGGGGGCTGAGAAATAAAAGAAACTTTGACCTGAAAGTTAGGATCCAGGATTTGCAGCCAGGGGATAAAGTGTTGTTGAGGAACTTGGGTATCCCTGGGAAACACAAGTTGGCTGACCGTTGGAAATCCCAGCCCTATGTCATCTGTAAGCAGCTGCCAAACCTTCCTGTGTATCAGATTAGGCCGGAAGGGAGAGTGGGCCCACTGAAGACTTGGCATAGGAACCACCTATTACCTCTCTCAGAAGCAGTTCGCCTACCTCCTGACCCAGTCTCACATGAAGTCCCTTCAACGTCTCAAGGGCACAGGCCAGTTACCAGATCTCAAACAGCATTTCCAGATGTGAGGGATGGAGATTCTCCAATTGAAGATCTGGAAGATGAAGAGGAGGTACCTGATTGGATGTGGTCATCTCAGTTATCAGAACCCACGACTGAGTACCTGTCTTCATCCGAACTGGTTGAAAGAGGAACCCTTCGGGCAGAAGCTCCTGAATTTGTGCCTTTCCACATGCTTACAGAAGAAGTAGCTGATGGTGAAGATCCTGAGGAGGAGGTTGCACCTTTCTCTGAAGAAGAATTAACTGCTTCTGAAACCCCAGAGTCCAATGCGTTGGGACTAGAGGAGGAAGCTCTTGAAGAATCCCCAAGAGCGGCTGGTTCCAGCACTTCTAAGATTGTGACTCCCAAAGAACAGAGGGAAAGAAGAGTCATTCACCCACCCAAAAGACTAACTTACGACCAATTGGGGAAATGCTCGGAAGAAGCTGTCCTTACTTCTAAGAGAACTCTTGATCAGCCTAGTTCTTCCACTGCAGATTTAGTGGAGGACAACCCTAGCTCACCCCCAGGCACATCTGTACAAGCCACTCAAGTGTCGGGGGTTTGTGAACAGAACCACCTTCTCTCCACCAACAATTGGTGGGAGGTTCCGCTGTCGGCCCTGTGTTTTAATGTGCAGTTGTTGGGTTTGAACTCTGCTTCTGATAAGGGACATGGTTTACCGTTGTGCATGAGTTAATTGTTTTTTTTCCAACGTATGTGACAGGATACATGCTGTCGTTATCTTTGGGGACCAAAGTTTCTAAAGTGGGGGGAGTGTGTAGCGGGCATCCTCCCATTTACAATTGTTCATTAGTAGACTGTATAACATTTTGAAGGAACTCGGCTCCATCTAGTGGCCAAACTGCCACACTGCAGCTTGGTGGTTTTCATCAGAAGTTTCTAGTGGCCAAACTGCCACACTGCAGCTTGGTGATGTTCACCAGATACTACGATACCCACAATTCAGTGGGAACACCAGGGTGCATTGCTTCACCGCACAGCCTTTTGGGGGAAGCTTTATAAAGGAAGGGAGGAGCCAGGCTCTCTCTCTTGTCTCCTGACACAACAGCTAGAAGGAAGCAAGTGCTGTGGGCTGATGCTGCGGACTAGGCCTGAAGCCTGAGCCTGAAGTGACGGAGTGGAAGCATTTCATCTGCAGTAAAGGAGCCTTCCCAGAGAACCCATTGATGCTCTGCAGAGACTGGTGTTGCCCACATCTAACCACAAGCGCGGCTGGTGACAGAAATCGGAGGTGGAGAGCTCGGGAAGAAAGAGGCCGTTTGGTGAGCAGGGCACATGCCCAAATCTGTTTCTCGCTTGGAAGAAAATAACTTTAGCCGGTGCTAACTACACTTCAGATAGTACGCAGTACACTCAGCGGCCTAGTGCACCTTCCAGGAGACTAAGCATTTAAACACAAGTACATAAGGTGTCAGGGGCCTATATATGCACCACTAAGAAGATTAATACGCCCAATTACGCAGTAACATTGCGGGTGATTGTAACTTTTTTTTTTCTCACCCCTTTTGACTATATATCCTTACTTTTGGATTACAAATAGCTTGTGCACCAACGATTGCTAGCGAAGATTCCAAACCAAAAGGAAGGAACTGTGTATGGGATTCAAATAGGTTCTGCCTACCTGATACAAGAGACTAGACGTGTGTAAAGTATAGCCTGAATTGGGTAAAAGAAAGCCTATGAGTTATCTTTTAGTTGCATAAGTATACAAAAATAGCTATCTTAATCATATTGTTTATTATTGTGTCAATAACTTTATCTTTCTTAGTTGACTCTTGTGATGTCTTTTGGAGTCAACTTGTACTTTAACTCTCAGTAAAGCTACTTTGGTTAAGCAAAAGTCTGTGTGTTGCACCTTGTGTCACCCAGAGGGACTGCGGCTGGAGAAAGGTAACAAGTTATTATTACTTATTGGGGTGATATATCCTGAACTGTGTTCTCCTGTAGCCATTTGGTATTATAGTCCCATTTCGTGTCAGTTGTGCCTAGGGAGGGTTCGAGCCAATTTCAGGGGTTGGAAGGCAGGACGTAGACCCAATAATCTAATCAGCAGCTCCTGCGGGGGTGGTGCTACAGTAGCAATATTATCTAATTTCCTATAAGAAATCACACTAATCCATAAATATGGAAAATGGCAACCTCATCAAGGGACCCAATCATTTTCCCTTGTTTCAGGAGCTGTGTTCTGCCACTAAAAGCTAAGCAAAATTCATGCAACAAATTCAATATTTAGTATAAGACTCAAAAATGGCCCTAATAAACCCATAATAAATCTAAAGTGAATTTAAGGGTGCACTCACACTAGCACTTTTAAACAGTCTCAGGCACGGCTCAGCCCCTTGGTCCAGTTTGTTTGTGTAGTGTGAATGCTCGGAACCACACTCAAGACCAGTTACCTGAACCGCACCCGGGACCACATGGAACAGGTGGTACCCGCTGCAGTTCACTTGCAATTCAGTAAGGTTTGCTGCAGTGTTGGTTAAACCATGCATAGAGAACTATATAGTGAAACAGGATCACTGATCTGGTTAGCAGCGGAGAGTGCACAGGAACACTGCCCTACAAACCAGTGTGAGTACAAAGCAGCGGGGTAGTTGGAAGGTTCATGAACCTGGGCACGTTTCAGTTAAACCGACCCAAGTGTAAATACACCCTAAAAAGTCCAGGCTAACAAAACAAAAAAAAACTTTTCAGGCATCTAGTGCCAAAATGTCAACTTTGCAGTGAATACAACAATAATATTCTATTATTCTACCTTAACTACCCTTTAGAGGTCCCTTGCAGTTCATCTAACATCAATTTATATGCAATCTCAACCATCATTTCACTATTATTTTAGTTGGTATTTTTGTATAATGGTTAATGCTGTAGTATAGTGAGACTCCTGAAATGTATGGTAGAATTAAAGAAATGTAGTTAGCTGTATTGGTTTGATGGAGTTGTTTAAGTCTATGGGGCAGTGAGTGCACATGTACTGCCTGTGCTAAGAAGATTTTCTGTTGCTAGGACACAGGAGGCAAAGAACTGAAGAGGACCCTGCTGTGCTATTAAGGTAAGTATGGATCTGTGAATGGGGAGGGTGGTTTAATTTAGCCAGGAAGCCTAGAGATAAAGTATAGGTTTATCTTTTAAATCACTTATTAGAGAAACAGGGTCAGCAGAATTCTGAGATGGAAGGTATTCTGTTGCCTACAGGAGAATAGGATGCTGGCAAAACAGTGTCAGTCAATCTGCATAACCCTCTTGTTCTCCATATGCTTTAGTTTCTTGCTGATACTACAGAGCTAGAAGAGTTCATTTTGCAGATTTCTGGGTCAGCTGATCTACGGCATAGCCACAGAGGCAGTACCCAGACCCCAATGTGAGGAATGCATGGTGTAGGCCTATAAAGTGACCTGCAGCACTGGACTTTACTTGTAGCACTTTCCAGACACTGTATGTACAAACTGAGTTAGTTGGAAAGTGCAGGTCCAGGGCAATGATATGCATATCTAGTGGAATTCTGTCCCTGAAGACTACCTCAGGAGAATGCCTACTAGAGTAGCGAAGTCTTTCTGGTATGCACATGTTGTGATCTGCTTAGGCTCCTTTCAGTGCTGTACTGTCTACCCATCATAGGGTGCCATTCAGACCACCAATCGGCGAGTACCATGACTTGTCCCTGCATATAGAGCTTGGGGTTTTTTTGTGTGTCCACACTTTCCCATAAACTCTATGTTGATGCTGCAACACTTTTTAAATCTGGGCACACCGGGCAGTGGTCCAGCTTAAGCTACCATGCCATGTCATATACCACTGAGTTCAGTCCTCCAAGTCAAGAACCCAGTTCCCTCACAAACCTTGGACTTCAAAATCCTTCCTACCATCCGGCACGTCTTTCTTGCAATGAGGGGATTCCCCAACTTCTCAAAATGGAGGAGAGTCTGTTAACCATTGGGATTGCTTGAACCAAAAGTGTCTCAGATACATAAGTATAGGATGTGGTGTCCAGGGGCTACTAGTTAAAATTACAGTATCTGCCTCTGCCCGTTTCATGTAATCAAACTTACTAATGTCCCAGCAATGGCTGACAAGAACAGTTTTGAGGTTTATAGTCAAATCTGTATGCCAGACTCCATTATCAATAATTTACAACTATGTCTGCTTGTCTTGTATATTAAATTAAAAATATTTTTTTTCATCTTTCCTTTATTCTAATTTTTTAAAAATAAAAATCTTTATTTGACATACTCTCTTTTTTTCTTTCACATTTTTTCACACCAAACATTCTTGTTTTCCTCTCACTTTCACCACACAGTATCTTTCATTATTCCACTCATTATTTATTGTTTTTTCTATTATTGTTATCACCACACTACATTTTTTGATTGATCACCATTCAATTTTCATTTTTAATCCACGCAAAAAAACGTTTTATTTTTTCACTTTTTTCACTTTTCAATCCTCATTTTAACTTTTCCCTTTGCACTAAATTTCACCATAATTTCTCCATTTCTTAGCCACAAACTTCATTACCGTAATCAGTTGCACATGTTTATCTTCTCATCTTCACAGCCAGTGATGCATAAGTTCTTCTGTCCTGCCACTGCCCTTTACCTCTATGCCCTTTACCTCTACTGCATGCAACTCTCAAACCAAAATGGGTCATATGCAGGGCTGGTCCAAGACATTGCGCTGCCTGGGTCCAAAAATTAATTGCTGCACCCCCCCCCCCCCAAAAAAAAAAAAATCATGTCCAACAAAAGGCCATCACATCTATTATTTCATATGAATATAACATTTTGAAAATATATATACTGTCATTTTCTTCAATAACTCACCACCAGACCAGCCCACCAAACACCCGCTGTCTGTCCTCCTGTCACTCCTGTGTCTGCCGCGGCCACAGACCTAGAAGATCCAGCCTGCCCTGCATGAGATGGAGTACGCTGAAGTCTGACGTCATTGTGAACACCACAATCATGGGCTGGACGTTCCCCAGAGGAGACACTCTGCCTCCTCATATTCATCAATTTTCACTATGAGCGGCAGTATGAGATGGAGAAATAATGCCCGTAAGGGGCCGCAAACTGATGACACATACAACTGCTAAAAAAAAAATATATTTGGTGCCAATTTCCCGCCCCTCTCAAAGTGCTGCCTGGGTCCAATGGACCCAGTGGCACCCATGGTAGGACCGGCCCTGGTCTTTATGTGCAAAAATTGCACGTGAAATGTAAGAGTTCAGTCAATGCTTACCTCTCTTAGATTTTCTGTCCTCTGTGGGCACCAAGATCAGGATACCTACCTGCATATCCCCTGCATTTTCCTGGCACATCAGCACTCCCTGCAATTTGTGGTGGGCTCACAACCCTTTCCTGTTTTTGCTACCTCTTGAGAATGTCCCCCTGGGATATAACACAACTTGGAAGTGGAATTATACATTTTACCCGGAAGTGGTTTACTCTGCACTACCACAGATACCAGAGCTGTAAAACTGTGAGGCATTATATTCTTTTCTTTTTTTTTTTTTTTTTTTTCCATAAAGGCAATTATATTCTAAATATGAGTGGCAAATATATATATATTTTTTTTTTTTCGTAAAAGCAGTTTTATTGAAATACTACACTATGGAGAATGTGCCTTTTTCTTTATGACATCTATGAGCTGTATTGAGGATACCTGAGAGTTATTTTGAGGGGGGAAAAAATTTGCTAAAATTCAAACCGATTCAAGCCAATTCAAACCCTCTCTCATGTGCTTTTTCTCCCTGGTCACAGTGGCTTTGTGATCTACTCCTGTCCACTCTCACCCACAAACTTATTTTCCTTGTTGCCATCATCTCAGTAAGTTTCTGAATTATAATAGTAAAAAGAAGCAGTGCTAATTCCTAGCAAATAATAACTAACATTCTAAAGCCTGTGAGAGCTACCCCATATAAAAACCATCATGAAATGTAAAAAGCACAAACATGACATCATTCAATGAATAAATAAATATATGTAATTCGATCAATATACAAATAGATCCACTGTGCAATGTAACGAGCACAACCAGGATATCATTAAGTAAATAAATACAAATGAATATGCACAAATTGCTCACTATACAAATAGAACCTTTACAATACTAAAGTGCCAGAGTGCCTCCCTGTGCTGGTGCAAACAATTCAAGTACTACGTGTCCAACAAAAACAATCATAGGCATGTGCGTGTATGTGCAGCTGCGGGTCAGGAAATGCCTCACTGCCTATGATTGGCGGCGTGCAGTGAGGGCTTCCTGGCAGCTACAGTTTCCAATGTAAATGCTTCAATAAATCTCTGTCACTCCATCACATCCACAGACAAATCACAACCTGGAGAAGACTCATTATTTACCAACATTTATTTAAAATCAGATAAAAGAAGTTAAGTGGTTAAATTTACATTACATAGTGCCTATACCTGGCACTCAGGTTGACTAGTCTCTGGTAGACTATAGATGGAGCACCGCTGCTCTGTAAGACCCCTGGGGCAAGCATGCATTTCACTCAGAGCGGTAATTGCATCACAACCGATAACCCTGTTACGTTTCTGAATTAGCAGTTCTCTCCTGTAGAGAACCTTTTCTTGCACAGAGGCAAGGTTTGTGTTGAGGCCTAGGGCCTCTTTTCTACCTAAGGTGGTCTCCTCTTTTCACCTTAATTGGAGGCATTGTTCTCTCATCTTCTAAAGTTTTTTTTTACAGGATTTTTTTTTTTCTTATAGGGCCACTTTAAAGAGCAGTTCCAGGCAACACTTGATACAATCAGTAAGGTAAAATGCTCAGAGGCAAACACTGCAGCTATTCTAAAATAAAAAAATCCATGTGATTTACCTTATTGTATGTTTTCTGTAATTGATTGTAGCTTGCCCCACATACAGTATCATCATATAGGGCGGGGGGAGGGGGGGGTTGGCAAGCCGTCAATCACAATCGACTGGTCATCCACGGGGAGCCGCCAGGTGGATCTTGACGGTGGTCCTAGCAACCAATTACCAGCTTGTTTTTTTTGCTAGCACTATGCTCTCTCCTGATCTCTCCTCTGCTGTACACATGCTGGCAGGTAGAGAGTGCTACCTACACAACCGTGTGTGTATGGGGGGGGATGATGTGGAGGGGACAGAGGAGACACAGTGGGGGGGAGGGATTGTGATGGTAAAGGGACAGAGAGTGTTGCTTTGGGGGATGGGGAGGCAGAGGACACTTTGTGGGGGGCAGAGGTCTCTGTAGTGGGGGGGGGGGTGATGTGAAGGGGGATACAGGACACTTTTGTGGGGGGCAAAGGACACTGCTATGGGGGCCAGAAGACACTACAGTGGGGTATGGGGTGATGTGAAGGGACAGAGGACACTACTAGGGGAGGGGCGGAGGAGATTACAGTGGGGCCGATGTGAAGGGGGATACAGGGCACTACTGAGGAGGGAGGGGTAACAGACATGTCTATGGGGGGCAGAAGACACTACAATGGGGTGGGGGGATGTGAAGGGGACATAGGACACAGCTATGGGAGGGGCAGAGGACACTACTGTGGGGGGTGATGTGAAGGGCGTAGATGACACTACGGTGGGGGGTGATGTAAAGGGGGTACAGGACACTACTGTGAGGGGAGGGGGTAAAGGACACTGCTATGGGGGGGTAGAAGATACTACAGTGGGGTGGGGATGATGTGAAGGGAACAGAGGACACTGCTAAGGGAGGGGCAGAGGACACTACTGTGGTGGGTGATGTGAAGGGGGTAAATTACATTACTGTAGGGGGTAATGTGAAGGGGGCACTTCATGCCTTCTTTTTATTGGGAGCTTGATAGTTTTCTTTTTTTAAAGGGCACCACCTAGTGCCCCCCCCCCCCCCCTGCAAATTAGACAAACTTGATTGTAGAAGAATAATTTGCATTAATGGATTAAAGCTTGTCTTCCTATGGATAAACATTATCAGAAAAGAATGAACTATGTGGACTATTGGTCTTTTTATCCGCGCTTACTCCAAAAATTAGGTCACATTTGCATTCCTAAACTTGCTTCTTTCTGGATATGTACAGCATGTGATGTGTGCTACTACTAGCTACCACCCAACAACAATCCCATTATCCTCCATAGCACATGGGCATGTAAGTCATGAATATAATTACAGATGATCACTCTTGGATGGATTCTTCTTATACTGAAAGATGCAACAAGCAAATGACTTGTTAATAATATAAAATGTTGGTGTATGTATACTAAATGTTTTACTACACTACATTATCATTGCTTCACAGTTGCAGTGATTTGAAGTGTGAATTGTGCTATACTTTATGTCATGCCAAGCGGCTGACATCTGTCATTTTACATTCTTTATAATAGCTCTCTCAGAGCGGCTGGTTGCCTAACAGGAGAACCTGCCTTATGCGGACACAAATCAAAACATTGATTTCTCCATGAATAAACAGAACAATGTGTTTTCAGAAAGCAAAATGTATAAAATCAATGGAAGGTTGGGGCAGGACAAGAATGACAAACTGAAACCCGTTTCTATCCTGGCAATGCTCATCACTAAAGCTTTTTGCAATTGATCTACACTTTTATTTCCCTTTGGCCAAGCTGTGAAGAATATTGTACTATCATATAATACATTCCACAAGCAAAGGAACATCATGTATTATATGCCAATAGCAATATACAACCTTCTGTTTCTTAGTCCTTTAGCATTCTACTCTTGTTTTCTCTCTGAAAGGTGAATGTTGCTTGAAGCTCCAAATGGTAACCTGAGTTCTTGATCAGAAGTACATTAATAGTATGCTCCAATAAAATATCAAAATTAGGACTTGAGATGTACAGGCCACTTAGCCTTTCTGCTGAGGGCTTTACGTATATTTACAGCATTTTCTCACTTAAATTATGCAAGCTCTGCTTTCAGTTTTAAAATGATATACATGCAATAGCTATGCGTTACTGCTCCTTTTTGCAGTGAAAAGCGTACGAGCCGGTTGTGCTAAAGAAGCACAATCCTCATGTAGCTGATATTTTTTTTAACAGCTGGTAATACAGAGAAAGTGTAATTGCACTGGGCTACTGAGAGCTCCCTCTAGTAGAAAATGGACAAATTAACATATTCAATACAGTAACAGAACTGTAGAAAACCAAGTGTAACACCCTCCTAGGTAGGTGCTAGTGAGAAAGTATAGTTTTAGCTCTGTCTGCTTACCAGAAGGACTGCAGGTAAATCTATATTGTTCTTTGCCTACGAGGGATCAGGACCTGTTAGTGAGGTCTGCTCATTGTGCTCAGGATGCAAAGGAAGGCATGTTGGACAGTGGGAGGAAACCTGATGAATGGGTGCATGGGCTTTGTTACAGTCCTGATGATTGGCAGAGGGAAAAGTGCCTCAGTGCATGTTGGGATACTGTATAAAAGCCAGGAGCACATGTGCTCGAGGTCTTTCGGCTGGATGGCGGAGTCCCGGAGGGAGAGGGCGGCTGCCTCCACCTCTGTAGAGGTGCCATATGACCTCAGGGGGTCATCCTGAGGGCCTGGAGAGTAGCAGAGAGGAACTGAATCCACAGGTCTAGAGAAGCTGACTGAGAGGGGAGACACTGGAGGATCTGTCTCTGCAGTTAGTACAGAAACTGATGTCAATGGGGCCTGACCTGAGGGGGGCCACCCCTGCTCCTGGGATAGTCAGTAGTTGAAAGGGGATGCTAGAGAGAGAGTGCCCCTGTAAGTTATTGTCCATCAAGTTGTCTTGTCAGAGAGTAAAGAGAGCAAGAGACTTAACCCCATCTACACTTGTGGCAGTGGGTATTAACATCCTGGCTGTTCCCAATTCCTGAGAAAGTCCTGAAGATAGAAGTCCTCAAACCAGTGTGAAGAGTTCAGTTGGAGTATCCCATTATTCCCTTCTCCTATCACAAACCCAAATAAACAAAAAAAAAAAAAAAAACACCCCTAGACTGTTCATTTGTGTGTTGAGCCATCGGAGCAAAAGAGGGATTCAGGGACTTCATCTAAAGGTAACAGTGTGCTGGTAACCAGGGGAGGCCCTCAAGACACTATTCAGCAGGGTCAGTGCTACACAAGCATGTGAAAATGTGAAAGTCATAAAAAAATAACTTTCAAGCCTGTCTGTTACCCTAAATGAAAGGGTCCTACATGAATGGCTTTCCCACTGCATGCTGGAGGGAGTTACTATGTATGTATGTATGTGTCAACAGGTGTCAAGCACTAAAACATAAAGCATTCCAGCACTCCGCAATCTCACCAACATTGTTAGGTGGCACAATCTCCTGTCCAATGGTGCCAGTATAGTCCCAGGCATGTCAGCATAATGAGAAATGGTGCCTGACATGCAGCCTACATAGGAGTAAGAAACCACTGAACACCATGGCTGGGGGCCTGCTAACTAATCGGACTGACAGAAATGCTGGGGGTGTTTTTTAATTCTAACATATATGAAATGGTCGTGGGAGTCCAACAATTGATTACAGGTTCCTTAACGTCATATTGCAAGTGAGTGTCACCAAAAACTAAGCCTAAATCTAAATAAAATAGAGAAACCGTAGAACATACAACACTAACTTGGGACAATGATAATTTATTGCTAAAGACTAAAATGTACAGAAGTTTAAATCTAACTACACAACTTAAAAAAATCAAGGCATCTCCTACCTCCCCATAATCGCCTTCCCAAATGCCATGCCCTAACCCCTAAAATATATTAAAAAGCCACCACGTAAATCACCACCTTAAAAGTCCCCCTAAGTGTCAAAATTAACCAGACAGTAATATACTGTACACCATAATTTTTTGCTAAAATTAAAACTAGGCTGATCCAACTGCATACACTGTGCTCAAATATTGTATTAACCACTTCATAACCACGTTATAGTTGAAAGACAGCTACAGCGAGGCTCTATAAATCTAGGAGGGGGTCCATAAATGTCCTCCCAAAACCATGCCCCCTACGCGCCTCCTGGGACACGCAACAAGTGTGCTCTGTGGTCACGGTAAAGGTCCAATCACTGTGGCCCTATACCATGTGATCAGTTGTGTCCAATCACAGCTGATCATAATGTAAGCAGATTTGCCGATTATCGGGAGAACTTTCCTCACGCACTGTCAGAGCGCGAGTAAAGCAGGGCTGATAACTGGCAAGTGTGACAGGGGACATGTACCTGATCATCAGTGCAGCCCTATCAGTGTCAATCAGTGCACATCAGTGCTGCCAATCAGTGCAACCTCATAAATGCCTCCTCGTCAGTGCCCATCAGTGCAGCCTCATCTGTGCATATCAGTGAAAAATTACTTATTTGCAAAATTTTATAACAGAAACCCTAAAAAAGTAGTAATTAAATACCACCAAAAGAAAGCTCTATTTGTGTGTGAGTCATCAATTATCAAAATGTATATGGTACAGTGTTGCATGACCCCGCAATTGTCTTTCAAAGTGCAACAGCACTGAAAGCTGGAAATTGACCTGGGCAGGAAGGGGATGAATGTGCCCAGTATTAAAGTAGGTTAATATAAACCTCTATATGGTACTATACTGTGATGATGAAGGGCTGATCCCAGAAGATTTATATAATATTGACATTTAAATTGATAATGCAAACCTACAATGTTTAAGTAGCGTGATCTGAGGTGATTAGGTGCGTGCATTTTTAGTGAGCCCACTCTAGTCCAAACTTTGACTTAAGGGCTTGACAGCCCACTTTTATTAAAATAGAAGTCAAAGCACGGTCATTTACATCAGATTTTACATTCAGGGGTTTTAATTTCAAACAGCAAAATAGCTAACATAAAATGCCAAGCCCATGTTGCTCCCTCTTCAGCAGCACTGCTGCTCTTGTAGCTAATCTCTCAGACCTTCTCACTGGTCTCTCAGACCTTCTCACTGGTCTCTCAGACCTTCTCACCAGCTCTCCTGGCTCTCTTGGTCCACTCAGCCTTGATTACAGCACCTCTCTGCCCAGTCCCACTTCTTGCCTCTAGATAGGGGTTCTCCTGACACCCTAGGCTCTCACTCCTCGGTCCCCTGGGCTCTAGTTGTCCCGGCTTCCTTGCATTTTCCTCGACTCGCTTAACCACCCCAACTCTCTGTCCAATGGACATCAAATCCCTCCAACATGGATTGCAGTCTCTCGAGTAAAGCACCTCTGTCTCCAGACAGGATCACACACCATTCTTCCAACTGGAGCACACCTCCCTCCTGGCTGGAGCCCTGAGCTATTCCCAAGCCTTTATTTTAAAGCAGTAGTAAACCGCTAGCTTTTGTTTTCCACTGTAAGGCAATGTCTTAATGTGCTAGTATGCATTGCATTACCTTAGAACAATGCCATCCAGTGGCGCGCTGTCACAGCCGAAGGTGCATCCATCTTCACCTGATCTTCCTTCTGGGTTTGCAGACTCCCGTTCTGTGAGTGGCTGGTGCCGCCTCGATGTCACTTCCGCGCATGTGCACGGGGGCTGCCGTTTACGGCACAGGACTCTGAAGGAACGGCATATCAATGCGCCGGTAACGTCACCGGCTGCATCTACAGTAAATATCTCCTAAACGGTGCATGTTTAGGAGATATTTACAGTACCTATAGGTAAGCCTTAGGCTTACTTATAGGTAAAAATCAGGCATGGGAGTTTAGTCCCACTGTAAGGGCTGTGTGCACCTGGACACACACCCTGCTGATCTTCAACTAAGCCTGGAAAATAGTTGTGAAATCTCTTCCCTTCTAAAGCACTTTAACCACTTAAGGACAGGAGAATTTGGCTGCTCAATGACCAGGCCCTATTTTGCGATTCGGCACTGCGTGATTTTAACGGACAATTGCATGGTCGTGCGACGCTGTACACAAACGAAATTGACGTCCCTTTTTTTCCCACAAATAGAGCTTTCATTTGGTGGTATTTGATAACCTGTGCGATTTTTATTTTTTGCGCTATAAACAAAAAAACAGCGACAATTTTGAAGAAATTACAATATTTTTCCCTTTTTTTTATATGAAATTCTCAAAAAAAATGTAAAAATCTAAATTTTTTTTTACATTTTAGGCCAATTTGTTTTCTGCTACATATTTTTGGTAAAAAAAAATAGCAATAAGCGTATTTTGATTGGTTTGCCCAAAGGTTATTGCGTTTACTAACTAAGGAAAAAATGTATGTCATTTTTATTGTTTTTTTTTTTTTACTAGTAATGGCAGCGATCTGCAATTTTTTTTTGCGGGGACAGATCAAACCCCTAACTGACATTTTTGACACTTTTGGGGGTACCAGTGACATTACTACAGTAATCAGTGCTAAAAATATGCACTGTTACTGTAAAAATGATACTGGCAGGGAAGAGGTTAACATTACTGGTGATCAGTGGGTTAAATGTATCCCTAGGGGCGTGGCTTGTGAAGTAATCACAGAGACATGCGATCCTATATAGCAGGATCACATAGCCTCTGTGATCACTTCAGGGAGAATGACAGACAGCTGTGTTTACATCAGCCATCTGTCTTTCTCTCTCAGCTGCGGGAGATCGCCAGTGGCCGGTGGCCATCGGAGCCGCCGGTCACACGCACTGTTTCCCCAGCTGACGAGCGGGGGTGGGAGCGCGCCGGCGACGGTGCGTGCTCACCCCCTAGAGTCTCCCGAGCGAGCGACGTAACATAACGTCGCTTTGCCCAGGAGCGGCTGCCTGCCGCAGTAAAACTGCGGTGGGCGGTCGTTATTTGGTTAAAATCTCCAAATTCCGGAGCCCAATCCAGGCATACCAAAATTTGGAGGAAGCAGTAAAAACAGATTTCTCTGCTTATAATCAATACTCCATACATGCGAACCCAGTGGCAGGAACTCACACTGTCACAAAAACTATTTAAGTAGCTAAGAATTTGTAATAAATATTAGACGAAATGTATCAAAAGCAATGATTCCTTTCCAACATTTAAAATGTTGGTTTACACTATATTTTTATTTAGGGCGGTTAAGATCCTTTGCAAAATATTTAGTGAACTATATGTGCACAAAATCATTAATTATTGCTACACATTATCCACAAAATTGATGTTGCTGAATTGTCTTTTACAGTGTTGAAATGTTAAAACATGGTTAGTAAACTGTACTGAACAGTTTTGTAAATCGGTAAATACCAAAAAAATTGAATATTTCCATTAGAACTCCATCAGGTTGGATGGGGAGTGTCGGTGCACAGCCATTTTCAAATCTCTCAAGAGATGTTCAATCGTGTTCAAGTCTGGGCTCTGGCAGGGTCATTCAAGGACATTCACAGAGTTGTTCCATAGCCACTCCTTTGTTATCTTGGCCGTGTGCTTAGGGTCATTGTCCTGTTGGAAGATAAACCTTCGCCCTAATCTGAGGTCCAGAGCGATCTGGAGCAAGTTTTCATCAAGGCTGTCTCTCTACATTGCAGCATTCATCTTTCCCTCCAACTTGACTAGTCTTCCAGTTCCTGCTGCTGAGAAAAATCCCCACAGCATGATGCTGCCACCAGCATGCTTCACTGTAAAATTGGTATTAGCCAGGTGATAAGCGGTGCCTGGTTTACTCCAGACTTTTGCCATTCAGGCCAACAAGTTCAATCTTTGTTTCATGAGACCAGAGAATTTTGTTTCTCATGGTCTGAGAGTCCTTTAGGTGCCTTTTTGTAAACTCCAGGTGGGCTGTCATGTGCCTATTACTAAGGAATGGCTTCCATCTGGCCACTCTACCATACAGGCCTGATTGGTGGAGTGCTGCAGAGATGGTTGTTCTTCTGGAAGGTTTTCCTCTCTTCACAGTGAAATGCTGAAGCTCTGTCAGAGTGACCATCAGGTTCTTAGTCACCTCCCTGACTAATGCCCTTCTCCCCCGATCCCTCAGTATGGCCACGTGGCTCACTCTAGGAAGAGTCCTGGTGGTTCCAAACTTCTTTCATTTACAGATGATGGAGGCCGCTGTGCTCATTTGGACCTTCAATGCTGCAGAAAATTTTCTGTACCCTTCCCCAGATCTGTGCCTTGATACAATCCTGTCTCAGGGGTCTACAGACAATTCCTTGGACTTCATGGCTTGGTTTGTGCTCTGACATGCACTGTTAACTGTAGGACCTTATATAGACAGGTGTGTGACTTTCCAAATCATGTCCAATCAACTGAATTTACCACAGGTGGACTCAAGTTATAGAAACATCTCAAGGATGACCAATGGAAACAGGATGCACCTGAGCTCAAGTTTGAGTGTCATGGCAAAGGCTGTGAATACTGATGTACATTGAATTGTTTCCTTTCTTATTTTTTAAAACATTTGCAAAGATTTCAAACAAACTTCTTTCAAATTGTCATTATGTAGTATTGTTTGTAGAATTTTGAGGAAAATAATTAATTAATTTAATTCATTTTGGAAAAAGACTGTAACATAACAAAATGTGGAAAAAGTGAAGCACTGTGAATATTGTCTGGATGCACTGTATGTTATAGTTGCAAAAGTAACTACACCCACTCCAATGGCACTAAAACATCTGGTAACCAAAGGAACACTGTGCATCCCAAAATAACATTTAACCATAATGAATATAAATAATTCTTGGATAGAAATAATTCTTGGATAGATTTTTGAACAGGTATATATTACAATTTTGTAATTTATAAGTATATCATTAACAGTTTAGTTACCGGTAGTTACCTATTGGGCAGACACAAATATTCAAGTATTAGATTAGTATAAAATTTACAGGTAGGGAGCATGCCCTCCATTCCCCTATAAAATTGTACAGCTTTACGGCACTAGGTCTCTGCAGCTGAACCATTACTGCTATGATATATGAATTCCCACTGCTCCAAAATGGGATATTGCTAATGCTTTCAAAGGTGTTTTCTAAGTACCAGGGGCGTAACTAAAGGGGTTGCAGGGGTTGCAATTGCAACCGGGCCCCATGCTCCAGGGGGCCTGGGCGGCTCCCCTGTACACCTGGATAGGAGGGGCGGCGGGGGCAGCATGTAGAGAAATCACTGTCCTCCTTTTTCCTTCTGTAGCTGCAGGAGGAAAATGGAGGAGATTGGTTCCTCTGTATGCTTCCACTGCCACTCTTCCTATCCAATTCACCTGTGTTCTGCTGTCTATGGGCCCCTGTGTGCTCCCCTGGTACCCCCCCCCCTACTGTGCTCCCTCCCCTCTCCTGCCGGCTGCTGCAGGGGATGTGTCACAATAGAGAACCAGGAAGGGGTCGGTAAATATGTAATTTACCAGCTCCTTCCTTTTCTGAATGGACATAGTCAGTGACATTGTAAAAAAATAAAATAAAATGATAAAAAATAATACAATTAAAATACCAAAAAATAAAAAATTTTGACACTAGTGGGTGAATTTCCAGGGTCGCAAAGGTCATGCTTGCAACCGGGCCCTGGAATTCCACCACCGTGGGGAGGCCTCAAGATGGCAGGAAGGGGGCCCACTGCAGAACTTGTGAAAGGGACTCGCTGCGGGACCATATTAAAGGGCCACGCAACGAGAGTAAAGGGCCCCAGGATCAGTGGGAAGAGCCCCAGGCTTGAAGGGAAGGGCCCTGGCCAGGGGTCCGGGGGGGCCTTCATGGTTTCTTGCACGGGGGAACTTTAGGTTCTAGTTACGCCTCTGCTACGTACATTAATATAGTTTCCTCTTACTTTCAGCTTGCCCTGTGTAGTGTCTGCTGTGTTCTGCGGCAGCATAGATTCAACTAGGAAAGCAACACAATGGCCCATGTATCTCATTACCATCAAATGGCCATCAAGCAGTATGAATCTCCTCGGAAATGTATCAGAAGCTTGTCCCACACTGCATTCTACCCATATTGCTCTGAAGACATTCCGCTCTCTGGCCTGGCCACCACTGTTAACCTTTCCCTGAATATGTATGTGTATGTCACACTCATCTGTAAGTGCAAATACTTAGGAGAGTTTATTAGGTACAGAAAGTTGCAGGTATGTGGAATGTATGCCTTAGAAAAAAATGGGCATAAACTACTCAGAAACAGAAAGCAAAGCCCTCAATTCCAAGCATTGCTTGTAATAATCACTCTGTTTATGATTTCAAAGGGTTGGTAATGAGCATCTAAACCAAAAATGAAATGTAATATTGGTAAATGTAAGCCTATGAGTTCCAGGCTAAAACAACATTATACATTTAAATTGAATACAGCTGGAAAACAACTTGGGAAAACTGGATATCAATACGTTTAACAGCACTACGCAATGCTAATCAGCAACTTTCAAAAGCAAAGAAGATACCTGGGATGTAAAAAAAAAGAAGAAATATACAACATTTGATACTAATTACTTCTGTATAAATATTTTGTAAGGCCACTAAGGCTGCATTCACATGTCAGCTTATAATCGCGGGCAGAACCGCCGCGGTTCCGCCCGCGATTCGGAGATTATTGCAAATCGCGGGACGCCTAGCGTTGCCCGTTGATTTGCAATAGCCCCCCAAACGCCGAGCGATGTTGCCGCGATTTTCGCCCGCCGAATCGCGGCAACATCGCGCAAACAAAATCGCGGGACGCAATACGCTCCAAAAAAGTACAAGAGCTCCTTTGGAGCGTATTGCGTCCCGCGATTTTGTTTGCGCGATGTTGCCGCGATTCGGCGGGCGTAAATCGCGGCAACATCGCTCTGCGTTTGGGGGGCTATTGCAAATCAACGGGCAACGCTAGGCGTCCCGCGATTTGCAATAAATCTCCGAATCGCGGGCGGAACCACGGCGGTTCTGCCCGCGATTATAAGCTGACATGTGAATGCAGCCTTATATGAGGTTTATTTTCGACATCCGATTGTAAAGCAGGCCTGGGAGTTTTGAAGAGGCTTTGGGAAAAGTTAGGGGGATTTGAATAAATGAAAAAAAAATGATATATTGGTAAAAGGGAAGGAGAATCTTACAGTAATAGATTAGAGAAATTGGCTTTGGTCACTTTGGTAAAAGAACATCTTAGTGGTGACATAAATAATATGTTTATAGTGTTCACCTTTACAGAAAATCTATAAAGGTGACCTAACACTGAGCTCCCACCCTGGTCCCCACTATACTTACCTTGTGCGATCCTAAGATGTAAGGGCTCCCACAAACTGCTCCACCGTTCCGGGGATTTGAAATCCCCACCCAGGGCCGCTGATAAGGCAGTACAACCAGTCCTGTTGTACTGGGCCCAGGCCCCATCAGCTAATCAGGGGGCCCAGGGCAGCTTTATTGTTAATTTCTGCCTAAATTAATCAATGGATTTTACTAGTCTACACCCTCACTCCTACTTGTTTACCAAGGGCTTAAATTACATTTCCCTGGGCCCTATCAGGTTAACAGACGGGTCAGGGAGTTGGGAGCAGGGGAGGGACATTTTTTCAATTTTTTTTAGGTGTGGGCAGATAAAGTGACTGCTGATTTTCCACTGCAACCCGGGGGGGGGGGCGGCGGGGCGGGAGTAGGTGGGGTGTAGGCAGGGTTAGGGGGGCCCCATCAGGAGGGCTGTATAGGGCCCCATGATTCTTTTTTTTGTCAAAACATTTTATTGAGATAAAATAGAAACATAGAACAAGTGAACATCACCTTGGGTGCTACAAAGAGTAGCAAGAACAAAGAAACAGGAACAATACGAACATAATATAGGAGTGGATGAACAAACCACGACATAGTCATACAATGGAGTACAGGAGTGTACAAGATCATCACAAATCAAGTAGTATAAACAGTTTAGTAGGGTGAGGACAATCCTGATTCCCATACTCTGGTGTAGGGCTGTAGGGAGAACGTACAGTCAAAAACCGTTTTGACCTCTACTGTGGTGGGGTGTATAACGGATAAGGCACATTCAAGGGCAGCGGTGGCACTCCCGTATCCAGACACCCCCAAGGGGGAACACACTGTATCCGGGCATGGGGGGCAACCACCAAATGTGTGTAGGGGTCTTGGGGTGGGCAATTCTGAAGAAACCCACAGAGGGGAGCAACGGAGGTAATTGTTTCAGCCCGGGGTGGGGGTCGGGTCTGTGGCTTGAGAAGGAGAGGGGGAGAATCATGGTGGGAGGGGAGGGGTTGGAAAGGAAAGCGGGGGGAGGGAGGCTGAAGGAAAGAACAAGAGGAAAGGATGTTAGAGAGAAAGATAGAGAGAAGGAAGGGCGAGGGAAGGGAGGCTCACAATAGGGCCCCATGATTCTAACAGCAGCCCTGTTCTGACCACTCTTTCTGTTCGCCATCCTGCGCTGCCAGGACAGACCAGATGGATTCTAATGGTCAGTATCGTCACATGGACAAGCCATCACATATTCGAGCCCAATGTAAGGATTTGGCATATGAACTGTTTATCAATTGCAACAAAAAAAATTATTGGTTTTTATTTTAAAAAATTCCATATACCCAGCGAAGTGATTAGCCTCAGATGATACACAAGATGAAACAAAACCTCCTACATGATCTGTACCTGTTTATCTAAAGTCTTCTCTTCTCTACATCAACTCAAAGTGTAGAATTTATAAAGCTTGCCCGAGTTGTAAGAAAGCAGAGGGCAGAGAAATGAAATTACACACTGCAGAGCTCAGTGAGGAGAGCTCTGAGAGCTGATTGGAGAGAAGGGACACACCCTTTTTCACACAGCACACAGGGACGAAGCTGAGGCTGTAAATCACAGGCTGTACACTGGAGATCCCTCCCTTTTTTCTCTTGGTGTCAGGAAAACTTGTACATGACTCAGGCAGATAGCAAAGGAACAAAGTAGCAGACCAAAATGACACAGTTCTCTGGATTGACACAAGTACACACTATAGGGATATGCTTTTTTCTGATGTCTGATTTTTAGAACCACTTTAACCTATTCCGATAAATAGCAATTTTGAAGAGGATCATTAGAGTTAAAGTAGTTACATGGTTAGGCTGAAAAAATTATAAATCCTTTTCCCATCTATCATGTTAAACCAAGAAAAAAGCTTGCATCCTCAGAACCTTAAAGCAGAAATTTTAAAAAATGAGCCCTAAGGAGCTTTTAGCCACAGCATGTTAGCACATTATGGCAGTTTTACCTTGGAAGTGATCTCCATCAGCACTGCACTGTCAGTGCTCCTGTTGGACATGGATGCTTACATCATCTCCTTGCATTACTTTAGGGTTCAAACCTTTTGGTGGTTTAATTGGCCAGGCCAAGATAACATCACTCCCATGCATGCTTACAGGAGTCAGAGTCTCAGCACAGAGCTGTGTTGTAAATGTATGCTGAAAGTGCATGTGCAGCTCAGTGTACACAAATGCTGACAGGCAAGAAGAAGCAATTATGACAGAAGAGACCAATAGGGCCTTTTTTTCAATTTCTAAGTTTAATTCCACTTTACCTTCAGTTGACCTAGAAGACTGTACAAAGATCCTAATGAAATCTTTCCTGATCTCCAAAAGAAAATACACCCTGAATACACTCCTGCTAGTGTGCGCTGGAAGGATACAGCGCTGATGTGGTGATCCTGGCGCATCACACTGTTTAATTTATTTATTTTTATTAAAAATGTATTATAATGTCACAAGTGACATTTTATTATGGTCTATTGGCTGAAGTGAGGCGCGGTGTGTTGGATTAAGTCGCACAATGCTGCGCAGAAAAAAATACTGCATGTTGTACTTTTTTTCAGCACACACCACCCTAGTGCAATGATGTGAACTGGCTTCATTGGAAGCAACACTTTTTGCCTTAAAGTGGTTTAAACCTCAGGAATGAAACATAAACAAAGCATATCTTTCTATAGTATGTACTTGTCTCAATCCAGAGCACTAAGTGTAAATTCTGTCTGCTGCCTCATTTCAAGGCTATCTGCATGAGTCACTTCTGATAAGTTTTCCTGATACGAAGAGATAAAAAAGGTGATCGGAGGAAGCTTCCACCAGCACACAGCCTGTGATTGACAGCCTCTGCTCTGTTCCTGTGTGCTGTGTGAAGGGGTGTGTTTTCTTTCATCCAATCAGCTCTTATTAAGATTTGCAGAATGGAACTTCAGCTCCCCGCTCCCTGTTTTCTGGTAGTTCAGACAAGATGTATCAATTCTGGACTCTACTTGCTCTACTGGCTGTAGAGAGGAGAGGGCTGCAAATAAACAGGTACAACTTATGTAAGAGGATTTGTTTCGTCTCTGTGTGTCACCTGAGGCCAGTCACTTCATTGGGTATATGTAAGGGTGTGCACCCACTTTAAGTTGCATTCTGACTGTGCTGGGCAATGGTGCCCAGCACAGTCCCAGTGCACCTGGTTTGAAAGGGCCCCTTATTGTATAGAACCCTTTCTGTATATAAAGGTTAAACCTCTTCCTCCTCCAGGTGCGAAGAGTGTTGTTTTTTTTTTTTTTTGTTTTTTTAACAGAGCTTTCAGTTTTGGTTGTTTTTATAAGAATAGCAATTGTTTTCAATGTTTCCCATTTACACTGCAATGCAGCCCGGAGCTGCGCTGCACCATGCTGCAATATAATTGCAGCACTATATGGAATAAAATAGCACTGTACAGCAGTGCTTTTTGCTCTAAAAACCTTATTTGAAGCATACAAAAGTACACTTTTTTGTGTGAAGCTCCGAATCGAACACCAGACTGCCCCCTACCAAAGTCAGGAATGGACAGCTGCCTGAGAGGTAAAGCGGTCTGGCAGCTGTTCATTCTTGTGTGAATTGTTCCCAATCGGCATACATATTGTGCTGTTTGCTTTTGGCTACTGTCATAGGCATGCGCAGGGGGTGTTCAGGGTGTGCATGGGCATGTGCATGTATGCTGAACTGTGCATGTGCAGCTCAGTGTAAACAAATGCTGACAGGCAAGAAGAAGCAATTATCCCCTGCTAATATTTCACCAAAGCCCCCCCAACCGGGTTCCTAAAAAGAATGTAAAAAATAATAAAAAAACGACTGACCTCATTCACTGCCCTACTGACACCAACCTTTGCCCTACTGACCCCAACCTTTGCCCTACTGACAAGTCCACTGCCCTACTGACACCAACCTTTGCTCTACTGACAAGTCCGCTGCCCTAATGACACCAACCTTTGCCCTACTGACAAGTCCACTGCCCTACTGACACCAACCTTTGCCCTACTGACACCAACCTTTGCCCTACTGACAAGTCCAATGCACTACTGACACCAACCTTTGCCCTACTGACAAGTCTACTGCCCTACTGACACCAACCTTTGCCCTACTGACAAGTCCACTGCCCTACTGACACCAACCTTTGCCCTACTGACAAGTCCACTGCCCCACTGACACCAACCTTTGCCCTACTGACAAATCCACTGCCCTACTGACACCAACCTTTGCCCTACTGACAAGTCCACTGCCCCACTGACACCAACCTTTGCCCTACTGACACCAACCTTTGCCCTGCTGACAAGTCCACTGCCCCACTGACACCAACCTTTGCCCTACTGACAAGTCCACTGCCCTACTGACACCAGCCTTTGCCCTACTAACAAGTCCAATGCTCTACTGACACCATCCACTACCCTACTAACACCATCCATGTTTTAATACATTTGGGATGCACACCTATGGCTACTGTTATCTGTAGGGATGGTAGAATCTTAGCCAGAATGCCGTAGCTCATACAAATAACTGTCAAGTCATGTTGGCATCAGCAGGGAGTGATCACTACCTGACCAGCATAAACTATGAAGTATTTTGATAGCTATCTCCTCTTTAAAGTCTACGCAGACTTCGCTTCAAACTGAGCGTAAACACAGAATCACAGACAAGGCTGGAGCCTTTTATCCTCGTGAGTGATTGATGGGAAGTAGCATTCATTTATAAATCTCTTTGTAGGTTTGCTATTGAGACAGTTTATTTCTTTCTACCAAATACTTATAATTCCATAGTTATGGACTGTCCCTGCTTCCCAGTTACAACAGAAATCCCTGGAAGCGTCTTTTTTATGTATACCTACTTCACAGTAAAATCCATTATTTTCTACAAGATTTCTTATTATGCATACATTTGTTGTTGTAATTTAGCATAACTGTCAGCAGCATTTAAAAAAAAACGGCGATTCTGGGCAGTTGCCTGCCTAGATTTACCAGCGTGTGCCCTGCAGATTTGCGTTATTTATAATGAGAATATGCGGCGGGTGGACAGGCTGAATGCAAAAGAGCATTTAAATGTTGAAGGCCTCACGTTCGGGGTATGGAGTGTCTGTGATTGTGAGTCTGAAAGGCTGAGTGAGGAGAGTCCTCCATAGCAAGCAATGGTAAGCCTGTGATCAGGGCTATGGTTCATGATCCCTAAATGGTAAATGATGAAAGAAATCCGTGCTTCTTCTCCCCATACTAATGTCCTCACTACTGTCCTATTGGGTTGCTAAAATCAAGTGTATCTACTGGAAAAAAAAAAAAAAGGTACACTATATTGTCAAACGTATTGGAACGCCTGTCTTTACACGCATATGAACTTTATTGGCATACCAGTCCTAGTCTGTAGGGTTCACTATTGAGTTGGCCCACCCTTTGCAGCTATAACTGCTTCAATTCCTCTGGGAAAGCTGTTCACAAGGTTTAGGAGTGTGTCTATGGGAATGTTTGACCATTCTTCCCGAAGCATATTTATGAGGTCAGGTACTGGTGTTGGAGAGAAGGCCTGGCGCGCAGTCTTCACTCTAAATCTCAAAGGTGTTCTATCGGGTTGAAACTCCCTCATCCATGTCTTTATGACCTTGCTTTGTGCACTGGTGGGCAGTCATGTTGGAACAGGAAGGGTCATCCCCAAACTGTTCCCACAAAGTTGGGAGCAGAAAATTGTCCAAAATGTCTTGGTATGCTTACACTCTAAGAGTTGTCTTTACCAGAACCCCAAGGGGCCAAGCGCAATGCCTGGAAAACAACCCCACACCATAATCTCCCCTCCACCAAATGATTTTGACCGGTGCACAAAGCAAGGTCCATAAAGATATGGATGAGCAAGCTTTGGGTGAAGGAACTTGACTGGTCTGACCTCAACCCAATAGAACACCTTTCTATCTAAGTACAACTCACTTGACCTGAGTTTGAACCTACAACCTCTGCTTTGTCTGGCAATGTCTCTTCTTACTGAGCCACTGGAGATTCTGGACAGCACCCTGTCTGATCCATTAGACAATACTTCCATGTGCCTTTTTTTCTTCTAATCCTAGAGCTTCTTGCTCCTCCCATGAGCTTCCTATTTAAGCCATGCCTTTGCATGCTTTTGTCACTCCCACTGCCATCTATCTCTGTAACTGTTCGTTACTGACTTTTGGCTTGTTCCTCAGCTATGCTTTTGCTTAATCCAAACCTGTGACCACTTGTTACTGACCTTTGGCTTGTTTACTGACTATATCTTCTACTGGACCCAGGCTTGCTCACCTCCTGGTGGGGAGACCTTAAAGCGGAGTTCCAGCCATTTACTCACCTGTCCAACGGTCCAGCGATGCGGCCGCCGGAAGCCTCGATCCTCTCCCTCGGCGCCGGCATCACTGCTGTGGGCACCCGGCTGTTACAGTTTGCAGCTTCACAGCCGGGTACCCACTGCGCATGCGCGAGTCGCGCTGCGCGCCGTGATTGGCCGGCAATCTTCTGGGACCTCTGACGTGTCCCAGAAGATTGCAGGGAGGGAGGGGGAGAGGAGAACTTCCGATCAGGGCGCCGCGGCGCTCCGAGCGGAAGTGGGAGCGGTTACCTGTCAAAACTAGGTACCCGCTCCCCCCCCCAAAAAATGACATGCCAAATGTGGCATGTCGGGGGGTCAGGACTCCCTAAAGCGGAAGTTCCACTTTTAGGTGGAACTCCGCTTTAAGGACTGCAACCTGGTACTAACACGCAGCAAAACAATGCTTAGACTCCGCACCGCAGGTGAGCCTGCGTCATCCACCAGGTGCCCTGCTGATGCACTTATCTAGCTGGTTGGTAGGAGCCTCTCTACTGCTATAGCTACTGGCCTCAGAGCCTGACTCCAACCGTAACACTTACATAAGGCTGACAATGCTGCCCTGAACTTATAATAGGTGGGATAACATTGTCATCCTAACAAGGACGCAATATGCTTTTGTGTTGCTTTGACTTCGATTTGTATTGCTTTTATCTGCTTTTGACTTGTTTTTGATTAGTGTGAGAGTTGCTTCAAGCTACTTTACATTGGTTCTAAAATGCTTTAAGCTGCTTTTTTTTTTTTTTTTTGACTTGTATGAGAAAGGACATTCAATCATGCAAACAAACCCTAAGAGGGTGGTTGGAAGAACTTCTACAATATGTCCTCTCTCCAACTGTACATACCCTATGTACAGTCATTTACAGGTTTCCTACGTGTTCCTTCCTTGATTGGCTAACAGAGCTGATGATTACACCCCTGCCTACCTAAAGCTTTGGTGGGGCTTTTTCTTTTTTTAAGTATCTCAATACTGAATAGTAGCATGTAATACAGAATGAAAACCCATTTGCAATGTTTTGATGTAAATTGGTCCTATAGAATACAATGAGGGAAATTTATCAAATTGGAGCAGCCAGAATCTGGAGCAGCTGTGCATGGCAGCCAATGAGCTTTTATCTTTCATTTTCAAAGTTCAACTGAACAAGCTGAATAAGAAAGCTGATTGGTTGCCATGCACAACTGCTCCAGTTTTGATAAATTAACCCCAAGACTTTTTTATATGACTGTGCAGTTTTCATGTATTTAAAATGTAACAAAAAACATGACAATATGTCTGGTGTGATAAGCTATTGAAGCACCCTTCAGGTAGGTGCTAGGTAAAGTATAGTGGGCCTTGGCTGCTTAACAGCAGGGCCGTGATTTCAGCTGGACTGTCATGTCTCCCAGGTGAGGTTACTGAGAAGGGAGTCTCCCCACTTGCTCTGTGAGATGATTCTCATAGGGAAGTGGAGGAAACCCAATCAGTGGCTCAGTCAGGCTTGTATCTACCCCAGAAGGCAGATTCTGCCTCAGAGGATTCTGGGGGTGGGTATAAGTTTGAACGGAGCACATGATGCAGCGTCTTTGGCGGGAAGTAGAGTCCCGGGAGGGAGAGTACGGCTGTCTCTCCTTCTGTCAGAGGAAGCTGGTGTCCCGGGGTGGCGGCCTGGGAATCCAAAGAGTTTGAAACTGAGCTGCAGAGGGGATCCGTTGTGCTGAGAACCAGCGGAGAGAGAGAGGGGTCAAGTTTCAGGAAAGCCTGCAAAGGTCGTGAGTACTGTGGACTGCCCCTGGGGGTCTGCATAGTGTCAGAGGGGACCACCCTGGAGAAGGTTCTAGGGATCCAGGAGTCAGCTAGTTGTTAAAGAGGGTGCCTGGTCAGAGGACCATGAAGTATTATAGGGGTTACCTAGTCAGATGACCCTGAAGTATTAGACAGGGTACCTACGTAGAAGGCCCTGAAGTGTTAAAGGGGGCACTTGCAGTTTGGGCCCTGAAGAGTCAGTGTACAGTGGGAAGTGTACAAGGTTAAGAGTTGCAGCAGCACAAGTATCTACCCGGACCTACCTCAGCCAGTGCAGGGCTGGAGGGAGCTGTTCAGGGACTTTTGAGCTAAAGCAGTGTCAGGAGTCAAGTGTTCTACAGTCCTGGATCTTCTGAGTTAAAGTCGAGGTTCCAGCACAGTTTCAGTACTACAGTATCTTTAAGCGTCAGGAAGCGCTGGTCGGCATTCAGCTGGCATCAAAGCAGCGCTAACAGGCATTTTGTCCCAAAGTGTACCTAGTTGAACCAGAGGAGTATCCCACTGATTCCCTTCTCCCATCCCCTAAATACAATAAAACAAAACAAACCAAAGATGCCGGAATGGTCATTGTCTCAGCTCTCACAACTGGGTTCATCACTCAAAAGTGTTGGAGGTGTCACCGGTAACAATGGCAGACCCAGATCAGGCACAAGGCCTGGAAAACTGCTACACTATTATAGCATAGTTTCTTGTTCATAAGAAAATGCATGGAACAATCAAATTGCTACTCTGTACGATACCAGCAATTCTCCTTTCTGTTATTTTTATAGGACCCTTGCTTTAAAGTCCTCAAAGGCAGGATCACACTTGACCTGTTATATACACTCTTGTTATATACACTTGTTCTAAGAAGTACAAAGTATACAGATACTTTTAAAATATCTGCTACTAATTCTAAATAAAAGGCATAACTAAAAGCAGACCTGCCCTGCAAATTCATAATCCCCCTCCCCTCCATTGCATGTTTATATTTCCTTCACTCCCCCACTGCTCTGTTCAGTGCTGGAAGCTGAAGGAAGTACATATTATGGAGGTATGGAAGAACATATGGCTCACTCCATCTAGCAGCACTGGGCGAGTCAACAGGTATGGAAGAGCATGTGATTCAGTCCATCTAACAGTGCTGGGCCAATCAACGAGTATGCAGTGGTGTATTTAGGTTTTGTGCTGCCCTAGGCCTGAATAAACTTGGGCACCCTAATTTAAATATGACTCACCCCTTCCTGTAAAGGCCACACCCTATCTTGTTTATGACCCGCCCTGTCATCTGTAAACCACAGACCACAACCACAGTCTATCAGTGCCCATCAGTGCAGCCTCATCAGTGCCCATCAGTGCAGCCTTATCAGTGCTCATCAGGTCAGCCTCATTACTGCCCATCAGTGCAGCCTCATTACTGCCCATCAGTGCAGCCTCATCAGTGGCCATCAGTACAGCCCCATCAGTGGCCACCAGTGCAGCCTCTTAGTGCATCATATCAGTGCCCATCAGTGCAGCCCTATCAGTGCAGCTTATCAGTCCTGCCTCATCAGTGGCCATCAGTGCAGTCTATTAGCACCCATCAGTGCAACATATCAGTGCCCATCAGGGCAGCATATCAGTGCAGTCCCATCAGCTTTTTTGCTGCCCCCCTGCAAAGTGCTGCCCTAGGCCTGGGCCTTGTTGGCCTAGGCCAAGATACAGCACTGCGAGTATGGAGGAGCATGTGACCCACTCCATCTAGCAGTGCTAAACCAAATAACGGGTATAAAGAAGCATGTGATTCACTCCATTTAACAGCGCTTGGCCAATCAACGGGTATGGAAGGACAGGTTGTGCCTCCATCTGACAGTGCTTGACCAGTCACAGCAGTCACATGTACATCCATAACCCTTGGTGTGCTGTGACTCTTTTAGCCCACACAGGATTTTCCTTCACTCCTTGTGACTGAATGGAGTAGTGAGGGAGTGAAAGAATGTAAGTATATGTTGCTGGGGAGGGCAAGATGAACCAGATATACTACATGAAACCTTTCATCCAACATCTCAATTATTGCACGAATAAAGCAATGATTTGCTTGAAGCCCAAGAGAATAGGGATATGATTCCTATCCAAAACCTCCTGTAAAAGATTATTGTATAACTGGTGAAGATGTAGTTGCTGTGCTGTCAAAATTCCATCTGACATCGCCCGTATTTAGAGACTTGAAACAGGAAAGGCAGCAATGACTATGTCTTTTGTTGTGTTGGCATTTCTTTTATAGCATACCTATAGCAGGTTGATCCAGAATTGAAACAGATTGAACCAGAATGGTTCCAGCAGCACCGTTAAAAAAAAGACAATCCACAACAATTTCTGAAATGAAAAAGTTTACCTGACTATAAGATTTTCTCATCCAGTCCGCAGTCCTCTCATGCTTTTGGTTTTCTCAGCTGGTTGCCTGTTTTTTCCAAGTCCGGTGCCCTTTGCTTTGGGGGAGGATGGAAAGATAGAGGCAGCATGAGGGAGGAGAGGGGAGTGGGTGATGCAGACAAAGGAGAGAAAGCAAGAAGTTTTGGAAAGCAAGTTACTAATTCTGTTTCAGTACTTGTGCGTCTTTGAGTCAGGGATAAACAACAGACTTTATTACCATTGCCACACTTTCAACACTGTTACAATCCAGTTAATGTCTTAATGTCTTCATTGTTAAATGTATTCCTCTATAAACTTGAAGTCTGTCTCCCAAGCAACTCCTTTCCCCCTGTGGGATGTTTACATGGTACAGTCTGGTAGCAGGATTTTGTTCTCTGAATGCCAGCCTTCAGGTTGCTCTGAAGTTGAGATGGGCTTAAAAAGGAAGGGGGGGGGGGGAGGGATGTTTTGAAGGTTTGTATAAAGAATCTCTTTATATTCCTCCCTTGGAGCAGATTTCCTTCCATGAGTGTTTAATTTAACATTTCCACTTTTAACACGCTCTTCTTTGCCTTTCTCACTGTTGCTGATGAAATACATAATATAAGCACCGAGGAAGTTATTAATAAGTAATTTGCAAGGATGCCAACTTAATGCATGTGCTGGAAGTGCAACAGAGCTGTGTTAAAGCAGGTGTTTACACCAATATGGTATCATTATATGTGTTTGTAATATGCAAATAGCACAGATGATTCATACCAATTGTTAACCAAAAGATTAAAGCCTCGTACACACACAACGAATTTCCGCCAACCGGTCGTCCATCTTTTGTACAGAGTAGTGTCTGTTGGTTGGAATGTGCTCTAGACTGCACATGAATTTTCCCGCACGACAGAATTCTACTTCAGAAGTGATGTCATGTGTTGGATTGCTTTCTTTGTGTTCTTTCATCTCTGAGCATGCCCAGTCTTCCTCATAAGATTTTTCCCCAGCGAAATCTGTACTAATGAGACGAAAATCGGACGTGTTTTGACGGTCGACAAAAATTATATAGCCTGCACACCAGATTTGTTTGGCTGAAAAGTCGGAGTCGGTTGTCGGAAGCACCATACTAACAAGCCGAAAATCGTCAGATCGGTCGTCGGACGAAATTTCCCGGCCGAATTTCTACTCGTGTGTACGGGGCTTTACAGCTGATTACCTATTAAATCACGCACAAGCATCATTGGCCACTGATGTCCACTCATGTGCTGGAAGTGCAACAGAACTGTGTTGAAGCAGGTGTTTACACCAATATGGTATTTGTATATATGTGTTTGTAACATGCAAATAGCACAGATGATTCATACCAATTGTTAACCAAAATATTTGCAGCTGATTATCTATCAAATCACGCTCAAGCATCAGTGTGCACACATTTTGCATCATTTCTGCTGTCACAGGTGAAATCAACTTGGGAATTTATTTCACTGATTAAAGAAAATCTGTCACATGAGAAACATGAAGGGTTCTGTGGTTGATCTCACATTAAACAAATGCTAGTTGCATACCTCCCAACTGTCTGAGATGTAAAAGAGGGACACCTTTCTGCAGAATGCAAGCAAAGAACACATCTCAACAATTAGAACATGGGTAGTTTGGCACTAATACATAGACATCCACAGATGGGGCTGAGATTAAATATATATAGATAGTCAGTTTATATGTCAATATGGCTACAGCCACAAGAGAAGTCCAGTGGAGCAGGGATAGCTTTCAAGAGGGGGGGAGTAGAAGTGTCTTTTCGGGTATTCCCATTACCAAGGGGACGTTTAGAGTTGTAGGGGCTGTGGTGGCCATGCTGGAGCTGTGTGTCGCTGCCTGGTCAAGCTGAATCTGGCCTGCAATCCTTGTGGAAAGGGAAACAGCTTGGAATGGGGGTTGGAACGCAGCATTAACCTCTGACATCATTAGTCCGGCACACATTTTGGAGCATGCGCAGTAGGTGGTATGTTACAATGCGTGCTCCTTCCTCAAGCTTAACATACCACTATGTGAGTTTTACTCTTTATTCTTTCAATAAACCACTTAACAGTCTATACTCAGAGGTGCCTCTTCCTTCTGTTTTTTTTAAAAGAACACATCTCTGCTACAAACCCTCTGATGCGGCCAGAAAGCATGTAAAAAATGACTGGACAGGTTCACATGTGCTTTTTCACCAATGAAGACCCCTTGATCCCATAGGGAAAGGAAGCCTTGACTGATGGGAACGTTGTTTTATAAGTCAGTGTGATTATAAGCAACAAAATTAAGTAGCTCTAAAGTGATTGGCTACCAAGGTATAGGGTGATGGGGCAGACCCTGAACCAGCTACGGAAGAGTTGATGGCCCACCTGCCCTGTGTAAGGATAATTGTCACAGTTTATTGCCACTTTGACCTTGCCAGTGGGTAATGTTGTCCCAATGGGCTATGCCCTAGAGAAGAAGTGATTCTAAAGGCAGAAGGTTTTTTTTATGGTATTGCATTCTATGCATTGTTAAAAAATAAAAAAAATGTGTTCAGCAGTCCCCCTCAGCCCCCCTAATATTTACCTGTGTTTCTTGGCAATGTTTGTTCCATGCTACAGTTGAATCAAGGAGAAAATACAGGGTCACCATTATTCCATACCTGTTAAACACAGTGAAAATACTGATCCCGAAATATTGGAAACAAAAAAAAAATACCGACAATACAGGAATGGTTTAGGGAAGTGGATAGACCTAGGCCTATGGAAGACTTAATAAGCTTGCAAAATGATTCTGGAGTGAGATTCTATGGGACTTGGGAAGGTTGGCTGGAGTTGAAATGGTCTTTAATATATATGAGTTATATAGGTAATTAGAACCCCTCTCAGAGGACAGGATCCTTTTGTGGAGGTGGTTACTTAGGTGAAAAACGGGGGATTAAATATTGCTCTTTTTTCTCCCTGGTTCCTACAGACTCGGGTAGACAACTTAGTCAGTTATCCTGAGATACACCCCTTAATTTAATCACTAATAGATATATAGTGCACAATCTTAAGGTTTTTAGGGCAGTGTTTTTTTTTTTTTTTTTTTGGATAACAGGGGGAGTTGGTTTTGGGAAAATTGATAAAAAAAACTATGAGGGGTTTTAAGATAACTGGGCAGTCGAAAAGTTGTGTAGAAATATATGTTCTGGGAACACCAGATATATGGTTATGTGTATGTTGATGTAATTTGTTTTGTAATGTCATGTTTCCTTTTTTCTTTGTGTTCAAAGTAAAATTAATAAAAAAGATGTTAAATCAATACTTACCTGAGCCCCATCTAGATCCAGCGATGTGCATGAGAGCCTGGGCTGTACAGGACTCTCCCTCCTCATTGTCTGAGATAGCAGCGGATGCCTTTGGCTCCCACTGCTGTCAATCAAAGTCAGTGAGCCAATGAGGTGCCAATGGGGAGAGAGGAGGCAGGGCCAAGCCACGGGCCAGAAGTGCTGACAAGGGAGCTGAGAAGAGGAGGATCTGGGCTGCTCTGTGCAACCCCCTGCAAAAAGCAGGTAAGTATGACATGTTTGTTATTTTTAATCGAAAAAAAAAACAAGACTTTAACATCACTTTAAGGCCCTGTTCACTCCATGTCCAAAGTTTTTTCCATCAGTTTTTATGCACGTATGGTGTGAACAAAACCCAATAGTTGGAGTTTCAAACTCAAAGCAAGCATCTAGATATGGACATTTGACTTTTTTTTCCCAGGCTCTCCATTATGTGGCAGAGTCACCTCTGGTACTTCATCTCAGGTCTCCATCCTTCCTTCACTCTTCCAAGCATTGTACAGGCTCTCCCTTGCAGAGCCCCGAGCACATGGTGAGGCCTCAGGCTTCAGGCCTACTCAGCATCGGCAATTACTCAAACACCCACCCCAGACAGGTGTCTGGGTGGTAAGAGACAGATCACCTGACTTCCTCCAAATAAATAGCCTCTCCCAGCATGCTCCACTACCAGTGTGATTGGCTGGGAGAAACATACATATTCATAACCTGAATGACTGCAATTTATCACTCTAATGTCAAAGGCAACAGTGCCACCTACTGACAGAAAGGATAATTACAGCCAAACCAGGATTAGGAGGGAAATCCAATGACCACAAGACTATAAATCAGCCAGGATAGCTACCACCTAGTACAACTAAATTTACTAGCAACCCTGCTTATGACAAGGGTGCTACACTCACATTGCTGTTTTGTTAGTAGTAAAATGATGTCACAGTTTTACATCCGTAATCTGGTACCCATATTCTCTTTAAATTCCGTTGACAAAGGTGCCCCATCACCCATAGAGCAGTGGTTCTTAATCTTTTTCAAACCAAGTAAATGAATTCAAAAAGCTTCCATGTCCCAACATTAAAAAAAAAATCTAAAAGCTTCTATGCCTGAAAAGTGAAAAAAAAAAAAATATATATATATATATACCTATTGAATAAACATATCACAGTGCAAAAAAAGGGAATTATTTTTATGTATTCTTATGGCTTAATTTGTCTCTTGATCTAGCCTAGAAATCCTGTCACTGGTAGTGACAGATTGTAAGTGTGACATGGGCTAAAATCACAACAGAGCTGCATTTAATGTGAAGCAACAGCATATTTTACCAGTAATTATTTTTAAATGAGATAATCAGGCTATCACATATCTCCCCAATTCCCACAACAGCACCGTAAGTGTAATGCTTAGCAACTTAGCAACTTGTAATTCACATTCCAGACCCACTTCTTTTCAGTTGTTCATTCACCCCTGAGCAGCACCTTGCATTACCTTTCTCCAGTAATCCAAACCTCCACACCAGCACTGATTGAACTCTGAGCAAGAACCCTCCCTCCTCCTTTCAGTGATTTATCGCTTTATAACTTGCTAGCTGCTGCTTCTGTTCTGCTTCTGTGCAGGCTGCTGCTGTGAGAAGGGGCAGTGTTCCACTCACATACACTATATTACCAAAAGTATTGGTACGCCTGCCTTTACACGCACATGAACTTTAATGGCATCCCAGTCTTAGTCCGTAGGGTTCAATATTGAGTTGGCCCATCCTTTGCAGATATAACAGCTTCAACTCTTCTAGGAAGGCTGTACAGAAGGTTTAGGAGTGTGTCTATGGGAATGTTTGACCATTCTTCCAGAAGCTCATTTGTGAGGTCAGGCACTGATGTTGGAGAGAAGGCCTGGCTTGCAGTCTGTGCTCTAATTCATCCCAAAGGTGTTCTATCGGTTTGAAGTCAGGACTCTATGCAGGCCAGTCAAGTTCTTCCACCCCAAACTCGCTCATCCATGTCTTTATTGACCTTTCTTTGTGCACTGGTCCAAATAATTTGGTGGAGGGGGGATTATGGAGTGGGATTGTTTTTCAGAGGTTGGGCTTGGCCCATTACTTCCAGGGAAGGGAACTCTTAAGGAGTCAGCATACCAAGACATTTTGGACAATTTCATGCTCCCAACTTAGTGGGAACAGTTTGGGGATGGCTCTTTACTGTCCCAACATCACTGCACACCAGTGCACAAATAAGGTCCATAAAGACATGAATGAGCGAGTTTGGGGTGGAGTTACTTGACTGGCCTGCACAAAGTCCTGACCTCAACCCAATAGAACACCTTTCGGATAAATTAGAGCGGAGACTGCGAGCCAAAGCATCTCTCCAACATCAGTGCCTGACCTCACAAATGTGCTTCTGGAAAAAGCGTCAGACATTTCCATAGACACGCTCCTTAACCTTGTGGACAGCCTTCCCAGAAGAGTTGAAGCTGTTATAGCTGCAAAGGATTTGCCAACTCAATATTAAACCCTACAGACTAAGAATGGAATGCCATTAAAGTTGATGTGCGTGTAGAGGCAATACTTTTGGTAGTATAGTGTATTATGTAGCTCCTCTCAAGCAGCACCCTGCTCTGTAGCTTGTAAAGTAGGTGCTGCCCACCTACCAGGCAGGCACCAAAGGTAAACAAAGAGTAGGTTAGAGAGACTGTGCACAGAGCCAGTGGGAGAGACTCTGCAGAGGCTATGACAGCAGGAGCTGTCAAGATGCAGTCCTGCAGTAGGGGACAGCGGTTGGTGCAGGAGCACAAAAACACTGGCTCTGAAAAACTTAGAAAAACAGTGTTTTTCAACAATAGTAAATTTAGTAGTGACAGCTATTAAGCCGCTGCCTGTCAGGACGTAGACTGATGCCCAGCGGTTGAAAAACAATGCCATAGAAGACCGTGTTTTGCGCAGGTGCAAGCTCTCAGCAGAGGCTGCAGAGTGCTTTATCACAGTATATCTAAATCAAAAGCATTTTTGGAGTTTTGAAACCCCTGCCAGGTTTTTATTACTGCCTGCGTATAGGTAGACTCACCCTTTCTATTGGTGGTGATGACCATTGTCACCAAGATGGAAAGGGACAGGAAATGGTGAATGCAATTGGGTTGCCCAAATGAACACTCACCTTGGAAAATTCCCCTCACATTCTGTTATGCCTCAGGGTCCAGGACTATCCAAAACCAACAAGGAAACAATATTGGCCTTAGATATATTATGTGGAATAAATTTGTCAAGCTAATATTTTCATTGGAGAGTGGTGGATGATCATCAGCCCATGTTTATAGGTACCCTAAGCTTGACCATACACTAGGCCCCTTTTTGAGGCAGTTTCAAATCCTGTCAACCATCTTTTAATCAAAATCTCAACCAAAGGTGTAGATAATTCGATGGCTTTGATAAACTGTTGGTGATAGGTTGGCTTGACTGTTTTTGCTAAGGAAAGTTAGTTGAAGGTGGCTAAAATTCTCACAATTTTTTTTTGGATAGGCAACAGTAGGTGCTGTAGAGTTGCAGAGCCAGAGAGAAGATTTCAGCAAGTTCTAACATTTTAGTGAAATATTCAGAGCTTTAGTCAACTTGTAATAAATAAAAGCCTGTAGGACAGTGAGGTTTTGGAAGCTTTCACAAAGTGATGTAGCGAAGATGCTTGGTGGTGAGGGTGGCAGTCCTTAGTTGTAAAGATCCACACAAAGGGCATTTATTCATATTTTTTATTTTTTTTTATTAAAAATATTTATTTATCACAATTAGACCCCGTTCACACTGGGGCGACCTGTCAGGCGACCTGGTTGCCTGACAGGTCGCCGTAGGTCGCCTGGCATAGAGAAGCTGTGGACCCGTTCTAATAGGAGCGACACAAGTCGCTCCGACTTAGAAAAAGGGTCCGGAGCTTCTTTGGGGCGACCTGGAGCGACCTGCATTGACTTCAATGTTATGAAGTCCGTGCCAGCCGCTCCGAGGTCGCGGTGCGAGCTGCGCGCCGTGACCTGTGAGGTCGTCCCGGGAAGTCGAATCACCCCAGTGTGAACGGGGCCTTAATGTACTCAACACTTTACATATATTGTACATTCACATCAGTTCCTGCCCTCAAGGAGCTTACAGTATAGCTCACATGCATACATATACTTACTTGGGACATTTTAGACAGGTGCTGCGCAAATGTGAACCTTGGAGTTCACAAACTGCAAGATAATGTAAACAATTAAGGTTTGAGTAAATAAATAAATGAATGGGTAAATAAATAAAGTGATGTCCAAATGTGCAATATTGATAATAAATCCACCTTGTGCATACAAAGTAAATAAATGGTATCCTTGTTTCACATGTAAATAACTTCCAATCAATACAATGTATAATCCTACTGATAATATCCAACTACAGTTAGTGATGACATGATGAAATAAGTCCTTCAAATAAAAAACAACATACTGAATCAACAGTGTCCGTGATTGAGGAGTTATTATTATCCAAGATTAAATATTTGAGAAACAGATCCCAATCACCAGTGCTTATGTGGTAAATAAAGTTCTGGGGGAGATTTCCAAAAGTATAGTTCAATGTGCCACCTGCACACTTGTGACCCCCCTATGAGTGGGTATTTCACCTTAAGGTGTGTGACCTTGCGGCTAAGCTCGGTCAGGTAGAGCCTCAAACAATCCCTATAGGTACTGGATGGCTTCTCTCCTTCACTGTGTAAGCTCCCAGCGGGTCCGTATCACACTTGAGTGACTCACATGTATGGAGAAATACATTCCATAGTGCAAGTATTGTTTTCTAAAATCACTATTTATTAAAAACATATGTATTGCACTTACATTCACTGGGTGCCTGCAGCGCACCACACTGTACAAGCAATGTATCATATTATCATATAATGAAACAAGTAGGCAGATAATCCCCATCAGCTACTCGTAAATTCTGACAGTGTTCCTCTCACAGCCGCATACTCCGTTCACTCCCCTACACGTGTCGATACAAGGGACTACGTGTCTTCATCAGGGGGACACATCCAGGGGGAGAAGCCATCCAGTACCCATAGGGATTGCTTGAGGCTCTATCTGACCGAGCTTAGCCGCAAGGTCACACATCTTAAGATGAGATACCCACTCATAGGGGGGTCACAAGTGAGTAATAGGCCAGGAGCTGAGGCGCAGCCTAGGCAGAAGGCCTTCATGACTGGGGTTTGGACATACAGGCCACGGAGCAAAGGGTTAAGTTGGGTAAGGTTTTAAGTAAATACAGGATTTACCTTATTGGTGGAGGTCAGGGTGGGGTAGGGTGTGGTCTCAGGGGGTCTTCTGGGGGAGTTATTGATTGTAGCTTCATTCCAGAAGGGACAGCGCAGGGTTAGAATCTCCCTCCCTCCCGCCCTATGGGTTCTGTTTTGTTGTTATGGGCTGGCATGGGTTAGTGGTGTTACTTTCTGGGGGTACGTTGTTGTCAGGGCAGCAGGCAGAGGTCGCTGGGTTTTTGAAGGCAGGGGATGGGTATGCTCTTTGGAGAGCGAGGGTCTGGGCCCATCTTTGGTATGGGTGTACCTGCCCTAATAAGTGGTGGTTTTAATACTCAAGGTTGGAAGCTGGCTGTATCGGTTGGAGGAGTTACAAATGTTTGTCCCCGAGTCGGTGTAATTTGCGTCTGGGGGCCTATGGTGACACTAAGGTGGTGACAGATACAGCCGGTTGGTCATTTAAGGGTGCCTTCAAAAATCTGTAGACCTATTGTAAGAGCAGTTAGTTTCTTGTCAGGCTGGTTTTGTATGGTATATATTTAAACATGGTTAATAATAAAAATGTGGTTATTTATTATTTATGTTTTGTTAATAAATAGGCTGCTTTGGCCATTTTAAACCATACAAAATGTGGTGTGTGGTCATTTATTGGGATACAGGGAAGGTATGTGGGGGTGGTTGGTTAAGGCTCGGGCAGCCTATACATTGGGCAATACCCCCAGTCATGGAGGTGACACATTGAACTATACTTTTGGAAATCTCCAACAGAACTTTATTTACCACAAGCACTGGGGTGATTGGAATCTGTTTTTCAAATATATGATCAGGGTTATTAACTCTTCAATCACGGACACTGTTGATTCAGTATGTTGTTTTTTATTTGAAGGATTTATTTCATCATGTCATCACTAACTGTAGTTGGATATTATCAGTAGGATTATACATTGTATTGATTGGAAGTTATATTCATGTGAAACAAGGATACTATTGATTTACTTTGTATGCACAAGGTGGATTTTATATTAATATTGCACATTTTCACAGCACTTTATTTATCCAGTTGGAATTGAAAGTCATTTTCATGTGAAATAAGGATACCATTTATTTACTTTGTATGCACAAGGTGGATTTATTATCAATATTGCACATTTGCACAGAACTTTATTTATTTACTCATTCATTTATTTATTTACACATACCTTATCTCTCCTGGCGATCTGATTATGTCAGGATTTCTGTGCTAAAAGCGGTACATTCTTTTGCATGGAAATCTGTTGTTTTACATTTTAAAACTCACCTTCCCCTGCGATCCCCCGCCGTCCTCCCACTGTGTGCTCAGCCAATGCCGACACCTGTCTTCCCGGTCCCCTTCCCTGCGAGTAGTGCGATGCAGGGGGGGTGGAACCAGCGGCAATTTAAAAAATGTAAATACACTAAATGACATGATACAAAGCTGTGATCCTAACGGATTACACTGTATCATGCCATTTCACCACAGGATTTCACCTGGTGACTTTTCCAGTGCCCTGCCTGTGCTTTTCCAGTTCTTTGTGTCTGGAAAATAGAGAACAACCATGGCATCCAAAAAGTGTTCTTTTTGCGCAAAAGCGCTTTTAGACAAACTGGAAAACAGCGACAGCGAAACGGAGTTACTTGAAGAACTGAGCGATAGCGATTCGTGGGAAAATTCGTCATCATGTGCCAGAAAGAGACATCAGAATCGTCGCTGTCGTCACTTTCCGTACCTGATGACGAATTTTCCTACGAATCGCGATCACTCAGTTCTTCAAGTAAGGATTACAGCTTTGTATCACGTCATTTGTGTATTTACACTTTTTAATTTGCCGCAGGTTCCACCCCCCTGCATCGCAACGCTCGCAGGGAAGGGAACCGAAAGGCAAGTGCCGACAATCAGCTGTGCACAGAGCAGGGAGAGGGTGTGAGGACGCCGGAAAGGATGGCGGGGGATCGCAGGGAAGGTGAGTAACATTCTGGGCATACAAAGTGTACTGGGACAGACCAGCAGACAAGAAAGAGAGCCTTTGAGGGATGGACAGAATGAAACCACAGGACGATGATGAACAAAATAAAGTGTATTTTATTCTGATTGAAGATTGATCAATACAGGTTACATTTGTGGTTCAGACAGGGAAGTGCAGAGGTATGTGGTGCTTACAATGAGTAATACAGTAACCCATGTGATGTGATGAACACAATAAAAATGATAATAGTGAAAGTAACCCAGTAGGTGTGGCAAACAATATAATGCAATGGTGAACATAAATGCAATAAAAATACGGGCGTCCGATGGGGGATGGCACTGACAGTGAGATCCCGCTGGCCAATTTGCTAAGTATGAGAGCCATTTAACAATGGGTATTTGGGGAGATCAAGGGGAAAACAATGGCAGTGTCAACCCTGCGTGCACGGGCTGTGTATGCCAGAATTCTGGCTGGGGTACACAGGTTCCTCCTAAAAAATAATAATAGTAAGTACGCAAGGAGGGATGGGAAACCAAATTTGGACAGTGCAAAGAGGGTATCCTGGCCACGATTAGTCAGAAAGATATGAGCCAAAGGCTGATCAAGGGGGGGAATGAATGTGGTTCCTACATTGTTTCATTATGCTCTACAACACTTGCTGCTCAAAAAATGTGTATTTTAACCACTTGCTGACCGCCCGCCGCATATATACTGCAGTAGGCTGACTCGGGTGTGCAAATGGCCGTACCTGTACGGCGATCCACGGGAGCACTCCTGGGGGTGAGCGTGTGCTGCCGGCGACGTGCTCTCGCCCCCACTAGGCAGCGGGGATACCGATTCACGGGACCGGCGGCACCGATTGCCGCCAGACAACGGCGATCACTCCCCACTGAGAGAGAAGGATGGTCAGCTGTTGTAAACACAACTGACCGTTGGTCTCTCTGAAATGATCACAAAGCGCCTGTGATCCTTCTATATAGGATCACAAGTCTCTATGATCATTTCACAAGCCCATCCCCCCACATTTAGTAAACACCCCCTAGGCTCACATCTAACCCTTTGATCACCCCTAGGTTAACCCCTTCCCTGCCAATGTCATTATTACAGCAACTGCATATTTTAGCACTGATTACTTCAGTAATGTCACTGGTCCTCCCAAAAATTTCAAAATGTCAGTTTGGTGTCCGATCTGTCTGCCGCAATGTCACAGTCCCACTAAAAATCGCAGGTTGTCGCCATTACTAGTTAAAAAAAAAAATTATTTAAATATTTCCCCTAGTTTGTAGATAACTTTTGTACAAATCAATCAAAAACCGCTTATTGAGATTTTTTTTTTTTTTACCAAAAATATGTAGCAGAATACAAATTGGCCAAAAAGGATGAAAAATAATATTTTTTTTAAATGTTATATAGCAGAAAGTGAAAAATATAGTTTTTTTTTTTTTTCAGAATTGATGCTCTTTTTTTGTTTATAGCGCAAAAAATAAAAATTGCAGAGGTGATCAGATACCACCAAAAGAAAGCTCTATTTGTGGGGGAAAAAGGACACTCATTTTATTTAAGTATAGTGTCGCAAGACTACGCAATTGTCCATTAAAATAACGCAGTGCCATATCGCAAAAAATGGCCTGGTCATTAAGGGGGCAAATTCTTCCGGTCTAGAACTGGTTAGTATTTACTTCACCACCCAAATTACTCACAGGAGTTATTTTACTCAAACTGGAAAGTGAAAAATCTGGTCCAGCTGTGCATGACAGCTAATTAGCTTCTAGCTTCAGCTTGTTCAGTTAACCACTTAAGCCCCGGAAGATTTTACCCCATTCCTGACCAGGGCCTATTTTGCAATTCGGCACTGCATGAATTTAACGGACAATTGCGTGGTCCTGCGACGCTGTACCCAAATTAAATTGACGTCCTTTTTTTCCCACAAACAGAGCTTTCTTTTGGTGGTATTTGATCACCTGTGTGATTTTTTGATCATGCGCTATAACAAAAAAAGAGCGACAATTTTGCAAAAATAACAATATTTTTCACATTTTTTTATTTGAAATTCCCCCAAAAAAATGTAAAAATCAAATTTTTTTAACATTTTAGGCCAATTTGTTTTGTGCTACATATGTTTGGTAAAAAAAATTGCAAAAAGCGTATTTTGATTGGTTTGCGCAATAGTAATAGCTTTTACTAACTAAGGGAAAGATTTTTGTCATTTTTATTGGGGTTTTTTTAACGGATAATGGCGGCAATCTGCAATTTTTTTTGCGGGACTGCGACATTGCGGCGGACATCGGACCCTTGACTGACATTTTTGACACTTTTGGGGGTACCAGTGACATTACTACAGTAATCAGTGCTATACATATGCACTGTTACTGTAAAAATGACACTGGCAGGGAAGGGGTTGACTTTATTTGAGAAGGAGGGGCTAGGTGTGTCCCTAGGGGCGTGCTTCTAACTGTGATTGGATGTGGCTTTTCATGTAACAGCAGAGATCATACGGTCCTACATAGCAGGACCGTATGATCTCTGCTGTTACACAGGGGAGAATGACAGGCGGCTTTGTTTTCATTAGCCACCTGCCTTTCTCCCGGTGTAAACCGACGATCGCGAGTGACCAGCGGACATCGGGTCCGCCAGTCACTCGCGCGGGGGGGTTCGTGAGCGAGCGGGAGCAAGAGCGCGCCTCCAGCGGCGCGCGCTCGCTCCCTAGAGCCTCACAGGCTATCGACGTAGACCTACGTCACTTTGCCTGTGAGGGGCTGACCGCCGAAGTAAATCGTCATTAGGCAGTCGGCAAGTGGTTCAGCTGGAATCTGATTGGTTTCTGTGCAGAGCTGCGCCAGATTTTGCACTCTCTCGTTATTGCAAATTAACTCCAAAGGGTCTACAAACATTGTGTGAGAATCAGGTTAGTGCAGTCATTGTATGTTAATATCATCTTTCAAAACATATGTAGCCTAGTGTGTTTTAAATGCTTTCTGAATGTTTATGCAACATTTGTAGTTACAACATTCAGTATTCAGATATTTTAATCTGAAATTTAGAAGGAACAAGCAAACCACAGTTATATGTCATTCTGTTTTATCTGCATTGTGGTTGTCTCAAAAAATGTGGTTTCGTGCAATGCTAAAAGCTGTGCTTATATAGACGATCACACATTTTAGTCTTTTAGAGCCAACATCAACCATGTAAAAACAGTTCTTTTAGATTTAAAACTATATAAAGAGAATATCATTTTGGGCAAATTAGAACATACAACAGCTGCATGAAGTCTTACTGGAGCAAAAAAATCAGCAATGTATCTAGCATGCAAAATGTAGTGTATTTGTGGATACAGAACTTAAAACAGATGCCATATCAAAATTTAACACAAGGTGGCAGCACTGTCACACTTTTAAATATTTGTTAGATCCCATAAGAATGAGAGTTTAAAAATACCTTTCCTACATTTAAATAGACACACACACTTCTTTATACAGAGTTATCAGTAAGGCTCTACTCACTGAAGTTCTATTTTGTATAAATATTACAGTTCTTTCTGAATCTGTAGATCCCCTTCAATAACTTAACTGAATGTATTATCATCACTAGACAGGCATAAAGTCAGTAACAGGACAAGGTCACCCAGTGCCCAGGGTGAAGATGCCAAACGGCGCCCCCCAAGCCCCTGCCTCTAGCATAGCTCCCAACTGTCCCTGATAACTGTCCCTGATTTTGAGGGACTGTTCCTCATTTGGAACACAGTCCCTCTGTCCTTCTATCGTCCTCATTTGTCCCTCATTTCTCATCTATATATTTGTATATAAAATGCACTTTTTATCTTTCAAAAAGTGTTTCCCAGTGCTAAACCTTTCACCCAGTGCTAAATTTTTCACCCAAATTCTAAATTGCTGCATTTGTAAATTTTGAAAGCCAATATTAAGGAATAGTAGTGATAAAAAAAAAAAAGCACTTGTAAGTAGTGTTGAGCGAACACGGACTGTATTATTCTTGTTCGTACCGAATAATTGGATTTTTGTTACCCGAACACGGACCCGAAAAACTTTACTGTATGTTCGGGTTTAAAATCCGTGTTCGGTCATTTTATTTCCTGTTTTGTATGTAATGGCGCGCTTTTAATGGCGGGCTTTCAACAGCCAATCAACAAGCGTTTAACTGGTGTGCCTTAAGCCATCCCAGCCATGCCTACTAATTTTTTTTTTTTTTTTTTTTAGCCCGTAGCGTGTGAAACACACTCAAAAGACTTCACCCGGTGCATAAAAAGTGCACACACGCAAACGTGAACACACAAAAACTGCACAGGGTGTGCGAAAATGGTCTGGCCTCGAGAGGTTGGACCTATACCTTGATCCCCCGGGGCGCAAGACTCCTGACAGGGACTGAGGTACTTCCTATGGTTTGCCTGGCCGAAACCTGGCAAACCCCGTTCTCCAGGGGGACTGCCGAAACAGCCCACCCCAAGTACTGGGTGGGGCTCCCCCGAAGGGAGATCCCATGAGAGAGGGCGAACTAAGCCAAAAGGCCATGTCCACCCCCTCCCAAGACTTTCAAGGTAGGCCCAGAGACCCACACCGTACTCGTCGTGCAGGAAAAGAAGAGTGAAAGTGAAGTGACACACCACAAAGAAAAATACACACAAACAAAAAGGTGGGGAAGGGGAAGTGGAGGAGTGAATTAGTGCCTTTGTGAAAATACAAAGGCAGGCCTTCCGGCCGGAATAAAAATTCCTCTGGTCGAAGCCAAAAGGCCTTGCCCAAAAGGCAGGTGCTTAAAAAAGTGTGTAGGTGCAGTGACCATGGTGCCGAAAAACTCAAGGCGAGCTGCCCCTCACCAGTGAGAATTAAGGCACCCCTGGGCTGCCACCCCAGGGGCACATACACTACGGGCTTTTTCTACCCCGGCCCAAAGGCCAGACCGAGTGTAGCCCTAGCCTACCAGGAGGCATCAGAACTTTAGACAGCTTAGGGTGAGCCTGCCTTCAACTGGGAACAAGCCTTTTGCAAGGCCAGATTCAACCCAGGAGGAAAGGCCCTCCCACCGCCATCCGCCGTTCCTTACCAATCACATCCAGGAGCAGTACTAACTGGCCACGGAACCAATCCAGTTTTCTCTCTCCCTTCAAACTGGTAGGGGCGGACCCATTCAAATCAAGAAGGCAATGGACCCATCCGGCTTTCTCTGATGTGGCTTACTTCCCAGTCCCCCGGTAGTTCCGGAGCGCCCTGGTTCATTTCGGCCCCCACCGATACTAACCATCAGGTTCCATACCAACTGATAAGAACAGATACTACACTTGATCTTAGCCAAAAGGCCGAGAAGCGATAAGCCATGCCTACTAATGTATTAGTAGCTGTGATTGGCCATCTGAAGCATGTGACCATGTTTTTATAAGTTCGAGAGCCCCAGCGCGCTGCGTCATTCTGCTGTAGATTAGGGAGAGAGCACACATCATACGTGCTGGCTGCTGATTAGGGACAGACAGTGATTCTGTGAAAAATTGTGTCCGAAAAGAATGCAGGGACAGGTCGGAGTGCAGGCAGGGAGAGTTATTAGAGCATTTTAGGGCGAGGCTGGAGATTAGGCAGGGTCAGTGTTCTACATCGATTTTGCTGTGTGGGGGGTTGTGCAGTGAACAATCTTATTGAGCATATTAGGGCGAGGCTGGAGATTAGGCAGGGTCAGTGTTCTACATCGATTTTGCTGTGTGGGGGGTTGTGCAGTGAATGATCTTATCAAGCATATTAGGGCCAGGCTGCAGAGATTAGGCAGGGACAGTATACATCGATTTTGCTGTGTGGGGGGTGGTGCAGTGAACAATCTTCTTGCCCTCACTTGAGCCCACTGAGGAGGAGGAGGGAGAAAAAAATCTATTTTTATCAGTCATTTGTGTGCAGCGTTCATCTTAGATCTATTTTACTACAAGTTAAAATGTTTTTTTTTTTTTTTCCCCCTTCATAGCCTTTTTGCTCCAGTGCTGACTGTGATAAGACACTGCTGTGTTCACATGTGCTATTGAGTGATTTTCAATTTTATACACTTTTTTCTATTCCACTATTCAACACCCTTTTGGGTTAAAAAAAATTAAATTGTGGCATAGTCTGTACTAATCTATTTAAAAATTACAAACTTAAAAGGGGAATTTTCTTTTTTTTTCCTTCATAGCCTGCAGCAGAGCTGACTGACATAAGACACTGCTGTGTTCACATGTGCTATTGAAAAATCACCAATTTTATATCATATTTTCTATTCCGCTATTCAATCTACACCCTTGGGGTAAAAATAATTAAATTGCGGCATAGTCTGTATCGGTACGTGTGAGATACACCTTTCCAATTTTTGGGGCGCATCTTCCACCGCCGAGGATTGCAGGGTGTTTCAGTTTGCCTCCTGTCTGTTCCGAACTCCTCCTACTAGTCATCCTGCCTTTGGGGTACAAAAAATAGTATTCGGGGCCTAGTCTGGGTCTGTACGTGTGAGATAGATACACCTTTTGATATCATATTTTCTATTCCGCTATTCAATCTACACCCTTGGGGTAAAAAGAATTAAATTGCGGCATAGTCTGTATCGGTACGTGTGAGATACACCTTTCAAATTTTTGGGCGCATCTTACACCGCCGAGGATTGCAGGGTGTTTCAGTTTGCCTCCTGCCTGTTCCGAACTCCTCCTACTCCTCATCCTGCCTTTAGGGTACAAAAAATAGTAATCAGGGCCTAGTCTGGGTCTGTACGTGTGAGATAGATGCACCTTTTGATATCATATTTTCTATTCCGCTATTCAATCTACACCCTTGGGGTAAAAATAATTAAATTGCGGCATAGTCTGTATCGGTACGTGTGAGATACACCTTTCCAATTTTTGGGGAGCATCTTACACCGCCGAGGATTGCAGGGTGTTTCAGTTTGCCTCTTGCCTCTTCCGAACTCCTCCTACTCCTCATCCTCATCCTGCCTTTAGGGTACAAAAAATTGTAATCGGGGCCTAGTCTGTGTTTGTACGTGTGAGATACACCGTTTTATAAAAATTTTTCTATTCCGCTATTCAATCTACACCCTTTGGGGTAAAAATAATTAAATTGCGGCAAAGTCTGTATCGGTACGTGTGAGATACACCTTTCCAATTTTTGGGGCGCATCTTCCACCGCCGAGGATTGCAGGGTGTTTCAGTTTGCCTCCTGTCTGTTCCGAACTCCTGCTACTCCTCATCCTGCCTTTGGGGTACAAAAAATAGTAATCGGGGCCTAGTCTGGGTCTGTATATGTGAGATAGATACACCTTTTGATATCATATTTTCTATTCCGCTATTCAATCTACACCCTTGGGGTAAAAAGAATTAAATTGCGGCATAGTCTGTATCGGTATGTGTGAGATACACCTTTCCAATTTTTGGGGCGCATCTTCCACCGCCGAGGATTGCAGGGTGTTTCAGTTTGCCTCCTGCCTGTTCCGAACTCCTCCTACTCCTCATCCTGCCTTTAGGGTACAAAAAATAGTAATCAGGGCCTAGTCTGGGTCTGTACGTGTGAGATAGATACACCTTTTGATATCATATTTTCTATTCCGCTATTCAATCTACACCCTTGGGGTAAAAAGAATTAAATTGCGGCATAGTCTGTATCGGTACGTGTGAGATACACCTTTCCAATTTTTGGGGCGCATCTTACACCGCCGAGGATTGCAGGGTGTTTCAGTTTGCCTCCTGCCTGTTCCGAACTCCTCCTACTCCTCATCCTGCCTTTAGGGTACAAAAAATAGTAATCAGGGCCTAGTCTGGGTCTGTACGTGTGAGATAGATACACCTTTTGATATCATATTTTCTATTCCGCTATTCAATCTACACCCTTGGGGTAAAAAGAATTAAATTGCGGCATAGTCTGTATCGGTACGTGTGAGATACACCTTTCCAATTTTTGGGGAGCATCTTACACCGCCGAGGATTGCAGGGTGTTTCACTTTGCCTTGCCTGTTCCGAACTCCTCCTACTCCTCATCCTCATCCTGCCTTTAGGGTACAAAAAATTGTAATCGGGGCCTAGTCTGTGTTTGTACGTGTGAGATACACCGTTTTATACATTTTTTTCTATTCCGCTATTCAATATACACCCTTTTTGAGTGTAAAAAATTAAATTACAGCATAGTCTGTATCGGTACATGTGCGATACACCTTTTTAAATTTGTTTGGTGCATCTCCTTCCACCGCCGAGGATTGCAGGGCGCTTCAGTTTGCCTCCTGTTCCGAACTCCTCCTACTCCTCTTCCTCATCCTCATCCTGCCTTTAGGGTACAAAAAATTGTAATCGGGGCCTAGTCTGTGTTTGTACGTGTGAGATACACCGTTTTATAAAATTTTTCCTATTCCGCTATTCAATATACACCCTTTTGGAGTGTAAAAAATTAAATTACGGCTTATTCTGTATTGGTATGTGTGAGATACACCTTTTAAATTTGTTTGGCGCATCTCTTTCCACCTCCAAGGATTGCAGGGCGCTTCAGTTTGCCTCCTGTTCTGAACTCCTCCTACTCCTCTTCCTCATTCTCCCTTTAGGGTACAAAAAATTGTAATCGGGGCCTAGTCTGTGTTTGTACGTGTGAGATACACAGTTTAATATCCATTTTTCTATTCCGCTATTCAATATACACCCTTTTGGGGTGAAAAAAATTAAATTTGCGGCATACTTTGCATATTTGACTGTGAGATACAGCCGTTGTATTTTTTATACTGTTTTTCTATTCCGCTATTTAATAAACACCCTTTTGGGGTAAAATAAAATGAAATTTCGGCATAGTTTGCATATTTGACTGTGAGATACACCTGTGCGATACTGTTGTTGTTTTGTTCCGCTATTCAATAAACACCTTTCTAGGGCAAGATCATAAATTACAGAAATATGAGGAGACCGTCAAATAGGGGCCCTGGCCTGGGTCGTGGTGCTGCTGGTAGAGCTCCTGTTGCAAGGAGAGGACGTGGTCGATCTGTGCCAGCTACACGCACAAGTGAAACACCTTCCTCAAGTGTGAGTAGGCCACAAAACCTGCAGCAGTGCGCCTCTAGAAGTGATGAGGCCAGAAGAAGTACAGGCGATAGTAGATTGGGTTGCTGACAGTGCCTCCAGTTCCTTCCCATTGTCTCCCACCCAGTCTACTGCACAAAGGTCAGAGTTGGCACCTGCAGCCGATGTCCAACCGTCTTTCACCTCACCCCCTTGCAAATCAGGCAAGCAGTCTGAGCCCCAAGTCATGCAGCAGTCTCTTCTTCTTTTTGATGACTCTGTCAGCAGGGTTTCCCAGGGCCATCCACCTAGCCCTGCCCCAGAAGTGGAAGAGATTGAGTGCAGCGATGCCCAACCACTTATTTCTCAAGATGTGAGTAAATGGAAGGACCATCGCAGCACGTCTCCGATGATGACGAAACGCAGGTGCCAACTGCTGCGGCACTCAGAATTATGGAGACCGACAAGGAGGGCAGGGGTGAAGACTGGGTGGAAGATGATGTGGAGGACGATGAGGTCCTCGACCCCACATGGAATGAAGGTCATGCAGGTGACCTGAGTAGTTCGGAGGAAGAGGCGGTGGTCGCACAGAGCCACCAGCACAGCAGAAGAGGGAGCAGGGTGCAGAAGCAGAGCGGCCGTGCCCTAGACACTACGCCTGCTACTGCCCAACGCAGCAAGGGACCGAGCGCACCAAAGCCAGCTCAAAGGAGTTCTCTAGCGTGGAAGTTCTTCAGAAAATGTGCTGATGACAGGACACGAGTGGTTTGCACCCTGTGCAATCAGAGCCTGAAGCGAGGCATAAACCTTCTCAACCTGAGCACAACCTGCATGATCAGGCATCTAAGTGCAAAGCATGAGCTGCAGTGGAGTAGACACCTTCAAAACCAAGAAAGGTCTCTGGCTCCTCCTGCTTCCTCTTCTGCTGCAGTCTCGGCCTCTTCATCCACCTCTGTAGTGATACCGGCACCTGCCACCCCGCAAACAGACGATCTGTCAGCAACACCACCACCTGGGTCACCAACAATCTCCACAATGTCCCATGGAAGCGTTCAGCTTTCCATCTCCCAAACACTTCAGAGGAAGAGGAAGTACCCCCCTACCCACCCGCGATCCCTGGCCCTGAATGCCAGCATTTCAAAATTCTTGGCCTTTGAAATGCTGTCATTCCGTCTGGTGGAGACGCACAGTTTTAAAAGCCTTATGTCGGTGGCTGTCCCATAGTACGTCGTTCCCAGCCACCACTACTTTTCCAGGTAAGCCATCCCTTCCCTGCACAACCAAGTGGGGGAAAAAATCAGGTGTGCACTGTGCAACACCATCTGTGCCAAGGTCCACCTAACTACCGATACGTGGACCAGTAAGCATGGTCAGGGGCGTTATATCTCCCTAACGGCACACTGGGTAAATGCAGTGGCGGATGGGCCTGAGGCGGGTAGCAATTTGGCGCATGTCCTTCCACCACCGAGGATTGCAGGGCGCTTCAGTTTGCCTCCTGTTCCTAACTCCTCCTACTCCGCTTCCTCATCCTCTACCGCCTCCTCATCCGGTCAGCGTAACACCTTCACCACCAACTTCAGCACAGCCAGGGGTAAAAGACAGCAGGCAGTTTTAAAACTTGCCTGTTTGGGGGAAAAACCACACACCGCGCAGGAGTTGTGGAGGAGCATGGAACAGCAGACAAATGAGTGGTTGCTGCCAGCGAGCCTCAAGCCCAGCCTGGTGGTGTGCGATAACGCGCGAAATCTCACAGCAGCTCTGGGCCTAGCCGGTTTGACGCACATCCCTTGCCTGGCGCATGTGCTGAATTTGGTGGTGCAGAGGTTCCTTAAAAATTACCCCAATATGTCAGAGCTGCTGCAGAAAGTGTGGGCCGTCTGTGCGCACTTTCGGCGTTCTCACCCTGCTGCTGCTCGCCTGTCAGCGCTGCAGCATAACTTCGGCCTTCCCGCTCACCGCCTCATATGTGACGTGCCCACAAGGTGGAACTCCACCTTTCACATGCTGGAAAGACTAGCAGCAGCAGGCCATAGTGGAATTTCAGCTGCAGCACGCACGCGTGGGTCGCTCTGCGGAACACCACCACTTCACCAACAATAACTGGGCCTCCATGCGAGACCTGTGTGCCTTGTTGTACTGTTTTGAGTACTCCACCAACATGGCCAGTGCCGATGACGCCGTTGTTAGCTTAACTATCCCACTTCTATGCCTCCTTCAAAAAATGATTCGGGCGATGATGGACGAGGATGTGGCACAGGATGAGGAGGAGGAGGAGGAGGAAGATGAAGAGGTAACATTTCCAAGGCTTTCAGGGCAGTCATTCGCAAGTGGCTCCGAGGGTGGGTTCCTGCACCCACAAATGCCAGGGACACAATTGTCCAGCAGGGGCACAGTTATGGAGGATGAGGAGGATGAGGAGATGGAGGAGGAGATGGAACCATGTTCGCAGAAGGGTGGCACCCAGGCCAGCTCATGGCCATCACTGGTGCCTGGCTGGGGGGATACAGAGGACACAGACGATACACCTCCCACAGAAGACAGCCTTTCGTTGCCTCTGGGCAGCCTGGCACACATGAGCGATTACATGCTGCAGTGTCTCCACAACGACCGCCGAGTTGCCCACATTCTAACTTGTGCTGATTACTGGGTGGCCACGCTGCTGGATCCCCATTACAAGGACAAGGTACCGTCCTTAATTCACTCACTGGAGCGCGATCGCAAGATGCTCGAGTACAAGCGCACGCTGGTAGACGCGATGCTGCTGGCATTCCCACCTGACAGCGGGGCCACAGTGGAAGCACAAGGCCAAGGCAGAGGAGGAGGAGGAAGAGGTCGCCAACGCAACCAGGGCACCGCCAGCACCTCAGAAGGCAGGGTTAGCATGGCCGAAATGTGGAAAAGCTTTGTCAGCACGCCACAACAAACAGCAGCACCAGCAGCTCATATGGAACGTCTTAGCAGGAGGCAGCATTTCACCAACATGGTGGAGTAGTATGTGTGCACACGCCTACATGTAGTGAATGACGGGTCTGCCCCCTTCAACTTCTGGGTCTCCAAATTGGGCACATGGCCTGAGCTTGCCCTTTACGCCTTGGAGGTGCTGGCGTGCCCTGCAGCCAGTGTATTATCTGAACGTGTATTTAGCACGGCTGGCGGCGTTATCACAGACAAGCGCAGCCGCCTGTCCAGAGACAATGTGGACAAGCTCACGTTCATTAAAATGAACCAGGCATGGATCCCACAGGACTTTTCCGTACCTTGTGCCGAATAGAGATGGATACCGACCTTACCCAGCCATTGTTCTATTTTTGATCTTTCTCACTCTTTTGGGGTGTACCCTCATTTAAAATGACTGAAAAAAAGCAGTGTTGGCTACCTCGTCCTCCTCCACCGCCGCTTCCACCTACACCGCCAAATCCACCACCACCTCAACCTCCCTCCTACTCCATATGGGCCTTGTCCTTCACAGATGAAGAAAATTGTTTTATTTTTCTGTTTTTTTTTTTTTTTGTTGTTTTAAGTTATTTCCCTATCCACATTTGTTTGCAGAGCACTTGCCATGCTCGTAACTACGTTTTGCTGCCATTTGCAGCACTCTAGCCCTTTCCATTGGTGTTTTAGAGCCATTTTAGTGCCTGAACGTTCGGGTCCCCATTGACTTCAATGGGGTTCGGTGTCCGGGTAAAGTTCGGAAAAAGTCCGGGACACGGACCCGGACTTTTTTTTCAAGTTCGGCCGAACCCGCCGAACACGGACATCTAGGTGTCCGCTCAACTCTACTTGTAAGTTGAACTAACCCCAGAGTTCCCCCTTAGATCAGAGTCCCCAGAGATCAGCATTAGAGCAAAGTCCCCAGAGCTCCCCACTTGGATCAGGATCCCCAGATATCCCCCTAGAGCAGGGTCCTGAGAGCACCCCCATTAAATCAAGGTCTACAGAGATCCCCCTTGGATCAGGGTCCCCAAGATCCCACTTAAATCAGGGTCCCCAGAGCTCCCCCTTAGAGCGGGGTCCCCAGAGGCCCCCCTTAGGGCAGGATCCCTATAGATCCCCCTTAGAGCGGGGTCCCCAGAGGCCCCCCTTAGGGCAGGGTCCCTATAGATCCCCCTCAGAGCAGGGTCCCCAGGATCCCCTGTAGAGCAGGGTCCCCAGAAATCCCCTTAGAGCAGGATCCCTAGAGATCCCCCTTAGAGCAGGGTCCCTAGTGCTCCCTCTTAGAGCAAGGTCCCAATAGATCCCCTTTAGAGCAGAGTCCCCAGAGATCCCCCTTAGTGCAGGGTCCCCAGAGATCCCCTTAAGAGCACAGTCTGGGCACTGTGACAGCGTTGAAGCAGTGCATGGAGCAGCAATCTGGTGCCCCTACCCTTCAGCCTCAAAAAACTGCGCCCTGGGCAAGTGTCCCTCCTGCCCCTACCTCGTCCTGTTCCTGCAGTAAGGGCTTGGCCACAAAAAAACTGCAGTTTATGAGAAAAGTTCTGCATAGATAAGGATTTGTGTGATCAATTTTAAATAGGAAAGCCAAGGAACTGCCAGGAACACCATAGATGTTACACAAAGGAAACAGTACAAGGAGAACAGGAGACTTTTTCATACAAGTACGTGGTACAGCAGGCACCTATCAGGAAAATGAAATGTTGGGTTTACATATTCTTTAAGATAATCACAAATTAAAATACTTGAAAGATGTCTGACTTCTTTGTTTGATCAAAATGTTTTTAATCGCATATTCTGTCTCTCCTCTTGACTGCACTTGGCAACTATTTTTATTTACAAAAGCAGTCTGTTTTCTCATCTTTCTCATGGGATAGTCCTCTGATTGTCTCTCCAGAGATATTTTATATTCCAAAATGTTTTATGTTTATTTCCGTCTAATACACATTTACACGTGGTGGTTTTATCTGCTACTAATAATGCTTGTACCTGAAGGTTCCAAATATGTTGTCCTATGAGTGAGAAAATGGGACTACATGTGGCTCCTATCTTTTTATCTCAATCAAAGCTAACTCCAGTCCACAAACATTCCATATTGGCTAACCCATGAGTTGTTCTTGTTTCTTCTGTTCCCTCCTCAAGAGTGTTGGGTCCAAAATGTGTTTATCAACTATACTCAGAATATAAATGTAAGGCCAAGGCATGGATTGGCTACTTCTACCTGAGCAGCATTTTCCTCACAAAACTCATCCCTGGCCACAATTGAAAGCTAGTAATAGTGTTTACAAGTAGGTCAGTAGGATTCAGAGAGAGCATTTTCTAGATGAAAGGTAAACATCGGAGTGCTCTCAGTGTTTTCCTAGGCAGCATTCTGCGTAAAAAGACTCAAAGTCTGTATTTGAACTAAGGTCTCTTCAAAAAGTAATTCCAAATAAACCTCTTTGTAAAAGCCTATACAATATTTTGCAATGATATACAGTAAGGAGATGAAAACAAGCAGCATACTTACCCAGACAGTTGAGTGGATCAAAAATAAGAACAAAAATAAGGAAAAAAAGATTTTACAGGTGCCCTTTTAACCCCAAGAAAGTGAATACTCAGGTAATTTAAAATACAAAGTAAATTTTATTAATTTACAAAACTTCCTTAGACAAAACTATACCCATAAGTGCCAGTGTTCTGTTGATTACTGCAGATCGTCGGATAATGCCTCAGACGTTCTGCGCATGTGCAGTAGTGAAGTCAACACTGTGCATGCGCAGATCGTCTGAGGCATTACCTGACGATCTGCAGTAATCCACAGAACACACATGCACAGAGAGAGCGAGGAAGAATCTCACGATCAGATTCTGCTTCCATGGTTTGCTGATGGTCGGATAATGCCTCAGATGATCTGCACAAGCACAGTGTTGGAGTCACACCAGCTGCCATGGAAGGCATTATCTGACAATCTGCATAATCTACAGAACACTGCGCTTTGCTGATGGTCGGATAATGCCTTAGACGATTTGCGCATGCAGTATTGACTTGTCACCAGCTGCCAATCGAAGGCATTATCTGATGATCTGCAGTAATCAACAGAACGCTGCGCTTTGCTGATGGTCGTATAATGCCTTAGACGATCTGCACATGCAGTGTTGACTTGTCACCAGCTGCCATCAAAGGCATTATCCGACAATCTGCAGTAATTGACAGAGCACTGCGCTTTGCTGATGGTCGGATAATGCCTCAGACGATCTGCGCATGCAGTATTGACTTGTCACCAGCTGCCAATCGAAGGCATTATCTGATGATCTGCAGTAATCGACAGAACACTGCCCTTTGCTGATGGTCGTATAATGCCTTAGACGATCTGCGCATGCAGTGTTGACTTCACACCAGCTGCCATCGAAGGCATTATCTGATGATCTGCAGTAATCGACAAAACACTGCGCTTTGCTGATGGTCGGATAATGCCTTAGACGATCTGCACATGCAGTGTTGACTTGTCACCAGCTGCCATCAAAGGCATTATCCGACAATCTGCAGTAATTGACAGAACACTGCGCTTTGCTGATGGTCGGATAATGCCTCAGACGATCTGCGCATGCAGTATTGACTTGTCACCAGCTGCCATCGAAGGCATTATCCGACGATCTGCAGTAATTGACAGAACACACATGCGCAGAGAGAGCAAGGCAGAATCTGGCAATCAGATCCTGCCTCCACGCTTTGCTGATCGTTGGATAATGCCTAAGATGATCTGCGCATGCACAATGTTGACGTCACACCAGCTGCCATCAAAGGCATTATCCGATGATCTGCAGTAATCGACAGAACATCGTGCTTTGCTGATGGTCGGATAATATCTCCTACGATCTGCCCATGTGCAGTGTTGACGTCATGCCAGCTGATCAGCAGATCAGCTGGCGTGACGTCACTACTGCGCATACGCAGATCATTGGAGGCATTATGATCTGCTGTTATTGATAGAACACTGGTCCAACAGCATGCCTCCACGACCCCCTCATGCAGCTACATGCGGGGGTCGTGAAGGCAAGCTGTTGGACTGGCTAACATATTTTTAAATATTGCAAGTATACTCTGCGCTGCTTGGCTTTTGGCCTTCGTATGAGGGTGGTTTATTTATGAAGATACTCTCTTAATTAATCTCTATCTATTAATATTATACTAAACAGCATATCACTTTTGACAGTGTTGCCTCCACTGGACCTGATTAAATCAGTTCTATAGATCAGTGCCACAGCCATGTGTAATGCACATGATTTCCTATTGGTAGTACAGCAGTTCTACTCCCTTACATCACAGTCCCCCCTTTCATTAGGGCCACCAAAGTCCCTCCCCTTACATCAGAGTTCCCCCCTTTCATTAGGGTTCCCAAAGTCATGCCTTTGCATTAGTGACCCCAGAGTCCCCCCCCCCTTACATCAGTGTTACCAGAGATCCCCCTTAAAGCAGGGTCCCCAGAGATCCCCCTTAAATCAGGGTCCCCAGAGCTCCCCTTAGACCAGGTTCCCCATTGCTCCCCCTTAGAGCGGGGTCCCCAGAGTTCCCCCTTAGATCAAAGTCCCCAGAGATCAGCATTAGAGCAAAGTCTCCAGAGCTCCCCACTTGGATCAGGATCCCCTGATATCCCCCTAGAGCAGGGTCCTGAGAGCACCCCCATTAAATCAAGGTCTCCAGAGATCCCCCCTTAGATCAGGGTCCCCAGAGATCCCCCTTAAATCAGGGTCCCCAGAGCTCCCCTTAGACCAGGTTCCCCATTGCTCCCCCTTAGAGCGGGGTCCCCAGAGGCCCCACTTAGGGCAGGGTCCCCAGGATCCCCTGTAGAGCAGGGTCCCCAGAGATCCCCTTAGAGTAGGATCCCTAGAGATCCCCCTTAGAGCAGGGTCCCTAGTGCTCCCCCTTAGAGCAAGGTCCCAATAGATCCCCCTTAGAGCACAGTCCCCAGAGATCCTCTTAGAGCAGGATCCCTAGAGATCCCCCTTAGAGCAGGGTCCCTAGTGCTCCCCCTTAGAGCAAGGTCCCAATAGATCCCCTTTAGAGCAGGGTCCCCAGAGATCCCCCTTAGAGCAGGGTCCCCAGAGATCCCCTTTAGAGCAGAGTCTGGGCACAGTGACAGCATTGAAGCAGTGCATGGAGCAGCAATCTGGTGCCCCCCCCCCTTCAGCCTCAAAAAACTGCGCCCTGGGTAAATGTCCCTCCTGCCCCTGCCTCGTCCTGGTTCTGCAATAAGGGCTTGGCCACAAAAAAACTGCAGTTTATGAGAAAGGTTCTGCATAAATAAGGATTTGTGTGATCAATTTTAAAAAGGAAAGCCAAGGAACTGGCAGGAACACCATAGATGTTACACAAAGGAAACAGTACAAGGAGAACAGGAGACTTTTTCATACAAGTGCGTGGTACAGCAGGCACATATCAGGAAAATGAAATGTTGGGTTTACAAATTCTATAAGATAACCACAAATTAAAATACTTGAAAGATGTCTGACTTCTTTGTTTGATCAAAATGTTTTTAATCAAATATTCTGTCTCTCCTCTTGACTGCACTTGGCAACTATTTTTATTTACAAAAGCAGTCTGTTTTCTCATCTTTCTCATGGGATAGTCCTCTGATTGTCTCTCCAGAGATATTTTATATTCCAAAATGTTTTATGTTTATTTCCGTCTAATACACATTTACACGTGGTGGTTTTATCTGCTACTAATAATGCTTGTACCTGAAGGTTCCAAATATGTTGTCCTATGAGTGAGAAAATGGGACTACATGTGGCTCCTATCTATTTATCTCAATCAAAGCTAACTCCAGTCCACAAACATTCCATATTGGCTAACCCATGAGTTGTTCTTGTTTCTTCTGTTCCCTCCTCAAGAGTGTTGGGTCCAAAATGTGTTTATCAACTATACTCAGAATATAAATGTAAGGCCAAGGCATGGATTGGCTACTTCTACCTGAGCAGCATTTTCCTCACAAAACTCATCCCTGGCCACAATTGAAAGCTAGTAATAGTGTTTACAAGTAGGTCAGTAGGATTCAGAGAGAGCATTTTCTAGATGAAAGGTAAACATCGGAGTGCTCTCAGTGTTTTCCTAGGCAGCTTTCTGCGTAAAAAAAGATCCAAAGTCTGTATTTGAACTAAGGTCTCTTCAAAAAGTAATTCCAAATAAACCTCTTTGTAAAAGCCTATACAATATTTTGCAATGATATACAGTAAGGAGATGAAAACAAGCAGCATACTTACCCAGACAGTTGAGTGGATCAAAAATAAGAACAAAAATAAGGAAAAAAAGATTTTAGAGGTGCCCTTTTAACCCCAAGAAAGTGAATACTCAGGTAATTTAAAATACAAAGTAAATGTTATTAATTTACAAAACTTCCTTAGACAAAACTATACCCATAAGTGCCAGTGTTCTGTTGATTACTGCAGATCGTCGGATAATGCCTCAGACGATCTGTGCATGTGCAGTAGTGAAGTCAACACTGTGCATGCGCAGATCGTCTGAGGCATTACCTGACGATCTGCAGTAATCCACAGAACACACATGCACAGAGAGAGCGAGGAAGAATCTCACGATCAGATTCTGCTTCCATGGTTTGCTGATGGTCGGATAATGCCTCAGATGATCTGCACAAGCAAAGTGTTGGAGTCACACCAGCTGCCATGGAAGGCATTATCTGACAATCTGCAGTAATCTACAGAACACTGCGCTTTGCTGATGGTCGGATAATGCCTTAGACGATTTGCGCAAGCAGTGTTGACTTGTCACCAGCTGCCAATCGAAGGCATTATCTGATGATCTGCAGTACTCTACAGAACACTGCTCTTTGCTGATGGTCGTATAATGCCTTAGACGATCTGCGCATGCAGTGTTGACTTCACACCAGCTGCCATGGAAGGCATTATCCGACAATCTGCAGTAATTGACAGAACACTGTGCTTTGCTGATGGTCGGATAATGCCTCAGACAATCTACGCATGCAGTGTTGACTTGTCACCAGCTGCCATCGAAGGCATTATCTGATGATCTGCAGTAATCGACAAAACACTGCGCTTTGCTGATGGTCGGATAATGCCTTAGACGATCTGCACATGCAGTGTTGACTTGTCACCAGCTGCCATCAAAGGCATTATCCGACAATCTGCAGTAATTGACAGAACACTGCGCTTTGCTGATGGTCGGATAATGCCTCAGACGATCTGCGCATGCAGTATTGACTTGTCACCAGCTGCCATCGAAGGCATTATCCGACGATCTGCAGTAATTGACAGAACACACATGCGCAGAGAGAGCAAGGCAGAATCTGACGATCAGATCCTGCCTCCACACTTTGCTGATCGTTGGATAATGCCTAAGATGATCTGCGCATGCACAATGTTGACGTCACACCAGCTGCCATCAAAGGCATTATCCGACGATCTGCAGTAATTGACAGAACACACATGCGCAGAGAGAGCGAGGCAGAATCTGACGATCAGATCCTGCCTCCACGCTTTGCTGATCGTTGGATAATGCCTCAGATGATCTGCGCATGCACAATGTTGATGTCACACCAGCTGCCATCAAAGGCATTATCCGATGATCTGCAGTAATCGACAGAACATCGCGCTTTGCTGATGGTCGGATAATATCTCCTACGATCTGCCCATGTGCAGTGTTGACGTCATGCCAGCTGATCAGCAGATCAGCTGGAGTGACGTCACTACTGCGCATACGCAGATCATTGGAGGCATTATGATCTGCTGTAATTGATAGAACACTGGTCCAACAGCATGCCTCCACGACCCCCTCATGCAGCTACATGCGGGGGTCGTGAAGGCAAGCTGTTGGACTGGCTAACATATTTTTAAAGGCTTACGAAGGCTTTTGGCCTTCGTATGAGGGTGGTTTATTTATGAAGATACTCTCTTAATTAATCTCTATCTATTAATATTATACTAGATTTATATAGCACCAACAGTTTGCGCAGTGCTTTACAACATGAGGGCAGACAGTACAGTTACAATATAATTCAATACAGGAATCAGAGGGGCCCTGCTCATTAGAGCTTACAATCTAGTTGGAATAATGTTTTGCATTGCCCTTCTGTGGTTCCTACCAGACATTTTTACTATGTGCCTATTCCATATGTATAGCACTGATTACTGTAGAAATGTCACTGGTAACCCCAAAAGTGTCAAAAATGTCAGTCAAGGGTCCAAACTGTCCGCCCCAATGTCGCAGTCCCACAAAAAAATCGCAGATCGCGGCCATTACGTGTTAAAAAAATGACAACAAAAATGACAAAAATCTTTCCCTTTGTTAGTAAACGCAATAAGTTTTGCGCAAACCAATCAAAATATGCTTTTTGCAATTTTTTTTTACCAAACATATGTAGCATAAAACAAATTGGCCAAAAATGTTTTGATTTTTACTTTTTTTTTTTGGGGAATTTCATATAAAAAAATGTGAAAAATATTGTTATTTTTGCAAAATTTACGCTCTTTTTTTGTTTATAGCGCATGATCAAAAAATCGCACAGAGGTGATCAAATACCACCAAAAGAAAGCTCTGTTTGTGGGAAAAAAAGGACGTCAAATTAGTTTAGGTACAGCGTCGCACGACCGCGCAATTGTCTGTTAAAGTCACGCCGTGCCAAATAGCAAAATACCCCCTGGTCAGGAAAGGGGTAAAATCTTCCGGGGCTTAAGTGGTTAAAGTTCTTTTTTCCTTCTCACATATCTATTGATGTGGTGCCACATCAGTGAATTGTGCTCCATGTTTTTCTGGATCCAAAATAACCCAACATTGCATGGTCCAAATATGAACTCTTTTTTGTGGTGTTCTTGCCCACCATATTGTCTCCAGTTTACTTTAGGCCTGACGCCCACCGTAGGATCTATGGTATGTGTATGTGATTGCCAACCACAAGATAGTGGAAGTGCACAGCTGTACATATCTCATACAGACTGGTACACTACAAAATACTAATAATAAACCCTAACCCAAAACTTGGCAGAAGTGCAAATATCGTGTAAAAGCTTCCCATGCCTTTATCAACCATGGGCATGAAAAGCATGGTACAATCATTTTTTTATTTTTGCCTATAACAACTATTTAACTTCCTTGATTTGTTTTCAAACCAGGACTGTAGAAATGAGAGTAAAAAATATTTCCTCTTAGCATATACTTGATTTATCGGGTCTTAATAGAGCATTTAGAGGCTTAACTGATAAGATATGGTCTTTTAAATTCCTTTTAGATTAAAGTCACATTCATTGTAGTATTTAAGAGTAAAAGCATATACAATTTGATTTTGTGGTTAATAATGTTTGCTTCCTTTCAAAGATAAATAGTGGATATTTTCAGTTTTTTTATCTTTTCTTTCCAGCTGGAAGCTAGTGATGCAGACGAGGGGGAGAATGGACGAGTTTGGTACCGTATTGTCAGCGGTAAGCAAACAAAAAGATCTTTTACTAACTGCCAGTGATTCCCTAACTAACAAAATGTCTCTATCCCCCTTCTCATCTTTGTTCATTGTAGCTTTAGCACATACAGCATGAAATATTTGTCTGTATATATTTTGTGATCATTTCCAATCATTTATTCATGTGTCATCAAATGAATGAATGTTTGTTCCCAATAAATGCCTCTGCTTAATCATTTTATTAAGAGGTTCATTGTCAAGAAAATAATTGCTTCTTGTTTTGTCCTCCGTTAAATTATTACTTTGGTCAACAGTATTACAAGCTGATTTGTTCTTAGAATGACCATCCATGGCGAGTTTTCTGGCTGACGCAAAACACTGTTTCAAGCATTATTTATCAGGTGCAGGTGTAGATGGCCTTCTAAAGAAGTCTTGTCAAGAGATGATCATGGAGGCTGTGATGGCTGAACACTGCATCTAAAAACCGATGGTTGTCTGATTATATGCTAAACTTTTTGTTTCAATGCTTTAAGCCACTACTGTGAAACAAATGAGCAAAACTTATGACTTTTATCTGATGTTCCCAATATGCATATGTGTTCTGGTTCAGTGACTCTAAAAGTATTGAAGTCAGTCAGCATAGCAGTCAGGCAACTAGAATTTTTAGAAGCAGTCAACTATGGATTTGACTCCTCTGCCATGCTGTATACCAATTGCATGTTCCAGAAAGTGAGAAGAATAATTCATGTTAAAATGTAGCCCACCACATTGCAGCATACCAATGTTCATAAATGCACATGTGTTTACCTGCACGCGTTGCAGTGTAAATGGACCATAAAAGTGTTTCCAATAGTATTGGCTAGGGATGCACCGAAATGAAAATTCTGGGCCGAAACCGAAAATGCAGGATGCCTTTGGCCCAAAACCGAAACCGAAAATGACTTTTTTCCCCCAAATGATTTTAAAATAGATAGAACAGGGGCATACACCAAAAACAGGCAGTGACGTACACCTGTCGCTGCCACCCTGTCACAGTATATGTACTGTGACGGGTTGGCAAGTGGTTATTTTAATTACCAATGGTATTTGTATTATGCAGCATGAGGGTGTTAATGTATTGCCACTGCTGGTCACTGATGTATTAGTGACCGACCAGTGGCAGTTAATTAACCCCTTTGTGCTGCATTAGTGCAACCAGTATCAGTGTTAATTAACACTGGTTGCACTGATACTGGTTGCACTGATACTGGTTGCACTAATGCAGCACAAAGGGATTAATTAACTGCCACTGGTCGGTCACTAATGCATCAGTGACCAGCAGTGGCAATACATTAACCTCCTCATGCTGCATAATACAAATATCATTGATAAGCTTGCCTCAGCTTCCCCCCCCCACTGCCTCAGCGTCCCCCCTCCTGCCTCAGCGTCCCTCCCCCCCCCCCCCCGCATCAGCGTCCCCCCCTGCCTCAGCGTCCCTCCCCATCCGTAAGGATGCAATCTCCTTACTGTCACTCAGCTCCTCCTGTGTCCTTCCTTACAAAAGACCCGCCTCTGGCCGGAGGCCCGCCTCCCGGTGATGTCACTACTACTACGATGAGCATGAATGAACTAACACACCGAGCGGGCGAGCGGCCGCTAATAGCTATAACTATGTGAGCCCTTCACTTCCCTGTCAGCGGAGATACCCGCCTGATAGAGAAGTGAAGCACTCACTTAGTTACAGCTATTAGCAGCCCGCCCGGTGTGTTATTGGCGGCCGCTCGCCAGCCCGCCCAGAGGCGGGTCTTTTGAAACCTTCGCTGCGCCCACGGTGGCCATCTTTAATATCGGCATTTTTAACCCATTTTCGGACGAAATGGAATAAGCCCATTTTCGGCCGAAAATTTCGGTTTCTGAAAATTTCGGTGCACCACTAGTATTGGCCGTTTGATTTGGATGAAATACATCCAGGATTCTATAGAGCATGGGTGTTCAACCTGGGGCCCTCCAGCTGTTGCGAAACTACAAGTCCCATGAGGCATTGCAAGGCTGATAGTTACAAGTATGACTCCCAAAGACAGAGGCATGATGGGATTTGTAGTTTGGCAGCTGGAGGGCCACCGGTTGAGCACCCATGCTATAGAGTGTCAGTACCCTTTTCTAGAATGGACATGTAAAAGGATCACCACTCCAAGCCTATGAAATATGAAAATCCCTTGCTCCTGGAAATGCCAAATGGAGCAAAACCACACTTTACGAACTCAATAGGAAAGCAGGAAGTTGTACAATAATGACATTAAATCACATCCAACTTTATTAAACACAAAGCATAGCATACTGCAGCCCCACCTTGGACCTCCCTTCTCTAACTTTTCACCCAATATTAGTTTGATCACAGATCTCTTGCTCTAGGTTCAAACGTAGAATTCCTTGGCAACCAATATCTTCAAGGGTTCCTCCAAGGAGGGGAGATCCTTGCAGTTTCCCATATCTCTAGGCCCTAAGGATATTGCAGATGTCACTGATACTCAAGGTCACTGATACTCAGATGCCACATGTTACTCAAAGTAAAAACCTCTAAGGGAAGATGTGCTAGAAAGTGCCTCAGATAATTTATCTAGCTTGTTGATTGGCCAGGTATTAAACATCCCTAAAGTGGTTGTAAACTTCAGACATGAAATATGAACAAAGCACATTCCTATGTAGTGTGTACTTATCTAAAAAAAAAAAAGCAATACGTGTCATTTCTGTCTGCTGTTTTGTTCATCTGCTCTCAGCACAAATCACTTCTGGCAATTTTTCCTGATAACAAGAGAAAAAAGGTGACGGATAGGACCTTTAGCAGTTTGACAGCCTCAGCTCTATTCCTGTGTGCTTTGTGGAGGGATGTGTCTCTTCCCTCCAATCAGCTCTCAGACATTTCCTCACTGAGCTCTGCAGAGTGTAACTTTAGTTTTCCACCCCCTTTTTTTCTGAATTCTCAGACAAGCTTAAAAAATCAGCACTTTGAACAGATGTAAAGAAGAGAAGACTGTAAATAGACAGATACAACGTATGTAGGAGGATTTTTTTCATTTCTGGGTATCATGCGAGAATAGTCCTTGCACTTACTACTGTTTATATAATGTCAATTTCTATTGTACCACCATGATTTGTTTCAATAAAAGTTTGTATAAAAAAAAAAAGTTTTCTCTAGCACACCCTGCTGGAGCAAGCTGAATACAGAATGCGACCAAGATAATACACCCCATGTTTACAGAAAACTAGGTACTGTAGGCAGCACACAGCTAAGCTGATAAATCTCTCTAACAGATCATAAAAATACAAGAAAGCAACTTTGAAAAAAATACTACATCCCTGCATGTGCGTTCCTTACTTTAATTCAAGCTAATTATCTCACAAAATCTTCAAAAATATAAATATCACATCGGTGTGAATGTGGTATTTTTTTTTCTTACCATGAAATACATAGAAAACTTCTGCATCTCATAAACTGACACTTTTTCTGATGAATTTGTATCTTATCTCGACCACACATGGCTCTATTTTCAGCTTTCCTAATCAGAGACCTCAAATAACCAGTTTGACAGCTATTACCAGGCAGCAGCTAGTGGTATTATAAGAAGAATTGTACAACTTCATGGTATCAAGCTCCATGCACACTATAAGATAAAAAAATGCCAGAAAACCGCTGGATGAAAAACAACTCATAATAGCATTTTTGTGCCAGCTATTAGCAGCAGTTAGCAACAGTTTTTTTTTTTGTTTATAGCGCAAAAAAATAAAATCACACAGGTGATCAAATACCACGAAAAGAAATCTCTATTTGTGGGGAAAAAATAACATAAATTTTATTAGACTACAGCGGCGCACGGCCGCGCAATTGTCTGTTAAAGTAATGCAGTGCCGAATCGCAAAAAATGGCCTGGTCAGTAACCTCCCTAGCGGTATTCCCAAGTGTGGCTCGGGATAATATAGAGTGCCAAAAGCGGTAACCCCAAGCCACACTCAAGATTACCCCACAATCAAACTCACCTCCCCCTGCGATCCCCCGCCGTCCTCCCCAGCCATCCTCCAGCCATCCTCCCGCTGTCCTCCCGCTGTGTGCTCGGCAGATGCCGGCACCTGTCTTCCGGTACCCTTCCTTGTGAGCATTGCAACGCAGGAGGGTGGAACCGGCAGCAATTTCAAAAAAGTTAATAAAGCAAATGACATGATGCAAAGTTGTTATCCTAACGGATTACACTGTATCATGCCATTTCACCTCAGGATTGCACCTTGTGACTTTTTCCAGTGCCCTGCCTGTGCTTTTCCAGTTCTTTGTGCCTGGAAAAATGAGAACGACCATGGCGTCCAAAAAGCGTTCTTTTTGCTCAAAAGCGCTTTTAGATGAAGTGGAAAACAGCGACAGCAAATGCAGAGTTACTTGAAGGACTGAGTGATAGCAATTCGTGGGAAAATTCATCATCAGGTACGGAAAGTGGCGACAGCGACGATTCTGCGATTGAGCTCAACGATGTGCGGACTTGGTGCTCTATTGACTGCGGTACGGATCAGACAGCTCCCCCAAGATTCCCATTTACAGGAGCACCTGGTATGAAAGTTGACGATGACCATGACAACCCCTTGGCATACCTACAATTACTTTTGACCGGTGAGGTTATTGAAAAAATAGTTACCAAGACCAACCGGTACAAAGAGCAACAATGAGCTACGCATCTGAGGTTTGCAAGATGCAGAAATTGGGAACCACTGACCAAAGATAACCTTTGGAAATTTCTGGGCCTAATAATTCTTCAGGAAGTGGTGGGGAAACCCCTGCAGAAGTGGTTTTGGACAATCAATACATTACTTGCCACTCCATTCTTCGGCATGGTCATGTCAGAAATTAATACAGATTTTCCCTCATAATGAAATATCTCCACTTTGAAAATAATGAAGAATTTGATTAAACTACTCATCCTGCACTAAAACTAAAAAAAATTTGGGAAATATATCAAATGATTCTTCAGAATTTCCAACGGAGCTATGTGCCATAAAAAGACATCAGCATAGATGAAAGTCTAAGGGAACAACAAGGGAAGGCTTAGCTGGGTGCAATACATTGCATCAAAGAGGGCACGATTTGGCGTAAAATCCTACATGCTATGCGAATCGTCAACTGTCTACATTTGGAATTCAGTGATATACACTGGAAAAGGGACACATTTTGATGAAAAATACAGTAATTATGGAATGGCAACATCTTCTGTCCTTTCACTAATTGAGCCATTGCTAAATCAGGGCTATTGTATAACAACCGACACCTTTTATACATTTCCTGAACTTTATGAGGTTCTACTGCACAACAAAATGGATGCCTATGGAATTGTAAGGGCTAACCGTTGCGACATGCCACCAATGTTTGGCAAAAAGAAGCTCAAAACAGGAGAAATGGTTGCCTGGCAGAAAGGCAAAATGATGGCACTGCGATGGATGGACAAGAAAGATGTGTGCCTAATGAGTACAGTGCATAACACCTCCACTGTTATGGTACGCACAAAAGGTGGGAAAGAAGTTATGATGCCACAAGTAGTGATAGACTACAACAACACCATTGGAGGTGTCAACAGAGCTGACCAATCAATGACATTCTACCCAGCTATGAGGAAACAGCAAAAAAATACTATAAGAAGATCTTTAGACATCTTCTTGAGCAACGCTTGTGGAATGCCTACATTCTGCTCAAAAAAAAAGAGTGGCAAGCCTGTGATTCATGCGGACTTTATTTGGAAAGTTGCCGAACAAATCTCTGAGTCACCAAACACCATGAATGGCTGTAAACAGATCTGGATGTCGTGCTGTTGGCGGCATCAACACGGAACGATTGACTGGTCGTCACTTCATGGACTACATCCCCCAACTGAGAAAAAGTCAGCACCTACAAGGATGTGCGTGGTTTGTTGCTCGGGGAGAGATGACAGTGGAAGGAAAATAAGAAAATAAACCAGATTCTATTGTCCTGATTGTGATGTCGGACTTTGTGCAGTCCCATGTTTCAAAATATTTCATACCCAAGTTGTTTACTAAACCTTTATTAATATTGCATCCCTTGTTTGTACATATTTCAGTGTTTTTGGTTTGATTATATTATTGAATAAAATGTATTATTATTATATTATAATTTATGGTTTTGTGTTTCAAACATTATCGTACCCGGGATGTCTATTAGACTCTTGTTTGGACAGATTTAAGTGGGTTATTCTTAAGAATTACAGGCCTAAAATATAAAACAACATATTTCCATGCAAAACAATGTACCGCTTTTAGCACTTAAAGACAAAGGCATAATGAGCTAGTATGCATCTCATACTAGCCCATTATGAAATACTTACCTTAGAACGAAGCCCCTGCAGTGCCGCCCTCTCACCGTAACACGGCAGACATTTTCGGCCGTCCTTCTTTCTGGTTCGCGTCCTCCGGTCATTTGATTGGCCAGAGGTGCGTTGACAGCACTCCCGCCCATGCGCATGGGAGCCGCCGTTCACGGCACAGGGCTCTGAAGGAACGGCACGGGTGGCCGTTCCTTCAGAGCGCATGCGCCAATGACGTCATCGGCTGCATGCAATGTAAATATCTCCTAAACGGTGCAAGTTTAGGAGATATTTAAAGTACCTATAGGTAAGCCTTATTATAGGCTTACCTATAGGCAAACATCATTAAGGGGGGTTTACAACCTTTTTAAGGCGGTAAAACCTTTTCGGTCCAGAAGTGGTTAAACTGCCACCACCATCCTTTTTACAGAGGAGGAGGAAATTCAAAATCTTAGCAACAACAACTACAATTTTAGAATAAACCTCTGTAACACACACTGTCATCACAGACCGGTATATTCAGAGATTTATATTCAGAGATTTATACAACAGTAGCACCCTTCCAGAGACAGGGATTCTTTTAGTTTGCATTAAAAGCTTTAGAGACAGTTTTAACACTTTTCAAAATAGGGTTTAATAATGAAAATTTCAAAATGATGCAATTCAAATATTTACAGAAAAATGGTGTTAAAGAAATAGAGACAAACAACAGAGAAAAAAAAGACTTGAAAGGGAAGAATACTTGCAATGTCCTGGTTTCAGCAGAGCCCAGCGAATAACTAAAAACAGTGGCTCTCACCCATCCTGTTTGGTATTCATTGGTTTGATGTTAATAAGAGAAGCCAACTTCAGCAGCAGCCTCCTTTTTCTCTGATAGCTCGGGGGTGTTGTCAGAAACCATCTAACCAATTACGCGGCTGAGGAGTGGCCATTGTGTTTATGACTGTATCATGGCCCTCCCATACACTCAGTTTTATGCTATTATTATTATCTTTCAATATGTTGAAGTTTCATTCTGGAAAATGGTAGATTATTGTTTAACATTCAGTTTTGTGTCCAGTATCTCAGATAAGCCTGTCACCCAGGAGATAGGAGATTGCTATCTCCCCTTCTATATACTCTAGCTTAGTCATGTACTGTATGACCTTGATTTGTTCATGATTTTCCCCATTTACATAGATGCATAATATTATTGAGCCGTGTTCCTGTCTGATTTTATGAATGGTGTGTGGATTTTGTTAAATTGGAGGTCTCTGAAGGGTCGCCTCTCAGCACTGAATAACTTTTACGATCCCCATTAGTTCTTGGTGGACATTTTATTGCACTCTATGTATTTTTAATGGATGTAATGGCCCTGCAAACCACAGGTGACAGAACTGAAGGATTTTGTTAAAGTTTTACGATAGGTCACTTCCAGTCCCTTCAGGAAAGTGATAAGCTGTAGGAGACGATTGCTAGCAGACACTGCCAGATCTCCAGCCTCAGTGGAGATAACAAATTCTTTTGAAGCCCCAGCCTCTTGTTCTCTCAAGGCCTCTTGAAACTATAGCTATGTTCTTTTGGGGGGGGGGGGGGATCAGGTTCAGAGTTGCTGGATCTCTGGTTTTAGCACAGAGAAGAAAATAGCAAATAAAATGTAATGGCTGAGCATGAACAAAAACGGCCGCTACAAAGGCACACAGCTATTCATAAGCCCAGTATGCATGACCATTAAACCTCCCATTGTATTTTTTTTTTTCTGCTGGCATGTTCCACTTTGGTATAAAAGTAGATCCAAGCTCATTGCAATGACCAAATTAAAAATTACTTTTAGAGTATGAATGCATATTTAAAGGTTCCTTTATGAACCTATTCCTAGATTTGTTTTAAGTAGTTAGAGTATGAATACGCAATGATCTGTGTTTATCTAGTGATTTAATTAGCTACATTTTCTCAGTCAGAAATACATTGACAGTATGTATACAGTACAGGTTGCAGTATGCTGGTAAACAGCTTCAGAAACATCAAAGTGTGAGTGGCTTGTCTTATGTAAACTGTAGGCAGCTAATCATTGTACTGTGGGCAGCTAACCACTGCATCCCTGTACACTTGCTTGGAAAATAAAATACCTAGTGTACATAATAGTATTGTGAAAGTAAAACTAAGAGCATTTGAACTATGTCATGTATTCTCTGTGGTTTTTTTTGCAGGAAATAACTTCAATCATTTTCGAATTGATGTTAGTACAGGGCTACTTGTGCGAGGCTCCAAGGCTCTGGACAGAGAGACAAACTCTTCTCATGTGTTAGTGGTGGAGGCATATAACAGTGATCAAGGTCCTATGAGAAGTTCTGTGAGGGTAAGATAGGTGATATATATGTGCACAGATCGGAAAATGTTTTCTTAATTCTAGGAGCCAAGTAAATCACCTGCCAACAACCACATCTTCTATTTTCTTACAATGTGGGGTCACTTAACAGAATTCCAGCCTTTGTGGAAATTACATAAGGTGTGTCTATTCTCTGACTGTCTAGAGATATATCACTTTCTAAAGGACCAAAAATCTCACAACCCAACATGAGGAGAATAGGAATGGGAGTAGAATGGTGTTGACTTGGGGTAACAACATCAATTGCCCAGGAAAATGTGTTTTGGATGACCAATCATTTTGCCTTGGCATCAGTAGGCCAGGGAGTATCCACTGAGATGTGTACAGTAGGCATGGCCTATGAATAATTTCCAATCTGATATTAATTTGGAGATCAACTTTCATTATGTCCGTGGGTTACCTTATGTATTTTGTTACTACAGTTCAGGAACCTGTTGACAGTAAAATAATTATAACTGTTGTTTATTTACCAGGTGATTGTGTATGTTGACGATGTTAATGACGAAGCGCCAGTCTTCACACAACAGCAGTACAGCCGATTGGGCCTACGTGAAACTGTTGGGATTGGGACTTCCGTTACAGTGGTCAGAGCTACTGATAGAGACACGGGTAATGGAGAAAATAATATAGAGTTTGAATTATCTTCTACAGCAAATGCAGATTTAAAATGTATCTCCACCATTGTGATAACATTCACACTGAGCAGTAAAACAGTTAACTTTTTAAATCATAATCTTTGCCTAAATTGTTTTTCCTATGTACAATTTAGTTACTTCGGAATGTTCACATTTTTCTTGATCCCATGAGTATTATCTGTAACAACTGGCTTTAGGCTTGTAAAAAAGGGCAAATGCAGCTTGAAGGTGCACTGCATTTGCATTGTCAGGTTAAGGTTAACCACTTAAAGACCACCCGCCGCAGATATACTGCGGCAGGCTGGCTCTCCTGCGCAAACCGACGTATGGTTACCTCGGCTCGCGGAAGCGGGTCTCGGGTGTGCGTGCGCGCCCGCTCTTTAGCCCTGCAGTTAAGCAACGGGTCCGGCGACCGCGATGGCCACCGGGAACCCGGCTAACGGTGCAGGGAATGACAGAAGGCGGCGTGCCGTTGTAAACACGGCAAACTGCTCATCTTTTACTGATTGAAACAGGGCTCCTGTGTTCCTGTTATTTTGGAGCAAAGCAGCCATTCCTGTTATTATGGAACAAAAGAGCCTTGTTTCCATCCAACAAGTCTGGCACCACACAGTTAGAATCACCCCCTAGGTACACATTTAATCCTTTGATCGCCCCTGGTGGTAACCTCTTCTCTGCCAGTGTCATTATTACAGTAACAGTGCATATTTAAAAAAGTGTTAAAAATGTCAGTTAGGGGTCCGATCTGTCTGCCGCAATGTGGCAGTCCCGCTAAAAATCACTGATCGCTGCCATTACTAGTAAAAATAAATAAATATGACATAAATCTTTCCCCTAGTTTGTAGATGTGATAACTTTTGCGCAAACCAAAACCAAAATCAAAATACACTTATTGGGATTTTTTTTACCAAAAATATGTGGCAAAATACAAACTGGCCAAAAATGACAAAAAAAAATAGATTTTTAAATGTTTTCTTTATTGGGAATGTTATATAGCAGAAAGTGAAAAATACTGCTTTTTTTTTTTTTCAAAATTGTCGCTCTTTTTTTGCTTGTAGCACATAATCAAAAAACCGTAGAGGTGATCAAATACCACCAAAAGAAAGCCATGTTTATGGGAAAACAAAGGAGGTAAATTTTATTTCGGTACAGTGTTGTACGACCGCGCAATTGTCAGTTAAAATAACGCAGTGCCAAATCACAAAAAATGGCCTGGTCATTAAGGGGGCAAATCCTTCTGGTCCAGTAACAATGCCGATAAGGGAAAATTAATTATGTATTGTCAACTAATTTTGAATATGATGAAATATTCACATGTCATTTTTTGTTTATATATATATATGGAGTAATAGTAATTCCTTTATACTATGTTGCAGGTGATGGTGGGATTGTGGTCTATAAGCTGCTGGCGGGCTCAGATGGAAAGTTTGAGATTGATGGAAGCACAGGCCTTCTAACCACAATTGATTACCTGGATTATGAGACAAAAATCAGCTACACTATGAATGTGTCAGCCACAGACCAGGCTCCTCCATACAACAGGGGTTATTGCACTGTATATATCACACTGATGAATGAACCAGATGAAGTTGTTCAGTTCTCCAACTCCACCTATGAGGCTGTGTTATTAGAAAACATTGCTACAGGCACAGAAGTACTTAGGGTACAAGCACAGTCTATTGATAACTTGAACCAGCTGACATACCGCTTTGATCAGAACACAAATGCCCAGGCTCTGGCTCTCTTCAAGATTGATAAAATCACAGTAAGTAGACATTTGATTAATAGTTACATCTGCAATATATGTAAGGAGAACGTTTGAATTAAGGTTTTTGAAAATGCAGATTCTATGTGTGTAGTTGATTTTATTATACTTAAATGTACTTTTACTTAGTTACAGTTTTTCTTTTTTTATACCATGAATACATGAACTCGCAGTTACCAGTCCAAAATGTTTTTAAATTAGATAATCAGTGGAATAATAGAACCAACGTGTTTTGTGCTTTCCCTTCCATTAGGGTTTATGTATTTTGTAATATGTCTCACAAATGTCTGACATCTTATCTGATCTGATTTTATCACCAGGAGACCCACATTGCAATAATTACATGCAAAACCTCTGACAGGCTGGTTGTACGGAAGTTGATTGATGGATCGACTTCAGTGCAACCAACCTTCCCATAGATGGATTGAATTTTGGGTGGACCCTTCTAAAGTGGCGGAGACGCAATACATCTATGGCCAGCTTTAGTCAAACACCACTAGCAATTGAAGTTTATTTACTAGAGCTGATGGAAATGTCAACCAGACTCTGCTCCTCAAGGAGTATGGTGAAGATAACCTTTAGCTTTAGGGCCCTTTCACACGGGCGCTCCGTATGTCCGCAAATCATCCTATTTTTTTGCGGATGATTTACGGACATAATGTAAGTCAATGGCATTGCGGATGTCAGCGGAATACCATCCGCTGACATCCGATTTTCTTCCTTTCAGTTCTGTTCCGTTTTTTGGAACGGAACAGAACCCTATTTTTCCTCCGTTCAAAAAATGGAAAGGAAGGAAAATCGGATGTCAGCGGTGTCATCCGCTGACATCCACAATGCCCATAGACTTACATTATGTCCGCATATCATCCGCAAATGGATGGGATGATATGCGGACATACGGAGCGGATGACACAAATGTCATCCGCTCCGTGAAAAAAAAAAAAAGTCCCGCAGCGGAGCCAAACACCGGAGCGGCCGTGTGAAAGAGGACTTAATCAATAGACTTGGATTAACCCCTTTTGGAATGTGTTTAAAAACAGGGAACAAAGTAGGGTTGATTTACTAAAACTGGAGTGCTCAGAATCTGGTGAAGCTGTTCATGATAGCCAATCCGCTTGTTCAATTAAGCTTTGGCAATAAAATCTGGAAGCTGATTGGTTTCTATGCACCGGATTTTGCACTCTCCAGTTTTAGTAAATAACCCCCATTGTGATAAAGGCAAGATAATCCAATCAGTTTACAGACATTGTGCACTTAAAAAATATATTTAAGCCAAAAACTTGGTAACTTTTAACCATTTGCTGACCAAGCCTTTTTCTGACATTTGTTGTTTACAAGTAAAAATCAGTATTTTATGCTACAAAATTACTTAGAACCGCCAAACAGTATATATATAGTTTTTAGTAGAGACCCTGGAGAATAGAATAAAATGACTGTTGCTGCAAAATTTTATGTCACACTGTATTTGCACAGTGGTCTTTCAAATGCATTTAAAAAAAAAAAAAAAAAAAATACAATTTAAATAATAATAAAAAAAAAAACAGTAACGTTAACCCATTTTTTTTTTTTTATATATAATGTGAAAGATTACGCCGAGTAAATCAATACCTAACATGTCATGCTTTAAAATTGTGCACGCTTATGGAATGGTGACAAACTACAGTTCTCGAAAATCTCCATAGACGACAGTTTACATTTTTTTACAGGTTACCTGTTTAGAGTTACAGAGAAGGTCCTGTGCTTGAATTATTGCTCTCACTCTAACAATTGCAGCCAGGCCATACCTCACATGTGTGGTTTGAACAGTGTTTACATATGCGGCGTGACTTAAGTTTACATTCGCCCGTGTGCGCAAGCATGTAAACATCCCTTGTAATAGAAAAAAGGATTACAGGTCCACTTTATAGGGAGATCTGGGGCCAAAAATACCCCAGATCTATAATTTATGCTTAACAGGAAAAAAAAAAAGACAATTAGACTTAAAAAAAAAAACATCTCTATAAGCCTGAGAACAGGAAGTGACGCCACTCCGGTCCTCCAAGGGCATAGAGCCGCGTGGGGGCTATCTTGTCCTCGCTCAATTTGCTGCCTAGCCATCGGCCACATCGGATCGGTTCTAGGCGTAACGATGGCTCCGGTAAGCTCAGACGCATCCAGGAAGAGGCGTACCGATTGCTCAAATGCATCCCGCCGCCTTTAAAGTGAGCTCACAGTGAATCTGCCACTGGAACAACTTTTATCGGAAAGCTGTCTGCCAAAGAAAAAATTGATATGGGTTATGGGGGCTAGCTGCTGCCATAACCCCGGTATTTAACGTCAAATTAATGATATATAGTTACAGTTAGGTGATCGGCACATTGGTTATAAGGTGGGACAAGTATTAAAAATGAAGTATGTTTTAATTATTTTCAAATATTACAGTGATTTTCTTTCTAGTTTTTTTTCTTTATTTTTTTTAGAATCTGGGACAAACGGGTCATTGTACTACTAAATAGGGCTCATAACATTGAAGCGTTTTTTTAAGTCTTAGACAAAACTTTTCAGTATTCTGAGCTCCACAGTAAAAGACTTAAAGAGGTTGTAAACTCGTATAATTATTTTTTTTTTTTCTTACACCCTGCAAAAGAAAGACATAATGAGCTAGTATGCATCGCATATTAGCTCATTATGCAATACTTACCTCAGAACGAGCCCCCGCCGTGCCGCTCACTCACCTCTATGACGGGCGACATGTCTAGTCGCCCGTCTTCCGGGATCGCGGCATCCGGCCATCTGATTGGCCGGAGCCGCGGTGACGTCACTCCCGCGCACGCGCGCGGGAGCCGACAGTCACGGCACGGGGCTCTGAAGGAACGGCACGATCGGCCGTTCCTTCAGAGCGCATGCGCCAGTGACGTCACTGGCGACATGTAAGGTAAATATCTCCTAAACGGTACATGTTTAGGAGATATTTACAGTACCTATAGGTAAGCCTTATCATAGGCTTGCCTATAGGTACAAGTTGTAGAGGAGGGTTTACTTCCTCTTTAAGCTTGGAGTAAAACCTTAAACAACTGAATACTTTCTTAGACTCAACTGGCAGCAAGTTGCCTAGTGAGAACAGGACACATTCTAGTTTTGGCACATCTTTAAATTGCTCTATATTGGTGGTGATAAACTGAGTATCATTCTTTAGGCTCGAGTCACTAAAGATAATTGCGTCATATCTTCTATGCTGGGCCTTTTTTGCTAATTGTATTGTTTACATTTAACTTGTTCAATTCGCTAAAGGTTAAATTTAATTGTATATAAGTATAATTGTGGAAGGGACTCAAAGTTTTACCCGTGAGTCATCAAACCTAAGAGAAAAATAGAAAAGAGGTAGCAAAAGGCAGGTGGTCTAGGATGGCTCATTGGTAATTAATCATAACTAACAAGCTATACAATTATTCATAATCATATACTAACAATAACTTGTTAGTTATGTTTTTTACTAATGAGTCACCCTAGATCACCCGCTTTTTGATACCTCTTTTCTATTCCTCTTTTTATTTCTCTTTTTGGGTTGATTACTTATATGTAAAACTTTGAGTTCTCTCCACAATTATACTTGTATAAAATTAAATTTAGAAGGTTAAAGGTTACATTTACTGAATGCATGTTATATTACCTATCTTTGTGATCATTTAAGAGTAAAATTTAATAGATGAGAATTATTGTAAGGGTCATTACTGCTTAAGATACTGCTTGCTTTTTTAGACGAGCAGAAAAAGAACTATTCGAGGTGGTAAAGAAATGATTCAGGAAAATATTGGCTTTTGAGGCTAAACAACCATTTCATGCGAAAATCTTAGTCTTATGAATGACCATCTGCATATCAAAGAATGTCACCAAAGACTCAAATGGGACTTCAAAAGAATTTAGTTAGCTAGGTGCCACCCACTTCAGAATGTATAAATTGTAATAGGTGTCCTAGCCAGCTAGAGCAATGGTTTTCAAACCAACAGAATGTAATGTGACTGAATTGCTCTCCAAACATGTCTGTCTACCTACATGTTTGTCTAATAAATAATTTTCAATCTGGCTTCAACAGAAAAAAAGTTACTGAAACCCATGAGTTTTGGGGTTTCCCCTACAAGTGTTTTGAAGAGGTAATTATTGTGAGATAAAATAATTAACATAGGAAAAAAAACTTCTCCATTTTTGTGAATTGAGCCCTTTATGTACATAGCTGAACTCTAGGCAGTTATAAAAGTTATTTTAAAGTACCTGAATTTAACTTGGTTTCAGTCTCTTGCAGACCCTGTACAACAGGGCTGGAGTGTGAGAGGGAGAAGCAGCACAATAGGTAATAGGTTAACCAGTTAATAAGTTCATGTTCTGACAAGAACAATGCTGATAGGAAGAATAAGCAGAGCGATAGAGAGATGAGCTCATCATTGTACTACTTCTTCTATCCAGGTCAGGACCAGCGCAACCTGGGTTCTGAGGAAGCGACTTGTATTATTAAGAACATCAGACTGATGACATTTAATAGCGGAAACATCTCTGGACCGCGGCTGAATATTGAAGCAAAAGCTGTTATTTTATCTTTTAATGGGCTGTTTTTTTAATCTTTTCGTTTTGAGTTCCAAGTATCAGCTGAAAAGTCATAGATAATTATTGTAATTTGTTAATTCTTTATGGTGATCGCTTTATTTAAAAACATTTGATAGCAGTACAAGTTTAGATCATAACTAGCTATTATAGCTAGCAATAATACCCAATGATACAAACAGGATTCAGACCGTCTCATATATTTCATCATTATGTAATTGCAGGGTACAATAACAGTGAAAGGTTTGATAGATCGAGAGAGAGGAGATTTTTACTCCCTGACAGTAGTTGCAGATGATGGTGGGCCCAAACTGGAGACTACTTTGGTAAGTTTAGTGTACCATTCTGAAACCTGAATTGTACTGTTTAATGATGCAAAAACACTTTGAAATTTAAGTGAATGTTTTTATGCAGGTATACAGTATAATATTATAAGTTTTTAGATTATTGTCACACTTTGTATATTATTTATAAATGTTACCTAGAAAAAAACATTATACTTTTTTTTATTTTTCAAGATAAACATCAGGAAAAGTACAATACACTACAATGCAAATGTCTGAAAGCACTCAAAGCTTAGAGTTCACAGTGAAGATTAGATAAATAAATAGAGGAATATTCCATAGATGTGTGGTGAGGTAAAAGGCATGACATCCAATGAGGTCTAAATAGCATATACAAAAACATAGTAGAGTGAGACAAGTAGAGCTCCTTCCAGAAGTTTTACTCTCTCTCTCTCTACCTCTCAAAAGCTGACATAGCTTTTATACTCCATAGAGTCTATTATACCCCTCAAAAATTGGTTTCTTGGGGTCACCAACCTTCACCTAATTGCCTTGATTGTAGGGTGTATAAGGGCGCGGTAATTCACATTTAATGGCGTTGCCATAAATTTTTCCGGTACTGGAAATATATATTTAGTCTTTTATCAGAACTTTGTTCAAATCAATTGACTTCTGATCCTAAATATGCCCTAGTAGACATATTTCTGGAGGACTGGCCATTTTTGTCCTAGAAGTTGCCCGTAAGTTGATTTCTGGCAATCTCCTAACCCACAAACCTGTGCCCAATGGTGCATGGTGGTAAAAGATGTGCTAGATAGAGAGAGAATCATTTAAAAGCATAAGGGCTGTTGAAATAAATTGAATATTATTTGGTCCTCTTGGCTGTCCTCCCTATACAGTATGTTGCCCACACTAGCATGGATGATCTCCCTCACTGCTGATAGTGTTGCTGCTCTATGATGGGTCTACTGTGGGGAATTTACTTGAATTACTGATTGTGATGTAATGTCAAAATCCCTTAACTATGGTTGCTACAAATCAGAACAAGTTTGTTTATTTATTTATTTTTTTGTTTATTTTTATTTACTTATGTATTTATTGTTTTGTGTAGACATTTGTTTTATATTCTATTTGTATATGTGTAGAAAAAAGGAATAATTTTAAACTCAATAAAACATATCTGATTTAAAAAAAAAAAAGGGAGGAAAGTATAATTCCTTAGACACAGTTATTTTTCTTTTTTTTTTTTTTGCATTTACAGGACAGGAATAAGGAAATAGCGGCGGAACTATAGGAGATGGAAAGGGGGAATTAATAATTACCTATGTGGTTAGGTAGTTGGTGTGAGTGGTTGGTCAAAGGGGTGAAATGGAATGGCAGGAATGGGGAAGGTTGGGGTAGGTAAGGGATACACTGGGTAAGGGGAACCTGGTCCCAACTGTGTGATGGGGGGAAGATAGGAGGATGAATACCAGAAAGGACAGAGAGAGTTAAATATTGAAGAGAGGTTGATTAGTAGCGATGGAGGAGAGAAAGCTGGTTTGACAGTTGAGTGATATTGGTGTTGGAAGGTGTTTTGGATAGGAGAGATTATATTGGCCCAGAAAGAAGTTGTTTGTGTTTGTTTGTAAATGTAAAGTGTGTCCAGTAAAGCCAAGTGGTCTGGAACTTGGAAACTGTACCATTAAAGCAAAACCAAAATTGTAATATATTTCAGCTTACCAATTATTCGATCTGGTGGCTGCATTTGTTTTCTTTTGTAAGGCTTATTTTCCCTCTGTTTTCACCTGATGACCTGGCCAGTAACACACCTCCTGCATTAGCATGCCCCTAATCTAAATGAAGGAGCACAGGGACACAGCAAACAGCAGCATTGGAGCATATCACTTGTTTTTTACCCAGATTTTCAGCAGAACTTTGAAAACTGAGGGCTAAATGATGTTACAATTCAACTGTATGATACAAGCACAAATGGAGGTTCTATAACCACTGCTGCACCTTGATTTTCCTTTTATAGCCGCCTTTTTGGAAATGCTTTGTGTGTGGTTGTACAGTATGTGGTGAGTCTAAGAACGTGTGGCAGGTTACAACACCTGGGCAAAAATGGTCATAAGGTGAAGGTGGACAGGCAGTCTGGAGTCAAGCCACGATAAACTGAGGTAAACCAGAGGTTTATTTGTGGGGTTGGCTTATCATAAGCAGGTGGTCAAAGCTGGGCGGGTATAGACAGTAGCAATGAACAAGACCAAAACTTAGTCACCTCCTGTAATTTGCACCGCTTACCTGAGTGAATAAATAGAACGCTGATGCAGATTTTGGAGGGCAAAAATGTATCTGGAATGTGGGATGATCCAGATGGGGTATCAGAGTCAGAAACAGCAGGCAGTGCTAGTTGTAGAGAGGAATCAACAGAAGGCTAACTAATGTTCAACTGATATATCCCCAATAACCGCATGTAATAGTTGGCAGTGTAGAGAGCCACAAACAGGTGCTGCCGCTGGCGACCTGTCATTCTAGTGAATGGCACTTACCCACTGAGAACCACAGAAAGGAACTACTCATCAGCCATCCTTTTTGTTAGTGTATTTTAAGTGTGGACCAAGACAATTTCTCTTCTTCCTATGTGGCCCAGGAAGGTCAAAAGGTTGGACACCTGTGGCTTAGCCCATTAGTCACCTATCAGGCCCAGTGACATATGTTCCCACAGTCAGTTTGGTTTAGGACCATCACCAAGAAGAAAATTAGCATTGCCTGTGGTCTACTGCCTGATATCAGCAAATAAAAGTCCTGAGAAAATACCTTATGACCCCCTGACAGCCTTGTATAGTGTAGCACAATTCCCAGCCGTTGTGCTGGATATGGGCCCCCCTGGGTTACCGCTAGCAACAACAGCACATTTAAGCATGTTCTCCAAGTGTGAGCACTGAGACAATGACCGGTCCAGTATCTTTGGGGTTTTTTTGTATTTATTTGGTAAATTGGATGGGAGAAGGGATGAGTGGGATACTCCTGGAACTAAACTAGGCTCGTTTGGTGGAGACACTTGAATATTGCTGTTTGGCGCTGACTTGACGCTGGCTGAATGCCTATCAACGCTGACTTGACTCTGGTTAATGCTGGCAGGATGCCTGTTAACGCTGAATTGACTTTGGACTGCTTTCTGACTAAAAGAATCCTCTTCAATCTCCCCTAAGCACTCTTGCTGAGGTAGCTACTTGAATATACTGCTGCACTGCTGAACACTTTAGGGCCCGCAACGGCGCCCCCTTTCTCTCTCTAATCTTCAGGGCTTAGTTACTGGCACCCCCTTTCTAAGCCACCACTACTGGCTAGCTGGCTCCCGGATCCCCTTGACGTTCTGGAGTGGTCCCCTCTCTCAGGCAGACCCCTGGGCAGTTTCGAGTACTCACAACACTGTTTTTCCAGGAAACTTCTGCTCAGCAGCTCCACTCTGTCCACAGCACTCTGGATCCTTCCTGTAGCCCCGCTCAGCCTCCGGTCCTCTAGGCCGAACGCCCAGTACACCCTCACTTGCTCTGACAGGAGGAGAGACAGCCTTCAGCCTCCTCCTGGGACTCGGCTTCCCGCCAAAGACACGCTGTCACATGCTCCCCTCAGGCTTATACCCAATCCCAGGGTGCATTGCAGCAAACTCCGCCCACTGAGACAGATATAAGCCCTGGTGTGCTATTGGCCAGGTTTCCTCCACTGTCCAACAAGAGCCCTCATTGGATACAGTGGGGAGACACCCCAGACTCAACAGACCACACCTGGGAACACATGACAGCCTAACTAACTGATCAGACCCCCTGATAAGCACACAGGGCCACATATATGCTTTTCCTAGCACCTACCAAGGAGGGTGCTACAATAGTATTTATCTATAACAAAAAGTTATTAGGATGTATGCTAACATTGATGTTTTCCCAGGTTTCTGGGCTGTGTTTTTCATCTTCCGTGTAAAATATTGGGAAAGATTGTGAGAAGGTACACACAAAAACAAAAGCTGAAAGAAACAATATCCTACTCTGAACTTTATTTAATAGCTAAACAATAGCGGAATCCTCCTGCCACCTACCAAACCCCTTCTTCACTTCCTATAGGATGTAGTTATAATGAATGTTACAGATTCGCCTTCCTCTCAGTGGATTTGGCTTTTCTAAAACTTAATTAAAAATTGCCTTTTTTATTATGTGGTAATAATGACAAATTTTCCTGCTTTTAACACAGCAACTGATTTTTTTTAAAGAAGCACAATTAGGAAATCCCAATAAACTGCACCTGGAAAGATGCTATATTTAGTAGAAAGTCACAAACAAAAAATCATTTAGCAAATGAATGAGCTACCAGGTCCTTCCAGTGTACATTGGTATCAGTCTGTAGTGAAGGCCTGCGTTCTGAAACTTGTTTTATGTATTTTCATAACAAGGGATATTAGAAACAATTTATTTCTGCTTTCTTAGGAATTTAATATCATAGAATAAATATAATAGAAAATATACTGTATGTTATATTTTAACATATATCTCCTTCAGGGCCGCCATCAGGGGGGTACAGGCAGTACAGTTGTAAGGGGCCCGAGCTACCAAAGGGGCCCTGCCCGCACCCCCTACATCATTTGAAAATGTCAGCAGCATTGACCCGCCGGGATTCATTTCACTGCCAGCCCTGGTCCCCTACTCACACGTCCCCCCCCCCCCCCCCCCGCGTGGCACGGGGGAGTTGTGTTGGTTTGCGTGCAGGGTTTGTGGGAGATAGCTGATTGCTGGTGATACATGTCACCAGAAATCTCCCCCCCCCCCCCCCCCCCGTGCGGCGCCAGCAAAAGAGGTGAGAGCACTTCCTGGTGATTCCTTTCACCAGTCCTGATCGCTGACAACACCACCCCCACCCCGCAGGTAAGCCTGACCAGCTCGCTCCACTTCGTTTCTTTCCCTGCTGAGGCGTAGCCTGCTGCTGGAAGGATAATTAGGTATCATCTGATTTGAGTAGCACTCGGGCATGGGGGTGTGTTCAGCTGGTCAATAGGGGAAGTGACCCCGGCCCTTGCAGGAAGCAGCATGGGGGTAAGTCACTGACCAAGTTAGCGATGTGCTACTGCTGTACTGGCTGCCTGTGCTGTTGATTGGACTCCTTAGATGGGACACGGACACCAGACAAGCTGGCATGATGGAGATGCATTGTGAAAATGGATGAGGATGAGAGTTACATTGTGGAGAGTCCCTTCACCTTCACTATGTAACTTTCATCCCCACCCAGAATCATCCTCATCCATCTATGCAACTCCATCATCCTCATCCCCACCCAGAATCATCCTCATCCATCTATGCAACTCCATCATCCTCATCCCCACCCAGAATCATCCTCATCCATCTATGCAACTCCATCATCCTCATCCCCACCCAGAATTATCCTCATCCATCTATGCAACTCCATCATCCTCATCCCCACCCAGAATCATCCTCATCCATTTTCACAATGCAACTCCATCATCCTCATCCCCACCCAGAATCATCCTCATCCATCTATGCAACTCCATCATCGTCATCCCCACCCAGAATCATCCTCATCCATTTTCACAATGCAACTCCATCATCCTCATCCCCACCCAGAATCATCCTCATCCATTTCCACAATGCAACTCCATCATCTTCATCCCCACCCAGGCCAGATTCATCCATCCCTCTCCACAATGTATCCCCATCCCTGTCCAGAATTATCCATCTCTTTCGACAGTGTATCCCTATCCCTACCCAGCATCATCTCCAGCATTCTGGGTGGGGATGGGGGGGGGGGGGATACATTGTGGAAAGGAATGTGGAAAATTCTGTGTGGGGATGAGGATATATTATGGAAAGGGATGGATTATTCTGGACAGGGAAGGCATACATTGTGGAAAGGGATGGATTATTCTGTATGGGGATGGAGGATACCTTGTGGAAAGGGATCGATAATTTTGGGGGTGGAAAGGGTTGGATAATTCTTTGAGGGGACGGGGATACATTACAGAAAGGGATGGATTATTCTGGGCGGGGATGGGGGATACATGGTGCAAAGGGATGGATTATTCTGGGCGGGGATGGGGGATACATTGTGGAAAGGGATGGATAATGTTGGGCGGGGATGGGGATACATTATAGAAAGGGATACAGATAATTCTGGGTGGGTCTGGGGATACATTATGAAAAGGGATGCGGATTTGGTGGGACGGCCAGTGGGAGGGCCATGGGGAATGTTGGTGGTCAGGCCCCGGGGGGCCCAGGCCTAGAGCGTTGTAAGGGGCCCCAAAATTTCTGATGGCTGCCCTGATCTCCCTCCACTAAGTCTGGCTGCAGCCATTTTAACTGTGGGCAGCTGAAGCTGCTGACTGTTCCCTTCCTGGATTTACACAGACACATAGACATACAGTAGCTCACAAAAGTGAGTACACCCTTCACATTTTTGTAAATATTTTATTATATCTTTTCATGTGACAACACTGAAGAAATTACACTTTGCTACAATGTAAAGTAGTGAGTGTACAGATGGTATAGCAGTGTAAATTTTCTGTCCCCTCAAAATAACTCAACACACAACCATTAATGTCTAAACCGCTGGCAACAAAAGTGAGTACACCCCTAAGTGAAAATGTCCAAATTGGCCCCAATTAGCCATTTTCCCTCCCTGGTGTCATGTGACTCGTTAGTGTTACAAGATCTCAGGTGTGAATGGGGAGCAGGTGTGTTACATTTGGTGTTATCGCTCTCACTCTCTCATACTGGTCACTGGAAGTTCAACATGGCGTCTTATGGCAAAGAACTCTCTGAGGATCTGAAAAAAAGAATTGTTATTAATTAATTGTAATTATTGTTAATGATTAAAGCTGCTTTTCTCCTTAAAATAACAAACATGTTATACTTGCCTGCTCTGTGCAACTGATTTGCACAGAGCAGCCCCCAACCTCCTCTTCTGGAGTCCCCTCCAGCACACTCTGCTCCTCCTCTTCTGTGTCTGCCACCATAGAAAGCTGCTTGCTCGGGGGGGGGCAGACATACAGGCTTGCTTCCGAGCTGGGCTGTAAGCATTCATAGACACACATAGACTGCCCCCCCCCCCCACTCCCTGCTAACATGATTTGCTTGACAGCACCAGGAGCTAATGGCTCCTGTTGTTGCCTCTGTGTCCTATGAATGCCAGGAGAGAGGAGATGCTGTTACTGATGGGTATAACGCTAGAACAAACAAATATTTAGGGTGGTGAGGGGGCGATACTGCTACTGGGACATTTTTACCTTAATGCAGGGAATGTTCATGTTATGATTTTAGAACCACTTTAAAGCTGAAGTCCAACTAACACCTTTTAAACAGTTACTTACAGCAACAGTGTTTTTCTTCCTTTTTGGGATAAAGTTTTACATAAATAAAAGCTGATCATTTTAGGAACCATTATTATTTTATTATTATTATTATTATTATAATACAGGATTTATATAGCGCCAACAGTTTGCGCAGCACTTTAAAATATGAGGGAAGACAACACAGTTACAATACAATTCAATACAGGAGGAATTAGAGGTCCCTGCTCGTTAGAGCTTACAATCTAGAATCAGTGTTAAATGGTTTGTCTCAATCTTTTTTTAATTTCAATATCTCTTTATTTTAATTTTTCACATACCAAAATAATATACAAACCACAAAAAAATAGTACAAAATCCAGTAGAAAAAACAAAAACAACATTGTTGCAGTAAATTTGTCAGTTATAACATTATACTACCAGAGGGAGAGAGGAAAAAAAAAAAAAAAAAAGGGGGAAACAACCACTCCTCCCCTTCTTTCCAGTATAGTTTTGACTCCCACTAAGGGGGTTACCATATTTAGAATACCGTTATTTAAAATCTCTCTCAATTAACATTAATTTTTATGGAGGGAGGTAAAGCAAGTCTAAAACTGCCTAACGATATTTATATTATCCCAGCTGCTTTAATCCTATTCCAATGTTACTATGCATCTTCTATTATTTAACCATGATTTCCAACTAACTTCAAACATTTTCTTTGTTGCACTTAAGGTAGCCACAATTTTTTCCATCTGACATTGTTGATTTAATAATTCAACCGCGTCGGATGGAGTTGGTACCTCCTGAGAGTTCCATCTTCTAGTGATTAAAAGCTTTGCCGCTAATAAGAGATGCATAACTACTACTCGGAACTCCAGGGGAATCTCGTACATATTTAAGTGAAGGATCGCCATTTCGGAGTTTGGGACTATATTTTTTCCCACCAGTTCTGATACCAGGGAGAATATTCTGTACCAAAATGCTCTAATCGATCTGCAGTCCCAAATTATATGAAATAACGATCCTTGCTCACCGCATTCTCTCCAACATAATGCTGATGTTGAGGAATAGAATCTCGACAATTTCATAGGAGTTAAATACCAAAAATTCAAGATTTTTTGGTATAACTCCCAATGGTTGATACATTTGGATGAAATGTATGTAATGTCAAAGGCTTTCAACCAGCTTATTTCGGGAAAGACTTTCCCCAATATTCTCTCCCATTTCAAAACAGTAGTGGATTTAGAGTAAATATTATGTTTATTCAGTATATCGTAGATAATTGAAATACCATTAGAGGTAGTCATTGGTTCTTGATACAATTTATACATAGTAGTTGGTAATTTAAGATATAAAGTGAGATTATTCTTCTGTAAAAACGAACGTATTTGATAATAGCTCATTAATGCTGATGATGGTATTTTATACCGATCTGTCAAACTCTCAAATGAATAGATACCTGTGTCGCTATACAAATCTTTCAAACTATCAACACCACTTCTTAACCATAGGTTTATATCAAGGTTAGGGATAAAGCACGAAAGAACTGCCAGTGGAGTGGGGAATTCGCACATCTTCCCGTGTTCTAGTAGTTTCAATCTTTTAACTGCTACTTTGTCTGGACAGCTTGGTCTGTTGGTAAGTTGAAAATGAACAGACTTACTGGCTGAATAACCAGGTTAAAATAAAGAAAAAAAACTAAAAAAAGAAAATGAATGCAGCCACCACATCTAAGAACAGGTAAGCTGCAACCTAAAGTGGTATTAAACCCAAAGACAAACATTTATTATATTGCAGCTTACCAATTCTTAGATGTGATGGCTGCATTTGTTTTCTTTTGTAGGCTTCCTTTGTTTTATTTTTACCTGACAAACTAACCAGTAAGTTTGTTGTTTTTCAACGGAACAGGCTCTCCAGCAAATGTATCAGTTAAAGTGGTTGTAAAGACTGAAGGTTGTAAATGCATAAAGGTAAAAAAAAACCTATGTGCAGCTCCCCCACGGCCCACCACCCCCAATACTCACCTGAGCCCCCTCTTGATCTAGTGATGTGCACAAGAGACTCGGCTGTCTCGGGACTCTCCCTCCTGATTGACTGAGGCATCAGCAGGTGCCATTGGCTCCCGCTACTGTCAATCACAGCCAGTGAGGAGAGAGCAGGGGACAGGGTTGTGTATTTTGGATGCATAGAGCAGAGCTTGGGAGCGAGCAAGCACCAGTGCCCCCCATAGCAAGTGGTTTGCAGTTGGGAGCACTGGTTAAGAGTGTTGAAACAAACCATTTACCACTGACAGGGGTGATTACAATGAGTAGCTTTTATTTATTCATGTAAAAACTTAATCCTATTGTAGCACCCTCCTAGGAAGGTGCTAGGAAAAGTATATGGGTGGCCCTGTCTGCTTATCAGATGGGCCTTCATTGTTCAGCTAGGCTGTCATGTGTTTCCAGGTGTGCCTGTTGTGCTTGGGGAGTCTCTCCACTGTGTCCAAAGAAGGCTGTTATTGGATAGTGGAGGAAACCTGGCCAATAGCACACCAGGGCTTGTATCTACTCCAGAGGGCAGGATCTACAGCAGTGCATCCTGGGAGAGGATATAAGTCTGAGGGTAGCACATGACAGGGCGTCTTTGGCAGGAAGCAGAGTCCCAGGAGGAGGGTGACGGTTGTCTCTCCTCCTGTCAGCGTGAGGGAAGGTGTCCTTGGCGGTCGGCCTAGAGGACAGAAGGTTGAGCTGAGCTGCAGAGAGGGATCCAGTGTGCTGAGGACTGAGTGGAGCTGCTGGGGCAGAAGTTTCCATGAAAGCAGAGTCGTGAGTACTGTAAACTGCCCAGGGATCTGCCTAGGATAGGGGACCACTCCAGAAGGTCAGAGGGACCCAGGAGCCAGCTAACCAGGAGGAAGCTTAAAAAGAGGGTGCCTGAGTCTAAGCCCTGAAGAGAAGTGTGTGTGTAAAGAGGGCGGCGGTGTGGGCCCTGAAGTGTTAAGCATTGCAGCAGATGTACAAGTAGCTACCTCAAGGGAAAGTGTTAAGGGAGCTTTTACAAGGACTTTGTGCAAAAAGAAAGTTCAGTGCTAACAGACCGCAAGTCAGTGTTCATTTGCGCCGGCCGGCGTTGACTGGCATTCAGCCAGCGTCAAGTCAGTGTCAGTAGGCATTTTTATGGTTGTCCCCCTAATATTGTGTATAGTTGAGCCAGAAGAGTATCCCACTCATCCCTTCTCCCATCCAAGTTCTCAATAAACCTAAAAACCCAAAGATACTGGACTGATTCTTGTCTCAGTGCTCACACTTAGAGAATATGCCTAACTGTGCTGATGTTGCTAGCGGTAACCCTGGTGGACCCATATCCAGCACAACAGCTGGGAATTCTGCTACACTAAAAAAAAAAAAAAACTGTTGCTGTGACTATAGTGTAAGTTGGAGTTTGACTCCAATTTGTTAGCGTATCTAAATCTGAAAGTACATCTAACGATCCCCTCACCCCAAATTAACAATGCTGCTGATAAAAAGTGCCCCTGTGCTCCTTTATCCAGAGTGGGAGCACTTTAATACAGGAAGTGTGTTACTGGCCAGATTACCAGGTGAAAATAGAGGGGGAAAAGCCTAAACAACTGAATGCAGCCATCACATATAATGATTGGTAAGCTGCAATATATGACATTCCTGGTTTGGGGTTTAATACCACTTTAATAGATTTTTCTTTTGGGTTTAATGTCACTTTATGGACTGAAGATGAAGACAAGTTGTGTACCTGTTATCAGAAGGCAGCATCATCTCTCACCAGGTTTTATCATGCACTCTAGACAGAGGTGTAACTCACAGCGCACACCAGGTTCTGCGTTCAGCGTGGCCCGCTGGTGTGAATATGCCCTAAAGCATAACTGTAGCATGACTGAGGGTGGGCAACTCTTGTCATAATGAGGTAGTATTTGCAGAATACTAGCACATTATGATAGGCTTAACATCTATGTTTTCCAGTCATCAGTGCTGACAGTACATGGCTGTCCTTCACTGTTACTGCCACTACCTTCTCCACCACTTCTCTGGGGTTCCTGCAGCCCTCTGCTTTGACCATTGGGTCACAACTGATGATGCAATTCCTGCAAACAGTATGTGCATTGCAGTTATACTACCCCAGTAAGACAACAACAACAACAAGAGAAGGGTGCACCGACCTTGCGCATTACCACTAAAAAGGTTTAATAATATCCAAAAAACAACATACATTATACTCACAAACATATGAAAGTAGCACACATGTAAAAATATATTGGACCCAATTGCCTCCAAGACAACCAGGATATTCCTACTGTGCTGGTTGACGTGATGGTATCTGCATATAGCTGGCTGACGCGTTTCGAGGGAGGACCCTCTTCCTCAGAGCAAAAGCATGTTTTGGCTCTGAGGAAAAGGGTCCTCCCTCGAAACGCATCAGCCAGCTATATGCGGATACCATCATGTCACCCAGCACTGTAGGAATATCTTGGTTGTCATGGAGGTGATTGGGTCCAATATATTTTTACATGTGTGCTACTTTCATATGTTTGTGAGTATAATGTGTGATGTTTTTTCACATATTATTAAACCTCTTTAGTGGTAATGTGCAAGGTCTGTTCGCCCTTCTCTTGTTGTTGTTGTTGTTGTTGTTGTCTTTCAGTGTATTTGGCCACCCTTGGTCCTGAGGGGGCAGCAAGACTTTAGGTGGTGTCTACAAAGACCGCACAAGACCACACACCTTCTTGCATATCACTTGAGCGCAGGCGAAATATTGCTTTTGGATATACTATCCCAGTACCAAGCTTTGTTTTCGGCATCCTACAAATGCCAGGAGTGTGCCACACACAGAGAGTGTACAATAGCAATTGTAAGGAGCAAGAGGCAAGTGTTATTTTTTTTTATTTGGCGTGGAACATCACTACTGCCCAAAAACTGTATGTACTAGCAATTTTCCTGTAAGCAAGCCATGGAACTTCCAAGATGTGAGAGCAAGTCAAATATAACTCTATGTTTAACAGAGTCTTTCAAGCCTTCTGATGTTCCAGGAGGTAATGTTAAATCCTGCAGCCATAGGGGAAACCTAGAGCAAAGGGAGAACATATAATCCAGGGAGGGCATCCTCCCATTAAACTGTATGGGACAAAGGGTAGAACAAGCAGCATAGAGTTGATCCATGATACTGAACAAGTGTGGTTACTCATTGAGTAGAAACCTGCTGGCCTACTAGCAATTTTAATTTGTTAACCACTTAAAGTGGTAAAGTTTTTAAAGCTGTACCTACAGGTAAGCCATTAATATGGCTTTTTTGTAGGTGAAATAAATGTCTCCTAAACTTGCACTGTTTAGGAGATATTCACACTGCATGCCATGCCAGACCATCAGAGCTCCGTGACGAAGCCGAGGGCTCCCGTGCCATCGTTACCTCGTCCACTCATGTGACCAGAGGTCGAAAACCTGGAAGAAAGACCGGGAGAAGATGGAAGCTCACTCAGCGGTGACAGTGCGCCCCTGGAGGGCTTCGTTTTAAGGTAAGTATGCTATGCATATTAGCACATTGTGACATTGCCTTGCAGGGGATTTTTTTTTTTTTTTCTTTTAAGCTGCGCTTTACTACCGCTTTAAGGACCAGGCCTATTCAAACACTTTTTGTTAACAAGGAAAAATTGTTATATTTTTTCTAGAAAATTATTAAGAACCCCCAAACATTCTATTTTTTTTTTTTTTTTTTGCAGAGGCGATGGAGAAAAAAATAGCAGTAGTTGCAATTTTTTATGACATTCAGTATTTTTGCAGCGGTTTTTCAAACACATTTTTTGGGGAAAGATGATGTTACGCTGAGTACATAGATACCTAATATGTCATGCTTTCAAATTGCTCATGCTTGTGAAATGGCACCAAACTATGGTACTTAAAAATCTCCATAGGTAACGCAGGTTATCAGTTTAGAGTTACAGAGGAGGTCTAGTGCTAGAATCATTACTCTCACTATAACGTTTGCAGCACTACCTCGCATGTTTTGGTGTGAACACCCTTTACACGGGGGCGTGACCTAAGTATTTGTCTCCACTGTGCACGAGCATAGGAGGACGATGACGCTTTTTTTTTATATTATTATTATTATTTTTTTTTTTTTATGAATGTTTATTTTTTCACTGTCCCTTTAAATGTTTTTTATCGCTTTTATTGCTGTTGTAAGAAATGTAAACATGTCTTCTGACAACAACAAACTATGACAGATCCGCTTTGGGGTCAATAAGACACATCTCTCTACAATGAAAAGTATCAGATCAAAAAAAAAAAGCATTGATCTAACGCTTTCAAGAAAAAAAATAGCATTGTTTACATGCTTTGCTGGGGTTCTTCGCATTCTTCTGAATCAACTGTGGGTATAGGATTGTGTATATGGGATTGTATGATTTTTTTTTCTCTTTTATTGGTTGAACTAGATGATTTCAACCTGACTAACTATGATAGTTATTGTGTAACTGTCAGCTGTGAAACACAAGTGACGTCACTCCGGGCCTACTAGGCCATAGAGATCAGTGGAGGCCATTTTTCCTCTGCTAATCTCTATGATCAATCGCCGCCACCACCGGATCACTTCTCAGGCTTCCCAATGAGCCTGAGAACCGCCGGAAAGCGGTGGGAGGGGTCTAAAAGTGATCCAGAAGCTAATCAGCTGCTCAGATCACTTTTAGCAGAAATAGCAGCGGCTGCTGAAAATTTTAATATGGTATCTAGGTGCAGCCATAACCCTGGTATTAAACTTTAACCACTTTAGGACCGGAGGATTTTCCTGCTTTACGTCCAGGCAACTTTTTGCAACTTGGCACTGTGCGACTTTAACTGACAATTGCGCAGTCATGCAACGCCATACCCAAACGGAATTTACGTCCTTTTTTCCCCACAAACAGAGCTTTCTTTTGGTGGTATTTGATCACCTCTGCACTTTTCATTTTTTTGCGATATTATTAAAAAAGGAGCAACAATTTTGAAAAAATAACAATATTTTTCTACTTTGACAGTTAAAAAATATCCAATATATTTAATTTTTGTCATATATTTAGGCCAAAATGTATTTAGCTACATGTCTTTGACAAAAAAATTCTCAATGAGCATATTTTTAACCGCTTTAAGACCGGAAGATTTTACCCCATTCCTGACCAGGCCATATTTTGCGATTCAGCACTGCGTTACTGTAACGGACAATTGCGCGGTTGTGCGACGCTGTACCCAAATTATTTTTTCCCCACAAATAGAGCTTTCTTTTGGTGGTATTTGATCACCTGTGTGATTTTTACTTTTTGCGCTATATTTTTTGCGGGACTGCGACATTGCGGCGGATAGTTTGGACCCCTAACTGACATTTTTGATACTTTTGGGGGTACCAGTGACATTACTACAGTAATCAGTGCTATAAATATGCATTGTTACTGTAATAATGACACTGGCAGGGAAGGGGTTAACTTTATTGGTGATCAAGGGGTTAAATATATGCCTGGTGCTTACTGACGTGTGTGGGGGGGGAGGGGATTGTGTGACACAGGCATAGATCGCAGGTTCAGCTATGCTGAATCCTGTAATCTGTCCCTGCCTGTCACTTAGGAGATCCGCCCGCTTTGTTTACACAAGCGGGTGGATCTCCTCACTCGATCCCCGATGATCGGGGAAGAGCGGCGGTGATCACCACCTCTCTTCCCCTGGCCCGACTCCCGCTGTGTCTGAATACAGCGGGAGCGAGCCTCCGGCAGCGCGCGTGCGCCACCCACAAGGGGAGGAGTCCAGTGACGTAGGTCTACGTCGCTGGACAATATCGAACCACTTTGCCGCAGTACGCTCCATGTGAGCAGTCGGCAAGTGGTTAAAATAATGACGTATTTAGGACGGTCAGCAGGTGGTTTTTTAAGAAAAGTTAAAGTTCTGCAATAAAGTATTAGTCCACCAAGTGTTTTTTTTTTTTCTAACTCATGTCTACCTGGGAGTTTTGTGTGTGTATTTGCCCACTTTTGCATGTTGCAGCTCCTTCTGTTGCATTCATAAGGCCCCATTCACATTTTGCGCAGCAGGAACATGTACTCTATATTTTTTTGTGGGTGAATTACACACGCTTCTGCGAGTTGCGCGTAGGGCAGGCTATTCACTTGATCCATGCTGTGCGCATCTACATATACACACAGTGCTGGTAAGCCCCATCTGTGCTCCTTCCCTATGGCTCCTGCTGCTCTCAGTGTCTCCTGTAAGACCAGTAAGAGAAGAGAATGGTGCTACAGCTGGAACAGCATTGGATCAGTTGGCCTGGGACCAAGAATAAAATCCTGCCCCCCCCCCCCAAATAAAAAAGAAAAAAAATCACACCCACCAAAAGGCCTCCACATCCATTATTTTATATTAATATAAAATGTAGAAAATATTATATATACTGTTATCTTCTTCCATAACTCACCACCAGACCGGTCCACCAAACACCCACTGTCTGTCCTCAGTCCTCCTGTCACTCCTGTGTCGCTGGAGTGCGCTGATGTCTGACGTCATTGCGCACACCACAATCACACAAGGGACATTCCCCGCCTCCTCATACTCATCAGTTTGCACTACAGGTGGCAGTATGAGATGGGGAAATGCCGCCCGTAATGCGCCGCAAATTGATGACACACAAAACTGCTGGTAGAAAAATCTTGGGCGTCAATTTGCCGCCCCTCTCAAAGTGCCGCCTGGGTCCAATAGACCCAGTGGGACCCATGGTAGGGCCGGCCCTGAGTGTATCTGTATTAACCCTTATACACTGAGCTTGGCAGTGGTGCATATGACATGACGTATGTCGTACGCTTCTATCTCTCCAGTCTAAAGGTTGATTAAACTGATGTAATAACAGTAATATATCTTTCACTGCCCACAAATTTATATTGCTGTAATTACACTTTCTTAATGCATAATAGGTTTATTAGACTGGAACTCCTGACCTCTCCCCCCTCCTTTTCCTGGGGGACAGGTTTTTCAGTGTGGTCACTTTTGCAAGTTTATGTTGCACAATATGTTTACTTCTGTTTCTGTGTCTTAGATCTTTGAGTGTAAAAGCAAAGTAAAAATTGTATTTGAAATATGTGACCTTTTACTAGTACAGGGAACGTATTAGCATATTTAATTTTTTACCAAGATACATGAATTTAGCATTGAGTGTAGTCCATAAATGTTCATACACAGTGAAAGTTTAGAAGCATAAATGTCAAGAGGGCTCTTATATAAACGGATTACAGTGCACTTTGTTTTTTTGCAGTCTCCTAAACAGTTGTCCATAAAACTAAATCAGGAAATGTATTAAAATAAAGATTATTGCTTTTGTTTATTTTGTATTTTGCTTTATTGTAAATCTATGTATTATTAATATGTATTTTGATGAAAGTACTGTTACCTTCTCTCATGTTTAATATCGTTATAAATGACTGCATAATAAAAAAGCCTTACATTGTTTTGATCATATTACATTTTATTGCTAAGCTTTGTATTTTTCCTGACGTTCCTTATATATTTGACATCTTTAAGTCCCGGATGGCTGTACCATGTTTAATATAAATACAGTGAAATACACATAGATAAATGAAATCATATTCTATGTTCTGTCAGTGGTACTCCAACAGTACAACTTTGATGAACACATAGGAACAGATGGGAAAATAGAAGCAGTAATTGCAGCTCTAGACTTTAAGACCAATCTCAGAAGACAGTTTGGAGTGCTGCCTGTGCCAATGTCTCTGTGTAACAAGGAATGCATTTGCTGTATGTAAGAGTTGGAGAGAATTGAGGTGACAAGTAAATATTTAAGGTTGTGAACCTACGAACTTTAGCCCAGATGGAAGATATGGCGAGTAATTGTTTCTGGAAATTTCTCAGCGAAACTCTGCTTGACTATGCTAGTTGCATGGTGTTTGTTTTTCCGCTAGCATGTCCTTAATATTTTTCCATGGGTTTTCTCCAAATGATCTGCTTTTCTCTATCGGTGCCTTGTTGTTCACGTTTCTTGTCTGGGTCCTGCATGTTATACATATATAAGAGAACACCAGCAACAACAAAACTTGAAAGAAATGGGAGACTTGTTAAAAACTCAGAACATACAGCTGCATCATTGTAATAATTTGCGAGCCTCAATCAGGCTCAAAATAGATTTCTGCTACTGGGTCTAATTAAATAATTAAATAATTGTAGTGCATGCACGAGAAGTTCACACTGACACACATTGTTCAGGTAAATGATACTTCCTGTTTATTTCTAATGTACAGCGAGTTAAATAGTTAGTAGGCGGTGTCATATGTTAGTACGTCATAAGTATAATATTAGCATAATACTGATTATTTGCAGCTTTCTGATTATTCATGTCCATTATAAGGTAGTCCCCTTCGAGTTTATGAATGTTATCTTCTCTTAAAGGCACCGTGCCAAGGCTCCATCTTCCTCACAACATTCCATCTCGATGGAGCGGGGTATCTAGTAACGGCCATTTTGAGTAAGGAAGACAGAAAAAAGATATGTACATGTATAGAAAAATACACATAGAAAAATAGACATTTTGCTTAATTCACAAGTGTTCATCACATTCCTTCACATCATCATGACAGGTTAAATCAGTAGTACGCTTCAGCTTACCTATGCTTGGTAATGCTTGGTGCCAAGGTCTTTATTTATTTGACCTATGCCGTTGCTTCTTTGCACATTGGTCCTTTATTTAGATGGACTCTTGTCTCTCCTTCCCTGTCAAGGTGATCATGTCCTTGTGGACCAAAGTTCTAGCGAGGCCTGAAGTAAAAAGCAAAGATGGTGATAGACGGATGGCTGGCATGACAGGGGTTAAAGGGGGTTGGGTCTGGGAGGGGTCCCTTTTAGTTTGAAAGAAATTCAGGGACCTACTTGATTGGTGTCCAGGTTAGGAACTGGTGGAGCTGTGGGGGGTGGTTAGGCAGTTGGTCTGAAGAGGTCATTAGTTGGACATTAGCTGAGTTGGAGCTAATTTCCCTCCCCCCCTGCATGTAATGTTCATTTTATGGTGCTGGGGGGTTAGGTTTTTGTTGGTGTTGTTTCGTCATGCAGCAAGCGGGGTACATGGTCCTTTTAGGTTTGTATGGGGACAAATATGGGTACGGCTCACAGTTGTTGGGTGGATGGATTTGCGATTTGTTTGTTTCCAATTCGGTGGTGTTGTGGCTGGCGGCCTAATTAAGTTGTATGCAGGTACTTTTTTCTTTTGATGCTTAATAGGACCTTGGGGCTCCATTTACACTGTTATTATCTGTTATTTATATAATTTGGTTAATCAAAGGCTGTTATGCCTACTTAACTCCAGATCGTTGTTATGTGGCTGTTTACAGGTAGTAAAAATGAGCAGACTGGACACAAGCCATATTTAGTACCCTAGTCATATTTAGGGCCAAATGAGAAAAGAAAAACCTGTGCTTCAGGAAGCAACCTCTTTTTGTTAATTTATTATCTAAAGCGGCTGTGCAAGAATATACATTTTTAAAAGGGCCCCGTGCATAAATACTCTATTCAGTCGCGACCTTTTATTACAAGTTATACAATGCATCAAATATTTCAGTTATTCTATGACCAGTCTATGTAAGTGCAAGCGTATAATGTAATTATTAAATATTTAAACCGACAGCTGCCGCTCATGGCTCCACCAGGTCTCTTATGTTGCAACCGCTTGGGGTGCAGACAAGGACAGAGCTCGTCCCAGCTCTAGACATCTAATGCATCTAATGTCCAGGCTCCAATTAGGCCACGACCCCAATACGTTTCACTCTACCCATGAAGCTTAGCCATGACTAATTTATGTGGGCGGAGTGAAACACGTTGGAGGAGTGGCCTGTTTGGAGCCTGGGCTGAGGCTGTCATACACTTTCCTACGGGGTTTTGCAGAGATGTGCGGCTTCCAGGACTTTTCTCTTTTCCATTGCAAGCAAATGATAGTGCCTTTCAAATTAAAGTGATTTGTGTGCCTTTATGGTCCAAACAAAAGACACCTATTCACAGTCCAACCAAGTGCCAAACAATTTAAGATAATAAATAATTGATCCATGATTGTGTCCTCAAATCAATTCTGACCTGTGTCAAGTTTTCAAATACCAATGCATGTGCTAAAGGCTTCTGAACTCACCAGAAATAATTGACTGCATAACTAAAAGAAGGTCAGCATAGCTCGCTTACAAAATGTCAGGACCACCCTTTCATAGCCAGATAAACTTAGTGTGGGAATAGAGCAGAGTTTGATGGAATTTATTAATTTGTCTCTACAGGTACAGATTACAGTTTTGGATGAGAATGACAACAGCCCCCAATTTGATCCAACATCAGAATCGGTGGTCAATGTGGCAGAAGACTGTCCCACAGGCCGAAGGATAGCTCTAGTCATGGCTAGAGACCCAGATGCTGGAAATAATGGCGTGGTAAACAAATATATGGTGTTTTGGATACTTTTTTTGGGGGGCAGTAATGCACTTATCACTAGGGTACACGGAGGCTGCCATTATTGACACCTTCGGAAAATGCTAGGTGCCTGGCTGTCATGCACTTGTTGTGATACTTACCTATCAGGTATTCAGATCAGGACCTCTGACTTTATTTCGACTTTCCTGATCTGCATTACTTTTTCTGGGGCAGTGACTTGGAAAAGCATTGAAGCAAGTGTATCAGGATAGTAAAGGTTTACTTTTTTGCTTGCTGGTTTTGTTCAATGGACAGATGATTCATGATCCTAGAAGGACTCTCTTCTTATACTGTAAGAATGAATATTATATATAATGCTCTTATTAAGGAAGCCACATTTGATAAACATGTATTCTTTTATCATTTGTCAAAGGTGGCCTTTTCCATAGTAGGTGGCAATGCAGTTGGGATGTTTGAAATCCGCACCACCAATGACACATATGGTGAAGTTTTCCTAATGAAGTCCCTGGACAGAGAACTGCAGGAGCTGCATGTGTTAAGGGTAAGAAAAGCATTTGTTTCTAATACTAAGACTTTTTCAACTTCTGTTTGCAGGTTATTTTGGATGTTTTGTTTTTATTCCCTTTTATATCCATCCGTGGATGTCATTTCAATTTTTATTTTAGCCATAAGGTATACAGCTTTGCATATGGAATTGCCTTGTATCGCTTATCTGATCACTGCAGTGTCTAAGTTGGACCACATTCCTGCTAAAGCACTTAATAAAAGTGAAAAAGTAACAGAATACTGATAAGCTCATCTTTCTGCCAGTCTGCTTTCTCTTACTGTTAGCATGCAACTTGTTAGCACGTAGGCACTGGAGATCACCTGATTGGCTATTTGTGCTGTTTCCCCTTTTTCCCAATCTCTTTTCCAATGTGTTGAAGCTGTATCTGGTGCAGGACAGCACAGAGGCAGCTGAAATTAACATATTGCATGTACCTCCCACACTCCTTCCCAAAGATATTTCCTGGAGAACTTTAAATTATTTTCGTTAGAATTGTCTTAAAGGATAAGTTCAGATTTGGAACATGTTACATGTTCCACATGTATTTAGGCATGTCTGTATGAGCCCACATTTCAACCGTTAACTACTGTTTGTGAGTGTAATACTTCCAGCCTCCTGCAGGAAAAAATACTAAAAGCAATTTTTTTAAAAAAACATGTGCATTTTTGTTCTGTAAAGGTGATCTTAGCCTTTAAGCACTTGCCGGCCGCTCACATTGGTGCTACTGCGGCAAAGTGGTTCGATTCCGTCCAGCGACGTAGACCTACATCGCTGGACTCCTCCCCTTGTGGGCGGCGTGCGCGCGCCGCCGGAGGCTCGCTCCCACTGTATTCAGTTACAGCGGGAGTCGGGCCAGGGGAGGAGCGGCGGTGATCACCGCCGCTCTTCCCCGATCGTCGGGGATCGAGTGTGAAGATCCGCCCGCTTGTGTAAACAAAGCGGGCGGATCTCCTAAGTGACAGGCAGGGTCAGATTGCAGGATTCAGCATAGCTGAACCTGCGATCTGTCCCTATGTCACACAGTCCCCTCCCCCCACACACGTCAGTAAGCACCAGGCATACATTAACCCCTTGATCACCAATAAAATTAACCCCTTCCCTGCCAGTGTCATTTTTACAGTAACAGTGCATATTTATAGCACTGATTACTGTAGTAATGTCACTGGTACCTCCAAAAGTGTCAAAAATGTCAGTCAAGGGTCCGATCTGTCCGCCGCAATGTCACAGTCCCACAAAAAAAATCGCAGATCGCCGCCATTACTAGAAAACAATAAAAATGACATAAATTTCCCGTAGTTAGTAGCTGCGATAGCTTTTGCGCAAACCAGTCATAATACGCTTATTGCGATTTTTTTTACCAAAAATATGTAGCAGAAAACAAATTGGCAAAAAAAGTTAAAAATTTTGATTTTTACATTATTTGTGGGGGAATTTCATATAAAAAATGTGAAAAATATTGTTATTTTTTCAAAATTGTCGCTATTTTTTTGTATATAGCGCAAAAAGTAAAAATCGCACAGGTGATCAAATACCACCAAAAGAAAGCTCTATTTGTGGGGAAAAAAGGACATAAATTTAACTTGGGTAAATCATCACACGACCACGCAATTGTCCGTTAAATTAACGCAGTGCCGAATCGCAAAATATGGCCTGGTCAGGAAGGGGGTAAAATGTTTTGGTCTTAAAGCGGTTAAAAATATGCTCATTGACAATTTTTTTGTCAAAGACATGTAGCTAAATACATTTTGGCCTAAATATATGACAAAAATGTTATATATTGGATATTTTTTAACTGTCAAAGTAGAAAAATATTATTATTTTTTCAAAATTTTCGCATTTTTTTATTAATATCGCAAAAAATAAACAGCGCAGAGGTGATCAAATACCACCAAAAGAAAGCTCTGTTTGTGGGAAAAAAAGGACATAAATTTTGTTTGGGTACGGCGTTGCATGACCGCGCAATTGTCAGTTAAAGTCGCACAGTGCCGAATCGCAAAAAGTGGCCTGGTTGTAAGACATCAAAATCCTCCGGTGGTAAAGTGGTTAAAATAATGTTTCCTGCCCTCCCACCAAAGTGCATTATGTTGATATGGATGAGTAAGTCACTTATCACAAGCATCCTTTTCGACATTAGTGTGGAGGTGGTTCATCTGACCAGATCTATTAAATTACAGAATGTAGGGTACAGCATAGTCAAACTCTGATTCATATTGGATTATACAGTTATATTTAGTACTGCACAGCTGCTACAACAGTAAAGTGGAAATGAAAATTAAAAAAAGTAGGAATATAAAAATGGAAGTTATATTCTAAAAAGTGGAGGCTGATTGAATGTCTTTCTGTAACTTCTGTTTTGACTTAAAAGATAAGTATAGGTTTCACAAGAAAAAAATACCCACCTAGGTGGATGCAGCATTGATCCCCCATAGGTCCTAAGACCAAGAACTGAGTGATCGCCGCTCAGTTCTCAGTCTTTAGGCTGCAGAGAGCTGGTAACTGTCAGTCTCCGGCTCTCTGCTCTACCCTTCCAGTTCTCACTGGAAAACTGGGCTGTGGAGGGGGCGGGAGCATCTGGCTCAGTTTCCCAGTGGATCGCTGAGAGGCTGAGCTAGCTTCCGGTCCAGGCATCTGGGTGGATTCAGAATGTAGGGTCGAGATCTTTTTACAGCCTAGCCCGTCTGTGACAAACTCCATTCCTGTGATCTATAGGAGAAGTACAGCCAAAAAAAGTTTTGGCAAAACTTCTTCTTTAATACTATAATAATAAGCATCTGCTTATGCCAACAGTCTGTGGATGTAGCACAAAGCTTGTAATGGACAGTCATGTTGGATCATATGTAAGCAGCTTTATAAGCCAAAGTGAAATAGGTAAAATACAGGAAAACCTAAATTATAAAAAAAAAAGAAATCTCCAGCATACATAAGCATGAATCTCTGCTTACCTTGTGAATGAACAACTAAACCATGTACATATACCCTACAAGGTAGCATGAAAAAGGGCGGCAAATTTTTTCTCTGTACAGTAGTTTAAATTACACAATTTTGTTAGGTTCAGTTAGGTCAGCCTTTCTCAACCCTTTCAAAACAGAGGAACGGTTGAAATAACGTTTCAGTCTCGGGGAACCCCTGTTAAAAATTAATATATCTACACCTCATGATACATTTGTATGATGGTCATTGGGAAGAGTGCTCCTTACGCTTGTGGTCATTGGGAAGACAGATAGCTAAAAAGATTAATGATGCCAGTGGGAACATATCCGAGTGGCAGAAATTGCTCATTGCACAAGAAACCCACAGCAACCCATGTAGGAACTCTTGTTGAGAAACCCTGAGTGACAGTGGATATAAAAGTCTATACATCCCAGATAAAATGGCAGATTTCCGTGATGTAAAAAAATGAGATAAAGATAAATCACTTCAGACCTTTTTCCACCTTTAATGTGACCTATAAACTGTACAACTCAATTGAAAAACAAACTGAAATCTTTTAGGGGGGGGGGGGGGAGTAAAAAACTAAAATATTGTGGTTGCATAAGTGTGCACACCCTCTTATAACTGGGAGTCAGTACGCACCTGCCTCTGATTAACCCCAAATAAAGTTCAGCTGTTCTAGTAGGTCTTTCCTGACTTTTTCTTATAGTCACATCCTACAGCAAAATCCATTGTCCACAGAGAGCTTCCAGAGCATCAGAGGGATCTCATTGTTCAAAGGTATCAGTCAAGAGAAGGGTACAAAAGAATTTCCAAGGCATTAGATATACCATGGAACACAGTGAAGACATTCATCATCAAGTGGAGAAAATATGGCACAGCAATGACATTACCAAGAACTGGACGTCCCGCCAAAATTTAAAAAAAGACGAGCAGAAAACTAGTCAGGGAGGCTGCCAAGAGGTCTACAGCAGAATCTGCAGGAATATCTGGCAAGTACTGGCTGTGTGGTACATGTGACAACAATCTCCCGTATTCTTCATATGTCTGGGCTATGGGGTAGATTGGCAAGACGAAAACCTTTTCTTGGAAAACATCCAAGCCCAGCCAAATTTTGCAAAAACACACCTGAAGTCTCCCAAAAGCATGTGGGAAAAAAGTGTTATGGTCTGATGAAACCAAGGTTGAACTTTTTGGCCACAGTTACAAAAGATATGTTTGGCGCAAAAACAACACTGCACATCACCAAAAGAACACCATACCCACAGGGAAGCATGTTGGTGGCAGCATCCTACTTTGGAGGTATTTTTCTTCAGCTGGAACAGGGGCCTTAGTCAAGATAGAGGGAATTATGAATAGTTCCAAATACCAGTCAATATTGGCACAAACCCTTCAGGCTTCTGCTAGAAAACTGAACATGAAGAGGAACTTCATCTTTCAGCATGACAGCGACCCAAAGCATACATCCAAATCAACAAGGAATGGCTTCCCTAGATGAAGATTAAAGTTTTAGAATGGCCCAGCCAGAGCCCAGACCTGAATCCAATTGAAAATCTGTGGGGTGATCTGAAAAGGGGCTGTGAACAGGAAATGCGCTCACAATATGACAGATTTGGAGTGTTTTTGCAAAGAAGGGTAGGCAAATAAGCCCAAGTCAAGATGTGCCATGCTGATGAACTCCTACCAAAAAAGGCTGAGTGCTGTAAAAAAAACAAAAGGTGCTTCAACAATGTATTAGTTTAAGGGTGTGCACACTTATGCAACCATATTATTTTAGTCTTTTACTTTTACTTCCCTCCACCTAAAAGGTTTCAGTTTGTTTAACTGAGTTGTACAGTTTATAGGTCACATTTAAGGTGAAAAAAGTTCTGAAATGATGTATCTTTGTCTAGTTTTTTTACATTACAGAAACCTGACATTTTACCAGGGGTGTGTAGACTTTTTATATCCAATGTAGATCTTGGATGACAATCTACTGAATCGTGATTACTAAAAAAAAGTCAGTGCTCGTGATATAAGATTTCATAGATGGGTTGCTTGAAATAGTGTAGAATGTTTACTGAATTTCTTTCCAGACTTCCAAAAGTGCTATTGCAGTTTTTTTTTTTTTTTAATAGACCTTGATATCTCACAAATTTGTATTCTGTTTTAAAATAGGAGAAGATATTTGTATGTAAATACTGAAGTCAATCGAACCCACTTTCTATAGAAACCTATGGCTCTAACTTGTTGTCTTAGTAATAACTCCATCATTTCTTTTTAGATTCAGGCAACAGATAAAGGATCTCCAATTCGAAGAACAGACTATACCCTAACAGTGAACGTCTTAGATGTGAATGACAATCCTCCTATTATTGGAAGCGCATATGGTTACAATGTTAGTGTGTACGAGGTATGTGAAAAAATGTTGCTGCAAAGTTACAGACTGTGGACCTCAGTACGGTAGAACTGTAAATTAAAAATATTACCAGGCTTCTAAAGCAGAGAATTTCCCAGAACAGATACGGCAAAACTTAAAGGGTAACTCCACTTTCGTAGGGGGAAAAAAAATCAGCAAATAAAGAAAAAAACAATATAGCGTATACAATTGCGACACAAATCATATTGTAATTGAATGTTATTAAAAATGACCTTTCCTTTTCAATCTGCAGCTGTTGTATTTTCTGAAAATGCAATGCAATATGGCTACCTGGAGCTGTTCTGTACACAGAATGTGTACTGACCACACCCCAGAAACATCATTCCCTGCTTGTGTGATTGGCTCACCAATTTTCCCAGAAGTCTTCCTAAGATACAAAGCAGATTTTTGGCATCCCCTGCAACAAAAAATGTCATTTTTGGTGAGATACTCCCAATAGGAACACATCTAAAGGGATGCAGGCCCAGTAGCTTTCCTCATTACAGCCCTGCAGCTGCCACAGCTGATAAATAATTATGAAATCATTCATATTAGACCCACTCAGCACAGAGGAACAAACACTGACTTCTTCAGAATAACAAAAGGTAGGAATCTGCAACAAATTTTGTTATAATCCTTGCAATGTACATAGATCACCCAGAGGGGAATGTTTATTTCTCAACAAAAGTGGAGTTACACTTTAATGTAAAAAAAATTTTTCCAGAAGAAATGTTGACAATGCAAGATAGTGTGTTTCCATTCCAAAAAGAAGAAGCTGCATTAGTTTCCTTTTCTTAGACGTTTTCCTTTATTTGGCCTGGTCATGCTGCCAGCCGTACCAATAGCTATTTTAGCCTACAGGGGTGTTAGGGGCCAAATTAGGGGACTCTTGAGGCTAATTAAACATAGAAAATCTATGTGCATGTGAAGATAACACATACCCATCACCACATCATTAGCCTCTTCATGACAAAGGATAAACACATCTTAAGGCCTGAACACAATTTTGGCTTTTTGGCATGGAAAATTGTACATGACTACACCTGTTTGACCATATTACCTGGATCAGTACCCAACACCACCCCACATTACCTTTAAATGACAACACTAACTCAGCATTGGGATTAAATGGCTGGTTCTGCCTTTTATTAAACAAAACCATAAATAATAGAAAAACATAAAACAGTCAAATCAATCCAGATCAAAGAATAGTTGCAGATCCTTGACGATACCATCTCCCGCAACTTTGGAGTCTGTGGTACCATTAAGTTAGGTTCTGTCCCCAGCCACCAAAACACCACCTGGAGGACTATCCTAACTGACCATAGACCCCTACCACCACACTACCCAGTCGGTCCAGACTGAACCAGACCAACCATGGGACTCCATACCTGAGATGGCTCCCACCATTATATAGTTTGACACCATGTTTTGGACCCTCGTCAAGGACCCCAACCGGCAACGTCCAACCTCCTTAGCAGAACAACAGAAAACGGCATCACCAGGGCGGGCGGGAGGGACGTTTCTCCTATGATTTCCAGTCTGCAAGTGAAGCCCCTTCACTCCTCCCCTCCAACTACTCTCTCTCCTGCTCCTCCCCATCACCTTGTCTGCTCTGCCAATAAGGTAAGAGTCCTGACCTCTCATATCCCAACAACTAATTTAACCCCCTACTGCCTGGTTTTCCTTCCACCCTGTCATGTATGCCCTATACTTATCATTTCCTTCAAGCTCTGGGCATGTCTTATCATTGCAGCTACTTATGGTATCCAGGTGAATTATGCCTTGTTTTTTGTCAGGACATATATATATATATATTTTTAATTTAGCTGTATATTTCTTGCTATTACCGTACCCTACTGCCACAGAACAATCTAAAACAAATTCTCCTGCTTCTAATGGTTCCAGTGATACCACATATGTGTGTAGCACCCTCCTAGACAGGTGCTAGGTAAAAGCATCTAATGCTCCTGCTGCTTATCAGGGGAGCCTGATCTTTAGTTAGGTCTGCTCTCTGTGATCAGTGTGCATTCATCTGGACTGAGGGAGTGTCCCCAATGTAACCAATGGGGAGGCCTGTTGGACAGTGGAGGAAACCTGGCCAATGATGCACAAGCTTTTGTAACGGTCCCAGTGGGTTGGCACCTGAAGAGGTGCATCATGGGATTGGTGATAAAAGCGGGGAGAGCATGAGGCAGGGTGTCTTTTAGTGGGAGCAAAGTCCCAGGAGGAGATGGACGGCCGTCTCTCCTCCTGCAGAGTGAGGAAGGTGGTCCAGGCGATTGGCCTAGGGACCAGGAGTGGAGCTGATCTGCAGAGGATCCAGTGTGCTGACCAGTGGAGCTGCTGGCAGAGGACTTTGGGAAAAACAGTATCGTGAGTACTAAAGGATCTGCCTAGGGGTCTGCCTAAGAGAGGGGATCACTCCAGAGAAGTCAGGGGATCAAGGAGCCAGCTCACTCAGAGTGTTACAGTAAGAGCCGGTTCACACTATGGCAGCAGCAACTATGGCAGCAGCGCGACTTGCACGGACTTCATAAAATGAATGTCTATGCAACTCGCTCCAGGTCGCCCCGAAGTAGTACAGGAACCTTTTTCTAAGTCGCAGCGACTTGTGTCGCTCCTATTAGAACTGTTCCTGTATTACACAATGGACTGCGACGGTCCGCGAATTGTCAGGCTGACAAGTCGCCTGACAAGTCGTATTGGTGTGAACGGGCTGTCATGGAGGTGCCGTGTAGTGAACCCTGAAGATTAGGAACAAAGAGGGTGCCAGGAAGGGCCCTGAAGTTGTTCAGCAGTACAGTCAGATTGCTTAAGAGTACAGATTACCTCAGAGAATTCCTTCAGTTCTGCGTCACAGCTCATGACAGACTGAAACCAATGGCCTAGCCGTGACTAGCTCAATTTCAGTGTTACTCTGTGTTACTCAGCGTTAACCAGTGTTAACCAGCATTTTTTCAAGGTGTCCCTACTTATTGTGCATAGATTTATTCAGTTGGAGTATCCCACTCATCCCTTCTATCCAAGTTCCTAATAAAACCTAAAAACCAAAGAAACTGGACTGATTCTTGTCTGAGGTAAAAACAGTAGGAGAAATGCCAGATTGTTATACTGTTGCTAACGGTAACCCAGGGGAACCCGTAACCAGCAGCTCCCTTGGGAGTAGTGCTACATTTGTATAATTGTTGTTGTTTTCCCCCCACAATAGGGCCAAGAAACATAGGTGCAGATTTTGCTTTTTTTATCCTACTTAAAACATACTGACACTAATTGACAATGATATTTAATTACATTTTTTTTAATTGTACCTAAAATTCACTGACCTTGATCTTTGACCTGGACTTTGGACACTGACTTTAGCTCTGTGCATGACCTTTGACCCTAAGCCTGGCACTAACCAAGATCATACCCTGATTTAGCTATTTTATCTTTATTTTTAATTATTATTATTTTTAACTGCTGCAGACCGCCTACTGCAAATTTACTGTGGTAGAACGGCCACGTTGCGCTAAATCACACACATGTACCGTGATCCAGGACTTCCGGGTAGGGGGCATGTGCTTGCACATCCCCTGCCCGGCTGTGCTGTCATTAGCCCCTGCACAAGCTGATCAGCAGGTTTCGGCCAATGATTTATGACTGGAACCCGCCAATTGGTTGAACTAATAAAAGAAGAGAACTCTGTATTGGTAAACAACACAGAGCTCTCTACTGACAGAAGTGATGTGCTGGGTTTTTTTTTCTCCCTGCTAAGCAGGGAGTAAAAACCAGCACATCGCTCAGTAAAAACAATACACATTGAACACAGTAAACATTTTAGGCACACAGTTAGCCCCTTGATTGCCCCAAATGTTAACCCCCCTCTCAGCCAGTGTGATTAGTACAGTGACAATGTATATTATTAGCACTGATCACTGTATTAGTGTCACTGGTGATGTCAGTCAGTTGCCCCCCCCCCCCAGCATCAGCTAGTGACACTATCATAATTCCACTATAAGTCACTGATCACCACTATTACTAGTATGTTATAAAACAAAAAAAAAAAATTCTAGTGTATATTTCATCATTTATAGGCGCTATAACTTTCAAGCAAACCAAACATTGTATGCTTATTGTGATTTTTTTTTTCACCAAAGGCATGGAGCAGAATACAATTAAGCCTAAATTCATGAAGAAATTTGATTTTTGTTAATTTCTTTTTATAGCAGAAAGTAAAAAATATAGGATTTTTAAAAAAATATTTTAAGTTATAAAAAAAAAAAACCAGCGGTGATCAAGTATCACCAAAAGAAAGCTCAATTAGTGTGAATAAAATTATATAAATTTAATTTTGGCACAATGTTGCATGACTGAGCTATTGCCAGGTAATGTAGCGCAGACCTTGCCACTTTCCTCAGAACCCTGCAAGTGCAACAGCTGATTGATAATTATAAGGTCACTCCCATTTATACTTACTTTGCACATGAACCACTTTTTCTTCAGAATAGCGAAAGGTAGGAATCTACAACAAAGTTTGTTAAAAATCCTTGCAATGTACATAGATCACCCAGAGGGGAATGTTTTTTTTTTCTCAAAAAAGTTACTCTTCAAGAGCCAGCACTTTACTGAGTGACATTAATTGTGTCTGGAAAGGGTGACTTAAAGTACCAAAATCATATGATTATCATGATTGACCTAGCAACGAGTATTTCATTAGGAGGTCCACAATGGCAGTCCCATATTTCTCTCAGCACCAGCATACATAATTATTTTTCTTTTTATCCTTCTACATAATTATTTTGGACATTGTATTGGGCCTGAGACCATAATATGTATAGATTATTTGTTTGGTTTTACAGCCTTTTTTGGAAAACTCTATAGTTGTTACAAAATATATAATATCGAATTTCACAATTTGAGCAGTGCTTTTCAACCTTTTTTCTAACACATCCTTTAAGCAGGAAATTTTGGTATTTATCCTTTCATATGGTCTCTGCTCATTTGATTATGTTATGAGCATGGAGCAATTATCCACTACATTTAAAGAATCTTGGATAGAATTTAATGATGCGGGGGAAGGTTAGACTGTCAAAAGATCTAATGAGAATACTTTGTGGACTCCCAATATGTCTAATTGCTGATTCCTTTGCAGTTATATTGCAAATGTATTTGATTCATTTTTCTCATTTGCCTTTTTGGTGTCATTTGCAAACTACAGGTATAATAAATTAGTTTGCTCAGCACTTACAGTAAAAAAAAAAAAAATAGATCACATGAAATATGTAGCAAATCATATCACTGGCTGTTAAAAATGTCAAATATGTTCTGCAGGCAGGGCCGCTGATAAGGCAGTACAGCCAGCCCTCCTGTACCAGGCCTAGGTCCATTTGGTTCAAAAGGGGGGCCCAGGCACCCGCTGAACAGGAGCAACTGCTGTACTGCCTTATTACCAATTCTTGTGGCTCCCCCTGCAGCTCTGCTGGATTTTTCTCTATTTTCTTCCTTTGGCTGCACTACAAGGGGATTGGTATCTGCATCCCCACCCCCCTGCTGTCTGGGCCCCCCTTCTGTGAGGCCCTCTCCCCTGCAGCATTGCCAACTTCTCTCCTCTGTCACCAGCGGCTGCAGAGGGCACACAGGGGGATGTTTCAGGATAGAGAGGGGGTGTGCACAATAAATATGTTCTAATTACCAGCCTCTTTCTTTCCTGAATTGACACAGTGAGTGATCATTACCGATCACTCATTGCGTCCATTCATCACTGAAGCATAGTAAAGTGTGTACATATGTGTACAGGGCCCCGTGATTTCAAACAACAGCTCTGTCTGCAGGAGCCCCTAAACCCAGGTGTGTTCTGTATGCAAATCTAGATTTTGCTGTAAACCAACATGTATACATGTTTCCTGCCCACAATGCCACAATGCTGTGCAAATGCCTTAGACCTATTGAGTGATTCCCAAATGATACTGTGAGGTGCCAGAGTATCTGTTAACATAGCACCCATGTGACAGCATGGCATTCTCTACTTTCTGACAGCATGACACCCCTTAGTCTCTTGTTTATTTAAGTGATGCCATACTTCACACAATGATTTAACAGAAGACTCTACAGGTGCCCACCACAGGCTAAGTGGTTTACTTTATATACACTGCTAAAAAAGAAAAAAAAAAAAAAAATGAAAGGAACACGTTGTAATCAGAGTATAGCATCAACTCAAATTAACTCCGGGGATATTGATCTGGTCAGTTAAGTAGCAGAGGGGGGGGGGGGTAATCAGTTTCAGCTGCTTGGTGTTAATTAAATTAACAACAGGTGCCCTATATGGGCAATAATGAGTGGACCTTCAAAACTGGAATGGTTTTACAGGTTGAGGCCACTGACATTTTTTTCCCTACTCATCTTTTCTGACTGTTTCACTAGTTTTGCATTTGGCTAGGGTAAATGTCACTGCTGGTAACATGAGGCAATACCTGGATCCTATAGAGATTGCACATGCAGTCCAACTCCTCCAGGAAGGCACATCAATACGTGCCATTGCCAGAAAGTTTGCTGTGTCTCCCAGCACAGTTTCAAGAGCATGGAGGAGATTCCAGGAGACAGGCAGTTACTCTAGGAGAGCTGACAAGGAACCATAGAAGGTCCTTAACCCATCAGCAGGACCAGTATATGCTCCTTTGTGCAAGGATGATGAGCACTGCCAGAGCCCTACAAAATGACTTCCAACAGGCCACTGGTGTGAATGTCTCTGACCAAACAATCAAATGGACTTCATGAGGGTGGATTTAGGGCCCAACTTCCTCTAGTGGGCAATGTGCTCACTGCCTGACACATTGGAGCTTGATTGGCGTTTGTCATTGAACACCAGAAATGGCAGGTCCGACACAAGTGCCCTGTGATTTTCACAGATGAGAGCAGGTTCACCCTGAGCACATGAGACAGATGTGAAAGGGTCTGGAGAAGCACAGGAGAACATTATGCTGCCTGTAACATCGTTCAGCATGACCGATGTGGTGGTGGGTCAGCGATGGTCTTGGGAGGAATATCAATGAAAGGACGCACAGACATCTACAGGCTAGCCAATGGTACCCTGATTGCCATTAGGTATCAGGATGAAATCCTTGGACCCATTGTCAGACCCTACACTGGTGCAGTGGGTCCTGGGTTCCTCCTGGTGCATGGCAATGCCCGGCCTCATGTGGCAAGAGTATGCAGCCAGTTCCTGGAGGATGAAGGAATTTATATCATTGAATGGCCTTTGCGCTTACCTGAACTAAATCCAATAAAACTCCTCTGGGACATTATGTTTCACCTTAGTCTGTTCAGGAGCTCAGTGATGCACTGCTCCAGATCTGGGAGGAAACACCCCAGGACACCATTCATCGTCTCATTAGGAGCATGCCCCCCACATTGTCAGGCATGCATACAAGCACGTGGGGGCCATACAAATTACTGAGTACCGTTTTGAGTTGCTGCAATTAAATTTCAGCAAAATGGACTACCTGCTGCATGATTTTTTCACTTTGATTTTTGGGGTGTATTTGAATTCAGCCCTCTGTAGGTTGCCAATTTTCATTGCCACCAAACGATGTAGTATCCTTTCATTCCTAACACATTACCCAGTCCATATCAGTATAGATATCCAGCATGATACTTTCCCCATTGAGATTTGTTTTTAAAGTGTTCCTTTAATTTTTTTGAACAGTGTATATAGTAGTAGGGAATCAAAGCCTAGTGATAGCGCTGATTTTTACATATTAAAAAAGCATATGTAACAATTCCATCCATCTCTTTAAGTGTATATATACCCTAGCAATGAACTCTTGTCCCCTCTTGTCTGGTAAATATACCACTGGTGTTGTTTGGTTAAATCTGTTTTATAAATGCAAGAAAACCTGATGATCCTGTCAGAAATTCAGAGTTGCCCTGTGTGCTCTGTCTGTATTATCTAAAAGGGTCTATTTAGCCCTCCTAGTTCCTATCAAATAAAAACTGGGCAGGGCTGACACCACTTAGTCCAAGAAAAATGCTGTGTGATGTCAGTCCACAAAAAGAAATTAAGAGCTGAGCACATTTCTGACAGATCAACATGTACTTTTCTTTATTTGAATGGCGTTTAAATTGATAAAACATAGGAAAGGTGCATGCATTGCAGAGATGCACTGCATATGTTTTTTTTTTTTTGGTCTGGACATACTCTTTAATTACTGACTTATCTAAATTGCACAAGTTCCATGGATATTTTCATTTTCTCTTTATATGCATTTATTCCACGCAGACAACTAATGTGAACCATATCAATTTATTAAAGAAGTGAACTTTGTTGGTGGGGATGAGCCTTTGCCATAACCTTCAAGTATGCACAACATGCTTGCAGATAATGGCGCATACTTATCTCCTCCTATGCAGTACTCCAGTGATGATGGGTCCAGGCACCCGTCACAGCTGCATTCCCGCTGCCTCTGTTTTGACTGCTGATTTTTGAAAATAACATGGTGGCCCTCTTTCGCCATTGGGCAGCAACTGATGATTTAACTGTTACACATTCGCACAAGAATTACGAGGTGTGTCCCCGACACCTGGGCCATTCCTGGCATTTGTAAGATGAGCTGAGAGTGAACACTGCGTGGAGCATAACCAACACAGTGTACATAGAACATTAAAATTGCTAGTGAAAACAGCTTCTAGCATTTTTTTATGCCAACTTCAAAATTCTGAGCAGAATGTGTTTAATAATCCCTTTACCAGTACATTTTTTGAACTCCTGATTCAATGTTTTGGCGCTGGCATTTGTCATATAAGAAAAGGCAAAAGTGTAGTACTCCTGACATTTTGCACTGGGCTCCATTGCAAGAGTTATCAAGTGTCTCTTTTTCAGAATTTCAAGAACTTTGTTGTCTCATTGTTCACTATTTTAGTGTTGAGTATTTTTTTCCTAAACATGTTTTATTGTTTGATTGGTACCAGACAACATTATTGTTATGTTAAGCTATAACTAACTCATGTTCGGTCTTTTGTTTGGTTGTTTCTTCTCTGTGCAGAATGTTGGAGGTGGAACATCAATTATTCGAGTTATTGCAACTGACAAGGACAAAGGCCTGAATAGTGTTCTCTCATATTACATCACACAAGGCAACGATGACTCCATTTTTCGCATGGATAGGCTCACTGGTGAAATTTCTACAAGGCCATCCCCTCCTGATCGTGAAAAACAGAGTTTCTATCAGCTGAAGGTTGTTGTGGAGGATGAAGGAAATCCTGCTCTTTCAGTGAGTACCTTCCCAAAGCAGCATTACCCATAAAATCTTTAAAAATATATATAATCCTAAAGATTGCAGAATATTTATGAATATGGAACAGATGAAGCATAACAGTCATGGTACAGCAAAAGGGTAACTGTTAAATGTGGAGTTCCATTTTAGGGGTGATGGGCTCGATAGGAGATCTGTGAGGATCTCCAGTGTATTTGGGAGCTCTTCCTTCAGTGAATGTATTTTATTTTGTATGATGACTCCAAAAGTTGATCTCTAGGGATTTTTGGGCACAGGATTAAATGGAAGTGGGTAGCAGTGAATAGTTGGTACTAGACAGTGAGATTACAGGTGGAAAATTCCTGGCCTGCAGACAGAAAATCACTGAGAGAGCTAGATAATTTAACCGGTCACATCCCTCATAGTGTAGTTTGGTGGGTGTTGTGGTGTACCAGTGAGGATAATACACACCAAGCCCTCTATGACATTCTATCCAAGCCCAGTATGATCTTCCTTGTGTCTGACATTTGTCTACAGCCCTGCAGTACTATTATTTAGGACTGTTCCATATACGTTGTTCCTGCCTGGCAGGTTAAAGTGTTACTAAACCAGAACCCTGCATTCACTATATCTGGTCTCCCACTGTACACAGAACATGAAATGCAATTATTTTAGTACATATAAACTGCTAAATACTTTTTCTCATCAGCAGTATATAGCAGCCTTGTGACCTCTAACAGTATCCGGCCTCCTCTGACTGTCCTATGAGGCTGCATGACTACTGACCCTCTGTAAGGACAGTGTTGATTGGCCCTGTGCTGATCACATGCACCCTCCCTCCCCTCCAAAAAAAACAACTCTCTAGCAATACATACCAAACTGAGCATGTGCAGAGTGCCCCCAAGGCTCTGTACTATCAGGAGATGTATTGGGGAATTCGGAAGAAGGGGAGGATCAGAGAAGACAGGATCAAACAGCCTATTCTTTTTCGTTCATTGACGGACACAGTGACATATCTTCATTGGTCGAAGGGGTTAAGCTGCGCTTCCTAGGAGTAGGACACTAGGCAGAAAAGGTTAGCAAAGTTAACAGAACTTTAACTACACCCATGGGGCAGACCCAGGTGGTATACTCCCACTTCCTGCTCTAGGATTCCGTTTTTTTCTGCCTAGTCAGGAGTAAGGACCCAGCTCCTTGCTGGGATCTCTGGTCCTGGCATTTTTATTTTAAATGGAATTCTTCTTTTATTATTTTCCATTCCTGTGAGAACTACAATCAATTCAGTTCCTGTGAGAACTACAATCAACTGCCGGGCTGGATATTGTAGAACCATAAGGTTTCCCCAGTCTGGCCAGTGAGCGTATGCAGGCCTCAGCTCCGCACTAGGTCGGCCGCGACATAGTCCCATTGGACGAGGACTGGCCTGCGAGTGAAACACCTCATGAGGACACACATGATGGTCATGGCCTGAGTCGCAGCGTACCTCTAGCGGGCAACTCGCCCCATTCCAGGATGGGGAGTTGGATTGCCCGTGGTGGTGCCCACCCGGTTCCATGGATGGTAAGTAGTGTCCCCCCTTCTGCCTTTGTGGCCCCTCCTTGGGATGGTTGGAACCCTTCCATTCTCTTCAGCCCCTCTAACAGTTACGGTGGTCCTTTGGCCCCAACCTACCCCCACGTCCCCCACCCCGGGTGAGGTAGGAGCTGGCTTTTTCACTTGCTCTAGTAAGGGGGGTGGATGTGGTTGTTGCTGACTGCTGTCCGGATCACACACGGGGGCCTTTGAGCAAGTTGTCAACCCCCCCCCCCCCGGGGCAGGGATGTCCTTTGGGCTCCCTGCAGTGGTTATAGGCTGGGGGGGGGGGAGCGGATGTCTTATCATCCACTGGTCTGCGCCTCACGTGGCTGGATTGAGCCGTAAATTTAGTCCGTGGCTTTGTGGCCTACTCGCCGGCTGTCCGAGTACCTGACCGAGCTGTTTGAGGGCCTGATCAAGCTGTCTGAGTGCCTGACCAAGCTGACCGAGGCCTGACTGAGCTGAGCGGGCGGTACTGCCACCAGATGTGCACCTCACACGGCCGGACTGGGCCAAAAATTCAGGCTGCTGCTTTGCGGTCTACTTGTGGCTGACGGAGCTGGCTGTCCGAATGACTGACCAAGCTGTCTGAGCAACTGACCGGGCTGTCCGAGGTCCTAACTAACAGAGCTGCCAGGGGAATTGCATTTGGATTGGGCCCCAAATTTAGGCATCGGCTTTACGGCCTTTCTCGTGGCTGGCAGTCCAAGTTGACTGAGCTGTTGACCAGGCTGTTTAAGCTGATAGAGCAGGAGTGGAAGAGGACTCCAGTGGCAACCTGTGAAGCTCTGGTGAACTCCATGCCCAAGAGGGTTAAGGCAGTGCTGTAAAATAATGGTGGCCACACAAAATATCGACACTTTGGGCCCAATTTGAACATTTTCACTTAGGGGTGTACTCACTTATGTTGCCAGTGGTTTAGACATTATTGGCTGTGTGTTGAGTTATTTTGAGGGGACAGCAAATTTACACTGTTATACAAGCTGTACACTCACTACTTTACATTGTAGCAAAGTGTCATTTCTTCAGTGTTGTCACATGAAAAGATATAATAAAATATTTACAAAAATGCGAGGGGTGTACTCACTCTTGTGAGACACTGTGTTTATATATATATATATATATATATATATATATATATATATATATATAAGGAGCTTGGAGAGCTGGGGGTGGAAACTGCAAGGGGGTGTGTCACATGTCAGCAGGGGATAGAGGAAACAGCAGTATACTTATATTCCCAGTGAAGAGCTGTGCAGGGGGCAGGTCAGCACGAGTCTTACCATTGGACTACAGGCAGGCTTTTCTCTCAAGTAGAGTGCAAAGACAAAAACTGACCACACTGGGATGGTGCTTCCATGCCTGGCAGGGTCAGTTTGCAATAGGAAAGCAGGGGGACTAACAGGATCACTTGGAATTTCACACAAAGGAAGCAGTGCAAAAAGAACAAGATATTTTATTTCATACAAGTACATTGTAACACAGACTCATATCAAGAATATGAAATAATCGGGTAACATACACTTTAAGCCCCACAATATTTTGATAGAATTTCCCAGTGCTAGATAAAATATAAAAATATATTTTGCAACATAAAAGGTTTTGCAGGGTAACTTCACAATGTTAAAACATTTGTGTTATGATAATGGCCGAGGATGTTACTTTATATAATTTTCCTTATAAGACATTTTTATTTAGTAATTTGATTTATTTAGTAAGTAGTTTAAGAAACAGTAGGTTAAACTTTTTTTTATCTGTGTGTGTGAAAACAGTGAAATATATATTTGACATCACTGTCCCATAACAGCATACAGTCAAAATAATAAATGCATTCTAAAACCAGCCAGTAACCCTCTTCAGTTAATGTTATATTAAAAGTCTCACTTAACCCTTTTACTGCCATCGTCGTAGTGGCTTCAGTGGCTTTTACACACACCCTCAGCTGCTGCAGCCCCCGGGAATGTGTGTAAATCGGATAAGTCGATTGTCAGATGGAAGTAATCAGCAGATTTGCAGCCACCAAATCGCTTTCACACACTCCGTTACCCCCAGCCCCCCACCCCACACAAGAGGGGTCTCTATGTGCCCATCAGTGGAACTAGGACATGCATGGAAGGTGCCACCGGGTAGAGGGGAGGGTGATCAGCGAACTTCTCTTTCTCTTTCTGAACCTGAAGCAACATATAAAATGTCACTTCTGTGTCCTGGTGTTACTGTCCCCAGGCATACTGGCTGAAGGAGCTAAGTTTCACATACCTGGTTGGAGGCCAAGGTGACAAGAGGGCTTCCCTTGCAGCTAATGTCTAAGCAACCCTGGAGGTGATGAAAGGGAGTGCAAGGCTCAAAGGAGTATGGGTGATGTTAGGTTGGTCCACTCAGAGCTGCTTCAGGAAGTGTTCAGCTAAGTGGTTTTTCAGGCAGGTGGTCAGGAATGAAGGCAGGAACACAGGGGACACTTGTGGTAGAGCAGATCCAGTGCGGCAGCAAGTGATATGATCACTACATCACTAACCTAGTCTCAAAATACCAACTAAATTGTCCTCTCCGTTCCTCCCAAGACTTCCTGCTCTCTAGCTCCCTCCTAACCTCCTTCCATACTCACCTCCAGGACTTCTCCCAAACCTCTCACATTCTTTGGAATTCCCTACCCCAATCAATCCGACTATCTCCAAATCTATTCACTTTTAGGCCCTCCCTGAAAACTTTTCTCTTCAGAGAAGCCTATACTGCCCCCACCTAACAACTATTCTTTTATTCTCTTCATCAGCTCATCCCCACAGTTATTATCTTTTCCATCACTTGACCCTGCCTCTTAGATTGTAAGCTCTAAGGAGCAGGGCCCTCTGATTCCTCCTGTATTGAATTGTATACTGTAACTGTAGTGTCTGCCCTAACATTGTAAAGCGCTGCAAAAACTGTTGGCGCTATATAAATCCTGTATAATAATAATAATAATTAGAGGAAGCAGGATCAGTCTGGCAGAGCGAAACTGGAGAAGTGTAGTTGAGGTCAAGGTTCGAGCCGGGTCATACACAGTGGTGGGATGAATTGGTAACAAGGAATTAGCAATCCTCTGTCTTTCCTTTCTTCATTTAATAGGCATTGAGCAGTTTCCAGAAATTGTGCGTGCATTTCCATGTAAACGGGCACATCCATGTAGGATATTGGCAGATTTGCTAAGCCTGTGTCTTCGCACATGTGCACTTCTGTTCTGGAGATCACCCTGACAATAATGGAATGAGATCTGCACTGCATTTGTTTCATTGGGGGAAAGTAACATTCAGGAACCTGCAAACATAAATGCATGCATCTTGGCACCTGCATGTGACAATATACAGTGGGTACGGAAAGTATTCAGACCCCCTTAAATTTTTCACTCTTTGTTATATTGCAGCCATTTGCTAAAATCATTTAAGTTTATTCTTCTTCCTCATGAATGTACACATAGCACCCCATACTTACATAAAAACACAGAGTTGTTGACATTGTTGCAGATTTATTAAAAAAGAAAAACTGAAATATCACATGGTCTTAAGTATTCAGACCCTTTGCTCAGTATTTAGTAGAAGCCCCTACCCACTGTAGATTGCGTTATACATGTCACAAAGTGGTGTGCATGATGTAGAGAGATCATTTTATGCCCTAATTTGAAAGTACAAACTCATCATCTGCAGGGCTTGAAGGGTACTGAAGTTTGCCGTCATTTCATGAGCACACACAGTTTTAAAGTTTGAAATGTTAGGTATCTGTTTACTCAGCACAGCCTCATCTTTTTTTCTTTACCCAAAAAAATTGGGTAATGTATTGCAGTGCCCTAAAATGAACTTTGGTGTATATTTTTATGCAATTTTGCATTTCCTAAACCATTGCACTAATATTATGTGACATAAAAAATCGGAACTACCACTATTCTATTCTTTAGGTTGTCTGCTTTCAGAAAATATATAATGTGGGAGTTTAATGTAATCTTCAGACCTAAAATGATTTTTTAAATGTGTACACAAAACACAAATACAGTTCTGGCAGCAAAAGGGCTAAAACTATCCTTGCTTTGACATCTACTGCTCTAGGGAAAAAGCTATTCTGAAATCTATTAGTCTAAGCCCGTATTATGCTAAGAACCAAAAATGACTAGGATGTGTAACATATCTCATTGACGCTCATTTGTGAAGACGGCTCAAATTAATATTTTCTAAACTTGCACCTGCTAATTGTCAAAGATTTATCACAGTAAGGGAGATTCCCTGCTATAAGGGCCTGTATTTCAGTTAAAACTGAACTCCAGCCTTACCTTAGGCCTTGTGCAGTTGTTTAGGGCCTTTACCCCATGCTGAACTTACTTAAAGTGGAGTTCCACCCCCCTAAATTTATACTTACCTCCATCTTCTCGCTCCGGGTCACCTGAAAAACAAATGGATAATCGCAATTTTTATTTTTTTTTTACTTACCTTGTATAGAAGAAAATATACTTACCTTACTTCCTTCTTCCTCCCCTCGGCGGCCACGGCGATTCGTCACTTCCTGGCTTTGCAATGATTCCTGGGAGCTGAACGTCATCGCTCCCAGGAATCATTGCGCCTGCACCGGCCCCGACGTCAGTTCCGGTGCACGCACGTCATTCCCTTCTAAACAGCTTCTGGGCATGCCCAGAAACTGTGGAGGGATGACGCGCGCGCACCGGAAGTGACGGCGGGGCCGGTGCAGTGCATCGTGGGACCTAAGAAGACGGAAGAGGACGCAGAAGAGGATCGCGCTGGCTTCAAGCTGCCCACACCTGAGATGGCAGCGCTGGACAATACTTTTTCAAGGTAAGTATTTCTCCTAAAAGGTAAGTGCAACCCAGAACAGATCAGAGGCTAGCCATTGTGGAATGTACTAGCCCTGCCTGTCCCGGGGGTATTTTTATTAAAAAAAGTATTCCAGGGTGGAACTCCGCTTTAAGACTTAGCATCACATGTGGCCATTACCTAGGGCAGTCTGCATGCAAATGCCTGCCTAGGACCATCCACTCCGTTAGACTGACATTTGCCCATCAACGCACTTTGATATTTATATTACATATAAGGCTTCTCCTTATTCAATACGGTGCAACATCCAAAAATAGCTCTATATAATGTACTACAAAGCTAAAACCAAAAAAATAAAAATATTGTCTGTGAAATATAACTACAAAGGGGTTTATTTACTAAAGCTAGAGAGGGCCAAATTAGTCACAATTCTGACGAGAAACCAATCAGCTTCCAGGTTTTATTGCTAAAGCTTAATTAAACAAGCTGAGGTTAGAAGCTGATTGGTTTCTCTGCAGAATTAATTTGACCCTCTCTAGCTTTAGTAAATAAGTGTCCATATACTGTATGTATACCACAGTGTTCACACAGACAAAAAAAGGATGTGCAGACATAATTACAAAGTGTCCATTTAAGAAAACAAAGTTTACATCCTCTTAACTCCTTATTAGCAAGCTTGAGACAACTTCTTATTTCTTGATAACTTTATTTATTACCACTGTGACTTGAATCAATGAGTGCAGCTCACCAACAACTCTGACATACACTCACAACTACGTATGCCCCAAATATATTGAAATGGGCTGAAACAGCAGTAAAATAAGTACATGGCAGTAGGCAGCTGGTAGTCAACAGTAAAATTTCAGGTAGAAGAAGCCGAATCCACAATCTGCAGTAGGAAGGCCTTTAATAGGCACAAGGGATAAGCAGCAACTGACTGTCAAACCTCAGTACTGTTTTTGCTGGGTCTCCAATGTCTCCCTCTCAGTCAGCTCTCCTGGACCTTCGGGTAAGCTCCTCTCATCCGTTCTTCTGGCCCTCAGGACGACCTCCTGCGACTGCATGCCACTGTTGCCACTGTTGCAGAGGAGGAGGCAGCCACCCCCCCTCCCTCTGGAAATCTGATTTCCAGCCAAAGACCCCGCAGCACCTGGCTTTTATACAGTATCCCAGAATGTACTGAGGCGACCTGCCACTGCCAATCACCAGGACTGTATCAAAGCCTATGCATTCATTCATCAGGTTTCCTCCCACGGTCCAACATGCCTCCCTATTGGACCAGCGTGAAACACTCACTAGACACAATGAATCACATACTGAGCACAATGAGCAGACCTCACTAACAGATCCTGCTCTCTGGTAAGCAAAGAGCAATATAGATTTGCCTGCAGCCCCTCTGGTAAGCAGACACAGCCAAAAACTATACTCTCTCACTAGGAGGGTGCTACACAAACAATTTAATTTACTAAGCAATTTTTAGTAGTGGTTTTGTTGTAAATATTTTTAAAATGTTCTTGGTCTCCACCTTGCAGATGTTTGAGGTTATGGAGAGATCAATGGGTGTTTCCTTCTATGTATGTGGTCTTCTTCAAACTATACTATGAAATATGTTTAGTGTGAGTCATTCTAGTCTTTCCTGCCTGGCAGTTAAACATATTGTTTGTGTTTTTTTACATTTTAAAAGCCACATGGAAAACAATCAGACACCACTCATACACTATAGGTGTTCCCTTGTAGTTATTGTGGCTTTTTTGTTCTAGTTTACAAATAGGGGTATGCACACATAAGATGCATTTTGAGTTCTTGTGGGCCAATAATGTGCGAACATTCATTCAAAAGTCAGTTTAGGACACATCCATAGATAGCAGAACATGTTTAGAAGGATTTTGTTAGATTTAATATTCGGGAAATGCGTATCAAAAAATAAAAAGCCTCTGTACTAAAAATTGTCCGATAGGACTGCTCTGCCCTTTGAGTCAATTTCACGTTTTTCCTACTTTTTCCACTATAGGTAAAGTCACTCACTTGTGGCAGCGAAAACTGTTTTTTTTCATACCCTTTCACATTTTATTTAGTGGAAACCACAATAAATCTTCTGCTAGACTGAATGGAAAGGATTTTGCATTCAAGAATGTGTGGGTACTTGGGATCCACACAGATTTCTTCTAACTTAACCAAAGCTAAAACCATCCTTCTGTAGGGAAATGTGCCAAATATCCTAGCACTTAAAGTGTAACTAAAGGCAAAACTGTTTTTTTTTTTTTTAATTTTGGATAGAGTAAGAGAGGGTTATATTCCCCGCCATTTATTTTTCCTTCTGTACCTTAATGGGGAGATTTCCCTTCACTTCCTGTCTCATAGCCACAACAGGAAGGGAGAGGAAATCCCTATGTGCCACCAGAATCAGAAGAACTAATGTCCTCATTGGAATATGTCCCCTCTATTACTGTTCTGGGGACAACCCAATATTTGGGAATTTCTTTCATTTTTACTCTGATAACAGTAAACAAGACAAATAAAGAGGATGAATCTCCCTAACGGGGGCACAAACAGCAGTAAAAACCTGACAGGTGTACTAATATCTCTCCACTCTATCCAAAACTAAAAAAAGTTTGCCTTTAGCTACACTTTAACATTTTAAAGTGCAGGCCTGGATGTTCCATCATATCACCATACTACAGTTTGGGCCCTATCCTGTCTAGGAAGCCCATATGCAACCCAAATTCCTCCCACAAATACTGTTACACACTTTCAACCTGGAAAATACTTTGTTTTGGCTTCAGGATTTTTCTAATTTCCTACTGCACAAATAATCACAATACATTTTTAAGGTTTAGAAGTGTGTCTATGGGAATGTTTGACCATTCTTCCAGAAGCGCGTTTGTGAGGTCAGGCACTGATGTTGGAGAGACGGGCCAGTTCACAGTTTCTGCTCGAATTCACCCCAAAGGTGTTCTATCGGGTGCAGGCCAGTAAAGTTCCTCCACGCCAAACTTGCCCATCCGTGTCTTTATGGACCTTGCTTTGTGCACTGGTGCGCAGTCATGTTGGAACAGGAAGGGGCTATCCCTAAACTATTCCCACAAAGTTGGGAGCGTGAAATTGTCCAAAATGTCTTGGTATGCTGATGCCTTAAGAGTTACCTTTACTCAGACTTGTATAAAGTACTCGAAATTTCTACTTGAGTAAAAGTACAAGTGCTCGATCAAAAAATTACTTGAGTAGAAGTGGAAGTGCTCGCAGAAAAAGTTACTTAAGTAGAAGTACTAAAGTATTCAACATTTTTTTTACTTAAGTATTGCAAGTAGTTTTTTCAAAAAATTTGCTACTTAAGTACTAAAAGTAAAAAGTACAAGTAGTTTTGAAAAAAAATTTCTACTCAAGTACTGAAAGTAGAAGTACAAGTACTGTGTTATGTAGTTATTAAAGAAATAAGTCAAAAGTTTGAACATCATATTGTTTTTATTATTTCAAATGATTTATTCAAATGATTAACCTGTGTTTGTTAGTAGTTTCTTGATGCACTTTAAGCGCTGTAGCACCATTTATTTGTTTGTTTCATATTTTCTTTTTATTGGAAAGATTTGGTATAGCAGCTTTTATTATACACAGCCTTTATTTTCGTATGCGCTGATTTACACATGACATTATGCACATTTTATTGAGCTTTATGCAACCTGCCATCTACTGTTCTGGCAGTGGTAATTTTTTTTAAAGTAACGAGTAACTATGCAGCACAAAAAAAAATACTTGAGTAGAAGTATCGAAATCATCGAAAAAATGTAGTGAAGTAAAAGTAGAAGTAGGAGAAAAAAATTCTACTCTAGGAAAGTACAGATACCGCATTTCGGTACTTAAGTACAATACTTAAGTAGTTCTACTTCGTTACTATACATCTCTGCCTTTACTGGAACTAAGAAGCCAAGCCCGACCCCTGAAAAGCAACCCCACACCATAATCCCCCCTCCACCAAATGATTTGGACCAGTGCACAAAGCAAGGTCCATAAAGACACGGATGGACAAGTTTGGGGTGGAGGAACTTGACTGGCTTGCACCTGATAGAACACATTTGGGATGAATTAGAGTTGGGACTGCAAGCCAGGCCTTCTTTCCAACATCAATGCCTGACCTCACAAATGTGCTTCTGGAAGAATGGTCAAACATTTCCATAGACACACTCCTTGTAGACAGCCTTCCCAGAAGAGTTGAAGCTGTTATAGCTGCAAAGGGAGGGCCAACTCAATATTGAACCCTAAAGACTAAGACTAGGATGCCATTAAAGTTCATGTGTGTGTAAAGGCAGGTGTCCCAATACTTTTAGTAATATAGTGTATGTCCGCACTTCTCTTTTAACCACTTAAGTACCGCCCCACATACATATAGTATACACTGCGGCAGGGCGGCCCTTAGGCGCAAAATCACGTACCTGTACGTGATTTTGTAAAAGGGCCCTGGGGGGCGCTCTGCCGACACCGCGCTCCCGCTGTGAGTCTGTGATTGCCTTTGCAGCCGCCAGCCACCCACGATCTTTCAGAATGACAAAAGGGCAGTCTACCTATGTAAACAATGCAGATACAGGAAGAGAGAGATTTTATGTTTCTACTAACAAGGAACACAGATCTCTCTCTTCCTGCAGTCAGTCCATTCCCCCTACAGTTAGAAAGCACTCCCTAGGAGCACACTTAACCCCTTGATCGCTCTATACATTTCTAAAAAATCTATCCCATAGTTTGTAAATGCTCTAACTTTTGCGCAAACCAATCAATATACGCTTTTTGGGATTTTTTTTAACAAAAATGTGCAGCAGAATACAAGGTGGCCTAAACTGGTAAAGAAATTTGATTTTTAACATTTTTTTATTGGATGTGTGTTGTAGCAGAAAGTAAAAAAATTATGTTTTTTGTTTATAGCGCAAAAAAAAAAAAACGCAGAGGTGATCAAATACCACCAAAATAAATCTCTATGTGTGGGGAAAAAAAGGACATCAGTTTTATTTGGGTACAATTTCGCACGACCGCGCAATTGTCAGTTAAAGCAACACAGTGCTGTATAGCAAAATGGCCTGGTCATTAGGGGGTAAAACCTTCCAGAGCTGAAGTAGTTAAAGACAAACAGTGACGTTTTTAAAATAAAAAAGTGGCACCTTTTATAGTTAGGTTACTAATATTTTGTTTCTTTATTTTCATTGATTTTAAGAGGAGGATAGTACAGACTACTAACTAAAAACTGAGTGCCCAGAGCCTGTGGCATAATTTAAAGGCTTAGCACTCAAACAGAAGTTCTGGATCATTTAAATACAATAGCACGATCATTAGACAATGGCATGCGCAGACAATGCAGTTGCTGTGATCATAAACCCATATACACTATTCTAGCAATCTGATATTCATATGGATACTGACTAATGTTAGGTCCATTTTGATTTTGCACAGAAATGGTAACATATGTTCAATTTTAAAGTGATTTGTGCTGCCTTGATGTTGTACAGGTACCCTTTAGAATACACACACACACACACACACATACACATGTGTATTGTATATAATATATTTCTTCATTTTGGCAAAATGAATATTTTTACATCTGAACTGGATATTGACTAGTGTTCCAAATTGTGTAGGTCCTGATAATACTGGAAATTTTGCACGCATATTGGCTTTACCCAATTTATACATATTTCCCCTTTTCTATGTGAAACACGCTTCCTGTAGTGCAGTAAAGGAAGTCCAAAATGAGGCTAACCACTGTGTTTTTGTGTGTCTAAGGAAATGTGGAAACCTGGCTATGTTACCCCTTGAGAAATACTTTTACTAATCATTTTAAAATATACTCGACAGTCAATGTCCTTACTCTTTTTTAATATTTCTACAATTATATAAAGAAATAAAATTGTACATCTTTTAGATGGCAAAAAAAAACAAAAAAAAAAACAGACATTTGAAATGCATATTTCGCTTTAGGTCAAAGATTATTGACCTACTGTTTCATACCTGAAGAGAGAGAACACTGCTCCAGGCGTGTGGTGATAGCTAGGAGATGAGTATCCCATAGAGTGCTGGCCCGGGCCCGCCTCCGTAGAAAACTTGTAGAAAAAGAAATAGCCGCACATCCAGGAATTCCAGTTGCCTTTATATTTCTTTTAATTCCAAAATGTTACAAATGATAACACCAAAGACACCAACATGAAGTCACGTAGACGCGTTTCACACATGCATCTTGTGTTTAATCATTACAATGACAATAACCGACTATAAATCTTCAATAGACCGCCCCAATGATTGCAGGTGTTCCGGGGGCGGTGATAATCAGCGGTTGTGCACAGCACTATTAATCACCTAACTTCAGCCTCAAAGAGCATCTGAATAGTGATTGGAATACAAAATCAAACTAAAGGTCCAAATTGTTTGTGTATATCGTGGACTCACCCATACACACAAAGATATGGACCAACAATCACATCGAAAATGGTATAAAAATACCAATAAAACTATTGGAAAAAATGTTGGAAAAAACTGTTTCATACCTATCAAATAAAGGGAATTTTGACTTACCATAAAATCCATCGCTCTGATGCTCATCGATGGACACAGCTCCTGATCTTCTTAATCATTGGGTTATACTGCTCCCTACAGGAGTAGGACACTCCACAAATTGGTCGGTGCTGTGTCCATCAATGAATATCAGAGAAATGGGTATTACGTTAAGTCAAAAAACGTAAAGTTCCTATCAGATACTTACCGTAATTTTCCTTTCCTGATGGTCTCCATGGCAGCCTACGTGTGCGTTAACCCCGTCTCCACTCCAAGGGTATAGCACCCCCCTCCCATACATTTCAGCTCACAGGTACAGCCAGTGTTCCATATCTTAGCCGAATCCAAGACCAGAGGGTGGGAACTCCAGCTGCCATGGAGACCATCAGGAAAGGAAAATTACGGTAAGTATCTGATAGGAATTTTCTGTTTTCCTGACAGTCTTTATGGCAGCCTACGTGTGGGAAATAACTAGCCAAACCACACGGGTAGGAATGCTCAAACAAAGAAAATTTAATTCATATCGTTAGCAGACAAAACAGTCAGACCAAAATTAACTGAAGATAAGAAAGCAGGCTCCACACAGTAGTGGGCCATAAAGGTGTTGACAGATGACCAAGAAGCCGCTCTCCAGAATACGTCTGGCGCCACTTGACGTGAAGCTGCCCAGGACGTCAAGATACCTTTTGTAGAATGGGCCATCAACGCCTCTGGAGGAGCCAAACCCTCTGCTCTGTAGGCCTGCTGTATAGCTGCCATGATCCATGCTGCAATGGTCGAGGCACGCTTCCCTCTGTTCTTTCCTGAAAAGAGGATGAAAAGATTGTCTGACTATCTGAAAGGTGCTGTAGCCTGAAGGTACATTCTCAAGGTTTCACCCACATCCAGGGGATGGAGACTAGAATCATCTGAAGACCGGAAGGTAGGGAGAACAATCTCCTGGTTCTCATGAAACACCGAAGTGACTTTCAAATTTGAATTCAGCATGCCACAGCAGAACTGCACGTAGCCAGGGGGATATTTAAAGTGCCACTCACCCGCCCATGGCTGGGCCCTGGGCAAACAGACAGCACTTGATCCATATTTGAGGTAAGCCGGCCATCCGATACACAATTAATCCAATAAATCCAGTCCTTGGAGGAGGACAAAAAAGGAACACTGGCTGTACCTGTGAGCTGAAATTTATGGGAGGGGGGTCCTATACCCTTGGAGTGGAGGCGTGGTTAACCCACACGTAGACTATAAGGAAATCCCATTTTCTCTTTCGTTCATTGACAGACACAGCTCCTGATCTTCTTAACCATTGGGACATCCCAAAGCAGTGTTAAACATGAGGGGTGGGAACAGGGAAAAAGAAATTCCCAAGACTATCTATAACCCAACCACATAACCAGGTAAACAGGAGCTCAACCAAAAATAACTGGAGCTCACCTGAAAAAAACAATACACTTTCAAAGAGGACCAGGTCCTCTAAAAAGCAGCCTGCAAAACCTTGCGGCCAAAGGAAGCATCTGCAGATGCCAATACATCCACTTTATAGAACTTTGTTAAAGTGTGCACTGTCGACCACCAGGTGGCCGCCTTGCAAACCTATGTCACTGATGCCTGATGACGGAAAGCCCAGGAGGTACTGAGGGAAAGGAGGAACCTGATGGAATAGGTCTGAATCACCGTCTGTGTGATCCATCTGGAAATGGCCGCAGAGGAAGCGGACAACCCTTTCCGAGGCCCATCTGTAAGCACAAATAGGGAGTCTGACTTCCTAAAAGACTCCGCAGCTGCCAGGTATACCCTAATTGCCCGGACCACATCCAAGACATGCAAAGCAATTTCCTTTGGATGTTTTGGCGCCGGGCACAGGGAAGGCAACATAATGTCTTCATTTTAATGAAAATCAGAGACAACCTTTGGAAGGAATGACGGACAGGGACAAAGAACTACCTTATCTCTCTGAACCACCAAGTAAAGTGAAAGATAGGATAACGCCGCCAATTCTAACACCATGCACACAGAAGTGATAGCCACCCCCTGTTGAGGGAAGGCCAAGATCCGAGCCACCGAGAAAGAGCGAGGATGAACCCCAAGTGATTTACACCACGCAATGTACAGTATCTCACAAAAGTAAGTACACCCCCTCACATTTTTGAAAATATTTTATTATATCTTTTCATGTGACAACACTGAAGAAATTACACTTTGCTACAATGTAAAGTAGTGAGCTTTTACAACAGTGTAAATTTGCTGTCTCCTCAAAATAACTCAACAAACAGGCATTAACCACTTGCCGACCGCTCACTGAGCTGGTACTGCGGCAAAGTGTCTCGTTATCGTCCAGCAACGTAGGTCTACGTTGCTGGACTCCTACCCTTCTCGGCAGCGCGTGCGCGCCGCAGGATGCTCGCTCCTGCTGTATTTAGACACAGCGGGGGTCAGGCCAGGGGAGGAGAGGCGGTGATCACCGTCGTTCTTCCCCGATCATCGGGGATCGAGTGAGGAGATCCGCCCGCTTGTGTAAACAAAGCGGGCGGATCTCCTATGTGACAGGCAGGGACAGATTACAGGATTCAGCATAGCTGAACCTGCGATCTGTGCCTGTGTCCGCCGCAATGTCACAGTCCCGCAATAAAAAAAATCACAGATCGGCGCCATTACTAGTTAAAAAAAAAACAATAAAAATTACATAAATCTTTCCCGTAGTTATTAGCTGCGATAACTTTTGCACAAACCAATCAAAATACGCTTATTGCGATTTTTTTTTACCAAAAATATGTAGCAGAAAACAAATTGGCCTAAAATGTTAAACAATTTTGATTTTTACATTTTTTTGGGGAGGAATTTCATTTTAAAAAATGTGAAAAATATTGTTATTCTTTCAAAATTGCACTCTTTTTTTGGGGGGGTAAAATCTTCCGGTCTTAAAGCGGTTAAAAATATGCTCTTTGAGAATTTTTTTGTCAAAGACACGTAGCTAAATACATTTTGGCCTAAATATATGACAAAAATTAAATATATTGGATATTTTTTAACTGTCAAAGTAGAAAATGTCAATTTTTTCGCAAAATTTTCATTTTTTTTTTTATTAATATTGCAAAAAATTAAAAGGGCAGAGGTGATCAAATGCCACTATAAGAAAGCTCTATATGTGGGAAAAAAAGGACGTAAATTTAGTTTGGGTACAGCGTTGTATGACCGCGCACTTGTCAGTTAAAGTCGCACAGTGCCAAGTTGCAAAAAGTGGCCTTGACGTAAAGCAGGAAAATCCTCCAGTGGTAAAGTGGTTAATGTCTAAACTGCTGGCAACAAAAGTGAGTATACCCCTAAGTGAAAATGTCCAAATTGCGCCCGAAGTGTCAATATTTTGTGTGGCCATCATTCTTTTCCAGCACTGCCTTAACCCTCTTGAGCATGGAGTTCACCAGAGCTTCACAGGTTGCCACTGTAGCGCCCTACCCCCATCCCAGGAGGTGGACCAAAACACCCATACAGCCCCAGTATAAATGGAGGGGGAGGGATGGTGGGATAGATGAAGGGGGAGTGTCTGACGGGAACCCCTCACCATCGAAATGGGGGGCTGTTGGCCAGAAGAAACGCTGCGACTTGGGCCGAGACCATGGTCGTACACGACCTCACGAGGCAGTTAACTTGCAGGCCAGTCCCTGTCTGGTGGGGCTATGTCGCGGCTGACCTAGCGCTGAGCTAAAGTCTGCGCGTGCTCGCTAGCCAGACTTGGGTGACCACTGGATCTAGATTATCCAGCCTGTCACCCAGTCCAGCAGTTGATTGTAGATCTCACAGAAAAAAAAACAGGAGAAAAATTTCTATCTAAAAAGAAAAAAATTGCCAGGACCAGAGATCCCAGCAATGAACTAGGTCCTTACTCCTGACTAGGCAGAAAAAAAACTGAGTACCTATAGCAGAGAGAGAGGCAGTATACCCCATGGGACTGCCCATAGGCGTAGCCAGACTTTTTTCTGCCTAGAGTCCTACTCCTGTAGGGGGCAGTATAACCTAATGGTTAAGAAGAGCAGGAGCGGAGTCCGTCAATGAATGAAAGAGAATGTTTGTTTTTTTTTTTTTAAATCATAATTAGGTAGAAAAGATGGCATCATAAATGTGGAGTATTTTTAATAGCTATCAGTGGGAAAAAAATCAATCAATGTTTAGATCCATTAGTCATACTTCTATTTTTAAAAATTCAGTTTAATTAGGGAAACAAAAATCTTACAGATTATTACTGCAGACTTTGTAAAAGTATGCTATTAAAATGGATCAAATCCAAGCTGTTTTATCCTGGTACCTCAATTGGAGAGGAAAGGACTGTTCTTGAGTTATAACTGGTAGAGAAGTAAAAAAACTTCTACATATAATATCAAATGCTTTGCACAAAACTTAACAGTATCATTAGTAGTGACATATTGTTATACAAAATTATAGCAGAAGGTTTACCAGGATATTGAAGAGCATTGCTGAGGAAATTGAATTCCATGAATTAAAAAAGGGCCACTCTAGTACGATGACCCATGCCGGAGTGTCCCTAATGAAAGAACGCCCTGCCATGGGTCTTAACTTTTCCTTTGTGCATTACAGTAATATACTTAAAAAACCAAAGTTATGAAAATGTGTTAGGTCCTTATTAATCACCCTTTGTTTCTTTGGATTGAGGTGGTTAAATATTATATATATATATATATATATATATATATATATATATGTATAGTGAACAAAATTATAAACGCAACACCATTTTTCATGAGCTGAGCTCAAAGAACTAAGAAAACCGGGATGCACCCATGAAGAGAACACCTCTCCAAAGTGCCAGATGCCATCAAATGTGAGCATTTGCCCACTCAAGTCGGTTATGATTAACTGCAGTCAGGTCAAGACCCCGATGAGGATGAAGAGCATGCAGATGAGCTTCCCTGAGACGGTTTCTGACAGTTTGTGCAAAAATTCTTTGGTTATGCAAACAGATTGTTGCAGCAGCTTTCCGGGTGGCTGGTCTCAGACAGCCTTGGAGGTGAAGATGCTGGATGTGGTGGTCTTGGGCTGGTGTGGTTACACGTGGTCTGCGGTTTTGAGGCCAGTTGGATATACTGCCAAATTCTCTGAAACGCCTTTCGAGATGGCTTATGGTAGAGAAATAAACATTTAATTCACGGCAACAGCTCTGGTGGACATTCCCACAGATAGCATGCCAATTGCACACTCCCTTAAAACTTGTGACATCTGTGGCATTGTGCAGTGTGATAAAACTGCACATTTTAGAGTGGCCTTTTATTGTGGCCAGCCTAAGTCACACCTGTGCAATAATCATGCTGTCTAATCAGCATCTTGATATGCCACACCTGTGAGGTGGATGGATTATCTCGGCAAAGGAAAAGTGCTCACTAACACAGATTTAGACAGAATGTGTGTGTTGTGAATAATTGAGAGAAATAGGACTTTTGTGTACATAGAAAAAGCCTTAGATCTTTGAGTTCAGCTCATGAAAAATGGGTGCAAAAACATAATGTTGCATTTATAACTTTGTTCAGTATATATATATATATATATATATATATATATATATATGTTGATAGATGGTGTGGTATTGTAGGATCATGTTGGATCCATATATCTTAGGGTTTTGTAAATAAAAAAAAAAAAGTTGCCTCTAGTGATACCTGTAAAGTCTGCAAAAAACATTTTTCCAGTCAGAGTACTGAATGTAATAAAATCAGCCTTATCCTAACCACTTAGCCGTTGGGGGTCTGTTTACCAAAGGAGAAGAGAATCTCCAATTTGCAAACTTAAAGTTCACTTTGGAAAGTGAAAGTTTATTCAGCTTAGTAAAAAAAAAATTTTTTTTGCACAAGATTAGATGAAAGGAGTGAGACTTGCCTAACTGTATTCTCGAATATAACTAAACGTTTAATTAGATCTAAAACCCCAGCACTAAAATATCATATAAGCTTTAACAAGTTATGTTGTGTTGACAACCGTCTCCCAATTGTGTTCCACTGCTGTCACCCCTTATGGAGTAGGGGAGTTGCAATCTGCTTTAATTCAAAACTAAACCTTAAACCCCCTCCCCTATGATGTAACTCACGTGTTTAATATGTAAGTCTGCAGCTATCTGGGAAATTAGCTTTTAGGTTACCTATCTATTCACCATGGGGACCAACATTATGACTGTGCTGACTGCAGACTGCCCAAGATTACTGTGTTAAATGCAACAGAAAATTACAGTATCTTGTCCCTATGATGAATATGGACAAGCTAGCTGTAAATACATGGACATACGGGAATTGATCAGCCATGAAACCACAAACTGCAGCCAAAACATGTAAGCCCATCATTACAAGGTAAGGCAATCAAACAGCCCAGGGAACACAACTACACTAACACCTAGTTAAAACTATGAAAACATTTGAAAGTATAACATGCTTTTAAGACTGAAAAGTCAAGTAGAACTCCCAGGGCCCAGTAGTACAGTCAACAAGTCTTTGGACAACATCTGATAGTATAGTAATCATAAAAAGGCTCTGCCCACCTGCATGTACCCTTGATCCAAGTCCAATAGGCGCACTTTTTGCATTAATTATACACATTAGTCTAGTGGTCGAAATAATTGCACAGTGCTTCCTTTGATACAAGCGTTTTCCCACACCAACTTAGAAAACCTGTTACCAGGCTTTTGTTAAAAAAAGAAAAAAGAAAAGCCTTTTCTGGATCCAGAGATTTTGGCCAAATACAAAAGCGTGTCAAACCTATCCTCTTTAGGAAAGACAAGTGAAATGATAGTCGCTAACAGGCTGGCTGTCAAATATCAAAATCTTTGACATATTTCAAACTGGTTTCAGAAAAAAAACTGCTCTAGTCCACCTATTGATGGCTAGAGACAAGGGAGATAACACTCCATCCCTATCCTCCTTGATCTTTCTGCTCTATTTGACACTGTGGACCATAACATCTTTCTCTATCGATTAAAACTGCTCTGTGGTCTAAAGGGTACTGTGCACAGCTGGTTTAAATCCTTCTCTTTAGGGGGATCACAAAAATCATGGCAGGAACACGCTCATCCTTTTCACTTCTACTACATTACGGGGTTCCCCAGGGCTCCATTCTGGCACCAATGTTATTTTCCATATACCTAATCCCACTAGGAAACATCATCCAACACTATAGTCTTAACTACTATGCAGTTGACACACAACTCTACCTGTTTTTTAAACCAGACGCTTGTGACCCTGTAACCAAGATCAATGGATGTCTTTCTGATGCACAAGAGTGGTAACTGGCTGAAAATGACTCCTGGCAAGACAGAAGTGCTTGTAAAGCCTAGTACACACGCAACGAATTTCCGCCGACCGGTCGTCCATTTTTTGTCCAGAGTGGTGTTTTGTTGGTTGGAATGTGCTCTAGACTGCACACGAATTTTGTCGACCGACAGAATTCTACTTCAGAAGTGATGTCATGTGTTGGTTTCCTTTATTTGTGTTCTTTCTTCTCTGAGCATGCCCAGTCTTGCTCATAAGATTTTTCCCAAAAAAAAAAAAATACCATAATTTTTTCGGCCGAAAAGTCGGAGTCGGTTGTCGGAAGCATCATACTAACAAGCTGAAAATCTGCAGATCGGTCGGACGAAAATTGCCGGCCGAATTTCGACTCGTGTGTACGGGGCTTTACAGTTGGTTCACACCTTGGAAATACAATGCTTATGTTCTCAAACCCCACGCACAGCTTGTATGTGATCCTGGACACTGACCTCTTGATTTAAGCAACAATTATTAGTTGACTTCCGGTCCTTGTTTCACCATCCCAGGAATATTACAAGAGTCAAACACCCAATTCCAGCAGAGGATATGCCAAGTAATCCACACTTTGTGTCATCCAGATTGGTTGACTGGAAATGACATTGTTTGCAGCTGGTACAGAATGCAGCAGCCAGGCTACCCACCCACCAGTCCTGTCACTGACACATCACCTGATTATTTGCTCCCTTTATAAGTAGGTAGGACTTCTTAAATAATACCCTCCATTTTTTTTGGAAAGCATTATTTAAAATTGGCCTAACTACTTATAAAGCCCTAGCATCTCTGACTAAACTTGTGGTTATGCATACGCCTGCATGCTTACTCCACTTCACAGTGAAAGCAAAGTATTTGTCCCTGATTTACCTTAAAATCTTTTAGATCTTGTACATTCTATCATGCAAAACCCTTAATGTGGAACAAGCTGCTTTCATTGTCCAGGAAGTATCCTCTGGGTGTTTTTTTTAAAGCAGGATCAAGAGACACATGTATTCACCCAAAGCTTATAACACCTAACAATTCCTTCTCTTCAAAGAACACCAACCTAATAAGTGTGTTAAGTACCGATGGAGAAAAGTGCTTTAAAAATGGTATTATTAGATCTGGGTGTCAATGAACAGCCTCTAGTCTTTTTGTGGACCTCATTACATGTATAATGATGCACATCATTGTGCACTTCCCTTGGGTCAATAATGTTGTAACTGACAGGAAGAAAGAGATGAAAGAATCACTTCTTCTTTACCTACTTCATCTTCTTCATAGTGCAAGTGCAAAAGGAAGCTCCTTGTGTTGTAATCCATTGAGACTGCATATAAATGACAAGTGAAAGAAAGAAACCGACTTTGCATCTGAGTGGGCACTATTGGTAGAAACTGCTGAATGCTGTTATTAATACATTACAAAGTAGATTTACGTTTTGTAAATGTTCCATGGTATTGTATGGCATTTGGCATGCTTTAGCAGATCTCCAAGAGGTCCCACATTGGTAATCCTCCCTTTTCCCAAAAATGTATATGGGCTAGTACGAATGCACATGGTCTTCCATTACGTATTTATAGTACTCATTTTTTTTATTGCATGAGGAATAAATAATGCTGAAAATAAGGCTAGCTTTTTGGCAGCATAATGTAAAACCAAAATCTTTGATGCAGGTAAAGACTAAGTGGGAGGGAAAAGGGGGATAGCAAAGATGAAGGTTGACAGAAGCAAATAATATATAGTTGGAAAACACAGAGAAACTGCTTCTGGTACAGAATCCTAAGGAGAATATGGAAAGTCCTGTTCAAACCCTGCCAGTTAAAAAAAAAAAAAAAACTTGCCAACTAATGGCGCTTTTCCACTGCATGGAACGAATTGGTTTGGCACTTTTCCACTGCATGGTACCGCATGGTACATATCAGAACGGTTCGGTACGGTTTGGTACAGCAGCGCTTTTCCACTACATGGTACGGCTCGGTACGGCTCGCTTAAACAGTACCACCTTGGTTCAGGTTCCAAGCGGGGCCGTACCTATACCATATCCCACAATCCTTTGCATGCAGCCTTGATTGTTTGTCACTACTAGCCACTGATTGGTCAGAGAATCGTTGTAATCCCACCCACTTACTAATTTAGTGGAAAAGCAAACCGAGCCGAGTAGAGCCTATACAGTGCTGAAAGGTGCCGACTCGTACCACGCCGTGGCGAGCAGGGCCAAGCAGTGCCGAGTGGAGCCGAGCCGGTACTTGCAGTGGAAAAGTGCCATATGGTTCCTACCATACAGAGAACGAGTTTGGGGTTTGGACTTATTGGGAGCAGATATAATTGTAAATAGATAATCCATACCATAGCATAGATGGATTTAATTAGGGTGATGTTCATAGAAATTTTTTTTTTTAACTTTAGCGCTACGCAACACAACTTTAAGAGGCTTTTTAATACTTGTAATTATGCTCATGTACAAAGAGTACATTATAGGTCGGACATACAGTATTTCAAAATAAATATTATAAAGCACACCTTTTTGGTGGCAAGCTCTGTATTTCTTTTGGCACTTTTTGTTCTTCCAATAAATATGCTACCATCTTTATTACAATATAATGGACTAGAGAATATTCAAGGCACCTGTTAAAAAAATTTATGACAGCTTTTTTCCTAAAATTAGACATTTTATTTTAATTACTTTTCCTGGTGAAAATGGTTATATATTAAAAATTAAAAATTAAAAAAAAAGAATCCCATAAGTGACAATTACAAAAGGGCCAGGACTATAGCTTTTACCAGACATCAAAAACAATCATTGTGATATTTAGGTCACTGTTCTGTATAAATAACATAGATTATCAAATCTAGGCACAGTGATGTCCAAGTTATGGGACAGATTCAGGTGCAAAGTTATTGAAACTGTAATCAGAGCAAAAGCAAACAGCACTGGCACAACCAGGCCTACATGATGCATATGGCGTATACTGTGTATAGGCAAGTCAAGACTTTAGCTCTGTTTATGCCCCTTAACTTTATTTAAACCTGAACTTCAGGCAAATAGCCAAATACACAGATGAGAATTGTTTTATCCAACTAAAGATTTGAATTTCTGTCCTTCCAGTATAGTTCTGCCTATCTGCTGGTTTTTCACTTACAATTGTTTCCCCTACCTCCACTCTGTAACTGGTCAATGAAAGGAGGAGCATACCGATGAGCTCATCACTCTGCTGTCTCCTCCTATCAGCTTGCTTTTTGTATTGCAGTACACTGATTTGCTCATGTGCTGCTCCCCCCACCCCTCCCAACCCCCCACCCGAGCTGTGCTGTACAGATTGTACAGAAGAATGCAAGGGACTTGTACCGAGTCAAACTCAGGTACTTAGACTGCTTGCATTTTAAAAACACATTAAATGACACGCTAATGATTTCGGAGCTGCAATCATTTGCGTCTTTTATATCTGCCTGGAGTTCAGCTTTAAGGAACAGAAACAAGAGATTTTCTCGAGCAGACTAAATGTTGTAGTACTTGATGCCATATACATTCTATAGCCCAGAGACGTACTCTGTACCGTTGTATTCACACGCTTTAAATGCAAACGTAATTGTGATCAGTTGAGCCTGATGTTACATTCGGAGTTACATTAGTTGCCACCAGCCAATATATGGCATTATTAAACAGTGCATAAATACAGTTTATGACTTCAGTCTCGATTTGCACAGGAATTGTATTCAGGATTGTCAGTCCGGTTTTGTAATCCTTTCCCAGTTTTCTTTTTCCTGCATGAATGCTGTTCTGCCACAGACGGCACAGTTTTTAGGCTTTAGATAAGTCTTTCAGATATTGCTTTTCTCTTCAAACCTTCAGTCGTGCTCCTAAATCTTCGTTTACACGGGATCTGGAGAATCTGGCACTGGCTCTGCACAGATAAAAAACAAAGCTTGATTTAGTTCTTTCATGCTGGCCGTAAACTAAAGACATTCAGAGATTCAAAAAGAATGTGGTAGCTGCCCTAAAACATGGAACTACCCTTTAAGTTCATCATCAAATGTACATGGGTGCAAAAAAAAAAAACACAATGTTGAAAATGTTAGTTAAAAGAAATTCATAGCTGCCCTCGGAGGCTTTCTGGAGTCATTCAGAACACTTTCAAGTTTCCTGTTTTTCATGTACCATGTAGGAGTCCATTGTTCATGTAAATAACTTTTTCTGGTATTATTATCATCAGTCTAGTTAGTAAGGAAAACTGTTCAGGAGAAATACCAATTTAAAAAGGGTGAATTCAAGGAAATGTTGATTTTCAATTAAAATTCTAAATTCAATTTAATAACCTGTAGGTTGCTTCTTGGAATTATACTTGAAGGCACGACCTGTTCGAATATGTACAATATAAGAAAAGTACAAATGTTACAAAGGTGAAGCAAATTCTTTTTTTGTAGCGCTAAAGGGAACATCTATAAAGCATCAGGCTCCATTCACACCTGGGCGTTTTCAGCTCCAAAAACGCTCAAAAGAAACGCTTCCAAAACGCCCAACAAGTAAAACCCCATTCATTTAAATGGCCCCTGTTCACATCTGAGCGTTTTGCAAAATGCCTGTAGCTGAAAAAAGTACATGAGCTTCTTTTTGGGCTGATTACCAGCGTTTTTGATAGATGTCAATGAAAAACGCCTGAAAAAATCGCGGTAAAATTGCGGTAAAATCGCGGTAAAAAACGCTACGCTCAAGTGTGAATGCAGCCTCAGTGTTTATACAGCTGCTTCAAATAACAAATATATGCTCCATATATATATATATATATATATATATATAAATAGTACAGCAGTATACTTTACAAATGTGCTTAGCGCTCCTCTGTTTTTGGGAATTCTTTTTCTGAGTAGAGGAATAGCAATAAAAATAAGCCCAGGAGGGGGGCATGGTAACTTACCTTGTCAAAGTCATGTAATCATCCTCTCTGCTGTAGTAAACAATGCAAAGTCAATGGGATACTGCAAGAAGCACATCACTGCCACTTGCATTTTATTAATAGGCTGTAAAATGCAGGTTGTGGTATGGACCAATGTTGTGGCATATAAATCTGCTCAGAATTATCAATGGCCCACTAAGCAATGATTACTTCAGTGCTCCCCAACCTTTTTATCACCACGGACCGGTCAACGTTTGATAATTTTTCCGTGGCCCGCTGAGGGGGGGGGGGGGGGGGGGGTGTGTCAATGCAGAGTGACCAGCGTGCCCCCAATCAATACAGAGTGCCACAGCATGCCCCAATCAATGCAGACTGCCTGCCACAGCGTGCCCCCATCAATGCAGACTGCCACAGCGTGCCCCCATCAATGCAGACTGCCACAGCGTGCCCCCATCAATGCAGACTGCCACACCCTGACCCCAATTAATGCAGAGTGCCACAGAATGCCCCCAATCAATGCAGAGTGCCACAGCGTGCCCCAATCTATGCAGAGTGCCACAGCGTGCCCCCAATCTATGCAGAGTGCCACAGCGTGCCCCCATCAATGCACAGTGACCAGCGTGCCCGCAATCAATGCACAGTGACCAGCGTGCCCCCAATCAATGCACAGTGACCAGTGCACTTACCTGATTTGCAGCGGCGGCTTCTCCTCAGTCTCCCCGTATCTCCTCGAGTCCTCCCTCCTCCTCCTTGGCCAATGGCATGGGTTCGCCTTTTGGCCAATCAGGAAACGGGTCTCGGACCCGCTTCCTGATTGGCCAGGAGGAGGATCCGTGTGACAATAGCGAATATTCATTCACTATTGTCACACAAATGGGTGGGCTCAGGGCGCACTGCTCTGCGCCCCGGGTCCACCCTTTTCTGAAAATTTTTTTTTTCTAAAATGGAAATAATGTAATGTTGTTTGGGCGGACCGGTACCATTTGAACCACGGACCGGTACCAGTCCGCGGCCCGGGGGATGGGGATCACTGATTTACTTGGTTGAACTTAAAAGAGTATGTATGGGATTCTATTTTCCCCCATTCATCCGATGCTGCATCTGGTCCCCCCAACGCCTCCACACTGAGAACCGTGCGACCGAACACCGCTGATCGCTCGGTTCTAAAAGCTCCCTGAGCACATTAGTGCTATGACAAAAGACATTGTAAGAATAGGGTTACATTGTATTTGAGTAGTTTGTCTAGACAGTGGCCACTCCTTTAATTGGAACCTTGTAAACAATTCTCCATAGAAATGTATAGGTGATCGGGACAATAAAGGCTTAGGTTTTCATGATGTTTACATGCAAGAGTAGTTTTTTAAACCAGATAGTGAAATAAAGTTTTGCTTTGGCAAACTTACCAAGAGATGGGAAGAAGACATCATTTGGTCCAGGGGGAGAGAGGGGAGTGTTGGGTTCAGAAAGCAGATGGCGACCTGAGTCTGACTGCTGGCGGCTAGACATGAAAATAAGCCGGGGCCTCTGTTCTGGATTTGCAGCAGGGGGATCTTCAAAGACAGGATTTTCAATACCTTGTGTATCACTGAAAGAATATATAATGAATGTGGTATCTGTTTCATCTATAGCAAGATCAATTTTATTTGACCTGAAGTGGTGCTCATTCTGTTTAGATGTAAATTTAATGTATTTGTGTTTATGAATGAGCTGTGTCTAAAGGCTTGCATTTGAAGCCCACTATGTGGGTAAAAGAAGCATTGCCGTTAAGTATCACTGCATGTATTATTGCTCATAGAAAACTTTGAAAGAAGAATAAAAACTTTTGTTTTTTTTCAGCACCACCATTAATATATATGTAAACTTTTGTGAACACTTGTCCATTACACCTATATGTGCTTGCTGAACATCTTATTCTAAAACCACGGCCCCTAAAGTCTGAAGGACAGTAAACTGGCTCTTTGTTTAAAAAATTATGGAGACCTCGGCCCTAAACAACAAATCAGCCAAAAGCACCAGGCCCTGATACCCATAACCCATTCTAGGATGGGGTTGTGACTTCATTCTAGTGATCGACCGATATTGGTTTTTCATTGCCGATACCGATATTTTGGCCAATGCAATCGGTATCGGCTGATATGGGCCAATATTTTCATACAAAATTATATATTTTTTTTTATTTGACAGGTACTCTTGTGGAGGGATCTGGGGGTCTAAAAGACCCCAAACCCCTCCTCTGCACTTAAAAGCATTCAAAACGCCAAGTTTGGCTGTTTTGAATGCTGTAATTTTTTTAAATCTGGTGCCAGACAGTACCCAGAAGTGATGTCACTCATGACATCACTTCCGGGTTTTTGACTGAAGACTCGATCAGAGCCGAATGTGGCTTTGATCGGGGCTTTGGCGGCCATGCAGGCTGCTTGTTCAGGTCTCCCGGTGGGACGGGAGACCCGGGCGAGCCACGGAAGGCGGCGGGAGGGGGGGGTACGTCACCTCCAGCTCCTTGTAATGACAGCCGAGCGGCTTCTCAGCCGCATCGGTTGTCATTACAAGACAGCCAACCGTCGGCTATGGACGCCGGTACCGGGCTGATTCCTCTAGCTGCAGACATCACTCCGGTACAAGCACTTTCCCAAAATATCGGCACTATCGGTAACCTCAGGGGCCGATTCTGATATATTGAAGAAAGTGCAGATTGGCCCTCGATATGCTCATAGTCGGTCGATCTCTACTTCATTCGCTATTAAGTGCACCTGAAATAGTATGCAGTTTCCAATATAGGTATCTTGGTTTGTGACAGATTTTCTTTATTTTTACCACAGACAGTAGTAGTTGATGGTGGTTGGATGAGCTTTCATTGTTTTTCCTATATGCATATGTATGCTCACATCACACAAGTTACAGGGGTTAAATTAGGGGAACTTTTGCTACTAACTGTGAAATACCAACTTGGCTTACAGCCCCAGCCTCTAAAGTTGGCCAGGAGTGTCAGTTTAGGTGTCTTGTCTCTTCTAGATCTAAGGATTGGTGGGATGGGGTAGTGATCACCAAATGTCTGTAGGTAATTTACGTTCTCTCTGCTGAAACTATAATGTACATAAAAACACCATATATGATTTTACACTCCAATCTCATCCATCATCACATTTCTAGAATGTGGTGGAACTATTCTTTGTGAGATTGGTGCTTTGCTTTTGTTTATTTTTTAATCAATAAAAAAAGCGGTTAAGGGCTTGTTCACACTTGACTAAATTTCTAACGCTTAACAATTGCTCCTATAGCGTTATTATGGGCATTAGACTCGCATTAAGAAGCTTTAGTATGGACGGTAGACAGGCGTTTTACAAGCGTTAATGAGGAGTTAAAACTGCTCCACAAAAGCCTATTCCATTACAGTTAAAAAGGTAATCTTAATGCCCTGCAACTGTCTGCCAGAGCATTTGCAAAGCGTTACCAAAGACTTGAATGGGAGGCATTGAAAGGCTTCAAACACCCCCTGACTTGATATGAGGCTTCAATTTTGAAGTGACACGATGCTAACGCTTCATGTTTTTGTAATGTGAACAGCACTATGTGCTCTCTATTGTATCTTGTGCAAATGGCTACTTTTAATGCCAGTGTGAACTCAGCCTTAATACTGTGGTAGTGATTAACTAACATCAAGATGTTACCACAGGGCACACAAAGCAGACATTTTTTTTTTTAATTCTTTATTTCTGGGGTAATTTTACATTAAAGTATTATTAGGGCAAAGTGAAAAGTGTAATAATTCACAGTCACTAATTGCAATCAATATCCTGACCTATGTTGGGTTCACACATGCGATATGGGAACCAGCGTGATTCCTGTGCAGGTTCCTGCATCACATCTAAATCGCAGGCAGATTACACTGCACTCTGCGAACCGATACGGGTGTCAATAGAAATTTATGACACCCCCAGATCAATTCCCAGATCACAGTGCAAATTGTGAAATGTCACAGGAATCAGATCGCATTGGGTGTGAACACCCTTGCCATCCAATTCCAGTGCGCACAAAAAAAAGGGTCCTGTACCATTTTGGTCTGACTGGATGCAAATTCAGCCATACAAACTGTATGGCTGAATTTGCATCGAACAGACATCGCATGTGATCTGCACAGCAACGCAGTGCAAATCACATGCGATGTCTGTGTTCGCACCAGTGTGAGCCCAGCCTTAAAGCCATTTTAAACTCAAAAATAAATGCACACACACTATATATATATATATATATATATATATATATATATATATATTGCAGCGTCCCAAATCCTAGATGATATGGCTATTTTACATTTTTAAGGCTACTTTCCAGTAGCACAGGTAAGACAAAGCATTTTCTTATGCAGGCTAGTGTAAGTTTCAGCTACGGTGTCAGTTGCGTGATGTGCTAGCATTTTAGTGCATCACACTGCATACTTGTTTTTTTTCCTTTTTTATTTATTTTTTTTTTATTTTATTTGAGAAGTCACATAGTTCTAGCAGCTACACTGCTTTGTGGTGACATGCAATGCCATCCATTGGGCTGCAGAAAAATGCAGACATGCTGCATTTTTCCACATTGCGCATTGCTTCCAATTAAATTCAGAATACGAACAACAACATACAAAGCCCCAATGATGAAACCTTTTGCTGGATTCTTTTCCTGGAGATCTGAATGTTGCACTTGTTTGGACTATAATATTTACCCTCCTTTTGTCTGGGTGGTTGGTGCACATATGTTTTTCAGATTATTTATTTGTATATTGTGATAATATTGCAATTTATTTATGCATGTTTTTGTTGTAGATTAGAACTAGATTGAGTGCGTCACAATTTTTTGCACGGTTTGTCTGTATTAGTGCTACACTTTAGTGCACAGGAAAAGTAGCACCATAGCCGTAAAAGCTGTGCCAGCTCTGGGCATTCAAAATAGGACATTAGCGCTCAGGAAAGGAAGGTGTGCTTTTTTTTTTTTTAAGATTCATAAAAACTAAAAAATGTTCTTTTTGTTACTTTTGTGGAATGACTTTTAGCAGACAGGCCTACAGAGACTTAGAAAGAGCTTAGAGCATTTACAACATAAAGAATGCATACCTGTCCATTCTCACTAACTCCTGTGCTCCTAGAATAACAAGAAATGAAAGTTAGGATGCGGTTTCTCATTTTGCATGAAAAATGACGAATGATGAAAAGCACTAAGTACACCTTTCAACAGCTTAACACCTGGGGCACTGCTATTCATTACTTGTGTTTATATCTTATTTGCACTTCACAAATTGTACATTAATATAACCTTTTTAGTATTCATTTCTGCCCACATAGACGTAGATTCTGACTGTAAAATAAATGGTTATTTATAGGATTTCACCTGTGTATGTACATTCCACAGCACTTCTTATTTGGTTGGGGACAGATATTTATGATGTCCCTCCCTTGGACACTTTTATTGCACTGCCCACTATAATAAAATATCTTTGTGTATTACAAGCTTAAGTTGTATAGAGCTGCTCAGCCAGAGTTAGATTTTTATTTGAACGTTTTTAGAAAATCCATTCATTAGAACATTTTTTCTCGCAATCAAAGAGTCCACCAATTTTATTTTCAAGCCCCTACAATTTTGTCCATTTGAATGGAATCCCAGAGATATTAACCAGAGCAGGGCGGCCGTTGTGCCCTGGATAACGTATCTGGTGTGTGATCAGCGCTTCCGGGTAAGGTGCGGGTACATGCCCGCATCCCCGGATGTGCGGTTACACCATTAGTAGTATAAAAATAAATAAATAAATAATGCCAATATACATACTAATATACTTATTGGGATTTTTTTTTTTTTTTTACCAGAGACATGATGTAGCAGAATATATTTTGGCCTAAATTTATATAAAGAAATTTGTTGTATTTTATTGGAATTCTTTTTTTTTTCCAAATTTTAGGTCTTTTTTATTTATACAAAAAAATACAAAAAACCCAGTGGTGATCAAATACCTAATAAATATTGCGCCCAGTGACTCAATCAAAATAATTAATAAATATGCATAAAACTTATAATAAGAAAGCAACCTAATGCTTATATAAAACATAAAACAATCCAAGTTTTTAAGAAACAAGTGATAAATAAAATCCCAATAGTGCAAGACTTTGAATCATAAGTGAACAGTAAAATCAAATAAAGGAATCAATCTTCATCTGTGATCTAAAACAGTGTAGAAAGTGCTCCACGCTTCGCTCAAGTGCTCCCGGTGATTATAATAATAGGTTGTAATATCCTCTATTAACTACTTCCGGACCGCCCACTGGCAGGGCCGCCTGGCTGCGCAAAACTACGTACATGTACGCGATTCTGTGCACGTGCTCTGGGGCTCGCGAGCGCACCACCAGAGCTTGGCTCCCACTGTGATTGGACACAGCAGGAGCCAATCAGCAGGTCCGGCAGCCGTGGTTAAATTTCAGTGCGATTTTTAAAGTCTGTTTTGAAATTTCATATCACTCAGGGGATAATACTTACTTCTGGCAGTCACTGCTTTTCTTTGTTTATACACTAGTATTAGTATGAGAGGCATGCACAGGATTCCAACAATACAAGCCACAATGGCCACTGCAGCTGCTGTTGTGCCTATAGGAAGGGAATAAAAAGCATAGAATAAATACAAATAAACTGTTCGAAAAATGTCCACATTCTCAAAGCCGTAGCCAAATGCACGCTTTTTACATAATTATTTTTTACTCCTGTATGTATAGCCAGTATCTGTGGCTCTGAAGGCATGCTACAGCCTGTTTCATAAATGTTATCGCTTCAAAGCCAGTTGATAACAAAGAAGGCTATGGCTCTAAAACAAAATTAGTAGAAACTCACGCAATAGCCCTGATTTGTCAAGCTGCAATATAACATATATGGCCCCAGAAATTGTAGTTATGACTTGTTTGCCCTGATTAATCAAGCTGTAAGAGTAAGGTGCCCTTAACAGAAATGAAGGCATGCTAAAGGGGGCTCCAAGTCAATATTTTAGCATGCTTTAAAGTGATAATAAAGTATTGTTAAAAAAATAACAAACATGCTATACTTACCTGTTCTGTGCATCGATTTTGGACTGGCCCGCCCCAATCCTCCTCTTCTCGGGTCCCTCGCTGGAGCTCCTGGCCCCTCCTTTCTGCTGAATGCCCCCACAGCAAGCTGCTTGCTATGGGGCCACCTGAGCTGAGCCTCTGCTCTGTGTCCATTCAGACATGGAGCCTCTGCTCAGCCCCGTCCCCTCTCTCCTCATTGGCTCAATTACTTTGATTGACAGCAGGGGGAGGAAATGGCTCCCTCTGCTGTGTCTCAGCCCATCAAGAGGGAGAGTCCCAAGCAGCCAAGGTTCTAATGCAACATCGCTGGATTGAGATGGGGCTCAGATAAGTATTAGGGGGGCTGCTGCACACAGGTGTTTTTTTTTTCATCCTAATGCATAAAATGCATTACAATAAAAAAAAAAACTTCTGCCTTTAGAACCACTTTATTGCAGCTTGATTAATCAGACCCACTAGGCTAATTTATACGTCATTTAACTAAGTGACTTTAAGTAATACTACAAGCAAAAGTCATAGTTTCAAAGTGGATCTTCACCTATTTCAGGGACTTTGCTCCTTTGCATCCCACCCACCCTCCACTGCACAACTATTCCCCATTCACCATCATTTGCCTATGTGAGTGACATCAGTGCCCCCAGGGCCCCCCGGGATTTGTAACGTTCATATCCCAGGAGTCACCGTGAGCCCCGCACAGCCCCCTAATCAATCACGGAGGAGGGGGAAGCGTCATCGGTGGACTGCACTAGAACCCCAAAGAGCCTGTGCAGCCTACTGATGATGTCACAGATGAACATGGTGGCGCGGAACTCCGTGGCGGCTGCTGAGAAGAAGACAACACTGGATCCTGTGTATAACAACTTAGTCCATCTCAGCAAAAGAAAAGGAGAGGAGAGAAGAAAAAAATAGGGAGGGTGAAACTCATCTTTAAAAGGCTGCAATGCAAGTACTTGTTAAATAATTGATATTTGCGCTTTTAATCAAAGTGTGCGGAAAAAACAAAAACGGGGAGCATTGAAGCAACGCCACATCAATATGGTACACCCCAGAAACTTTATACAGTATATGTTGTTGTCAATGTTGGAAATTTGTTACTAGTTAACATTACACTGTTACAATTGTCATTGTTACAATAATTGTCATTTTACTGCACAATTTTAATGTTTGACTTAGAGGCCATCTGAATGTTATTTTACATACTGAAGAGAAGCTCTTTACTGCTTGTTATATTTCATTGTGTCTCACTCTGAGAAAAGGGGAGAACCTTTTTGTGGAGGTTCAGTAATTAGTATACCGCATAAAACAAGAAAAGTCACAGATACAGTACTTAAGATTTATTGCAAACTGCTAAAATGAATAAAAATGCCATTTTACTTCGGCAAGACAGATATAGTAAAAGTTATGTATTCCCTAGGATGACTTAAGTAGACTTTGGCAGAATTAGAATTTAGCAATGGCTTTACAAGCTATTACTGAGCACCTAAATACAGGACATCAGATATATTTAGTGACTATTAACTGACAGATCAATCTTGTGTTAACCTTGGGCATTAAAGGAAACTTGTAGTGAGAAAATATTGTAGTCTGACTTTGCTGCTCTTCTAAAAATGCTAAATGACTAGCTGTCTCAAGCTACTTTTTAGGTTGCTGATCTGGAACATTGGGCTTAATTCACAAAGCAGTATTGAGCACCTTAAGAAATGCAGTAAATTACCGCTCTGCGTTTTTCGAACATTTGTTTTTGTCATTCACAAAAAACACTTCTAAAATACCACATACGGTATTTTTTCAAAATTTGCAGTATTTTTTTTTTTTTTTGTATTTATCTCATGAAACCATGCAGTACTTTATCTCATGCAATATCCAGTGGGATGGATACAGTGGTGAATGGATGCAGTGTTTTAGCACCATTTGTAATAGCTAGCCAATGCTTGTCTGGAAGGGTTGGTTGGCTGCAACAGTGCACAATAACACGACAAGAGTAAACTATGTGAAAAACTTTTAGTACTTTCCCAAACCATATGAATAAACTAGTTCAATGGTGTTACTGGTGAACAAAAAGATGTACATACCATCACTGTCCTTTTCAGATGAAAGAAGTGAACAGGTCTTAAGATCCGGATTATCTAAAATGTAAATTAAAATCAGATAAATTTCATTGTATAGCACACAAAACAAAACAATTGTTTTCCAGTTATTTGGCTCTTATCAATTCAGCATAGCTGAACATTGCTTTCATATATCACTGCTTTTAAGAACAATTAAATATCCATTTTAATTAGGGTATTGGAAACACAATGCAAGCCATTCCTTTGTTGCCCATGTGGCTAAACTTGTATATAGAACCACAAAAATTACAGAATGGTTACAGTTTAAAGTAGGCATGTCAAACTGGTGTTGTATGAGTACATGCTGCCCTCTCGCTCCTCTGTGGCCCTCAGCATTTAAAGTGGAAGTTAAGGTATTTTCATAACACCTGTGAGCAGGTACACTGTTTATCATAGAAGAAACCCTACAATATATTTTCTGCAATAAAATACACTTACCTGCTTGCTCACATCATTCAGAGGCATGTAAACTGAGCTGCACATGGATGGAAGAATGAGGCCCTGATTGACATGCCAGGCCAAAACCACATTAGGAAAGAAGGAAGCTGTGGGCCCCAACACCACCTTGTCCCTATGTAAGACCAGAAAGGACAAGCTGGCTAGACCAACAAGTCATTTTTTTTAGTACTTTCCCTTTATATTGGCTTTCCGAAAGCAGTATATGGAGGTTGGATGATACGTTTAGTGCAATAGAACACTTTTGGTAGATAAATAGTACACTTGTTTTATGGAGTTCTATACATCAATCCACAAAGAGGTACATTTGGGAATTTAAAAACAGGCAGTAGGGTTTAATTCCAAAAGAAGAGCAGCATGGAGCTATGGTACAGCATTGACAATTGATGGACTTAGAGAAACTTCCAAAAACTACAATGTGCTCAGACCTGTTAGTCATGTTCTATTTCATAAGTTTGTACTTATTATAACTATCAACTATGCACTTGATTACAGGCCTTGAAGCTTGTGGACCATTGTCTAAGGTGTAGAAAACATGTCATGTATGAAGAAGTGTTTGACAAGTAACAAGGCAGGATAGAAAGTGAGTAGGGTAAAAAGAACCAAAAGTCCTACCAATAAAGACATGAATTAGCTCTAACAAAGACCCACAAGCAAGATGTGGAGCATTTTATTAGGCTAGTGGGGAGATGCATAGAAATAAGAAAAAATGAATACAACTGTTGATATTCATAGGATTGTTCTAGCGTTGAGTCATGAGTGGTCTGGGATAAAGTATTGGTGAGCAGAAAGGATTCAGTATACTGTAGATGGAAATAGGGATTAGAGCAAACAGGGTTATTGAGAGCACTTTAAAACAAAGATGCTTGAAGGAGTGGGTGGGCAGCAATTAAAACAGAATTAAACTCCGCTATAACAATTTTTTTTTAATTGGCCCCTAGGGGATTTATGCCATAATGTACTAGTATGCACAGCATATTAACACATTATGATAGACTTTCCTGTGAAATTAAAACCCTCCAGCGCTGAGCTGTCAGTGCCCAGACGCTTCCATCTACTCCCAGTCTTTTTTTCTGGGTTTGGTCTGTTCGGCTGCTTGCAGGGCCAGGCCGCAAGAAGGGCTCAGTGTACATTACCAATGACAAGCCGAGAGAATAATTTATGACCGTAAAGACCAAAAAAAAAAACCCTACCACAGGTTTTATACATTGTACAAAAAATCATGGCCCTGTATACCACTCCCACAGCCAGAATCAAGGTTAATGGCCTACTGATCCTGTGATAATATCAAAAATAGTACACTGCTCAAAAAAATTAAAGGAACACTTTGAAAACACATCAGATCTCAATGGGGAAAATAGCATGCTGGATATCTATAATGGAAATGGATTGGGTAATGTGTTAGGAATGAAAGGATGCCACATTGTTTGATGGAAATGAAAATGATCAACCTACAGAGGGCTGCATTCAAAGACAACCCCGAAAATCAAAGTAAAAAAATGATGCAGCAGGTTAGTACATTTTGCTGAAATTTTATTGCAGCAACTCAACATGCATGCCTGACCACATTTGGGCATGCTCCTAATGAGATCGACGGATAGTGTTCTGGGGTATTTCCTCCCAGATCTGGACCAGGGCATCACTGAGCTCCTGAACAGACTGAGGTGCAAACTGGCAGCATCGGATGGACCAAAAAAAAAAAAATGTCCCAGGTGTGTTCTATTGGATTTAGGTCAGGCGAGCGTGGGAGCCATTCAATGGCATAAATTCCTTCATCCTCCAGGAACTGGCTGCATACTCTTGCCAAATGAGGCCGGGCATTGTCATGCACAAGGAAGAACCCAGGACCCACTGCACCAATGTAGGGTCTGGCAATGGGTGCCATTGTCTAGCCTGTAGCTCTCTTTTCGTCCCTCCATGGATATGCCTCCCCAGATAATCGCTAAACCCACCACCAAACCGGTCATGCGGAACAATGTTAGTGGCAGCATAAAGTTTTCTATGGCTTCTCCAAACCCTTTCACGTCTGTGAAATATGCTCAGGGTGAACCTGCTCCCATCTGTGAAAAGCCCAGGGCGCCATTGGTGGACCTGCCGATTTTGGTGTTCAATGGGAAATGCCAATCTAGCTCCACGGTGCCGGTCAGTGAGCAAAAGGACCATTAGAGAGCATCAGACCCTCAGGCCACCCTCATGAACTCTGTTTCTGATTGTTTGGTCAGAGACATTCACACCAGTGGCCTGCTAAGGGTCATTTTGTAGGGCTCTGGCAGTGCTCAACCTGTTGCTCCTTGCACAAAGAATCAGATACCGGCCCTATTGATGGGATAGGGACCTTCTAGGGCCCATGTCAAGCTCTCCTACAGTAACTGCCTGTCTCCTGGAAACTCCTCCATGTTCTTGAGACCTTCGGGCAAGGGAATGTATTGATGTTCCATCTTGGAGGAGTTGGACTGCCTGTGCAACCTCTATAGGGTCCAGGTGTCGCCTCATGCTACCAGTAGTAACACCAACCCTAGGCAAATGCAAAACTAGTTAAAAACAGTCAGAAAAAATAAGTAGGGGGGAAAAAATGTCAGTGGCCTCCACCCCGTAAAACCATTCCTGTTTTGGAGGTTGTCTCATTGCCCATCTAGTGCACCTGTTAATTTCATTAACACCAAAGCAGCTAACACTGATTAACAACCCCGTCTACTATTTAACTGACCAGATCAATGTCCCAGGAGTTCACTTGACTTGATACTATACTCTGAGTAAAAAAGTGTCCCTTTAATTGTTTTGAGCAGTGTATATATAGGCAATGGAACAGAGCTGTTGCCCTCTGTGCCAATGCCTCCATATAAGGAGTGCAGGTGGGAAAATCTCTCCTAGAAAACTAAGCCTTTTTGCAAATAATCTTATAATATTCTGTAGTCATCAGTTACCAAAACACAGTGGGTCTAGCCGTACATATAAAATCCCTTGTTCAAGTGCAGCAAATATGAATTCACAAATATAGGTGTAAACAATTCAGTAGCTTTCTGCAGATGCTTAAGATAACTACCATATCAGACTTCCTGTCTACATATGGACGCTACAGGAAGCCATTCATAGTCATTGAACAATAGCTTCCACTCAGCTGCATAGCAAATTTATAAACAAGGTCAAACATCTTTTAGTGATTTAATAATTTTTGATTCAGGGCCATTTTCTCAGGCTGCCAGGGGTGTGGGATCATGAACTGAAAACCTAAATTATTCCAACTGAATTATAATTACAAAGGTGTATGTCCAGTTTTACTCGCTCTCACTTCCATACTGGCCCTTCACACCTTTGCAATGTTCTGCGGTAATGCAATGCCTAATAATAGGCATTGCAGTGTCATTCATATTAAATGGCCCCCCAACACAGCAAGGCAATGAAGCCCCAAGTCAAATACATTGCAGTACACCACAGTGTATAGTAACGCACTACCGTGCATAATCTCTATTGATGTTTTGGTGTGTTGCAAGCCCACCTAATTGCATTGGTTGCCTTAATGCAACATATATTAATGTGTGATAAATTGCATACATCAATGGAGTACATCAGAATGCCAAGGTCTAAATGGGCCCTTAGGATACCCACAGACTCCTGATGATCGTTGAAGATCAAGATCACTGTGGATAGCCTTAAATGTTAGCAGATACTCTTTGCCAATGGACCTTTTTTAATGTGTTTTTGCACAAAGACATTCATGCTTATGCAGGAGAAGCAGATACTGTATGTGTCTTGAGCAGGGGCGTAACTACAGGGGTTGCAGGGGGTTGCGGTCGCAACCGGGCCCCATGCTCCAGGGGGCCCTGTGCGGCTCCCCTGTACACCTGGATAGGAGGGGCAGCAGGGGCCGCATGTAGAGAAATCACTGCCCTCCTTTTTCCTCCTGTAGCTGCAGGGGGAAAATGGAGGAGATTGGTTCCTCTGTATGCTGCCCCCGCCCCTCCTCCTATCCATCCAGTTCACTTGTGTTCTGCTGTCTCTGGGCCCCTGTGTGCTCCCCTGGTCCCCCCCTACTGTGCTTCCCCCCCTACTGAGCTTCCCCCCCCCTACTGTGCTCCCTACCCTCTCCTGCCGGCTGCTGCAGGGGATGTGTCACAATAGAGAACCAGGAAGGGGTCGGTAAATAGGTAATTTACCAGCCAGCTCCTTCCTTTTCTGAATGGACAGAGTCATAGTCAGTGATATTGTAAAAAAAATAAAATAAAATGATAAAAAATAATACAATTAAAATACCAAAAAAATAAAAACAACTGACACCAGTGGGTGAACTTCCAGGATCGTAAAGGTCACACTTGCAACCGGGCCCTGGCATTCCGCCACTGTGGGGAGGCCCCAACATTGCAGAAAGGTGGCCCACTGCAGAACTTGTGAAAGGGTCCCGCAACAAGAGTAAAGGGCCCCAGGATCAGTGGGAAGAGTCCCAGGCTTGAAGGGAAGGGCCCCGGCCAGGGGTCCAGGGGGCCCTTCATGGTTTCCTGCACCGGGGCCCTGAAGGTTCTAGTTACGCCTCTGGTCTTGAGTACATTGCTCAGAAGAATGTTCTTTGGAAGTATGACAATTTCTAAGGCTATGTAGCCACAATTGCCAGTTACTATCATTTAACCTGCATTACACTTAAACGTTGCCCACATTGATCTCAGCTTTAGCACTCTCATCAGAGAGATATTCACTCATCTGCTTTTCCATTACCCTGGAGCTATCATTGTACCTTTATGTATACATTGCCCCACATGGACTCAGATCTACACATTAATTTAATGCACATTCTTTTTTACATAGTGATTATTCTGGGAGATATCATTGGATAGAATTATTTTTACCCATCAGTGCTTCCACCTCTTTTTGTCCCCTTATGGGTTTGCAAGTCCAACTTCCACAGCTCCCTGGTGGTCACCCTTTGGAATCCCTTCCATGTGCATTTGATTTTAGCTGATTTGTAAGTACTAGGTCCCTGATCGTGGCCTCAGAGACTTTAACTATAATATCCCTCAACAATTGTGATACATATCCTATACTGAGGTTTTACCTTACGGACAAGTATTATTTGTATTTACTCCTGAGGAAGGAAGCGTTGACTCACGAAACCTGTAGAGTTTCAAGATGCAACCTTTTATCTTCACATGTTTTGATATTTTGTACTTTTTATATATTTAAGTATTGTTATGTAATTAATACAAGCAGTGATATACTCAATTATTTGCACTTCATGTGATGAGATTTGTTTCTATTTACCAATAAACTGTGAATTCTTTTTACCATGCGTTTTATGGTTGTGCGTGTTACACCTCATATAAAGTCCCAGGACATATTTGTGGTTATATGTATATATAACAGGGATGGAGGTGTACCACAGATGGGACCAGACCACACATTTTTGTATCTCATCAGGGGGGGCCTTTTGGAAGATAAATAACAATACACTGAAAAGGTTCAAAGATGATTTACAGAGCACCGGTCTGTGGTTTGGTGTAATACCCTTTTCTAAATGTGCCATCTGTTCATTGTGGGTTCCTTTACTTTATTTTTGAAGTTGTATATATTTTTTTCATAAGTTTCTTATTTTTAAATTATGTTTCTATGCACAATTTAAACCTCTAAGAATGCAAAATAAAATTGTTACCTGTTATGACCTGAAGTTCCATATAGCTGTGTGCCTGATGTATCAGATGCTTCTTATTTGTCTCATAAAGGAAACAACAATAGCCACCACTGTCCAATTGTGAGACGTTCAACAGAATTCTATAGAACACACCATTGGAGAAACGGGATCCTTTGTGTCCTTTGTGATGGTTGTTGTCTGTTGTATTCTTTGCATGTTTTTCCTCAGTGCACTCTGGGTTTCTGTCTTTGGTGAAGGCCCAATGTACAGTAAATAGATCATGCTGATGGCTAGGGTGTCCTCTGATAGAGCATGTGAGGTTCACATCATGTCCTACTGGGCAAATGTACTTTGAGTGTGGTGCAAAAACTGAGAAGGCATCTGTCCCATCTGTAGGAAAGAGAGCGAACAAAGGTCAGTGTCAGTTTAAAAATATCGGAGTTTTTCTTTTTTAATTTAATTGGCATCTTTGTTTTTGTCACCCATGTGGACAGATTTGAAGTTCTTTTTTATTATTTCTGTGACATCAAAATGTCAAGTGAGTGATTGCTCACATTATTATAAAGCTGATTAATAATGCAAGTTGTTGTAAAATTGTAGGTGAAGAGACCACTTTAGGTATTATATAGTACTGAACTTAGAATCTCCCTTGATTTATGCACACCACTACAGGGTACTTAAGCGGTCATTACTATGCCATACAGGTCTGTGAGAAGTTGAGCTTGATGAATATTTGTCTTTATTAACCTAATTAAGTATGAGGATAGATCCAAGGTAAAAGATATTTTAGTTGTATGTATGACAGGTAATCAATATATATATATATATATATATATATATATATATATATATATATATATATATATACACATATATATATATATACACACATATATATGTGTGTTAGAGAGGACTCCCCCCCACTAATCTCTTGATAGGTAATAAAAAATAGGGATGTCTGTATCTTTGGAATGTATCTTTGGGGATGTTTGTATCTGAGTTGCTCAAAAGGAGCACAGAATAGCCCAAAAACATACTCAGGGTAGGACTGGGCCAGGGGGCAGGGGGGCAATTGCTCTGATGCCCTGTAAAAAGGCTTCTGCCACAGACATGCCTAAATGATTCCTGGTGAAGGGAAGTAAAAAGTCCCCGCTACTGACCTGAGTGAGGGATGAAGACAAGGACAGAGCGCAGGCCCCCCCCCCCCCCCCCCCGAGCATGGATGGTGTAAACTGTATCTGAGCAGAGGCTGGTTCCATGCCCCACTGGAGACTCTCCTCCCCCGGCCAGCCCCACCGAGGTGTTCCAGCTCCCCCCAACCGCCCCCTGCTGGCCAGGTTGGGAACCCGGATTCAGCCGGTGAGTACCTGGAGCAGGGCTTCAGCCTGGAATGGGGTCAGAAGGAGGCCGGGAAGAGGGAGAGTGGAAGGGGGGGTTGAGTTGCTGCACCATGGGCCTCTGGACTATTCTTGCCCCCTGGGCTGAAAGTTACCAGTCAGTCCCTGAACATACTCATACACTAGCACTTCCAACCACTGTGAAAGTTGTCTAATTATTAAACAATACTGTACAAAGCACACAAAAAAAAATACCTTTAGGTACATTTTAAACTAAAACTCCACCTGCTAAAAAAAAGACTGATATACATATGAGTTGATTTATTAAAGGCAAATAGACTGTGCACTTTCACGTGCAGTTGCTCCAGAGCTTAGTAAATAAGTTCAGGGCTAAAACAACTAATCAGCACAATCAATTATAAATTAAAAATAGTTTGCCAACAATTTTCATTATCAATTAGTTGGTCAGCTAATTAGTTGGCATGCATATAGAATGCATTATTCGTTTACATGTCAATATACACAGTGTCACACGCATGCAGCTCAGTACACCATCCAAACAAGTCAGTAATTGCCTGAGAACGACTGAATGTGACTTTGCAAGAAGCAATGCCTCATGGGACACGTAGTTTGGGCAGGAGGTGGAAGTGATTTAGGCTGGGTTCACACTGATGCAAACTGGATGCAGGTTTCCCCACATCCAATGCGCATGACAGGAGACTGTGCCCGGCTCTCAATGGAGCTGGTTCACACTGGAAAAGGGTCCTGTGTGTCTTTGGCTCCATTTTAGGTCCGAAGTCCAGCTAAAATCCAGTCCGGATTCGCACCTGAAACGGAGAACAGGAACGTACCAGACCCCCTGCTGTGAGCCGCAGCCGCAGCTAGTAAGAACCCGGCCTCAAAGTGATTCTAGAGCTAGAAGTTTTTATTTTTATTTTTTTAACCTTAATGAGGTTGATTTGCTAAAATTGGAGAGTACCAAGTCTAGAGCAACTGTGCATGGTAGCCAATCAGCTTCTAACATCAGCTTGTTCAATTAAGCTTTGACAAAAAAAAATAAAAAACTGGAAGCTGGTTGGTTTCTATGCAGAGATACACCAGATTTTGCACTTCCCCAGTATACCTACCTGATCTCAATCCAGTGATGCTCTATCTTTCCCTTCTCACAGGACTTAGATACAGTAGTGGGAGCAATTGGCTTCTGCTGCTGTCAATCACAGCCTGTGAGGAGGACGCGTCATATTTTATGTGTCAACAGAGGCACACAATGCAGCTAGGAATTAAGCCCACACAAGTGCAAGTAACTTGCTATGGGGGCACCTGATTGGGAGGAGGAGCCAGGTGTCCCCCTGCCAGAACAAAAAAGCACAGTAGTAGTAACAGATGTCACTTCCTGGCAAAATGGCAGCCAGAAGACATTTCCTACACCATTTGTGTACAGAATGGCAGAAGTGTAATTTCCAGCTTGTGATATTTGCTCTCCGCTTATCCCAGAAATCTGCACTGAGAATTACAATTTCCAGCATCCCATGCAATAGGCATTTATTTAGGTTACAATACTCTCTTAAAGATGAATTCCAAGTATGCATAATTTTGCATAGTTACATTGATCCAGCTTTGGACCAATGAGAGTATGCACGTAACCTACCTGGCTGCTCTTTGTGGAAATTACTGTAGTAGGCACAGAGACTATAGTGATCGCCATTTGCTTGCAGGTTCTATGCCGAACAACTGCACTGCTTGCTAGTGAATGCATTAGGCTGCACACTCTGCACGGGGGGGGGGGGCGCTTTCAGAGAATACTTTGCATTTAATCAATAAATGCAAAGCATTTTCTGATTGGACGAGGTGGGGCAGCGATGTCGCAATCTCCCCCTCATCTAATAAGCAGAGATTTGTTCAGGTGTTTATAACGACGGCTGACCCTCCCATTCAGAAATCAATCTGAGAAAGGAAAGCTATAGCTTCAGAAGAAAAAAAAGATATGAATCTGTAAAAATGCTCGCTAAAATTCTTGAAAGGTATAGATTTTACTTTTAACAAAAGTCAAAGCCTCACACAGTCACAAATTATACATTAAACAAAATTATAAAAATGCAACACTTTTGTTTTTGCCCCATTTTTCATGAGCTAAACTCAAAGATCTAAGACTTTCTATGTACACCAAAGGCCTATTTCTCTCAAATATTGGTCACAAATCTGTCTAAATCTGTGTTAGTGAGCACTTCTCCTTTGCCAAGATAATCCGTTGATCTCACAGGTGTGGCATATCAAGATGCTGATTAGACAGTATGATTATTGCACAGGTGTGACTTAAGGGCCATACACACTATAAGATTTTCTGAAGACTTTTTCCTTAAGATTTACCTTTTCTATGTAGTGCAAGGGCCTGCCAGATTGCATACAAATTAAAAGTGTTTAGGTTTGACCTCATATTATATGGTTTTGGTAAGTCTAAAGGAAAACGTCTTCAGAAAATCTTATAGTGTGTATGGCCCATTAGGCTGGCCACAATAAAAGGCCACTCTAAAATGTGCAGTTTTATCACAGAGCACAATGCCACAGATGTCGCAAGTTTTGAGGGAATGTGCGATTGGCACGTTGACTGCAGGAATGTCCACCAGAGCTGTTGCCCATAAATTGAATGTTCATTTCTCTACCATAAGCCATCTCCAAAGGCGTTTCAGAGAATTCGGCAGTACATCGAACTGGCCTCACAACTGCAGACCACGTTGTAACCACACCAGCCCAGGACCTCCACATCCAGCATCTTCACCTCCAAGATCCTCTGAGACCAGCCACCCGGACAGCTGCTGCAACAATCGGTTTGCATAACCAAAGAATTTCTGCACAAACAGAAATCATCTGCATGCCCGACTTCCTCATCGGGGTATCGACGTGACTGCAGTTCGTCATCGTAACCGACCTGAATGGGCAAATGCTCACATTCAATGGCGTCTGGCCCTTTTGAGAGGCGTTCTCTTCACGGATGAATCCCGGTTTTCTTAGATTTTGGAGATCAGCTCATGAAAAATGGGGGCAAAAACAAGTGTTGCGTTTATAATTTTGTTCAGTATATTTGAGCCAAAGACTTATTTTATTTCAGAGCCTCCCAAACCCCAAGGCCTCCAGTGGCTCCACGTGAAATTGAGGAAAAATTGAAACCCTTGCAGATTTTTATAACCATTTGAATGCTTCCTGCTCTTTGATCAGCAGACTGAATAATGCAGATGTTATACCAGATTAGCATGATTTGAAACTTGAAGCAGACTACCTTAGAGCAGGTTGTACATCCTGTTTACCAGAAGCAGATGTCACAATGTTTTAATTCTGAGGTCTAGCATACACCGAAGGTTTCAGGAAAACCACAAGCTACGGGAGATGAACTAGTAACCAGCAGGTATGGCAGCTTTGTAAAGTCATGTGAAGCCAGTATCAGTTTGAAAGTGACACTGCATGATGTGACTTTTATTAATGTACTAGCTAAGTATATCCATAATCTTATCAAAAAGGCAAATAACTAAATATTAGTGTGGTTGAGAAGGCCTAAAAACTTGATAAGAAAACAGTCTGAAGAGAAAAAGAAAGAAGGACAACTGTACGATCTAGATTTTGAGTTCAAACTATACACTCATATTAGTGCCTATTCAGATTAACTAGAAACCTGTAAGAAAAGAAACGGCCGCACATCCAGAAATTCCAATTGCCTTTAATTTCCGAAGTGATGACAAAGTGATGACACCAAAGACACCAACATAGGGCCACAAAGACGCGTTTCACACATACATCTTGGGCTTAATCATTAATGACTTTGCTTACAGGTTTTCCACGGAGGCGGGCTGGGGCTAGCACTTTATGGGATATTCCACCTCTAAGCTACCATCACACACCTGGAGCAGCGTTTTCTCCCTTCAGTATATTAACTAGAAACCTACTCACAGCTTTGTATGTATTGCAGTTTCGATGAAAAGCAAAATTAACTGTAGCAAGTAGTCCTTTCATACCATGCCATGCTTCACTAACACTGCAATATAAATGGGCATGTTTGAATGCAATATATTTTAAAGAGAACATTTTTTTTTTTGCCTGTGAATGGCAAAGCAACAGCTTTACCTTAACCACTTGCCGACCGCCGCACGACTACCGTATATACTCGAGTATAAGCCGAGTTTTTCAGCACATTTTTTTGTGCTGAAAACGTCCCCCTCGGATTATACTCGAGTCAAGGAAAAAAAAAAATTTCCTGTCCGCTCCGACGGGTTTAAGGTTTAAAAATTGCGCCGCCCGTCGCATACATGTCACCGCGCACGCGCGGCCGCCGCTCGTGTAATTTCGGCTATTCCCGGCACCACTCGGGAGAGGCCGGGAATAGCCGAAAGTATACGAGCGGCGGCGCATGCGCAATGACGTGTCGGCGCCGGGCGGCGCCATTTTTAAAATGAAGGCGCCTCGGGAACAGGTAAGTGAAACAGCTTCACTACCTGCCATTATGCAGGGCTGCGGGCACACTACATGGGATGCAGTGCTGCGGGCATGGTCCACATGTACCATGCCCACAGCACTGCATCTCCTGTAGTATGCCCACAACCCCGGATCCTCTTGTACCATGCCAGTCACCCTGCATTCTCCTGCACCATGCCAGTACCCTGCATTCTCCTGCACCATGCCAGTCACCCTGCATTCTCCTGCACCATGCCAGTCACCCTGCATTCTCCTGTACCATGCCCACCGCCCTGCATTCTCACCCTAGCGTAGGGCTACGTCACTCGCCCACAAGCCTCTAGGGGGCGAGCTCCCGCCCCCGCTCGTTCACTAATGGCACTTTTCCACTGCAAGTACCAGCTCGTACCGGCTCGGCTCTACTCGGCCCTGCTTGGCCCGGTTTGCTTTTCCACTGCTGGTACCGCATAGTACGGTGTTGGAACGGTTCGGTACAGTACAGTATAGGTTTGCTTTTCCACTAAAGTAGTACTAAAGTTAAGTGGGTGGGATAACAACGGGGTGGGTGGGATTCTCTGACCAATCAGTGGCTAGTAGTGACTGCATGCAATGGATTGTGGGATATGGTACCAGTTTGGTACCTGTTGGAACCACAATCGAGTAGGTACTGGTTTTTCAGAGCCGTACCGTACCGTTCGGTTCCATGCAGTGGAAAAGCAAACCTATACCGTACCGTACCGACACTATACCATGCGGTACCAGCTGTGGAAAAGCACAAAACCGTGCCGAACCGTTATGGTTCCATGCAGTGGAAAAGCGCCATAACATCCCCGCGCAAAAGACCGGCGGCTCTGATGTCCGCCGGTCACTCGCGATTTCCCGCTGGAGAGGGAGAAAGGCAGGCGGCTAATGTAAACAAAGCCGCCTGTCATTCTCCCTGATCTAACTGCAGAGACTATAACTGCAGAGACTATACGATCCTGCTATGTAGGATCGTATGTCTCTGTGGTTACATCACAAGCCACGCCCCCCCACAGTTAGAATCACGCCCCTAGGGATACATTTAACCCCTTGATCACCAATAAAGTTAACCCCTTCCCTGTCAGTGTCATTTTTACCATAACAGTGCATATGTATAGCACTGATTACTGTAGTAATGTCACTGCACAAAAGTGTAAAAAAAGCCATTCAAGGGTCCGATCTGTCCGCCGCAATGTTGCAGTCCCGCAAAAAAAAAAAAAATTGCAGATCGCCGCCATTACTAGTAAAAAAAAAAAAAACAATAAAAATGACATAAATCTTTCCCGTAGTTAGTAAACGCAATAATTTTTGCGCAACCAATCAAAATACGCTTATTGCAATTTTTTTTACCAAACATATGTAGCAGAAAACAAATTGACCTAAAATGTTAAAAAAATTTTGATTTTTACATTTTTTAAGGGGAATTTCATATAAAAAAAATGTGAAAAATATTGTTATTTTTTCAAAATTGTTGCTCTTTTTTTATTTATAGCGCAAAAAGTAAAAATCGCAAAGGTGATCAAATACCACCAAAAGGAAGCTCTGTTTGTGGGAAAAAAAAGGACGTAAATTTCATTTGGGTACGGCGTCGCACGACCGCGCAATTGTCAGTTAAAGTCGCACAGTGTCGAATCGCAAAGGTGATCAAATACCACCAAAAGAAAGCTCTGGTTGTGAGAAAAAAAAGGACGTCAATTTCATTTGGGTACAGCGTCGCATGACCGCGCAATTGTCCATTAAGTCACGCAGTGCCAAATCGCAAAATAGGCCCTGGTCTTTGAGCAGCCAAATCCTTTGGGGCTTAAGTGGTTAATCCCAGCTTCCATATCAATTTATACTTCCCTTCCCTCTGCTCCCTCATTCCTGTGAGTAGAAGAAGCCATGTGGAAGTTTTGAGATGAACCTTTTACTGGGCTGAGGACCTCTCTACACCCATGTGATGGCACTGGTGCCAAGTGTCCAGCTTCCAAGCATCAGCACTGTCACATGTTCCCCTATAAGGGCTCATTTACATGGGCAGAAAAAAATGCCGCATTTAGAGGCATACAGCAGATAGTTTTGTATGCATATAAATGCAGGATTAGAGTAATTCAAGCGTAACTCCACTATTTTTGAGAAAATAAAAAAAAACATTCCCTTCTGGGTGAACTACAGTATGTACATTGTAATGAATATACCAACCTTTGTTGCAGATTCCTACATTTTGTTATTCTTAAGAAATCCCTCTGTGTTTCTTTGTGCCCCTGTGGGAAAATTAATCTAATGGGAGGGGTTTCATAATTATCAATCAGCTGTGGCACCTGCAGAGCACTAATGAGGAAATCTGCTGGGCCTGCATCCCTTTAGACATGTTCCTTTTGGGAGTATCTCACCAAAAATTACATTTTGTTTCCAGGGATGCCTGAAATCTGACTTGTGTAGCACCCTCCAAGGTAGGTGCTAGGTAAATTATAGTGGGGCCTTGCTTGCTTAACAGCAGGGCCATATTGTTCAGTTAGGGCTGACATGTGCTGCCAGGTGTGCCTGTTGTGCTGGGGAGTCTCCCCACTGTATCCCAATAAAGGCTCCTGGCCAATAGCACACCAGGGCTTGTATCCATCCTGGAAGGGCAGATTATGCCGCACAGCATTCTGGGAGGGGGTATAAGTCTAAAGGGGCGCACATGTCAGATTGTCTTTGGCGGGAAGCAGAGTCCCAGGAGGGAGGGTATAGCTGTCTCTCCTCCTGTCAGAGGAATCGGGTATCCCAGGCGGCTTGTCTGAGGGGATACAGGGATGAGCTGAGCTGCAGAGAAGGATCCAGTGTGCTGAGGACCAGCGGAGCTGTTTGGGGAACGAGTTTCAGGAAAGGCGGACCACTCCGGAGAAGGTCAGAGGGATCCAGGAGCTAGCTAGCCGGGCAGCTGTGACAGTAAAGGGGGTGCCAGAGTTAACCCTGAAGAGTAAAGGGGGTGCCAGCGGTTGGGCCCTGAAGTGTAAAGTGTTGCAGCAGTAATTGCAAGTGGCTACCTCAGTCAGGGAGGATTGGAGGAAGCAGTGAAAAAGGACTTTTGAGCTAACAGGAGTGTCAGAAGTCAGTTTCAGTGACAGCAAGTCAGTGTTCACAAGCGCCAGTAAGCGTTGGTCGGCATTCAGCCAGCACTAAGTCAGCGCTAGAAGGCATTTTTCTCAAGTGTCCCGTTCTTGTAACTAGTTGAGCCAGAGGAGTATCCCACTTATTCCCTTCTCCCATCCAAGTTCCTAAAAGAAAACCTAAAAACCAAAGATGCCGGACTGTTCATTGTCTCAGTATTCACACTTGGGCAACCAGCTTAAATGTGCTGTTGGTTTTAACGGAAACCATGGCAGACCCACATCAGGCCCAATGCCTGGAAATCCTGCTACACTTGTATAGTGCCTTGTTAGTGCAGACTTCTAGAGAAATTAGTAAAAAAAATTGTACAAGCAGGAAATTATATTTCTGGGGTGTGGTCAGTATACATTCTGTTTACAGAACAACCCCAGGTAGCCATATTGCATTGTATTTTCAGAAAATGACAGGGGCTGCAGATTGAAAAGCAAAAGTCATTTTTAATAACATTCAATTACAATATGACTTGTGTTGCAATTGTATACACTATATTATTTTTTCTTTATTTGCTATTTTTTTTATTTTGCTATTCTCACAAAAGGAGAGTTATCCTTTAATGGTCCCATACAACACCAAAAAAATCACCAATGGGGAAAGGACCAGCGCTCAAGATTTAGGTTTGACACATAGCCAATGCAAATAGTCTGCAGCCAGATAAGGCTAGGAGACAAGACTTTATATACCATAGAAAAAATACAAACTTTTCCAGCACAAAAAAACCTTCGCCCTGATGGTATCAGTCAATGGTAAAAAACAACAATGTGATTGAAGAGGTTAAAAAATTGAAATAAAAGACAATTGTAAAGGATTGTTATTGTACAGACTCAGTTCATACACAGTACAATGTAAGTGATCTCTCAATGCAATAGTGGTTGTAAACCTTGTGTACAATTTCAATAGAACTCAGTTCCGACTTAGGGAGAATAGTGAAGCCTTAGAGACTTTCCAGTCTGTGGATAATAAGTTTATTCAAGCAGCAAATGAACTGTACAAGAACCAGCTAGAGGTGGAAGATTCACAGACCTGGGTGGGTCGGTCCTTGGAGCACCTCCTGGCCAAGGAGGTGGGTGGAATGGTCAGCTGCCCGGTGAGTGGAAGCGGACCTCAGGGAGGAATGTGCAAGAACCGCCCGAGGATGCCTTTGCTGTGGCCCGATGAGTCAAAGGCGGGTGTGGATACTGGAGGCGCCTCCCCTCCTCTCGGGAGTCCAGTGGGGAACCCGGGGAGGTGGCTTGCACCATCCCTGTGCCAGGCCTGGAACCAGGAGCGAGCAGGGTCAACAAAGACTGTGCCGGGAAGAGCCAGGGAAGTTAAGCAGGAACCGGCCGAGATTCAAACCATTAATGGGCAGGCTGAATGTACCAAGCTGATTTATCAATCAACTTGGGTACAACCAGCCTGCGGGATTCTCTTGCGATTATCACCTTTTATAATCATTGTCTTCTCCTGGCAAGGACAGATTGTTAGTAAGGTAGATTTGTGTTTGTATGCTTCTTTGTAATGTACTATGCAAAATGTTTGCTATAATGGAGAATAAACCTAGAGGTATTTAAATATGTTCCAGGTAGCACTCATTTTACGATATCGATATTCTGGCATGTGCCAGAAGATTAACACATTAAAATAAGTGTATATACCTTCTGAAGATATTACAAAACGGGGTCCAATTTGTTATATCCTTTATATACTGAGCTGAAGGCATACGGCTATAGTTGCCGCGCACCTGTAAAGGAAGCTTACAAGTTACAAACCACTTTCTGCAAACTACTTGTGGTTTCTGACCAACATCATTGTCAAAAATGTTCATTTGTAAAAGAAATATATCTTTGTGGTAAAACCTGCATGCTTATTATAAAGATGTACCTAGAAGGGAGCAAGAGTAGTGGATGTTACACAGTGAGGTTGATTTACTGGAGAGTGCAAAATCTGGTGCAGCTCTGCATAGAAACCAATCAGCTTCCATTTTTTTTTTGTTAAAGCTTAATTGAACAAGCTGAAGTTAGAAGCTGAATGGCTAGCATACAGAGCTGCACCGGATTGTGCACTCTCAAGTTTTAGTAAATCAACCCCAATATACGGCCTTACAAAAAGGTAAAAGGAATAAATAAGGACATCTTTTCTTTCTTTGTTTGTCCGATTTTTTTTTTTTATCATTTTTGTCAGGTAAATATGAAATACCGATTAATACTGTACTGTAGACTTCCAGTTATCCAGCTAACAAAATTAGACTCTAGTCTTCTCTTTTTTGACTTTAGAATGATGTACTGAAAGAATCCCAATGAATACAGAGCTCAATAGCTAATTTAGTAAAGGAGTAAGGGTCCTTTCACACGGTCCACATTCCTTTGAGGACCGTGCTCTGCTCAGCGGGGATCGATCCGCCGATCCCCGCTGAGCCGGCGGATGACAGCTCCGTCTCCGCACTGTGTGCGGAGAGGGAGGTGTCAGAGCCCCGCTGCTCTCTATGGGGAATCGGATGAGAGCGGCCCGCCTGTGACACACCAGCAATGCCTTCTGGCTTTACAACCCCTTTAACATGTGATTATTTAACAATAAACTATACATTCATCACAAATATATGACTCCCCAACTGTATTTTATAGAAAAAAAAATTCCATGGGTTATAACATTCTGGATAAATTCTATGTTTATAAATGGTTAACAGGTTTTGCAGAACAACTCTTTATAATTTTAAACTGAATCAAAAAAGCGCATTTATAGGCCCATACGTGTTGCTAGTGTAAGTTTGACAGCATTCTTTCGCCAAAATAAGAGAGATGATGCTCAATAAAATGGATACATTAAAGTGTTACTAAACCCAGGACCCTGCATTCACTATAGCTGGTCTCCCACAGTGCACAGAACATGGAAATGCAATTATTTTAGTAAATATAAACTGATAAATACTTTTTCTCATCAGCAGTATATAGCAATTCGAGCAATCTTGTGTCCTGTATCAGTGAGTGCTGATAGTTTGTAGGAGGAGTTTATTTCCCCCACGATTGTCCTATCAGGCTTCAAGACCCTTAATTCTCTGTCTGAACATGTCTGGGCAGTGCTGATTGGCCCTGTGCTGATCACATGTACCCTCCCACAAAAAAGAAAAAAATCATCCATCAACCAAGATGTGACATCCCACCTACTGTGTTCTTTTTAGTTACTGGGCATGGAGGAGGAGGGAGGGACTGGGCTGTCATTTAGGACCTGTATACATGCCCATCTGTGTGATGTCAATACCATGGGACCTGAATAGCTCAGCTAAAACCAGGAAGCTTTCTCTCCAGCAAAAGAGACCAAACTGAGCATGTGCAGCTGAACTACACTTACTGTGTCTTATCTGGACTTGTCCAGAGTGAACTTGCAGGAGGGGGAGAATCTGTGCATACAGGATCACACAGCCTTTTTACACAATGCAGAGGATTAATCACTTAGTTTACACAGTGAGTATAACAAGCATGCTATTCTGCATCTAAAGACAGATTTTACTGTTATGGGTTTAGTAACACTAAACATCATCATAGTTGTACAGCATTTTAGTACATGGGGAAAGAAACAGTGTGATTTTAATGCCATATGGGTTGCCTGCTGCTCTGCTCCTAGTTCAATGCCACCTTATTCCTACTCTGCCAATTGCTAGTAGCAAACTACCAGTAACGTACTGTATGAATGATGTCTAAACAATACACCAACAATACCTACATTAATAGGAAGTACTTTATTGAAAACTCTGGCCACCAGGGAATTTCAAGGAAGGGCTTATATTCATTTAGAAGATGGAGCTAGTCAGGAAACTAAGGCAATTTGGATGAATGTGAACAATGCTTTTGGTATTATTTAGTTTCAAGACGTCACTCTACTCACAATACCAACTAAAGTTGTTTTCAGTCCATATTAGACCCGTACTACCTTCATGAATTGTAACTATTGTATAAAAAATATAGACAAGCTAAAATACAACATTGCAAATGAAAATGTAATTATAATGTATCTTTGTAAAATGCTACAATAGTTTAATGCTTGGCATTATTTTCCTAGAAAGTCTGTTTGACATTCCAGTTCACGCACACCTCCCAACATCTTATCTCATAGTTTAATCCTCACAAAGACACTATTTTTTCAGACATTTACAATATCTAGGTCTATTCTGCTAGCTAACTCATGGTTGCAGGAAAGGAAATCGCTCAGTCTATGGCCAACCTAACTCTTGCTTTTAACCTCTTCCTGCCCAGCCAATATGAAAATGACGGCGGGGCAGGGGTTTCATTCTTCTGACTGAATGTCATAATGTCCTTCGGAACAAGCCACTTGTGCGTGCCCCTGGGGGCATGCAGCAAGAGGATCGATGGTGCGGCATGTCCCTCGGACACACCACAGCTCTAATCACAGTAAAGAGCCTATGATGTAGGCTCTTTACCATGTGATCAGCTGTGTCCAAAACACATTCCTCTACTCGCACTGACAGAATGTTAGGAGAGGAGAGCCGATCAGCGGCTTCTCTCAGTGGGGACATCTGAACTGATAATCACCATCAGTGATGCCTGTATGTGCCCACCAGTAATGCCTTTCAGTGCCCACCAGTAATGCCAATCAGTGCCCACCAAGGATGCCAGTGGCCATCAATGCTGCATATTAGTGTCCCTCATCAGTGCCCCTATCAGTGACCGAAAGTGCAGCCTCATCAGTAAAGAAGAAAAATTACTTACTTATTTACAATATTTTATAACAGAAACTAAGAAAAAATTTTTTTTTTAAATTTTCGGTCTTTTTTCATTTGTTTAGCAAAAAATAAAAAAACCCAATAGTGATTATCGGTCTCAAAAAAATTATAAAAATTTTGTTTGGGTACAGCATTGCATGACCGCGCAATTGTCATTCAAAGTGTGACAGCGCTGAAAGCTACAAATTGGCCTGGGCAGGAAGGGGTAAAAGTTCCCAGTATTAAAGTGGTTAAACACGGCTGCTTTGGAAACTTCATGCAAAGAGTTACACCACTAGTACCTGGTCTCTGCAGGGATTACTAAATAGGTTCTTTACTATCTGCCCTTTTGCTTTATGAGCTGCAAAGAAAGAGGCTCTGATCTGATATATTGGGTTGACATGTCCGGTAATTAGGGAGTTGTAGACCTAACTCTTTAAAATCCTCTCTACCTTACTAGAGAAACCCCTCACCCTGGATCTCATATAATCATAAATTTCTCCTCCCAGGTTCCAACTCCACTCTTCTAGGGGCCTTTAGGCTCCATTCACATGTAGGCATTTTGGGGCGTTTTTGGGGAGTTTTTCTGCTCTAGGATCAGCTCTCAAAACGTCCAACAAGACAAATCCTATTCATTTCAATGGCCCCTGTTCACATATGAGCATTTTGACGTCGTGAGCAAAACGCCGAATGCTCAAAAAAGTATATGAGCTTCTTTTTGGGCAGATTACAGGCGTTTTCCATTGGTCTCTATTCAATCTAAAATGCCTGCACAAAAAACGCCTGTAAAAACGCCTGTAAAATGCCTGCAAAAACGCCCATAAAAACGCCTGTAATAGCAACGCCAAGATGTGAACGTAGCCTATAGGACCTAACTCCACTTCCAGTTAGGACCACTCATATTTCTTCTCCAGAACCCCTGGGACCCCCTGTTTCTCTCTCCCTTCATCTCCCCCAATATTTTCCCCTACCATTCCTCTTCCCCAATCTCTGTCACCTACAATGATTTATATCAGTGGCATTACTTCAATGCTCTGTCTCATATGAAGATTGGAAATAACATCCTCAAATTGTTTAGTGTCATGCCCTTTGGTTATGTACCTTTATCTATGACACTGTCAGTAATAATTCTAACTATCTTGAATCGTTCTAGTTTACTTAATATTTTTCTTTGTTTTGAGAAAAAAAAAAAAAGAACAAACCCCCCCCCCCCTTACTACATTATCCTTAAAAAAAAAAAAAAATAAATAAACTGACAAGCTTTTACCATAAAGTTAATTTTAGACTGTTAAAGAGGAAGTAAACCCTCCTCAGGAAGTTGTACCTATAGGTAAGCCTATATTAAGGCTTACCTATAGGTACTGTAAATATCTCCTAAACATGCACCGTTTAGGAGATATTTACCTTTAATGCAGCCAGTGACATCACTGGCGCATGCGCTCTGAAGGAACGGCAGATCGTGCCGTTCCTTCAGAGCCCCGTGCCGTGACCGTCGGCTCCCGCGCGCGTGCGCGGGAGTGACGTCACCGCGGCTCTGGCCAATCAGATGGCCGGATGCCGCGATCCCGGAAGACGGGCGACTATACATGTCGCCCGTCATACAGGTAAGCGGACGGCACGGCGGGGGCTCGTTCTAAGGTAAGTATTTCATAATGAGCTACTATGCGATGCATACTAGCTCATTATGGGTTTCTCTTTCAGGATGTAAAGAAGAGAAATTTTTTTTTTCTCGGTGTACAACCTCTTTAAAATAGACTAAATTCAGTGACTAGGTATGCTGATGTACTGAACTAAGTTACATTCTTTACTGTAGGCTGTTCAGTAATTGATTGTTGAGCGCATAATGTTTGTCATTCCTCCTGTACACAGCTTGAGTAGAACTAGATAAATACTAGACAGTACTAATAATAATACATTTAAACCTTTCAGCAAACTGGTTCATTTTTCTCTAATTTTCATAATAATGGTAAATAATATCATCCATATCAAAATCCATCCAGATATTTTTAACATGTTAACAGAAGAAAATGACGGTATTCTTGCACAAGAAAACCCAAGTGACCAAGGAATTTTAATAGATTGGGGATACACTTTTCATCTTGATGATGAGCAATTTGCCTTGCGCAATTCCTTGGTAAAACATTTACTTGTTTCTTTGCAATACTAGCATTTATCTGCAGGGTATAAAGGTATGAGGCTCTGAACAATATGCTATGGTTCTTGTAAGTGGTTTTTAATTTTATATTTTGTTTTGCAAAATAAAAATCTAGATTGGGAGGCATAGGATATTTACTCAAAAGGTTTATTATTTTCACAGCATCGTAATTATAATAGTATAATTCGTACCACTAAGTATATTGTATTCATAATATGCTTCCTGTATAAATACAGATACATGAGTTCATTGCTTTTTATTTGCAAGCTCCCCTAAAATAGCATTTACAAAAGATGCAGACATTCTGCTAAATAAGTTTACCTGATTCGAATAGAAGTGTGGCCTTTTGCTGGTAATATAAAGTATGCCAGTAGAGCTTGTTGGCCACTGTGATCATATGGAGAGAACAGAATTGTAGTTGATAATCTATTGGGCAGTGTGGGGGGGGGGGGGGGGGCATACGATCAGTGAAAATCCCTGGGGTATTCATAGGTGGAGAGGCTTCGGTGCTGGAAGAACTCCATTAATTTGATACACCATCATACAATTCTTTTCTTATAAAGATAACCAGGCATCTTACTAATATCGGTGTCTAAAATATTGTCCAATAATCTCCCAAACGACAAAAGAAAAAAAAAAAAACTCAAATTAAGATTAGCCAGAGCACCTGGTATTCCCAGGTGATATCCCCATTCCAATCAGGACTAATCCTAATTGGAAGCTGGTATAGTGGGAAACTTTATAATTGTTCTGTTGTTTGGGACATTATTGGGTAGTAGTTTCAATACTGGTTTAAGTGTGTTAGTGGTATTATTGATCTATAATAAAAGATCAGTAGGTAAAGCCAACATGCTTCGGGGGCTTACATGTCCCTTTCATCAGGGTTAAAAAAAACAATCAATCAATGTAAAACAAGGTCAGTGAATAGATCTAAAAGTGGCGAGTTCTAAAATCTATGGCATAAAAACTTTGTCAGATGATAAAAGAACACAACAACCAAAGAAAAAGTATACATATATCTCAGAGCCCTCATTTGTGAGCCTCTGAAGAGTTATCTTAACCTACTGACCCTTTGTTTAACCGCTTCTGGACCGCCCCATACACATTTTACTGCAGTGGGGCAGCCTCTCTGTACGAAATCACGTACCTGTACATGATTTCACTCTTCCTGGTCTGGAGCGCGCACGTGCGCTCACAGCGACCTGGATCCGCTGATCGTTCCTGAAGCAGACAGACCTGTGATCTGCCTATTTAAACAAGGCAGATCGCCGTTTTGTGCAAGGAGAAGATCCTGTGTTTCTGTTAAGCAGGTACACAGAACTGTCTTTTTACAGTACAAGCACCCCCCCCCCCCCCCCGCAGTTAGCAAGCACACCCCAGGGACTCATTTAACCCTTTGATTGTCCCTGATGTTAACCCCTTCCTTGCTAGTGTCATTAGTATAGTTACAGTGCATATTATTTAGGTGTCACTGGTCCCCAAAAAAGTGTCAAAAGGGTCACTTAGTGTCCAATTTGGCCACCGCAATTCTGCTATAAGTCACTGATTGATTGCCACCATTACTAGTAAAAAAAAAACAAATAAAAATTCTATAAAAATATCCCATAGTTTGTAAATGCTATAACTTTTGTGCAAACCAATCAATATACACTTATTGGGATTATTTTAACAAAAAATTGTAGCAGAATGCATATTGGCTTAAAGTTATGAAGAATATTTGATTTTTTAAATATTTTTATTGCATATATTTTATAGCAGAAAGTAAAAAATGATTGCTTTTTTTTTGTTGCAAAATTGTTGCCCTATTTTTGTTTATAGCGCAAAAAATAAAAACCACAGAGGTGATCAAATACCCCCAAAGGAAAGTTCTATTTGTGGGAAAAAAAGGACAACCACGCAATTTTCAGTTAAAGTAACGCAGTGTGGTATCGCAAAAAAAATCCTGGTCATGAAGCGGGGTAAACTTTCTAGGGCGGTCAAAGTAAAAAATCTATACTGGACTACTATTGTGAAATATAAGTTCTTTTGGTAAAGAACATTAAGGCCCTTTTCACAGACAGGCTGACAAGGTCCGCTTGTTCGTTTTTCAGGCAGACCTGATCGGGCAACACATTCTACTCTATGGGGAGGCAGATGTCTCTATGGGGAGGCAGATGTGTCCGCTGACACCAGTCTGGCATCTGATCCGACAAGATCAGCTGAAAACAGATGGATGGCGATATGTTCGCCATCTATCCAGCAGGTCGTATCGAATGGGATCGGATGACAGGTCCGTCTCTGCTTACTGTGCAGGGACAGACCTGTCAGAGTCCCGCTCTCCTCTATGAGGAGATTGGATGAAAACGGACAGCATGTCCATTTTTATCCGATCTCCTCATAGAGGAGAGCGGGACTCTGACAGGTCTGTCTCTGCACAGTAAGCAAAGACGGACCAGTCACCCGCCTGCTCAGCAGGGGATCAACAGAGCGATCCCATGCTGAGCTAGCGGAGTCCATGAAAACAGATCAGCCCATGTGAAAGGGGCTTAATGGTTATCAAACTGTTATGGGTAAAGTTCCGCTTTAAAATTGGAGATTAAAACGGATAATATTTTTCTTTGAGTCCAGTGCCCCACCAGAAGCTATTTTTAGGTGTGCATTCAGGACTATTCAGAACATAATCCCAATTTAGCTAGCTTCCAGATAGATGTACATATTAATATCAGCAATAAAATTATAGCCACTCATTAGGTGGTCTGTATACATCATCACGTAAAAGTGCAGGCAAATTTAAAGTTCCCCAATCGAACCCAGTTAGGGTGCAGTGAAAAATACAAATATTGAGTCTGCTGATTAAAGGAGAGGGCCAGACATGACCCATCAGTGAGCTGCTCTTTCTGTTGTTGGATAGAGGAATCTTATGCTACAGCTAGGGGGACTCCACCACTATCAGAATATAGTGATCAGTGCTGCAACAGATGGAGATCAAAACTTTTTTCCAACAAACCACATTTGTGAGAAGTCAATCATTAGAGCAACTTTTCATGAATAGGAACGGCTATAGATGGATTGAAATTCGGCAGTCCCTGCTGAACCAGCTGAATGCCGATCCATCGATGGCCAGCCTAAAACCAGGTACACATGGCCCAAATGTCGAGAGATTTGGCCTGTGTGTATATCGGTCTGTCCGACAGAAGCCGGCCATTTGGAGGACGAGAATACTGTAAAACCAACAACCAACTCCCGATCAGCGTTCTCAGCCAATGATGGAGAGCGCTGATTGGAGTGTTCTGGTGGGGGATGACCCCCTGTCAGAACACAGTGGCTCAGCGGGGGAGATCGCTGTACTTACTTTGTATAGTTAGTACAGCTGCTCCAACCAGAGCTGTGAGTTTTTTTTGTTCAATCCACTGGGTTGAACGGAAAAAAACCTATAGTGTGTACTCAGATTTAGGCTCTAGTCAAGCCACACTGTAGGCTGAGGCCCCAGCCTTGAGTGGAACAACGTTATATAAAGTTGGTAAATATACAATTTAATGTGTTATATCAGTTCAATTAGTGCAAAAAATAACTGTTAATCATGTCAGAAATTTAGAGGTTGTCTGTTTCCTGTGTATAATTCCTATGTTATCTTAAAGGAGTCAAATGAGTCCTCCTAGTTCTTAGCTTGGACTACAGAATAACTAGTGTCTATGTTGTACAGATAGGGGGATCGGAGAGTTTGAGTCATTTTGCAAAAGACACTTGGGCAGGAATGACACTACACAATCAACAAAAATGCGCTCTGTTTTCATCTCACAATAGGACCTAAAAATTTAGTATTTTTTGGCAGGTCAACAGGTATTTTTCTGTACTTGCACAGTATTTAAAGGGATAAAACATGGAGTACTGGGCATATTTTGCAGAGATACATTGCATATATATATTTTTTTATCTTTTCACTGATATACACTTTGCACATTTTGCATTTCATTGTTATGGCTATACATTGCTGATAAAATGTAATTGTAGACTCCGAGATACGTTCTGCTGCTTAGAAAACACCAAATATAATGACATAAATGCCAAACTTAGTCACACTTGGGTATTTTGCTCTTGTATATACAGGTAATGCAGATAAGGAAAACATTACAGAAGTTAAAACTAGTGAAGGTAGAGTGATGCCTGAATGCCTTAAACGATTTGGAATCCTTATTTTTTTTTTTTTACATGGGGTTTTCCAAATTCCTCCCTAGTCATATAATATGTGCTTGTGCCGTGATCTCAAGGTTAACGTTACAAAAATGTCACAGATTTCCCATGGCGTGGTTTAAATATATTTTTGGAACTTGACACTGAAGATCCTGGTCAGTCTTCCTCTTTCCTGAATTTATGTCAAGGCTTATGATAAAAAGGATGGGTGGTTCCTTGAGGGCTACAGATTCGTAAACCTACTTCACAATACCACTTTCATGAGAGATTTGTCATTTTCTTTGGTGGAAAAAAAAGGATTATTGTACACAAAGCTATTGCTGATATCTAAATTACTCAATATTAACATACAGTATCTCTTAAAAGTGAGTACACCCCTCACAATTTTGTAAATATTATATTGTATCTTTTCATGTGACAAGACTGAAGAAATGACACTTTGCTACAATGTAGTAAGTGTACAGCTTGTATAACAGTGTAAATTTCCTGTCCCCTCAAAATAACTCAGCACAAAGAAATTAATGTCTAAACCCGCTGGCAACAAAAGTAAGTACACCCTAAGTGAAAATGGCCCAATTAGCCATTTTCCCTCCCTGATGTCATGTGACTCATTAGTGTTACAAGGTCTCAGGTGTGACTGAGGAGCAGGTGTGTTAAATTTGGTGTTATCGCTCTCACACTCTCATACTGGTCACTGGTAGTTCAACAACGCACCTCATGGCAAAGAACTCTCTGAGGATCTGAAAAAAAAATAATTGTTACTCTACATAAAGATGGCCTAGGCTATAAGAAGATTGCCAAGACCCTGAAACTGAGCTGCAGCATGGTGGCCAAGACCATACAGTGGTTTAACAGGACAAGTTCCACTCAGAACAGGCCTCGCTAATGGTCGGCCAAAGGGTTTGAGCGCACATGCTCAGCGTCATATACAGAGCTTGTCTTTGGGAAATAGATTTATGAGTGCTGCCAGCATTGCTGCAGAGGTTGAAGTGTTAGCCTGTCAGTACTCAGACCATACGCCGCACACTGCATCAAATTGATCTGCATGGCTGTCGTCTCAAAAAGAAAGCCTCTTCTAAAGATGATGCACAAGAAAGCCTGCAGTTTGCTGAAGATAAGCAGACTATGGACATGGATTACTGGAACCATGTCCTGTGGTCTGATGAGACCAAGATAAACTTATTTGGTTCGGATGGTGTCAAGCGTGTGTTGCGGCAACCAGGTGAGGAGTACAAAGACAAGTGTGTCTTGCCTACAGTCAAGCATGGTGGTGAGAGTGTCATGGTTTGCAGATGCATGAGTGCTGCTGGCACTGGGGAGCCACAGTTCATTGAGGGAACCATGAATGCTAACATGTACTGTGACATACTGAAGCAGAGCATGATCCCTTCCCTTCGGGGACTGGGTTGCAGGGAAGTATTCCAACATTATAATGACCCCAAACACACCTCAAAGATGACCACTGCCTTGCAAAAAAGGCTAAGGGTAAAGGTGATGGACTGGCCAAGCAGGTCTCCAGACCTAAACCCTATTGAGCATCTGTGGGGCATCCTCAAACAAAAGGTGGAGGAGTGCAAGGTCTCTAACATCCACCAGCTACATGATGTCTTCGGCAACCTGTGAAGCTCTGGTGAACTCCATGCCCAAGAGGGTTAAGGCAGTGCTGGAAAATAATGGTGGCCATACAACATATTGACACTTTGGGCCCAATTTGGACATTGTCACTTAGGGGTGTACTCACTTTTGTTGCCAGCGGTTTAGACATTAATGGCTGTGTGTTGAGTTATTTTGAGGGAACAGCAAATTTACACTGTTATACAAGCTGTACACTCACTACTTTACTTTGTAGCAAAGTGTAATTTCTTCAGTGTTGTCACCTGAAAAGATATAATAAAATATTTACAAAAATGTGAGGGGTGTACTCACTTATGTGAGATACTGTAATATATATATATATATATATATATATATATACACACACACACAGTGCCTTGCAAAAGTATTCGGCCCCCTTGAACTTTGCGACCTTTTGCCACATTTCAGGCTTTAAACATAAAGATATGAAACTGTAATTTTTTGTGAAGAATCAACAAGTGGGACACAATCATGAAGTGGAACGAAATTTATTGGATATTTCAAACTTTGTTAACAAATAAAAAACTGAAAAATTGGGCGTGTAAAATTATTCAGCCCCTTTACTTTCAGTGCAGCAAACTCTCTCCAGAAGTTCAGTGAGGATCTCTGAATGATCCAATGTTGACCTAAATGACTAATGATGATAAATAGAATCCACCTGTGTGTAATCAAGTCTCCGTATAAATGCACCTGCACTGTGATAGTCTCAGAGGTCCGTTTAAAGTGCAGAGAGCATCATGAAGAACAAGGAACACACCAGGCAGGTCCGAGATACTGTTGTGGAGAAGTTTAAAGCCGGATTTGGATACAAAAAGATTTCCCAAGCTTTAAACATCCCAAGGAGCACTGTGCAAGCGATAATATTGAAATGAAAGGAGTATCAGACCACTGCAAATCTACGAAGATCTGGCCGTCCCTCTAAACTTTCAGCTCATACAAGGAGAAGACTGATCAGAGATGCAGCCAAGAGGCCCATGATCACTCTGGATGAACTGCAGAGATCTACAGCTGAGGTGGGAGACTCTGTCCATAGGACAACAATCAGTCGTATACTGCACAAATCTGGCCTTTATGGAAGAGTGGCAAGAAGAAAGCCATTTCTTAAAGATATCCATAAAAAGTGTTGTTTAAAGTTTGCCACAAGCCACCTGGGAGACACACCAAACATGTGGAAGAAGGTGCTCTGGTCAGATGAAACCAAAATCAAACTTTTTGGCAACAATGCAAAACGTTATGTTTGGCGTAAAAGCAACACAGCTCATCACCCTGAAAACACCATCCCCACTGTCAAACATGGTGGTGGCAGCATCATGGTTTGGGCCTGCTTTTCTTCAGCAGGGGCAGGGAAGATGGTTAAAATTGATGGGAAGATGGATGGAGCCAAATACAGGACCATTCTGGAAGAAAACCTAATGGAGTCTGCAAAAGACCTGAGACTGGGACGGAGAATTGTCTTCCAACAAGACAATGATCCAAAACATAAAGCAAAATCTACAATGGAATGGTTCACAAATAAACATATCCAGGTGCTAGAATGGCCAAGTCAAAGTCCAGACCTGAATCCTATCGAGAATCTGTGGAAAGAACTGAAAACTGCTGTTCACAAATGCTCTCCATCCAACCTCACTGAGCTCGAGCTGTTTTGCAAGGAGGAATGGGCAAAAAGTTCAGTCTCTCGATGTGCAAAACTGATAGAGACATACCCCAAGCGACTTACAGCTGTAATCGCAGCAAAAGGTGGCGCTACAAAGTATTAACTTAAGGGGGCTGAATGATTTTGCACGCCCAATTTTTCCGTTTTTTATTTGTTAAAAAAGTTTGAAATATCCAATAAATTTTGTTCCACTTCATGATTGTGTCCCACTTGTTGTTGATTCTTCACCAAAAATTTATTTTTTTTATCTTTATGTTCGAAGCCTGAAATATGGTAAAAGGTCGAAAAGTTCAAGGGGGCCGAATACTTTCGTAAAGCACTGTATACAATTTTTTTCTTATTATTGCGTTCAAAAATCTGTGCAAATATCATGCGACATAAAAATAATCAACACCCACTAGTTTATTCTCTAGGGCAGTGATGGCGAACCTTGGCACCCCAGATGTTTTGGAACTACATTTCCCATGATGCTCAACCACACTGCAGAGTGCATGAGCATCATGGGAAATGTAGTTACAAAACATCTGGGGTGCCAAGGTTCGCCATCACTGCTCTAGGGCATCTGCTATATATATATATATATATATATATATATATATATATATATATAATGTTTGGGGTTCTAAGTCGTTTTCTAGCAAAAATATGCTGTTTTTTACATGTAGGAGAGGAATGTGAGAATTGGCCCGAACTGGAAGTGGTTAATTCGATTTTATTCAGTATTAGCCTGGAGTTCAGCATTACAAGAGAAAACTTTGAAAACATTTGAGGATCAATGTAACCGTGTGCTACATAATGACAAAATGCATATTCGTTTCAAAGGAAAGACTATACATGGTAGATTCGAAATTCAGTAGTATGAGCAAATGTTCTTTTTTGCAGTAGCCTCAATGTGGGAGAAAAGTGTTTTTCCTTAATATCTAGGAGGCATCTAATAATAGTACTGCTTGAGCCTCTTCTGTGTGTCAGTACATTGCTCTGGAGAGGTACATCCGCTACTTTAGACTTCTTCTTTTTATGCAGATTTAATTTGATTGATTTTAACCAGTTTAAATAAGCATTTAGCCTTGAATTCAATAGTCATGGTATTTTAGGGTCACTTCTAATCAAAGCTCATTTACAACTAACTATTATACACGTGGGTAATTTCCATCATCTAAAAGCACTACTAGAATTTTATGATTTCTCATCATTTCAAACATCCTGACAATCACATTTGTATAAAATTCTTACTGAGGGAACGACACAAAACAATATGGAAGTAAATCTTCACGCTGACACAAACAAATACTTTACCAACATTTCATCAGAACAATTTGGGAAGTGGGACACAAAAAAAGCCTCTTTTAGAGAAATGGCACACACGTGATTTGTTTTTCATCAGAAAGATCACAGGGCCTAGTAATAATGTCTAAAAATCTATATTTATTGTCAAAAGCAAACCATTTGTGGTGTGGAAACAAGGGCTGTAGCAGCCTCAGATGCACCCAAGCTCAGAAGGTGGAGGAGGTCTATATGACATTTGAGCTCCAGGACCTCCCATGAGGATTTTTAATCATGCGGGTCCTCGGCTTCCCTTTGGTTAAAGCATGGGCGATACCAGAATCCAAAAAAAAAAGTTTTGCGAGCAACAGTTTCCCTTTATTTTCTGAATTAAAACTGAAATGAAAAAAGAAGGAATTTTTTGCACCCCCAGTCAAATCTATAATCATATTAGTCTCTTAACAGCAGATACAGATGGTCTAAATTTTCCATTGTGTCCCAGGAGACAAGTAAACTTGTTTCTGCAATTTGTTCTTTTAGCCAGGATATTTTATATTGCATTTCATATAGTTTAGAAGTTATAAAAAGCATTCGCCCTTACTGTATCTCTTCAAAATTTTTAGGCTGACCTTGGACGTTTTAATTAGACAATCAACGGACACAAAGCTTTTTACCGCTACCTCCTAGGTTTTGCTTAATATGTACATAATATTTGACATTAAGCTAATTTTAAGTAGTATGACTTTGCAATCAGCATCTGACCTCTGAGGTCTGCATTAAATGAATACTGATTTTGGGAGCAGAGGTCTGTAAACATGCTTTTTCCAAATGGGGACAAAGTGCCATTCCAGTGTATATTTCCTGTAAATCAGTGTTTCTCAACTCCGGTCCTCAGGGCACACTAACAGGCCACATTTTAAGTATTACCTTGGGGAGATTCAGACTAGAATAGTGCAATCACTGAGCAGCAAATGATATCACCTGTGATGTATTTCAGTTATCTTGCAAACCTGGCCTGTTAATTTGCCCTGAGGACCGGAGTTGAGAAACACTGCTGTAAATGACAAAACACGTCAATTATATGTGATTTACCTGTAAAAGCCCAATTGAACTATCACATTAAATCATTGCAGGTACATCAAAAGAAAATGTGTTCAATGTCCTAAGCCTGTGTCCTGATAGCATAATTTAGGGCCCTTTCACATGGGCATCTTGTCTGTCCATTTTTCATCCACTCGTTGAAGGATGAAAAATGGAAAGCAGTGCATTCCAATTGTAAATGGATGTAAACAAAGGATCATACACATCTGTTTACATCTGTGTCCGTTCAGGTCCACTTTTTAAACAAAATACCGTATTTATCGGCGTATAACACGCACTTTTTCCTCCTAAAAATGGAGGAAAAAGCAGCAGTGCGTGTTATACGCCGATCTTAAAAAAAAAATGGCCAGGAAGCATTGCCGAGAGCAGAAGGGGCGGGCCGGGCCGAGGAGAAGGAAGGACGAACTGTCATAAGAGCAGAAGGGGGCGGGCCGGGCCGAGGAGAAGGGAGAACGAGCGAGCGCAGTCGTCAGAAGTCTATGACAGACGTCACACATCTCGGCAGAGGAGGCGGGACTTCCGATGACTGTGCTCGCTCGTTCTTCCTTCTCCTCGGCCTGGCCCACCCCTTCTACTCTTATGACAGACAGCTAGTCCTTCCTTCTCCTCGGCCCGGCCCGCCCCTTCTGCTCTCGGCGCTCCTTCCTGGCCTTTTTAAAAACAAATATGGTCAGTTCCAATGGCGCTTGCGAGGCTGCATATTTGGACATTGCGCTTGCGAGGCTGCATGGACACTGCTGGTGGGCTGCATGGACACTGCTGGTGGGCTGCATTATAGACACTGCTGATGGGCTGCATTATAGACACTGCTGGTGGGCTGCATTATAGACACTGCTGGTGGGCTGCATTATAGACACTGCTGGTGGGCTGCATTATAGACACTGCTGGTGGGCTGCATTATAGACACTGCTGATGGGCTGCATTATAGACACTGCTGGTGGGCTGCATTATAGACACTGCTGGTGGGCTGCATTATAGACACTGCTGGTGGGCTGCATTATAGACACTGCTGATGGGCTGCATTATGGACACTGCTGGTGGGCTGCATTATAGACACTGCTGGTGGGCTGCATTATAGACACTGCTGATGGGCTGCATTATGGACACTGCTGGTGGGCTGCATTATAGACACTGCTGGTGGGCTGCATTATAGACACTGCTGGTGGGCTGCATTATAGACACTGCTGATGGGCTGCATTATGGACACTGCTGGTGGGCTGCATTATAGACACTGCTGGTGGGCTGCATTATAGACACTGCTGGTGGGCTGCATTATAGACACTGCTGGTGGGCTGCATGGACACTGCTGGTGGGCTGCATTATAGACACTGCTGATGGGCTGCATTATGGACACTGCTGGTGGGCTGCATGGACACTGCTGGTGGGCTGCATTATAGACACTGCTGGTGGGCTGCATTATAGACACTGCTGGTGGGCTGCATTATAGACACTGCTGATGGGCTGCATTATGGACACTGCTGGTGGGCTGCATGGACACTGCTGGTGGGCTGCATTATAGACACTGCTGGTGGGCTACATGGACACTGCTGATGTGGATGCATTCATGGGCACTGGTGAGATATCCTTTTGATTTAAAAAAAAAAAAAAATTGTTCTGAGTTCAAAGCTGTTTATTTTAAATTTAAGCTTTTTTCCTGAAATTTCTCTCCAAATATTGGGGTGCGTGTTATACGCTGATAAATACGGTAAGTCGCTATTTTTGTACCGTTGAAAAAAAAAAAAGGAACCTAAATGGATGTAAATGGACAAGAACACTAGGCCAAGACACATCCCTAACATTTTGATTGGATAGTGCAGCAGAATACGGATTCCTCGGCTCTCTCCTGCTGTCATATAGACATGCAGCAGAGTCTGATTGGCAACTAATAATGGCTTTTCCTCTCCCTGTCTGAGTGAATAAGGAATTATAGAAGGCACTTACAATACTTTTATTTAAAAGTACTTTTTTTTTTTTGCTTTATACATACCCGAGTCAAATGGCACTTTCTTATATGTGCCTGCAGTTTAATACCTTGTAAGGTAACAGTGGAGATAGATAGACACAGCTGGTGTAGTAAGGGTAAATTAGAGTATAACTAAACCCTAAATAAAACAAAACAAAAATAGCCCATTTTGCACTACTTAAAGCGGAGTTCTGGGCACAAAAACTATATTTTTTTTTGTCCCCGTCCGCTAGTTCAGCCTAACCTGAAAAGGAATTGGATAGTTAGATTTTTTTTTTTTCAAAACTCACCTTGTAATTGACGATCGTAAATACTCACCTCAGGGTACTTCCTCCCTCGGAGCCGCGGCTCACCCCGTCACTTCCTGTGCTGCGATGATTCCTGGGAGCTAAACGTCATCGCTCCCAGGAATCAATGCGCCGGCACCGGCCCCGCTCGTCACTTCCGGGCGACGCCGCATTCCCCTGCTAAACAGCTTCTGGGCATGCCCAGAAGCTTTTTAGGAATGCGGCGCCACGCCGGAAGTGATGAGAGGGGCCGGTGCGGCGCATTCTGGGAGAAGAAGACGCGGAAGAAGACGCAGAAGAGGACTGCGCCGGCTTCAGCTGCCCACAAGAGAGATGGAAACGCTGTGGAAGAAATTTTATAAGTAAGTATTTCTTCTAAAAGGTAAGTGCGAACCGGGACAGATCAGAGGCTAGCCATTGTGGAATGTGCTAGACCTGACTGTCCCGGGGGTATGTTCATTAAAAAATGACATCTGTGCCCGGAACTCCGCTTTAAGCCCCAGATCACACTAGAATGTGGTGCGGGAAACCCGCGATCCATGCACATTTCCAACATTACATTCAAAACACACTGCCGTTGCGATCTGCAGCAGGTGTCAGTGCAATGTTAACGACATCTCAAACATGAAGCAAAAGTACCATGTAGTCTGGTTGCTGTGCATTTCCAAATATAATGCAGGTACTACTTTGCTGTAATGCGGTGGGATTTGGGCCCATTCCTTTTGAATAAGCTCACGTTGCACCGCGCTGAATCGCATGTGGATCGATTCAGCTGAATTTGCACCACACAGAGATCGCATGTCATTTTAGGAGCAGTGCGCTCTGAATTAAATGCGATCTCTGTTATCGCACTAATGTCAACCGGCACTGAATGTCTGAATTTGTTTTGCATTAGCTACTGTGAGGGGGTATGTCACCCAGGATTGTCAACCAGGCAGGTTGAGAGGCTCCAGGAGGATTGTTTTATTTGCTTTTTTATTATATTTTTTTTTATTAAGTTTCCTCGTTGTTTTGTAAAGTCCAGTTGAGGACCTGGAGCCTGGAGATTTCGCAGCGATCTGGGTGGGAGGAAATCTCCAATCCTGGGACCAGGATTTAGGACTTGCCAGGACACTGATGGTTCAGGTGGGTCTGGGCCTTTTTGTAGAGACAGGACCAGGGTTCTGGTCTCCACCCTCCTGAGGAGTCCTGGCAAGCAAGGGAGAAGTGTGCATGGCTGCACGGTGCAGTCTGACAGAGCAGACGGAGGGCCCAAACCTGTGGGCTTGAGCAGCAAGGAAGCTGTAAAAGGAGAGTGTCAGTAGGGGTACAGAGTGAGTACCAAACAGGGACACTGTTACAGGGTCGAGAGGACCAAGGTCCAAGTCTGAGCCGCAGTGCTGACCAGAGAGCCAGGTGGCTTGGTATTTTTTGCTTACTATTACTTTACTGCTGTGTAAAGTTGAAAACCCTGCGTGGGAATCCTGGATGGACTGCCTTTCTTTTTTCTTTAATAAAATTGGGCCAACAAGCCCTTGAACGGCACAACTGGCATGGACTCAGCTCAGTGGTAAGCTCTACATTTAAGCTAAATAACCCCCAAATATCATACTACACATACAACAGAACTAAATGTAACAGAGAGATGTCAGCACTAAGAGTCCGTCAGGCTCTGCTACAATTTATATAGGCTATATAATCTATATAGGCTTTATATATCTATAAAAAAACATACTGGGGGAGAGTTACTAAAACTGCTGCACATAGAATGTGGTGCAGCTGTGCATAGTAACCAATCAGCTTCTAACTTCAATTTGTTCAATAAAGTTTTGACAATAAAACCTGGAAGCTGATTAGTTACTATGCACAGCTGCATCACATTCTGTATGTGCCAGCCTAAGTAAATCTCCCACTGGCAAAAAAAAAACATACTGACAGCTGCCATACTGATAGAATGCTGCCACATCACTGTGCTGGTACTCTTCAATTGACCAATCAGTAATGCTGCTCTATGGAGTCTGCAGTGGAAATTGAGGCCCCAGGTATACTGCCTGGCAGGGGTGATCTAATCACAAAATTGGATGCACAGAATTGCAAAGCCTTTGAGTTGTGTAAAACATTACCAAACATTGGGAGCATGAAATTGTCCAAAATGTCTTGGTATGCTGATGCCTTAAAAGTTCCCTTCACTGCCCAGCCCCTGAAAAACAACCCCACACCATAATCTCCCCTCCACCAAATGATTTGGACCGGTGCACAAAGCAAGAGCCATAAAGACATGCATAAGCGAGTTTGGGGTGGAGGAACGTGATTGGCCTTCACAGAGTCCTGACCTCAACCCTATAGAACAGCTTTGGGATGAATTAGAGTGGAGACTGCCAGCCAGACCCCCTCTCCAACATCAGTGCCTGACCTCATAATTGTGCTTCTGGAAGAATGGTCAAACTTTCCCATAGACACACTCCTAAACCTTGTGGACAGCCTTCCCAGAAGAGTTGAAGCTGTTTAAGCGGCAAAGGGTGGGCCAATTCAATATTGACCCTATGGACGAAAACGGAGATGCCCCTTAAAAGTTCATGTTGTATGTAAAGGCAGGCATCCCTATACTTTTGGTAATATAGTGTATTTCCATATAGGAGTTTCAACTGTGTATTCAGCTGTTAGCCTGGAATTCAGTTATAAGCATTAGGGTAAATTTGAGGTTAGATGCAAGCTGTCACATTATATACATAATCAAACAGCCCTCTCCTGTGTGTTCATGATTGACCTATAATAATCCATTCCTTGTACAAATCGTAAAAAAATAAAAATAAATAAAAATGGTCCTTTGTTTTAACTAGAGTTAGGCCCCATTCACACTGGGGCGATCCGACTTCCCGGGGCGACCTCACAGGTCGCGGCGTGCTGCTCGCACCGCGACCTCGGAGCGGCCGGCACGGACTTCATAACATTGAAGTCAATGCAGGTCGCTCCAGGTCGCCCCAAAGAAGCTCCGAACCCTTTTTCTAAGTCGGAGCGACTTGTGTCGCTCCTATTAGAACGGGTCCACAGCTTCTCTATGCCAGACGACCTACGGCGACCTGTCAGGCGACCAGGTCGCCTGACAGGTCGCCCCAGTGTGAACAGGGGCTTAAGGCAGCACCTAATTAAGTGAGGATTACCATGCCATTAAATAGCCCAATGTCTTCCTCAATGCTAGATCACTGGAGAAAGGGCTGTTCAGACAAGAAGCACTCCCTTTTTGGTGGTACTACATTCTTATAAATGGGGAAAAAAGACAGATAAATGGGTTACTGTTAGTCCTGAACTGTTTCAGTAGAAGTGTTGTCCTTGTGCCGGACCGGTCTGTGTCTTGAGTTACACTATTATTACTGTAGTCTGCAGGGCTAGTCGGCTAGTGGTTTGCCTGCATGATCTGGAGCAGCCACTGTATTGTAAAAGAACAATATGAAAACCATTGTAAGCAGATTTCTAACCATGAGCCAGAAGAAACAAGAAACCAATGTTTATCATTGGCACAACAGAGAATTTATTTTAGCCATGGGATCATTTTGTAGTAAATCATTTATCTGTATTTATAAGAAACAAATAACAGCGGGCATAACTGCCTAACTGGTTTTGTGTGTAACCTACATGTCACCAAGGTCACCCACGCTTTAGCAATGGCCACTTTTAAAACAGCCCTTAGTGTATCCCACATTGCAATGCAGGGCACCTCTTAATAGGCTTGAGAAGTGGAATGTCCTGTGGACAGTCTGTGAAATTGACAACCTGCAACAATGGAACGTTTTACTGATGGTCGCCTAATGGTGCTTAGTTTGTGCCACGATTTAACCTGCAGTTTTCCTGCCTCTGTAATTCTTACCTCCATGCTGCAGTGGTTCTCCTCTGGTTCCATTCACATCTTGTTTGGCTTCTCTTCTCACCTATGGGCTATTGTGGGTTCATATTTCCTTTCGCTTTTATAACTTTTTAGCCCGCCTCCCAGTTTGCTTCTCTATATAATACTCAGACTCATGTTGTCTTAGCAACTTCCTAGTTACATAGTGAGGTTGAATAAAAAGACACCAGTACATCCAGTTCAACCTCTGATGAATGTGTTTGCTGTCAATAGTACATCATATACCCCTGTATGTTGTGGTCGTTAAGGTGCCCATCTAAAAGTTTTTTGGAAACGGATCGATGCTCCCTGCTGATACCACTGCTTGTGAAAGAGAATTCCACACCCTTAGCGCTCTGGCGGTAATAATGACACTGTTGCACTGTAATAATGACACTGGCAGGGAAGGGGTTAACAAAGAGTTAAGTGTGAGCCTAGGAGAGTGTTTTCTAACTGTATGGGGGAGGGACTTGTGGAATCAACACAGAGACCTGTGATCCTAAATAGAAGGATCACAGGCGCTCTGTGTTCCTTCCAGAGAGAACAACAGTCTGCTGTGTTTACAACAGAAGACTGACGTTCTCTCTCCATGGGGAGCGATCGCAGGTGCCAGCCCCGTGGATCGGCTTCCCCGCTGCCTAATAAGGGCAGCACGCGCACGCTCCCGGGAGCGTTCCCGCGAACTGCCGTACAGGTTCACGCAACCAAACCAGCCTGCCGTGGTATATCTGCTGCGGGCAGTCAGCAAGTGGTTAAATTATTTTTCGCTGAATAGTTTGTTCCCTATGCTAGGGTCACCAGTACGGTATTTGTACATTGATATCATATCCCCTCTCAAGCGTCTCTTCTCCAGAGAGAATAAGTTCAGTACTTGTAGTCTTTCCTCATAGCTGGAGTCCTTCAGTTCCTTTATTCACTTTGTTGCCCTTCTCTCTGGACTCCCTCCAGTTCCAGCACATCCTTCCTGAGGACCGGTGCCCAGAACTGGACAGCATACTCGGGATGCGTATGAACTAGAATTTAGTTAAAGCGGATTTCCGGCCACAAAATCAATAAAATCGATTTTGGGCTATCCGCTTGCTAAGGGGAACCTGAAAGAGAAATGGATAGTGCCGATTTTTTTTTTTATGGTCACTTACCTTATTATAGAAGAAAATATACTCACCTTCCTTCCACTTCCTCCCTCTGCGGCCGCGGCCCGCGCCGTCACTTCCGGTTTGCGATGATTCCTGGGAGCTGAACGTCATCGCTCCCAGGAATCAATGCGCCTACACCGGCTCCGCTCGTTCACTGCTAAACAGCTTCTGGGCATGCCCAGAAGCTGTGCAGGGATGCCGCGCCTGCACCGGAAGTGGCGAGCGAGGCCGGTGCAGTGCATTGTGGGACTCCAACGTCACGGAAGAGGACACGAAGAGGGACGCTGCGGCTTCAGCTGCCCACACCTGAGATGGCAGCGCTGGAGAAGAAATTTTCAAGGTAAGTATTTCTTCTTACAGGTAAGTGTGACCCGGGACAGTTCAGAGGCTATCCATTATGGAATGTACTAGCCCTGACTGTCCCGGGGGTATTTTTAGCTCAAATTGACCCCCGAGGCTGGAACTCCGCTTTAAAAGGTGGGAGAATGATCGTGTTAATAAGTGGGAGAATGATCGTGTTGTCTCTGAAGTGAATCCCCTTTTTAAAAAGTGATTGTAAAGTCTTTTCTTTTTCTTTTTTTAAATAACAAACATGTTATACTTAGTATAAAAAATAAATGCGCTTACTCAAAACAATAGTGCTAAAAAAAAAAAAAAAAAATCACTAATCGCATCAGTCCGGTGCACCAGTGACGACACTCATTAAAACGAAACGTACGTCGGGTTAGTGGTAGTGGTGACGTCTTATAGTCTGTAAGGACGCCAGACGCTGTGTGTAACCAATTTGTCTATAATACCCTTCTTTCTTGTAAGTACATGTCTATACCAATAAATAGTTTTTTATGGATGTCTGCGCAATGAGTTGTTTTCTCCTTTTTCATGTGTGACACAACGAGCTGGAGTGTGGATTACTAGCACAGCTTGATATTAATGAGATGTGGTTTATCCATCCATACTGAGAGCCTGGATTTGCTAAGAAAGTGTCATCCCATAGATGAGGCGCTCTTTGCTTGCATTGAAAAAGCTGCAAAAAGGCTGTGTTAGACCTGCAAAGGTCAATCCATTTGGTAAGAGGCAAATACTCTTGTGTGCAGAGGAGCACGGCGTATTTAAATAGGTTCTCAATTTTATACAGGAAGAATCACCTCTGAATGGTTGTTGGGAATCTACATCTGATCACGCTATCTTGTGCAGGGACTTTTTTTTATCTATTTAACCATGGACTCACTTTTGGTTTAATTATTTCCCTTCTTTAGTTGATGCTTATAGTGATTTTTTTTTTTAGCACTGTTGTTTTGGATAGGCACATTTATTTTCTATACATGGTATTTTCTATTGTTCTGTGCAATATATTTTATGTGATGCTATCCTCATATTTGTTTGAATTCACATATATGTACACATTTTGTTTTGATGATTGACACCTTGTTACTTCACATATTAGTTAAATACTAGCGCAAATATTGCATTTTTTTCTTAGATGTTACACTTACCTCCGCTGGGCAGTTGGTTTCGCACTGAGCAACCCAGATCCTCCTCTTCTCCGGTTCCTATTCTGTGCTCCTGGTCCTCCCCTCCTGCTGAGTGCACCCACAGCAAACAGCTTACTATGGGGGCACCCAAGCCGAACTGCAGCTCTGTATGTCCATTCAGACAGGGGGCTCCTGTTTGGCCCCGCACCTTTTCTCTCCTGATTGGCTCACTGACTTTGATTGACAGCCGGGGAAGCCAATGGCACCACGGCTGTATCTCAGCCAATCAGGAGGGAGAGTCCCAGGACGGCCGTGGGACTCGTGGACAGTCCTTATAGGAGATGCCATAAAATACAAGATGAATCAAGTCTATCCAAGGATGAGAGTAGGATCATAGGAACACAGGGATGTCAGCAACTTAAGGCAAGCCTCTTGTAGGAGTAGAAACAGTCTCCAAAAAGTGCATGCAAAAGAAGGGGAAACACAGGAGCACCTCCAAGTGCAGACTGTAGGTTATTTATTCTAAAAGAGAATGTATCAAAGCAACTCACATTCTGCACATTATAAACAGGAACTTCAAATGTCCATCTCCGGTGAAGCAAGATCAAACCTTCGTGTTTGTAGGTGAGCCGCCGCTCATCTGGCTCTTGGGACCCAGATGAGCAGCAGATATTAGGAGATATTTATAGCACCTATAGGTAAGCCTTAATATAGGTTTACCTACAGGTAAATGTCAACAAAGTGACATCCCTGTGTTCCTGTGATCCTTCTCTTACTTGTATTCAGTGTCTGACTTCCTGTGTACTGACCCCTGCTTTGTCTACCATTTGTGCTTGACTGACGACTGCTGTGACCTCGGCTTGTTTCCTGGATTTTCTTCGGTGTCCTGCTCTATGTACTTTGCACATGCCAGTGGTCTCGGTATTGTCTGCTGGGAGTACCTGGTGCCAGCCCCCTGGTTCCAACTTGCTGCAAGTCCATCCCCACCATCAGGGGCCCGGGTAAAGAAGCAGACTGCGGCTTAGACCCTGCACCCGGGGGAACCCTGCGCTGGAGATCTACAAGGGTTTACTATTACTAAAACCTGTTTGCAGTTTGGGGTTTCTTTTTAGGCGACAGGTGTAATACCTGCCCACTCACAAACTGAAGAATAGTAATGATGATTACACAGGGTGCGCATCAGGACAAGATGAAAATGGAAATATGTAACATGCAATTTAAAAAGAGGATGACGCATTTAAAGTGGAATATAAAAGATCAAATATATACATTTACCAGCAGAAATTATAGCTCTCTTGCTCACACTTTTGTTTTGGAGAAGGTTAGCATTTGGATAGACAAATCCTAATGTTTTAAAACTGTTGGTTTTTTTAAAAAAAATCTTGTATAAAGAAATAAAAACCAGGAAGAATAAGAGAAATTCAGCATTATTTATCTTGTGTTCTTAGTTGTACCAGCTCATTGAATTACTTTTATGACAGTAGATAAATGCATGTTTATTTCCCACTCAGATTTATTTAATTGAATGCTGGAACACATAAGAGTCAATTATTTCCTATGCTAACTACGTGCTTTCCAAGAGGCAATATTTTCAACAGAATGGTTTGAGTGGGTTTTCTTATCTTTCTTGTGAAACTGCCAAAATCCAGTTGAGCGGAAAATTAGTATAAACAAACTGGAATTCTTATCTTTAATGGATCCTACTTTCACATGGTCACCAATTACATTTTTCATACTGACATGTATTTCAGAAGATATACACATAGGTACATAGTGGTTGGGAATGTAACATATCTCTCATCCCCTAAATTGGCCTCTGATCCATAGGCACAACCAGGGAGGCACCTGCTTACATCTTTAGATCATCATCATACTTTCTGTAGTTGCACCTTGGCCTTCCTCCTCCTGCCTTCCTATACTTTCAATTGGCCAGTAAACTGGAAATCCAGGGGTGCAGTAGAGATGGTATCCAGGGGTGCAGTAGAGATGGTATCCAGGGGTGCAGTAGAGATGGCATCCAGGGGTGCAGTAGAGATGGCATCCAGGGGTGCAGTAGAGATGGCATCCAGGGGTGCAGTAGAGATGGCATCCAGGGGTGCAGTAGAGATGGCATCCAGGGGTGCAGTAGAGATGGCATCCAGGGGTGCAGTAGAGATGGTATGCAGGGGTGCAGTAGAGATGGTATGCAGGGGTGCGGTAGAGATGGTATCTAGGGGTGCAGTAGAGATGGTATCTATGGGTGCAGTAGAGATGGTATGCAGGGGTGCAGTAGAGCAGTGGTTCTCAAATCCGGTCCTCGGGACCCACTAACAGGCCAGATTTTAAGTATTACCTTGGGGGATGCAGACTAGAATACTGCAATCACTGAGAAGCAAATGAGATCACCTGTGATGTAATTTAGTTATCTTGCAAACCTGGCCTGTTGGTGGGTCCCGAGGACCGGATTTGAGAACCACTGCAGTAGAGAGGGTATGCAGGGGTGCGGTAGAGATGGTATCTAGGGGTACAGTAGAGATGGTATCCAGGGGTGCAGTAGAGATGGTATCCAGGGGTGCAGTAGAGATGGTATCCAGGGGTGCAGTAGAGATGGTATCCAGGGGTGCAGTAGAGATGGTATGCAGGGGTGCAGTAGAGATGGTATGCAGGGGTGCAGTAGAGATGGTATCCAGGGGTGCAGTAGAGATGGTATCCAGGGGTGCAGTAGAAATGGTATGCAGTGGTGCAGTAGAGATGAGAGATGGACATATGCAGGAATTTCATGGTTCCTACTTTGTAGATGACGGCAGATTAGAACCCCAAGAGGTTTGCTTGAAAACCTCAAAGGGATGCAGTTAGGGATCGCAGGAAATCAGTAGTGGAGACGAGGCTCAGAATTCCTTTTCCTGGATGGATATTTGCAATCTTCCTGGTAATTAGTGAACTAATAATGGGGTCTAGTGATGTAGCAAAATATCGGCCGCCCGAAAATTATCGTCCAAAAATAGGGTTTTCAGCATTGTGCCGAAAACAAAAAAAAAAGATGAGGATAATGGCTGCCGAAGACGCCCGTGATTTTGTCATGGTTATGGTGTGTTTTTCATAGGTCATGTGACAACACAACACAGGTGCATTTTTTCATGCGTTCTTGCTAGGTTTTCAATGCATTTCAATGGGAAGGTGCTGACCAAATATGCACCAAGCAGGATTTTTAACGCCACTTTCAAAAGGTGCCGATAATGGCCCACAATAAATTCATATTCAATTAAATTCAGGATATTAATTAAAAAGTCACAAATAATATGATTTTTTATAAATAAAAAAATAAAAGAAAATTATATATAATTTTTTTTTTCTTAAACCCATCAATTTTTGCCATCCTGAATTTTTAGTTTTAGCGCTAGAATTTTCATTTTGGTTCACCCCTAATGGGCTCCAAAGGAACCAACCATCTTACTCATTCACTTGAGAAGCATGGGCTCACTGTCACTTGATCAACCCTAAGCAGGTCACGCCAATTAAAATCCTGCCTTCATTGGTGACAGGGGTAGCAAAGGATTATGGAGTGATTTTATGTAGCCTCTTCTCTGATAAGGAATTCCTTCAATTATTATTATTTTTTTTTTAAAGTGACACTAAAACACACACAGTTTACTTTACATTGTCCCTTATATTTCTTTATATGGAAGTTGGCACTGTAATTATTTTCAGCTCCAGGTCTTTTTTTTTTACTCTTTTTTTAACCCCTTAATGACCGTAAGGTTTTACCCCCTTAATGACCAGGTAATTTTTTGCAATATGGCACTGTGTTACTTTAACTGACAATTGCGATGATGTACCCAAATAAAATTGATGTCCCTTTTACCCCACAAATAGAGCATTCTTTTGGAGGTATTTGATCACCTCTGCGGTTTTTATTTTTTGCACTTTAAACAAAAAAAAAGTGACAATTCTGAAAAAATATATATATATTTTTTACTTTCTGCTACTGTATGAAGATATCCAATAAAAAAAATAAAAATAAAATTTTTCATCAATTTAGGCCAATATGTATTTTGCCACATATTTTTGGTAGAAAAAAATCCCAATAAGTGTATATTGATTGGTTTCCGCAAAAGTTATAACATCTACAAAACTATAGATAGATTTATGTAATTTTTGTTTATTTTTTTTACTAGTAATGGGGGCGATCATCGATTTTTTTAGCAGGACTGGGACACTGCGGCAGACAGATTGGACACCTAACTGACACTTTTGAGGGGATCAGTGACAATACTACAGTAATCAGTGCTAAAGATATGCACTGTTACTGTACTAATGACAGTGGCAGGGAAGGGGTTAACACCAGTGTGCTCCTAGGGAGTGCTTTCTAACTGTGTGGGGTATGTACTCAATAGTTGAACACAGAGACCTATATTCCTAATTAGTAGGAACACAGGATCCCTGTGTTCATCTGTGACAGAACGGCAGTCTGCCTTGTTTACAGACCATCGTTCAGTCTCCTTGGGGAGCGATCGTAGGTGGCCGGCGGACACATCGTCTGCCGGACCTGCTGATTGGCTATTACACAAAGCAAAGTACACGGACGTCAATTCGCGTAATAGGGCCGACCTGCCACAGTAAAACCACGGCGGCTGGTCGGCAAGTGGTTAAATGTAAAATCTGTATTTTTTGCTAAAAATTGAGTAAGAACCCCTAAACATATTTTTTTAAAGCAGAGGCCCTTGAAAATAAATTGGTGGGTATTGCAATTTTTTTATGTCACATGGTATTTGCGCAGCGGGTTTTTAATTGCAATTTTTTGGGAAAAAAATACACTTTTTGAATTTTATGCAAAAAGAAAAAAAAATACATAACCTAAATTTTTTTGTAAAATGTAAAAAAGATTATGTTACACCTAGTAAATAGATACCAAACATGTCAATTTAAAATCGCGCACACCCGTGCAACGGTGACAAGCGATGTAAAGTTTACTATCCATAGGCGATGCTTTAAAAGCTTTTACAGGTTACCACTTTAGGTTCCAAAGAAGGTCTAGTGCTGGAAGTACTGACCATGATCTGATGTTCCTGGCAATAACTCACATGTATAGGATGATCTGGTGTACATGAGTGCGGGACCGTGCCTTGGCATGCTAGCAAGGGGTGGGGAAGGGGCACTTGAATTTTTTTTTTTCACTATTAATTATTAATTTTATTTTACACTGTTGCTTTTTTTTTGGGGGGGGGGGGGGGGGTCACACAGATCTTGGCATTTCTAAATGCTTTCAAAGGCAGAGGAGGGATTTGGGGTCTTATAGACCCCAGATCTCTCCATGAAGAGTACCTGTCACGTTCCTATTCCTGTCACAAAGGAGGTTTACATTCCTTGTGACAGCAATAGGCAGGTGACAAGTACTCTTGCCAGGATCTGTGTTTTTAAATACTTTCATTACTTTAAAAAATGGAGCCATTGACATTAAGGTAAAATGGAAGTGATGTCATGTCATTGCTTTCTACTTGTGGTTACTATCACAAACAGCCGATCAAAGCCGAATCTGGCAGTAATTGGCTGTCTGGCCAGCCAGGAGGTGTTCTGACTGCTCACTTGGTTCTCCTGATGGGACGGGAGAGCCGGAGAGAGCTGTGGGGGGGTGGGGGTGTCCCCTCCCACTGCTTGTAATAGCAATCAAGTGGCTAGTTAGCTGTTCCGATTGGTATTACAAGAGAGGTAATCATCCCAGTATAACCACTAAAAGTCCAAAGACATATAGGTACATCGCTGGTTGTCAAACAAGTACTTTTTTCCTAATCAATATACAGCTGTCACGTGACCCAGTTCTTTCCCAGCCTGTCTGCAGGGAAACGTAAGTAGGAGGGGATTCTAGTCCTCTGCTGCTGGTCACATGTTCAAAAAAAAAACAGCCTTTGCAATACAGAGAAAAAAATAAATTATTAATATCATTAAATGGTTTAAAATGCTCATACAGATATACAGTATATTGCAAATGTGAGTACATCCCTCACATTTTTGTAAATATTTTATTATATCTTTTCATGTGACAACACTGAAGAAATTACACTTTGCTACAATGCAAATTAGTGAGTGTACAGCTTATAGAAGAGTAAATTTGCTGTCCCCTCAAAATAACTCAACACACAGCCATTAATGTCTAAACCACTGGTCTAAACCACCTCCCCAGTGTCATGTGACTTGTTGGTGTTACAAGGTTTCAGGTGTGAATGGGGAGCAGGTGTGTTAAATTTGGTGTTATTGCTCTCACTCTCTCATACTGGTCACTGGATGTTCAACATGGCATCTCATGGCAAAGAACTCACTGAAGATCTGAAAAAAGACATGTTGCTCTAAAGATGGCCTAGGCTACAGGAAGATTGCCAAGACCCTATAACTGAGCTGCAGCATGGTGGCCAAGACCATACAGTGGTTTACCAGGACAGGTTCCACTCAGAACAGGCCTCTCCGTGGTCGACAAAAGAAGTTGAGTGCACGTGCATAGTGTCATATCCAGAGGTCGTCTTTGGGAAATAGACATACGAGTGCTGCCAGCATTGCTGCAGAGGTTGAAGAGGTGGGGGGTGAGCCTGTCAGTGCTCACACCATACGCCGCACACTACTATGAATTGGTCTGCATGGCTGTCATACCAGAAGGAAGCCTCTTCTAAAGATGATGCACAAGAAAGCCCACAAACAGTTTGCTAAAGACAAGCAGACTAAGGACATGGATTACTGGATCCATGTCCTGTGGTCTGATGAGACTAAGATAAACTTATTTGGTTCAGATGGTGTCAAGCGTGTGTGGCGGCAACCAGGTGAGGAGTACAAAGACAAGTGTGTCTTGCCTACAGTCAAGCATGGTGGTGGGAGTGTCATGGTCTGGGGCTGCATGAGTGCTGCAAGCACTGGGGAGCTACAGTTCATTGAGGGAACCATGAATGCCAAGATGTACTGTGACATACTGAAGCAGAGTACGATTCCCCCGATTTAGAGATTGGGCCGCAGGGCAATATTCCAACATGATAACAACCCCAAACACACCTCCAAGGTGACCACTGCCTTGCTAAAGAAGCTGAGGGTAAAGGTGATGGACTGGCCAAGCATGTCTCCAGACCTAAACCCTATTGAGCATCTGTGGGGCATCCTCAAGCGGAAGGTGGAGGAGCGCAAGATCTAACATCCACCAGCTCCGTGATGTCATCATGGAGGAGTTGAAGAGGACTCCAGTGGCAACCTGAGAAGCTCTGGTGAACTCCATGCCCAAGAGGATTAATGCAGTGCTGGAAAATAACAGTGGCCACGCAAAATATTGATACTTTGCACCCAATTTTCACCCAAGGGTGTACTCACTGTTGTTGCCAGCGGTTTAGACATCAATGGCTGTGTCTTTTAAGCACAGAGCACTTTCTACACTTTTTATGGTTATTTTAATAAATAAATCTATAGTTTTTGCACAAAATTGCCTGTACACGGTGGTAGCGCCCTAAACCAACAAACTTCCAAACCCCAATCAATGGCTGTGTGTTGAGTTATTTTTAGGGGACAGCAAATTTACACTGTTATACCAGCTGTATACTCCCTACCTTACATTGTAGCAAAGTGTAATTTCTTAAGTGTTGTCACATGTAAAGATAGAATAAAATATTTACAAAAATGTGAGGGGTGTACTCACTTTTGTGAGCTACTATATTTGGCTATAAAATGGTGTGGATAGATTTCTGCCAGTCACATGCGGTCATGGCCCTCCAGCCTGCATCTTAATATAAGAGGGAGGTGAAGCATCCAGCAATCTACAAGCAATATCCCACCCCGATTGTGTTTAGCTAGTTAGTGGGCATGGAGGAGGAGAGAGGGCATGGGCTGTCATATACCACTGTGTATACACCCACATGTGTGACTCTATAATCACATGGGCTGCTCAAATGTGATTGGGAGGAAATGCTCAGCATAGAAACTCACTGAAAGCTGAGCATGTGCAGAGCTGCCAACACCACTATGCAAAATCCCTAGCTACATTGGGGACTGGGACAGGAGGGGGAGATAGAAAACATCAGGATCAACCAGTTTTTTTGCAGAATACAGAAAACTAATCTCATAGTGACTGAGTGAGTATAAACTGCATGCAATACACCATTTATTGATAATTCTTATGATGTGGGGTTTAGTGACACTTTAAGCTTTGCTCTAATAAAGTATAATAGGTCTTAGGGTAATGACATCACAGGGGATGGCGGACCTTACCTTGTATTAACTGGAGGTCATTAAGTGACCCTACCCTCTGAGATGGATCACAGGTTTTATGGCAGTCGGAAAGTGAAAAGTGTCTGATGGGCCTCTGCCAATTTAGAAAAAAGGAAACTGGTTTGCTTTGGCTATGGCTGTTTGTGGTCAACATCTGCTTCATTGCCATGGCTGTTTGTGGTCAACATCTGCTTCCTGCAGAGCAGCCATGGGAGTAAAACCTATTCAGGACCTGTTCAACACTTAAAACTGCCATCCAGGACATCACTTGCAGTGAAGCTAGGCTCAGCTTCACTTCCGAGAGCCAGCAAATAAACCAAAGAAAGCTACCTGTGTCAGTCTACTACCACGGAGATCAATATGTCGTTGGTGTTCCACTTTGTAACCGATTCCCCTAAATACACCATTGGCATAAATACCATGGCACCTGATCTGCAAATCTGAAAGGTTTGGGCAACTATCAGGGCATAGGGTGCAAATGAGTATACAAGACATCAATGGATCTCTGGCAAGATCAGCGGGTTTTTTTTTTTTTTTTAGGTTAACAGATTACAAACTGTTATGTACAACAGACCAAAAAGAAAAAAAAATAAGAAAGGTTTATGGTTTGCATCCTCTTTGACCCTGGGGCTCGTTTCCACCAGCGGCCTCTAGTGTGCACTGGGGAGGGAGCAGTGCCAATGCTAGCATCTAGTCCCATCATGGGTGACTAGACATCTCTGATTGGATGAGTTGGAGATTATAGTGACACTTCCTCGCCCTTCCACCTTCCCCATTTAGAGAATGCCTTGCATTCATTGAGAAAAATGCAAGGTATTCGGTGAATGGTATTTGTGCTAGCGGACAAACCCCCCCCCCCCCAGTAATTACTATGCAGAAGTGCAGCAACTCAGGATGGGACCCAGAAGACAGTGGCGGTCACTGTGGTAGCAACAACTACTGCAGTGATTTTCTGCTTCCACAGCTGGCTTACAGATATGGAGCGTGCATAGTTACTAGTTCAGACTGGAGCAATGCAATTATGCAATACAGTCAATACATAGAGTTCAGCATTTAACAGTAACAAATGATTATACAAATGCTTGCAGATGATGATCATACAGTCATGCCCAAAAATATTGGCACCCCTGCATTTCTGTTGGATAATGTACCCCCTCGCCCAGAAAATGGTTGCAATTACAATTGTTTAGACATTCTCATGTTTCTTTTGTTTGTATTGGTAGGACACAAAAAAGTAGAGAAACAAAAGGCTAAAGGGCCATACACACTATAAGATTTTCTGAAGACTTTTTCCTTCAGATTTACCTTTTCTATGTAGTGCAAGGGCCTGCCAGATTGCATAGAAATTGGAAGTGTTTAGGTTTGACCTCATATTATATGGTTTTGGTAAATCTAAAGAAAAAGTCTTCAGAAAATCTTATAGTGTGTATGGCCCATTAATCTGACACATTCCACGCAAAACTCCAAAACTGGACTGGACAAAATTTTTGGCACCCTCAATTTAATATTTGGTAGCACACCCCTTGGAAGAAATAAATCATTCACTTCCTGTAACCATCAATGAATTTCTTACACCTCTCTACTGGAATTTTAGACCACTCTTCTTTCACCAACTGCTCCAGGTCTCCCAGATTGGAAAGCTTCTTTTTCCCATCTGCAGTTGTGAGATCTCCCCACAGGTGCTCTATGGGATTTAGATCTGGACTCGTAGCTGGCCAGTTCAGTACTCTCCAGCACTTTGTCTTAAACCATTATGGGTGCTTTTTGACGTGTGCTTTGGGTCATTGTTGCTGTAAGACCCATGACCTTTTACGGAGACCCAACTTTCATTGTAACCCAGAATTCTTTAGTAGTCTTCGCATTTCATAACGCCATGTACACGGTCAAGAGATCCACTTTTTTGTGCCTTATCAATACAAACAAAAGAAATAAACATGAAAAAGCCTAAACATTTGTAATTGCAACACTTTTATGGGCAAAGTGGTGCATTATCTGAAGAAATGCAGGGGTGCCAATACTCTTGGCCATGACTGTGTCTTCTACATAAAGTCCACTTTAACTGCGTTGGATTTCATTCAATTCATCAAAGTACTGAGACATTATATGAATGTACAGAATGATTTTCACTGGAAACAAAGGTCTTGATCCTTAAAAACAGTAATAAAGATATGTTGAGCTGTTGCTGCGGCAACCAGATTCCAGCTGTCAGTTTTCTAAGGCAAGTTAGTAAATGAAAGATAAAGTCTGAATGGTTGCTATGGACAGTAGCTGTATTCCTCTTCTCCTATAGCCACATAACTCAGCCCCAGTATGTTCCCCCAGAGCTTTTTACTTGTTCTATGACAAAGCCTGAGGCACACAGAAAGGCTGCTCCTTACATTCCTGTCCAGAGAATATCAGCTTTGCACATGCATTGCTTACGTCTTTAACCGCCAAATGCACCTAGAATTTTTGTTCACGTTTGCCTGCCCATTAGGCGTTATTGGAAAATTGCCCCCTACTAAGGTCAGACAGAGGTGGCAATTCTGTAGGATCTGCCCATTCAGAAAAAAAAAATGATCATTAGGTCCACAGTGACCGCAACTCCCAACTCTTGCAACCAAATGATTGGCACATGCGTGGAGCAGCAAAACCGCGGCACAACAGCCTGGTTTTACTGGCCCCCAGCGGCACGTGTGAACAAAGCCTCATGGGAAACAAAATCGCTGACTCTGTCCATACCAGCATCAGTCATTGGTAATGTTTGGATCAATTGTATCATTGCCAATGTCTAGCCATTCTATGTCTTTAGAAAACTAAGGGATTTCAAAGGTTTACCAAAATATGGTCCATTCTTTGTTTTAATTGCTTGGTGTATGTAAATGTATATATATATATATATACACACACACACACACATGCACACACACACACACATACATACACACACACACACACACACACACACACTATATTACCAAAAGTATTGGGACGCCAGCCGTTTCACGCACATAACCTTTAATGGAATACAAGTCTTAGTCCGTAGGGCTCCTTTGCAAATATACCAGCTTCAATTCTACTGGGAAGGCTGTCCACAAGGTTTAGGAGTGTGTCTATTGGAATGTTTGACCATTGTTCTAGAAGCGCATTTGTGAGGTCAGGCACTGATGTGGACGGGAAGGCAGTCTGCGCTCTAATTCATCCCAAAGATGTTCTATCGGGTTTAGTTCAGGACTGTGTAGAAGTTGGGAGCATGAAATTGTCCGAAATGTCTTGGTATGCTGACACCTTCAGAGTTCCTTTCCCTGGAACAAAGGGGACAAGCCCAACCCCTGAAAAACAACTCCACACTATAATCCCCCTCCACCAAATGATTTTGACCAGTGCACAAAGCAAGGTCCATAAAGACATAGATGAGTGAGTTTAGGGTGGAAGAAATTGAATGGCCTGACTTCAACCCGATAGAATAACTTTGGGAATAATTAGAGCGGCGACTGTCAGCCAGGCCTTCTCGTCCAACAACAGTGCCTGACCTCACAAATGCACTTCTGGAAGAATGATCAAACATTCCCATAGACACACTCCTAAACCTTGTAGACAGCCTTCCTAGAAGAGTTGAAGCTGGAAAGGGTAGGCCAACTCAATACTGAACCCTACGGACTAAGACTGGCATCCCAATACTTTTGGTAATATAGTGTATATTAAAGAGGTTGTAAACCCCCAAAAAAAATGTTTTTTTATTTTTGCAACCTGCAAGAGAAACACTATGCATCGCATACTAGCTCATTATGAAATACTTACCTTAGAACGAGCCCCCACCGTGCCGCCCGCTTACCTGTATGACGGGCGACATGTTCATCTGATTGGCCGGAGCCGCAGTGACGTCACTCCCGCGCACGCGCGCGGGAGCCGGCTGTCACGGCACGGAGCTCTGAAGGAACGGCACGAGCTGCCGTTCCTTCAGAGCGCATGCACCAGTGACGTCACTGGCTGCATGCAAGGTAAATATCTCCTAAACGGTACATGTTTAGGAGATATTTACAGTACCCAGTGGGCAGGCCTATGCAGATTATAATAGGGGCAGTACGGGCAACTGACTTTTTTCACCATCTGTGCCATCGCGGAGATTTCCTTTCACTTCTTGTCCCATAGCCAAACAGAAAGTAAGTGGAAATCCCTGCAAATTATGGGAATTTCTTGGGGCCTCCATGCCACCAGAACAAGTGTCCCCCTTGGAAGATTTCCCCTCTACTACTTTACTGGGGACAACCAAAAATATTGGGATTTTCTTTTACTTTTACTTTGAATGATCATGGTAAACAGGAAAAATAGAGAGGATAAATCTCCCTAACAGTGGCACAGACAACAATAAAAACTGGCAGGGGTTCTAAGCCATCTCCACTCTATCCAAAACTTTAAACAAAAGTTTTGCATTTAGTTATACTTTAGTTTCATCTCTGTTCATACCTGTGCGATTTGTCCTGCAACATGCGCAACAAAAAGTATAAACAACATATGACCATGCAGATTTACAAGTGTGCAACTATGAATGGGCTGGATTGAAATGGGGCTCAGATAAGTATGAGAGGAGATCTTCACCTTCATTTATAGAATGAGGTTTAAAAAAAAAAAAAAATCTGCTTTAAGAACCACTTTAACCACTTAAGCCCCGGAAGATTTTACCCCCTTCCTGACCAGGGTTTTTTTTGCGATTTTTTTACTGCGTGACTTTAACGGACAATTGCGCGGTCGTGCGGCGCTGTACCTAAACGAATTTGACGTCCTTTTTTTCCCACAAACAGAGCTTTCTTTTGGTGGTATTTGATCCCCTAAGCGATTTTTTGATCATGCGCTAGAAACAAAAAATAGCGTAAATTTTGCAAAAATAACAATATTTTTCTCATTTTTTTAAATGAAATTCCCAAAAAGAAAAAATGTAAAAATCAACATTTTTTAACATTTTCGACCAATTTGTTTTATGCTACATATGTTTGGTAAAAAAAAAAAAAAATCGCAAAAAGCGTATTTTGATTGGTTTGCGCAAAAGTTATCGCGTTTACTATCAAAGGGAAAGATTTTTGTCATTTTTGGTGTTTTTTTTTTTTAACGAGTAATGGCGGCGATCTGCGATTTTTTTTGCGTGACTGTGACATTGCGGCGGACAGATCGGACCCTTGACTGACATTTTTGACACTTTTGGGGGTACCAGTGACATTACTGCAGTAATCAGTGCTATACATATGCACTGTTACTGTAAAAATGACACTGGCAGGGACGGGGTTAACTGTATTTGAGAGGGAGGGGTTAAGTGTGTCCTAGGGGCGTGCTTCTAACTGTGATTGGCTGTGGCTACTACTGTAAAAACAGAGATCAACAGTCCTACATAGTAGAACCGTCTGATCTCCATTTTTACACAGGGGAGAATGACAGGCGGCTTGTTTACATTAGCCGCCTGCCTTTCTCCTCTCTACCGACGATCGCAGTGTGACCAGCGGACTTCGGGTCCGCCGGTCACACACACGGACTCCTTAGTGAACGAGCCGGGGCAGGCGCGCGCCTCAGCGGGGGCGCGCTCGCCCGCTATTGGCTCACAAGCCGGTGACAGGCTAGTGACGTATATATACGTCACTTTGCCTGGCCGGGGCTGACCGCCGCAGTGTATGTACTTGCGGCGGTCGGCAAGCGGTTAAAGAGGAAGACAACTCTCTTTTTTTACTTGTACCTACAGGTAAGCCTATAAAGACGACTTACCTGTAGTTACTGTGAATACCTTCTAAACTTGCACAACTTAGGACATATTCAGAGTGCATGCAGTCGATGGATGACGTCATGGCGTATGCGCTCTGAAGGTCTGGCTTACCGTACTGGCCCTTCAGAGCTTGTGCCATAAACAGTGGCTCCCGTGCACATGCTGCATCGGGAAAGGTGTCAGCCATCTCAGCAGTGTGCAGGCACCGCTGACACAGCTTTGTTCGAAAGGTATTTCATAATGAGCTAGTATGCGATGCATACCAGATCATTATGCCTTTTTCTTACATGTTTAAATATTATTTATAGCGTGAAATCTGCTGTAATAAAACCTTTCAACAGATTAGATATATAAGGCTATCCCTTATTATTACAGTGCCATAAAAATAATTTATAGCCTTACATGTTATATATTGTGTGTGTTTGCACCAAAATGTATTTTATTCTATTTTTTCCTGAAAATATGGAGTTTATTTACTAAAGGCATAGATTGTGCACTTTGCAAGTGCAATTGCAATCTTTTCCTCCAGAACTAAGTAAAGGTGGAACAGCTCTGCTGATTTCCATCATCCAATCATGTGCAAGCAAAAGGCTTTTTTTTTGCTTGCACCTGATTGGGTATACGTTACATAGTGAAGCTTTACCACACTGGCATTTACTAAGAAAGAAAAAAAAAAAAGAGTGCAACTGCGCTCACAACGTGCACAGTCTGTTTTCCTTTAGTAAATCAACCAACAAGCATTTGATAAACAGTTGCGCAAATATCATGTGACGTAAACAATTGCAACTACTATCTTTGTATTCTTCAAGGCCTCTGCTTTCAGAAAACGTACATTTTCTGGGTGTTTTAATTAGGGATCGACCGATTATCAGCAAAGCCGATATATTGAGGGCCGATATGCACTTTCCTCGATATATCGGAATCGGCCCCTGAGGTTACAGGTATTTCGGAAAAGTGCTTGTACCAGAGTGATGCCTGCAGCTGGAGGCATCACCCCGGTACTGGTGTCTATAGCCGACACAGTCGGTTGTCTTGTAATGACAACCGATGCGGCTGAGAAGCCGCTCGGCTGTCATTGAAAGGAGCGGGAGGGGACGTGTTGTTCCCCTCCCCCCCCTTCCGCGGCTCACCCGGGGGAGACCCGGGCATCCTACCTGCACGGCCGGCAAAGAGAAGACCCAATCAAAGCCGCATTCGGGTCTCCATGTAAACACCCGGAAGTGATGTCATGACATCACTTCCGGGTACTCGGCATCAAATAAAAAAAAATACAGCATTCAAAACAGCCAAACTTGGCGTTTTGAATGGTTTTAAGTGCAGAGGAGGGGTTTTGGGGTCTTTTTGACCCCCAGATCCCTCCACAAGAGTACCTGTAAAAAAAAAAAAAAATAAATAAATAAAATATTTTTTAATGTATGAAAATATCAGGCAATACCGATATGCAATGACCAAAATATTGGTATCGGCAATAAAAAACGATATCGGTCGATCGCTAATTTTAAGTAACTTTCTGGCCAAAAATACATTTGTGTACACCATGAAATAATTTCTTTACAGGTAAAGTAGTTATAGATTATTATTATTATTATATTATTATTATTATTATAAGGGATTTATACAGCGCCAACAGTTTGCTCAGCACTTTGCAATATAAAGAGTGACAATACAGCAACAATACAATTTATTACAAGAGGGTTAGGAGGGCCCTGCTCCTGCAAGCTTACAATCTAATAGAACTGCTATTAGATAATAGATTATCAAACATGCACACTTCCTATACATGGAAACGGTCTACACAGCATTTTAACCACTTGCCTACTGGGCACCAAAACCCCCTTCCTGCCCAGGCCAATTCTCAGCTTTCAGTGCTCTCATACTTTGAATGACAATTTTGCGGTCATGCAAACGCTCTACCTAAATGACATTTTTATCATTTTTTTCCAAACAGAGCTTTCTTTTGGTGGTATTTAATCACCACTGGGTGATTAAAAAAAACAAAAAACAGTTTTTATAGTTTGTTATAAAATTTTGCAAACAGGTAATATTTCTCCTTCATTGATGGGCCCTGATAGGCTGCACTGGTGGGCACTGATGGGTGGCACCGATTGGTGGCATCGATGGGCAATGATAGGTACTGGTAGGAGACACTGATAGGCAGCACTGATGATGGAACACTGGTGGCCATTGATCAGTGGCACTGACCTGCACTGGTAGGTGGCGCTGGTGGGCACTGGTAGGTGGCACTGGTGCTCTTCCTCTTTGGGACTGATGTCCCTCTGACCTCAGCCGGCGATCGGCTTTTTTTTCTCATCACGCTGACAGCGTAAGGGGAAAAAAATAAAAGCTGATTACATCACGTCATCGGCTGACAGCTAAACACATGGGTCCCAGCCCCTTACTCCGATCTGGGATCAGCCGAGTCTCATAGACTACTCACAGAGTGGGCCGCGCACGCTCTGCAGGGTGCATGTAGGCAGCTCATGCACAGGAGGACATACATGGACGCCCTCCTGGCAATTAAGGTCTGCCCTGTAGCCGACTTTTGGCTATAGCGCGGGGGGAGAAATTAAAACGGTTCTTCAGCCTTTTTAACAAAAAAATAAAAAATCTTTGGTTCCCCAGCACCAGAAAGGTTACCGTAGGCTGTGAAGCCACAAGGAGTCACAGCCCACTGCGCATGCTCGAGCCACACTGCACTTTGTGAATGGTCCAGTAGCCTCCTGGGACGGGTTTCAGGAGATTGCAGGCGGGGTGGGGGGACTTCCGGCGGAGCATGGCAGTGATCTCTGACTGGAAGTGGAAACAGGTACCGGTCAGAACCAGGTACCCCCCTAAAAAAATGCCAAAAATAGAAGAGGAGGGGGAGAGGGTATAAAGCAGAACTTCCTCTTTATGGTGAAGTTCCACTTTAAATTCCTCTGAAATGTTTCACAAACTCATGTCGAAAGCATGCCACAAGTGTGTACACCATCCTTTACACAAGGGTGGAAGCATGAATTCCTAACAAGTCAGGGCCCCCTGTACAATCAATTACCACTGAACACTACGAAATGTCATTTCATATCAATATAATTAATTCTATGACAAAGGGCTCAATTCACAAAGCTAACACCCCAAGATAGAGATTTTCAGAAAAGTGACAGTTGCTTTCAGTTAAAGAGATTTAGCAATGACAGTCAGCTAAAATACTAATCTCTGTAAAATGAGCCCTTATATGTATGATAATCACTTCCCAATTCTGACACTTCTCTCCTAAATGTAAAAAATATGTTTTTCTAGAAAATGACTTAGAACCCCCAAACATTATATACATTTTTATATGCTGTAACTGCTTATAAAGTGTTAGCTGGAGTTTGGCTTCAGTTTTCATCTAAATCTGCTAGTACATCTAACACTCCCCCTCCCCCCAGATTACCAATGGTGCTGTCCAAAGGTGTCACTGTCCTGAGTTGGGGCACTGGAATACAGGAGATGTGTTACTGGCCAGATCACCAGGTGAATACCGAAGTAAGTCAGTGGTAATTAGGGTGTCCCAATGTTAGATGTAATAACAGATTTAAATACACTAACAAACTCCAGCTCACCATATAATCAGTTACAGCAAACAGTTTTGTGGGGTTTTTCTTCCCCATTTTGGGATAAAAGTTTTACTTAACTAAAAGCTGACCATTGTACCATTGGAAGTACCCCTGTCATTGGCAAATGGTTCATCTTAGCCCTCTACCAGCTACATCTACGGGACAGCGTGTTCAATTGAAGAACAACCATTACAGTTAAAAGGCAGTAGGCTGCAATATACTAAAGGTTTGCTTTTGGGTTCAATACCCCTTTAATATGCTGAGACACAAGCAGCCCCCCGGAGGAAGGTGATCAGAGTTGGCTCTCAGGGTCATGCTCCTAGGAGATGTAGGGATAGGTGGTGCAGGAGATGTAGGGATAGGTGGTGCAGGAGATGTAGGGATAGGTGATGCAGGAGATAATAGGTAGTGCAGGAGATGTAGGGATAGGTGATGCAGGAGATAATAGGTGGTGCAGGAGATGTAGGGATAGGTAGTGCAGGAGATAATAGGTAGTGCAGGAGATGTAGGGATAGGTGATGCAGGAGATGTAGGGATAGGCGATGCAGGAGATAATAGGTAGTGCAGGAGATGTAGGGATAAGTGATGCAGGAGATAATAGGTGGTGCAGGAGATGTAGGGATAGGTAGTGCAGGAGATGTAGGGATAGGTGGTGAAGGAGATAATAGGTGGTGCAGGAGATGTAGGGATAGGTGGTGCAGGAGATAATAGGTGGTGCAGGAGATGCAGGGATAGGTGGTGCAGGAGATAATAGGTGGTGCAGGAGATGTAGGGATAGGTGGTGCAGGAGATAATAGGTGGTGCAGGAGATGCAGGGATAGGTGGTGCAGGAGATAATAGGTGATGTAGGGATAGGTGGTGCAGGAGATAATCGGTGGTGCAGGATATGTAGGGATAGGTGGTACAGGAGATGCAGGGATAGGTAGTGCAGGCGATAATAGGTGGTGCAGGAGATGTAGGGATAGGTGGTGCAGGAGATAATAGGTGGTGCAGGAGATGCAGGGATAGGTGGTGCAGGAGATAATCGGTGGTGCAGGATATGTAGGGATAGGTGGTACAGGAGATGCAGGGATAGGTAGTGCAGGTGATAATAGGTGGTGCAGGAGATGTAGGGATAAGTGGTGCAGCAGCAGGAGATGTAGGGATAGGTAATGCAGGAGATAATAGGTGATGTAGGGATAGGTAGTGCAGGAGATAATAGGTGATGTAGGGATAGGTAGTGCAGGAGATAATAGGGTAGTGCAGGAGATGTAGGGATAGGTGGTGTATAGATGTGAGCCCTGTCCAGGTGCCCTCCTCTCCCCTCCTCTCCCCAGCAGTGTGGTCCGGGAAAGCAGCCAGGGAATGGAGCACGTTGGTGAGTGTAGTGGGAACAGAGGGGGGATTGTCCTACCTTGGTAGAGTGCCAGGCAGAGGCACAGTACGATCCAGCATTGCCATCCATCGCAGGTGGAAGCCGGAGACCTCCGGGACAAATCCATCTTTGCCAAAACTGCGAGCAGACTGCGGGGCTTTTCATGCCTCTTCCAGCACTTCTAATGACGAGACACACGACTTGTACAACACAGGAAATGTCACCGCACAGGACATAGCGGACAGCGCCCCCCACAGGCCGCACAATCGCACCTCACCCCCACGGGATTACATGCTCGCTGTAAACAAATAGTAGTTGGAGATTACCGAACTTCCTCTGCTTCTATCATTTTATCACAACCCAAACTGTCATTTACAGATCTGCGGGTTATTTATAGCGATATCAGTGTGTTTATTTATCTGGTGCATAGAATGTTTCCAAACACATTGCATATGTGATACATTGTTGTTGTACACAGCTGTCTGTGTTGATGGTCTCTAGGATTGTATACAGCTGCCTGTGATGATGGGTTACATTGCTCTCTAGGATTGTATACAGCTGCCTGTGATGATGGGTTACATTGCTCTCTAGGATTGTATACAGCTGCCTGTGATGATGGGTTACATTGCTCTCTAGGATTGTATACAGCTGCCTGTGATGATGGGTTACATTGCTCTCTAGGATTGTATACAGCTGCCTGTGATGATGGGTTGCATTGATCTCTAGGATTGTACACAGCTGCCTGTGATGATGGGTTACATTGATCTCTAGGATTGTATACAGCTGCCTGTGATGATGGGTTACATTGCTCTCTAGGATTGTATACAGCTGCCTGTGATGATGGGTTACATTGATCTCTAGGATTGTATACAGCTGCCTGTGATGATGGGTTACATTGCTCTCTAGGATTGTATACAGCTGCCTGTGATGATGGGTTGCATTGATCTCTAGGATTGTACACAGCTGCCTGTGATGATGGGTTACATTGATCTCTAGGATTGTACACAGCTGCCTGTGATGATGGGTTACATTGATCTCTAGGATTGTACACAGCTGCCTGTGATGATGGGTTACATTGGTCTCTGGGATTGTACACAGCTGCCTGTGATGATGGGTTACATTGCTCTCTAGGATTGTATACAGCTGCCTGTGATGATGGGTTACATTGGTCTCTAGGATTGTACACAGCTGCCTGTGATGATGGGTTACATTGGTCTCTAGGATTGTACACAGCTGCCTGTGATGATGGGTTACATTGCTCTCCAGGATTGTATACAGCTTCCTGTGTTGATGGGTTACATTGCTCTCTAGGATTGTACACAGCTAACTGTGATGATGGGTTACATTGCTCTCTAGGATTGTACACAGCTGCCTGTGATGATGGGTTACATTGCTCTCTAGGACTGTACACAGCTGCCTGTGATGATGGGTTACATTGCTCTCTAGGATTGTATACAGCTGCCTGTGATGATGGGTTACATTGCTCTCTAGGATTGTACATAGCTAACTGTGATGATGGGTTACATTGCTCTCCAGGATTGTACACAGCTGCCTGTGATGATGGGTTACATTGCTCTCTAGGATTGTACACAGCTGCCTGTGATGATGGGTTACATTGCTCTCTAGGATTGTATACAGCTGCCTGTGATGATGGGTTACATTGCTCTCTAGGATTGTACATAGCTGCCTGTGATGATGTGTTACATTGCTCTCTAGGATTGTACACAGCTGCCTGTGATGATGGGTTACATTTATCTAGGATTGTATACAGCTGCCTGTGATGATGGGTTACATTGCTCTCTAGGATTGTACACAGCTGCCTGTGATGATGGGTTACATTGGTCTCTAGGATTGTACACAGCTGCCTGTGATGATGGATTACATTGCTCTCTAGGATTGTACACAGCTGCCTGTGATGATGGGTTACATTGCTCTCTAGGATTGTACACAGCTGCCTGTGATGATGGGTTACATTGCTCTCTAGGATTGTATACAGCTGCCTGTGATGATGGGTTACATTGCTCTCTAGGATTGTACATAGCTGCCTGTGATGATGGGTTACATTGCTCTCTAGGATTGTACATAGCTGCCTGTGATGATGGGTTACATTGCTCTCTAGGATTGTACACAGCTGCCTTGATGATGGGTTACATTGCTCTCTAGGATTGTACACAGCTGCCTGTGATGATGTGTTACATTGCTCTCTAGGATTGTACACAGCTACCTGTGATGATGGGTTACATTTATCTAGGATTGTATACAGCTGCCTGTGATGATGGGTTACATTGCTCTCTAGGATTGTACACAGCTGCCTGTGATGATGGGTTACATTGGTCTCTAGGATTGTACACAGCTGCCTGTGATGATGGATTACATTGCTCTCTAGAATTGTACACAGCTGCCTGTGATGATGGGTTACATTGCTCTCTAGGATTGTACACAGCTGCCTGTGATGATGGGTTACATTGGTCTCTGGGATTGTACACAGCTGCCTGTGATGATGGGTTACATTGCTCTCTAGGATTGTATACAGCTGCCTGTGATGATGGGTTACATTGCTCTCTAGGATTGTACATAGCTGCCTGTGATGATGTGTTACATTGCTCTCTAGGATTGTACACAGCTGCCTGTGATGATGGGTTACATTTATCTAGGATTGTATACAGCTGCCTGTGATGATGGGTTACATTGCTCTCTAGGATTGTACACAGCTGCCTGTGATGATGGGTTACATTGGTCTCTAGGATTGTACACAGCTGCCTGTGATGATGGATTACATTGCTCTCTAGGATTGTACACAGCTGCCTGTGATGATGGGTTACATTGCTCTCTAGGATTGTACACAGCTGCCTGTGATGATGGGTTACATTGCTCTCTAGGATTGTATACAGCTGCCTGTGATGATGGGTTACATTGCTCTCTAGGATTGTACATAGCTGCCTGTGATGATGGGTTACATTGCTCTCTAGGATTGTACATAGCTGCCTGTGATGATGGGTTACATTGCTCTCTAGGATTGTACACAGCTGCCTTGATGATGGGTTACATTGCTCTCTAGGATTGTACACAGCTGCCTGTGATGATGTGTTACATTGCTCTCTAGGATTGTACACAGCTGCCTGTGATGATGGGTTACATTTATCTAGGATTGTATACAGCTGCCTGTGATGATGGGTTACATTGCTCTCTAGGATTGTACACAGCTGCCTGTGATGATGGGTTACATTGGTCTCTAGGATTGTACACAGCTGCCTGTGATGATGGATTACATTGCTCTCTAGAATTGTACACAGCTGCCTGTGATGATGGGTTACATTGCTCTCTAGGATTGTACACAGCTGCCTGTGATGATGGGTTACATTGGTCTCTGGGATTGTACACAGCTGCCTGTGATGATGGGTTACATTGCTCTCTAGGATTGTATACAGCTGCCTGTGATAATGGGTTACATTGCTCTCTAGGATTGTATACAGCTGCCTGTGATGATGGGTTACATTGCTCTCAAGGATTGTATACAGCTGCCTGTGATAATGGGTTACATTGGTCTCTAGGACTGTACACAGCTGCCTGTGATGATGTGTTACACTGCTCTCTAGGATTGTATACAGCTGCCTGTGATGATGGGTTGCATTGCTCTCTAGGATTGTACACAGCTAACTGTGATGATGGGTTACATTGCTCTCCAGGATTGTACACAGCTGCCTGTGATGATGGGTTACATTGCTCTCTAGGATTGTACATAGCTGCCTGTGATGATGGGTTACATTGGTCTCTGGGATTGTACACAGCTGCCTGTGGTTATGGGTTACATTGCTCTCTAGGATTGTATACAGCTGCCTGTGTTGATGGGTTACATTGCTCTCTAGGATTGTACACAGCTGCCTGTGATGATGGGTTACATTGGTCTCTGGGATTGTACACAGCTGCCTGTGATGATGGGTTACATTGCTCTCTAGGATTGTATACAGCTGCCTGTGATGATGTGTTACGTTGCTCTCTAGGATTGTATACAGCTGCCTGTGATGATGGGTTACATTGCTCTCTAGGATTGTACACAGCTGCCTGTGATGATGGGTTACATTGGTCTCTAGGATTGTACATAGCTGCCTGTGATGATGGGTTACATTGCTCTCTAGGATTGTACACAGCTGCCTTGATGATGGGTTACATTGCTCTCTAGGATTGTACACAGCTGCCTGTGATGATGTGTTACATTGCTCTCTAGGATTGTACACAGCTGCCTGTGATGATGGGTTACATTTATCTAGGATTGTATACAGCTGCCTGTGATGATGGGTTACATTGCTCTCTAGGATTGTACACAGCTGCCTGTGATGATGGGTTACATTGGTCTCTAGGATTGTACACAGCTGCCTGTGATGATGGATTACATTGCTCTCTAGAATTGTACACAGCTGCCTGTGATGATGGGTTACATTGCTCTCTAGGATTGTACACAGCTGCCTGTGATGATGGGTTACATTGGTCTCTGGGATTGTACACAGCTGCCTGTGATGATGGGTTACATTGCTCTCTAGGATTGTATACAGCTGCCTGTGATAATGGGTTACATTGCTCTCTAGGATTGTATACAGCTGCCTGTGATGATGGGTTACATTGCTCTCAAGGATTGTATACAGCTGCCTGTGATAATGGGTTACATTGGTCTCTAGGACTGTACACAGCTGCCTGTGATGATGTGTTACACTGCTCTCTAGGATTGTATACAGCTGCCTGTGATGATGGGTTGCATTGCTCTCTAGGATTGTACACAGCTAACTGTGATGATGGGTTACATTGCTCTCCAGGATTGTACACAGCTGCCTGTGATGATGGGTTACATTGCTCTCTAGGATTGTACATAGCTGCCTGTGATGATGGGTTACATTGGTCTCTGGGATTGTACACAGCTGCCTGTGGTTATGGGTTACATTGCTCTCTAGGATTGTATACAGCTGCCTGTGTTGATGGGTTACATTGCTCTCTAGGATTGTACACAGCTGCCTGTGATGATGGGTTACATTGGTCTCTGGGATTGTACACAGCTGCCTGTGATGATGGGTTACATTGCTCTCTAGGATTGTATTCAGCTGCCTGTGATGATGTGTTACATTGCTCTCTAGGATTGTACACAGCTGCCTGTGATGATGGGTTACATTGCTCTCTAGGATTGTACACAGCTGCCTGTGATGATGGGTTACATTGGTCTCTGGGATTGTACACAGCTGCCTGTGATGATGGGCTACATTTCTCTCTAGGATTGTATACAGCTGCCTGTGATGATGGGTTACATTGCTCTCTAGGATTGTATACAACTGCCTGTGATGATGGGTTACATTGCTCTCTAGGATTGTATACAGCTGCCTGTGATGATGGGTTACATTGCTCTCTAGGATTGTATACAACTGCCTGTGATGATGGGTTACATTGCTATCCCCACAGGGAGAAAGCAGTGATTATCACAAGAAAATCCGGCAGGCTGGTTGTACCCAAGTTGATTAATCAATCAACTTAGTACATTCAGCCTGCCCATTAATAGTTCAAATCTCGGTCGGTTCCTTCTGAAGCTGCAGAGCCGCTAGCAATAATCACTTCCCCTGGATGTTCACACGACATGCAGTCCAGTGAGTTTTTTGTTTTTTTTCTGCATCAAAAACGCATTGAAAGTAGGTTATATCATTTTTATTGGTATAGTTCACACCAGTGCTTGCAATTCCAGTGTGTCCCAGTTCCAGATAAAAGGTAGAACATGCAGCATTTTCCTGCACTGGACAGTACTGGAACGCTGTAAAAGGCATCAAAAATGCACTGGAACGCACATGTCCTTATTTAGAATTAAGTAAAGAGGGGGGAAAATGCACTGGACTGCTTAAAAAACGCACCAAAAACATGTTAAAAATGCACTGGAACACATCCAAATCGCGCATGCAGAAAAGCGCCTGGAACGCATCCAGACTGCGTTTCTATAATGTGAACTGGTCCTCAAATCAAGTTGATTTAAATGAAGCCTTTTTACTAGTGATTTAAATCATGATTTAAATCAATTCCACCCTGCTCAGCGTTACTGAGTTTCCTGCGGGCCGCTATGCCCGTCACACACAGCCTGTGAAAGTGGAACATGAATTTCCCAGAATAAAAATTTGCGAGCAGGCAGTTTTTTAGTGCAGAAGAGGCATCCTGGGGAAAATTCAGTAAAGCTGCTGCACCACTATTCTAAACAAAAAAAAAACATATAGGGCGCCTAGCTCTAACCAGGTAACATAAAAAAAATGTGTGGCTTGCCCTTTAAGGGCCCTTTCACACACTCCGTCCGTCGGACGGACTCAGTTTATCTCAGCGGGGGATCGATCCGCCGATCCCCCGCTGAGCAGGAGGATGACAGCTGTTTTCCGCGCTGTGTGCGGAGACACAGCTGTCAGTTCCCCATACATCTCTATGGGGTAATCGGATGGGAACGGACCGTTGGTTCCGTTCTCATCCTATCCCATCCGATCCGCTGGAGGGATGGAAAATAGGGATTCCTTCCATCCAGATTTGACGGATCGGATGTCAGTGGACATGTCTCCACTGACATCCGATGCCCCATAGACATGCATGGGGGGGACCATTCAGATCCGCCAAAAAAACTGACAAGCGGATCTGAACTGTGTGAAAGAGCCCTAAGTGTATAAAATAGTATAATCAAAGTGTAGACGCTTCAGTTATGTTAATGTGTGTGTAATAAAAAATTCCCCATACACTTTTTAAAGTGGTAGTAAACTCCTTATTGTTTACTTGTGCCTACTGGTAAACCTATAATAAGGCTCACATGTAGGTACTGTATATATCTCCTAAACATGCACCATTTAGGAGATATTTACTATAGAAGCAGCCGGTGCCATCACCAAAGCATGCGCACTCCATTGAAGGAGCCGTGTTGTGGCCATGACTACCGCATGCATGCATCATCCCGGCTTGGCCAATGAAACAGTCAAACCCTGTGAACCCGGAAGGAAGACCGAGTGAAGATGGAAGCCTCTGCAGTGGTGACAGCATGACGCTGGAGGGCTTCCTTCCAAGGTAAGTCTTTCATAATGTGCTAATTTTCCATGCATACTAGCACATTATACTATTATCCGGCAGGGAACCATTTGGTGGAATATTCTTTAGCAGTTTACTACCGCCCTAATAAACCCGTGTTACCATAGGTGAAGCACTTGCACTTTGGTTATACTATTTGCACCACTTTTCTGGCGTTAATCCATCTTGTTAATCTCTTGCGCCAAATTTATGAAGGATCTGCAACAGGGAAGGATCTGAACTTTTGGTTCTGACAGAGATTTGTGCACCAAATTTAGGTAGTTTCAAAATGCGCCACTTTTTCATTGTGGCGCAACGCCTATGCCAAATTTAAAATAAAATACCAGTTTGCATTGTTTTCGTTTTACGAAAGTAGAACTAATTAAGAAAAACTCTCTTTTGGTGTACAGACGGGGAAGATCCTGGTGCAGATGGGTTTTGCAAACTTGTCTTGTGTGCTTTCTGAAACTGGCGCAACATGCATCAAATCCATGCACAAGTTCTAGACTGGTACATGAATTCGGTTAATGCTGCGGCATGGTTAGAACGAATGCAAGACACTTTCGCTAAATCTGTCTGCACCAGTCTTCGTGTATTCCAGGGACTATATCTCTTCTCTATTAAAGTTTCCTACTTGCCTATCTGAACATACAGCTCAGTGTACAATTTCGGCATCTGCTGAGATGAATGAACTCCTGCACAGGAGTCATATCAGCATGGCTCAGTCAATCAAAACAGTAGAATGGTACCTGGAAGAAGACTGGTCAAAGATGTCAGCGGTCAGTAAGGGAGCTCTGGGACACCACAGCTCTGGAGTGGAGGAGAGGATAGTTCTGCTTTACTGCTTGCAGACTGCTACAGGGTGGCCGCACTGCGCAGGATCACATATATATACCGTATATACTCGAGTATAAGCTGACCCGAATATAAGCTGAGGCACCTAATTTTACCACAAAAAACTGGGAAAACGTATTGATTTGAGTATAAGCCTAGGATGGGAAATGCAGCAGCTACTGGACCACCAAGAGACCCAAAACAGGGGCTGCGGGCATGGTGCAGGGGCATGGTGCAGGGGCTGTGGGCATGGTACAGGAGATGCACGGCTGTGGGCATGGTACAGGAGATGGTACAGGCATGGCACAGGAGATGGTTCAGGCATGGCACAGGAGATGGTACAGGCATGGCACAGGAGATGGTTCAGGCATGGCACAGGAGATGGAACAGGCATGGCACAGGAGATGGTACAGGCATGGTAGACTCTCCTGTACCATGCCTGCAGCACTGCATCTCCTGAGGAGATGCAGGGGCTTCGTGCGGTGGAGTCTCACTTACCTTTCCTCCTTACATTTAAAAATGGCACCGCCCGACGCCATCAGGTCACCGCACATGCGCCTTCTGTCCGGGAATAGAACGTGTACGGGCTTTCCGGAGCGGCGGCGCATGCGCACTGACCGGGAAAAGGAAAGTAAGACCGTGACTCGAGTATAAGCCGAGGGGGGCTTTTTCAGCATAAAAAAAACATGCTGAAAAAGTTGGCTTATACTCGAGTATATACGGTACATGATCCTGTGGTTTCGGGTATCGGGCGGGAATGGGCGCTGCTGCCGACTCGCTCCTACTATAATTCTACACAGCTTGAGCTCATCAGCAGGTCCGGCAGACTCGATGTCCGCCAGCCTCCGCTGATTGCTCTGTACACAGGCAAAAGGGCGACCTGTCTATGTAAACAAGGCGGATTGTCATTCTGTCAGTACAGAAGGCATGGATCCTGTGTTCCTGTATAGCAGAAACACTGATCCACACAGTTAATTCTTTGATCACCCCTGATGTTAACCCCTTCCCAGCCAGTCAGTGTCATATAGTAAAAATACTAATTCCATAAATATATCCTCTAGTTTGTAGATCAATATACGCTTATTGGGATTTTTTTTTTTTTTAATCAAAAACATGTAGTAGAATACATATTGGCCTAAATTGATGAAGAAATTAGGTTTTTTTTTATTGGATGTGTTTTATTTAGTTCCCCGGTCAGTGTGCATGCGCCACCACTTGGGAAAGCCCATACACGTTCGGCTATTCCTGGGCAGAAGATGCATGCACGGTAACGTGTTGGCGCCGTGCGGCGCCATTTTAAAATGTAAGGCGCTTCACCGAAAGGTGAGATTCCTCTGCAGCCCCTGCATCTCCAAAGGAGATGCAGTGCTGCGGGCATGGTACATCCTGTACCATGCCGCAGCACTGCATCTCCTATGTCATGCCTATACCATCTCCTGTGTCATGCCTGTACCATCTCCTGTGCCATGCCTGTACCATCTCCTGTACCATCTCCTGTGCCATGCCTGAATCATCTCCTGTGCCATGCCTGAATCATCTCCTGTGCCATGCCTGAATCATCTTCTGTGCCATGCCTGAATCATCTCCTGTACCATGCCTGAACCATGTCCTGTACCATGCCTAACCCTCTCCTGTACCATCTCCTGTACCATGCCCATAGCCCTGCATCTCCTGTACCATGTCCGCAGCCCCTGCACCATGCCCGCAACCCCTGTTTTGGGTCTCTTGGTGGTCCAGTTGGGTCCAGTACCTGCTGCATTTCCCATCCTAGGCTTATACTCGAATCAATAAGTTTTCCCAGTTTTTTGTGGTAAAATTAGGTGCCCCGGCTTATATTCGGGTCGGCTTATACTCGACTATATACGGTACATCGTCACATTGTTTATTCACTTTCTTAAAACTTTTCAACATTATTCTTCATCACCTTTTTTGACTATACAGATAGGGAATTATTTTGCTTGTGTTTGTTTTTGACTCACCATTATATTTTCATAATTGCATATTACTGCCACATCATCTTTAGACTACACACACTTTGTTCAACATTCCTAGATTTAACCTATTATACACATCTTGTTTACCATTTCACATGTTCACCACATTTTTTGAATTCTTATTACTCCTCATTGTTTATTTGGCTAGCGCAGCTCCACACACTGTTACCTTTACAGGCAGACAGTGTACTGAGAGTCTGCAGGAGCCTGCCATTGCACCGGTGAGCTCCTGATTGTGGGTGCAATGCTTTACAAGCACCAGTGTAAAAAAATAATAAATGCACATTTTTTTCTACATGCAAAAAGATGTGCATTTATTTATTTTTTTATATAAAATGTTGAACTTTAAAAAAAAAAAAAAAAAAAAAAAAGTTTATTCCTGCAAGGCAATATCATAATGTGCTAGTATGCACTGCAGTAGCAGTGCTAGTATGCACTGAAACAAAGCCCTCCAGCAGCACGCTGTCAATGCTGCAGAGGTTTCCATCTTCACTCAGTCTTTCTTCTGGGTTCGCAGGCCGTCGCAGCTTGAATGGCCCGAGCTGGCATGATGTCCCTCCTGTACATGTGCGCGGAAGTCTCAGCCCATGGCACACAGCCCGGGTATGCTGTTCCTTTAGAGTACATGCGCCAGTGTCATCACCGGCTGCTCTCTAGAATATCCCTTAAACAGTGCTTGTTTAGGAGATATCTATTTTACCTACCGCCACTTTCACACAGGCTGTCTGATCAGGTCTGTTAGTTTTTCAGGCAGACCTGATTGGACCCTCCAGTCTCTTCTATGTCCGCTGACACCTGCCGCCATCCGATACGATCCCGTCCGCCCAAAACAGACAGATGGAGGTCCTATTCCCCATCTGTCTGGCGGATCGGATGAAAACAGGCAGGCGGTCCATTTCCATCCGATTGCCCCATAGAGGAGAGTGGGACTGTGTCCGTGTCCGCTCTGCATAGCATAGCGGACATGGACCTGTCATCTGCCTGCTCAGTGGAGATTAGCGGAGAGATCCCCTGCCAAGCAAACAAACTCCGCTTAGCAAGGAGCCCGTGTGCTTTATTACAGGCTTAACTGCGGGTAAAAATATTGAGAGTTTACTACCACTTTAAGCCTAAAACAGCATCTCCTGTAATGATCGGCACGTGTAAGGACATATTGAGGAAGAGCTTGTACTGTGGGTGGCTAACACAAGAGAGGAATTTATGAAGAAGCTGATTGTATCCTGGCAGAAGCCCAGATTCTGAATGAAGCTATCCTTCTGCTAGCGGGCACGCTCTATCAGACAAGATGCTCTTTTTAAAGGAAATCTCTTCATCCAGCATCCATTAACATAATTTCCACTGGAGACTTACAAGAGCTACAACTGCCTTGAATTTCAATCAGTAAATACATGGACATCATAGTCATCTCCTTGTTGTTATGCACATAGTCCTCCATTGTCTTCCACTTCATAATTCCTTCCCTCCCTTCCTAAGTACGCCAACTCATTTTTGAAATGTCCTAGTTGCTGGGTTTTTTTTTTTTTTATCTATTGGTTTTAAATATGCTCATATAAGAAAACAAAAACATATGCTACGGCCTCCAGATGCTCTTTGATTTGTGTAGGTACTAATGGCAGGTGTTAATGCGCCACCTGGGACACTTAAACCCATTTACCTAATTGCATTGTGTTAATTAAGTCAATTTAGCTACATTTGAAAGGAACCTTTCAGCAAAGGGAACATGATAAAGAGGCCCATTTTTTTCTCCGCACTCATAAGAAAATGTACACAGAGATTTACTAATTAAGCCAGGATGAAGATGGGAAGTGTGTCACTAAAAGACAAGCCAACAAAATAATATATCTCCTTTCTTAGAGGTAGATATGGTGTTGATGATCATAAGGGTGGATTAAACAGTGATAGCACCAGGGCTTTTTTTCTCAGAGAATAGATGCAGCTACTCCCTCCATTCGAATCACCCCTTGTCTCCGCCCCCAACCCACCTCCGGCACCGTCCCTTAGTTTCACCCCCTAACCACCTTCCAGTACCATCCCTTTTAGAGAATACCGAACCAAGTCACTTGTATAGAATTTGATAGTGATAACAAGAAAAGCAATCAAATAGATCCCCTGCATCCAACAACAATAGACACCCGCTCCCCATCAGAAAATAGACCCCCAGAACCAAAAGATTCAACCAGCAACATTAGATGCCCCCCAGCAACAAATGAGCCACCACAAAAAAATACCCCTATCCCAGCAACAATAGACCCCAATTACCAACAATAGACCTCCCTCAACAGTAGAGGATCAACCCCCTCCAGCAACAATCAACCCCCACCAGCAACATTAGACCCCCCACAACAATAGATCCCTAAGTGACCATAGATTCTCCTACCAGCCAGCATCAGTAGACCCCCCAGCACACTCTAGTACCCCTTGCCATTGCATAAATTCTATGCTAGAGGTACCGGAACTGCGTCCCCCCGCATTCCCGCTGAAAAAAGCCCTGGATAGTACTATACCTGTTATTAAAGGATCCAGACGATCTGGCCCAGGGGCATGAGATTTGAACCTTTATACTCCATATGAATGGGAAAGCTTTTAACATTAAACTATTTTTTGTTATTCATACATACAGGGTAAAAGGTTCAAAGCTCATGGCCCTGGGCCAGATCTTTCTGAGACTTCCTTCTTTCCTAGTCCTTACCCCTCCTAATTGATTTTGCTGACTTGACAAGTTCATGGAGCGCCCAGTAGACAGTTTACCTTGAGATTAGTCATAGTGTTTGTCCTCCTAAAATAGCTGAATGACGTCATTGAAATTATTGATGTCTTTTTAAAGCAGTTTCCATTCATTTCAATGGGGTGGTGTGTTTTTTTTTTTTACTGCACCAAAATGGCAGCAAGCAGGACTTTGAAATAGAGATGAGCTTCGAGTTTGTACGTGCCTGATCCCGCCAGGAAGCCGACACTGCACTCCGCTAATCACAAGCACTGAGACGTTTCCCGGTCTGTGCAGCTGCGGATCTGCAAATGTCTCACTGCCTGTGATTAACGGAGTGCAGTGTCGGCTTCCTGGCGGGATCAGGCATGTACGAACTCGAACACGCCCAAGCTCATCCCTGCTTTGAAAAATGCAACAGACTCGCAACTGACCAGCGTGAAGAGTTCCATGGGATTTAATTGTCTTGCATTTTTATTCCACTTTTTTTAGCGCAAAAATGGAAGAAAAACTGATCAGTGTAAAAACAGTCTTAGTTTTCTAAAAACAATTGACCTTTTTATTAACCACTTTAAGACCACAATACATATATATATATATATTGCGGCTTTAAAATGGTTTAATGGGATTATGGCTGAAGCCATAACCCCGGTATTGTTTTCGACTTTCTCATGAAAGCCACTGGAACACTTTCAGAAGCAGCAGGAGGGGACATTCCCTGCTCGCTTCTCACTGGTGTTTTTCGGGCTTACCCTTTCCTTTTACCACCCAAAAAAAGATCCAACGGTGTGGCCAGCTAGTCCCAGAGGCGATCAAAGAGTAGATCCTCTTTGATCGCTTCTATGGCCTTTGAGGACCAGAGCGACATCATGACTAGGGATGATCGAACGGTTCGGGTCCACCATCGGTTCGGCCCGAACATTGGGTGTTCGAGGTTCGGCCGAATTTAGAACTTTTTGCCCAAAAAGTTCGGAATTTGGCAACCAGAACCGACCAAAATGCAATGCTTCAGGAAATGGGCTTTAAAAGCCCGTGATTGGACCAGAACCATTAGCAAAAGCCAATTGAGGGGGCAGGAGAATGCTAGGAATGTGATTGGAGTGACTAGGGGGTCCCTAGACCAATCATTAGTGAATACGCCCCCCAGTATAAAGGATCGCCCCCCCCCCCCCCATATTCCTAGCATTGTTATACTGGACATGGAAGAGAGTGGAAGCAGTTCTGTTAATTTTACTTTAAAAGTGTCATTTAGCATTTATTAGTGTGAGGAAAGGTTAGAGTGTTCCTTTACACTTAAGTTAGCTTCAAAAATTTAGTTTCTGTAGGGAAAGTGTTAAGTGTAAGGGGACCGTAGTGTAGTGTAGGGTTAACTGACAGTGACTGCTATGGAAGGGTGACAAAACCCTTCCATAGCAGGGTGACCGCTATAGAGAAATGATCATCTCTCTGAGTTGCTTCGGGACAGGAATATGGCTTCTCACCAGCCAAGCATTTTTCATGCTGCAGGGGCTGCCACTGCCAGTGCTTTTTTGAGGACATGTTTGATGTCAGACATGACATCTGAACATGTGTATAGGGGGTATATATACACATATATGTCTGTATATATACCCCTAGACATATATAGGTGTGATAGTAGCAGAAATATATGCTTGCGCTAATGAAATCATTTACAGTAATATATTTCTGCTACCAGTGGCCAATAGAGTCTCAGGTGGAGGGGGGGGGCAGCTTTTTTGCTGCCCCCCTGCAAAGTGCCGCCCTAGGCCTGGGCCTTGTCGGCCTAGGCCAAAATACAGCACTGATCCTGAGTCTATGAACAGTATACTTTGTGCCCATCCCACTAGACACTAGAGGCCTTTTACTATCTATTCATGCATGTATTTTTAAATGCCATTTATATGCTATATTTCTTGTGACAATTCCATCGGACAGGCTTAAATACTGTAAATGTGGGTCAACATGCCAAAAATATAGCATGCATAGACCACTGTAAAAAACAATGCTTTTTCACAGAAGGGTATATTTGCCTTGAAAATGCAGCAGAATGCGTGACAGTACGTCAGAAGAGAACAAATCTTAAACAGGGTTGTTGATAGTTTAATAAAAATGTGAATGTTTCTCTAAATGAATAGCTAATATTACATTTATGAGACAATGAGTTTGTGCTTGTTTACATCCGGTTTTCTTTATTTCATTATGTAGTTGCCTTGGGCCAGTCATAGATGGAGCAAATTTTTTTTCCAGGTAGTGTTGACAGGGCTATCCCAACCACCAAGCCATTGTGTTCTCCTGGCACAGGGGGGGGGGGGGGGGGGACTAAGGGAGGAATCCGTCCCTACTGAGAGAAGACAGTGATTATAGTAGCTATAACAGCCCCTAGCGATAATCGCATGTAAAATTGGTTGTTCAATCAACTTGGTACATTCAGCCTGCCCATACATGGTTCGAATCACGGTCCGGTTCAGCAGGAACCGGCTGAGATTTAAATAATTAATGGGCAGGCTGAATGCGCCGAGTTGATCGATCAACTTGGGTACAACCAGCTTGCTGGATTCGGTTGCGATTATCGCAAGCGGCTGCTATAGCCACTAGCGATAATCACTGTCTTCTTCTGGCCGGGACAGCTCCCCCTCCCCCTGCTGGGAGAAGACAATGACTCAATGGGAGGGATTCCCCTGTTAACGCTATCTGTGTTAATGGGGGAATCGTGCAAATTTCTTTCCTGCAACCCAAAGAAATTCACACTATCTATGGCCTGCCTTAGGCCCCTTTCACACGGCTCCATTCTGTCGACAGAGCCATGCTGCTCAGCGGGGGATCGATCCGTCGATCCCCCGCTGAGCAGGCGGATGACAGCTCCATCTCCGCTCTGTGTGCGGAGACGGAGCTGTCAGAACCCCGCTGTCCTCTATGGGGGAATCGGATGAGAACGGACCGCCTGTCCATTCTCATCTGATCCCATCCGATCCCATTCGCTGGACGGATGGAAAATAGGGTTTCCATCCATCCAGATGTGACGAACAGGATTGGATCGGATGGATGTCAGCGGACATGTCTCCACTGACATCCGATGCCCCATAAAGATGCATGGGGTATCTGTTTAGATCCGCCTGAAAAACTGACAGGTGGATCTGAACGGTCCGCAAGTGTGAAAGCCCCTTAGACTTGGGAGTTCCGCACTCAGAATGAGGAGTAGTTATTGGTTAAGTGGAAAGGTCTGGTTTGATTCTTGTGAAGAATGGTGTGAAAATACTTGGGAAACCATGTGTACAACTTCAGGATAACCCTTTGGTTGTTGAAGTGAATGGAGTAATGCGAAGCAGGAACAGCCAGCTTAGGAGTGGGAGCGGCGGTGGCCGGGTGACAAAAGTCACATAGGTAGGATGGTGTGGCATGTGGTGCTACCTGCAGAGAAGGTGGGCCTTTATTTTAGGGTCCACTGCAGAACGGAACTGGTCCTAGGGATCTGGCCTGGAACTGCAGTGTTCGAGGGCTTGCGATGTGTGTTGTGGCTCCCCTCCAAGGATGAAGGTGTCAAAGAGTTAAGTATGAAGAAATGGTGGAGAGAGATAGCATTCTACGTCATCCTTCTCAAAATGACTCTGTAGTCAATGCCGAAACAGGTGTCTCTTGCAGGTGAGAAGATGTTATCCTTCCATATGTAGGGCCTGACGAATTAATATAGCTTCCAGTCATGAAGGAGCACTGAGCCCACCTGATTGATAGCAATATTGCTAACAGCATGTTACCCGCATGCTAACATGTATCTGTTTGTTTTAATTTGCTGCATTTAAAAACTGGACCTTTGCAGACTGATATTACATCTATGGGTGGCTGGATGTAGAACGACTCCGAATACTCTCTGTGACGGTACTCACCATCACTGGAGGTGAAAGACAGATACTTAATGGATACTGACAATACGGTTTGGATTGGGTCACGGTTCCGTTACACTACCAATCAGTCACATTTAGGTCTGAAAAAGCAAAAAACGACACAGACCTTTTCCATATAGCCAGTGGATATTGCTGACTGTGAGGCTCTGTTTGAGACATAGTGGGTGCAACTACCTGGACAAGTATAACACTCCCTCTATAGAGAGTCTGGGGAATTCAATAATGCTTTAACAACATCCAGGTCATTTTAGAACTACCTGTGCCTAATTCAGGCACGCATTAAGCCAGTTTTAGTAAAATTATTGACATGGGCAACAAATTCAGGTATATCTTATTGCCACCATTTTAAGAACCTGTCACTATGGTAGCAACAGTTTCTTAAAGAATCACTACCAGTTTCCAGATTAAGAAATTGGCGGTAGCTTGGACCAGATTTGAACTGGTGTACAGAAAGACATGGGGCATGTCATCAGCTACTAAATGGAATAAAAAAGGGCTGGGGATAGTGGTTAAGCCTATATTTTGGAAATTACTTGAGTCGTTGGGTGGGCAAAGCCTGGAAGGTAGGTGAAAAGTTTTAGCATGCATATTTTGGGTAGAGTTGGCACCATGTAAAATAATTGCATTGAGGTTTTTTCATGCAACTACTTTCTAGCATTCGTTTGTCAAAATGAAGCAAAAATGCTGCTTCCAGGACCTTTCTTGTTCAATATGTTTATTAGTGTACAACAGCGAGAAGTCCCTTAGGTTACAAAAAGTATAGCCAATTTTCTGGCTAATAAGCTCACTTACAGAAGCGTTCAAATTGGGTCATAGTATCAAGAGCCTGGCATGCTTTACAAAATCGAGCATAAAAATGTTTGAGTTTTAAATATCGAAAAATGTCAGAGTTTGGCAGGCCATTTGATTCCTGGAGGGCAAGGAAAACTCTGAAGACTGTAGGCGTAATCATGATACAGAGTCCTACCAACTTTGCCGCAACCCAGGGTTGAAAAGCAGATGAGGAGGAAAATGCTGGGTAAAATTACGGATTTTTGAGGTATGACAAGAGTGGTGGTGATATGGTGAAAGGAGACCAAATGGAGATTTAAGCCTGTACCAGAGCGCAAGGGAGTGCCTCACAGTTGGGTTGGAAATATGTTACCAGTCAACACAACGCAACAACAGGTTCATGACCGAAACCGGGTCACACTCAGCCTCCTCAATGTGTACCCAGAGAAGGGGCTATTTGAGCAGCATAGTAATATTTTGTAAAGTTGGGGAGAGCCGCCACTGGCAGGACTTTTGAAAGTAGCCGGGTTTGAAAATACAGAGATTTGAACATTTGCCTTTGAATATAATTGACACATATCTCATCCCTCATCCTGAATGAAGTTTCACATCCATGTTACTACTCAATTTACAAACCAAACCTTGAACTGCCTTTTTTATCTTTCTGCTATGCTAGTTTACAGTTTAGCATTATATTTATGTAGCAGGATTCCCAGCTGTTTTGCTGGTTATGGGTCCGCCAGGGTTACCACTAACAGCACATTTAAGTATGTTCTCCAGGTGTGAGCACTGAGACAAGGAATAGTCCAGTATCTTTGGGTTTTTTATGTTTATTGTGAACTTGGATGGGAGAAGGGATGAGTGGGATATGCCTCTGGCTCAACTATGCACAATTTTAGTGGGACAACTGAAAAACGCCTATTAGCGCAGGCTTGATGCTGGCTGGATGGCAGTCAACGCCGGTTGACGCTGGTTAACGCTGACTTGCTGTCTGTTAACTCTGAACTGACTTCTGACCCTTTCATGTGGCACAAAGTCCTAGTTAAAGATTCCTTTACCCCTCTTCACTGAGGTAGCTACTTATAAGACTGCTGCATTGTTTAACACTTCAGGGCCCACACCGGCACCCTCTTTCACACACACTTATCTTCAGGGCTTAAGCACTGGCACCCCCTTTCCAAGCCCCCTCTACTGGTTAGCTGGCTCCCGGATCCCTCTGACCTTCTGGAGTGGTCCCCTATCCTAGGCAGACCCCTGGGCAGTTTACAGTACTCACAACACTGCTTTCCTGGAAACTTCTGCCCCATTAGCTCCACTCGGTCCTCAGCACACTGGATCCCTCTCTGCAGCTCAGCTCAACCTTCTGTCCTTCAGGCCGACCGCCAAGGACACCTTCACTAGCGCTGACAGGAGTAGAGACAGCCGTCACCCTCCTCCTGGGACTCTGCTTCCTGCCAAAGACACTCTGTCATGTGCTCCCCTCAGACTTCTACCCCTTCCCAGGATGCATTGCGGCAGATTCTGCTCTCTGGGATAGATACAAGCCCTGGTGTGCTATTGGCCAGGTTTCCTCCACTGTCCAATGAGAGCCCTCATTGGACACAGTGGGGAGACTCCCCAAGCTCAACAGGCACACCTGGAAACACATGACAGCCTAGCTGAACAATCAGGCCCCCCTGATAAGCAGGCAGGGCCCCCTTTATAGGTTTTGCTAGCACCTACCTAGGAGGGTGCTACATCTGTATTGTTCATTTTTTGTATGCAAATACCCTACAAACATTATAATGAAAATGACTTTCTGAAATGGGGATATGGCACATTGACAAAGGTAAACTTAAAGGCTAAGCTCACCTTTTTTTTCCCCTAAATGACAGCTCCCATATGTACCAATATACTATTAATGTACCTCTGTTGCAGAAAAATAAAAGGTTTCTTTGATTTTTAGAATAAGGCCTTACCTTAGCTGCTTGTGTGTTCTATAGAAAAGTTCATGACTTCTTGGTATGTGCAATTAGGACATAAAAACCAGTAAGACAAAGTAAGCCGTTGACTAGCTGACCTCATTAGCACACATACACACCCTACACCCATCAACTATGTTTGCACAGCATCTCGCTATTGTTGCTCCGTCCCTACAGTAAGTCAGCACAGAACTATTGCTGGCTGCTGAAGATTTTGAAATGCTTCTTCTAAATGCGGTTGTGGATGTCATTGTTTAAACAGAATGGGAACCATGGCTATATAGCCATGGCATACCTATATGGGATAGCATATTGTGCTTTTTTTGTAAAGCTGAACTTTGTGTCTTTATTTAGTATGGTATGTAGCAAATAAAGTTAACATGCATTGTTATAATTTTGTTGTTTTGGTGCACTTACTTTTTTTGCTATAAAATATTCTGATATTACCTATACTGTTTTCTAATAGATAGATACATACAGTACATACACTATATTACCAAAAGTATTGGGACGCCAGCCATTACACGCACCTGAACTTTGTCATCCGAGTCTTAGTCTGTAGGGTTCAGTATCGAGTTGCCCCCCCCCCGCAGCTATAACAGCTTCATCTCTTCTGGGAAGGCTGTCCACAAGGTTTAGGAGTGTGTCTATTGGGATGTTTGACCATTCTTCCAGAAGCGCGTTTGTGAGGTCAGGCACTAATGTTGGACGAGAAGGCCTGGCTCGCAGTCTCTGCTCTAATTTATCCCAAAGATGTTCTATCGGTTTGAGGTCAGGACTCTGTGCAGGCCATTCAAGTTCCTCCACCCCAAACTTGCTCACCCATGTCTTTATAGACCTTGCTTTGTGCATTGGTTCAAATCATTTGGTGGAGGGGCATTATGGTGTGGGGTTGTTTCTCAGGGGTTGGGCTTGGCCCCTTAGTTCCAGTGAAGGGAACTCTTAAGGCGTCAGCATACCAAGACATTTAGCAAAATTTGATGCTTTCAACTTTGTGGGAACAGTTTGGGGTTTGCCCTTCCTGTTCTAACATTACTGCACACCAGTGCACAAAGCAAGGTCCATAAAGACATGGATGAGTGAGTTTGGGATGGAGGAACTTGACTGGCTTGCACCCGATAGAACACCTTTGGGATGAATTAGAGCGGAAACTGTGAACCAGTCCTTCTCTCCAACATCAGTGCCTGACCTCACAAATGTGCTTTTGGGAGAATGGCCAAACATTCCCATAGACACACTCCTAAACCTTGTGGACAGTCTTCCCAGAAGAGTTGAATTTGTTATATCTGCAAAGGGTGGGCCAACCCAATATTGAACCCTACAGACTAAAACTGGGATACTAACAAAGTTCATGTGCGTGTAAAGGCAGGTAATATAGTGTATGTTAAAACACATAAGGGTTGAATTTGATGGATAAGAGTCTCTTTTAATAAAATGATCTATTTAATATAATTATGGAATGCAATATTCATGTTTTTATTTATTTTGTTAGGCAACAACAGCAGTCTACGTGACCATCTTGGATGAAAACGACAATGCTCCCATGTTTGACAGTCCTCTATATGAAGTCAGGCTAGATGAGGGTCCTCTGACACTGAACTCTGTCATTATCACAACTACAGCTGTGGATCTTGATGAAGGACTTAATGGAACAGTGACCTATAATATAATAAATGGCAACCTCAATAACACCTTTACGATCAACAGAGACACGGTACGGATATGATGAAGCTTGGTCAATACACTCTGTATCTATTTGACAAATGTAGAAAAATCAAGTGTATTTTGTTAATGTTTATGATGTAATGTGGGTCAGTTTATTTCTATTTTAAAGCTTTTTTGGGCTTTAAGAAGTACATGGCAAAGATATGACAATATATAGTCAAAAACAAGTAGTATTAAGCAGAACTACACTTCATCTGAGCACCAAAAACGTTATTCAATTCATTTTTATTTTCAAAGCAAACTCCCCCATCTATCCATCCATGTCTTTATGCTTTATTTTGTTGAGAAATCTCTTTGAAAAACACCCACTAGCATTGCTGACCATGACTATCTTAACCACTTCTGGACCGGAAGGTTGTGCCCCCTAATGACCAGGCCATTGTTTGCGATTCGGCACTGCGTTAAGTTTAACGTACAATTGCGCGGTCGTGAGACGCTGTACACTAATAAAATTGATGTCCTTTTTTTCTCCCACAAATAGAGCTTTCTTTTGGTGGTATTTGATCACCTGTGCGATTTGTATTTTTTGCGCTATAAATAAAAAAAGAGCGACAATTCTGAAAAAAAAAAAAAAAAAAAAACAATATTTTCACTTTCTGCTATAAAACATTCCCAAAAAAAATTTAAAAATCTAAATTACTATTATATTATATTATATTATTATATTATTATTATTTTTATATTATATTATCTATTATTAATATTATATTTTTTTGGTGGGACTGCGACATTTCAGATCAGACCCCTAACTGACATTTCTGACACTTTTGGGGGGACCAGTGACATTACTACTGTAATCAATGCTAAAAATATGCACTGTTACTGTATTAATGACACTGGCAGGGAAGGGGTTACTCAGGGGCGATCAAAGGGTAAAGTGTGAGCCTAGGGGAGTATTTTCTAACTGTATGGGGGAGGGACTTGTGGAATCCACACAGAGACCTGTGATCCTAAATAAGAGGATCACAGGCTCTCTGTGTTCATACCAGAGAGAACAGCGGTCAGCTGCTGTTCTCTCTCCACGGGGAACGATCGCAGGTGCCCGGAGGCAATCACTGTATGGGGGAGGGACTCGTGGAATCAACACAGAGACCTGTGATCCTAAATAGGAGGATCACAAGCGCTCTGTGTTCATACCAGAGAGAACAACGGTCAGCATTTGTTCTCTCTCCACGGGAACGATCGCAGGTGCCCGGCGGCAATCACTGGCGCCAGCCCCGTGGATCGGCCTCCTAAGGTACGGCAGTTCGCGCAGCCGAGCCAGCCTGCTGCAGTATATCTGTGGCGGGCGGTCGGCAAGTGGTTAAGCAAGGGCAAGGGATTCGTGTAGCATTTACTTCCTGTAAGACATCTTTCCTTAGCTCAGGCATGCATGCAGGAGGTTGTGCTTAGCTGAGAAAACCTCTCACCCTCCTGAAGACTCCTGGGATGTATGACATCATTTGCCGAGGCCCGGAAACCAGGAAGTAACTGAACGTTAATTTTAATGTTTGTTTAATGTTAAAAAAAAAGTTTAAAACAAGTAAATATGATATACTTTCCGAATAGCAGCATGAGGATTAAAAATAGATTAACCTCTTCAGCCCTGGAAGGTTTATCCCCCTTCATGACCAGGCCATTACTGCGTTACTTTCCCTGACAATTGTGCGGTCCTGCAATGCAGTACAAAATGTATGTCATTTTCTTCCTACAAATAGAGCTTTCTTTTGGTAGTATTTGATCACCTCTGTGGTTTGTATTGTTTTGCGCTATAAACAAAAAAAGACAATTTTGAAAAAAAAAAACATATTTTTTACTTTCTGCTAAAAAACACATCCAATAAAAAAAAATGAAATGTCTTTTTCAATTTAGGCCAATATGTATTCTGCTACATATGTTTGGTAAAAAAAATTCCAAAAAGCGTATATTGATTGGTTTGCGCAAAAGTTATAGCCTCTACAAACTATGGGATATTTTTATGGAATTTTTATTTATTTAATTTTTTTTTTACTAGTAATGTCAGCAATCAGCAACTTATAGCGAGACTGCAAAATTGTGGCTAACAAATCTGACACTAAGTGACACTTTTGACACTTTTTTGGTTACCAGTGACACTAATACAGTGATCAGTTCTAAATAATATGCACTGTAACTGTACTAAAGACACTGGCAGGGAAGGGGCTAACATCAGAGGCGATCAAAGGGTTAAATGTGTTTTCTGGGAGTGCTTTCTAACTGTGTGTGTGGGGGGGGGGGGTGTGCTTGTACTGTAAGAAGACAGAGATCTGTGTTCCTGCTTAGCAGGAACTTGGAAACTTGGAAACGATCGGTGGTTCCTGACGGAAATTGGGTTCTCCGGACCCGCTGATTGGCTCCCGCTGTGTCCAATCACAGCATTAGATGGTTGCTGGCGGCTCGTGTGCTCGCCTTAGACCCAACAGGTGATTTTGCGCTGAAGGGCCGCGCTGCCGCAGTATATATGCGTGGGGTGGTCCGGAAGAGGTTCATAGAGTAAAGTTCCGCTTTAAACATGGGAAAGTATCTTCTCTTAGGGAAAGGTCAATAAACCAGTCAAAATTCTAATGGTATGGACAGATAATGGTCAGGTGATGTAAACCGTGTAGGCCGTGTGTGATGAGTGAGGGATTTACAATATAGTAAGTTGTAAAGGAGATATTTTTGAGGTACAGTAACCCCTTGTTTTTGAGATGAAGCTCTGTGGAATTCTAGCACATAGCATACATAAACAACATTCTTGAGATGTGTCAAATTTGCACATTAGCGAGCCAAATAAGACATGCATGACATTTTCTGTGGTTTTACTTGTGAGCTGTTTCCTGAGCTTGTTTCCTTTGCCACTACAAAGACATGCTTTTTATTGTTCTATTCAATTTGGCTAATAAGTTCCTTACATAAACAAGGCATTAACAGCCTTTAGGGTGAAGTCAGTGGGGCAAATTGCCCTTGGCAGGTTTGCCAAAAGCGGACGTCTGTCTGTCTTATATCCCCATCACACTGTAACCAGTTACAGCAAGATGTCGGTCTATCAATGGCCCAAAAGTTACAGAATCTTGATCACTAGCAATGAGAGAGACATCTGGCTGCCTTAGCTATAGAGGGAGCGATTCCATGGGCAGAGACACTAGTGAGGGATAGGATAGATACATTGGCCTGCCCTATACACCTGGGCATGTCATTGGTCGGTAGAAAGAGGCATTCAGCAGTGTGTCTGCTGAATGAAAAAGAATGAAAAAAAATAAAACACTTCTTGGAAGATGGTTTTGTTCATCATTTATACCATATGCACAAAGTACAAGTACAATGAAATTCTTGTGTAGTACCCTTCTAGTCAGGTGCTAGGTAAAAGCATTGGATTGCTCTCCTGCTTATCAGGGAGCAGGATTTCTACTTAGGCCTGTTACATGTGTCCAGGTGTGATTCACTTGGTCTGAGGGAGTGTCCCCACTGTATCCAATAGAGGAGCCTGTAGGACAGTGGAGGAAACCCAGCCAGTGACACACAGGCTTTTGTGGCTGTCCCAATGGGAGGGCACAACAGTGGTGCATCCTGGGATTGGTCATAAAAGCCAAGGGCACATGTGACAGGATGTCTTTGGGCGGGAAGCCAGGTCCCAGGAGGAGGATGACGGCTGTCTCTCCTCCTGTTAGAGTGGAAATCGGTCACAGGCAGTCGGCCTAGTGGACCAGAAGTGTGGGGCTGAGCTGAGAGGTCCAGGAAAAACTGACGGTGGAGCAGTGGCAGAGGTCTGTGAGTACCAGGGAGCTTGCCAGGGGTCTGCCCAGGAAGGGGACCACTCCAGAAAAAGTCAGTGGACAAGAGTCAGCACACACAGTGAGTAAGAAAGGGGGTGCCAAGTTAGACCCTGAAGAGAAGCTTAAAGTACAGTTCGTCAGTTAACCACTTTAAGACCGAGAGATTTTGCTGCTCAATGACCAGGCCACTTTTTTCAACTTGGCACTGCAGGACTTTAACTGACAACTGTGCGGTCATGCCATGCTGTACCAAAACAAAATTTACATCCTTTTTTTCCCACAAACAGAGCTTTCTTTTGGTGGTATTTAATCACCTCTGCGCTTTTTATTTTTTGCGATATTATTAAAAAAAGAGTGAAAATTTTGTGAAAAATTGACATTTTCTACTTTGACTGTTAAAAAATATCCAATATATTAAATTTTTGTCATATATTTAGGCCAAAATGTATTTAGCTACATGTCTTTGACAAACAAATTCTCAATGAGTGTATTTTTATCCACTTTAAGACCGGAAGATTTTACCCCCTTCCTGACCAGGCCATATTTTGTGATTCGGCACTGGGTTAATTTAACGGGCAATTGCACGGTTGTGCCATGCTGTACCTAAACTAAATTGATGTCCTTTTTTTCCCCTAAAATAGAGCTTTCTTTTGGTGGTATTTGATCACCTGTGCGATTTTTAACTTTTGAAAAAAAAGAGCAACAATTTTGAAAAAAAAAAACCCAATATTTTTTACATTCTGATATATAACATTCCCAAAAAAAAAATAAAAAATCAAAATTTTTTAACATTTTAGGCCAATTTGTTTTCTGTTACATATTTTTGGTAAAAAAAAAATCGCAATAAGCATAATTTGATTTGGTTTGCGCAAAAGTTATCACATTTACTAACTACGGGAAAGATTTGTCATTTTTATTGGGTTTTTTTTTTATTTTTACTATTACTAATGGCAGAGATCTGCGATTTTTTGCGGGACTGTGACATTGCAGTGGACAGATCAGACCCCTAACTGACATTTTTGACACTTTTGGGGGGATCAGTGACATTACTACAGTAATCAGTGCTATAAATATGCACTGTTACTGTAATAATGACACTGGCAGGGAAGGGGTTAACACTGTTGGTGATCAAGGGGTTAAATGTATGCCTCATGCTTACTGACTTGTGTGGGGGGGGGGGGGTTCTGTGATAGAGACACAGATCGCAGGTTCAGCTATGCTGAATCCTGTGATCTCTCCCTGTCTGTCACAGAGAAGATCCGCCTGCTTTGTTTACACAAGTGGGCGGATCTTCTCACACTTTCCCCGACAATTGGGGAAGAGAGGTGACAATCGCCGCCTCTCCTCCTCTGGCCTGACTCCCGCTGTGTCTAAACGCGCGTGCCGCCGAGACCACTAGGAGTCCAGCGACGTAGGTCTACGTTGCTGGACATAGCAGAGCCGCAGTAGCAGCACAGTGAGCAGTCTTAAAGTGGTTAACTCTTCACCACAGTGGCAAAGTGAAGCAGCGGCCTTGCTGCATACACTACAGATAGTTGCCCTCAAGTTGTGCATAGTTTTTGGTTTAAGTATCCCACTCATCCCTTCTCCCATCCCACTATAAAATAAAAACAACAAAAAACAAAATCCCCTGGACTGTTCATTGACTGAGCCAAATGTTAAAGTGTCAAGATTTAACCACTTAAGCCCCGGAGGATTTGGCTGCTAAACGACCAGAGGGCATTTTGCGATTCGGCACTGCGTGACTTTAACGGACAATTGCGCGGTCGTGCGACGCTGTACCGAAACGAATTTGGCGTCCTTTTTTTCCCACAAACAGAGCTTTCTTTTGGTGGTATTTGATCACCTGTGCGATTTTTTGATCACGCGCTATAAACAAAAAAAGAGCGTAAATTTTGCAAAAATAGCAATATTTTTCCCTTTTTTTTATATGAAATTCCCCCAAAAAAAAATGTAAAAATCAAAATTTTTTAATATTTTCGGCCAATTTGTTTTATGCTACCTATGTTTGGTAAAAAAAATCGCAAAAAGCGTATTTTGATTGGTTTGCGCAAAAGTTATTGCGTTTACTAACAAAGGGAAAGATTTTTGTCATTTTTGTTGTTTTTTTTTTTAACGCGTAATGGCGGCGATCTGCGATTTTTTTTGCGGTACTGCGACATTGCGGCGGACAGATCGGACCCTTGACTGACATTTTTGACACTTTTGGGGTTACCAGTGACATTTCTACAGTAATCAGTGCTATACATATGCACTGTTACTGTAAAAATGCACTGGTAGTGAAGGGGTTAACTTTATTTGAGAGGGAGGGGCTGTGTGTGTCCCTAGGGGCGTGATTCTAACTGTGATTGGCTGTGGCTTCAACTGTATGAGGAGTGATCAATGGATCTACATAGTAGATCCATGTGATCAGCTCTCATACAGAGAGGAGAATGACAGGCAGCTTGTTTACACAAGCTGCCTGACTTTCTCCCTCTCCCCCGCCGATCGCAGAGTGGCCGGCGGCGATCGGGTCCGCCGGTCACGCGCGCGGGGGGGTCCGTGACCACGCGGGAGCGGGAGCGCGCCTCCGGCGGCGCGCGCTCGCTCCCTAAACCCTCACAGGCGAGCGACGTAGACCTACGTCACTTTGCCTGTGAGGGGCTGACCGCCCACGTAGATAGTCGTGCGGCGGTCGGCAAGTGGTTAACAGACTGTTGCTATGGGTAACCACAGGGAATCCAATCAAAGCAGCTCCCATATGGGCAGTGCTACACTTGCTTTTAAACATTCTCACAATTTACCCAAAAGTAGACAAGGCAGAAAAAGTAAAAATAAATAGCATTGAGGAGGAATACAATTCTCTAATGGCAAGTTTACTTGTGGTGATATTTTTAGCAGTTTAATTTCATCCCTACGTCTTAAAACATGCATATAAGAGTGATTCTGTGAGCTACTATGTCTTAAAGCCTGTACACGATGCGAAAATCAGAAGTAAAATTTAGTCTGGCGAACAATCTGCCGATTTTCAGATCGTTAGTATGGTGCTTTCAACAGACGATTACGAAATTTCGGACGACAAAAACTGGATGTGCAGGCTATAAAATTTTTATCGTACATGAACACCACGTCCGATTTTCATTTATTTAGTACAGTTTTCGTCCAAAAAAAACCAAGACCAAAACTAGGCATGCTCAGAAACTAAAGAACACATACAAAACAATTCAACACATGACATCACTTCTGGAGTTGAATTTTCGTATGAAAGTAACCTCTTCACTTTCGATATGAGACTAGCATGCAACAAAAAATGGATGAAAGATCGTCCGATAATCTGATCGTGTGTCCAAGGCTTTAAACTGCAGCCTGCACTAATCACTCCCCAATCAGTGTGAAAAATAAATGGTAATCATTAAAAGTGCTGCACAGTAAATGCTATACTAAAAATATCCAGTGATAAATATATTAATTCAAAAGATATATAAAAACACACACGATGAATCATCATACACAAAAATAAACATAAAAAGTGATAGCGATATCAATAAAAATAGTGAATGATATAAAATTGATGAGAAGTTGATTGATGATCCCAATCATCAGTGCTGTAAAAATAGTTGAAACAATATGACAGCTTGTCAGATGTGTCACCTCCACTCTTGTGACCCCCCTAATGGGTGGGTTCTCTCCTCACTGAATGTGACCTCGCAATTAAGCTTGGTCTAAAAGAGCTGGTATACCCTCACAGGGTAATGGTGGATGGTTTCCTTTATTCCTCTTTTAATCCAAGCTCCCAGTGTTAGATATGTAGCTCCAGCAGCTCTCTCACATATGGGGAGAAACATAAAACCATGGTGCAAATAACGTATGGTAAAATCAGCTTTATTAAAAACGTAGATTCACTCACATGCAGTTGGTGCTTGAGCACACCAATCTATCCCAGCGGGTAATATAACGATGGTATATGTATATATGATGGATGGCCGAGCGCAGACCCTCTTCAGTGGGATCCGTTCCAGCGTACCTGCCACTGTGGAGTACTCCGATCACCGACACTTGCCTGGCCCCTCCCCTACGCGTGACGACACAAGGGACTATGTGTCTTCCTCAGGGGGACTACTTCTTAAAACATGATGTAACCTCAGCCTGCAGCCTTGGGAATCTGCCTCTTAAAGTGGTTCTAAATGTTTTTTCTAGCTTAATGCATTTTTTACATAGGATAAAAAAATCCACACTACCTACCCTACCCACCCTCAATCTCTAAACTCTTTCTTGACTCTTCTCACTGCTATGCTGTCCTAGCTGCAGCACTGCTCCTCTTACTTCCTGGTGTCCTAGAAGACACTGAGAGTAGTAGGCGCAGAGGCATGTCTATGGACGCACACAGACCGGCTCAGAAGCACACAGGTGCTCCCTTAGTACCCAGCTTGCTAAGAGAGCATCTGTAGAAGGGAGGAATGGAGCGCGCCAATGGGGGACTGCCAAAGAAAAAGTAAGAGACTACTCTGCGCAATATTATTGCACAGAGCAGGTAAGTATAACATCATTTTATTTTATTTAAAAAATGTTTAACCTTTATTATGACTTTAGGCTGGTGATACACTGATTGAAATATAGTCAGTCCATCAGAAACCAGTTGACATTCAATCAGCATGTGCGGTTGTCTCTTAGACCTAAACAATTGTTTTGGGTCCTGTAACACAAGGTGGACTCTACCTGAGATCAGCTTGCTCAGCTCTGTCCGCTGATCCCTGCTGAGCAGGCAGATGACAGGTCCGTGTCTGATCTGCCTTTGCAGAGTGGACACGGGCCACTCTTCTCTATGGGCAATCGGATGTAAACAGACTGCCTGTCTGTTTACACCTGACTGCTATCCGATCCACTAGACAGAAGGACAATGGATCCCCATCTGTCTGCTTTTGATCAGATCGATTTATATGTATCCAACACGTCCCTTCAACAGAAGTCGATTAAGGCCCCTTTTACACGAATGTTATGATCGGGTCCGTCTGTTTTTCAGGCGGACTCGATCAGAATCTCCATTCTCCTCTTTGGAGTGGCGGGTGTAAAAAGATATGCAATGTCCGCCAGCTCCTGCCAATCATTAGAGAGCCAGTAAACAAGACGGATTTTCAGTAGGGAAGGCATTGATCCTGTGTTCCTGCAAAGCAGGAACATGGATAAATGCCTTCCGCTAGTACAAGCACCTCCCGAACAGTACACTGGCTAGGCACACAGTCAGCCTTTTTATCACCCCTGATGTTAACCCCTTCCCAGCCAGTGTCATAAATACAGTGACAGTGCATATTTTTTAGCACTGATCACTGTATTAGTGTCACTGGTCCCCAAAAACTCTCAAAAGTGTCCGTTAGTGTCCAATTTGTAAACTACAATATTGCAGTCCCGGTTTAAGTTGCTGATCGCCGCCATTACTAGCAAACAATAAATAAAAAAATATAAAAATTCCATAAATATATCCCATAGTTTGTAGATTATATAACTTTTGCGCAAACCAATCAATATACAGTGCCTTGAAAAAGTATTCACACCCCTTCAAATTTTCCACATTTTGTCATGTTACAATTAAAAACGTAAATGTATTTTATTGGGATTTTATGTGATAGACCAACACAAAGTGGCACATAATTGTGAAGTTGAAGGAAAATGATAAATGGTTTTCAACATTTTTTTCAAATATTTGAAAAGTGTGGCGTGCATTTGTATTCAGCTCCCATTTTCTCTGATACCCCTAACTAAAATCTAGTGGAAACAATTGCCTATAGAGGGTAAATATAGTAAATTACTTATATATATATATATATATATATATATATATATATATATATATATATATATATATATATATATATATATATATATATATATATATATATATATATATATATATATATATATATATATATAATATTATTTTATATATTTGTAAATATTAGTAAATTAAATTCCTTCTGTGTGTAGTTTAATAATTTAATCTAAGTATAAATTCAGCTGTTCTGTGAAGCCCTCAGAAGTTTGTTAGAGAACTTCAGTGAACAAACAGCATTTTGAAGGCCAAGGACAACACCAGACAGGTCAGGGATAAAGTTGTGGAGAAGTTTATAGCAGAGTTAGGTTAAAAAAAAAAAAAAATATCCCAAGCTTTGAACGTCTCACTGAGCATTGTTTAATTCATCTGAAAATGGAAAGAGTATGACACAACTGCAAACCTACCAAGACATGGCCGTCCACCTAAACTGACAGGCCGGGCAAGGGGAGGATTAATCAGAGAAGCAGCCAAGAGACCCATGGTAACTCTGAAGGAGCTACAGAGATCCACAGCATTAGTCATGCACTCCACAAATCTGGCCTTTATGGAAGAGTGGCAAGAAGAAAGCCATTATTGAAAGAAATCCATAAGAAGTCCTGTTTACAGTTTGCGAGAAGCCATGTGGGGGATCAGAGCAAACATGTGGAAGAAGGTGCTCTGGTCAGATGAGACCAAAATTGAACTTTTTGGTTGAAAAGCAAAATGCTATGTGTGACGGAAAACTAACATTGCACATCACCCTGAACACTACAACCCCACTGTGAAGCATGGTGGTGGCAGCATCATGTTGTGGAAATTCTTTTCTTCAGCAGGGACAGGGAAGCTGGTCAGAGTTGATGGGAAGATGGATGGAGCCAAATACAGGGTAATCTTAGAAGAAAACCTGTTAGAATCTTCAAAAGACTTGAGCCTGGGGCAGAGGTTCACCTTCCAGCAAGACAACGATCCTAAACATACAACCAGAGCTACAATGGAATGGTTTAGATCAAAGCATATTCATGTGTTAGAATGGTCCAGTCAAAGTCAAGACCTAAATCCAATTGAGAATCTGTGGCAATACTTGAAAATTGCTGTTCACAGACGCTCTCCATCCAATCTGACAGAGCTTGAGCTATTTTGCAAAGAAGAATGGGCAAACATGTCACTCTCTAGATGTGCAAAGCTGGTAGAGACATCACCAAAAAGACTTGCAGCTGTATTTGCAGTGAAAGGTGGTTCTACAAAGTATTGACTCAGGGGGGCTGAATACAAATGCAGGCCACACTTTTCAGATATTTATTTTGAAACACATTTCTCATTTTCCTTCCATTTACAATTATGTGCCAATTTGTGTTGGTCTATCACATAAAATCCCAATAAAATACTGTACATTAAAGTTTTTTAACCTGACAAAATGTGGAAAATTTCAAGGGGTATGAATACTTTTTCAAGGCACTATACGCTTATTGGGATTTTGTTTTTTACTAAAAATATGTATCAGAATACATATTTGCCTAAATTGATGAAGAAATTTGATTTTTGACATTTTTTTTTTATTAGACATGTTTTATATGAACAAAACTATAGCTCTGAATAAACAAAGCTCTCGCCGAAGCGAGGAGTGATGAGGGCTGGAAACCAAATGGTTGGACTTTTCGGGTACCAGATAGAAATTTGATCTTCACCAAAGTATATATAAAAATATCAAAACTTTATTGATTGTACGTAGATAAAAACATCCACAAAAAACAGAGTGGAGTGAAAACATAGACATGTATGTAATACAGACAGAAAAAACTATTTAATGGATATATCATGTGAAACTTAGCAACAGGATTATCAAGACCAAAATACACTTAAATAGTAGTGGCTACTCCGGTGAGTGATCCGGCTCTAGTCCACAAGCTGGGGCCCAACATGTTTCGCCGAAGGCTTCTTCAGGGGCATTTAAGGTGTTACATATATATGGTCATGTTGCTATATCAGTAACAAAGGAATATTCCCCTAGGTTTGGGATTTTTTAGGCACAAGTTTGTAAATGATTCAAAGATCAATGCAGAAAATTATAACATTTATTAAAGTGATAAATAAAGTGGTGTAAACATTAAAAAGAAGAACATTACAGGCAATGTGTGATCATCAAGAATACAACCATATCCGTGAGATGACTCTAACCAGTACCCAATATATTTCGGGAAATTAGTTCCCTTCTTCAGGGGTGGTTTCAAAACGGAGCAGTGTTCTAATAAACAAAAACAACAGTATTATAATTATGCCATTGAACATAATAGAGGTATTCTATTAACATATACATCATTCATATACATATAATGTCTCGTAATCCACATATTATTAAAAAATAGGTTGCATAGTTGTTGATGTAGTTGGAAAAACAAACACTTACATGGTTAGTCTTGTGATAAAACATGAAGCCTGTAGGGTGATTAAAAACAAGCTGGTCTTCCACATATGTAGGTCCACCGTCCTAGATATTTGTGTATCCCATGGGTCAAAAAATGACCAGTATAATGGACTGTATCATGGAAAGGATCTTATTATAGGTCTTCTGTCTCCTAGTAGGTGTGGGAACCTGAAGTCCCAAAGCAAAAGGCCGAGACACCAAGAAGTAGACAATATGGACCAACTAAGGGGAGAAATATAGCATATAGGGAATATGTTAGTTAGTTTAGGAGTCACTAGAGATCTCCAAAGGATTTGCAGGGCATCTGGGTCATCATAGATGAAATCCAGTGTGTCCTGTCATAATATATAAAAAAATAGCCAATTACCTGTATGGTCTTGGGCAGCAGGTAACACATATGAGGATCGACCAGCGTGGTCAGAAAGATGTGAGGATTGCAAGGGAGGTGTATGGATTTAAATATTACCTTAATTAGGTCCCATTGTCCACAGCTGGTGCTCTGCCTAACGGGGCTTCCTGGACAGCGGACGCCAGGAACAGCCCCGCCGCCGAGAATGCGCATAACATGCGTCATCGCGCCGGCGGAAACGGAAATGGCGTCCGCGTTCCACCGGCACGGGTCACGCAACCGGAAGTGGATAACCACATCCGGTTTACGAGTGGCCGGGCCCGCCCATGTCTGCAGAGAGCTGCAATGGGCAGGGCCGACCAGAGACAGCGAGCGCCAATACGGCGGTCTGTCTCACCCGTGCCAGGGTTACCATAGAAACCAGGAAGACAGAGAGAACGAGTATATTGAGTAATACATAAAAATTATAAAGCTATTAAGGCATTATGGTGATTATCTCGCCAAATAGAGCCCAAATGATGTTAAAAGGAAAAGGATGATTATTTCGAATGGGAATTTATCATAGACTTGAAAATAAAATCTATGTAAGGATTATGTGCGGTGGACATTTAACATATAGGGGGACACAGCCTATGATTAATTACTCCTTTACAAATCTGTGTAAACAAGATGGTATAATAGTAGACATAATCGACATTGAATATTAGAGAGGAGGTACATATATATGGAAAGATATGCATCATATAAAATACAGACAGATGTATAATGCATCTATTTTTGTTTTTACTTTTCCATTCCACCTGAAGTGAAACCCTCCAGAAATGGCTTGAATGACAGGGTTCCATTCAAACCTGGGGGTTCAGTGGCTTTTAAGGAATGTATCCACCTCAACTCCAGCTGGAGGAGACTTTTGTTCCAGTCTCCTCCCCTGGGGCTAGGGTGGACACGATCCAATATTAGGAATTTAATCCTAGGGAATTTGCCTCCATGGACCAGACTCACGTGGCGTCCAAGAGGGAGTTCAGGGTCTGGCTTGCGCATGCTAAGAATGTGACGGTACGCGCGTCGCCAGAACTCCTGTTTTGTTTTTCCTATGTAGAAGCATCCGCATGTACATAGGAGTATATAAATGACACCGATCGTGCGACAATTTGCAAAGTGTCGCGCTTTAAAAATTTGACCATTCGGTAGATTGGGAAATTTTTGTGTCAACATAAAGCCACAATAGTGGCATGAACCACATATATAGGTACCCTTATATTTGCAACATGTCATATCACTACTGTTAAATTCACTCCGGACAAGCTTGTCACGGAGGGCCGGAGCTCTTTTGTAGGTAAAACCTGGTGTGTTGGAAAGGTATTGTCCTAGAATAGGATCGGAAGTTAATAAGTGCCAGTATTTGGTCACTATTTTTTTGATCTTATTATGTTGGTACATATAAGGGGTGATTATCCTGATGTTATTAGTATCGTTGGTTTTCTTATCCTTGGAAGGATTAAGAAGTTCCCGTCTATCACTTAAGAGGGCCCTCTTATATGCCTTTTTGAGAGACATATTTGAGTACCCTCTTCGTGTCAATCTTTCACGTAGATCGTTTGCAGCGAGTTGGAAAGTTTGCAGGTCACTGCAATTACGCCTTAAGCGAAGATATTGGCTTGTTGGTATCGATCGGATTAGTGGCTCAGGGTGGAAGCTAGAGCCATGGAGGATGGTATTCCCTGCCGTGGGCTTACGATAGAGTCCACTGTGCAGGGTACCATCTTCTCCTCTAAAAATCTCAACGTCCAAAAACGTCACGCGGTTAGGGTCCAGATTCATTGTGAAGAGCAGGTTGAACTCGTTCCTGTTCATTCTTTCCAGGCAAGTATATAATAGTTCAAGGGGACCCTCCCAGATGAGGAACACGTCATCTATATAACGGGTCCACATAAGAATGTGGTCCGTATATATTGACATGGCCTCATCGTCTAGGAAGGAAGTCTCCCACTCCCCCAGGTACAGATTGGCGTAGGATGGGGCACAACAAGTGCCCATCGCTACGCCCTGCACCTGGAGGTAGTGGGAGCCATTGAACATAAAGATATTATGTGTAAGAATAAACCGTAAGAGGCTAAGTATAAATTCACTATAAGCATCACTCTGTACCTTCTGCGAAATAATGTGTTGGATAGCGGCCATACCTTTTGCATGGGGTATGGAGCTATATAAAGCTTCAACGTCAATGGTGACAAGTGTTGCCATGGAAGAAACAGGAAAGCCCTCAACCTTGCTCAAAAAATGAATCGTGTCCTTCGTGAAGGATGGTAAATCCTGTACGAAAGGTTGTAAATAATTATCCACCAAGCGACTGGCATTTTCAGATATAGACCCTCTCCCTGATATGATGGGTCTACCAGGGGGGTTAGTGGGGTTCTTATGGACTTTGGGAAGTCCATAGAACGTTGGTATTTTAGGGAATTTGGTACGAATAAAGTCCCACGTATGCTTGGTAATGATGTTATTTAAATAAGCTTGGTCTGTTAAGAGGTAGAACTCCTGATAGAATTTAGCCACAATGGTGGGGGTGATGCGTCTGTACCAGTTGATGTTATTGAGGATCTGGGTACACATCTGAACATACTGTGTATCATCCATTATGACAATATTGCCCCCCTTGTCAGCCTGTTTAATAACTATTTTTTTATTGTCAGAGAGTTTATTAATAGCTTCCCGATGTGAGGGGGAAATATTGGCATGGGGGGTGCAGTCAATTTTCATTTTCTCAATTTCACTAGTGACAATCTTCAGAAATGTATTAATGTTTTGGTTTTGGATGGGGGGATAAATATCTGATTTCTTTTTTAAACTTGTGGAACTTTTGTTGTCCTTTATTGTATCAGAAGTTACGCCTGACAATAATGAGTCAATATCGACACGGTCAATTAGGTTTTCATTTTCCTCTAGCAGGGAGATTAGAATATCTAGGGCAGGGTCTTTTGATATATTTTTGGTGTTTTCTTTATGAAATAATAGTTTGAGATTTAATTTTCGTGCAAACAGATGTAGGTCTTTTATGACCTCAAATTTGTTTGTATTTGATGTGGGGCAGAAGCTGAGACCCATTTGAAGGATCTCTGTTTCTGCTTGAGTGAGGGTATGGTGAGATAAATTAATAATAGAAAAGTCCTGCACCAAGGAAGGGGTGTGATCTAAAGTGATGGTGTTGGATTTTGGGATGGGGGTGTGACATTCGTGGTGGGTGTAAGATGAAGTGCTCGCTGGTGAACCAGGTCTAAAAAAGCAAAATCCTGTAAATCAATATTAGTGGAAGTGTTGATTGGGGGAGGTGGGATAGTTGGATCCTGAGATTGCTGTAGTGTCGGAGGTAAGACTTCTCGTGATTTAGTGTGTGCAGGAAATAGGGAAATATTCTCTTTTTTATTGGAAGGTAAGTTTGACTTTTTTGTTTGCTGTTGAAAAGCTAGCTCGTCCTGATATGGACGCTTGGTGCGGTCACTTGTTTTGACCGTTTTGCTAGTAGATATGTCTTTTTGAGTAGGCATAGAGAAGTCATCCTTTTTGAAACTGAAATTTGTGTTTCTATTTTGTGCCCATAGATATGCTCTACCTTGTTGGGAAGTGGTTTTGCTTCTGTTAAGAATTTTTTGTTTTTTCATTAAGATGTTTTTGTTAAAGGTATCTAGGTGATCCTTCAGTTTTTTCTCACGTTCGATGTAAGTTTTGTGAGTTTTAAATTTTTTTATTTTTTCACAGGTTTGAGCAATGTCCGTGTCCAATTTTTTGGCTCTTGATGAGTACTCCTCAATGAGGAGCCCCATTAGAGCTCCTGAACAGGTTTGTAGGGTGTCCTCCCACCTGGCCTTGAAAGCAGGCGTTATATCCTCTAACGAGGGGAACACCTGGATCCTTAGGCCAAATGGGCTGACACCCTCTATGATATGATCCTGAAAGGATTTACAATGCCAGAAAAATGTTGATTTTTTCTCAAGCAGTTTGGATAGTTGGAACAACAGAGAGGCTAGTTCAGTTTCAATGAACTCTTTGTGTTCATATTCGGCCAAGTAGCCAGCCATTAAGGTGTTCCAGTCATCCCCAATAAAACCAGACATTTCTAATATACTGCAACAGTGAAGAGAGTGTCGAATGTCTAGATTACACAAAAAGGTATGAGTATTAAATAATATTAGTATGTGCTAATTATTACCAGACAAAATGACAATAGGTTTCAACTAGAAAGGAGCACCTATCACGAGCTTCGGGGAAAGGTATTTGCTACCTGGTTAATCAAGAAGAGAGGTTTGCTCGTGGTAGGTGGACCAAAAAAGTGTGCCACATCCCTAAATACAATAACAAAGGAATATTCCCCTAGGTTTGGGATTTTTTAGGCACAAGTTTGTAAATGATTCAAAGATCAATGCAGAAAATTATAACATTTATTAAAGTGATAAATAAAGTGGTGTAAACATTAAAAAGAAGAACATTACAGGCAATGTGTGATCATCAAGAATACAACCATATCCGTGAGATGACTCTAACCAGTACCCAATATATTTCGGGAAGTTAGTTCCCTTCTTCAGGGGTGGTTTCAAAACGGAGCAGTGTTCTAATAAACAAAAACAACAGTATTATAATTATGCCATTGAACATAATAGAGGTATTCTATTAACATATACATCATTCATATACATATAATGTCTCGTAATCCACATATTATTAAAAAATAGGTTGCATAGTTGTTGATGTAGTTGGAAAAACAAACACTTACATGGTTAGTCTTGTGATAAAACATGAAGCCTGTAGGGTGATTAAAAACAAGCTGGTCTTCCACATATGTAGGTCCACCGTCCTAGATATTTGTGTATCCCATGGGTCAAAAAATGACCAGTATAATGGACTGTATCATGGAAAGGATCTTATTATAGGTCTTCTGTCTCCTAGTAGGTGTGGGAACCTGAAGTCCCAAAGCAAAAGGCCGAGACACCAAGAAGTAGACAATATGGACCAACTAAGGGGAGAAATATAGCATATAGGGAATATGTTAGTTAGTTTAGGAGTCACTAGAGATCTCCAAAGGATTTGCAGGGCATCTGGGTCATCATAGATGAAATCCAGTGTGTCCTGTCATAATATATAAAAAAATAGCCAATTACCTGTATGGTCTTGGGCAGCAGGTAACACATATGAGGATCGACCAGCGTGGTCAGAAAGATGTGAGGATTGCAAGGGAGGTGTATGGATTTAAATATTACCTTAATTAGGTCCCATTGTCCACAGCTGGTGCTCTGCCTAACGGGGCTTCCTGGACAGCGGACGCCAGGAACAGCCCCGCCGCCGAGAATGCGCATAACATGCGTCATCGCGCCGGCGGAAACGGAAATGGCGTCCGCGTTCCACCGGCACGGGTCACGCAACCGGAAGTGGATAACCACATCCGGTTTACGAGTGGCCGGGCCCGCCCATGTCTGCAGAGAGCTGCAATGGGCAGGGCCGACCAGAGACAGCGAGCGCCAATACGGCGGTCTGTCTCACCCGTGCCAGGGTTACCATAGAAACCAGGAAGACAGAGAGAACGAGTATATTGAGTAATACATAAAAATTATAAAGCTATTAAGGCATTATGGTGATTATCTCGCCAAATAGAGCCCAAATGATGTTAAAAGGAAAAGGATGATTATTTCGAATGGGAATTTATCATAGACTTGAAAATAAAATCTATGTAAGGATTATGTGCGGTGGACATTTAACATATAGGGGGACACAGCCTATGATTAATTACTCCTTTACAAATCTGTGTAAACAAGATGGTATAATGGTAGACATAATCGACATTGAATATTAGAGAGGAGGTACATATATATGGAAAGATATGCATCATATAAAATACAGACAGATGTATAATGCATCTATTTTTGTTTTTACTTTTCCATTCCACCTGAAGTGAAACCCTCCAGAAATGGCTTGAATGACAGGGTTCCATTCAAACCTGGGGGTTCAGTGGCTTTTAAGGAATGTATCCACCTCAACTCCAGCTGGAGGAGACTTTTGTTCCAGTCTCCTCCCCTGGGGCTAGGGTGGACACGATCCAATATTAGGAATTTAATCCTAGGGAATTTGCCTCCATGGACCAGACTCACGTGGCGTCCAAGAGGGAGTTCAGGGTCTGGCTTGCGCATGCTAAGAATGTGACGGTACGCGCGTCGCCAGAACTCCTGTTTTGTTTTTCCTATGTAGAAGCATCCGCATGTACATAGGAGTATATAAATGACACCGATCGTGCGACAATTTGCAAAGTGTCGCGCTTTAAAAATTTGACCATTCGGTAGATAGGGAAATTTTTGTGTCAACATAAAGCCACAATAGTGGCATGAACCACATATATAGGTACCCTTATATTTGCAACATGTCATATCACTACTGTTAAATTCACTCCGGACAAGCTTGTCACGGAGGGCCGGAGCTCTTTTGTAGGTAAAACCTGGTGTGTTGGAAAGGTATTGTCCTAGAATAGGATCGGAAGTTAATAAGTGCCAGTATTTGGTCACTATTTTTTTGATCTTATTATGTTGGTACATATAAGGGGTGATTATCCTGATGTTATTAGTATCGTTGGTTTTCTTATCCTTGGAAGGATTAAGAAGTTCCCGTCTATCACTTAAGAGGGCCCTCTTATATGCCTTTTTGAGAGACATATTTGAGTACCCTCTTCGTGTCAATCTTTCACGTAGATCGTTTGCAGCGAGTTGGAAAGTTTGCAGGTCACTGCAATTACGCCTTAAGCGAAGATATTGGCTTGTTGGTATCGATCGGATTAGTGGCTCAGGGTGGAAGCTAGAGCCATGGAGGATGGTATTCCCTGCCGTGGGCTTACGATAGAGTCCACTGTGCAGGGTACCATCTTCTCCTCTAAAAATCTCAACGTCCAAAAACGTCACGCGGTTAGGGTCCAGATTCATTGTGAAGAGCAGGTTGAACTCGTTCCTGTTCATTCTTTCCAGGCAAGTATATAATAGTTCAAGGGGACCCTCCCAGATGAGGAACACGTCATCTATATAACGGGTCCACATAAGAATGTGGTCCGTATATATTGACATGGCCTCATCGTCTAGGAAGGAAGTCTCCCACTCCCCCAGGTACAGATTGGCGTAGGATGGGGCACAACAAGTGCCCATCGCTACGCCCTGCACCTGGAGGTAGTGGGAGCCATTGAACATAAAGATATTATGTGTAAGAATAAACCGTAAGAGGCTAAGTATAAATTCACTATAAGCATCACTCTGTACCTTCTGCGAAATAATGTGTTGGATAGCGGCCATACCTTTTGCATGGGGTATGGAGCTATATAAAGCTTCAACGTCAATGGTGACAAGTGTTGCCATGGAAGAAACAGGAAAGCCCTCAACCTTGCTCAAAAAATGAATCGTGTCCTTCGTGAAGGATGGTAAATCCTGTACGAAAGGTTGTAAATAATTATCCACCAAGCGACTGGCATTTTCAGATATAGACCCTCTCCCTGATATGATGGGTCTACCAGGGGGGTTAGTGGGGTTCTTATGGACTTTGGGAAGTCCATAGAACGTTGGTATTTTAGGGAATTTGGTACGAATAAAGTCCCACGTATGCTTGGTAATGATGTTATTTAAATAAGCTTGGTCTGTTAAGAGGTAGAACTCCTGATAGAATTTAGCCACAATGGTGGGGGTGATGCGTCTGTACCAGTTGATGTTATTGAGGATCTGGGTACACATCTGAACATACTGTGTATCATCCATTATGACAATATTGCCCCCCTTGTCAGCCTGTTTAATAACTATTTTTTTATTGTCAGAGAGTTTATTAATAGCTTCCCGATGTGAGGGGGAAATATTGGCATGGGGGGTGCAGTCAATTTTCATTTTCTCAATTTCACTAGTGACAATCTTCAGAAATGTATTAATGTTTTGGTTTTGGATGGGGGGATAAATATCTGATTTCTTTTTTAAACTTGTGGAACTTTTGTTGTCCTTTATTGTATCAGAAGTTACGCCTGACAATAATGAGTCAATATCGACACGGTCAATTAGGTTTTCATTTTCCTCTAGCAGGGAGATTAGAATATCTAGGGCAGGGTCTTTTGATATATTTTTGGTGTTTTCTTTATGAAATAATAGTTTGAGATTTAATTTTCGTGCAAACAGATGTAGGTCTTTTATGACCTCAAATTTGTTTGTATTCTTATGTGGACCCGTTATATAGATGACGTGTTCCTCATCTGGGAGGGTCCCCTTGAACTATTATATACTTGCCTGGAAAGAATGAACAGGAACGAGTTCAACCTGCTCTTCACAATGAATCTGGACCCTAACCGCGTGACGTTTTTGGACGTTGAGATTTTTAGAGGAGAAGATGGTACCCTGCACAGTGGACTCTATCGTAAGCCCACGGCAGGGAATACCATCCTCCATGGCTCTAGCTTCCACCCTGAGCCACTAATCCGATCGATACCAACAAGCCAATATCTTCGCTTAAGGCGTAATTGCAGTGACCTGCAAACTTTCCAACTCGCTGCAAACGATCTACGTGAAAGATTGACACGAAGAGGGTACTCAAATATGTCTCTCAAAAAGGCATATAAGAGGGCCCTCTTAAGTGATAGACGGGAACTTCTTAATCCTTCCAAGGATAAGAAAACCAACGATACTAATAACATCAGGATAATCACCCCTTATATGTACCAACATAATAAGATCAAAAAAATAGTGACCAAATACTGGCACTTATTAACTTCCGATCCTATTCTAGGACAATACCTTTCCAACACACCAGGTTTTACCTACAAAAGAGCTCCGGCCCTCCGTGACAAGCTTGTCCGGAGTGAATTTAACAGTAGTGATATGACATGTTGCAAATATAAGGGTACCTATATATGTGGTTCATGCCACTATTGTGGCTTTATGTTGACACAAAAATTTCCCAATCTACCGAATGGTCAAATTTTTAAAGCGCGACACTTTGCAAATTGTCGCACGATCGGTGTCATTTATATACTCCTATGTACATGCGGATGCTTCTACATAGGAAAAACAAAACAGGAGTTCTGGCGACGCGCGTACCGTCACATTCTTAGCATGCGCAAGCCAGACCCTGAACTCCCTCTTGGACGCCACGTGAGTCTGGTCCATGGAGGCAAATTCCCTAGGATTAAATTCCTAATATTGGATCGTGTCCACCCTAGCCCCAGGGGAGGAGACTGGAACAAAAGTCTCCTCCAGCTGGAGTTGAGGTGGATACATTCCTTAAAAGCCACTGAACCCCCAGGTTTGAATGGAACCCTGTCATTCAAGCCATTTCTGGAGGGTTTCACTTCAGGTGGAATGGAAAAGTAAAAACAAAAATAGATGCATTATACATCTGTCTGTATTTTATATGATGCATATCTTTCCATATATATGTACCTCCTCTCTAATATTCAATGTCGATTATGTCTACTATTATACCATCTTGTTTACACAGATTTGTAAAGGAGTAATTAATCATAGGCTGTGTCCCCCTATATGTTAAATGTCCACCGCACATAATCCTTACATAGATTTTATTTTCAAGTCTATGATAAATTCCCATTCGAAATAATCATCCTTTTCCTTTTAACATCATTTGGGCTCTATTTGGCGAGATAATCACCATAATGCCTTAATAGCTTTATAATTTTTATGTATTACTCAATATACTCGTTCTCTCTGTCTTCCTGGTTTCTATGGTAACCCTGGCACGGGTGAGACAGACCGCCGTATTGGCGCTCGCTGTCTCTGGTCGGCCCTGCCCATTGCAGCTCTCTGCAGACATGGGCGGGCCCGGCCACTCGTAAACCGGATGTGGTTATCCACTTCCGGTTGCGTGACCCGTGCCGGTGGAACGCGGACGCCATTTCCGTTTCCGCCGGCGCGATGACGCATGTTATGCGCATTCTCGGCGGCGGGGCTGTTCCTGGCGTCCGCTGTCCAGGAAGCCCCGTTAGGCAGAGCACCAGCTGTGGACAATGGGACCTAATTAAGGTAATATTTAAATCCATACACCTCCCTTGCAATCCTCACATCTTTCTGACCACGCTGGTCGATCCTCATATGTGTTACCTGCTGCCCAAGACCATACAGGTAATTGGCTATTTTTTTATATATTATGACAGGACACACTGGATTTCATCTATGATGACCCAGATGCCCTGCAAATCCTTTGGAGATCTCTAGTGACTCCTAAACTAACTAACATATTCCCTATATGCTATATTTCTCCCCTTAGTTGGTCCATATTGTCTACTTCTTGGTGTCTCGGCCTTTTGCTTTGGGACTTCAGGTTCCCACACCTACTAGGAGACAGAAGACCTATAATAAGATCCTTTCCATGATACAGTCCATTATACTGGTCATTTTTTGACCCATGGGATACACAAATATCTAGGACGGTGGACCTACATATGTGGAAGACCAGCTTGTTTTTAATCACCCTACAGGCTTCATGTTTTATCACAAGACTAACCATGTAAGTGTTTGTTTTTCCAACTACATCAACAACTATGCAACCTATTTTTTAATAATATGTGGATTACGAGACATTATATGTATATGAATGATGTATATGTTAATAGAATACCTCTATTATGTTCAATGGCATAATTATAATACTGTTGTTTTTGTTTATTAGAACACTGCTCCGTTTTGAAACCACCCCTGAAGAAGGGAACTAATTTCCCGAAATATATTGGGTACTGGTTAGAGTCATCTCACGGATATGGTTGTATTCTTGATGATCACACATTGCCTGTAATGTTCTTCTTTTTAATGTTTACACCACTTTATTTATCACTTTAATAAATGTTATAATTTTCTGCATTGATCTTTGAATCATTTACAAACTTGTGCCTAAAAAATCCCAAACCTAGGGGAATATTCCTTTGTTATTGTATTTAGGGATGTGGCACACTTTTTTGGTCCACCTACCACGAGCAAACCTCTCTTCTGTTGCTATATCAGGGTATAAACAAAAGAAACAGGAAAAACAACAGTTAATTTCAGATATCAATGCAGGCAATATTATAGTGATAGGGCACTATAACATACAGACCCGAGGTGGGGAAGCCACACCAAGTGGGGAGGGAGCCCAAACGTCCAGAAATAGAAGGCCATGAGGCGACACACATGCAAGGAACCGTGAGATACATAAAGGAAGCTGGGGGGGACGAGTGCGGGAGCCGATATACAATAGTTTAGATTGTAGATAGATGTAAATACGTAAATAGAGGGTATTTATGTTTATAAGGTATAGATTGCATGCTTAGACAAGTATATAGCTTTACAATGTACCTTGATAGAAATCTGTTTAACTTTGTGATTCAAATGTAATATATCACATAGATGCTTAAAAACATTGTTGTTTAGAAATCATGGGGAGGTAGGCGAGACTGCATCAAAAGAGTGGCCCTGGTAGTTTTGGACATCCAACCAGACTACAAAGAAAAAATGAGTACACTAATAAACTTGAGGATATCTCCATATTGCGAGAAAAGCGATAGTAAATGCTCACACTGAACTTCTATATATTAGAGCGGTCTGGTGAAGTTTATTAGTGTACTAATTTTTTCTTTGTAGTCTGGTTGGATGTCCAAAACTACCAGGGCCACTCTTTTGATGCAGTCTCGCCTACCTCCCCATGATTTCTAAACAACAATGTTTTTAAGCATCTATGTGATATATTACATTTGAATCACAAAGTTAAACAGATTTCTATCAAGGTACATTGTAAAGCTATAGACTTGTCTAAGCATGCAATCTATACCTTATAAACATAGATACCCTCTATTTACGTATTTACATCTATCTACAATCTAAACTATTGTATATCGGCTCCAGCACTCGTCCCCCCCAGCTTCCTTTATGTATCTCACGGTTCCTTGCATGTGTGTCGCCTCATGGCTTTCTATTTTTGGACGTTTGGGCTCCCTCCCCACTTGGTGTGGCTTCCCCACCTCGGGTCTGGATGTTACAGTGCCCTATCACTATAATATTGCCTGCATTGATATCTGAAATTAACTGTTGTTTTTCCTGTTTCTTTTGTTTATACCCTGATATAGCAACATGACCATATATATGTAACACCTTAAATGCCCCTGAAGAAGCCTTCGGCGAAACATGTTGGGCCCCAGCTTGTGGACTAGAGCCGGATCACTCACCGGAGTAGCCACTACTATTTAAGTGTATTTTGGTCTTGATAATCCTGTTGCTAAGTTTCACATGATATATCCATTAAATAGTTTTTTCTGTCTGTATTACATACATGTCTATGTTTTCACTCCACTCTGTTTTTTGTGGATGTTTTTATCTACGTACGATCAATAAAGTTTTGATATTTTTATATATACTTTGGTGAAGATCAAATTTCTATCTGGTACCCGAAAAGTCCCACCATTTGGTTTCCAGCCCTCATCACTCCTCGCTTCGGCGAGAGCTTTGTTTATTCAGAGCTATAGTTTTGTTCATATATGATATGGGGACGATGGTAAGTCCCCATAGCATATATCATATAAGGTAAATAAATGGTATTTAGTAGTATCTATCTACAGACACACCTTAAATTATAGACATGTTTTATAGCCGAAAGTGAATTTTTTTTTATTTTTTAATTGTCAGTCTTTTTTTGTTTATAGTGCAAAAATATAAAAATGCAGAGGTGATCAAATACGACCAAAAGAAAGCTCTATTTGTGGGGAAAAAAATGACATAAATTTTATTTTAGATAAGAGCGTTGCTGTATAGCAAAAAATTGCCTGGTCATGAAGGGAGGTAAATATTCCGGAGGTCAATTGGTTAATATGGAGATTTGGAAGAGGCTGAGAGCAATAGAAGGGACTTTTTAAAGTTAAGAATTCATCATTAAAATGAAGTTTTTCTTATTAAACCAGAGTTCAGTGTTTTCGTAAGAGAGAGCCTGAAAGCAATGTGAAGCATTGTTCAAGTCATGCAGGCATTGCTAACTTCTGCATCCAAACTTATATAAACTTCCCTAAAGAAAGATGCTGGTGGAAGTACATACTAATAGAATGAAAGGTTGTAGCTAGGTCATACGCTTTCAATTACTCATTTGCTTTAGTAGTTTCTGGGTTAATGTTGGGAGTCTAGCAGTGGTAATGGACTCTCTCTGGATTTAGTTCTGGTTATACAACAGCTAAATGTAGCATGTATAAAAAGTAATTTTTAAAATGTGTATACCGGATGGATAACAGTTTTTTGCTTTTTATTCCTCTATTTTCACTGATTAGTCACCGATAGCCCCACATTGGTTACAGTCTAATGGCCACCACTGCTGTAAACAGTGTTACTTGGTGTAATTCTGATTTTTTTTTTTTTTTTTTTTATTGGATCATTATCAAAACTTTGTTCCTGAATTTAACATGCCATAATAAGCATTTTTCTTGTTTTCCAAGCTGACATAATAGGGTAGCTGTATTGCTTGCACTTGTTCCCAGAGATGCTGTTTGATTCAATATGTACATTTGTTTTAACAAAGTGACAATAATGTTTTTTTTTTTTTAATATATGACAATTAAAACATTGTGGCTAAATACATTTTTAGAGTCATTATTTCAGCTTTCAGAATTATTTCATTATATGAAAGCTTACAAGGATCCATTGATAAAAAACCATTAGGTAGAAACATACTAGGGACATAATCAGTGATTATAAAGGCAAAAGCTTTTTTTACTTCAATACATTGTCTGCATTATGGTACAAAACTTTTCAGTAGCCATGCCAACCCCCTAGCCTCCTCCCCCCCCCCTCCCCAAACTCTTACATGAGACCCACCTTGATCCAGCACTGTGCCTGTCTTCAGCAGTCAATCAAATCCTGTGAGAAGGGGGCGGGGGTGGTGCCACACTGTAATGTGTGTGTCTATAGACACACACAGCCCAGTTCAGGAGCACACCTGCATAAAAGCTCCCCAAGCGGCCATCTTGCTATGGACACTTGAAGAGGAGGAGCAGACATCGCCTTTGGAGGACCCCAGAAGAGGAGGTTTGGGGCTGCTCTGTGCAAAACTATTGCACAGAGCAAATAAGTATACCATGTTTATTATTTAATGAAAAAAAATGAAGTTTTACAATCACTTTAAGGTGTAGAATATGAAAACAATACAATGTTGGTGAGCTTTTCTTCCCCCATAAATGTTTTCTATAGAAAAGTCAATGATACAAAATTGAATGAATTGAAATTGAACATTGATGACAGAAGGACAGTAATAGTGTCCATGGGTAGAAACTAAGAGAAGAGCACAAGTATTTGTGTATCATAACAAAAACTGTCTAGAACTCACGTTCTCTATGAATAGGAGTGTCATATAAACCTCATATAATCCGGGGGGGGGGGGGGGGGGCGGGGAGCGGTAGACTATTCAGTCTTAGGTTGCTTAAGGAAGTTGGCCAGTCAATAATGTTGGATGAGAAGTGATTTAACCCTAAACTACATAGGGGGGTCTTTTCTGCTAGAGTGGTAAGGATGTTGGACACCCTCGGTGGTGTCATCAGGGAGTGTCGAAATTTTTTTTTGATGGGCATCTTAGCGAAAGCAATATCCAGGAATATGGAAAATGGTAGAGACATAAATACATATAATGTGTAACAAATTATATCAGCGCACAATCAAATAGGCAATAAATAAAGATAAAGCAGCTATGCACTCAGGTCAAAATACAAAACCAGTCCAGCAAATAACAGAGTAAATAGTGCAGCGCTAAGATATGTCCATGATAGTGCAGCCAGATATCAGTAGATTGGGTCAAAAAAACAATGTGTAACAAATTATATCAGCACACAATCAAATAGGCAATAAATACAGATAAAGCAGCTATGCACTCAGGTTAAAATACAAAACCAGTCCAGCAAATAACACAGTAAATAGTGCAGTGCTAAGACTGTGCGCTAAATAGCGCTGCACTATTTACTGTGACAAATACATACACACTCATACCCCCACTCTAAAAAAAGGTTGACCGGGATGAAATGGTGTCTTTATTTGACCTTATCAACTATGTAATTATAATTTACTGTATATTACTGTTTGAACAAAGTATTCATTTTAAATGATATGCAAGCCCTTCTAGCCTCTCTCTGTCACTGTCTGAAAGTATTTACCAAATTTATTTTGGTATAGGAAATGAATTGTAATTATCTTGCATTTTTTATTCTGTTTTTAGGGTCTGATACGTGCTGTGAAGGAACTAGATTATGAAGTCTGTCTGGGTAGATATACTCTAATTATAACTGCAACAGACAGGTGTCCCATTGTACTACGTCGGCAGACCTCAACTACCACGGTATGTAGTATTCGCAAAAAATGAGACAAATGATAAGGGTTAACCAATTGCAAAATTGTTTAAGTAAATGTGCTCCATGTGCAGCTATTTCAGTAGACCAGCCTTTCTCAAACTTTTTAACCCAGAGGAACCCTTTTAATTATTTTCATGTCTCAGGGAACCTCTACTAAGATTAGTCCATCAGGGGCATTGGGATAATGCCCCTTATATTGATGGTTAGTGAGAAGAATACTTCACTTACAATGGTTGCTAGAATGTCACCTTGACATTCAGCTGAAAAGATGATTGATGTCATGCCTTTGGCTCTGCCAAGCGGTGTGAACTCCTTAAAGAGGAAGTAAACCCTCCTCTGCAACTTTTACCTATAGGTAAGCCTATGATGAGGCTTACCTATAGGTACTGTAAATATCTCCTAAACATGTATTGTTTAGGAGACATTTACCTTAAATGCAGCCAGTGAAATCACTGGTGCATGCGCTCTGAAGGAACGGCCGCTGGTGCCGTTCCTTCAGAGCCCCGTGCCGTGACCGTCGGCTCCCGCGGGAGTGATGTAATCGCGGGTCCGGCCAATCAGATGTCCAGATGCCGCGATCCCGGAAGACGGGCGACTGAACATGTCGCCTGTCATTCAGGTAAGCGGGCGGCACGGCGGGGGCTCGTTCTAAGGTAAGTATTTCATAATGAGCTAGTATACGATGCATACTAGCTCATTATGTGTTTCTCTTTCAGGTTGGAAAAAAATATTTTTAATGAGTTTACAACCTCTTTAACTATGCTGGCATCTTTAAATAGCAGTTCAGTCAGCCCACAGCCCAAGGAGCTATGGGCATCCTCTGGAGGATCTCTAGGGTTCCACAGAACTCTGTTTAGGAATGGTAGCAGTTCTGTTTTGCAGTAAATGTCATTAGGACCCCTGTTGTCTGAGAATTACTTCTCTTATGGGATGGCTTCTTATTTCACTTTCTTTCTAGAATTCTTTTCATTTATGCACGATTGCGTTAAGCATTGAATTGCATGACATGGATTCATTCTGTGTTTAGCTCTTAGCCAATGTGCTTCAGAAGAGTACACTTCATGGTAGGAACATTTTTTTTTCATCACTCTTATATATCTTTCATGCATTCCTTGAATTATTCTGCTACCTTTTTTAGGATAAAGTCACAAACTAAAAATGTGTATTTAACCTAACACAACTTTAATGCAATCCTTAATTTAAAAAAATGATACTTCTTATATAAGCTTTATGTATGTTTTTATATAGGTCTAACTACACATTTACTATTCTGTTTAGAGTACTTCTATTCTTTGTGTTTACTAGAGCCAGAGGCTTCAGTTATGAAAAGATAACACACAGGAGAAAATTGTGTGTGTTGTATTTCTGATTTTAGTGACGCTCCTGGTCATTGTTCATAATCAATACTGAACTCTAGCTAGGAAAAATAGAATATATTGATCAGTGTACTTTTCTTCCTTGTGTACAAACACTCTCCAGTATTTTTTCCCCAAAACAGCTAGGTTATGGAACCATTTCTCCCCATGGCAAAATTGCCCCTAGTCTTGTTTCCTCCTTGTTGCAGTTTACTGAGGGAAAAGCATAATGTGCTTACATCAAGCGTTCTACTGTGGGTGATTACAGGTTCCACAGCACCAAGCCAGGACCCATCCACAGCAATTTATTATCAGCCAATCTCTACTATGGCTTTAAGCTCTGCCTGCATACATGCTTAACCATGTTGTGCTTTCCCATTGAATCATGGGAAATGTGGTTCCTATTTTCCCCATCAGATGTGATATGCGGCGATGCGGAGTCTGCATAGATCAACCCTACCCCCAACTTTCTTCCGAAACAGAAACAAAAAATTAGGGACTAGAATGCGTCTGGTACCCCTCTAGGACTGAATGACCTCCATGAAACAAGAGTAAAATCGTATGAAGTTTTTTTTTTAAAAAATCACAAATGAACAAAATATATGTGTATAAAAACACTAGGTAAATCCTAACAGTATACTAAATGGGCATAACCACATAGGTATGCATGGGATATGTATTGAATAAAAACACAACATGAACAATTGGCTAGTAGGGCCAATATCGAGAGTAGTCGCTTGGTGAGTGGGTGGCACCTGACATGTTTCGCATTATAGAGGTATATGTCCTTCTTTAGAGGTGACACTGAATAACCACAGACTCTCAAAATAAATATATCTACAGATAGAAAAAATTCATATAAGAAAAAACAGTCGTGCATAATAGCAAAATAGCATACAGATACAGTAGTGTAAATATACTTTGCCACATATCACATACAGGTTAGCACAATACTCACATGCAAAGGAGACTTCAGAAACAAAAATCCCAAGGCATGATATGCATTCAGTTGCAGTGAATCCTAGATTTTGGATGACCGGTGTACTGCACTCACCAACCGACTACTCTCCATATTGGCCCTACTAGCCAATTGTTCATGTTGTGTTTTTATTCAATACATATCCCATGTATACCTATGTGGTTATGCTGCAATGCCATTCCCATTTAGTATACTGTTAGGATTTACCTGGTGTTTTTATACACACACATTTTTTTCATTTGATTTTTTCAATAAAGTTTATATGATTTTACTCTTGTTTCATGGCAGTCATTAAGTCCTAAAGCGGTACCAGACACATTCTATATGTGTCCCTAGTTTTATGTTTCTAATTATATGGACATGACTTTACCCCATTTGTTGTTTTATCCACTGTAGCCTTTCTCCTTGTTTCTATTCCTTCCGAAACAGTGCATTTTTTTCCTGATAGCGTCACAGGGATCAAAATCAAGAAAGAGTTGAAAACTAAGAAAATAATTTTCAGAATTGTACAGCTTTTTATTGAGCGTGGGAATCTAGGAATCCAAAGTGGGCAGGATGCTGGAGTTCAACTTTAAATTAGGGTCTTAAATTGGATAAATTAATTTGAATTAAAATTTAAATGAATAGTAAACTTAAAATAGAAGTAAACCCATTTAAAAGTAATTTGCAATATTTTAAAAAGTACAGCTTTCATTAAAATAACACTTTTAGTGTTCCTGTATTACTTAAGAGATCCTGCCATGAAAATCCTTGTCTTCCAATGGCTTTTCTGTCACACACTCTCCTGAAGGAAAACCCCACTTGGCCTGGGCGCTATTCAGAGAACACTCAAGTTTTTTCCTCAATGAAGTGTCTAATCTGAGAACGCTATACATTCATTGAGAAGAATCAAAGTGTTCCCTGAATGGCAATGTAATTATATAAAAATTGCCATACTTAAACTTAAGCTTTAGCATTCCTGAGGGCCTAGGAGTGGTACCATTAGCCATGAATACCACAAATTTAGTCTTTAGTCATGTCAAGAATGGCTGTTACTCTTTTAAATATATATTCTATGTTTTTACAGGTCTTAGTCAATGTTAATGACATCAATGACAACTGGCCAACGTTTCCACGCTCATATGAGGGTCCTTTTGAGATCACTGAAGGGCAGCCTGGTCCTAGAGTCTCAACCTTTAAAGCTGAAGATAAAGATTCTGGTCTCAATGGCCAGGTAGAATACAGCATTGTAGGGGGTGATATTCTTGGTAAGTGTACGTTACTAAAATTTATTCACTATGATCATTTCAGTACTGCATAGATATTTCATCTTTTTTGAATTATTTTATTATAAATTGTCTTGCGTATCACAAGTTATGTACATGTGGAAGAATTTAAAAAACTAGGTGATGAGTATGTCTACTTCTTCTCCAAGCCATGTCATAGTTATCAGTGTTGAAGACAGGTATAGGCAAATTTTAGGGACCGGTTTAGGAGTATTTATTTGAATATTAATAACACCTTTCCTCAGCTTGGGAAGCTGAAATATAATTGTGAAGGGGTAGCATTTGGAGATCTAAACAGCCCTGCAGTTATACATTTTGGACGTGCTATTGTTTAGACTGGAGTTGTTCTTTAACCATTACCTGCTGCCCATACACAAATATGTGGCAGCACAGAAGGTGGGTCTTATTCCATGCTGCAATATATATGCATTACTGTTTCATGTTAGGGTCGTGCTTAGCCACACTCCTCCAGCACTATGGCCCTCTATTGCTGATTGGAAGCCTGTAGGACAGTAGGGCAGGCAATGTGATCACAGTGATTGGGAAGTCCATGAAACTCCTCAGGCATTAAGTGAAAAAAAAAATGATGGGTAAATAAATGTACAATGCTTTGTACCAGAATCATCATTTAAGTGTCATTTTAAAAAGGAAAATTGTAGAATAAAATGTTTACTTTTTATTTACAGTAACACATTTTTTAGCCTAACACTGACCACTTATTTTTTATAGATTCCATTAAAAAAATTATAAAAATATATTATTAAAAGAAAGCCTTATGTGTATTCAAAAGAAACATTTTAAATACACATAAGGCCTGGTTAGCTTGGTAAGTTACTTGGTAAGCTAAGTAATGACATTTACATTATATGTGCCAAATAAATAGGCACATAGCAGAAACTCACAAACCTGCCTCCTAACCATCTGTATGAAGGGCATTCTCATTGTCCAAAAGGAATGCACAGGAGGCAGGAAGGGGTCAGGAAGCTTTGCCTTTCAGAATGGTTGGAATTCGGCTGTGATAGGAAGATTTGGGAGGCTATAGCAGATATATACTGTACATGCACGTATAGATCCCTGCACTTAATTCTTTCAGAAGTTGACCCCCTTCCCTCAAGAATCTCGCTAATTATGCATTACTTCTACATACAGTATGTCTAAAGAGGATCAATTTTGAAAACCGCATACATTCCATTATTAACCAGCAATTATACTGTATATTATACTTGAAAAGTCATATGTGCAGATGGGCTCCAGAGGTGGGTAAACATATAGGTGGGTAACCCAGCTATGAGACTGAAGCGCACCTTCTCAGAAACGAACAGGGGCATGAAAAGAGGGTGCAGATTATTTATTTCATTTAATTCCTAAATGTATTATTTTTTTTAAACTGAACTCTTGGTATGACCTTTATTGTATACTTACATTAGTACAGCTTGGAGAATGTAAGTATGCATTATCTGCATACTGACCACAGGGAGTCACTCTGTCAATATTGTTGCCAATCACAGAAAGGCTTGCATTTTTTCAGTAATTACAAAGCATTCTCTGATTGGATGAGGTGGAAAGGAAGGACGGTGTTGTCACAATATCCACCTTATGCAATTAGAGAACATCTTGTATTCATTGGAAAAAAAAAACAAGACTGTGTGCGATTTGCAGTAGTGCCAAGTGAATGACCCCGTGTGGTCAGTATACAGAGTAGAAGCTGCTTAGCACAGGACCCAGAAGATCATGGCTATCACTGTATTAACACTGACTACTACAGTCATTTTCAGCTTTCCCAGTGACCCTTCAGTGATAAAATATTGCATATTCAAGTTTGGCATAGACAGAGAAAAATTGCTGGGCATAGATTGATCAAAATTGTTGAATTGGCCAAATTTGAATCAGTTTGGTTCTTCCTTGTTTGACAGAAGTTTACTGCACAAGCTGGAGAACTTTTGTTGATCAGCAACTGCAGTGTAGAGTCCCATTGTTAGAATACAATGTCACAATGGGGTGTAGCACACCCCCTTAGGAGCCACAAGTAACTGGGATCCCCCCACCCTGCACAGCCAGGCACACCAAATTTTCACAGTCACTTCAGAGTCAGAAAGCAGCCCAGTACTTTGTTTTTGTTATTTGTTTGAGGGATTAGAGCTTGGATGGGTATTGGGTATTATGTGATGCCCATTTGACTTCAGAACAATTCCAGGGACAAATTCCCTATATACAGTCTATATACACTCCTCTGCTTCCCCCAGCACTCACTTGCTTGCAAAACGCTGCTGGCACTGTGATAGTGGATCTGACACAACACTTAGTCTGATCTTGAGAAAAAGCCTTTTATGGGCAGAAACCAGAGGCCCCTTAGTTGTGTTGCAAAAAGTCAGTGTCCAGCATACATTCCTGTGGATTCTGATCTCAGCACCACCTCTTCAAGCACTGCCAGCATGCATGTCTGCAGCTGCCCCTTTCACTAGCCCTCCTAGCTAACTTCTCCATGGTCCTCCCAGACTGACACTCTCTCCACAGTCCTCCCAGACTGAAAATTCACCAGCTCACCAGGCTGACTTCTCAAGAGATCTCTCAGATGTGCTGACCTGATCCCGCTGTCCTTTCCTTGCTACCGTGTCTCTAGGAAGGGGTTCCTCCATGTGCTGTAGGGGATCCTTCCAGCACCTGAGCCCCAGGCCCGAGGTCACTACTCCCTCCCAGACTAGGGGCACCCTCAAGGGCCCAGAGAGCTTCCTCAGCACTCCATCTCCATCTTCCACCTACTGCCCCTGCTGGCATGACTCATGCCCATTTATAAGGTGGCCTGCCCCCTGCCAGCCCATTTGCTGGGGATTGGCAGGGGCTCCCATAAATATGCCATGTATCTCCTCCTAGCCTCTTCTCACTACATCTGGAAGCTTCTCCAAGGTTCCAGAACAGAGGGAGCCACCAGAGATACTGCTTGCTGAGTCATTCAGCCTCCCTCATTCACTCCACCCTGACCCAGATTCAGCCCAGGCCTGGCTCCCAGCCAAGCCAATTTACCTACACTATCAGCTAACTATATACACTAGCACACTAGCTAGAGGGTGCTACAGAGGGAATTCCTCCTTCCACCTGTGAAGATGGAGGAATTAAAAAAAAAAAAGAACCACCTGTGGCCAGCTTTATTTTGATCCAAGCTTGACAAATATAAGTACACAATAAAGATCATGCCTAGAGTTATTTTTTAACTATAATGCGATGATTGGATGTGAGAGCAGATCATTCAATCAACAGTTCAAGGACTGGGTTTAAAAACAAGCTTATTTAATTACCACTGCAAGGAACAAAGCACCAAGTGCAAATTGGGGTAACCAGTAGCAGCCACCCAGAATTATATTTCCCTAAGTCAGTCTACTTCAGAATGTCCTTAATTATATTTCATGTATAGTAGGGGTGATATCACACCCTAATATGTGTTAAGGAATGGAGACCATATTGAATTACACAGCTTGCCTACTTCAAGATGAATTCTGAATGACTACAACAGTAAACACCCTTTTTACCTTTGTAGCATTGTTCCTTTCAATGAATACCCCACTAGAATTTAGCCCAGGGAGAGGCATTACATGTGATTTTTTTTTATTGACAGGAAGCCTGCTCCCAAGCTTGCATAAACAATTTTGTAGAGCAAAATAGCATGACAGTTGTGTGTGCCAAAACCAAATGCAAACCACACTCTGTGGTGTAGAAATGGCATTGGCGAAGCTAATTTGTACTAGTAATTGTCTATCCATTTTTATGCCACACTAGTGCATATTAAATTCTGTCTAATCACCACAGAGGTCCAAATATCTGTATAGTTTAGGTCTAACTCTGTTCCATGGTAATATGCATTTATTGGTAAAATATTACAGCCCGAAGGCAGCTCTCACCAAAAATGTCACTATATTCAATTGTCAACATACAGTGCATCTAGGAAGTATTCACAGGGCTTCACCTTTTCCACATTTTGTTATGTTACAGCTATTTTCCAGCATGGATCTAATTCATTACTTTCTTCAAAAGTCTACAAGCAATACCCCATAATGACAATATGAAAGAAGTTTGTTTTAAATCTTAGCAAATTTTTTAAAAATAAAAAACGAAAAAAATCACATGTACTGTACAGTACATAAGTGTTCAAAGCCTTTGCTCAATACTTTGTTGAAGCACCTTTTGGCACCAATTACAGTCTCAAGTCTTTTTGAATATGATGCTACAAGCTTGGCACACCTATTTTCGGGAAGTTTCTCCCATTCTTCTTTGCAGGACGTCTCAAGCTCCATCTGGTTGAATGGGGAGCGTCGGTGCACAGCCATTTTCAGTTCTCTCCAGAGATGTTGAATTGGGTTCAACTATGGGCTCTGGCTTGGCCACTCAAGGACATTCACAGAGTTGTCCTGTAGCCAGTCCTTTGTTATCTTGGCTGTGTGCTTAGGGTCGCTGTCCTGTTGGAAGATCAACCTTCGCCCCAGTCTGAAGTCCAGAGCACTCTGGAGCAGGTTTTCATCAAGGATGTCTCTGTATATTGCTGCATTCATCTTTCCCTTGATCCTGACAAGTTCCTGACACTGAAAAACATCCCCACACCATGATGTTGCAACCACCATGCTTCACTGTTTTAGTAAGGTGATGAGCAGTGCCTTGTTTCCTCTAGATATGATGCTTGCAGTTCAGGCCGAAGAGTTCAATCTTTGTTTCATTAGACCAGAGAATTTTGTTTCTCATGGTCTGAGAGTCCTTCAGGTGCCTTTAGGCAAACTCCAGGCGGGCTTTCATGTGCCTTTTACTGAAGAGTGGCTTCTGTGTGGCCACTCTACCATACAGGCCTGATTTGTGGATTGCTGCAGAGATGGTTATTCTTCTGGAAGGTTCTCTCTCCACGGAGAAATGCTGGAGCTCTGTCAAAGTGACCATCAGGTTCTTGGTCACCTCCCTGACTAAGGCCCTTCGCCCCGATCCCTCAGTTTGGCCTGAGCGGCCCGCTCTATGAAGAGTCCTGACGGTTTCAGACTTCTTCCATTTATGGATGATGGAGACAACTGTACTCATAGGACCCTTCAATGCTGCAGAAAATTTTCTGTAACCTTCCCCAGATCTGTGCCTCGATACAAACCTGTCTTAGAGGTCTACAGACAGTTCCTTGGACTTCATGGCTTGGTTTGTGCTCTGACATGCACTGTTAACTGTGAGACCTTATATAGACAGGTGTGTGCCTTTACAATTCATGTCCAATCAACTGAATTTACCACCGATGGACTCCAATTTAGCTGTAGAAACATCTCAAGGATGATCAGTGGAAACAGGATGCACCTGAGCTCAATTTTGAGTGTCATGGCAAAGGCTGTAATAACATGTACATGTGATTTTTTATTTTTTTGTTTTTTTTTTTTTAATAAATTTGCAAATATTTCAAACAAACTTCTTTTTATGTTGTCATTATGTGGTATTGTTTGTAGAATTTTGAGGAAAAGAATGAATTTAATGCATTTTGGAATAAGGCTGTAACATAACAAAATATGGGAAAATGAAGGGCTGTGAATACTTTCCGGATGCACTGTACATGTAAATAGTTTACTTGCTTTGAGTAAATCAGATAATAGAGGAAGTCAGATAATATCTTGTACATCCTTTGTTAAAGATACTTGTGGAAAGACATAAAGATGGGAGGCTTGATACCAAAACAATTTCTTCATGTGTGTGGTGCAAACATGCTGCTTTGCATTGCAAATTACTCTTTACAGTTAATTCATGAGCCAAATAGTAGATTAATTATCAGAAGCTAGAGGCATAATTTAGCTTATCGTATTGTGGTTTTGTATTATGCTTTGTATGAATCAGTAGATGTGTGTATTAGTAAACTATTTATATCATTATATGTACTGTGGGGCAAAGTATATTTAAAATCAAGAATAGCGATGAGCCGAACACCCCCCCCCCCCCCCCCGGTTCGGTTCGCACCAGAACACAGCGAACAGAGGAAAAGTTTGTTTGAATAAACAAACCCCATTGAAGTCTATGGGACTTGAACCTCAAAAATCAAACGGCAATTTTGAAGGCTTAAATTCAAGTTATTGCCCCAAATAAGTGTATGTGGGTCCAGGTACTGTAGCAATGAAAAAAGAGTATTTAAAAACTATCATTTTTAAAGGAGCACTGATTTACTGATTTTAACGAGGCTTAAAGTGAAACTATAAAAAATGAAAAAATCCTTCAAATATCGTGCCTAGGGGGTCCCCTGAATGTACCTGTAAAGTAGTGCATCTCTACGATGTATGCAGCCTGCTGCAGTAATACTGACTTTTCTAAAGCAAACAATGTCATATACAAATATACATACAAATTTCAAATCGCATGTACTTGTCATAAGAGTGCAAAAAAATTGGGCCTTGGCTGTTGGTGATGCCTGAACACCGTAACCCCTCGCAGTTACTTTTGTTGGGCGCAGGAACGGGCCCTGCTGCTAATAAAATCCATACAAATTTCAAATCGCATGTACTTGTCATACAGGTGCCAAAAATTGGGCCTTTGCTGTTGGTGGTGCCTGAACAATGTAACCAAGCCCTCGCAGTTACTCTTGCTGGGTGCAGGAACGGGACCTGCTGGTAAGAATACCATACAAATTTGAAATTGCATGTGCTACACGGGTGCCAAAAATTGGGCCTTTGCTGTAGGTGGTGCCTGAACAGCGTAACCAAGCCCTCACAGTTACTCTTGCTGGGTGCAGGAATGGGACCTGCTGGTAAGAATACCATACAAATTTAAAATTGCATGTGCTATACAGGTGCCAAAAGTTGGGCCTTTGCTGTAGGTGGTGCCTGAACACTTTAATCAAGCCCTCACAGTTACTCTTGTTTGGTGCAGGAACGGGACCTGCTGGTAAGAATTCCATGCAAATTTGAAATTGCATGTGCTATACAGGTACCAAAAATTGGGCCTTTGCTGTAGGTGGTGCCTGAACACCGTAACCAAGCCCTCGCAGTTGCTCTTGCTGGGAGCAGGAACGGGACCTACTAGGAAGAATACCATACAAATTTTAAATTGCATGTGCTACATAGGTGCCAAAAATTCGGTCTTTGCTGTAGGTGGTGCCTGAACACCGTAACCAAGCCCTCGCAGTTAATCTTGCTGGGTGCAGGAACGGGACCTGCTGGTAAGAATTCCATGCAAATTTGAAATTGCATGTCCTACACAGGTTCCAAAAATTGGGCCTACACTGTAGGTGGTGCCTGAACACCATAACCAAGCCCTTGCAGATACTTTTGCTGGGTGCAGGAACGGGACCTGCTGTTAAGAATTCCCTGCAAATTTAAAATTGCATGAGCTATACAGGTGCCAAAAATTGGGCCTTTGCTGTAGGTGGTTCCTGAACACCGTAACCCCTCACAGTTAGCAGGGCAGAGGGACAGGGCCTGCTGTTAAAAATGACATACGACATTTAAGTTGTATGCACCTGTCATACAAGTGCAGAAAAATTAGGCCTTGGGGGTTGGTAGTGACCTAAACCAAAAACATTGTTGGAAGCTAGCAGAATCAAGGTAGAGGAATAGGATAGGCAGCATATGCAGTCTTCAAGGGATGGCAGACCCCTAGCAAATTCAATCAGTTACAGCAGCATAAGGGGCTTGATAGCTCTTGCTGATCCAGGACTGGTTCATTTTGATAAAAGTCAGCTGATCAACAGAATCTGTGGACAGACGCACTCTTTTGTCCGTCACAAAACTGAACGTCCGTTCGGAAAGCACACTGGAAGCAGGACAGGCCAGTAGCTCCATTGCATATTGAGCAAGTTCTGGCCAGTGGTCCATCCTCAAGACCCAGTAACCCATTGGATGCTCACCTGGAAGGGTCTCCAAGTCTGCTATTGCGCCTAGATAATCATGCACCATATGATGGAGATGCTGCCGATGGTTGCTTAAACCTAACAGTCCTGGGTGCTGCTGAGAACAAAAGGACTGTTTAAAATCATCGGTCAGCCGGCCGCCTTCTCCACCACTCCTCCTTTGGCTGAATGATGCCTCAGAAACACGTCCAGAGAATGTTGACCTCCCAGTGTCTGGAAAGGTGGTACACAATTTTTTTTTCAAGGCCTCCTCAAGATGTTTCATCCTCTGCTCCCTCTGCGAAGGCAGGATGAGATCTGCAACTTTACCCTTGTAACGTGGATCAAGGAGGGTTGCCAACCAGTAATTATCCCTCTCCTTGATAGCACGAATCCTCGGGTCCTTTTGCAGGCTTTGCAGAATCAGGGAGCCCATACATCGTAAGTTGGAGGAGGCATGAGCTTCTGAGTCCTCTGGGTCACTTAGAATGACATTGTCAGCAGGAGCAACCTCTCCACAACCACATACAACTCCTGGGGTTTCTGGGGAATTAAAACCATCCCTTGAAGACTGCTGTATGCTATCCTCTACATCCATACTGCCGAAATCCTCCTCCTCTTCCTCCTGTGTGTTTTGTGGCCCTGCAGGAATGATATCTGCATAAAGGGGGCCGTGTGAGGAAAGGAAGTTCTCCTCTTCCTGCCGCTGTTCTGCCTCAAGTGCCTTGTCCATGATTCCACGCAGCATATGCTCCAGCAGATAGACTAGTGGGATAGTGTCACTGATGCATGCATTGTCCTGGCTCACCATCCTTGTGGCCGCCTTAAAAGGTGACCGGACGATGCATGCATCCTTAATCAAAAGCCACTGGCGTGGCGAAAAAAAGACAAGCTCCCCTGACCCTGTCCTTGTGCCATACTCGCACAGGTACTGATTGATGGCCCTCTGCTGCATGTGCAGCCGCTGGAGCATTACCAACGTTAAGTTCCACCTGGTGGGCATGTCACAAATGAGGCGGTTGGTGGGCAGGTTGAATTCCCATTGAATGTCAGATAATCAAGCACTGGCATTGAACGAACAGCGGAAATGGCCACAGACTTTTCTGACCTGCCTCAGGAGATCTTGGAAGCCCGGGTATCTGCTCAAGAAATGCTGCACCTCCAGATTTAGAACATGTGCCAAGCATGGAACATGTGTCAAGTGTCAAGTGTCCCTGTGAGAGAAGGTTGGTGCCATTGTCGCATACAACCATTCCCGGCTCAAGCTGTCGTGGCTTCAACCATCTCTGAGCCTGTCCCTGCAGAGCTGACAGAATCTCTGCCCTGGTGTGACTCCTATTCCCTAGACAGACCAACTGAAGCACAGCATGGCATCTTTTTGCCTGACTGCTTGCATAGCCCCTGAAACGCTTAGGGAGCACTGCTGCTTCAGAGGACAATTGAGCAGGAGGACTTGGAGGAGGATGAATAGGAGGAGGAGGTGGTGAAGTAGCCAGATGTGGCAGAACCAGCACCAGCTTTTTGGTGGCGTTGTGGCAAAAAAGCTGCAACACCGAACCCTGTCCTGCATCCTTCCCAGCTGCCAGCAGAGTTACCCAGTGCGCCGTGAAAGAAATGTAACGTCCCTGTCTATGCCTGTTGGACCAAGAGTCAGCAGTAATGTGCACCTTCCTGCTGACCGATTTGTCCAACGAGGCCAAAACACTACCTTCCACATGACGGTAGAGAGCCGGAATGGCCTTATGTGAAAAGAAATGCCTTTTTGGGATCTGCCACTGTGGTGCAGCACATTTCACAAATTCGCGAAAGGGAGCCGAGTCTACCAGATGAAAAGTCAGCAACTGTAATGCTAGCAATTTGGCCAAGCTAGCATTTAGACACTGAGCATGTGGATGGCTGGGACAGTATTTCCCTGGAGCACATCCTGCCTCGTTGGAGTTGTGCGTCCTCCTCATCCTCCCCCTACTCCTCCTCCTCTATCCTGTCAGGCACCCAAGTACAGTCAGTGACCTCATCATCCCCTCCTTTCTCTTCACTGGAGCAAACTTGGCAATATGCTTCAGCTGTGGCAACATGACTGTTGGTTTCTTGTCCGTCATTGTCACCCCTGTCTCTAGGCTCACGTTATTCCCTTCATCAACCTGGGAACCTACATCACAGCTTTCAAATTGCTGCGCATCCTCCAGCAGCATGTCACTGACACTATGATAGAATCGTTCAGGTGACTCCTCCATGCATGATGGTGGGGTAACTGAAGGAGTAGCTGTGGAGAAGGAGCCTGTGGACTGAGCCACTTTGGCAGCTGCGGTGGAAGGCAAACTACTGTGAGCATGGGTGTCAGAGGACGAGGAAAATGAGGACTGCTTATTGATCCACTCCACCAACTCTTCCACATGTTGTGGCTGAATAGCACAGGCAGCACCGGAAATAAAGGATGGGCGTACCCCGCCTGCAGAGGGTGCACTATGTCGACTGTGACCACCACTTTTCACAATGGATACAGAGGCTGCTTGCCTTTTTGTGGCCTGTGAGCGTCAGCCTCTCCTTGTCGGCCTTTCGGACATGATGTTGATACAGATCAATATAGGGTATACGCAATTGACCAATAGATACTCAATGACCTGATATGATGTAATCTATAGCCCTATAGATGATCTGTGCTGCTTATAGGATGTACCCGAGTGACCGATGAACAATACTCTGACTGATATCTGATGTAATCTATAATCCTATAGATGGATGATCTGTGATGCTTATAGAATTTTCCACAACTGACCAATGAATACTCTGACTGATACCTGAAGTGATCTATAATCCTATAGGTCTTTGATGCTTATAGAATTTTCCACAACTGACCAATGAACAATACTATGACTGATATCTGAAGTGATGTATAATCCTATAGGTCTGTGATGCTTATAGAATTTTCCACAAGTGATCAATGAACAATACTCTCACTGATATCTGAAGTGATCTATAATCCTATAGGGCTGTGATGCTTATAGAATTTTACACAACTGGCCAATGAACAATACTCTCACTGATATCTGAAGTGATCTATAATCCTATAGGTCTGTGATGCTTATAGAATTTTCCACAACTGACCAATGAACAATACTCTCACTGATATCTGATGTAAAGAAAGAAATCTCACCCTGCCTGAAACACGTACCTGGCCCTCCCTACACTGCTAGGAATTAATCACTCACTGGCGCTGCACTGTCTGATATGATGTAAAGAAAGAAATCTCTCCCTGCCTGACACACGTTCCTGGCCTTCCCTACACTGCTAGCAATGTCTCTGCACTGTCTGGCAAACTCCAAAAAAAGCTACTCTCACTCTGACTCACATGCGTCCCTCTCCTTGTCTGCACAATGACACTACACGCTGCGGCTGCGCAAGCAGCCTTTATGTAGTGTGGGGCGTGTACTTGGCCCCTGAGCCATGATTGGCTAAAGGCAGCCTGCCTTTAGTCCAATCATGGCAGAGATCATTTGATTGGCCAAGGCATGAGGTCAGGGTGCATGCTTTGGCCAATCACATAAGGTGCTGCACATGCGGCGCGCATGCAGTGCATTATGGGAATCTCTAATTTTCCGCGAAGAAGCACATTTGTTCGTCATTCGATGAACGATTGAACGACCGATGTTCGAGTCGAAGTTAGCTTCGACTCGAACTCGAAGCTCATCTCTAATCAAGAACAAACATTTTATATATTGCAGGTTACCAGTCTTTATACATAGTGGCTGGATTGGTTTTCTTTTTTTAAGCTAAGTGTGTAAGTACAGAAAAATACCCACTGATCCTGTTCGAAATCTTGCATCTTTGTAAATTCTTGTACATTAAATAGAAATCTCAAACAATGTTATCAGCCTTCTGAACTATTTTGTGTAAGCCATAAAACAATACCCCTCTATGTAATGGGAATGAAGGTGGGGGGGAGGCCTTGCTCTGTCCTTGTCTTTATCCCGCACTCAGTAGGTCAACGGTGGGGAATTTTACTTCTCTTCACCAGGAATTCTTTAGGCGTGTCTGTTGCAGAAGCAGTGCAGCCTTTTTATGGGGCATCAGAGCGGCCCGGGGGGGGGGGGGGCAGTTGCCCCCCCTGCCTCTTGGCCCAGTCTTCCCCTGCACCCTAGGATAGGAAGTGTGTTATATTGGCAAAATCACCATGTGAAAAAAAGCCTAACAAAAAAAGAAAATGCATCCACCACATACTGTATAAGGATCAGTAAGCTGCAATATATTCATTTTTTTGTTTTGTTTTGGCCTTGGATTACAATTTAAATAACAATCTTGGTGTTTTATGGTACTAATATAGGACATGAATTAGATCCTCCAAGTGGTATATAAACCCCAAAACCAAAAATGTAATATATTGCAGCTTATCGATCATTAGATGTGCTGGCTGCATTTGTATTCTTTTTTAGGCTTTCCCCTGGTGATCTGGCAAGTAACACACATCCTGTATTAGAGTGCCCCCACTCTGGATGAGGGAGCACAGGGGGCACAGCAGACAGCAGCATTATCAGTTGGGGGGAGGGGAGTGTTAAATGTACTAGCAGATTTAAATGCACTAACAAATTGAAGCCAAACTCAAGCTCACACTTTATAAGCAGTTACAGCAGTTTTTTTTCCCCTTTTCGGATAAAAGTATTACAATTGTAAGCCCCCCTGTCAGTGTTAAATAGTTTGTTTCATCCCTGTAACTGATACATCTGGAAGAGAGCATGTTCTTTTGAAAAACACACTTACTGGCCGATAAAAAAAAATATAAGAAACAAACCTTCAAAAGAAAACTAGTGCAGCCATCACACCTAAGAATTGGTAAGCTGCAATATAATAAATGTTTGCTTTTGAGTTTACTGCTTTCATTTGCAATGCTTGCAATCTAGAATTTTACATACAGTATAAGGCAGGGATGTCCAAACTACGGCCCTCCAGCTGTTGTGGAACTCCATGTCCAATGAGACATTGTAAATCACTGACATTCACAGACATGACTAGGCATAATGGGAATTGTAGTTCCTGAACAGCTGGAGGGCCATAGTTTGGACACCCCTGGTATAAGGTGAGCCTCATACTAGGACCCATGTACAAAAAGAAGGTAAGAAGGCCAATGAATTCACTTTCTCCTCATATATATTACAGAATAACCTACTGCTGCACCCACAACAATACAATAAGCAGGTATTTGTGAAAATGTTGAGATCTGTAGAAATGTAAATCCCAATCCCTTTCATTTATCTTGAAGGCATTCTGGTCTTTAGATTAAAAATCCATTAAATGCATTACATATTTGAACATTATAAGTATTAGTCTCCATTCACACTAGTACGACTTGTCAGGCGACTTGGCCAGCCTGACAAGTCGCGGTCCCTCACGGTCCATTGACTGCTACAGGAGCCGTTCTAATAGGAGCGACACAAGTCGCTCCGACTTAGAAAAAGGCTCCTGTACTACTTCGGGGCGACCTGGAGCGACTGGCATAGACATTCATTTTATGAAGTCCGTGCAAGTCGTGCCGAAGTCGCGGTGCACGCGACTTCACAGGTCGCCCCCGAAGTCTTGCCGCTTCAGTGTGAACCGGCACTTAGAATTTACTGCTTTATGTTATTAGAGCATAAATAAACAGAGATTTTACCAAACTGATGCTATAAGCAGACATTAGATGTGTAATTGCACAGCAGTGTTGTTTCTAAACATAGCAAAATGGGAACTATAGGTTTTGTTTTACTATGAAACGAGAATGATGCATAAGAGCTGTTCTCTTTATTTAGGTTGTGTTTGTGCAACCAGATTGTGTAAATTCAGCATTAAAATCACACAAAAAAATCTTTGGAAAAACACAGTTCTTTTAATGTGCATTTTATAATATCTATTTAAAAACAATTAGACTTTCCTGTACAACTAAAAAATGTATTTTAATATTGTAATAGTGGTAGGGTGTCTAAAGAAAAACATAATGTAGTGCAATATGCATGCTAGTTCAGGCGGTCCCTGGCGTACATACAAGTACTATTTATTTTGGGTGCCAGTGTAAATAAGTTCTAAAGGGTTTTTTCATGATAAGTTTGTAAGGCCCTATTCATGGAGGATGGAGACCTCTGTGTTAAGCCCCATAGGTCTTATTTGAAGTTACAAGGTCATTAGAAATTCACTTATACCCAGGTAAACAGGTTCATCTCATACAATTAGAATATCATCAAAAAGTTAATTTATTTCAGTAATTCAATTAAAAAATTGAAACTCATATATTTTATATAGATGCTTTACACACAAAGCAATATATTTCAAGCATTTCTTTGTTTTATTTTGATGATTACGGCTTGCAGCTAGTGAAAACTCAAAATTCAGTATCTCAGAATATTACATAAAACCAATAAAAAAAGGATTTTTAATACAGAAATGTTGGTTTACTGAAAAGTGCCTGTGGCACTGCTGGGGTGTTATGGAAGCCCAGGTTTCTATGATAGTGGCTTTCAGCTCATCTGCATTGTTGGATCTGGTGTCTATCATCTTCCTCTTGGCAATACCCCACAGATTCTCTATGGGGTTTAGGTCAGGCGAGTTGGCTGGCCAATCAAGCCCAGTAATACCATGATCATTAAACCAGGTATTGGTACTTTTGGCAGTGTGGGCAGGTGTCAAGTCCTGCTGGAAAATGAAATCAGCATCTCTATAAAGCTGGTCAGCAGAGGGAAGCATTGAGAGCTCTAGAATTTCCTGATTAGGGGCTGCGCTGACTTTGGACTTAAAACACAGTGGACCAACACCAGCAGATGACTGTGGAGATTTTTTCATTTCATTTGGAAATTAAAGTCCCAGAGTCTGGAGGAAGAGTGGAGAGGCACAGAATTCAAGTTGCATGAGGTCCAGTGTGAAGTTTCCATAGTCAGTGGTGATTTGGGGAGCCATGTCATCTGCTGGTGTTGGTCCACTGTGTTTTATCAAGTCCAAAAAAAAAAAAAAAAAGTCCAGATCCAACCATGCAGATAAGCTGAAAGCCACTATCAAAGAAACCTGGGCTTCCATAACACCTCAGCAGTGCCACAGGCTGATCCCCTCCATGCCACGCCATATTGATGCAGTAACTCATGCAAAAGGAGCTCAGACCAAGTATTGAGTGCATACTATACTGTACGTGGACATAGTTTTCAGTAAGCCAACATTTCTGTATTAAAAACATTTTTTTATTGGTTTTATGTAATATTCTAATATTCTGAGATACTAAATTTTGGGTTTTCACTAGCTGTAAACCATATTCATAAAAATAAAAGAAAGAAATTCTTAAAATATATCACTGTGTGTAACGTATCTATATAAAATATATGAGTTTCACTTTTTGAATTGAATTACTGAAATAACTTTGTGATGATATTCTAATTTTATGAGCTAAGCCTATATATACTGAGACACCACAAGACCTGCTTGGCTGCACAATTAGGCAATACCCCAAGCTAAGTCCAGCAGCACTCAATGGGCTTTGTGAGCTGGGGTGCCTGAGAATAATGACTTTCTTATGTTTTCTGTGGTGGAAAAAGAATTTGTCCATATTAGATAGCAGTATGTTCCAGAGTCCCAACAATATATGGCACCCAGTGTAATGATCACTTACTGGACACAGAGGGCAATCTACAGTAAAATGGACAACCAAAGTCTTTTTCATGTGCTAACCCAGTGTTTCTCAACCTTTTTTCAGTTGCTGCACGCTTTAAAATTCTACACAGTCTTGAAACGCCCCATTTTAAAATGTAAAAACTAAAATAATAATGTTTACATAATGCAGCAACATCCACACATGTAGGGCACTCAACATTAGACTTAATTTTATCTTACAAAGCAAATATACCTTTATTCACTGATACTGACTAGTATTAAAGCATTTCTCCCTTACTCAGTTAATGTGACCCCAGTAAATCAATATACTGTATAGTGAAGCACTTATTCAAATAAAGTTACCGATCCTAATACTGCCACAAAATTAACATACTCTGTGCAAACATGATAATAGTGCGCATAATCCTAAATAACTAAAAAAAAACTATGTTTCAAGTGAATTTCATGTAAAAAAAAAAAGAAAAAAAAAATCATGCAAACATTTTTACATAAAATCCTGTGTCCAAAGGAAATTTTCCCAGTGTAAAAGTATCTAAAAATACTCCAAACCTTCACCATTGTGCACCTTTTCCACTTTCTTGTGATCACTTAGGCCCCTTTTTCACTGATGGACCGATCAAGTCCACCTTTGAGTTTTTCAGGCAGACCCAATCGGAGCATCCATAGCCCTCTATGGAGTGTCCGCTGACATCCACTGGCATCCGATATGGCCTGCTAAAAACAGACAGATGGGAATCAGATGACAGTCTGATGGCCTCATAAGAGAACCATCCGACTGTCTCATAGAGAAAAGTGGGCTGTGTCCTTGTCCTCTCTGCATAGCCGAGCAGACGCGGACCTGTCATCTGCCTGCTCAGCGAGTATCAAAGAACAGATCTCTCGCCCGTAAACAGGTCAGTAAACAGGGAGGATTGTGCAGAAACTGACCTTTGGGGGTGCAATGGTTGTACTGGGGAGCTGCAGACTGCTGCTCCCCCCGTAACATGTGCAGTGCCCACTGTGTGGTGTACTGTGCCCACCATGTGATGTGCTGTGCCCACCATGTCATATACTGTAACTGTGCCCCCCCCCATGTGATGTTCTGTGCCCACAATGTGGTTTACTGTGCCCACCATGTGATTTACTGTGCCCACCATGTGATATACTGTAATTGTGCCCACTATGTGATATACTGTGCCCACATGTTGTTTGCCACTGTGTAATGTGCTATAATGTACAGTACCCACCGTACAATGTGAAATGATGTGTCCTCCGTGTAATGTGCTGTGCCCACCCTACCATGTAATGTGAAGTGGTATGCCCTCAGTGAAATTTTCTGTGCCCACCATGTAAACTGCTGTGCTGTACAGTGCCCACCATGTAATGTGTAGAGTAGTGTGCCCACTGTGTAATGTTCTGTGCCCACCATGTCATGTGCTGTGCTGTACAATGCCCACCATGTAATGCAGAGTGGTGTGCCCTCTGTTTACTGTGCTATGCCCACCATGTCATGTGGTGTGGTGTACCCATATGTAATGTGGTGTTGTGTGCCCACATGTGGTGTGGTGTGCCCACTGTGTAATGTACAGTGCCCACCATGTAATGTGCTATGCCCACCATGTAATGCAGATCGGTGTGCCCTCTGTGTAATGTGCTGTGTCCACCATGTCTTGTGCTGTGCCCACAATGTATTGTGCTCTGCCCACAATGTAATGCGCTGTATAGTGCCCATCGTGTAATGTGCTGTGCCCACCATATAATGTGGAGTGGTGTTTCCTCCAAGTAATGTGCTGTGCCCGCCATGTCATATGCTGTACAGTGATCACCATGTAATGTGGGGTAGTGTGCTCTCTGTGTAATGTGCTGTGCCAATCATGTCATGTGCTGTACAGTGCCCACCATGTAATGCAGAGTGGCGTGCCCTCTGTGTACCGTGTTGTGGTCTCTGTATCATGTCTGCAGTCTGTGACCATCTTTTGTATCATGTTCTCAGTTGTGACCATCTCTTGTATCATGTCTGCTGTCTCTGACCATTTCCTGTATCCAGTCTCTGACTATCTCTTGTATCATGTCTGCAGTCTCTGACCATCTCTTGTATCATGACTGCAGTCTCTGACCATCTCTTGTATCATGTCCACAGTCTCTGACCATCTCCTGTATCATGCCTACAGTTTCTAACCATCTCCTGTATCATGCATGCAGCCTCTGACCATCTCCTGTATCATGCCCACAGGTTCTGACCATCTCTTGTATCATGTCTGCAGTCTCTGACCATCTCCTGTATCATATATGTAGTCTCTGACCATCTCTTGTATCATGACTGCAGTCTCTGACCATCTCTTGTATCATGTCCACAGTCTCTGACCATCTCCTGTATCATGCCCACAGTTTCTAACCATCTCCTGTATCATGCATGCAGTCTCTGACCATCTCCTGTATCATGCCCACAGGTTCTGACCATCTCTTGTATCATGTCTGCAGTCTCTGACCATCTCCTGTATCATATATGCAGTCTCTGACCATCTCTTGTATCATGTCTGCAGTCTCTGACCACCTCCTATTTAATGTCTGCAGTCTCTGACCATCTCCTGTATTATGTCCTTAGTCTCTAACCATCTCCTGTAGTATGTCTGCAATCTCTTATTTAAACTTAAACACGTTGCTAATAGTATTAGTGGGGGCTCTTTCTAACAGACTCTCTAACAGAGGCCCTCTCTGTGTCCATTAGAGAGATCCCCCTCCAGGTCCCATTGGAGTACTCTGCTTCTCTTCTTGTATTTTGTTTATTGTTAAGAGATCGTGGGAGGATCCCAGGGTAACAAAAACTCCTTAGGGGAGCATCTCTGTGTTTGAGGTGTTGCCATAGAAACATGTATAAAGGGGAGGAGTTAGTAAGATGACCACGCCCATGTGGGGGCCCCAAAAATACTTCTGCCCCCAGGTTTCTGTGACCCTAGGATCAGCCCTGCCTGTGTGTACAGCAGCCGGTCTGACAGAAGCCTGTCGAATGTCCAGCTTCTGTCGAAGGGGCATGACCGAAAAAGGTCTGCCGATCTGCATCCGATCAGCGCTCTCAGCCAATGTCTGAGAGTGCTGACTGGTCTGTTCTGGTGGGGGGGCTGTCCCCTTGTCAGAAAACAATAGCTCAGCGGGGGAGATTACTGTACTAACGTTGGATTGTTAGTACAGGATCTCCTCCTGAGCTCTTCCGTTTTTTTTGTTCAGCCCGCTGGGTTGAATGAAACAAAAACTGATAGTAGTGCCAGGTTTAAGAGGGAATGGCAGCACTTAGGAGACTATGGCTTCTGCCTGAGCATCTTACAGGAGGAGAGAGCACAGGGATGCTACGTCAATTTTATTGTTCATTCAGAAGGCTGGATGAGTGTTCTAGGACAAACAAAAGATTTAACTGTGGTGGAAAAAATAAAATCTCAGGACTGGTTGCTCTGTCTGGCATTGATACCTGAATTATGAATCTCAAAGCCTTTGGCAGGTAACGCAGTTTATATGCATGTATTTAAGCTGTGAATTTTGCTGTTTGCATTGGGCTCAGGTTTAAGTATATGATTATTGTTTAATGATTATGAGTTAGTTTAATTACTTTCTTTTTTTTCTGCTGTCCATTAAAGGGGAGTTTATAATATCATCGATAGAAGGGGACTTGAGGGTTCGAAAGGACTATGAACTTGATCGGGAAAATATTGCCTTCTACAATATTACGATCATGGCAAAGGACAGGGGCAATCCTCCATTCAGTTCTACGGTAAAGTGGTTTCTACATTATTGATTTATACTGCTAACAATACTTGAATTGCAGTACTCAGTGTTTGCTCCTAGTAGAAGCTGCATTTCATGTCTTGTATTGAAAACAGGTATTGTCACATTTTGTGTTTTTTAAAAGCCATATCATGCCCTGAATTGCTCTGAAATTCCATTTGGCATAAAAAGAACATCTATTGTTGCTTTTTAAAATAGTATTTTTCTCTGCATTGCATCTGTAAGGTATCTTCAGGAAATGCTCAAATGGAAATGTTTTTTTTCCTTTATTCATGCAGTCATCAGGTATTCATATGCTAAATGATTTTTCTCCCGGAGATTAGGGTGGTCGTCATCACTTTCACACTTTCATCCAGAATAAATTTGACTGTTGTGTCTAGTACCTTTGTAATGAAAGATTTAATGCTTACAGTATATTTTCATTAAAAGTGAACATTGTAGTTGTGTTAGGTCTATGAACATAACTGGATGGAAGAGATCTGGCTTTTTTTATCTCTTAACCTACTTCCAACTAATATATGATTATTTTATGAAAATTTCTGTCACCCCTTTATACTTATGTAGCACTACTCCCTTGGGAGCTGCTGGTTACGGGTTCCCCTGGGTTACCATTAGCAACAACACGACAGTTCAACATCCCCCAAGTGATTTTGGCTCAGTCAGGAAACAGTCCAGGAGCTTTGGGTTTTTATTGAGAACTTGGATGGGAGAAGGGAATGAGGGGGATACTCCAACTTAACTATGCACAATTAGCAGGGACGACTGATTAATGTTGAATAACGCTGAGTAAAGCTTAGTAGCACTCTATAACTCTAGTCACGGCTAGGCCGCTGCTTCACCTTGTCATAAGGAGTGAAGTAGTATTAGATGAACTTCCTGAGGTAAACTGGACTGTACTGCAGAACAATCTTCAGGGCCCTTCCTGGCACCCCCTTTGTTCCTATTCTTCAGGGTCAACTACACGACACTCCCTTTACTGTTAAACTTCCTGTGTGAACTAGCTCCTTGACCCCCTGACTTCTCTGGAGTGGTCCTCTTTCCTAGGCAGACCCTTTGGCAAATTCCTGAGTACTCACGACACTGTTTTTCCTGAGAGACTCTGCCACCAACTCCACTGTCAGCACTCTGGATCCTCTGCAGCTCAGCTCCACACCCGGTTCACTAGGCCGACTGCCTGATCCACTTTCCTCACACCTGCAGGAGGAGAGACCAGGCGTCTGCCTTCTCCTGGGACTCTGCTTCCTGCCAAAGACGCCCTGTCACATGTCCCATCCGTATTTATGGTCAATCCCAGGATGCATTTTAGGAATGCCCTCCCACTGGGACTGCCATAAAACATGATGTGTCACTGGCTGGGTTTCCTCCACTGTCCAACAAGCTCCCTCATTGGATACAGTGGGGACACTCCCTCAGACCCAGTGAATCACACCTGGAAACATGTGACAGGCAAACTAATAGATCAGGCTCTCCTGATAAGCAACAGGAGCAACAGATGCTTTTACCTAGCACCTACCAAACTAGGAGGGTGCTACACTTACTTTAATCCACAGTCCCATTATCTGCTGCTGTGTTTGTTCTGGTGAAGGCTACCAGTCAACTGAAGCCTGTCTGTACACAGCCAACCATTCCTCTCTCTGCTCCTTCATACTGACCTCACCACACCTTTACTGTAATCACTGCAGGACCATTTTTTTGAATTCTTGCTAATTTATGTTCACCTCATCAAGATGGGATGTGTGCGCAGTTAGTACCGTCCCGCAATTCAGTGCTAAAGATTGGAGCTAGGATTAAGGTAAGTATAAGTGGACTATAACACACCCTTACTCCTTGAAAGCAGGGACATTTCACCTCTGGTGATTGCTTGGTTCTCAGAGCTCCCCAAGCAGCTCTCTGCTCTGCCCCCCACAATCACTGAAGCACTGGGCTGTAGAGGGGGCGGGAGCGGCCAGCTCAGGTTCTAAGCAGCTCACTGAAAGGCTGAGCTGGGCGTCGGTCCAGGCATGTGGGTGGATCCCAACTTCATTGTCCCGATCTTGCCTGAGCCTGGACTGGCTCTCTGAAATTCGCAGACAGTGGACTTCAGCCCGCTGTCTGCTGAAAACGGGTCACAGGAGTGCAGACGAACTGCACTCCTGTGATCCACAGGAGAGGTACAGTCAAACGAGCTAACCCTCAAATCTCCAAGCTTTGCTGGCACTGTAACAAAGAGCTCCTACCTATTTTTTCACAGTGCCCTGTGCTTTCCCAGTTCTGGACAGGGGCAAGGAACATAATCAAACAACTGATATCATTTGAGCTTGGCATGGACCCCCTGGGATGTCTTCTACATCTAAGCTCAGTGCCCTAATGCCATTACAAAAAGTCTTTGACAGTGCATTTGCTGGATGCTGCCCAGGCATGTATCTCCGACATATGGATGCTCACTACCCCACCGACTTTAGAAACGTTGGTTTTTCAGACAAAATCAGAACGATGGAAAGCTTGACAGCGTCTCCCCATGACAGTGAAGATTATTTTAGAGATATCTGGTTGCCATGTACAGCCTTTATATATATATATGTATTATATACACCAATGTTTTCTTTGATTAGATCAGTAGAGTCCAACTCATAATGGTGCGCTGTGGCCTTCAGTCGTCTCCCCTGGAGCGGATGGGTGCAAATGGAGCAGAGTCTTTCTGCCCCTCTAACCCCTCTACTCCACCTATAATTCCAATATTACCCCCAACTCCCTGTGCTCTCCCACTTTAGTTTTTTTTCCCCATGTTCTTTTTTTCTTCTTTTTGGTCCTTTCTTCTTTCTTCACCCCCTTAAAAAGGTGGCAAAAGAGGTCCTTTTTGTTTTTGTTAAGTTATTTAGGTTTAAGTTGGGAAAATAATTAATTTTGTGATTAAGTCCATGTTTATGGTAAGGCTCTAGGGGGTACAACAATTTCCATCAATTGTGATACTTTCTTCCAGATGACCCGGGTTGTTATTCCTGCTTCTTACTCTTGGACCTGTACAAGCTGCCTGGTCTGTCAGCTATGTTCTGTTAGATGTCTGTTACTTCTTTTACTTCAGTTTGGAATGTCTGGTCTTACATAATTATTGTATTGTAACACAGAAAACTTATTTCTGGAGTATTGTTGTTGGCACCTGTATTATAATTGCACAATGTACTCAATAAAAAAATAAAATGAAAAAAAGCATTTGACATACTTTCAGTAGTATCGCAGGCAGCTACTGTCACATTGAGTTATTGTTTCAAAATCACAGGTAGTAGCAAGAGAGTAGAGAAGAGTTTTGTTTATTAGTAGCACCATAGTAGTAGTGGTGCAGGTGCATTGATTTATGGTATTTTTGTTTGTATCACTAATTTGTCTGGTTTGTCTTTATACCATTTTAGGTTATTGTTGAAGTGCGAGTGTTGGACATTAATGACAATGATCCTGTTCTCCTTAATCTTCCATGGAACATAACCATCAGTGAGAACACCCCAGTATTAACGCCTATCACTCGGATCCTTGCCAGTGATGCTGATGCTGGCCGTAATGCCATTCTGACCTTTAATATAACAGGAGGGAACATTGAAAACTCTTTTTCCATCAATGAAAATGTAAGTCTACATTGGTCTCATAAATAATGGATTATACAGTATATAGAGAGGCTTATTTGAAAGGTTAAAAACGATATAGGTATATACTGCAGAATTTAAGGTTACCATAAGGTATAAGCTATGCAGATGATATTTATTATACAGGACTAATGTAGGTGAACCTTTTTGTTACAGCAAAATTATGGTGTAAGATGGTGATCTCCAAACAGTGTCTAGTAAGCCAAGTACAATAGCCTAATCCTTCTCCCCTCCAGTAACAAGACAGCTTCCCACCTAACCAATACCCCTCATCACTCCGTTCCACCCAGATAATATTTGTACAAAGTTAAGGAATAGGTACCTCTCTGCAGTTTAGTACCCAAATTACAAAATAGAAACTAAGAATAGGAATAGGATGCCTAATTAGCGGTCATGGTTGTAAGCTGGTGGTCTCAGTGTGGACCCTTTGGCAAGGTTGAAGTGGCTGTAACCTCTGTTCCAGTGTCATTATTGTGGGCCTACTGGTGACTTCTTGTTATCTATGATGTTACCTGTAGCAACCTATCTGAGCAGGTTGTCTTTGTTACCATTCCTGAACAGTACTGAATTACACACTTAGTAAAAGCATCATGCCAAAGAATTGTTATAGTTTGCTGAAAAGGAACCTCTCAGATTTTATCTGTAGGGTACACAGTGCCTATAGGATCATGTAAGACAAAACCAGAAAAATTCCCAGCTCAACTCACCAACCAGTCTGCTTACCAGCCGATCTAACCTGTCTAACAGTATGTGTTAAAAACAGGGGTTTAGTTAGCACACATTTGCAAACGCATGCATAAGCTGCAAGGCCACTTCATGGCACCCTATATTATCTGCAGTCCTAACTCCTGTAAATCTATGAGAGTCTCCACAGTGGGAGCACATGCATTTTAATAGATAGAATCAGGATCTACAGGATCATGTACCATTGCAAAAAAAAAATCTAACCAGAGAAAATAAAAAAAAAATATAAGTAAAGCCTGTGAATTGAGAAACATGAAGGCTGCTATTGTACTCTTCTTCTTAAAAAAAATGCTTGCTGTTAACATTCTTACCTCCGTACCTCAAAGCGTACCTACGCTATATCTCAGCACCACAAACCAAAAACTCTGTTGAATTCATTTCTAATATCAAAGAAAAGTCAAAGTCACCCATCCATCCATACCTTTATGTTGTATTTTGCTGAGAAATTACTTTGAAAAACACCCCCTAGCATTTCTGGTCTTAGCCATCCTGAGTAGGGGCAGACGACTCATGTAGCATTTTCTTCCTGGAATCTATCTTCCCTTAGTGCAGGCATGTGCTTAGCTGTGACAATCCCTCCTGAAGACTCCTGGGTAGGGTTGCCACCTTTTCTTCAAGCCAAATCCGAACACTTTAGCGGCGCAAAATTGCTTGTTTTTTTTTTTTAGTGAACACTAAGGGATTGTAAAAGACCTGGGACACCTTTTGGTGCCCCAAGGAGAGTAGTAGAGCAGCATGCATAGTGGTAAACAGTGGGTTTACCTGAATTGCATTAGCAGTGGGAGGGGCTTAAAGGAGCATAGATAAATAAAACAGTAGACGGTGTAATTAGAGCAGTGGACAGTGTCAGTAGGGCAGTGGATGGTGTCAATAGAGCAGTGGACAGTGTCAATAGAGCAGTGGACAATGTCAGTAGGACAGTGGATGGTGTCAATCAGAAGGGAAGTGGACTTTGTCAGTAGTGCAGTGGATTGTGTCAGTAGGGCAGTGAATGGTGTCAGCAGTTTTTCTTATTATTTTTACAATTTTTTTTTTCAATATTATTTTTACAAGTTTTTTTTTAACAGCCCCCTTGGGGGGCTTTGAAGAAATGTAGGGGTCTAAACAGTCCCCAATGTCTCACTTTTGAGACAGAAAAGGGGACTAAGGACAGAAATTCACAAGTTCCTTTCTCTGCGGCCTCAACTGCTGAGTGGAATCCTGTTCATTCACAAACTGAAGCATAGTAAATACAGTTCACTATGATGCTGTTATGAATAGACACAGAACTAATCAGTATCAATCACTCACTGTGTTCATTCAGAAAAGGAAGGGGCCAGTAAATTACATATTTACCGGCCCCCTTACCCCGCTGTCTATCCTGAGTTATCCCCTGCAGAAGCTGGCAGGAGAAGGGGTTGAGATGAGCTGGCAGCACTGCAGGGGGGAGAGGGGCAACTGGACAAGAGGGGTGGCAGGGGAGGTGTTTACTAGGTCCCCTGTATTTTCCTCCTGCAGCAGCTGAATGCCAGCAGGAGGAAGAGGAGAAGAAGCCAACATTCAGCTGCTGCAGAAGTAAATACAGCTAATCGATTCTAGTAAATGCCCCCCCCCCCTCTTGTCCAGGTGTGACAGGGAGGCCGCATGGGCCCCCTAAAGCTAGGCCAACCTTCCTGTCTGAATAATGTGTCCAGGTTTCAGGAAGATTGCGATCCAGACAGGCACACAATTCAACACCTGAACTGTCTGGATGAATCCCAGTGAGGTGGCAATCCTACAAGTCTACGAAAGGGTTTTTGTTTTGTTTTTTTTAAATTAAAAATCAGTGTGATATATTTTCTCTGAGCTAATTATTAATAGATTATCCCAGTATGTAAGCAAATAGAAAGATCTTTCATTCTACAATACATGCAGCTTTTTTCCTGGTAGGAGAAATCCTTGTAAAACTGTTCTGTCACTAAGTACCATTGCATTAGTGGCAGGTAGATTCTTGATAGACTGCAACCTTCTCTGGTCTGTTGAATCATCTACTCACTGGCTGCAAGTTGCAGGTGGGCAGTGATTGCAGGGGTATTCATTTCTTGCTGCATTAAACAGAATGTAGAAAACTCACCAATTAATATGATAGTTGCAGTGCTGACACAAGTTTTCCAGGTTCCCACTCTCAGCAGAGTTGCGGCAGTCCGCTCCCAGGCTCTTCCTCTCCCCCCTCTCCCTGGAATGGTTCACTCCTACCTCCTCCAGTATCCACTCTGGGTGGAATAGCACACTGTGATCTGGGGGGGGGGGGGCAGGCAGTGACAGATGGGAGCTAGGAGGAGATGAGGAGCCATAGCCTCCAATACCACCAACATCCTCTACCAGGGATACCTGAGGATGAAGAGCTGGAACCTAGGTGTGAGGGGGGGGGGGGGGAGAGGAGGAGAACCACCGATCATCCTTCCCATCATCTCCTGACTTGCACTGAGCACCCCAACACTGCCCATCCCTCAACTACAGTCTGGTCAGAATAATGTTACAGGTAAAATGAAACCCGGACACATGATTCAAAACCCCCAACTGTCCGGGTGAATTCCAGACAGGTGGCAACCCTACTCCTGGGATGTATTTGCCTAGGCCTGGAAACCAGGAAGTACCTGTAGAAATTTAAATCAAGTAAAAATTATATAATTTCCGATCTATTTATTAATGCTAGTTGCATTAGGATTAAAAATCGTCAATGTTGGAATTACTGCCCTGAAGCAAGCATGTTAATTAGGACATCACTGGTCTGCCATATGTGTGTTGGAGTTATGGACTCAGAAAATACTGATGGGTTTGCATAACAGCCAAAAAAACATTTTAGAGAAGGAACAGCAATGGCAATCTCATTGTTTCTTTTAAAATGTTATATGGGATAATAATATTCAGAAATGTGTACAATTTACACAACATAACAAAAATGACCTTGAATTAGCTTGTAAGTGCTTATAGTAAAGCATATATCTCATTCATTTTCACAGTTGCATTTGTAGTAGACAGAATGACCATGTGACTCTCTTATCACACAGACCTTCAGGGGCATGGCATCTTGTTAAAGCTGATTAAATTTACTGACTCACTTTTCCATGTTGCAGTATGAACACAAGCCTATTATTTCTAAATACTCATAATTAGGGTTGAGCGGACACCTAGATGTCCGTGTTCGACGGGTTCGGCCGAACTTTAAAAAAAAGTCCGGGTCCGTGTCCCGGACTTTTACCGAACTTTTCCCGGACACCGAACCCCATTGAAGTCAATGGGGACCCGAACTTTAAGGCACTAAAATGGCTCTAAAACACCAAAGGAAAGGGCTAGAGTGCTGCAAATGGCAGCAAAACGTAATTAAGAGCATGGCAAGTGCTCTGCAAACAAATGTGGATAGGGAAATAACTTAAAACAACAAAAAAAAACAGAAAAATAAAACAATGTTCTTCTTCATCTCTGAAGGACGAGGCCCATATGGAGTAGGAGGGAGGTTGAGGTGGTGGTGGATGTGGCGGTGACATAGGCGTGCGCACAGGGTGTGCTGGGTGTGCCTGGGCACACCCTAATCACCTAGGGCACATAGCATTGCCAGTGAGGAGATGGGAAAGATCTCCCTGGGACCTGCTCTGCTCTATTTCTCCTTGCCTACAGGTACATGGCCCCGATACATTACTCTCCCTGCTGGCAAACACATGCATGTGTATTTCAACTTTGGGGTGCACACCTTAATGCAATAGGCTGCGCACACCTATGGGCGGTGTAGGTGGAAGCGGCGGTGGAGGAGGACCAGGGCCGGATTAACAGCATCATGGGCTTGGTGCTGAGGATTTTGAAGGGCCTTAAGGGCCGTGCCTTGCCATGCACCCAGAGGAGGAAGGGTGCAGCCATGCATGCCTAATTCAACATGGGATGCTGTCTCTGAAGCCCATAAACACATCCATGCATCGCCAACTGTCCCTCCTTGTCCGGCCTTCACGCTGTGTGGGGAGGTTCTGAGGGTGCTGCCTGGGGAAGCGAGCATAGAAGCCAGACTTCTGTGTTTACAAGTGACAGAAGAGCGGTAACAGTGAATATGGCCAACCCGGGGCCTATATAAAAGGTAGGGGCCTGGAGCTGCAGCTCCAATAGCCCCTACATTAATCTGGCCCTGAGGAGGAGGACGAGGTAGCCAACACTGCTTCTTTTCAAAAATTTTAAATGAGGGTACACCCCAAAAGAGTGAGAAAGAGCAAAAATGGAACAATGGGTGGGTAAGGTCGGTATCCATTGCTATTCTGCATAAGGTACGGAAAAGTCCCGTGGGATCCATGCCTGGTTCATTTTAATGAACGTGAGCTTGTCCACATTGTCTCTGGACAGGCGGCTGCGCTTGTCTGTTATAACGCCCCCAGCCGTGCTAAATACCCGTTCAGATAATACACTGGCTGCAGGGCACGCCAGCACCTCCAAGGCGTAAAGGGCAAGCTCAGGCCATGTGCCCAATTTGGAGACCCAGAAGTTGAAGGGGGCAGACCCGTCATTCACTACATGTAGGCGTGTGCACACATACTGCTCCACCATGTTGGTAAAATGCTGCCTCCTGCTAAGACGTTCCATCTGAGCTGCTGGTGCTGCTGTTTGTTGTGGCGTGCTGACAAAGCTTTTCCACATTTCGGCCATGCTAACCCTGCCTTCTGAGGTGCTGGCGGTGCCCTGGTTGCGTTGGCGACCTCCTCCTCCTCCTCCTCTGCCTTGTGCTTCCACTGTGGCCCCGCTGTCAGATGGGAATGCCAGCAGCATGGCGTCTACCAGCGTGCGCTTGTACTCGCGCATCTTGCGATCGCGCTCCAGTGAGTGAATTAAGGACGGTACGTTGTCCTTGTAACGGGGATCCAGCAGCGTGGCCACCCAGTAATCAGCACAAGTTAGAATGTGGGCAACTCGGCGGTCGTTGTGGAGACACTGCAGCATGTAATCGCTCATGTGTGCCAGGCTGCCCAGAGGCGACGAAAGGCTGTCCTCTGTGGGAGGTGTATCGTCCGTGTCCTCTGTATCCCCCCAGCCACGCACCAGTGATGGCCATGAGCTGGCCTGGGTGCCACCCTGCTGTGAACATGGTTCCATCTCCTCCTCCAGCTCCTCCTCCTCCTCATCCTCCTCATCCTCCAGAACTGTGCCCCTGCTGGACAATTGCGTCCCTGGCGTTTGCGTGTGCAGGAACCCACCCTCGGAGCCCCTTGCGAATGACTGCCCTGAAAGCCTTGGAAATGTTACCTCTTCATCCTCCTCCTCCTCCTCATCCTGTGCCACATCCTCTTCCATCATCGCCCGAATTGTTTTTTCAAGGAGGCATAGAAGTGGGATAGTTAAGCTGAGAACGGCGTCATTGCCACTGGCCATGTTGGTGGAGTACTCAAAACAGCGCAACAAGGCACACAGGTCTCGCATGGAGGCCCAGTTATTGGTGGTGAAGTGGTGCTGTTCCGCAGAGCGACTCACGCGTGCGTGCTGCAGCTGAAACTCCACTATGGCCTGCTGCTGCTCGCACAGTCTTTCCAGCATGTGCAAGGTGGAGTTCCACCTTGTGGGCACGTCACATATGAGGCGGTGAGCGGGAAGGCCGAAGTTACGCTGCAGCGCTGCCAGGCGAGCAGCAGCAGGGTGAGAACGCCGAAAGTGCGCACAAACGGCCCGCACTTTCTGCAGCAGCTCTGACATATCGGGGTAGTTTTTAAGGAACCTCTGCACCACCAAATTCAGCACATGCGCCAGGCAAGGGATGTGCGTCAAACCGGCTAGGCCCAGAGCTGCTATGAGATTTCGCCCGTTATCGCACACCACCAGGCCGGGCTTGAGGCTCGCTGGCAGCAACCACTCATTTGTCTGCTGTTCCATGCTCCTCCACAACTCCTGCGCGGTGTGTGGTTTGTCCCCCAAACAGGCAAGTTGTAAAACTGCCTGCTGTCGTTTACCCCTGGCCGTGCTGAAGTTGGTGGTGAAGGTGTTACGCTGTCCGGATGAGGAGGCGGTAGAGGATGAGGAAGCGGAGTAGGAGGAGTTAGGAACAGGAGGCAAACTGAAGCGCCCTGCAATCCTCGGTGGTGGAAGGACATGCGCCAAATTGCTATCCGCCTCAGGCCCATCCGCCACTGCATTTACCCAGTGTGCCGTTAGGGAGATATAACGCCCCTGACCGTGCTTACTGGTCCACGTATCCGTAGTTAGGTGGACCTTGGCACAGATGGCGTTGCGCAGTGCACACCTGATATTTTCCCCCACTTGGTTGTGCAGGGAAGGGATGGCTTGCCTGGAAAAGTAGTGGCGGCTGGGCACGACGTACTGTGGGACAGCCACCGACATAAGGTTTTTAAAACTGTGCGTCTCCACCAGACGGAATGACAGCATTTCAAAGGCCAATAATTTTGAAATGCTGGCATTCAGGGCCAGGGATCGCGGGTGGGTAGGGGGGTACTTCCTCTTCCTCTCAAGTGTTTGGGAGATGGAAAGCTGAACGCTTCCACGGGACATTGTGGAGATGGTTGTTGGTGACCCAGGTGGTGGTGTTGCTGACAGATCGTCTGTTTGCGGGGTGGCAGGTGCCGGTATCACTACAGATGTGGCTGGAGCGGCCGAGACTGCAGCAGAAGAGGAAGCAGGATGAGCCAGAGACGTTTCTTGGTTTTGAAGGTGTGTACTCCACTGCAGCTCGTGCTTTGCACTTAGATGCCTGATCATGCAGGTTGTGCTCAGGTTGAGAAGGTTTATGCCTCGCTTCAAGCTCTGATTGCACAGGGTGCAAACCACTCGTGTCCTGTCATCAGCACATTTTCTAAAGAACTTCCACGCTAGAGAACTCCTTTGAGCTGACTTTGGTGCGCTCGTTCCCTTGCTGCGTTGGGCAGTAGCGGGCGTAGTGTCTAGGGCACGGCCGCTCCGCTTCTGCACCCTGCTCCCTCTTCTGCTGTGCTGGTGGCTCTGTGCGACCACCGCCTCTTCCTCCAAACTACTCAGGTCACCTGCATGACGTTCATTCCATGTGGGGTCGAGGACCTCATCGTCCTCCACATCATCTTCCACCCAGTCTTCACCCCTGCCCTCCTTGTCGGTCTCCACAATGCTGAACGCCGCAGCAGTTGGCACCTGCGTTTCGTCATCATCGGAGACGTGCTGCGATGATCCTTGCATGTACTCATCTTGAGAAATAAGTGGTTGGGCATCGCTGCACTCAATCTCTTCCACTTCTGGGGCAGGGCTAGGTGGATGGCCCTGGGAAACCCTGCTGACAGAGTCCTCAAAAAGAATAAGAGACTGCTGTATGGCTTGGGGCTCAGACTGCTGGCCTGATTTGCAAGGGGGTGAGGTGAAAGACGGTTGGACATTGGCTGCAGGTGCCAACTCTGACCTTTCTGCAGTAGACTGGGTGGGAGACAATGTGAAGGAACTGGAGGCACTGTCAGCAGCAAACCAATCTACTATCGCCTCAACTTGTTCTGGCCTCATCACTTCTAGGGGCGTTTGATGCCCTACCAAATACTGATGCAGGTTCTGTCGCCTACTCACACTTGAGGAAGGTGTTTCACTTGTGCGTGTAGCTGGCACAGATCGACCACGTCCTCTCCTTGCAACAGGAGCTCTACCAGCAGCACCACGACCCAGGCCACGGCCCTTATTTGACGGTCTCCTCATATTTCTGTAATTTAAGATCTTGCCCTAGAAAGGTTTTTATTGAATAGCGGAATAGGAAATATGATCCAAAAAAGTGTATGTATCTCGCACGTACAAAACCACACTAGGCCCCAATTACTATTGTTTCTACCCCTAAAAGGATGGATGAGGAGTAGGAGGAGTATGGAACAGACAGCACCCTCAAATCTTCAGAAGTATGAGATGAACCCCAAAAACTTGGAAAGGTGGATCTCACACGTACCGACACAGACTATCCCGCAATTCAATTGATCCTCAAAGGTTTTTATTGAATAGCGGAATAGGAAATATGATCAAAAAAAGTGTATGTATCTCGCACGTACACAACCACACTAGGCCCCAATTACTATTGTTTGTACCCCTAAAAGGATGGATGAGGAGTAGGAGGAGGAGTATGGAACAGGCAGCACCCTCAAATCTTCAGAAGTATGAGATGAACCCCAAAAACTTGGAAAGGTGGATCTCACACGTACCGACACAGACTATCCCGCAATTCAATTGATCCTCAAAGGTTTTTATTGAATAGCGGAATAGGAAATATGATCAAAAAAAGTGTATGTATCTCGCACGTACACAACCACACTAGGCCCCAATTACTATTGTTTGTACCCCTAAAAGGATGGTTGAGCAGTAGGAGCAGGAGTATGGAACAGGCAGCACCCTCAAATCTTCAGAAGTATGAGATGAACCCCAACAACTTGGAAAGGTGGATCTCACACGTACCGACACAGACTATCTCGCAATTGAATTGATCCCCAAAGGTTTTAATTGAATAGCGGAATAGAAAATATGATCAAAAAGAAAGTGTATGTATCTCGCACGTACACCACCACACTAGGCCCCAACTACTATTGTTTGTACCCCTAAAAGGATGGTTGAGCAGTAGGAGGAGGAGTATGGAACAGGCAGCACCCTCAAATCTTCAGAAGTATGAGATGAACCCCAAAAACTTGGAAAGGTGGATCTCTCTCACACGTACCAACACAGACTATCCCCCAATTTAACTGATCCCCAAAGGTTTTTGATTAAATAGCGGAATAGAAAATATGATCCAAAAAAAGTGTATGTATATCACACGTACACAACCACACTAGGCCCCAATTACTATTGTTTGTACCCCTAAAAGGCTAGATGAGGAGTAGGGGGAGTATGGAACAGGCAGCACCCTCAAACCTTCAGAAGTATGAGATGAACCCCAACAACTTGGAAAGGTGGATCTCTCTCACACGTACCAACACAGACTATCCCCCAATTTAACTGATCCCCAAAGGTTTTTGATTAAATAGCGGAATAGAAAATATGATCCAAAAAAAGTGTATGTATATCACACGTACACAACCACACTAGGCCCCAATTACTATTGTTTGTACCCCTAAAAGGCTAGATGAGGAGTAGGGGGGGTATGGAACAGGCAGCACCCTCAAACCTTCAGAAGTATGAGATGAACCCCAACAACTTGGAAAGGTGGATCTCTCTCACACGTACCAACACAGACTATCCCCCAATTTAACTGATCCCCAAAGGTTTTTGATTAAATAGCGGAATAGAAAATATGATCCAAAAAAAGTGTATGTATATCACACGTACACAACCACACTAGGCCCCAATTACTATTGTTTGTACCCCTAAAAGGCTAGATGAGGAGTAGGGGGGGTATGGAACAGGCAGCACCCTCAAACCTTCAGAAGTATGAGATGAACCCCAACAACTTGGAAAGGTGGATCTCTCTCACACGTACCAACACAGACTATCCCCCAATTTAACTGATCCCCAAAGGTTTTTGATTAAATAGCGGAATAGAAAATATGATCCAAAAAAAGTGTATGTATATCACACGTACACAACCACACTAGGCCCCAATTACTATTGTTTGTACCCCTAAAAGGCTAGATGAGGAGTAGGGGGGGTATGGAACAGGCAGCACCCTCAAACCTTCAGAAGTATGAGATGAACCCCAACAACTTGGAAAGGTGGATCTCTCTCACACGTACCAACACAGACTATCCCCCAATTTAACTGATCCCCAAAGGTTTTTGATTAAATAGCGGAATAGAAAATATGATCCAAAAAAAGTGTATGTATATCACACGTACACAACCACACTAGGCCCCAATTACTATTGTTTGTACCCCTAAAAGGCTAGGAGTAGGGGGAGTATGGAACAGGCAGCACCCTCAAACCTTCAGAAGTATGAGATGAACCCCAACAACTTGGAAAGGTGGATCTCTCTCACACGTACCAACACAGACTATCCCCCAATTTAACTGATCCCCAAAGGTTTTTGATTAAATAGCGGAATAGAAAATATGATCCAAAAAAAGTGTATGTATATCACACGTACACAACCACACTGGGCCCCAATTACTATTGTTTGTACCCCTAAAAGGCTAGGAGTAGGGGGAGTATGGAACAGGCAGCACCCTCAAACCTTCAGAAGTATGAGATGAACCCCAACAACTTGGAAAGGTGGATCTCTCTCACACGTACCAACACAGACTATCCCCCAATTTAACTGATCCCCAAAGGTTTTTGATTAAATAGCGGAATAGAAAATATGATCCAAAAAAAGTGTATGTATATCACACGTACACAACCACACTGGGCCCCAATTACTATTGTTTGTACCCCTAAAAGGCTAGATGAGGAGTAGGGGGAGTATGGAACAGGCAGCACCCTCAAACCTTCAGAAGTATGAGATGAACCCCAACAACTTGGAAAGGTGGATCTCTCTCACACGTACCAACACAGACTATCCCCCAATTTAACTGATCCCCAAAGGTTTTTGATTAAATAGCGGAATAGAAAATATGATCCAAAAAAAGTGTATGTATATCACACGTACACAACCACACTAGGCCCCAATTACTATTGTTTGTACCCCTAAAAGGCTAGATGAGGAGTAGGGGGGGTATGGAACAGGCAGCACCCTCAAACCTTCAGAAGTATGAGATGAACCCCAACAACTTGGAAAGGTGGATCTCTCTCACACGTACCAACACAGACTATCCCCCAATTTAACTGATCCCCAAAGGTTTTTGATTAAATAGCGGAATAGAAAATATGATCCAAAAAAAGTGTATGTATATCACACGTACACAACCACACTAGGCCCCAATTACTATTGTTTGTACCCCTAAAAGGCTAGATGAGGAGTAGGGGGGGTATGGAACAGGCAGCACCCTCAAACCTTCAGAAGTATGAGATGAACCCCAACAACTTGGAAAGGTGGATCTCTCTCACACGTACCAACACAGACTATCCCCCAATTTAACTGATCCCCAAAGGTTTTTGATTAAATAGCGGAATAGAAAATATGATCCAAAAAAAGTGTATGTATATCACACGTACACAACCACACTAGGCCCCAATTACTATTGTTTGTACCCCTAAAAGGCTAGGAGTAGGGGGAGTATGGAACAGGCAGCACCCTCAAACCTTCAGAAGTATGAGATGAACCCCAACAACTTGGAAAGGTGGATCTCTCTCACACGTACCAACACAGACTATCCCCCAATTTAACTGATCCCCAAAGGTTTTTGATTAAATAGCGGAATAGAAAATATGATCCAAAAAAAGTGTATGTATATCACACGTACACAACCACACTGGGCCCCAATTACTATTGTTTGTACCCCTAAAAGGCTAGGAGTAGGGGGAGTATGGAACAGGCAGCACCCTCAAACCTTCAGAAGTATGAGATGAACCCCAACAACTTGGAAAGGTGGATCTCTCTCACACGTACCAACACAGACTATCCCCCAATTTAACTGATCCCCAAAGGTTTTTGATTAAATAGCGGAATAGAAAATATGATCCAAAAAAAGTGTATGTATATCACACGTACACAACCACACTGGGCCCCAATTACTATTGTTTGTACCCCTAAAAGGCTAGATGAGGAGTAGGGGGAGTATGGAACAGGCAGCACCCTCAAACCTTCAGAAGTATGAGATGAACCCCAACAACTTGGAAAGGTGGATCTCTCTCACACGTACCAACACAGACTATCCCCCAATTTAACTAATCCCCAAAGGTTTTTGATTAAATAGCGGAATAGAAAATATGATCCAAAAAAAGTGTATGTATATCACACGTACACAACCACACTGGGCCCCAATTACTATTGTTTGTACCCCTAAAAGGCTAGATGAGGAGTAGGGGGAGTATGGAACAGGCAGCACCCTCAAACCTTCAGAAGTATGAGATGAACCCCAACAACTTGGAAAGGTGGATCTCTCTCACACGTACCAACACAGACTATCCCCCAATTTAACTGATCCCCAAAGGTTTTTGATTAAATAGCGGAATAGAAAATATGATCCAAAAAAAGTGTATGTATATCACACGTACACAACCACACTAGGCCCCAATTACTATTGTTTGTACCCCTAAAAGGCTAGATGAGGAGTAGGGGGGGTATGGAACAGGCAGCACCCTCAAACCTTCAGAAGTATGAGATGAACCCCAACAACTTGGAAAGGTGGATCTCTCTCACACGTACCAACACAGACTATCCCCCAATTTAACTGATCCCCAAAGGTTTTTGATTAAATAGCGGAATAGAAAATATGATCCAAAAAAAGTGTATTATATCACACGTACACAACCACACTAGGCCCCAATTACTATTGTTTGTACCCCTAAAAGGCTAGGAGTAGGGGGAGTATGGAACAGGCAGCACCCTCAAACCTTCAGAAGTATGAGATGAACCCCAACAACTTGGAAAGGTGGATCTCTCTCACACGTACCAACACAGACTATCCCCCAATTTAACTGATCCCCAAAGGTTTTTGATTAAATAGCGGAATAGAAAATATGATCCAAAAAAAGTGTATGTATATCACACGTACACAACCACACTAGGCCCCAATTACTATTGTTTGTACCCCTAAAAGGCTAGATGAGGAGTAGGGGGAGTATGGAACAGGCAGCACCCTCAAATCTTCAGAAGTATGAGATTGTGTTCACTGTACCCCACAAAGATTGAGTTCACTGCACCCCACAATGATTGTGTTCACTGCACCCCACAAAGATTGTGTTCACTGCACCTCACAAAGATTGTGTTCACTGTACCCCCCAAAGATTGTGTTCACTGCACCCCACAAAGATTCTGTTCACTGTACCCCACAAAGATTGTGTTCACTGCACCCTAAAAGGATGTTGTTCACTGCACCCCACAAAGATTGTGTTCACTGCACCCTAAAAGGATGTTGTTCACTGCACCCCAAAAAGATTGTGTTCACTGTACCCCCCCAAAGATTGTGTTCACTGCACCCCACAAAGATTGTGTTCACTGCACCCCAAAAAGATTGTGTTCACTGTACCCCCCAAAGATTGTGTTCACTGCACCCCAAAAAGATTGTGTTCACTGTACCCCCCAAAGATTGTGTTCACTGCACCCCACAAAGATTCTGTTCACTGTACCCCACAAAGATTGTGTTCACTGCACCCCAAAAAGATTGTGTTCACTGTACCCCCCCAAAGATTGTGTTCACTGCACCCCACAAAGATTCTGTTCACTGCACCCCACAAAGGATTTTGTTCACTGCACCCCAAAAAGATTGTGTTCACTGCACCCCAAAAAGGATTTTGATCACTGCACCCCAAAAAGGATGTTGTTCACTGCACCCCAAAAATGATTTTGTTCACTCCACCCCAAAAAGATTGTGTTCACTGCACCCCACAAAGATTGTGTTCACTGCACCCCAAAAAGATTGTGTTCACTGTACCCCCCAAAGATTGTGTTCACTGCACCCCACAAAGATTCTGTTCACTGTACCCCACAAAGATTGTGTTCACTGCACCCCAAAAAAGATTGTGTTCACTGCACCCCAAAAAGGATGTTGTTCACTGCACCCCAAAAAGGATGTTGTTCACTCCACCCCAAAAAGATTGTGTTCACTGCACCCCACAAAGATTGTGTTCACTGCACCCCAAAAAGATTGTGTTCACTGCACCCCAAAAATGATTTTGTTCACTGCACCCCAAAAAGGATTTTGTTCACTGCACCCCAAAAAGGATGTTGTTCACTCCACCCCAAAAAGATTGTGTTCACTGCACCCCAAAAAGATTGTGTTCACTGCACCCCACAAAGGATTTTGTTCACTGCACCCCAAAAAGATTGTGTTCACTGCACCCCCAAAAGGATGTTGTTCACTGCACCCCAAAAAGGATTTTGTTCACTGCACCCCAAAAAGATTGTGTTCACTGCACCCCACAAAGGATTTTGTTCACTGCACCCCACAAAGATTGTGTTCACTGCACACCAAAAAGGATTGTGTTCACTGCACCCCAAAAAGATTTTGTTCACTGCACCCCAAAAAGATTGTGTTCACTGCAGCCCAAAAAGATTGTGTTCACTGCAGCCCAAAAAGATTGTGTTCACTGCAGCCCAAAAAGATTGTGTTCACTGCAGCCCAAAAAGATTGTGTTCACTGCAGCTCACACACAGAAAAATGGATGTGGATCACTGACACCTGCCTATCTCCAATCCCACACCACACAGCAATATCGATTGTAGTTTGTAGAACACAGTTTCCCTAAAATTCAGCAGACTCTGTCCCTAACAGGATTGAGAAGAGATCGTAGATCAGGATTGAGTGCAGATTCACCCCACCCCCCACACAGCAATATCGATTGTAGTTTGTAGAAGACACTGACCCTATAATTCAGCAGACTCTATCCCTAAAATGCCTACAACTCGCCCTGCCTAAACACTCCGACCTGTCCCTCAATTCTATCCAGACACAAATGTTTTTTTCCTGCCTATCTGTCCCTAATCAGCAGCCAGCACATTGATGTGTGCTCTGTCCCTTAGCTAAGCAGCAGAATGACGCTGCTGCGGCGGCTGCCTCGAACTTATAAAGACTTGGTCACATGCTTCAGACGGCCAATCACAGCTACTAAGACATTTGCAGGCATGGCTGGGATGGCTTAAGGCACACCAGTTAAACGATTGTTGATTGGCTGTTGAAAGCCCGCCATGAAAAGAGCGCCAAAGCATGCAAAACCCGGAAATAAAACGACCGAACACGGATTTTTACCCGAACATACAGTAAAGTGTCCGTGTCCGTGTTCGGGTAAAAAAAATCCAATTATTCGGTACGAACACGAATAATACAGTCCGTGTTCGCTCAACACTACTCATAATTTATGTTTAAGGACAAGAGATAATAAAGAAGGAAATAACAATTTCACTATGGCGCAGTAATAAACTGCCTAATGTACAGATTGATATTGCTACAAAGATTGCTATATTATGTAAAAACCTCCTAATGGATTTGCGATACGTTCAGATTAAACAAAAAGACACAAAGACAGGTTGAAAAAAGACACAAGTCCATCTAGCTCAAAAAAAAAGAACACACAATCCTACAATCCCATATACACAATCCTATACCCACAGTTCATCCAATTTGCTACAGCAGGGGAAAAAAATCCTTCCTGATAGCCTGAGAGGCAATTGGGTATTCCCTGGAACTACTTTACCTATAAATATTAGTAACCAGTTATATTATGTACACCCAGGAAATAATCCAGGCCTTTTTTAAAGAAATCTACTGAGCTAGCCAGAACCACCTCTATTCCACATTTTCACAGCTCTTACAGTGAAAAAACCTTTCCATATTTGGAGACTAAATTACTTTTCCTGTAAACATAAAGAGTGCCCCTTTGTCCTCCGCGATGACCTTAAAGTGAGTAACTCAACTCCAAGTTCCCTATATGGACCCCTTATGTATTTATACATGTTGATCATATCCCCCCTTAATCTCCTCTTCTTAAGAGAGAATAAATTCAGTTCCTCTAAACCAGTGGTTCTTAACCTGGGTTCGATCGAACCCCAGGGGTTCGGTGAGTCAGTCTCAGGGGTTCGGCGGGGGGCAACAGGGAATTGCTCCTCCCGAGAAAATATTACTGATTGTGAGGCCAACCCCCCCCCCCCCCCCGGGAAATCAGAGCTGCAGTCGGGACGACTCACAGCCATTACACATAGACACTTGACGCTCTGCCCCCTGTACCTCCCCCAGCAGGTTTCCAGCTCCTGCAGGCTGCTTGCTGCTTGAGTGGGCGGGATGGGGATGTACCTGACCACGGAGATTGCGCCCGCCCGGAAGAGGGAAGTGTGAGCAGCTGAGCAGAGGGAGCCAAGTGAATGTTCCTGGAGGTAGGCTCAGCTAGCTGTACATGGTGGATTAGTTTACAAGCACCTCTATGCTACGTCTGCTGAGTTACTGCAGCTTAGCATAGAGGTGCTGTTAGCTGACAAACGGAAATGCATGTCCTTTTCATTTAGCTCAATAAAGCATTGTGAATGCCCCCTGGTGTGTGCCCTCCTGATACTCCATGGTATACCCTCCCAACACCTCCCCCAGTGTGTGTCCTCCTGACACCCCATGGTATACCCTCCCAACACCTCCCCCAGTGTGTGTCCTCCTGACACCCCATGGTATACCCTCCCAACACCTCCCCCAGTGTGTGCCCCCCTGACTCCCCATGGTATGCCCTCCCAACACCTCCCCCCAGTGTGTTCCCTCCTGTCACCCCATGGTATGTCCTCCCAACCCCCCCAGTGTGTGCCCTCCTGATACCCCATGGTTTGCCCTCCCAACACCTCCCCCCAGTGTGTGCCCTCCTGACACCCCATGGTATGCCCTCCCAACACCTCCCCCCAGTGTGTTCCCTCTTGACACCCCATGGTATGTCCCCCCAACCCCCCCAGTGTGTGCCCTCCTGATACCCCATGGTATGCCCTCCCAACACCTCCCCCCAGTGTGTGCCCTACTGACACCCCATGGTATGCCCTCCCAACCCCCCACCCCAGTGTGTGCCCTCCTGACACCCCATGGTATGCCCTCCCAACCCCCCCAAGTGTGTGCCCCCTTGACACCCCATGGTATGCCCTCCCAACCCCACCCCAGTGTGCCCTCCTGACACCCCATGGTAAGCCCTCCCACCCCCCCAGTGTGTGCCCTCCTGATACCCCATGGTATGCCTTCCCAACCCCCCCCCCAGTGTGTGCCCTCCGAACCACTGATGTGTGCCCTCCTGACACCCAGTGTGTGGCCTCCAGACTCTCCACTGGTGTGTGCCCTCACTACCCTCCCCCACAGTGTGTGTCCTCCTGACCCTCCCCAAAGTGTATGCCCTTCCAACCCCCTGGTGTGTGCCCTCATAACCCCCCGGTGTGTGCCCTCTTGACCCCCCCCCCCAGTGTGTGCCCTCCTGACCCTCCCCTGGTGTGTGCCCTCCTAGCCCCCTGGTGTGTGGCTTTACTGATCCCTGTACACTGTCCTATCCTCTGTCCTGTCAACTCCTGTCCTCTGCCCTATTCTCTGTACACCGTCCTACAGCCTACTGACCACTCTATTCTTCCCTACAATCAACTGACCCGTATACACTACCCTACATGCTACTGGCCTCTGTACACTGCCCTACATCCTACTGACCTTTCTACACCGCCCTAAAAACTACTGACCCCTATACACTGCCCCGCATGCTACTGACCTCGCTACACTGCCCTACAAACTACTGAGCACTGTACACTGCCCTACAAACTACTCACTACTGCACACTGCCCTACAGCCTACTGACCCCTATACACTGCCCTACAAACTACTCACTACTGCACACTGCCCTACAGCCTACTGACCCCTATACACTGCCCTACATGCTACTGACCTCGCTACTGCCCTACAAACTACTGAGCACTGTACACTACCCTACAAATTACTGACCACTGCACACTGCCCTACAAACTACTCACTACTGAACACTGCCCTACAGCCTACTGACCTCTGTACGCTGCCCTACAGCCTACTGACCTCTGTACACTGCCCCGAGACTAGACTCATAAAATCATATTTTATTTTTCCAATTAAGAAGGGTTCGGTGAATGCGCATATGAAGCTGGTGGGGTTCAGTACCTCCAACAAGGTTAAGAACCACTGCTCTAAACCTTCCTCATAGCTGAGCTCCTCCATGCCTCTTATCAGTTTGGTTGCCCTTCTCTGCACTTTTTCCAGTTCCCTGATATCCTTTTTTGAGAACTGGTGCCTAAAGCTGAATTGCATATTCCAGATGAAGTCTTACTAATGATTTGTACAGGGGCAAAATAATATCTCTCTATTGTCTCTTAATACAATAAAGAACTTTGCTTGCTTTGGAAACTGCAGCTTGACATTGCATGCTATTATTAAGCTTATGATATACCAGAACACCCAGATCTTTCTCCACTATGGATTCCCCCAGTTCTACTCCCCCTAGTATGTATGATGCATGCATATTCTTAGCCCCCAAGTGCATAACTTTACATTTATCAACATTAAACCTCTTTTGCTTCATAGTTGCCAATTGAAGCAATGCATTAAGTTCGACTTGTAAGTTGGAGACATCCTGTAAGGAAGTTATTTCACTGCATAGCTTGGTGTCATCTGCAAAAAAAAAAATGCTTTTAATCCCAGACCCTATATCATTTATAAAGATATTTAAAAAGTAAGGGTCCCAACACTGAACCTTGGGGTACACCACTGATAGCCTTAGACCATTCAGAGTGAGAATCATTAAAGCGGAGTTCCACCCTGGGAATACTTTTTTTAATAAAAATAGTCAGTCAGGGCTAGTGCATTCCACAATGGCTAGCCTCTGATCTGTCCCGGGTTGCACTTACCTTTTATAAGAAATACTTACCTTGAAAAAGTATTGTCCAGCGCTGCCATCTCAGGTGTGGGCAGCTTGAAGCCAGCGCGATCCTCTTCTGCGTTCTCTTTCGTCTTCTTCGGTCCCACGATGCACTGCACCGGCCCTGACGTCACTTCCGGTGCGCGCGCGTCATCCCTCCACAGCTTCTGGGCATGCCCAGAAGCTGTTTAGAAGGGAATGACGCGCGCGCACGGGAACTGACGTCAGGGCCGGTGCAGGCGCATTGATTCCTGGGAGCGATGACGTTCAGCTCCCAGGAATCATTGCAAAGCCAGGAAGTGACGAATCGCCGTGGCCACTGAGGGGAGGAAGAAGGAAGTAAGGTAAGTATATTTTCTTCTATATGAGGTAAGTAAAAAAAAAAAAAAAATTGCGATTATCCATTTGTTTTTCAGGTGACCCGGAGCGAGAAGATGGAGGTAAGTATAAATTTAGGGTGGAACTCCACTTTAACCACTACTTTCTGAATTCTGTCTTTTAGCCAGTTTTCTATCCAGTTACAAACTGATCTTTCCAAGCCTGTAGACTTTACCTTACACATTAGCCGTGTGTGGGGAACTGTGTCAAACGCTTTAGCAAAATCCAAGTATACTACATCCACAGCCACCAAGCAGTCCAATGTTTTACTTACCTCCTCATAAAAAGAAATCAGGTTTGTTTGACAACTTCTGTCTTTCATGAATCCATGCTGTCTATTGCTTCAAATATTTTTTTCCAGCAAGAACTCATCAATGTGATCTTTTATTAAACTCTCCAGTATCTTCCCGACTATAGAAGTTAAACTAACAGGTCTATAGTTACTTGGCAAAAACTTTGATCCCTTTTTAAATATAGGCACCACATTGGTCCTACGCCAATACAGCGGTACTATTCCAGTCCTTAACGAGTCCCTAAAAATTAGAAACAAAAGCTTAAAAATAACAGAGCTCAATTTTTTTAGGATGCATGTTTGGATGCCATCTGGTCCAGGTGCTTTATCCACCTTTATTCTGTCTAAATATTTCTTGACCATATAACTTTTGAGCCATTGTGGATCATTTGAGGGTGTGTCAATACCATCCTAATTATGGTAATAAGCCCCCCCCATGCTCCTTTGTATATACAGAGCTCAAGAAAGTGTTTCATTTGCCTTCTCTTTGCCCCCAGTCATCCACTCCAGATAAATTTGTAAAGGGCCTACATGCTCAGACCTGACCTTTTTACTATAAATATATTTGATGAATTTTTTGGGGTTTGTCCTACTATCTTTTGAAATCTGTCTTTCATTTCAAATTTTTGCATTCAGAGATGGTATTCTGCATACCTTGGTAATGAGTGGTTATTAAAGTTACTGTTGCCTCTCTATTATCTCGAACCAGTCTGCCCATTCTCCTCTGACCTCTGACATCAGCAAGGCATTTTCCTCAACACAACTGCTGCTCACTGGATATTTTCTCTTTTTCAGACCATTCTCTGTAAACCCTAGAGATAGCTGAGCGTGAAAATCCCAGTAGATCAGCAGTTTTTGAAATACTTAGACCAGGCTGTCTGGCACCAACAACCATGCCACATTCAAAGTCACTTAAATTCCCTTTCTTCCCCATTTGAACTTCAGCAAGTCATCTTCACCATATCTAGATGCCTAAATGCATTGAGATGCAGCCATGTGATTAGCTGATTAGCAATTTGTGTTACCAAGCAATTGAACTTCTGCAGGGTCTCGGCTTCGGAGAATTGATCCAGCAGTGTGCGCTCCTTGAAGGTTCTTTCCTTCATAAGGACCACTTGACATCTCCTCCTCTTCTGTATTGCCTTCAATTATATATCTTGTTTGACAAAACCCTCACACTCCACACTCCTCCAGCTTGCACTTTCCTGCCTAATCACTGGGGGGGGGGGGGGGGGGTCTGACATTACTATAGTTACCGCATAGTTATCGCAAGCTCTGACCAGTACCTAATTATGGCATGCATTTATTTATTTATTTCCTTTAGTGAATTGACTTTAATGTCTTTTTATGCAATATTTAACTATTATTTTGGAGTTTCCGCAAAAAAAATGCATGTGAGCTATAGTGAGCTATAGTGAATTGACATTTTCATTATCGCATGCATTAAGTGGTCATGTGACCATCATAACGCATGTGATAACCATTAGTGATTTGTGCTCAATGTGATTTTGCTGACTTGAGGTGCATTCCAAACAGACGTCAAATGCATGAAAACAATACCCAATGCTAGTGGACATGAGCCTTAATGTATTATACTGCCTCTTCTGAAATGAAACAGTGCCAGTCATACAGTCAGTTTATTTCATTATATTTTCATGTCTGTTTTCGCTTTCTTTGACCCTCAGACTGGAATAGTTTTTGTGAATCGTCCCCTGGACAGGGAGAAAATTGCAGAGTACAAGTTAACAGTAACGGTGAAGGATAATCCCGAAAATGCCCGCAATTCTAGAAAGGTAATTTTGAACAAGATTGTAAATTTATGTATTACGCTATGTTATCTGCACAGCCACATGTAAAAAGGAAACGATAAAAAGAAGGCAACCTGAGTCTCTAAGCCCACACACACTCTAATGATATAGCTTATCAGATGCATTTGCCCCATGACATGCGTTAGCTGTCAATCTGATGCAGTGGCTTCAGTACGTTAGCTAGTAGATTTTTGAACAAATGTTCGTACAAACATTTCAGTGCATTCAATGACTTGGAAAAAGTCAGTGAAAAGTACTTTAAAATTTCTTTTGCTTTTAACATAATTGACTTTCCTGAACAAAAACCATACGTACTGATAGAAATTTTTTCAAGAAAAATTTTCGATCCTGTTCCTTTAACATTTCTCATCACTGCAGTCAAAAATAAAAGTCAATTTGGCCCCACTAATGATGAGAAAATCACATAAATACAAAATTCTACAAGCGTACAGTCCTACTTAAAGTGTTTGTAACCTTAAAAAAAATTAATTGCCAGCCCCTCTCTTTTATCCAGCCATAACACACTGAGTAAGTGCTTGTTGAAAAAGAAGCCTCTAAAATCCATATATGGGCTACAGTGGAAGGGAGCGAGATATCCCTCTGACGTTAGCCGGGGAGGGCATGTGACCACTGTGCTGGCCTATCAGCCCCTCCCACTGTAGCCCTTAGATGGGGAGGAGAGCGGCCAGGAGTCACACGAACGGCCTGAAGAGATCCTAAAAAAGGTAATTAGATACTTACACAGTGTGTTATGGCTACATATGAAAGAGAGGTTGGCAGTGATTTTTTTTTACAGTTTACTTTGCTACTAATAGCGGCAGGAGAGGGGGGGGGGGGGTAGAGATCAGCGCTCAGCAGCCATGATTACTGTGGTCAGCACACCAAGGGGGGGGGGGGGGGCACAGGAACAGGCAGGATCAACCAGGTTTTTTACATCTTAGAAAGTGGCAGATTAGACAGCACAAACACTGTGCTGTTTAATCTGCTATAAGGGAACATGAGCTCTTTTTTTTAGGGTTAAAACCACTTAAAGTCATGTGTCCAGCTTAAAGCAGTTGTAAAGTCAGAAGGCTTTTTATCTTCATGCATTCTATGCATGAAGATAAAAAGCCTTTTGAGTGCAGCAGTCCCCCAATATTTACTTCTAATATTTAGCTCCAGCGATGTTGTAGCAATGTCTCGGCCATCCGGGACTCCCCTCCTCATTGGCTGAGACAGCAGCTCGGTGCCATTGGCTCCTGCTGCTGTCAACCAAAGTTAGTCAACCAATGAGAATAGAAAGAAGGCTTGGCCTGGGCCGCAGATCCGTGTCTGAATGGACACACTGAGCCGTGACTCGGCTCAGATGCCACCATAGCAAGCTGCTTGCTGTGGGGGCACCCAACAGGAGGGAGGAGCAAGGAGAGCCAAAGAGGGACCCGAGAAGAGGAGGATCCGGGCTACTCTGTGCAAATCCACTGCAACAGAGCAGGTAAGTATAACATGTTTGGCATTTTTAATGAAAAAAAAAAAAACGAGACTTTACAATTACTTTAAAGCCTAACTACATGTTTATTGTCTCTTTAAATAGTTTGTTGGCCCAAACAAACTATTGCCCTGAAAGGGGTGCTTGTTGGGTGTTGGGCGTGCTGTATTACCTGTATATAGCCTCAGCTACATGAAGTATACAGCGCTGTGTTTCAACAGTGGGACAGGGACATCCCATCCCACTCCTGGAACAAAATAGAGTGGGGCTAAGCACTGCTCAGGCATTCAAGGGAGGCTTTGTTATTTTATGAATACATGCAAAGCTTCTGGTGAGTAGCTCAGCTGTGATCACCCCAACTCTATTTGGGTCCAAGAGTGGAATGGGTAGTCCCTGTCCCACTGCCACAACACAACTCTGTATACTGTATGTAGCTGAGGCTGTATACTGTATGTAGCTGAGAAAACACACCTATTAGTGCAGTAAATAGTTAATTTGAGCCAGTTTGGCCCAAATTAACTATGTAAAGGGACATTAAATGTGAAGTTAAGCTTTAAGTCACTCACTGATATTAAGTATGCAAACCAGAATTTCTGATTTTACTTTTCTGATTTGCATGCTTGTTTTAGACCATTGAAGTATTGATGTTGGAGGCAGCCAGGTTATTTGAATTTTCAGAAGGAAGAAAGCAATAGAAGTCTCCTTCTTTTTCCCATAACACGTTTCCTTTAAGAAAGCCTAATCCCACTATTTCTGTTTAAACATCACATTTATACTGTTTCTCTGTCCAGGATTTTGACCTGTTGGTTGTGACTATATCAGATGAGAATGACAATAGGCCAGTGTTCTCCCAAGGATCATATCAAGCTGAGATCATGGAAAACTCCCCAGCAGGTACTCTAGAACATCACTGCATTGTATTGGTGTAAAGGAGATAACATTGTTATGACTTAATATTGCCTTAACTTACTTTTATGTAATTGCTCATTATACACAAATTGAAAATTATTTTATGCAATATGAAGAATCTTTATAAAGTACTGACTGAATTCCTGATATAATAATGTTCTATATTACTGATTAGTCTTTTATGGACTGACTTTTTCCCATTGTATCAAATAGAGAAAAACAAATGCATACCATTTCTTATTTATCGTACAAGATTCTTTGCTTTATAACAATATACATGAATACTTCTGTAAGGCAGATTTACCGGTTTAAAGTGTAAATAAACCCCAAAAAATTATGTAATATATTGCAGGTAACCAGTCTTCAGATGTGGTGGCTGCTTTTGTTTTCCTTTTTTTTTTCTTTTTTCCTGTTATTGGGTGAAAACGCTCACTCAATCTACAGTATATATGGAAGAGCAGGGTTGTCACCCTTAGGTGGGAAATGTGTTAGAATTACAGGACACCTCCCCCTCTTCTCTCCTCCATAGGTATTGAAAGTTCTGTGTGTGAGGCCCTTCTATAAAAGAGATGAGCAATTATTCATGTTGGTTGTAGAATTTTGTAGGGGGGGGGGGGGGTTGTTTGGTTAGCCATAGTGGCCACAAGAATCTATTAACAATTTTAATGGTTTATATGATAATTGTTTTTATGTATATTTTATGAAAATCAGGCTGCCTTTATTTACTTAAGAAATTATGCAAATAAGCCATTTCTGACCTATAAACGTAATGACAAAAAAAAGAGGTTAATGGTCAAATGGAAAGCTTTTAGGATTATAAGCTTTTAGGATACCATGACACCCCCCCCCCCCCCCTGGATGGCTCTGGGAGAGCCAGGAGCCCTTATTACCAGCCCTATACTTGCAGCAGGAAGGATACCTAGGCACCCTCCAGCCCCCCTGGATGATTGCGGGATTGATAGGAGTTCCTTCTTTTATGCTGTAACCTTACAGCAGTAAGGTAAGGGTGTAGTACACCCATAAATATCATTTCTGAATCATCCACTATTCACCGTAGGTGTTGTCATCACCTGAGTGGGCACCTATCACAAGACCGCACCTGGACCACCTTTTTTATGAACTCTATTGCTGCCTTGTTTGCACCAAGATTACTCATCATAGTTATGGACTTTTCCACCAGTCCTTTTATGCCTTAAATCTCCATTATACATTTTTATTTCTTCCTATTTATTATTGTATATATAGCACTGCTATTTTTATTTTGGATCATTTTTTGCTGTCACCTAGTCATTACTGGATCATTACTGGTATCACACTACAGTGTTTGTGGTAGCACTACCAAGCAACAGCATGTGTACCATCATTTATTGTTATCACTCTTGTTTCACTTCATCCATTAGTGTCACCTAATTATTTTAAGGATTAGCACTATAGTCACGTCACAATATTTGCAAAAGCACCACTTAAGCACCTTATACGGAGATCCTGTTTACAGCACTGAAGTCACTTTCTATTGATTTTGTGTATATCACTGAAGTCCTACTATACCTTTGTATCATTGTGCCATTTATTGATCCACTGGTACATGTATAGGATGATCACAGCTTCACTATTGTATTGTCTACGTAAGTATTGGAAACCCCCTCCCCCCCCCCCCCCCCATCACGCCCCCTTAAAGGAGATTTATACAAAAAAAAAGATTGGTTTAACCCACAAGTGTTTTTGTTTTTTTTTTACCATTACTATTTCTTTTTTTACTGGCTTTGAAATTTACAAATGCAGCAATTTAGAACTTTTAGCACTGGGAAACACTTTTCTGACAGATAAAAAGTTTTATATACAACTATATAGATCAGACCAAAAATGAGGGACAAATGAGGAGGAAAGAGGAACAGAGGGACTTTGTTCGAAATCAGGGATAGTCCTTCAAAATCAGGGACGGTTGGGAGCTATGTACCTATACAGATCAGAGCACATCCACTGCTGAACCTGAGAAATAGCACGGTGCTAAATGTGATAGGCATCCTGTACTCCACTTAGCGATCATTCATTTGAAAAATATCTAGTACATATGAACAAAGTAAAGTGAAGCAATAATGTAAAGCTGACTGTTCACACGTTCTCACATATAAGCTGTCATCAGACAATAGCAGTTAGCAACTGTCCTTGCAAGCAGAGATGAGCATAAACAGCAGCAGAGTGATATACTGTAGAGGTCAATTCATTATGAAGACAGTCACAAACCAGCAAAGATTCACTTACAATAATAGCCACCTTTTACCTTAGATCGTATGCACAAGAGCATGAAAAATTCCTTTCAGAGGCATCTGGGATTTTTAATCTCTCTTTTTTTTTTTTAATTTTCACACCTCACACACCGCACTAGCAGGCATTTAAAACTGTACCTGGGCGTTGCATTTAGGGGTGTAAAAAGAAATGCCTTAGCCCTGGCTCACATTAGTGCCGGTTTGAAATTCCGCTACTTCAGTGCGATTTCAAAGCTGCAGATCAGTGATTGCAGCTTTGCGATTTGCACCTCCAATTTCATTGCGGCTTGAGACTTTGTTTACCAGAAGTACATGCAAGTCGCAATTAAATCAGAAAAAAGTAGTGTAGAAACCTTTTTCAAACTGGAACTGTCAAATTGCAAGACAAATCGCGCCGGTGTGAGCGAGGGCTTAAAGTTGTATTCCCGTTGAAGCATATTTCGGAAGGAAATACACATAAATGAGCATAGAAGTGCATCAAAGCATTCCAGTAGATATAACAAATTAATATATATATATATATATATATATATATATATATATATATATATATATATACATATATATATTTTTTTTTCTTAAGCAAAACAGGTTTGCTCTTTATTGAAAAAAGAATGGTACATATAAAACAAAGGTTTTCAGATGTACATACCAATAAAACAGGAGATAGTCAGACATTTATACAAACATGTCGGACAAGTTATCATATGCTTTACACTCCATAAAGAGAGTCAGAATCACATCAAAGAACAATCAACAATCTAACCATGGTTGCCAGATTTTTTAAAACTTCTGGGGGCAATTCCTATTAATATAAGTCAATTTATACATTGGCAAGGCCCCATTTATGATGGTTTCTCAAGATGACATTGTGGGGGGGGGGGGGGGAACAAATGAATATTAAAGCTGGCAGAATGAATTTATTCGCATATACTTCTAACCGCAATAAACCTGAAAACGCACGTAATTATGCACCAAAAGAAGCCTCCTAAAAAGCACTTAGCAGAAAGATCCAGTGTACGTAGGAGTCTTTTTATACACCGATGTGCATGAGACCTTAGATTAACTTTACTTAGGTTGGTTGAAACGCCAAGACTCCTGGGGGTCATGCAGAGTGTAAGTGGCTTGGTCCGACTCAATGGCCTCAATCACTGTGTGTGGTCCTCCTCCAATATGCAGTCTTGTGAGGCACTAGAAGCACCAGAATCAGGGTGATGTCATCCACCCAGAATAAACCAAGGTACAAGAGATATGAGCTGCAGGTCAGCTGTACATAGATTTGTTTTGTCTGTCAACACGCATACTTTTTCAAGGTGCAACTATTTTGGAAATTGAGTGCTTTATGTCCGGTTGCAGTGTCAGATTGGCCCACACAGTCTAGCTGAGTTAAACCAATTCTTCACATACTGGCATCACACATTCACTATATTCCCAGATGGGACAGTCATCACTCAGAGGCCCAAATCTGTCTCTTAATAAATATAAACTTATAAACGTGAAGCCTACTAATGTCTGTGGAAATGTGACTCAGGCTTGGGAAACATCATCACTATTTTTACGTTTCATGGGAAAGTTATTTTTGTACAGAGTTGTGCTTGTTCACTTTTGCGCATGTTATAACAAAGTACATTTATGTATAAGGTTTACATTTGACCATTTCTTTTTTTTCTCACTGCCCATGTTTTGTACTGCCTCTCTCTGCAGCATAATTGAGAAATCTCCATGTGTCTACTTTTACAGAAAAAAATATTATACAATTTTAACTTAAATTTTTGCTGAACTTTCATGTTCTGTAAATGCATTTTACAAATATAGTGCTGCAAGTTGGGAAAACCAGGTAACACTAGTGCAACACTAGTAACAAAACCTGTAATCACTGCAATTGGTTAGGCTGAAGATGGCATTTAGAAGTTTCATGGCTGTAATATCTTCTAGCTAAGTGGCTAGACATATAAAATGTACTCCCAGACCCTGTCAAGTTCAGCTAGCCTTCCAGGTCAAGTTGGTCCTACAAGAGGATTTAGGAAAAGCCATGTTTGCTTGCCTCTTAGTCAAAAGAGCTGTCATCACATTCATAATATTGCTGTAAATCCAGAAGGGTAACATTGTTGGATGAATTAAAAAAGTAGTTGGACACCTCTGTGCAGTAAGAGTGTGAAACCTTTCTATGGTATGTCATCAATATTAAGCAATTGTGGTTTTAACTGATTAAAGACCCGGGAATCAAGTCAATATTGCATGAGAACAGTTTATTTTTTAAATTCCGCCTCCATAAGAACACCATCCCTACAGTCATGCGCGGAGGTGGAAACACTATGCTTTCGGTTGTTTCTCTGCTAAAAGTACAGACCGACTTTGCCGCATTGAGGGGTCCAATGGATGGGGCCATGTATTGTAAAATTATTATATGAAAACCTTCTTCTCTCCAGAACACTGAAGATGGGTCATGGATAGGTCTTCCAGCATGACAATGACCCAAAACATACCGACAAGAAGTGCATTAAGGTAATGGAGTGGCCTAGCCAGTCTCCAGACCTTAATCCTATAGAAAATTTATGGAGGGAGCTGAAACTTCGAGTGTCCAAGCGAAAGCCAGGAAACCTTAAGGATTAAGAGAAGATCTGTAAACAAGTGTGGACCAAAATCCCTCTTGAGATGTGTGCAAACCTGGTCACTAATTAAAAGAAACATCTTACCTCTGTACTTGCCAACAAGGTTTCCTCCAACAAGTACGAAGTCATGATTTGCTTGGGGATCAAATATTTATTTCATTCACTGAAAGCAAATTAATTGATAGCATTTGTTTTATGTATTTCTTTCTGGATTTTTGGTTGATATTCTGTCTCTTTCATTTAATATACACCTTTGATAAAAAAATTATAGACCCTTCATTTCTTTGTAAGTGGGCAAACTTACAAAATCTGCAGGGGATGAAATATTTATTTCCCCTACTGTATCTAAAACCCAAAATAGTTTTTTCTTTTGGATAAAGTTTGGGAGGTTTAAAACTGCTGTTAGTTTTTCTGCCATCTTTTTCTCATTAGCAAGATTTCACTTCACTTCCTGTTCTAAAGGATACGAGCACTTTTTAAAATAAATTATAATTGCACATATTTTTGCAGGAAAAAAAAAATGTGCATTTATTTATTTTTTTGCATAGCACTGCACCCACGATCCATGAATCACGAATGCAGTGCCAGGCTCCTACAGACTCTTCCTCCAGTTCTATGTCTGTTCAGAGGTAGAGGGTTTAATTTGGAGAGTTGGAGAAAATGTCAATGGGCTATAAGTGCTGTGGTAGACGAGACCTCTCTTAGTTCTCATGAGTACAAGTCCCTTCATTGAAAGATTACCCCCTCTATTCCTGCTCTGGTGCCAACTCAAAATTTTGTAATTACCTTCACTTTCATTCCTGGTGACACTGGTGATCTGGACAGTTAAGCCTAGCACACACTATCATTTTTTTTTTGTTCAAACCAGCGGTTTGAATGAAAATAAACTGACCGCTCTGGTCGGAGCCGCTGTACTAACAATCCAATGTTAGTACAGCAATCTCCCCTGCTGAGCCATTGCCTGAAAGCACTGATCGAGAGCTGCTGGTTTTCCAGGACTCTCGTTCGACAGAAGCCGGTCTAACATTAGGCTTCTGTTGGAATCAGCTGCCATATATAGGGGTTGAATGCCAAGGTGACATCGGCCGATTCAATAAAGACTGGCCGATGTTGGCCTGGCATTCGGCCCATGTGTACTAGGCTTTAAAGAGAGTAAACCCTCTTAATAGGGGACAAAGACAGCAGTAAAAACCTGATAGCGGTTTTAACCCTTCAACTCTTTATCCAAAAGAAAGCTTTGTCCTTAGTTATAATTAAAAATACTTTAATCATCCCGTTTTTTAAATATTTGCCAGTCATTTATTTTAAAATATTGTTTCAACAACAACGCAGGCTTATAGAGAATTATTGACCAATAAAAACTGGAGGAAAATAGTGTCTGGGTTACCTAGATCAACTGGTCAAACCCCAGCTATTATCTTATACAGGGTGGGGATTTTATTATGATTAGTAATTAATATGGTAAAAATATCTATCCTTTATTTTTTTTAAAGTAAGATAATATTAACATAGTGGTGAATTTACTTTGATTACCTTTGATGGATAGAGAATGCACTGTGACCAATCTACAGAGGCTTCAGAGAGTTGAGGCATCCGTCTCCCCATCTGCTCATTGCAATACTTAGAACTGCTCATACTATAGTGTTGGTGTATCCCTCCTGCCTTTATAGTTGATTGAACACCATGAAACTGTAGTATTGTTAGGGTTCATGCACACTGGGCTTGAAAAAAAGGTACATTTCCTTGGCAGAAAATAAACGGTCATATAGAGCATTTTTGTACAGGCGTTTAGGAGCGTTTAGCATTTTTTTCTGCCAGAAAACTCCTTCTAAACGCTGAGCTTAAAAAATGCCTTGCATGTACACATAGGATAACATTGAGCTGCTTCTACAGGAAAAACATCAAACTCCTGTTGTAGCGGCAATTTTTAAGCCCAGTGTGCATGGGCCCTTGACTGTTGTGCTTGGCATAGTGGAAGACATCTGCAAAGGACATTTAGCAAATCATAAAGGGCATCAGTCAAGACAACCAGCTTCTATTTTTATTGTGCTGAACACAGCCAGGGTGGCAGGGCTCCTATGTTATGAAAAAGGAAATGTACGCCTACCCAAAGCTACTCAAGGACAAGAGAGAATAGTTGTCATCACTAGGGATGATCGAACTTTTGAAAAGTTCGGTTCGGCCAGAACATCCGAACTTACCGAAAGTTCGGCCCGGATTTCAGAACTCCATTGAAATCAATGGGACCCGAACTTCGGTAATCAAAAAACACAATTTTTAAGCCCTAAAACCCAATAAATGCCCCTAAAAAGTGCCTAGGGTTCTGGGTCATGCCCCATTAACTATTAATCACACAAAAAAAAGTTCTTAAAAAATTGTCATTTTTGATAAAAAAAGCCAATTATTGAAAAAAAAAAAAAAGAGAGAGATTATTTTGATTTTGACTTTGGATTTAGTATTTGGGGGGTCTAAAAAGTGTACATGTGAAGTTTCAGCTCTGTAGCATGTCCAGAACCATGAAAAAAAAAAAAAGATAATTTTTCAGTAGAACAGGGATGTGGGACCCTCCTTTAACACCTATATGATATTTTTTTTCTGGTTCTGGACATGCTACAGAGCTGAAACTTCACAGGTACACATTTAGCCCCCCTAGACACAAAATCACACAAAAAAACGTTCTTAAAAATTGTCATTTTTGATAAAAAAGCCGATTATTGAAAAATTTAAAAAAAAAAAAAAGAGATTTTTTGATTTTTACTTTGGATTTAGTATCTGGGGGGTCTAAAAAGTGTACATGTGAAGTTTCAGCTCTGTAGCATGTCCAGAACCATAAAAAAAAAAGATCGTTTGTATTAGAAACTTTCAGCACAGGAGTATGGCTTCGCTGCTGTAACACCTTGCCGGTTTAATAGAAGGCATTTTTTTGGGTTCTTTGCAGTCAGGAAAAACATCTGAACTTGTGTATAGTGGTACTGTGCACAAGTTCTGATGTTTTGCCTGCCTCCAAAAACTCCCAAAAAATGCCAGCAAAAACACACCTGGGCATTTTTTTTTTGACGCTAGCATTTTTTTTGGCATTTTTTGGGGTTCTTTTGAGGCAGGCAAAACATCTCAATCCAAAGTAAAAATCAAAAAATCTATTTTTTTTTTTTTTTTTTTAATTTTTCAATAATTGGCTTTTTTATCAAAAAATGACAATTTTTAAGAACTTTTTTTCGTGTGATTTTGTGTCTGGGGGGTCTAAAAGGTGTACCTGTGAAGTTTCAGCTCTGTAGCATGTCCAGAACCAGAAAAAAAGATCATATAGGTGTTAAAGGAGGGTCCCACATCCCTGTTCTACTGAAAAATTATCTGTTTTTTTTTTCATGGTTCTGGACATGCTACAGAGCTGAAACTTCACATGTACACTTTTTATACCCCCCAGATACTAAATCCAAAGTCAAAATCAAAAAATCTCTCTCTTTTTTTTTTTTTTTTCAATAATTGGCTTTTTTATCAAAAATGACAATTTTTAAGAACTTTTTTTTGTGTGATTAATAGTTAATGGGGCATGACCCAGAACCCTAGGCACTTTTTAGGGGCATTTATTGGGTTTTAGGGCTTAAAAATTGTGTTTTTTGATTACAGAAGTTCGGGTCCCATTGATTTCAATGGGGTTCTGAAATCCGGGCCGAACTTTCGGGAAGTTCGGATGTTCAGGCCGAACCGAACTTTTCAAAAGTTCGATCATCCCTAGTCATCACCTTTGTCTAACTGATTAGGCAACAATGTTACTACTGCATGATCAGGAGAAACAATCTAACTTTCAAACAAATTGATAGGGACATCTGCAGTGCTCTCATGATGGCTTGATCAGAGGTCATTCAGATTGTGGCTACATGATTTAGATCCCTCTGAGGTCCATAAGCAGTCTAAAGTCACACACAGACCCGAGACAATGGTTGTCCAATCAAGGCAATGATATTTAAGAAATTATTGCATATCTTTAGACAAATCATAACTTCTGCAGACACCTACTTGCCATATGATCTCAGAGGAGTTCTGAAATGGAATTTCTTATCCAGTTAGTATTGTTCCCCTTAGACAAGGCCAACGCTCATGCCCCGTACACACGTGCAGATTATCTGAAGACTTTTGTCTGCAGACTTACCAAAACCATATAATATGAGGTCAAACCTAAACACTTTCAATTTGTATGCAATCCGGCAGGCCCTTGCACTACATAGATAAGGTAAATCTGAAGACAAAAGTCTTCAGATAATCTGCACGTGTGTACGGGGCATTAAGGGTCTTCAAAGTGTATTCACATGCATGGTTGGCTAAAATATTTTTTTTATGTTGAAAGAGCTCCTAAACTTCATCTCATGTCAGTGGTTATCCTAAGCACAATAGTAATTAGGAATTAGAGAAATTGCTTGCTTGAAACAGAAGTCTGCAGATTGATAATAAAAGGTTTTACTGAAAACTCTAAAAACTTTATGACAACTAAGAATTCTTCCCTTTATTGTGCTTGCTAAGATCATAAATGTTTTTGCTAATTTAATTTGAGTTTGGAATTTTTTTCCCCCAGAAATATAGACAGATAATGTAACGTGCACACCAAAATTATTAATGGAAGATTCCCTTCCATGAATAACATTACAGAGGACAGAAAATGCTGTATGGCCATTAAATAAAAATAAAATGTGCACTCTTTTGGGTCAATTTATCAAAAAAGTAGAACATGTTAGCTTTGCAGAGTGCATTTTCACTTAGGTTGAATGAGGCAAAGCTCTGCTGTTTTCAATCATCCAATAATGTGCAAAGAAAAAATGCTGTTTTCTTTTAGTATTACTTGCCCTTTACTGGGCATTCTTTGTAAAGTGAGTTTTCACTTCACTTTATCCTTATTCACTAAGCAAATTGAAAATGACAGAACTAAATATGTCCATTTATATACTAACAACCTTGACACCATATCCCAGTAACAGAAATTACTACCAAAGAAAGTGATGGCTTTCAAGGTGTCACACCATTCATTCACCACTGAATATGCTTTTACCCAAACATTACCAAACATGTGCGTTTTATAATTTGCAATATTGTAAGTATTATGTACGGATAATGATTTTATTTATTGATGAAAAATGTAATACTAGTGATGAAGTTATAGAATATCACTGTGACTAGCAGTATGATTAAATGTTTCTAAATACTCCCATATAGCCATATATACACCTCTAACATTTTTTAAAATATTTTATTGTAACTTTTTACGTGACAACCCTGAAGAAATGACACTTTGCTACAATGTAAAGTAGTGAGTCTACAGCTTGTATAACAGTGTAAATTTGCTGTCCCCTCAAAATAACTCAACACACAGCCATTAATGTCTAAACCGCTGGCAACAAAAGTGAGTACACCCCTAAGTGAAAATGTCCAAATTGGGCCTAATTAGCCGTTTTCCCTCCCTGGTGTCATGTGACTCATTAGTGTTACGAGGTCTCAGGTGTGAATGGGGAGCAGGTGTGTTAAATTTGTTGCTATCGCTCTCACTCTCTCATACTGGTCTCTGGAAGTTCAATATGGCACCTCATGGCAAAGAACTCTGAGGATCTGAAAAAAAGAATTGTAGCTCTACGTAAAGATAGCCTAGGCTAGTGATGGTGAACCTTGGCACCCCTGATGTTTTGGAACTACATTCCCCATGATGCTTAACTAAACTGTAGAGTGCATAAGCATCATGGGAAATGTAGTTCAAAACACACCAAGGTTCACCATCACTAGCCTAGGCTATAAGATGATTGGCAAGACAATGAAACTGAACTGCAACACGATGGCCAAGACCATACAGTGGTTTAACAGGACAGGTTACCACTCAGAATAGGCCTCGCCATGGTCGACCAAAAAGTTGAGTGCACATGCTCAGCAACATATCCAGAGGTTGTCTTTGGGAAATAGACGTATAAGTGCTGCCAGCATTGCTGCAGAGGTTGACGGGGAGGGGGGTCAGCCCGTCAGTGCTCAGACCATACGCCGCACACTGCATCAAATTGGTCTGCATGGCTGTTGTCTCAGAAGGAAGTCTCTGCTAAAGATGATGCACAAGAAAGCCCACAAACAGTTTGCTGAAGACCAGGACATGGACTACTGGAACAGTGTCCTGTAGTCTGATGAGACCAAGATAAACTTATTTGGTTCAGATGGTGTCCAGCATGTGTGGTGACAACCAGGTGAGGGGGAGTACAAAGACAAGTGTCAAACATGGTGGTGGGAGTGTCATGGTCTGAGGCTGCAAGAGTGCTGCCGGCACTGGGGAGCTACAGTTCATTGAAGGAACCATGAATTCCAACATGTACTGTCTAGTGAAGCAGAACATGATCCCCTCCCTTTGGAGACTGGGCCGCAGGGCAGTATTCCAACACGATGATGACCCCCAAACACACCTCCAAGACGACCACTGCCTTGCTAAAATAGCTCAGGGTAAAGGTGATGGACTGGCCAAGCATGTCTCCAGACCTAAAACCTATTGAGCATCTGTGGGGCATCCTCAATTGGAAGATGGATGAGAGCAAATCTCTAACATCCACCAGCTCTGTGATTTCCTCGTGGAGGAGTGGAAGAGGACTCCAGTGGCAACCTGTAAAGGTCTGGTGAACTCCATGCCCAAGATGGTTAAGGCAGTGCTGGAAAATAATGGTGGCCACACAAAATATTGACACTTTGTGCCCAATTTGGACATGTTCACTTAGGGTTGTACCCACTTTTGTTGCCATGGGTTTAGACATTAATGGCTGTGTGTTGAGTTATTTTGAGGGGACAGCAAATTTACACTGTTATACAAGCTGTACACTCACTACTTTACATTGTAGCAAAGTGTCATTTCTTCAGTGTTGTCACATGAAAAGATATAATAAAATATTTACAAAAATGTTAGGGGTGTACTCACTTTTGTGAGATACTGTATATATATATTAGCAAGCTTATTAGATAACGCAAAGCAAGACATTTTAGGCTGTCTTGACAATTTCTGATATGGAAGGTATGTCATTTTATCTTGATTTATTTTTTTTTTTGTTCTCACCTAGTTTAATAAAAATTGAGACGATTTAAATTAGTTATATTTTATTATGATCCAGTGTTACCTTCGGTTTACACTAGTGCAGTCTGCATGGCCCGTGTTTGCTAGGGTACGGCAGCCTATTCATTTGAACAAAAAAAAGTGCATGCACCTTTTCAAAAACACAGCCGCAGGGAAAGGGCATTGTCTTTTTGACCTTGCCATTTAATCCCTGCGGTTACCACACCTGCAAACATTTTTCGGGCTGGGATGTGTGGGGGTGCTATTCAGAATGAATAGCAGCCCTGCATGTCTCCAAAGAGCAGCGCGATTTTGCTGCGGGTGCAGGAACAGATGTGATTCCTGCACCCGCAACCAGCCCGCACAGTGTGAACCGAAGAGGCTTTCAGGAACACTGAAATCTATCAGGTAGAGATTTTTTTTTTTTTTGGAGACCTTCTGGGTAATTACAAGTGCCAAAAATTAAATTGCAAGACCAGTTTCTTTATGGTACAAAAAAAATATATTTTTTAATTAGTTGGTTACTCAGTAGAGATCAGACCATTTATTAATTGTTCGGCCACCTTCATGAAACATTCTCTAATGTTTCCCTCTAAAAATATACATATCAGTTGTATAATAAGGTAAAGTTCGAAGTCATAAAAGGAACATTAATAACAATCAATTAGAACATAATGTTTCAGGACAGTTTGCACTCAAACAGAGCTCTGATCCTAATGACTTACAGGTTTAGCAGCCAACATGCCCTCCAACATGCCCTGACCCACCGTCATATCTCCCCACACACTTCTCTTCTGCACATACTGTCATCATACCCTCCGCACAGCACAGTACATGACAATTTGATTAGAATGTCATTTTACAATCTGATTTACCTTTACCAAAACTATGTAATATGAGGACAATCCCAAACAACCTGTTTCATTTGTATTCAGACTCAAGCTCTTGCACTTCATTGGTAGGTAGGTTGTTGCTCGATGTAAAGTAGATTGTACAATCCGAGTGTATGGTCAGTTTAAGATGTTTCTTCAACATTATTTGTAAAACCTCTAATCTTGACTGTTCTGAAATGGGCATACATTTGCTGTTTCAGGATAATCATTTAGAACAGGGGTCTCCAAATTTTTCAAAACAAAAGGCCAGTTCACTGTCCTTCAGACTTTAGGGGGGCCCGATTGTGGCCAGCGGGGGTAAAACATGTCCTGGGCCCAGCATCAGTTAGAATAAACATGGCCTCAGTTTGGTGGTCAGTAGGAGGAGGAGTAATGCCCTATCATTGGTATTAGCAGGATGAATAGTACCCCATCATTGGTATCAGTTGAAGAAATAGTGCCCTATTGTTGGTGTCAGTGGGAGGAATAGTGCCCCATTGTTGGTGTCAGTGGGAGGAATAGTGCCCCATTGTTGGTGTCAGTGGGAGGAACAATGCCTTATCATTGATATTAGTGGGAGGAATAATTTCCTATCAATAGGGTCAGGAGTTATGCCCCACTGATGGTGTCAGTGGAAGAAAGAGGGCTCCATTATTGGTGTGAGTAGAAGGAATAGTGCCCCATCATTGATATCAGTGGGGGGAATATCATTAGGAGAAATAGTGTCCCAAGTACCGGATAAAGGCTAGCAAATGGCCACTGTTTGGAGACCACTGATTTAGAGCATAGTGTTTTAAAGTGGTTGTAAAGGCTCTAGGTTTTTTACATTTATGCATTCTATGCATGAAGATAAAAAGCCTTCTGTATACTGCTTCCAACACAGCCCCCCCCCCCCCCCCAATACTCACCTGTGTCCCCTAATGCGATGTGCATGAGAGCGTCGGCTGTGCCGGAAGTTCCTCTCCTCATTGGCTGAGACAGCAGCAGGAGCCATTGGCTCCCACTGCTATTAATCACAACCAGTGACGCAATGAGGAGAGATTGGGGGTGGGGCCAAGCTGCGGCTCTATGTGTCTTATGAATTCATAGAGCAGGGCTCGGGAGCGAGCATACACCAGTGCCTGCATGGTAAGCAGTTTGCAATTGGGGGCACTGGTCAAGGGGAAGGAGCCAGGAGTGCCGATGGGGGACCCGAGAAGAGGAGGATCAGGGCTTCTCTGTGCAAAACCACTACACAGAGCAAGAAAGTAAAAAAGGTTGGTATTTTTTTTTTTTTTTTTTTAAGCTGAACCTTTAATATCACTTAAAGACAAGATGCACACCGCTTTGATCCTATTGGCTTAAACTTTTTTGAGTTTGAGCATACAAGTATTTCCTCTACGTTAGCCAAAGTAGAGTTTTTTTTTTAGGAAGCTGTGTGAGAGAGAAACACACTGGTTTGTCTTACTTAATACTATTTTTCCACTGTATGGTTTAAATGAGGATTTAGAAATACACATTTTGTTTTCAGTTCTTCTTACTTAGTTGTTTTTTGTTTTTTTGGTTATATTTATTTTCTTCTTCTTTTTCTGTGTTTAAAATGTGCCAAAAATCACAGTATATAACTGATTTTTAATATACTATAATATTAGAATAGTAGTAGAGATGAGAATATATTTCTCAAAACTATGTAAAAGCCAAATGTATTGTTACAGGGAATCAATGGCCACTAACTAAGTGTAGCATTTATTAAAACATTAGTAAAATGAAAAACAATAAATATGCACTCACGTTTAAAAAAACATTTAGCTGTTCCCGCCCCAGCCTATGGGTGGATGACGCTGGGGCCGGCCACTCATCGATCCGGGGATGCCATATGACTTCCTCCCGGATCCGGCCCCGCGCACAGTTCAATCCATCACTGGCTGCGTCCACTGGACATAGCTGATGGCTAATCACTGTACTGGCCCACTGCCAGTACCATGTGACTGCTGTAACCAATGAAAGCAGGTTGCATGACAGCTGTAAACAATGTAGGAATAGGAGAGGAAAGCCGCTCAAGTGAGGCTAAGTAGACTGGTGCTGGTCAGATCCGTCATCCAGAACTAGTACAAATGAAGAAAGTTGGACCGCACTCGGAAAATTGTGCAATCAAAGACGTCTTCTATTCCTCATAAATGAATCCATACAGACAGTGCATTGAGAGACATGCCAGGTTGACGCGTTTCACGATATAGATAATCGCTTACTCATAACCACACAATGGAGTGTCGGTGATGGACTAGCATTTGTAGGCAGAGTGTCAGCTGACAACACTTTGTTGTAATTGAAAACATGTGAATCAAATCAATACACAGAAGTCTGCAAATGCGAGTCAAACACCTTTGAACCATATATTGAAAGACAAATAATTTCAGAGTCCTTCAACCAAGGAGGAAAAAGAGACAATCAAACAACTCAAAACTTAAAACATATGTAAAAATAAAATTAAAAGAAATAAATAAAAATGTAATATTGGTGTTGCAATGTAGCAAAAATCTATCAATTTGTAGTTTGCCCTTGTTATTCCATACAAAAAAATCTTGTTAAATGTCAATTAACACTCAAAAATAAAACTAAAAAAGAAAAATAGGGAAAAAGTATATCAAATTTAGTGATAAATTGTTTTTGATTGTGCAATGTGAAGAAAAATATTGATGATTAGAAAAAAAAAAAAATATATATATACATATATACATAGGAGTGGTTCCATGTCAACCCTTACCCTTCAACATGTGACCAGGTTAGGGAGGTGATATTTAAGCAAGACATTGTTCAGTGCCATGCAATCTAATCAGGGGCTTACTGGCAACTTTCGAGCCAGGGGGCAAGTACAAACCAGAGGCCCATGGTGCAGCTACTAGGCCCCCCTCCCACTCTCCCTCTTCCTGGCCTCCTACTGACTCCCATTCCAGACTGAAGCGCCACTCCAGTTACTCTCTACTGATCGAATCCAGGTTGCCCACCTGGCCATCAGGGCAGTTGGGAGGAGCTGGGACAGCTCGTCAGGGCTGGCTGGGGGAGGAGAGTCTCCAGTGGGGCATCAGAGCAGCCCAGGGGGCAGTTGCCCCCCTGTCCCCTAGGCCAGTCCCCCCCTGAATCTAATATTGACTAATGTGAGTACAATACTTTTAGTTTTATCAGATTTATGAAAAAAAGGATTCATACACAACACATGAATTTAAAAAAAGACGTGTCTCTGAGACATACAGTATATGTAGTTTTGTAGTCAACTCTTTAACCCCTTTCACACCAATTCAGTGTGTTTTTTCCTACAGCAAAAACTGCAGCAGATCAGTGAGTAAGGGGCCTACCTAATGTTTTTTGGAAGCATTGTAACGTTGCTGTTGCAGTATTCAGACTTGTACTATGAAGACCTATAATCACTGTGATTATAATTGTCATTTGTATTTAACTTTGATATTGCCTACAGATTCCTCATGTATAGACAAACTAACCACTGTGCCTCTTCTTTCCTTCAGGATTTTAGGACTATGAGGGTCTTTTCAGTCTGCTAGGGCTGCAACAGCCTGAGCCATCGCTAAACATGTGTCACTTGGTCTCATCTTGTCTCATTCATTTGCTGATGTTTGTCACAAAAAGTTGTGCAATATGTTGGGAAAGGGCAAGGGATCTGGGCGAAGGCTATAATTTGAAAGTCAATAACAAATACATTTTAAGATTTCTGACTCTCATGTTTAATCTAGGAACATCCATCATTGTCCTCAACGGACCTATTCTAGCTATAGACAATGACTTAGGAGCAAATGCTGTGGTTTCATATCGACTTCTTGGTAACCAGGTGGATTTGTTTACCATAAACAACAGTACAGGTATGACTCACTTTAATTACATAGTTAAATAGTTGCATAGTAGTTGAGGTTGAATAAAGACAATAGTCCATCCACTTCAACCTGTACAGGTGTGAATTATTTCTCATACCCCTGAATGCTTTGATCCTTGAGATGTATGTCCAAGAGTCTTTTAAAAGTAGCCATACTTCCTGCAGTTACTACCATTTGTGGCAGAGAATTCCACAGTCTTGTAGCCCTTACTGTAAAGAACCCCCTGCGTAGCCTGAGGTCAAAACACTTTTCTCGAAAGGCATTGTATGGCCTCGTGTCCTCATGCATTCCTTGCGACTGAATAGATTTTTCTATGCTCTGATCCCCGTTGAGGTATTTGTAAATTGCTATTATGTCCCCTCTCAGGCGTCTCTTCTCCAGGGAGAATAAATCAAGCACTTCTAAACGCTCTACGCTCTTCATAATTAAGATCCTCTAATCCCCTAATAAGTTTTCCTTCTCTGTACTCTCTCCAGCTCCTACACATCCCTTCTGAGGACTGGCGACCAGAACTGGACAGAATACTCCAGACATGGTCTGACCAGTGTTTTATAAAGTGGTAGGATTATAGTTTGTCTCTGGAATACATCCCCTTCCTTATGCATGCCAATATTCTGCCGGCTTTGGCAGCTGCAGCTTGACATTGCATGCTATTGCTAAGTGTTTCTTTTACTAAGACCCCCAGATCTTTCTCCATTTTTGATACCCCCAGAGGTTTCCCCCCCTAGCGTGTATTTTGCTTTTATGTTATTAGTCCCTAAGTGCAATACCTTGCACTTATCCACATTAAACCTCATTTGCCATGTAGTTGCCCACTTTGTTATTTTGTTCAGGTCATTCTGTAAAATTTCTGCCTCACGATGTGAAGTTATTGCCCTGCTCAATTTTGTGTCATCTGCAAAAACTGAGATTGAGCTACTGATACCGTCCTCAATGCTATTTATGAATAAATTGAACAAAATTGGACCCAGAACTGAGCCTTGGGGGACCCCACTTACCACCCCTGACCAGATTGAGTATGAGTTATTTATTAACACCCTTTGGACATGCCCCTTTAACCAGTTCCGTATCTAAGAGCAAACCTTTTGGTCGATGCCTGTGGACCTTAATTTATAAATCAAGCTTTTGTTGGGAACTGTATCAAACTCCTTAGCAAAATCCAGGTTCACCACATCCACAGGTCTCCCACTGTCTAGCTCACAGCTAACCTCCTCATAGAATGTTAACAGATTGGTTTGACATGAACGTCCCTTTGTAAACCCGTGCTGATGTGATTACTGCTGATGATATTATTGACTTTAGCAAACTCCTGGATATAGTCCCTCATCATCTCCTCCAGAAGTTTACACACTATTGACGTCAGGCTGACTGGCCTATAATTTCCCGAGATATGCCTCTGCCCTTTTTTGAATATCGGTATCACGTTCACTTTTCTCCAGTCATCTGGTACAGTTCCTGTCATAATACTGTCAGAAAAGATCAGGAACAGTGGTCTCGATATAACCTTACTGAGTTCTTTAAGTACGCTCGGATGTACACCATCCGGGCTTGGTGATTTACTTGTGTTAATTTTATCCAGCTTTTCCCTGATTTCACCCTCTGTTAGCCATAGCAGCAAGTCCTGTGAAGTACTACTAGCCATACAGTTGTGGTCAGTGTACCCCACATTTTCCTGTGTAAAGACTGAGGAGAAAAAAGCATTAAGCACAGTTGCCTTTTCAGTGTCCTCTGTAACCAGCCTTGCATCATCGTTAATTATGTGTGCAACATGCTCTGCACTTGTTTTTTTTGCTGTTGATATATTTAAAGAATTTCTTAGGGTTCTTATTACTATCCTCCACTATTTGTCTCTCGAAGTTGATTTTAGCCATTTTGATTTCATATGTACATTTCTTATTTAATTCCATGTATTGCTTGAAAGCCGATAACATCCCCTCCGATTTATATTTCTTGAAGGCCATTTTTTTCCCCTAATAAGTTGTTTTACATTACGGCTTAGCCAGCCAGGTTTGGCTTTGGCTCTTTTAAATTTATTTCCCATTGGAATGCACTGTGAGATGCATTTGTTTAATATGTTCCTAAAGCATTCCCATTTTTCCTCCGTGGTCAGTGTTCCTAGGGTTTGGTCCCAGTTTATTTCCTCTATCATTGAGCACAGTTTGGGAAAGTTTGCCCTTCTGAAGTTTAGGGTTCTTATGTTGCCTTCATGCCTTGCTATGTTGTGATTTACGCTAAATGTGATCGTACTGTTATCGCTAGAACCCAGGTTGTCCCGGACTCCTGCATCTGCGATTAGGTCTGGGTCATTAGTAATTAATAGATCCAGCACTGCATTCATTCTAGTAGAAGAATCCACCAACTGAGACATGTAGATGTCCTGTAAGGTTTCCATGAAGAGACGGGCCTTTAGTGAGTGTGCAGTCCCCTCTTCCCAGTTAATGTCAGGATAGTTGAAGTCCCCTAATATGATGACTGGTCTCAGCTTTTCCACGTTAACCAGCAGTGACATAAATTCCAACTCTACCTCCTCTCTTTGGTTGGGTGGCCTATAGCAAACTCCCACAATTACTTTCCCCTTTTCACCTTCCCTACAAAGTACGGATTCTAACTCCGTACTCCTCCCTTCCAAAATATCACTCCTCTCCATCACCCTTACATTATTCTTCACATAGAGACATACCCTCCCACCTCTTTTTTCTTCCCTGTCCTTCCGATACACAGAATACCCTTGGATATTGGCCAACCAGTCATGTGAGGAGTCAAACCAAGTTTCTGTTATTCCCACAAGGTCTATGTCCTCCTCATGTACTAACATTTCTAACTCATCCATTTTATTAGCTAGGCTACTGGCATTTGCATATATCCCTCTTAGTTTAGTGGAAGTTGATATTGCATAGTGCTTAATTTTATTTTTGTTTGGTCTGAGGTTTATCCGAACAGATGGTCTGAGGTTTGTCCGAACAGATAATTGCTTAACATTTATTTATATTTTTTGGTAGCATTAAAGGCACAGTAAAATGAATATGCTCCTTCTCTAAATGTGTCTGATGCAGAAAAATATGAACCGAAGATAGCATGATGAAATTCCCTCCATTAACATTTTTCATAAGAAAGTATCACTCATCATATATACAGTATCATGGGTGATACTCTCTAAAATGGTAATGTCAGCAACATGTAAAAATACTGTACTCACTGTCCTCTTTTAAATGTTTGATTTTAATTGTTTGAATAGGTTTTTAAATATAAGAACATTGAGTTTGGTACCATGGAAGTTTCATCACGCTGTTTACAGTGCCTTGAAAAAGTATTCATACCCCTTGAATTTTCCACATTTTGTCATGGTACAACCAAATTTTATTGGGATTTTATGTGACAAACACAAATTGGTACATAATTGTGAAGTGGAAGGAGAATGATAAATGGTTTTCAAAATTGTTTACAAATAAATATCTGAAAAGTGTAGCGTGCATTTGTATTCAGCTCCCTTTAGGGTCCTTTCACGCGGGGCGGTCCGTATTTTCCTCCGCTCAGGCACTTCTTTTTTTTTTTAAATGGACACGGATGACACTTTGGATTGTCCGTTCCGTAAGTTCGTTTATCATCCCATCCATTTGCGGGTGATAAACGGAGATGATGTATGTCAATGGGATTGCGGACGTCAGCGGATGACACTGCTGACATCCGTTTTTGCGTCCGTTTTTTTTTTTTTTAACGGAAGAAAAATAGGGTTCTCTTCCGTTCCAAAAAACGGAACTGATTGGAAAGGACGCAAATCGGATGTCAGCGAATGGTCATCCGCTGACATCCGCAATCCCATTGACATGCATTATGTCCGTTTTTCATCCGCAAATGGATGGGATAAAAAACGGACATATGGACCGCCCGTGTGAAAGGACCCTAACTCTGATAACCCAAACTAAAATCTAATGCAACAAATTGCTTTCAGAAGTCACCTAATTAGTAAATGGAGTCCACCTGTGTGTAGTTTTATTTAATTATAAATACAACTGTTCTGTGAATCCCTCAGGGGTTTGTTAGAGAACCTTAGTGAGTAAACAGCATAATGAAGGCAAAGGAGCACACCAGACAGGTCAGAGATAACGTTGTGGAGAAGTTTAAAGCATGGTTAGGTTATAAAAAAAATATCCCAAGCTTTGAACATCTCATGCAGCACTATTCAATCTATCATTCGAAAATGGAAAGACTATGGCACAACTACAAACCTACCAAGACATGGCCATCCATCTAAACTGACAGGCCGGGCAAGGAGAGCATTAATCAGAGAACCAGCCAAGAAGCCCATGGTAACTCTGGAGAAGCTGCAGAGATCCACAGCTCAGATGGGAGAATCTGTCCACAGGACAACTATTAGTCATGCACTCCACAAATCTGCCCTTTTATGGAAGAGTGGCAAAAAGAAAGCTATTGTTGAAAGAAATCCATAAGAAGTCCTTTAGCAGTTAGGAGAAGCCATGTGGGGGACACCGCAAATGTGGAACAAGGTGCTCTGGTCAGATGAGATCAAAATTTTAACTTTTTCGCATAAATGCAAAACGCTATGTGTGGCAGAAAACTAGCATTGTACATCACCCTGAACTTAGCATCCCTACCGTGAAACATGATGGTGGCAGCATCATGGTATGGGGATGCTTTTCTTCAGCAGGGACAGGGAAACTGGTCAGAGTTGATGGGAAGATGGATGGAGCCAAATACAGGGCAATCTTAGAAGAAAACCTGTTAGAGTCTGCAAATAACTTGAGACTGGGGTGGGGGTTACCCTTTCAGCAGGACAACGACCCTAAGCATACAGCCAGAGCTACAATGGGGGAGAGGGGCTGAATACAATGGCATGCCTCACTTTTCAGATATTTATTTTTAAAAAAATATGAAAATCATTTATCATTTTGCTTCCACTTAACAATCATGTTCCACTTTGTGTTGGTCTATCACATAAAATCCAAATAACATACATTTATATTTTTGGTTGTAACATGACAAAATATTGAAACTTTCAAGAGGTATGAATACTTTTTCAAGGCACTGTAAATGGTTCATATGGGTAAAACATGTAGTGCTTTGCTTGCAATAGTATTTTCTGTTAAACTGAATATACTGTAGCTTTATCTTAACCTGTATAACTAGAGTGTTTATATAACCAAAACTTTTTTTTCTAGTTTTGGATGGAATATAAAAAGGTTAGGACCCTTGTGAGGTTTTTTTATTTTTCCCCCCCATTTAGAAAATTCACCTTCTCTATTTGTCCTTGTGGCCATTTTCAATGGGATAAAAAGTGATGGGAAATTCAAAATATTACGGATGTCACCAAAAAAAAAAGGGCTGACAGAAAAACTTATAATAGAGACGCCTGTTCTGGTGACAGCTGTCTAAGAGGGAAGTTCCCATCCTTTGCGCCCCTGGGACAGGACATGAAGGGAACTGTTCCTGATTGGATAAAAACATTGAAAAATAAACTGACAGGAGTTTTACTTCTTCCCTACTTCAGCCAAAAGAAAAAAGTTTAGGCTATAATTATACAGTATCATCATGTGGACATGACAGTTTCATGTTTCCCCATTCTTCTTAATATTTGTTACATTTCTTGACCCTAGGTATTAGGGACATGCCTACAAAAATGGAAAATTAAACAGAAAATAGGTAATTACGAGCCTATACCCCAGGATACCTTATTATGAGGAATATCTTACTGAAGCAGAGGGCTATGAGATGGTTCCTGAGATATCCAAAGCAATTACATTTTTGATAAAAAATATAAGCTCTCACTGCTGAATCACAATGGGTGAGGGAAATAACATTGGTTTTAGAAGAACTAACGAGGACCTCCTAGAAAGATATGATGATGTAAATAAAAATGGGCACAGATATAATTTACAAGGAATTACAATAATTTACCTGGTCTTAGGGGATGTTTTCATATATGACCCCTGGAAGACAATACAGAGAGGAAACCTTGTCTGTTTTCTCTGGTGCCTATTCAAGAGTACAGATGTTTGTAGACACCTAGAACAGGAAAAAGTGATAATAAAAGGGTATAAGTCTGTTTCACTAAATAAATGTTTTTATGACTGGAGTTGAACTTTACTATTTATTCATTATATTCGATACATGAATAAAAATATTAAACGTGCAATTGTTTTGCATATTCAATTATTTGATTTTGTAACTGTCATTGATCATTGTATTGTCTTTTAGGTGTTGTGGCTGTGAGAGCAGGAAGAAATATAGACAGAGAAGCTTTCTCTGTTCCTGTGCTGAATTTAACACTTTTGGCAGAAGATATTGGAAAGTTAAATAGCACAGCTTCACTAGTCTTAACAATATTGGATGCCAATGACAACAGACCCATCTTTAGCCCACAGAGTGTTAGTGCACGACTTAGGGAAAACAGTCCTCCAGGTATGTTATTCTGTAATCTTTGAATTACTAATACATATTAGACACTTACCTTGTATTGATGGGAGCAGATTGTGTATTTTTGTGATTTATTTGTGATTTATTTATTTTTCATCCAATCCCATCCGATCTGATGCTCCAGACAGATGGAAAATGGATTACCCTCTGTCTGGGTTTCACGGACAGGTTCTGATAGCAGCGGGTGTCAGCAGACATGTCACAGCTGACATCTGCTGCCCCATAGATGTGAATGGAGCTTCCGATCAGGTCCACCTGAAAAACTGACAGGTGCACCTGATCAGAAAGCCCGTGTGAAAAGGGCCTTATATAGTGCTGACAGTTTACATAGCGCTTTACAACATAAGGGCAGAGTGTACAATTACAATACAGTTTAATAAATAACTATAAATCCTGTATAATAATAATAACACAGTAGGAATCAGAGGGCCCTGCTCGTTAGATCTTACATTCTAAGAGGGAGGGTCAAGAGATACAAAAGGTAATAACTGGGGTGATGGGCTGATGTAGAAAGTAAATGTACAGTTGTTAGTTGGGGTCCAGATAGGCCTTGATGAAGAGATGAGTTTTCAGGGATTGTCTGAAAGTGGACAAAGTAGGAGATAGTCGGACAGGTTGTGGTAGGGAATTCCAGAGGATGGAAGAAGCTCTGGAGAAGTCCTGGAGGTGAGCATGGGAGGAAGTGACAAGGCAGCTAGAGAGCAGGAGGTCTTGGGAGGAATGAAGAGTGCGTATCTTGAAGATGTGGCGGAGGTTGAGGTGGCAAGCTTCAAACAGTGATTGGATATGGGGCCGAAAGGATAGTCCAGAGTCCAGGATTACACCTAGAACCTTGGCGTGCAGGGGTGGGTTGATAATTGAGCAGTTGAGTTTGACAGAGAAGTCAGGGGAAGGGGCACTTGGGGATGGAAATATTATGAGCTCGGTTTTGGATAGATTGAGTTTAAGGAAGTGGTGTTATATCCAGGCTAATATGTCTGTTAGTATATTAGCGATACGTGAGGAGACTAATGGAGTGAGCTGAGGGGTAGAGAGATAGATTAGCATAGAAATGATATTGAAAGCCATGAGAGGCAATCAACTGACCCATAGAGGAGGTATAGATTGAGGTTAAAAAACAGAACCTTGGGGAACCCTGACAGAAAAAAGAAGAGGGAGTAGAATTGTAAGTGACACTGAAGGTTCTAGGATAGGTAGGATGAGAACCAGCGCAGAGTACAGTCGCAAAGACCAATGGAGTAGAATTTAGGAGTACAGAATAGTGTCCATTGGTTTTAGCCTTTAGTAGATTGTTTGTGAGTTTAAGGAGAGCAGTTTCCATGGACTGTTGAGGGCAAAATTTGGACTGAACGGGATCAAGAAGTTTGTGCTCAGTCGGTTGCAGACCAAACGTTAAAGGAGTTTGGAGAAAAAGAGGAGTAAAGAGATGGGTCATAGGTTGTTAATATTGATGGGGTCTATTGAGGGCTTTTTAAGTATGGGGATTACTATTGCATGTTTTTCAAAGTTAGGAAAGGTGCCAGAAGAGGGGTAGAGATTACCGATGTGAGTTAGAGAGTGTACAATAGAGCCAGAGGGTGACCATAGCATTTTAGAGAAAACAGGGTCCAGGGGGCAGGTGGTTAGGTGGGCGTCAGAAAAAAGTTTAGCAACCTTGTTTATAGTAGCAGGGTTGAATGAGGGAAGTAATGATTGTACCTGTGAACATGGGGTGTTGAGCGGGGGAGGTATCAGCACATTGGAGATCCCCTCATGAATTGTATCAATCAATCAATAAGTGATTGGCGATCTCTTGTTAGTGAGTTAGTAGGTTGAAGCAGTGAAGGACTAAGAAGAGAGTTGAAGGTAGAGAAGAGTTTACAGGGGCTGAATGAGAAGGTGTTAATAAAAGTGATAAAAACAAAGTTGTGAAAGTACTTAAACCAAACAGACCCAAGGCCATTTTAATGGATATTTAGATGTTCTCTTTTATGTTGACTTGTACTTTTGGTGGTTTCAACATAAACTTATTTCACAAAAAACATTCTAATGCCACCTTCTCTAAGGTACTTTGAAAGCAAATATTGCAAATAACAGAAACCAATGAGATATGATTGTTTTTAGATAGAACATTTATTTGTAAATCTGGTTTGATCTATTTTTGTGGTGTGTTCCTGGGAGAAAAACAGCTTTAGGCAGTCTTAGTGGGGTCCTTAGATTCATTCTTTCAACACAAATTGTTCATGGGAAAAGAACATTATGTACAGCATTTAACCTCCACTGCATGCAAAAAAGATCTGGTTGAGATTCCTGCTTTTGCATTTTTATACTGAATTGATGGCTGTCATAATGATTAGCTTGTGCAAGCATCTGTCTATTCACGAGAAAATAAAACTCCAAAATAATTTCCTAAAATTACTAGATTCTTTATCTACGAAGGTCACTTATATTTCTCTGAAGTCATGTTGAAAATAAAGAAAAAGGAATCCACTTAGCACTATTACATGACTTTCTCATATGCTTATGAGATTTATCCGAAAAACACAACCTACATGAATGTGTTTTCATGAACTCTCTCTTTCAGTTATGTGTTTTGTGTTATATTGTGTGGGTGATGTACTAGAGCCATTGAGAGCACCTTGAAAGTACTCCATAAGTGATTTTTACTTCCCCATAGAATTGGGGATAAAGTAATCATCCCATGTTTTATTTGATAAGAGACCTTTTCTATTGTAATAACACATTTACTTTAAGTGCAGTTTTCATTTAAAATTGCGAGTGTGCAAATCTAAATACACTGAAGTTGAATCTCTGTAGAAAAGTGTATGTTATTTTTTCAAGATTAAGGTGTATGTTTTTTCAAAACTTGGTCTCTTCATAGTAGGAATGGTTTATTGTGGTCTAAGGAAAGTGTATCATATAAAGTGTACCATTGTTCCTTAGTTGTTGGTAGGCATAGTGATAGGATGGTGTTCTAACAGAACATGGTTTATGACACCTGTTGGCATCTTCTAGCATCAGTTTCCTTTGTGGCTCTCAACATTGGTCACATAACATCCCAGAGCAGAAAGATATCAGTTCTTGAAGATGTCCCTCTGTCAAACATTTTAATCACAGGGCTGAAAAAGGAGTAGATAGATCTTCATGCCCAGGATGTGTCACATACTGCAGATTCTGCTTAGATAGATGCAAGAATGATAAGGTGTCTCCAACCATGGCTGCCATCCCAACACATCTTGTTGTGGGGCCCACAGCACCCGCCTCTTGACCGCGTGCTGTTTGCAAACAGTTGATAAGTGAATTTAGCTATCACTCAGGAGATGAAGGTTGAATTGAATGTTGGGGGCCCTGGTAATAGGTTGGGTGTTATGTCTGCAGCCTGTGCGGTGATTGGCCAGCTCAGTAAGGTAAACCTTGACTGGGAAGAGTGCCTGTCAGTCCCAGGCACAGTCACACCGACCCCTCTCCCTCACCATGTCTGACAGGCCGCAGACCATTGGCCCACTGATGAACTTCTTCCCCAGCGGGTTTGGCAGAGTGTATGCCTGACATTCCCTGGTCACTATCAATGTGAGACCAGTGGGGGGGGGGGCAATTCAGGGGTCTGTAGAAGGAGGGCAGGAGGTCCTGTGTAATAATGGGGGTAGTATGGCGGAGGGGTCCTGAGTAATGATGGGGTTAGTAGTACAGGGGGAGGGGGTCCTGTGTAAGTATGGGGGTAGCATGGGTGAAAGAGTCTTGTGTAATGATGGGGGTAGTATGGGGGAAGGGTCTTCTGTAATGATGGGGGTAGTATGGAGAGGGGTCTTGCGTAATGATGGATGGGGGGAGTACTAAAAAATGTTTGCCCAGGGTCCAATCAATATTGAAGACTTCCATGCTTATTGCAACTCACCCATTCGTACCCTTCCCCAGTCTTGCCCTGCCACTTATACCAGAGACACTGCAGGAAGTGAGAGGAAATCTTTACAAAGTTAGGGTAATCCCACAGTGAAAAGAGTAATATCTTAGACTTCCAATTACTTTCTGCCTGGGTAAGAATGGTCACCAGGACAAATAGAGATGTTAAATCTGCCCTGGGGGGATATACTGTATTAAAAACTTATCAGGGTTGGAATCCTTTCCTACACTATGCTAAAGAAAACAAACAAAAAAAATATTTTGAGTATACATACACTTAAAGAGGAACTCCAGGTTTTCACACAGTTTACTTCCTCCTATTGACCTCAGAGGTGTGACATCATCCGCCCATCTCTCTGACTCAATCAGGGGAAAGCCTTCTATTCATTAATAGTATACATTGCTCCCTCTGAATGGCTGAGAACCACTGCTGTAGACTTTCCTGTGTCAATCCATTAAGTTGATCCGCACAGCCAGTTCTTGCTCTTTTTAAAATCTTCATGTTTATTGAAAAACCACAGTGTACAAATGCAGATAAAACCAGTTGACGTGTTTCAGCCTACAAGGCCTTAGGCATAACTAAGTAGTTACGCCTAGGGCCTTGTAGGCTAAAAACTGTCATCTGGATTTATCTGTGTTTGTACACTGTGGTTTTTTCAATAAACATGAAGATTTTTAAGAATAACAACTGGCTATGCAGGTCACTCTAATGGATTGTTGATAACAGAGAAGCGACTTTGGATCAAGCACCAGTGGGCTCTGCTCATATTCTTGTGTATGGGTAGTAGCACTATATATTTTTCATGTGTGTGGTACCAGACTTTCCTGTGTTCCAGGCTTGAGAAAGGAAGTCTCGGCAAGCACCCGGAAAACACGGAAAACAATGTGGTATGGTGTATGTAGCCGCAGCTACATACAGTTTAAATCGCACATCCAGCGGCCTCACAGGTTAGTGAGGGACATTGTTTTTTGGCCAGCTTGGCCCAAACAAACTATGTAAATTGTGTGAAAACTTGGAGTTCTTTAAGACTGCACAATTAAACATGCCAGGTATAGCTCTGCCTACTGTTATAGATTAGATAACAGAGCAAGGCAATCAAGCAGGATTCAGAATTCAAGAAACTTGTGTGAGAGGAATATGTATAGGGTGCCTCTGTTGACTTCCTTCTGTTCGGTAACTCAGAAAGTATGACATTTAGTTTATCGTCATAATGGTTGGGAAACTGAACAGAAGCTGTCATTTACAGAAAGCACAGTTAGCAATGAAAGCTCATTGTTTCCTCTTATGTGCAATCTTCTAGATTTCACAATTATTATTAGGTGTTTTTTAAAAATGTATTCATCTCTACAAAAAAAAGATAATAATGAGGAGAAACAAAGGCTGACAATGATCTTCAGGTTTAGAAATATGAAGGCTAATGTACAATGGTTTTGCACATACACCCTATTATGGCCAAGATCTTCTAAACTATTTTTTTTTTTATTGAAATATTGCATATTAATATTATGTGTACTGTCTTTCTTTTCACACTGTTAGCATGTGTACCATTTATCATGTAATATTGTCCTGCATACTGTAACTCGAATTCCATTATCAGATGGCTAAGTTGAAGACTTCTATAAAGCCAAAAAGACCCTGTTGTGCAGCCTCTTTAGGCCTTGCTTACCTGGGCTTCAGCTTGTACATGAGTGCATGGGCAGCACAGTGGATAAGTAGTTTGCACTTCCACCTAGCACTAGGGTCGTTGGTTTGCATCCCAATCATAGCACTGCCTGCCCGAAGTTTGCATGTACCTTCATGGGTTTCCTCCCACTACTCCAAAGACATGCTGGTAGGTTAATTGGGTTCTGTCTGAATTAACCCTAGTGTAGCACTGTCCCCATAAGACTTGCTGTGTGATGACTTCTTGGGCCTCCTCTGATTACCTGCAGACAGTTACGTACCCAGGGACAGTTCCATCCTTACTCCCAGTTGCTTGTCACTCACTCAATAAATAGTCCAGGGGTTTTGGTTTTTAGTATTTATTGTGGAACTTGGTTTGGAGAAGGGAATAGGGGGAGACTCCAACTTGAACTATTTACAGCTGATAAGGACAACTCTCACTTGGCCTCACCAGGTTACTTGTGGAAGCAGTCACACTGCTTGAACCATACTGCCACTTGTATGGCAGGGTTAAGTCTTCTTGCTCTCTCTAGCAGCAGACTTGATGGCAACTGCTTTATCTTCAGGACACTCTCTAGCATCCCCTCGACTGACACCCGTCCACTGACTCTTCTAGCTAAAGGGATGGCCCTCTCAGGACAGGCTCCATGACACAGATCTGTACTCACTGTATGCAGAATCAGATCCTTTCCAGTGTCTCCCTTCCAGTCAGCTCTGCAGGACCTCCGGGTTCAGCTCCTCTCTGACTCACAGGCCCTCAGGTCAACCACCTGAGGCTGCATGGTACCTTCTACAGAGGAGGGGCAGCTGCCCTCCAGCTGAAAGACCCTGAGCACATGTGCTCTTGGAATTTATACAGTATCCCAGCATGCACCGAGGCACTTTCCTCTGCCAATAACAAGGGCTGTACTAAATGCCTGTGCACTCATTTATCAGGTTACCTCCCACTGTCCAATATGTCTCCCTATTGGACCAGTGTGAAACACTTCAGACAAACTGAGCTGCACATAAGCTCCATGAGCACACCTCACTAGCAGATCCTGCTTTATGGTAGGCCGAGAACAATATAGATGTTCCTGGCAATCTTTCTGGTAAGCAGAACAGATCCAAAACTATACTCTCTATAGCACCTACCTGGGTGGGTGCTACACTAGTATGTGTGTATGTATAAATATGAGTTCGGGACCTTAGATTGTAAGCTCCTTGGGGCAAGGACTGATTTGAATGTACAATATATATGTAAAAGGCTGCATAAATTGACAGCGCTATATAAGTACCTGTAACAAATAAAAGCTTACACAAAGCGTTTGCAGGGTTTTTGGCAAGATTTGCTGAAACTTTGTCAAAAGCATTGCAAACGTTTTCTGTTCACACTGCTTCCAAACAAGCTGAAGCCCATGTGAAAAAGGTTCTTAAGCACATGACCTTCGGAGAATTTACCCTCCTGCCTGACCAGGCATTCAACACTGTACCCAAATAAAATTTAGGTCCTTTTTTTCCCAAAAACATAGCTTTCTTTTGGTGGTATTTGATCCCCACTAGGTTTTTTTATTTTTTTGCACTATAAACAAAAACAGACTCTTTAAAAAAAGATTTTTTACTTTCTGCTATAAAACATATCCAATAAAAATGTTTTAAAAAAACCTAATTTCGTCATAAATTTAGGCCAATATGTATTCTGCTATATATGTTTGGTTGAAAAAAATCCCAATAAGCATTTATTGATTGGTTTGCGCAAAAGTATTTGTGCCTACAAACTATGGTGTGTGTGTGTGTGTGTGTATATATATATATATATATATATATATATATACAGTGGGTACGGAAAGTATTCAGACCCCCTTAAATTTTTCACTCTGTGTTATATTGCAGCCATTTGCTAAAATCATTTAAGTTCATTCTTCTTCCTCATGAATGTACACATAGCACCCCATACTGACAGAAAAACACAGAATTGTTGACATTGTTGCAGATTTATTAAAAAAGAAAAACTGAAATATCACATGGTCCTAAGTATTCAGACCCTTTGCTGTGACATTCATATATTTAACTCAGGTGCTTTCAATTTCTTCTGATCATCCTTGAGATGGTTCTACACCTTCATTTGAGTCCAGCTGTGTTTGATTATACTGATTGGACTTGATTAGGAAAGCCACACACCTGTCTATATAAGACCTTCCAGATCACAATGCATGTCAGAGAAAATGAGAATCATGAGGTCAAAGGAACTGCCTGAAGAGCTCAGAGACAGAATTGTGGCAAGGCACAGATCTGGCCAAGGTTACAAAAAGATTTCTGCTGCACTTAAGGTTCCTAAGAGCACAGTGGCCTCCATAATCCTCAAATGGAAGATGTTTGGGACGACCAGAACCCTTCCTAGAGCTGGCCGTCTGGCCAAACTGAGCTATCGGGGGAGAAGAGCCTTGGTGAGAGAGGTAAAGAAGAACCCAAAGATCACTGTGGCTGAGCTCCAGAGATGCAGTCAGGAGATGGGAGAAAGTTGTAGAAAGTCAACCATCACTGCAGCCCTCCACCAGGGGCTTTATGGCAGAGTGGCCTGACGGAAGCCTCTCCTCAGTGTAAGACACATGAAAAGCCCGCATGGAGTTTGCTAAAAAAACACCTGAAGGACTCCAAGATGGTGAGAAATAAGATTCTCTGGTCTAAAGAGACCAAAATATAACTTTTTGGCCTTAATTCTAAGCGGTATGTGTGGAGAAAACCAGGCACTGCTCATCACCTGTCCAATACAGTCCCAACAGTGAAGCATGGTGGTGGCAGCATCATGCTGTGGGGGTGTTTTTCAGCTGCAGGGACAGGACGACTGGTTGCAATCGAGGGAAAGATGAATGCGGCCAAGTACAGGGATATCCTGGACAAAAACCTTCTCCAGAGTGCTCTGGACCTCAGGCTGGGCCGAAGGTTTACCTTCCAACAAGACAATGACCCTAAGCACACAGCTAAAATAACGAAGGAGTGGCTTCACAACAACTCCGTGACTGTTCTTGAATGGCCCAGCCAGAGCCCTGACTTAAACCCAATTGAGCATCTCTGGAGAGACCTAAAAATGGCTGTCCACCAACGTTTACCATCCAACCTGACAGAACTGGAGAGGATCTGCAAGGAGGAATGGCAGAGGATCCCCAAATCCAGGTGTGAAAGACTTGTTGCATCTTTCCCAAAAAGACTCCTGGCTGTATTAGATCAAAAGGGGGCTTCTACTAAATACTGAGCAAAGGGTCTGAATACTTAGGACCATGTTATATTTTAGTTTTTCTTTTTTTAATAAATCTGCCACAATGTCAACAATTCTGTGTTTTTCTGTCTGTATGGGGTGCTATGTGTACATTCATGAGGAAGAAGAATGAACTTAAATGATTTTAGCAAATGGCTGCAATATAACAAAGAGTGAAAAATTTAAGGGGGTCTGAATACTTTCCGTACCCACTGTATATGTATACACACCTGTATATATACACACATATAGTGGAATTTGTTTATTTTTATAGTAGTAATGGAGGCAATCAGCAACTTATAGCGGGAGTGCGAAATTTCAGCGGACACTTTGTGGGAACCAGTTACAATAATACAAAGGCTCAGAATGGGTTAAACATCAAGGGCGATCAAAGGGTTATATGTGCCTAACCAGTGTTTATGTGTACTGTGTGTGATGTTTTTCCCCCTATCAGAACGGAGCTCCATTCTGTGTTCATGCTTGATGATCGGCGGGTGCCAGGGGGACATCCAGGGCCCAGCACCCGCAGATCGACTTCTGCTGTGCGTAGTCACAGCAGAAACAGCCTGCCAGAAACAGCATGTATACATGATTCTACACAGAATGGCCACCCTGCAGCAGTATATCTGCTATGGGGCGGTCAGGAAGTGCTTAATAAAACATCTCATAGCCTATTGTCATGTAATGAATGTCTGACAAAATTTGATGTAAAACATCTGTTTACAAATGTATAGACCAGTGATGGCTAACCTTGGCACCCCAGATGTTTTGGAACTATGTTTCCCATGATTCTCATGCACTCTGCAGTGTAGTTGAGCGTCATGGGAATTGTAGTTTCAAAACATCTGGGGTGCCAAGGTTTGCCATCACTGGTATAGACAAACGAAGTCAAAATAAAAAAAATCCAAAACCAATATAGGTTTACTTTAAAACACCTGAGGATCGCTTATTCTCCAGCTTCTCTCCAATAATACACTATGGCAAGCATGGTTGGCTGGTCTACATTCTTGATGAAAATCTTGGTGGATAGATTTTATTGCATTTTTTTCTCTTGTTAAAATACATTGCAGATTTCTCAAAAACTATATTTCAAATGAAATAATATTGGAAGTAGACAAGTCATTTGTTCCTATTTGTAAGGGAGTTCCAGCCATTGTATATCCATTGGGCTAAGAGTCGGTTCACACTAGCGCAACTTGTCAGGCGACTTGTCAGCCGGACAAGTCGCGCTCCCTCGCGGTCCATTGACCGCTACAGGACCCGTCCTAATAGAAGCGACACAAATCGCTCCGACTTAGAAAAAGGGTCCTGTACTACTTCGGGGCGACCTCGGAGCGACTTGCATAGACTTCCATTATGTGAAGTCCCTGCAAGTCGCTCCGAAGTCGTGGTGCACGGGACTGCACAAGTCGCCCCCGAAGTAGTAAGGAGTCGTGTCGCCTCAGTGTGAACCGGCTCTTAGTGCTTCAGTAACTTGACACGCACTAATGCCCATGCGTATATCTATGTCATGCAAATATTATCACACATACAGAACAAACCTAAAGGAAATGGCAATTTAACATGGATTAACCAAATACTTTATTCTTTCAGGGTTTTCTGTTGTGCAGGTTACAGCAACAGATGCAGACAGCGGCCCAAACCAACAACTAACCTACCGAATAGAAAGTGGCGCCCAAGACAGGTTCCTTATTGATTCCTCTACAGGTGTCATTAGGGTGGCTAATGTGACAGTGGACAGGGAAGAGAAGGATGCCTACAGGCTAATAGTAGTTGCCACAGACCACGGCACCACACCTTTATCTGGAAGCGCCACAGTCAACATACTCATTGATGATGTCAATGACTGCCCACCCGAGTTTGTCAATCCCATCCAGACTGTCAGTGTCTTGGAATCAGCTGAGGTGGGAACTATTGTAGCTGAGGTCACTGCCATTGATCGAGACCTCAATCCTCGTCTGGAGTATTACATCATTGAAATTGTGGCCACAGATGATACCAATGTTATTGTACCCAATCAGCAGGGAACATTCAGTATAGACTTCAAAGCAGGTACTTTATTTGAATCCAGTGAATAAATGGCATTTTCTACCTATTATCGACCTTCCTTATACTAGATAGAATTTCCCATCATTACACTCTTTACCTGCATGAATCTATACAATTCCTAATCTTCTCTGGTGCTCTTCTGATACTCTTGTTTTTTTTTTCCTCTTTTCTATTAATATTCTTTTGCCTTCTGAATTTCTGGTGAATGAAAGTGTCATGCTACTAACCAACTGACTCTTCTCTTTTCTTTATGGCTCACACCTCTGAAGGTTTGATGAGTGTTATCTCTGTAAAAGCCTTTCCTGTCTGCCTCATGCATTGTCTTCTTACATCATCATCATCATCATCATCAACATAATAACTGTTTGCTGCTGTCGCTACTACACTCTCATAGTCATTGCTGGCACGGATGTCAACATGCTCATCTTAAAGGGCAAGGCATGTCCTTTATTGGTTGTTGTTAAGCCTATGCAGACTGAACACAGGATCATTGGAGCTTGACATAGAGCTGGAACTGAATTCAAATAATGGGATGTAATGTCTTCTTAATACTATACATGATAATGCTGCACATAATATTTACATCAGCTGTTTTGATAGAACTTTACTGGTTCCACTTCTTATGATACTGAGCTCCGAATACACAATTTGAAATATTTCACAACATTCAGATCAATTTTGTGTAGGTATTGTAAGAAAGTGAATAATTTGTGACATTTGCCCTCATTTATTCATTTTTTAGGAGCAGTTATGGTAAAATCTCCCTTGAACAGAGAACTTGTAGCAACTTATGACATTACTGTCTCTGTATACGATAATGCCAGCGAGGTGGTTGACCGATCAGTTAGTGTCCCTAATGGTAAGTTTTGATTAGTTCTATCAAAAAAAATTAGCTTTTCTGCAATTTAGATAATTGCAATACAGTTTAATTATCAAGAGGTCTTCTATTTCCTCAAGGTGTTATACAGTATATTCATATTCATTTGATGCAATTATTAAGCATATGGTATCTACCTGCAATTTATTTTTTTTGTAAAAGCATTACCACATGTAACACAAATCCATGATAAAGGGCAGTCAGGGTGGAAGAGAGTTAAATCTGTATTGCCAAAAGATGGTGGAATGCTTTCTTTGGCGTGTAGGCTCTTGAAGTGCCTAGTCTTTACCAGAGTCTCGGAGAAATATGATTGGAGTTGTGCAGTGAGCACTTCCATAGTACAATTCCAGAGACTTCCTTGCTGACAACAAAAGACAACAGGAAACCAGGCTGAGACATAACCATGGAAAACAGATTACCTGGAACTGGAAATTCTGACAGCAGATAGTTGCCAAAGACAACAAAGGGAGGAGGGCACATGCAATATACAAAAGATCCTAGACAGAATACACAAGGAATAAGTGAAAGGAAGTGGGATACAGGACAAGCACTGGTAAGTAAATTGGTTGAACGGAGAAAAAGATGAATGAGCAAACTCTACAGGGAACCAGAGACAAGACATAGGTTACAAGAAAAAGCAGAAAACAGAAGAATAAACCAGAAGAACCACATAACCACACAAGTGCCAGAATTCAGATTCTACACCAGAATTTCAGAACAGGGAAAAAGTTCTGACCAGAACCCTAATAAACTCTATGGGACCAGAACTTGAAAAATTAAAAGTTCCCATTTTTAAGGTGTATATACAAGTAATTGACCATAAAAAGGTTATGGGGGCCCGGGTACTACCCTGGGGGACATGTATCATGCAAAAAAAACTTTTTAAAATGTCATTTTTAAATAAGCAGTGATTTTAATTATGCTTAAAGTAAATCAATGAAAATGAAAAATTCCTTTAAATAAAATGCCTGAGGGGTCCCCTAATGGCACTTTTCCACTGCAAGTCCCGGCTCGGCTATACTCGGCCCTGCTTGGCCCGGTTTGCTTTTCCACTGCTGGTACCGCATGGTACGGTGTTGGAACGGTTCGGTACGGTACGGTATGGTTTGCTTTTCCACTAAAGTAGTACTAAAGTTAAGTGGGTGGGATAACAACGGAGTTGGTGGGATTCTCTGACCAATCTAGTGGCTAGTAGTGACTGCATGCAAAGATTGTGGGATATGGTACCGGGTATGGTACCTGTTGGAACCACAATCGAGTAGGTACTGTTTTTGAGAGCCATACCATTTGGTTCCATGCAGTGGAAAAGCGCCGCCGTACCGTACCGTACCGAACCGTTCCTACACTATACCATGCGGTACCAGCAGTGGAAAAGCACAAAACCAAACCGTTCGGTTCCATGCAGTGGAAAAGCGCCATTAGTCTGCCTGTAAAGTGATCCATCTGTACCATGTATAAAACCTGCTGCAGCAAAACTGACGTGTATATATATATATATATTAAATTTAAATTGAATTAAATTCCCTGCAAGCTTTCTTTATTTTGTAAACAGCGGCTTGGGGAGCCAGACTGTATGATTAGTGCATTTGGAACAAGATTAGAGATTTTTTGGATAAATTCTGGTGTCTCTTTGGAAGACTTTGGATGGAAATAATAAAGGTTTGCAGCACAGTGAGCAAGCCTTATTTGAAGAAGCCAAATTATAGTACACTCAGGCCCATGTTCATGGGGAAACATGACTGACAATTTGTTATTTATCAGTGTTATCCCCTCTCTGTAGGCTTATGTTACTCCCGTTCTCAACCTCAGAGCCAACATCAGAATCAAGTAACGCCTGTGCATCCTCAAGAAGAAAGTGTCTGACACTGTGTTTAAAAATTCAGCAGACTCCTCAGTGCCTGATGGTGGGGCTATGGCAGGAGCAGCTGTGGACAAGGAGGCAGAATAGGCCACTCTGACAGCTGCGGTGGACTGCAAAGTAGTGTCAGCTTGGGTGATCGAGGATGAGAATGGTTTAGTCACTTCCTCTGAATGCTTTGACTGGATAGCATGGCCAACATCAGTAAAAAGAGACAAACGTTCCCAGCTAAAGGATTGACCATATCCACCTTTGCCTGTGGACACAGACACTGGTGGACCCCTCAGAGTGGCATGGGACTGTCTGCCTCTCCATGTTGGGCTCCCAGACATGGTGGGGAAGAGGGGGGGGGGGCAGCAAGCCATAGGAAGTATCCATTGTATGAATAAAGCAAAAGACCCAAGTGCTACAATACAACTGTGCCAACCACTAAGCCACCAATACTGCATTCACCTTCTTATGCAAAGCTTACTAATGGATGCAACTGTACCTTTATCTGGTAGTGAGACGAAGGTGGACTGGAGCTGAATTCTATGGTCCTGCCAGGTTACCATTTCAGAAGCACTGATAACTCTTGAACATCACAGTCAGACAAACATTTGTTCTACTGGGATATCATTTTTTTTAGATTTTCCATATTATATATATATACAGTGGGTACGGAAAGTATTCAGACCCCCTTAAATTTTTCACTCTTTGTTATATTGCAGCCATTTGCTAAAATAATTTAAGTTCATTCTTCTTCCTCATGAATGTACACATAGCACCCCATACTGACAGAAAAACACAGAATTGTTGACAGATTTATTAAAAAAGAAAAACTGAAATATCACATGGTCCTAAGTATTCAGACCCTTTGCTGTGACACTCATATATTTAACTCAGGTGCTTTCCATTTCTTCTGATCATCCTTGAGATGGTTCTACACCTTCATTTGAGTCCAGCTGTGTTTGATTATACTGATTGGACTTGATTAGGAAAGCCACACACCTGTCTATATAAGACCTTCCAGATCACAATGCATGTCAGAGCAAATGAGAATCATGAGGTCAAAGGAACTGCCTGAAGAGCTCAGAGACAGAATTGTGGCAAGGCACAGATCTGGCCAAGGTTACAAAAAGATTTCTGCTGCACTTAAGGTTCCTAAGAGCACAGTGGCCTCCATAATCCTCAAATGGAAGACGTTTGGGACGACCAGAACCCTTCCTAGAGCTGGCCATCCGGCCAAACTGAGCTATCGGGGGAGAAGAGCCTTGGTGAGAGAGGTAAAGAAGAACCCAAAGATCACTGTGGCTGAGCTCCAGAGATGCAGTCAGGAGATGGGAGAAAGTTGTAGAAAGTCAACCATCACTGCAGCCCTCCACCAGTCGGGGCTTTATGGCAGAGTGGCCCGACGGAAGCCTCTCCTCAGTGTAAGACACATGAAAGCCCGCATGGAGTGCGGTGAAGCATGGTGGTGGCAGCATCATGCTGTGGGGGTGCTTTTCAGCTGCAGGGACAGGATGACTGGTTGCAATCGAGGGAAAGATGAATGCGGCCAAGTACAGGGATATCCTGGACAAAAACCTTCTCCAGAGTGCTCTGGACCTCAGACTGGGCCGAAGGTTTACCTTCCAACAAGACAATGACCCTAAGCACACAGCTAAAATAACGAAGGAGTGGCTTCACAACAACTCTGTGACTGTTCTTGAATGGCACAGCCAGAGCCCTGACTTAAACCCAATTGAGCATCTCTGGGGAGACCTAAAAATGGCTGTCCACCAACGTTTACCATCCAACCTGACAGAACTGGAGAGGATCTGCAAGAAGGAATGGCAGAGGATCCCCAAATCCAGGTGTGAAAGACTTGTTGCATCTTTCCCAAAAAGAATCCTGGCTGTATTAGATCAAAAGGGGGCTTCTACTAAATACTGAGCAAAGGGTCTGAATACTTAGGACCATGTGATATTTCAGTTTTTCTTTTTTAATAAATCTGCAACAATGTCAACAATTCTGTGTTTTTCTGTCAGTATGGGGTGCTATGTGTACATTCATGAGGAAGAAGAATGAACTTATAACTTATAAATGATTTTAGCAAATGGCTGTAATATAACAAAGAGTGAAAAATTTAAGGGGGTCTGAATACTTTCCGTACCCACTGTATATATATATATATATATATATATATATATATATATATATATTTTTTTTTTTTTTTTTAGATTTTTCCATATTATATTTTTTTTTAGATTTTTCCACATTATATTTTTTTTGAATATTGTTATAAATTGTCTATCTTACATATGAAAAACATAATTGTTACTGTTTTTATTTATTGCTTACAGCAAAATTAACAGTGAATATTCTGGATGTCAATGACAACACTCCCAGATTTCGACCATTTGGAGTTACTGTTTTCTCTCAAAGGATAATTGAAGGTGCCACTCCAGGGACCACACTGTTGTCAGTATCTTCTGTTGACCCAGATAAGGGACCTAATGGCCAGATCACCTACTCTCTCCATAACCTTGTACCAGCAGGATACGTACAACTTGAGGACATCACAGCAGGTAAGAGCACACTGAAGAGCACACTGGTTGCAAAAGTTTTTTCCTAGCTTTTATTACCTATATGTACACTATTGGTTTCTGTACACTGTTGCTGTTTTTGTTGAAAATAAAGCATACTACTTTTTCTTGTACAGGAAAAATTATAGCAAACCGGACTGTGGATTATGAGCAGGTGCAGTGGGTAAACTTCACTGTCAGAGCATCAGATAATGGCTCTCCACGGAGGTCTTCTGAGGTTCCTGTTTGTCTTGAGATCGTGGATATCAATGACAATAATCCAATATTTAGCCAGACCTTATATCAGGTAAAAAAGTGGCAATGACCAATGTACAGTCTAGTAAATGTGTTTTAGTTATGTTGTGGCACTGGTACCTCCGAAGGCCTGTATACATTGCATCTAGTCCACAGGCTAAGAATGTTCAATTATTCTGTGAAAGTACCGTATGTGTAGACAATGAATTTCTATTCTGGGGATTTGATCTGTAATTAGTTTGTTTAGCGAGCTGTATAATTTACACTTGCTACACCAGTTACCTGGTTGACAGCTAAGGGTGAAATATCCCACACATCAACAAAAGGCTTTATTGTCTCCATACCCTGTACATACCCTACACAGACCCCAGTACAGCCATTTTTCGGGTTTAGACTTTACAGTGTGTACAGTATATGAAGAACCAGTTATGGATGAGCAATTTATTTGTATCACAAATACTGCATATAGACAGTAAAAAAAATAGATAAAAAATAGAGATAGTTAAAAAAAAAAAAAACAACTAAATAACATTGACCAAAGACTAATATAGTTTCCAATAGGCTATTTAAAAAGCTAGTAAAATAAATTGCAGGAGTAGATTGTGAATGTTGCCAGGAGAGTATATTTTTGATTAATCTTTTATATTTACTTATTAAGTAATTATATTTTTCAAAATTCTATTTATATTTGTTTTAAAAGCTTTTTGTCAGCTCAGGGCAATACCTGAAATAGCCTGCAAAGATTACCATGAAGACTGATAAAAAATAAAACCGCACCTAAAGAAGGTGAATCTGGTACAGGAAGTCTAGAGGTTCTAACAGGATGTAGTACTAATATATTTTCAGATGTGGGGCAGGAAGTAAATATTAATGTCAGTAGGTCATCAAATTTTACAAATGTTTCCAATTATTTAAGCATTCAAGACGTTTTAAAAAAGAAATAGCATAAAATGTATCAAAAACATGGTAGATAGTATGTTTATTAACCACAGATTTTTGCTTTTACAGTAATAAACAAACCCAAACTGTGTAAAATATGTCAATTCTTAAAAAAAAAAAAAAAAAAAAAAAAAATGTGATATGAACTGAACGTATAATCTACTGTGGTAAACATGCACTGTAGTCAATAACTGACACTAAAGCTGCAAGATGCATCTATGAAATGTATCCTACCTGCTCATGGTTTTAATTTTTAATTTTAGCGCATTTGTAGTGGGTACCTTTCTATTGTCAGTAATTTGGGGTCTAAGAATCACATTTGGAAGGACTGGAGAGGTTTTCTCAAAAAAAGCCATAGTTGGCTCTCACATACAGAAGCCTTGATATTACAAGGAGCAGTACTAAGCACTTAAAGTATAACTAAAGGCAAAACTTTGTTTTTTTAGTTTCTGGATAGAGTTCAGAGGAATTAGAACACGTCAGTTTTTATTGCTGTCTGTGCTCCAGTTACGGAGATTAACCCTCTCTGTTAGTCCTGTTTACCATTATCATTTATAGTGAAAGAAAATACCAAAATTTGAGTTGTCCCCAGAAAAGTAATAGATGGTAAATCTTCCAATGGGGACACTAGTTCTGGTGACTTGGGGGTCCAAAAATAATTTGCCTTAATTTTAAGGGATTTCCTCTCACTTTCTGTTTGGCTATGGGACAGGTAGTGAAAGAAAATCTCCACAATGGGATTCAGATGGCGAAAATAGATCTAACAGGGGTTAAAACCCTACCCTGCTTTATCCAAAATGAAAAAAAAAAAGTTTTGCCTATAGTTCTTGTGACAGTAGTCACTTTGCTTGGGGGTCCCGTGGAACGCAGCTTACCTTAGAGAGGTTGGGAAATCCCTTTCTCAGCTCCCTAGGCCGCTCTTATATGTAAGTTACTCTGTGTCTATAAGGGGCACAGGGTGACAGAGAAAATGATGGATAGCTACTTAATGAAAACTGAGAATATGGTTTGGATTACTTCAAATGGGACAGTAATATTTTTTAACAATATACCTGAAGGAATATATGAAAACTCTAGGCCTAGGATCCATGTTAAAGGCCTAGCTGCCTATTGCCAATAGGGGACTGCTCCGCATAGTCAGACTCATAGAAGATGCTAATATCATCAGCTTAACCACCTGTCTTCCACACATTGTTGATGTTATTGCTGATTTACTCACCTATTGTCTACTGTGGGGATGTGTTTACACTTCTAATAATGTGTATTGTATTTTGTGAGCTTAATGGCAGCAAGTCCGCTAGTTAATTAACCCAAGTTAATTAAATCACTGTCATCTGTTAGTTGCTGAGGGGAAAGTAGAATATGGTTTGTGTTGGTTGTTCCTTAGATATGTTACTTATACTTCTGTACACAATTTCATCTGCATATGATAATGTAATCAGGCACCTGACCTGGTGTGGTAATGTGATCAGGAGGGGGATGTCCTCCTGTGTGGTATATATTGTGTGTTAGTCTGTTCAATAAAAGTTGTTTTTCTAGATCTATACAAGCTAAGTTTTGGCTAGTTTTGTATGGGGGCAGCTAGAATATCTGATATCTATGTTCAGACTGGAGGAAGCGGTATTCTAACTGAAGCCCACAAGCGTATTGTGGGATCGCGATTCCGTTACAGTTCTACTTTAAATATGTAGCAAGGTTTCCAGGCCTGTGGCCTGATGTGGGTCTGCCATTAGTACCGGAATCCTCTCCAGCCCATGTGAGCTGAGTCCCTGGGTGTGACAACTGAAGCAACAACAACTCCGGCATCTTTTTTTGTGGTTTATATTATAAGTTGAAGGGGAAGGGAGAAGGGAATGAGTGGGATACTCCTTTAGGCTTGAATTAATTACAATTAGGACTTTGATCCTGAAAATGCCCGTTGGCGCTTCCTTGATGCCAGCCGGCGCCAGCCAACGCTCACTAACACTGAGTACACACTGCAACTTGATAGAAGTGCTGAATCCTCGACTGAAAGTCCAAAAGATCCAGAACTGTGAAACTGTAGAACTCCTGACACTGTTATGCTGTACAATTCACTGAATACTGTCCCCCCCGCTTTGGCCAGCTTGAGGTAGTATGAGGTAGAACTCTGCAAATCTGTAGTTGCAACTGACACACTCTATGCAATTCAGGGCCCAGATGCAAATGCCCCCCTTGACTGTAACTCTTCAGGGTCCACTGACCAGGTACCCCCTTTGCAGCTAGCTGACACTGGATCCAAGAACCTCTTCCGGAGTGGTCCCCTCTAACTTCAGGCAGACCCCTAGGGGCAATCCTCAGTACTCACGACCTGTGTAGGCTTTCCTGGGACTGGACCCCTCTCGCTCTCCGCAGGCTCTCTGCACACCGGATCCCCTCAGCTCAACTCAGCACTCTCTGGATACTCAGGTGACACCCCAAGATATCCTCTTCCTCTGACAGGAGGAGAGACAGCCATACTCTCCCTCCTGGGACTCTGCTCCCGCCAAAGACAACGTGCCACGCACTTCCCCCCAAATGTATACCCACTCCCAGAATCCTTTGCAGCCTAATCTGCCTTCTGGGGTAGTTACAAGCTGGGATGTGTCCTCTGAATGGGCTTCCCACACTGCCCTATGAGAAGCCTCTCACAGGAGCCAGTGGGGATACTTCTCCCCTAGCAGGCACATCTGAAAGCCCTGACACCCTAACTAAATAAATCACAGCCCTGCTGTCAGGCAGACAAGGCCCACCATACATTCACCCACCCATATATACAAATATATAGTAAGGGCTATTCAGGAAACACTGCTTAAACCTTTTGCTGGGCTGATGATTTTATAATTAGTCATTTAGACTATATGAAAAAGAACATAGCAACTTTAAATTGCAACTGTAGTCACCATTAAAAGTTTCTCCAAAACTGTATTTCAATTTTCCGTGTTATCAGAGTGCTTTAGCATTTCTCCCCAAATTCATCCAATAGGCACTCCTAGCAAGATTGCAGAATAGCCTTTTAAATGCTGCCATGCACCATTATTGGACAGACAGAAAAAGGTTTCAAGCTGGGTGTTACTAAATTGATATAGAGTACATTGTTAGGAAATGCTTTTATGTTAAAGTATGGTTCTTCGTTCAGATATGCTTTAAATTCATCAGACAGTCTTTTTTTGTAAAGTGATTACTATCACTCAGAGTAATGGTAGACCTTTTCTTGAAAATGACTGACACATTTTCTTTACAAGCATATAGGCCATATGATTGTGCATTCTCTGTGATGCACGCAAATGATCAACCACAAGGCTATTGCAAATATGAGAGGAATCTTTTAACAAGGCTGGTTTTCTGTAGAATGTATACTCTAGTGTCAGAAAGTCTGCCAGTTAAGCTGAAACATTTCTGAAATAAAAATGTGATTTTCTCCAAAAAATCTGAGTGCCGCTCGTTTTTTTAAATTAACATACCAAATATTAATACACCTGCAATTGGCCATGGCTGTATTTAAATTCGACTATTAAAAAAACTGTCATTCTTGAAAAGTATCAGTGATCCATCTGTGTAGAGATAGTGTACTGCATCTATGCAATTCTTCTTGCACATGCCCAAAGTTTTAGCACTATGAAGTGAGATTCCATACTCTGGTGCTTGGTATAAAGATTAATTGGGAAACAATAATGACTTTATCATACAGCATCATAGGGCACATACGTTTTTCTTATATACCTTTAAAGTGAACCTGTGTCCAGACATTAAACTATTTAAACATTCCTAACAAGCAGTAAAAGAGCTTTTTAACAACTGTTCTAACTGCTTGTAATGTGCAAATATTCATTCTCAAACATCCTTAAAGATAACAATAAAGACTCTAAAGCCTCATACACACGATAAGATTATTGGATGAATCTTTGTCAGTTTTTTTGTTGCATGCCTGTCTCAGATCGAAAGTGAAGAGGTTACTCAACATACGAAAATTCTCGTACAACAGAATTCAACTTCAAAAGTGATATCATGTGTTGAATTGTTTTGTATGTATTCTTGCATTTCCGGGCATGCGTATTCTTGCTCTTACAATTTTTTTCGGATGAAAACTGTACTAATCAAACGAAAATCGTACATTGTGTTCACGTACAATAAAAATTTGATGATATGCACATTCAGTTCTTGTCCGAAAATTCGGTATCGGCGGTCGAAAGCGCCATGCTAACGATCCGAAAAGTGGCATGTCGTTGGTCAGACAAAATTTTACTTTCAATCTTCTTTTCGTGTGTACAGGCCATTAAGCTGTGGGTTTCATTTACATTAGAGGTCGGGCTCTACTCATAAAAAACAAAAAAACAAAAACAGTTTCAGTGCTTCTGTTGTGAATTTTTTTCCACAATGTCTATAGCTACAGAGGTGAGTAAGGGCATGTTTAAAGTAATTGTACTGCTTGTTCTGAATCTGTAAATACTTTAGTGCCCATGATCTGGACACAGGTTCACTTTAAGCTTTGAGACTGCACGTATCTTCTCTTAGCCAGTTACATTTTTTTCAGCTTGTTTTTTTAATAACTTTTGCTGTGCAGATCCCAAGGTGCATGTAAACAAAATAGGAGGCATAAAAGTAACAGTTTTTAGATTTTTAACACTCATGGCAAATGAGGACTGCATTGAACAAATAGCTAGATAGGACCATCACAGTTGCAATCCGACTGTAGCCTCACAGTTTATTACCAATCATGCTTATGTAGTTTAGTATATAGCAGCCTCACCAGCTTTAAAATTTTAATGGCACAGATGGACCGAACTATCAGGTTTAGAGAGCTCCATTTTCCTTGTTTCTGTATTTTCTATCTTCACTCTTGCATTTGCACATCCTATTATTTTCAGAATGCTACCCTTGTGAGATAAGACTCGGGTAATAAGGGCTAAGTATGTAGATAGCGTTAAGGCCTCATGCACACAGAACGTTTTTACAGCTTTTGTTTTTGGCTCCAGTCATTTTTTTCTAGAGCCAGTAAACTTCCCAGCATGTTATCCCATGTGTCCATGCACACATAGGCTTTTGTCAGCAGTTTTTGGCAGGGGCGTTTTCCGGCTGGCTTTTCAGCTGGAAAAATGCCTTAACTCTGGAAAACGTGGCTATTCTGCGTTTTATGAGCGTTTTTGAGCCATAAGCTTTTGTGGGAGTATAGTTTTGCTATACTAAAAAGCTAAAAAATGCAAACGCTAAAAAACGTTTAAACGCTAATGCAAAAATGCTGCAAAACAATAAAAAAAAAAATGACTTTTTTAATACATCATTCTACAGCTAAAGCTACTGGTGTTTTTTTTAATGTCCAGTGTGCATGAGGCCTAAATGTTCTGTGGATGATTTTAAAGCACTCTGGTCCTTAACCTGTTGCCGCCTGTGCTATAGCAGAATGACGGCTACAGCACAGACTTACTTTGTCAGGAGGGCGTCTGAGTCTGAAGGACTCAGCTAATCACAGATAGGGGTAAAGGGCCAATCACAGCGACCCTTTACCATGTGATCAGCTGTGTCCAATGACAGCTGATCATGGATGTAAATACAAGCCAGTTATCAGCTTTTCTCTCCTCATGCTGACAGCATGAGGAGAGAAGAAGAAAGCCAATAACCGGCTTGTGTTACAGAGACATCGGCACTGATTATCAGTGCAGTCCCAGCAATGCCCACCAGTGCTGCCAATCAGTGCCCACCAGTGCTGCCAATCAATGCCCACTAGTGCTGCCAATTAGTGCCCATCAGTGCTGCCAATCAGTGCCCATCAGTGCCTTCTCATCAGTGTCACCTATCAACCTAACAAGTGCTGCCTATCAGTGAGCATCAGTACCACCTATCAGTGCCCACCAGTGCTGCCTCATCTGTGCCCATTAGTGCCACCTATCAGTGCCCATCATTGCCACCTCATCAGTGCCCATCAGTGCAGCATTTCAGTGCCTGTCAGTGCAGCCTATCAGTATCCATCAGTGCAGCTTCATCAGCGCACATCAGTGAAGAAGAAAAATTACCTGTTTGCAAAATTTTATGTGAAAAATGTTTTTGTTTCTTTTTTCAAAATTGCAGCTTTATTTTTGTTTGGCAAAAAATAAAAAACCCAGCGGTGATTACGAGCCGGTTCACACTGGGGTGACTTGTCAGGGGACTTGTTCGCCTGACAAGTCGCAGTGGGTCGCCTGCCATAGATTAGCACAGGACCCGTTCTAATAGGAGCGACACAAGTCGCTCCGACTTAGAAAAAGGGTCCTGTACTACTTTGGGGCGACCTGGAGCGACCTGCATTGACTTCAATGATATGAAGTCCGTGCATGCCGCTCCGAGGTCGCGGTGCGCGCTGTGCACCGCGACTTCACAGGTCGCCCCTGCAAGTCGGATCGCCTCAGTGTGAACTGGCTCTAAATGCAACCAAAAAAAGCTCTATTTGTGGAAAAAAAATTATAAAAACTTAATTTGGGTACAGTGTTGCATGACCGCACGATTGTCATTCAAAGTGTGACAGCGCTGAAAGCTGAAAATTGGGCTGGCCAGGAAGGGATAAACGTGCCCAGTAGGCAAGTCGTTAATTAGCTCAAAGCAGAAAGGGAATTGTGAAATTGTGGCATCTCACTCTATGACTACTCTGATACAGTTTGGCCTGAATTCTTTTCACAGATTTCCTAACCTACTTGGCATTTTCTGTATTTGCTGGCCTCATCTTGTGCATCTAATAGCATTTTTTTCTTGTCTTCCAGAAACCTGTATTTGAGGACATTCAACCTGGTTCTACAGTTTTGCAGATAAAAGCCACTGATGCAGACTCTGGGCGGTTTGCTCTTATTCAGTACAGCCTTGTGGATGGAGAGGGCAAGTTTGGGATAAACCCTACTACGGTATGTGTTGGAACTCCATTAGGAGGAAACCTCAGTCTTTACAAACTCCTCTTTGATTATGACTTTTCCCTCCATGAAGACTGATTGAATTTAGGGGTTATATGAGGCATCAAATATTTCAAAATTTTAGTCCTCACTTTTAGAGCCGGTTCCCACTACCACGACTCAAAGTCGCCCCGACTGTGGATGACTTTGAAGACGCCCGTGCAGCACGACTTCATCGCGGCTTGCAAACGACTTCTCATAATAGAAGTCAATGCAAGTCGCACCGACTTTGCCAAAAAGCAATGCAGGAGCCTTTTTCTAAGTCGTAGCGACTTGAGTCGCTCTGATTAGAACAGTTCCATTGCACAGCATGGGGTGCTACTTGTCAAGTCGCCTGGCAAGTCGGAGTAGTGTGAACCGGCTCTTAAAGCCCAACAACAGCGAATGCTTGTTTTTTTGAATTTTGGATACAGTGGAGAAAGGGTAGAATCTCTATCAGATTTTTACTGTCTATAGTCCATATTCCCATACAATAGATTCACCTTGGTGTTTAGAAAGTCAAGAAGTGATGTGTAATCCCTTCAATGGAGACAACAACAACTTTTCAGAATTTTATGGCTGTCTGGGACTTTGTATCCCGGTGACCCTTATTACTGTCTCTGATATTCTGGTGTCACACTGTAAACATTTCCACATTGGAGTCACAGACAGTAGAAACGCTGACAAAATTTTGAACCCCTCACCACTTAAAACTAAATGAAAATGTTTTGGTTGGTATTGGGCTTTATGGTGCACAGGCAGAATTTTAGGGGCACTTCCATTTTATACACATGTTCATTTATTCTCACAATTTATTCAGTACAGGTCTATAGTCATTTCATTTGGTTTATTTTAAAATTGCCTGCTGTGTCCTTCAGAATAACCCAATCAAGATAAGCAGCTTCTTTTTAGAGATAATAGAGATAATAGGGTTGTATGACCTGATGTATTTCCTGATCTATTGGTGTCTTGTATAAATGGCTATAAACATGAAGAATGTTTTATTGGTGACACTATAAATGGCATTAAATGTGCTGCAGACATTATGATTTCATCATTACAACTCTCTTTTATTAACATTTGGCTGCTTTATAAAGCATATGACATTCAGATATAAAATACACAAGTTATTGCAGCCCTGTGTTCATTAATATAGACTTAAAAAGATTTTGAAACAATTGTCTACCAGGCCAATTCTTAAATCATGTTAAAAAATCTGCATTTTATTTTCTAGAAAATTGATTAGAACCACCAAATATTATATACTTTTCTAAAAGCAAATGCCCTGGAGAATAAAATTGTGGTTGTTGCAATTTTTTATGTTGCATGATATTTGGCCAGCTCTTTTTAAAATGGAAATTTTCAAGAAAAAATACACTTTATTTAATTGCAGTACACAAACACAACATAATTTGTTTGGTAAAATATAAAAGATGATCACATGTCCCAGGAAGCTGCAGGACCATTTAAAAAGCACTCTGCGAGCTCATGTATGCACAGAGGGTAGCTGGCGGTTGATAATATATAGCACAATATATAGCTTGTTATATAGTACAATGAAGTGGTTGTAAACCTGAGAAAGATTAATTGATTAATAGATTAGTAAATAAAATGTGAAACCACATTTAAAGTATTAACAACAATTGTTTAAATAATGTCCAATAAATATAAATGTGTTAAAAACACATATAAATTGCTAATATAGAAAGTGCTAAATTGCAATAATTCCAAATTTGTATAGAATAACACAAATAAATAAAATACAAAGATATATAAATATGCAAAAAAGTGCACTAAGTGCTCAAAAAACTCTGATCAAATAACAATACACAAATAACTAAAGTGTTTCCCAGTCCATAGAAAAGTCCAAAACCGTGCCAATGTGCTTAAATAAGGTGCTTGTTTTCTTAGTGCTGGAAGGTGCTCATCAGTGCAAGGTGCCACTCTCCCCTTATGTGCCCCTACTCACCAGAATTAAAGACCCTCTCTGGGTTACTATTTTGAAGTGGTTGTAAAGGCTCAAGGTTTTTTACCTTCATGCATTCTTTGCATGAAAGTAAAAAACCTTTGGTGTGCAGCAGCCCCACCGCCCAGCCCCCCAAAATTTACCTGAGCCTGATCTTCATCCAGCAATGTGCACAAGAGCAGTGGATCTCCTGGGTCTCTTCCTCCTCATTTGCCTTAGACAGCAGCAGGAGCAAGTGGCCAATGGGGAGAGAGTGGGGGCGGTACCGAGCTGTGCTCCGTGTAAGAATAAACACACAGGACAGCAGCTCAGGAGCAAGCCTGCTCAGGTGCCCCCATAGCAAGCTGCTTGCTATGGGGGCACTCAGCAGGAGGGAGGGGCCAGGAGCACCAGGGTGGGTACTGAGAAGAGGAGGATCAGGGCTGCGCCGTCCATTTATTTCAGTTGACTCAATGCGCTGAAACACATATATACAGGCAACATGCACTGCACCAAATCATGTAACTTACGGTACCACCAAAATAATTGAATGGGCCCTAATGGGAAGATTTGGTGAGTAACTTGATCTGTGAACTTACTTTACAAAGGGATCTCTGTCTCCATGTAACATTTTAATTGACATTATACAGAAACAGGAGGCACTGGAACACACAGAACTCCATGATGGTCAGGATTAGAGCCAGCTATGGCAATAGAAATTACACTTCTGCATGAATAAGGGTATTCCTAAGGCTACTACCCCTAACCCCTAAACCACTTCCTTAAACTATAAAGAAACACCCGTGACACCAGTTTGGAGAAAAGTGGCCCGGTGGGCCATTTATTAACACAATTAACCAAAACACATAAATATTAACATAACCATAAATACTCCAGTATCCCCTAAATGAGTTGTTGGTCTTGGGAGGCACCAAATTCCAATTGACTGTGTATCAGTGTAACTCGTTAAACGGTCCCCAGCCGCGAAACACCAGCTCAGGGACAACCCACTTGACCACTGATACCTCGTTGTTACCACTTCCCGTTAATCCGCTATTAACCGGGATACACTAGAGGGCTCCATACCTAGATGGGTCACCCTATGAACTTTGTTACCAACAACAGATTGTACCGCCTCCAAAGACCCCCAACCGCCACAGCACGCAGACGTGAAACCTTACGCCTGCGAGCCCCTCCACACTCGCAAAGCCCTCTGCAAGCCCTCCTGAATGCCTAGGAACCACAAATCTGTCCCCACCGCATTAAGGTGGACACCATCACTGCGCAGATACCTCCAGGTGTCCACCTCCAGTTCCCGGTGTCTGACTACCAAACCCCCATTTCTGATGACAAAACGGCTGACCGCCGAATTGACCTTAATCCTGGCCTTATTCAACCTGGCGACTGACCTTGCAAAACGCCAGGAAGTGCGCCCCACAATCTCCGACCACACCACCACCGTCCCGGGAAAAGACACACGCAACCGGAGAAAATCATACTTAATATCCCGGATGAGGTGGCGCATGGACCGGACCCCCAGGTCGTTGCCCCCTGCGTGCAAGAGCAAGATGCCCGGGGCCCTGTCCAACTGAGCAAAACGAGTGACCTCCGGCAGGACCCTGCACCAAAGCAAACCCGGAATCCCAATCCACCGAACGGTGGCTTCCTCCCTGGTGAACCCCAACTGCCGCCCATCATGCCTAACTTCCGCCCTCCTGGCCCCCCAATACACATATGAGTGGCCCAAAATCCAGACGAGGCAGGCGGCTCCCCCTGTAAGGAAAAAAAATAACACGTAGCAAATCACAGAAGACAGACCACCAACCTCCCCAGAACACACGAAAAAACCCCACAGAAACAACTAAACCAAATATAGACGTACATACAACCTAAAACGAGAAGATTCCCATCGACAAATCCGTTTCAACGTGGCTTCATCCACACCCCACCTGGCCGCCTCAGTGGCCGCCCCGATGCGGAAGGAGTGAGAAGCGTACTGGCGGGCATCGTAACCCAGCTCGGACAAGCACCGCCGGAACACCGCCACGAACTGAAACCGGGACAAAGCCGACCCGTCCCTGTGCATCAGAAAGGAATCCCCCCCAGACGGACGCACCTGCCTGAATTCCTCCACCACCCCAACCGGGCAAAGGGGCGAACCCCGAACCCGGTACAGACGTACCTGCACACCCTTACCAACCTGATCCGTCTTGGAACGCCGGAGGAATATCACCACCGCCGAGTCCGAACAACTCACCTCACCATCCTGAAGCCCACCGTGCACAGTCCTGGAAGGGCTGACCAATTCCCCTATACGAAACGCCCCAAAGAAAGCCAAAACGAAAGCCGCTGTAAATAAAAGAGACTCGTACCCAGAGGAACAAATGCTACGCAATTTGCCCACCACCTCACCCAGCAAAACAAAGGAAACCGGCCGGCGCCCGTCCGGACGCCTGGCCCCTTTCCGGTACCCCTTCAGAGCCTGCCGCACCACGAAGTCTTTCGTGAAATCCTGTAACCCAGACATTTTGAACAAGAAAGCCAGGCCAGCCAACTTTCGATTAATGGCTGCCACTGACACCCCTTGTTCAAAATTCAAACACACAAAATACAATAACAGGGATCGGGAACCCATACTCATCCCGTCCACTCCCGTCCGCGCCAACAAAACCCGCCATTCCTGCCATACCTTGCTATATGCCGACCAAGTCCCGCCACTCAAGGACCTTCTGACCAACTCGGCGGCGATCCCAACGCAATCGCCCAGAGCTCCGATGGACAAGGCTCCCCCCGCTGCTCCGCATCCGGCGCCAACGCCCGAAACCTGTCCACCTGGAAACGAGACAAAGAATCCGCAACCGAGTTGGTCACACCAGGAACATGCATGGCATACAGAAAGACATTCAGCTGCAAACAGCGCAGAACTAGGTGACGCAACAGACGAACGACCGGTGGAGAAGAGCCCGACAGCCTGTTAATAACCTGCACCACCCCCATGTTATCACAGTGCAACCGCACCTTCCTGTCCCGAAGGGCATCCCCCCACAACTCCACCGCGACTATGACGGGGAAAAGTTCCAACAAGACCAAATTCCGCAAGAAACCCTCCCCCCGCCAAGCCTCGGGCCAACGCTCAGCGCTCCAACGACCCTGCAAGTAGGCACCATAACCCGTGGACCCAGCCGCATCCGTAAACAATTCCAAATCCCAATTGCTGATCGGACCCCGCAGCCACAGCGAACGACCATTATATTCCGACAAGAAGACGTGCCAAACCCGCAAGTCCTCCACCAACCCTGCCGACAGCGTGACAAAATGATGCGGAGACCTGACCCCCGCCGTGGCAGCCGACAGACGGCGACTGAAAACCCGCCCCATCGGCATGATCCGGCATGCAAATGCCAACTTGCCAAGAAGCGACTGCAACCGACGAAGTTGCACTTTGCGCTTGCCCACCAACAGGCCGATTTCTGCCTGCAGATCGCTCAACTTGTCCTCGGGCAAGCGACATTCCATAGCCACAGAGTCGATGACAATGCCCAAGAAAACGATCGAGGTCGCCGGACCTTCTGTTTTGTCAGCCGCCAAGGGGATGCCGAAACGCTCAGCCACATGTTGAATGGTGGCCAGCAGAATTCCGCACAAGGAAGACAACGAGGGGCCAATGCACAAGAAGTCATCCAAGTAATGGATAACCGAATTGACCCCCGCCACCTCCCGAACCACCCACTCCACGAACGAGCTAAAGGTCTCGAAAAGCGCACAGGAAATAGAGCATCCCATCGGCAAGCAGCGATCGACATAAAACGCCTCCCGCCACCTACAGCCCAGCAGGCGGAAACTATCCGGATGCACCGGCAACAAACGAAACGCGGCCTCCACGTCCGTCTTAGCCAGCAACGCCCCTTCCCCATAACGGCGAACCCAACAAATGGCAGCGTCGAACGACCTGTACGACACCGCACAGGCCTCCGGATCTATGCCATCATTGACCGAGCCCCCTTTCGGAAATGACAGATGATGAATCAACCGAAACTTATTCGGCTCCTTCTTCGGAACCAAACCCAAGGGAGAAACCACCAAGTCAGACAAGGGGGGGTCAACAAACGGACCCGCCATGCGACCCAATAGCACTTCCTTAGCCAACTTGTCAGACACCACCCCGGGGTTCAGTCCCGTGGAACGCAAGTTGTCCGCCATAGGGGGAACCCGGTCAAGGGAACAAGGAATCCGGAAACCAAAAGAAAAACCATCGTCCAGCAAGCGGGCCGCCGCCCTGTCCGGATACTTACTTAGGAAAGGCCGCATCCTTTCCACCATCACCGGCGTCGTCCCTTTTACCTTGAGCATCCCCGAAACGAGACTTACCTTGCTTGAAACAACGGGATAAGGGGTGTGAGCCCCCGCAACCGGAGCACTCATGCTTAAACCTACAGGCCGTCCCGAAGCGGCACGTTCCTTCATTGAACTGCCAACAGAAACCCCTGCGTTTCGTGGCCGACTGTCCGGAGGTAGACGGACCGCCGACCCCACTCGGAAATGACGACGGCGCCGCCCGGGCCGACGTCATAAGGCGCATCCACAAACTGATGTCCTTATGGTCCCACCTCAGCGACGGGCGAACCGCCTTACGCTGGCGGAATTGCTCGTCGTAACGGAGCCACGCCACCCCCCCATAAACCCGGTGAGCCTCACCGATCGCGTCCAAATAACAAAACAACGCGGAGCAATGCTCCTGGTGTTTCTCCCCCACCACACTCGCAAAAATAGCAAAAGCCTGGAGCCAATTGCTAAACGTGCGCGGAATCAACCGATAGCGCCGCCGTTCCTCATCCTCCTTCTTCGATTCCTCCGGCTTCACCCTGTCCAGGTTGAACTTCTCCAGCGGAAGCAGCGTAAAGATCTCGACGTATTCATCCTTCCAGATCTTCTCCCGAACCTCCGCCTTGAGGTGAGCCCCCAAGGGGCCCTCAAAACATACGTATACCTCACATCTCGCCGAATCCGCAATGCGAACCCCATCATCCTTACCTGCAGCCTTGGGTACAGCCACCTTATCCACCACAGGCGGCACAGGAGACGGATCCACCGACGACACCGCCTTGTCCACAGGAGCCGCAGGGGCCCCACTAGTACCAGCCGCCGCCGATCCTGACGCTGACACGGCCGGAACCCCCCCCGTTCCCCAAGCCGTCACCGGAGCCTGGCCCACCTCACCGCCGTCAAAACGCTGTACCAGGGATCGCAGCCCCGCCAGCAAGTCCCCAAGGCCCCCCGCCGCTGCCGGCGCAGCGGGCCCAGGACCCCCCGACCCCACCACAGGCGGAGTGCCCGTCCCCACAGGAGCCCCAATCACCACGGCCCCCCCCCCCGGTTCTGCTCCGGCCCCAACACCCCCGCTAGCGCCGCCACAGCAGACCGCAAAGACACAGTGTCAAGGGAAAAGTGCTCACCTGCCAGAGACCCCGCAGCGGCGGGTCCCGCAGCCACAGCCGAAGACGGTCCTGGAACAGCCTCCTCTTCAGAGCCCGACAGCTCCCCTTCCGACCGGACATCACGATCCTCCGTCCCCCCACCGGACATGGGGCTGGAAAGCGCAGGGGGGGCACTCTGCTCAGCCTCCTCCCCCCGCCGACGACCGGAACTGACGACCTCCGGAGACCTCCGCTGCCGCTTCCTTCCGGGTTGCCGCGTCACATCCGCTTCCCGGGGACCCGCCGCACCGGAAGTGCGCGGTGTAGCAGCGCCGGCCGTTCCCCCCGACTGGCCCGGGCGCCTGCACAGTCCTCTCCCACGCTGAGCCGGCCTGGGCAGCCGGTCTTCACCACCACAGGCCGCCGGAACAGGTCCCGAATCCTGACGTACGGGCGGGGCCGGAGGCGCAGCACGAGTGTGGCCCCGCCCGCTGGAGCTCCGCCGCCGTCGGGGATTCCTCCCAGGGGGTCCACCGCGCCCAGCAAGCGAGCGCTGGGACGGCGACCCTGGAGGGTCTACACAGGGGCTCCCAGTATGGCGCTGAGCTCCGGGGGACACCGTGGGGCTGTAACGCTCCGGCGGCCGGGACCGCCGAGCGCGGGAATGCCGCTCCCCCCTCACTGAGTCTTCGTCAGCCATAGCCGCCTCCAGATGCCGCTCCAGCCACTGCGTCCCACGGGTGGCCGCCGCCTCACGCAACCGCGAAATCATGGCCTCCAAATCGCCCATCACAGCACTAACCCGGACAAAATGAAGCAGGGCAGAGGATCCTTTCACCTTGGCTCCCAGCGAATTGTGCTGCAACCGTAAGTAAACCCCCCCCACTTCTCTCACTAACTACCCCACCTACCTGACACTGACCAATCCCTGACCTTGACCTCCACTTGAACCAACAGCCTTAACCCTAGACTGACCGTAGCCCATTAAACCCTTCCATGAGGCCCTACGCTTATTTTTTTTTTTTTGCTGCGGGCCTTTCTGGCTTCAAAGAATGCAAAAAAGCTAATTTTTAATGATAATACCAAGTAATAATACTTTAATACCATCTGATTCCAAAAATTTATCTTTTCACTATTTTTTCCTCTCCTCTTACTGTACCCCATGGCTACTTCATTGTTTAAAGAGGTATTAAACCAAAAAGCAAACATTTATTATTATAGAGCTTACCATTTCTTAGGCTTGATGGCTACATTCATTTTCTTTTTTAGGCTTTCTTTCTTCTATTTTTATCTAGTGATCCAGCCAAAAAAAATATGTTTTTCAAAAACAAGCTATCCAGCAGAATGTATCCATTACAGAGATGAGATAAACCATTTAACACTAACAGAGGTGCTTACAATAGTCATCTTTTTTTAATTTATGTAAAATCTTTATACTAAATGGAAAATAAAACTGCTTTAACTGCTTATAAAGTATTAGAGTTCAGCTTCAATTTGTTAGTGTATCTAAATCTGGTACTACATCTAACAATCCCCTCCCTAAGACTGATACTGCTGCTGTCCAAAGGTGCCCCCTGTGCTCCTTCATCCAGAGTGAGGGCATTGTAATGCAGGAGGTGTGTTCCTGGCCATATCACCGGGTTAAAACAGAGGGGGAAAAGCATACAAAAATAGAACTGATGCAGCCACCACATTTAATGATTAGTAAGCTGCAATTTATTAAATATTTTGGTATGGGTTTAATACTTCTTTAAACCTAAAGGATGTCGTTCAAAGATGGAGCGAGGGCGTGTATGCACAAACTCTGAGACTGTAGTCTGTGATCTTTTGTTTTTGTTTTTGAAAAGAATAATCTTGAAAGACATGCCATACTTTATGTAATTCCTATCTTACTTTTCCATTATGGCCCTGTTTTTTCAGCGATAACATTGTCATTGCTTAAGATAACAGAGTAATACATACATAGTTTTTATGGGTAAAAACGAGGCTTTCTTTTGGTAGTATTGTTTTGCAAAAAAAAGTACTTTTACTGTAAATAAAAAGTACATCCCTCACAATTACTACCTTGTGTTCCACCAGCCCCCTTCCTATTAGATTGTAAGCTCGCAGGAGTAGGGCCCTCATAACCCTCTTGCATTGAATTGTATTGTTGCTGTATTGTCTCTCTTTATACTGTAAAGCGCAGACTGTGGGCTCTTTATGAATCCCATATTCTAATAATAATAATACTTTTTATATATTTTTTCCCTTTTAAAATGACACTAAAATAATCTTTCTAGTACAATGTATGGCAAAATGTTTTGCCAATTTGTAATTTTTTTTTGTATGTAATGCTTAAAAAAATAATGTAAATTAATAGATAAAAAAAACATTAATCACAAAAAAAAGTCATCAGAAAAATAGTTGTCCTAGCTAAGGGAAGAAAGGATGGAAGAAGTTAATGTAAGCTGATAAGGGTAATTAAGGGGTTACAGAGAAATACATTTTATTCAGAAAAACGATTCTTAAAGTGTTGCCATATGTAAATCAAAGGTCAAACCTATGATTGAAGTACAATGAATGCGGAAAGTATTCACTTTTTCCACATTTTGTTATGTTACAGCCTTATTCTAAAATGAATTAAATTAATTGTTTGCCTCAAAATTCTACAAACAATACCCCATAATGACGTGAAAGAAGTTTGTTTTAAATCTTTGCAAATTTATTAAAAATAAGAAAGGAAACCATTCAATGTACATAAGTATTCACAGCCTTTGCCATGACACTCAAAATTGAGCTCAGGTGCATCCTCTTTCCACTGATCATCCTTGAGATGACAACTACAACTTCATTGAAGTAAATTCAGTTGATTGGACATTATTTGGAAAGTCACACACCTGTCTATTTAAGGTTCTACAGTTAAGAGTGCATGTCAGAGCACAAACCAAGCCATGAAGTCCAAGGAATTGTCTGTAGACATCAGAGACAGAATTGTATGAAGGCACAGATCTGGGGAAAGGTATAGAAAAAATTCTGCAGCATTGAAGGTCCCAATGAGCACAGTGGCATCCATCATTTGTAAAGGAAAGAAGTTTGAAACCACTAAGACTCTTCCTGGAGCAGGCCACCTGACCAAACTGAGGGATCGGGGGAGAAGGGCATTAGCCAGGGAGGTGACCAAGAACCGGATGGTCACTCTGACAGAGCTCCAGTAATTTCTCTGTGGAGAGAGGAGAACCTTCCAGAAGAGCAACCATCACTGCAGCACTCCACCAATCAGGCCTGTATAGCAGAGTGGCCAGATGGAAGCCCCAGCTCAGTATAAGGCACATGACAGCCCGTCTGGAGTTTGCCAAAAGGCACCTGAACAACTCTCAGACTATGAGAAACAAAATTCTCTGGTCTGATGAAACAAAGTTTGAATTCTTTGGCCTGAATGGCAAGCATCACTCATCACCTGGCCAATACTATCCCTACAGTGAAGCATGGTGGTGGCAGCATCACGCTGTGGGGATGATCATCAACAGCAGGAACTAAGAGACTAGTCAGGATTGAGGGAAAGATGAATGCTGCAATGTACAGAGACGCCCTTGATAAAAACCTGCTCCAGAGTGCTCTGGACCTCAGATTGGCCTGAAAGGTTTATCTTCCAACAGGACAACAACCTAAGCCAAGATAACAAAGGAGTGGCTATGGGACAACTCTGTGAATGTCCTTGAGTGGTCCAGCCAGAGCCCAGACTTGAACCTGATTAAACATCTCTTGAGAGATTTGAAAATGGCTGTGCACTGACGCTCCCCATCCAACCTGATGGAGTTTGAGAGGTCCTGCAAAGAAGAATTAGAGAAACTGCCCAAACATAGGTGTGCCAAGCTTGTAGAATTATACTCAAAAAGACTTGGGGCTGTAATTGGTGCCAAAGGTGCTTCAACAAGTATAGAGCAAAGGCTGTGAATACTTATGTACATGGGATTTCTTTCGTTTTTTATTTTTAATAAATTTTCAAAGGGTTCAAACAAACTTTTTTCACGTTGTTATTATTATTGAGCATTGTTTGTAGAATTTTGAGGAAAATAATGAACTTAATACATTTTGGAATAAAGTTGTAACATAACAAAATGTGGAAAAAGTGAAGCGTTGTGAATATATTCCAGATGCACTGTATGAATGAAGTAGTAATGACAAGGAAATAACACACGTTAGCATTGTATTTACTCGCATGACACTTGCATCCTATTTGCAATTTTTTTAGGAGCAGCTGCATTTTTAACAGCTGCTGCTATTGTAATAAAAAGCATTTCCTATCCTCCCAGATTGGAAAGGGATGTTGATACCTTTGAAGAAGAACAATGGGAGGAGGCTTTATTAGCGCTTACTCAGTGTTCTCTTTATGTTGCCCAACTTCTTTCTCAGTTATACCTTAGTTTGTGAACTTACTATACACCTGCTAGACTGGCCAGAATGGGTGTGCTGCATGACCCCACTAGCACTCGTTGTAAAAGGGATCAGGGTGACCTGATGCATCTTTTATGGCGATGCCAGGGGCGTAACAACAGGGGTTGCAGGGGTTGCAATCGCAACCGGGCTCCATGCTCCAGGGGGCCTGTGTGGCTCCCCTCTACACCTAGCTAGGAGGGGCGGCGGGGCAGCATGTAGAGAAATCACTGTCCTCCTTTTTCCTCCTGTAGCTGCAGGAGGAAAATGGAGGAGATTGGTTCCTCTGTATGCTGCCCCCGCCACTCCTCCTATCCAGTTAACTTGTGTTCTGCTGTCTCTGGGCCCCTGTGAGCTCCTCTGGTCCCCCCCTTCCACTGTGCTGCCCCTCCCCTACTGTGCTCCCTACCCTCTCCTACCGGCTGCTGCAGGGGATGTGTCACAATAGAGAACCAGGAAGGGGTCGGTAAATATGTAATTTACCAGCTCCTTCATTTTGTGAATGGACAGAGTCATAGTCAGTGACGTTGTAAAAAAATAAAATAAAATGATAAAATATTATTAAAATACAATTAAAATACCAAAAAAATAAAAACTACTGACACCAGTGGGTGAACTTCACACTTGTGACCGGGCCCTGCCATTCCACCACCGTGGGGAGGCCCCAAGATGGCAGGAAGGGGGCCCACTGCAGAACTTGTGAAAGGGTCCTGCTGTGGGACTGTAATAAAGGGCCCCGCAATGAGAGTAAAGGGCCCCAGGATCAGTGGGAAGAGCCCCAGGCTTGAAGGGAAGGGCCCCGGCCAGGGGGCCCTTCATGGTTTCCTGCACCGGGGCCCTGAAGGTTCTAGTTACACCTCTGGGCAATGCCGAAAACTGCGTGCCTTGTAGAAGGGGGTTAAAGGGACTATTAATTGGGTCTTTCAAGTCCAGATTCGAGAGGACCCTATACAATGTCCATTGGGTATAATAGATGATGTTCCCATTGAAGATGCCCCCAAGCAAACAATAGCCAAAGTGCTTTTTCAGGCTCGAAAATTGATTTGAGAAGCTGGAAATCTACAGAGCCCTCTACGGCGACAGAATGGGTTGTTTAAATGGGTAACACAATAAGATTCAAAAAATGCATTTATCAACATAGGAGTAGTTCTGGGAAATTTGACAAACACTGGACACCCTGGTTGAGTGTGCCAGGCTTTAACCTCAGTAGATCTTATTCTGGACCAGCGACTATTATTATGATTGAGGTACTGTGGACTTGATGCAAGCACTGAGGATCTCTTTTTCGGGGAGGAGGGGGGTTATTTTATAAAAGATGCCTGACTGTCACTGCCTAAGTGTTTGCTGTTTGAGATTAAGCCTTGTATTGATGCTTTGTGCCTGAGCTGTGAAGATGCTTTTCGTTCTACTGATTATTGTTCCGCCAAAACCTAAAAAAAAAAAAAAAAGAAAATGGAAAAACAAAAAAGAACACACTGATTCTGTATTGCTCTGGAATCTGTAATGTTTATTTTATATTTGTTAAATAAAATCTTTTTTGAGAAAAAAAAAAAGATTTCATAGCTTTAATTTTGACGGCCAGTTATTTCTGCTAATAGGGACAGGGGTAGAGGTAGCAAGGAGAGCATGTTAGAGATGCATTCTAGAAACTTTGATGAATTTATTTAGGACATACGGTATCTCACAAAAGTGAGTACTCCCCTCACATTTTTGTAAATATTTTATTATATCTTTTCATGTGACAACATTGAAGAAATGACACTTTGCTACAATGTAGTAGTGAGTGTATAGCTTGTATACCAGTGTAAATTTGCTGTCCCCCTCAAAATAACTCAACACACAGCCATTAATGTCTAAACTGCTGGCAACAAATGTGAGTACATCCCTAAGTGAACATGTCCAAATTGGGCCCAATTAGCCATTCCCCCTGGTGTCATATGATCTGTTAGAATTACAAGGTCTCAGGTGTGAATGGGGAGCAGGTGTATTAAATTTGGTGTTATCGCTCTCACTCTTTCTTAGTGGTCACTGGAAGTTTAACACAGCACCTCATGGCAAAGAACTCTGAGGATCTGAAAAAAAAAAAGAATTTTTGCTCTATGTAAAGATGGCCTAGGCTATAAAAAGATTGCCAAGATCCTGAAACTGAGCTTCAGCACAGTGGCCAAGACCATACAGCGGTTTCACAGGACAGGTTCCACTCAGAACAGGCCTCGCCATGGTCCAACAAAGAAGTTGAGTGCACATGCTCAGCATCATATCCAGAGGTTGCCTTTGGGAAAAATATGTATGAGTGCTGCCAGCATTGCTGCAGAGGTTGTAGGGGAGGGGGGTCAGCCTGTTAGTGCTCAGACCATACGCCGCACAATGCATCAAAATGGTCTGCATGGCTGTTGTCCCAGAAGAAAGCCTCTTCTAAAGATGCTGCACAAGAAAGCCTGCAAATAGTTTGCTGAAGACAAGCAGACTAAGGACATGGATTACTGGAACCATGTCCTGTGGTCTGATGAGACCAAGATAAACTTATTTGGTTCAGATGGTGTCGAACTTGTGTAGCTGCACCCAGGTGAGGAGTACAAAGACAAGTGTGTCTTGCCTACAGTCAAGCATGGTGGTGGGAGCGTCATGGTCTGGGACTGCATGAGTGCTGCCGGCACTGGGGAGCTACAGTTCATTGAGGGTACCATGAATGCCAACATGTACTGTGACATACTGAAGCATGATCCTCTCCCTTTGGAGACTGGACCGCAGGGCAGTATTTCAACATAATAACGACCCCAAACACATCTCCAAGCTGACCACTGCCTTGCTAAAGAAGCTGAGGGTAAAGGTGATGGACTGGCCAAGCATGTCTCCAGACCTAAACCCTATTTAGCATCTATGGGGCATCCTCAAATGGAAGGTGGAGGAGCGGAAGGTCTCTAACATACCCCAGCTCCGTGATGTCGTCATGGAGGAGTAAAAGAGGACTCCAGTGGCAACCTGTGAAGCTCTGGTGAACACCATGCCCAAGGGGGTTAAGGCAGTGCTGGAAAATAATGGTGGCCACACAAAATATTGACACTTTGGGCCCAATTTGGACATGTTCACTAAGGGGTGAACTTACTTTTGTTGACAGCGGTTTAGACATTAATTGCTGTGTGTTGAGTTATTTTGAGGGGACAGCAGATTTACACTGTTATACAAGCTGTACACTCACTACTTTACATTGTAGCAGAGCGTAATTTCTTCAGTGTGGTCACATGAAATGATACAATAAAATATTTACAAAAATGTGATGGGTGTACTTACTTTTGTGAGATACTGTATATCTTGTATTAAAAATCCTCAAGTGAGAAACAGACGTGCCAGACTGGTGTTTTGGGACCACATGTGTCCCTCATTTGTTTAGAAATGTAAACGTAACACAGCCACATTTGTTCTCCAATTAGGCTCGGTTCACATATATGCGATGCGGGAAGGCTGCGAAATAGGGTTTCCATCCGTCTGGATTTCACGGACAGGATTGGATAGCAGCGGGTATCAGGGGACATGTCACCGCTGACATCCGCTGCTCCATAGGGATGCATGGCCTAAAAAACTGACAGGCAGAACCTGATCGGAAAGCCCGTGTGAAAGGGGCCTAATGCCTCGTACACACGCAACGATTATCGGCCGACTGATCGGCCGTCTTTTGTCCAGTGTTGTTGTGTTGGTTGAAATGTGCTCTAGATTTGCACTGGACTTTTGTTGGCCAACAAAAACCAACTTCAGAAGTGATGTCATGTGATGGTTTACTTTCTGTGTGTTTTTTCTTCTCTGAGCATGCCCAGTCTTGCTCATCAGATTTTTGTCTGCCGAAATCTGTACTGACTGACGAAAAATCGGCCGTTGTGGTGACGGCCAACAAAAATTTTATAGCATGCACACCAGATTTTATTCGGCCGAAAAGTCGCAGTCGGTTGTCGGAAGCATCATACTAACAAGCCGAAAGTCGGCCAAACGGACGTTGGCCGAAAATTCACGGCCAACAATCGTTGCATGTGTACGAGGCATTAGATGTTTCCTATTTTAATTTTTTTAATTGCCTTTACACTTTATTAAAGGCTACATTCCCTCTAAATATTTGCAGCTCCATGTTCCAGGAATGTTTTATGTCACCTTTTTCTGGGATAAACTATTACTAATACTTACAGTTATTACTAAGACGTTACTCAAATTAGAGCTGTCATTGTTTTTCTGGAATTACATAGGTGGGGCCTTGACTACACCTAAAGTGTTACTAAACCCACAACAGTAAAATCAGTCTGTATATGCAGTAAAGTATCCTCAGCATTGTGTAAAAATGTTTTGTGTGTTTGATCCTGTCTTCTCTCATCCTCCCCTTTCTTTTACTGTCCCCAATCCATCTGCTGATAGAACAGAGCCTTGAGGGCACTCTGCACATGCTCAGTTTAGTGTATATTGCTAGATATTTTTTTTTTTTTTGGGAGGGTGCATGTGATCAGCACAGAGCCAATCAGCACTGTCCAGACAGAAGGTCAGGAGTCATGCAGCCTCATAGGACAGTCAGATTAGAATAAAAAACTCCTCCTACAAGCTTTACCCAGTGCTCGGCCAGACAGTGATAGAAGTCACAAGTCCGCTATATACTGCTGATTAGAAAGGTATTTAGCAGTTAATATTTTCTAAAATAATTGCATTTCCATTTTTGTGTACTGTGGGAGACTATATAGTGAATGCAGGCTCCTGTGTTTAGTAACACTTTGACACGGATCCTTGTAAATTTGTGTAACTCAATTTGAGCCAAGGTTTATTTGAGTTTGACATGGCTGGCTTAAAAGTAAAGCTGCTCTAAGCACTACTTATATCTCAAATGGCCGTAAAAACAGAACCCAGTTCTAATGTGGGAGAAATGTATGTGGCTGTGCTCCTTCTGAACAAGTATGTGTATAGCTGCATTTCCTCTTAAGCAGATATGAAACAAGACAAATAAAGCTGATTCCATAATGAAGCTGGGCTTTTTTTCTGATTTGCATATTGTAAGCCAACATGATGCTTGGAATTATATAGGTAGAGATCGAAATTCAACACTGTTAACCACTTCTGGACTGGAAGGATTTGCCCCCTTAATGACCAGGCCATTTGTTGCCATTCGGCACTGCGTTACTTTAATGAACAATTGCGCGGTCTTGCGACGCTGTACCCAAATAAAATTTATGTCCTTTTTTTCCACAAATATAGCTTTCTTTTGGTGGTATTTGATCACCTCTGCAATTTTTTATTTTTAGCGCTATAAACAAAAAAGAGCGACAAAATATAACAATATTTTTCACTTTCTGCTATATAACATTCGAAAAATAAAAAAAAAATGTAAAAATCTATTTTTTCATCCTTTTAGGCCAATTTGTATTCTGCTACATATTTTTGGTAAAAAAAAAAAAAATCCCAATAAGCGTATTCTGATTGGTTTGCACAAAAGTTATCACATCTACAAACTAAGGGAAAGATTTATGTAATTTTTATTTTTTATTTTTTCTTTACTAGTAATGGTGGCGATCTGCGATTTTTAAGGCAAATGCAACATTACAGCAGACAGATTGGACCCCTAACTGACATTTTTGACACTTTTGGGGGGGGGGCAGTGACATTACTACAGTAATCAGTGCTAAAAATATGCACTGTCACTGTAATAATGACACTGGCAGGTAAGGGGTTAACCTAGGGGTGATAAAAGGGTTAAGTGTGAGCCTAGGGGAGTGTTTTCTAACTGTATGGGGGAGGTGCTTGTGAAATGAACACAGAGACCTGTGATTCTATATAGGAGGATCACAGGCGCTCTGTGATCATTTCAGAGAGAACAACAGTCTGCTGTGTTTACAACAGCTGACCGATGTTCTCTCTCAGCGGGGAGCGATCGTGGGGTGCCCAGCGGCAACTGGTGCTGCCAGGCCTGTGGATCGGATTTCCCGCTGCCTAGTGGGGGTGGGCGCACGCCCCAAGGAGCGCTTCTGCGAACCACTGGACAGGTATGACGATTCGCACAGCCGAGCCAGCCTGCACCAGTTATTTACAACGGGCGGTCGGCAAGTGGTTAAAGAGTAACTCCCATTTTGTTTAGAAAAAAAAACAATCCCTTCTGGGTGATCAATGTACATTTGGAGGATTTTAACAAACTTTGTTGCAGAATCCTAACTGATTCTGCTCTGAAGAAAAAGCTGTTTGTTGTCTACAGAGTGAATCTGAATAGAAGTGACTTTTTTTATTAGTAATCAGTTGAAGCATTTGCAGTGTTCTAATGAGGAAATGCAGGATCTGCATTCCTTTAGATGTGATTAGCCCTTTGTGAGTAAAAATTTTGTTGTAGAGGATGCCTAAAATCGGACTTGTATATCAGTGCAGATTTCTGTGAAAATCATTGAACCAATCACACAATAGCAAATTACATTTCTGGGAGTGGTCCTCCAGGTTGCCATATTGCATTGAATTTTACAGAAAATTACAGATTGAAAAGGAAAGGTCATTTTTAATAACATTCAATTACAGTGTGGATTGTGTAGCAATTGTATATGCTACTGTATATACTGTATTTTTTTTATTTGCAATTTTCTTCTTACAAAAGTGAAGTTACTCTTTAAGGGTGTCATGTACTAAACTAGACCAGCATGTAAGGTAGTAAATGTGTTAACTGGGTATGCAATATTTATTTTTTCAAATGTGTGACCTCATCCTACTATTCTGTTAGACTGGAGCTATTCAATAAACTACATGTACAAATCTGACGGGTGGAAATTCTAACTCTATGTCCGGTATATTTTGTGAAACAACAGGGAGACATATACATCCTTTCCCCACTGGACAGAGAAAAGAAGGATTACTATACTCTTACAGCCATTGCCAGAGACAATCCTGGAGACATCACTAGCAACCGCCGAGAAAACTCTGTGCAGGTAATATTGCAAATTATTGCTACTGCATATAATAAACATTATAATGTATATCTGTCTGAAATGATTGCTATACAGCACTGTGTTGTGGATATAGAAGATGACAGTGTAAATGTGATATATTTGCTGGGGTGATATGTGCATTTTTCTTGTGCCTAAGGTAGGTTAATATAACAGGATACCTCCTAGCAGAAATAAAAGATCAAAAAAGTAGCCTTCATTCACTTGCTTCCTTCCCTTATCTCTTTTCCCTATGGTTAAGCCTCTGTGGTTAAGCCCCACTTTACCTGAATGAATGCAAAGTAATATCAGATTTTAGTTAAAATTGAAACTCATGATCCCTCCTATAAAGCCAATGATCTGCCCAATCTGTATTAATTTATTGTTTAGTATTTTTAATTCATTTTATGGACACTTTTATAGCAAATAAATGAATGCCTCCTAAATGTATTCGTAAGGTTACTGTGCCAAAAGAAAGTTTTATTCCACCCAAACTCTATGGCTATACAATTTGCAGATTGTTAATTTTTAGGATATTGTTTAACAGAGCCAGCGCCGTTTGGCTTGGGACTGGTACAAATCTGCAGGGGGACTATCAGGGTAATGAGGTGACATTTTGAGCTATAAGTTTAGTTTTTAGAGTTAACTAGGCTCAGAGTTGTTGCCTAAACTTAGGGGCAGTTAGGGGGTTCAGTTCAAATGATACCTGTCATGAGAGAAATATTGAATATGCAATTTATGGCCCCCTTGTGAAAATGCTTGTTGCTTGAGTGTATGGCTTCATTATGGGTAAATTAATTAGAATAGTCATTATTCCTATCAATCGCAGCCCACATATTCCTCTTATGACAGGTGTACTTTAATGGCTTGTTTACACTTGCTTCACATTGTGGCATTGGAATGCTTTTTTAAAGCACTCTGAATGCCAATCAAAGCACCTGTCACTAAATAAAATGGTTAGCTTACGGTCCTGTTTACACATTGTGTTTGCTTTGCTTCACTTCGAAAATTATATCCCATGTTGCTTTCTTGGTGCTTGAAAGCGTTCACCCTGAACCTAGGTATTATTAAGCGTTTGCACTTGTGGGTTAGTGTTCAAGTAATGTGTCTCCACGCTTAAGCCGGACCTCTCTGTTCCTCTGGCATTTGCTGTTCCTTGAGTAAACTTGTATTCTGTGTGTTTGTGCAGTCATGTCCCTGTTCTCAGTGTTTTCCCTCTTGCTGTGCTCTTGTATCTCCTTAGGTTTCTGTCTGTATCTTCTTTTTCTGTTGCTGTTGATTCTCTCCACAGCATTGTTTCTTGTCGATTTGCTTTGTCCCTTATTCCTGCTTGCTGTATCCACCTCTCTCTGTGCTATTGCCAGCTTCCTCCGCTCTCCTGTGCTTCATGCTTGTTCCCTGCATCCTCCCCCTAGTGTCTCTTCTTGTTAGCTGCCGTAGTCTTACCTTTGTATCCTGTATCCTGAGTGTGCCCTAAGCCCATCCTGTGTGCTATCTGCCTGCACTGTGCCTGCACGGGTGTGAAGGAAAACCACACCTCCAGTGGCTCTGGTAAAGACCAGGTGGCTCCCTAGATCTGACCCCCCCCCCCTCCCCCTGCGGTCACACTGCTACTGCACCTTCCAGGATCCATACCCTGGCACACCTATTTAGTCACCCCTACTGTTCCACTAGACCTGGAGTTTTAAAGTCCCAGGTGCTCCGGTTCAGATCATAAAAATGTTACACATGGTGCACAAGGTGGGAGCAATATAGCAGGAAGTGAACGGGGACCAAAGAGAGAGGAAGATCAGAAAACCAGAGGATCAGCAGAGCTGGTGATTACTACTGAGTGGGGGGATCAGCAGAGCTGTGGGTTACTACTGAGCAGAGGCATCAGCAGAGCTGGGGGTACTATTGAGCAGAGGATCTGCAGAACAAGGGTACTAATGAGCTGGGGATCTGCTAAGTGGGGTACTACTGAGCTGGGATTCTACTGGGCCCCTTTAAACAAATCAAAAATCAACACGCACACAGGGTATTTGCTAAGCTTCATTAAAGCTACAAAAAAGCATCACCGAAACATCATCGAAGAATCATTAACGCATCACAGAAGCAACAAAATCACATAAAAAAAAGCATGTTAAAGCAATAGTCGCTTAATAAGTGTAAATTAGTTTTAAGGATTAAGTGTTGGAGTTAGGATTTGAGGATAAATTAAAAGTGTTATTTATGGGGTTGGGGTTCATTATTATTATTATTATTATTATTATTATTCATTGTTATTGGTTGGGGTATATTAAGTGGTAAGGGTTAACTTTTGCAGGGTTACATTTTAGTGGTATGGGGAAGGGTGAGGGTAGGGAGCAGTGGCGGCTGGTGCTTCATTGGCCAGGGGGGTGTCAGACAAACCGCACCATACCCCCATCCCCCCTCCCCCCGGACCACACCAGGCCGCACACCCCCAGACCACAGCAGGACAGGACCCCCAGGGCAGAACAGGACCCCAGGACAGGACCCCCAGGACAGGACCCCCGCTTCACTCACCCTGCCCCCCTGTTCACTCACATCTGGCGGCTTCTTCCCCCTGTCTTCTGTGTCTCCTCCCTCCTCCTCCTCCATGCCCAATGGCAAGGCTTCTCCTTTCGGCCGATTGGGAAACGGGTATCAGAACCCGCTTTCTGATTGTCCAGGAGGAGGATCCGTGTAACAATAGCAAATTTTCATTCGCTATTGTCACACAACTGGGTGGGCTCGGGGCGCAGTGCTCTGCGCCCTGAGCCCACCCTTTTTTTTAGCCTATTAGAGCCTCTGGCTCTAATCACATGGCTAAAGAAAAGCCCCATTGAAGTCCATGCATCCGGCACCCCGCATGTAGATTAGGGGGCCGGACGCATGGATAGGGGGGGTGGCGCCCCTTCGCCCCCAATACACCAGCCGCCACTGGTAGGGAGAGTGACATGTGTTTGAGTATCAGGATAAGTGTTAGGGTTAGGTGATAGTTGTGGGGGAGGAGGGTGAGATTGCTTATTGTGAATTTCTATTTGTTTTCAATTCTAAAATATAGTGCAATGGATTTCATGAACTAAACTACAGTCTCATTTGAGTTGGTGGTTAAGATTTCATGATGGAGTTTGGAAAATTTGGACATGGTTTGTGAATAAACCTTTTATCAACCAAATAGGGCTAAGGCTACACATACGCCTAACGATTGTTTCATTGCAGTTTATATCTGTCCTGATGGTGTAATAAAGTTTTTATGAAATATAAATGGCATGCAAAATATTTTCTATTAGTGTAATTAAAAAAGGAACTAAAATAGTTAAAGATTATCACCAAACACAACTAGTGTCTGGCCTTACACAGCACTGACTTGCATAGAGAAGATCAAAAAGAATTACAATGACAAACAAGACAACCAAATAAGGTCCAATGAACAATGTGCTGCTAACCCATTTATTTTTTCTCTTTTGGTTACATATTGCATTCTTTATATTCTTTGTGCCATGAAGTGTGTGGTACCTGCCTTACTGACACAGACTCTTTACTTTCTCATGGTGTATATTACAAGGTACTTATTACAGTCCTGGATGTTAATGACTGCAGACCTCAGTTCTCTAAAAGCCAGTTCAGTACCAGCGTGTATGAGAATGAACCAGAGGGCACATCTGTCATCACTATGTCAGCCACAGACCTTGATGAGGGTGACAATGGCATTGTGACGTATAATTTGGAGGGTCCTGGTGCTGGTATGGTATATTTTTGCTTTATTCTATGTCACTTGAATGCGTAGAGGCAATGTTTCAGTATAAATGTTTGGAGATGTTGTAATTTCCATGTTTGGAAACTTCCTCTTGAGTTGATGCAAAAGAAACCACTCCTTCTGCTTTTCCTACTCTTGTGGTAGGCAAAATATACAGTAAACAGATATTTGTAACTTTAACCCTTCCTACTCAAATGTAAAAGAAGCTACTACTACTCTCCTACTTCCGATATCAGGTATCTTCCCAAACAGGATTTCCATCACTTGGAGACTTGTGGTTTAGGGTAGCGTAAAGCTAATCTGAGACTGTGGGGCATTTAGCAAATAATCAGTTCTCCTTGGTGTTTTTAGTGTGTCTCTGGGTACTTTAAATCTTCAGTAATGCTAAAAATGGTGGTCAATTTTGCATGGCAATTCTAACTCAGTAATTGCTCTTTCACACTAGTGGTGGATATTTATTCCGAGGGCAATAGAACAATAGAACAGTGGCTGACAGACCTTCAGAAGGTGATCCTGCTGTCCCCTGATTGTCTGTTTTTTTTTTTGTTTTTTTTAAATTCCTAGCGGGATTTTGTGTTTAAAAGCACAATGCAGGCGTTTGGCTTGTGGTTTTGGTGTGCTCCCATTGTTCTTAATGTGAATATTAGACGGTGGTGCCATCTTTCAATCTATGCAGGCTGAGATAAAAACAAAGCATCCTGGCCATGGCATGTGTATAGCCCTATCTGGCTGAAAGAGAGGGGGGGGGGTGGAACTGCAGCTCAACCACCTGTTCTTACTTACCTCTGTCCGCCTTTGTGAAAGATCTCTAAGGAAATGCAGTACTGACTTACTTGTGTTGCAGCACACCACAATGCACAGTAATACCATTGTGCAAAGGGTGTGTTATGTTGGACTGGCAGCCCATTAAATAAAAAAATAAAAATTAGATGACAACATACATGAATGAGAAAATGGGAATGGGCCCTAATACTTTGGTTAAATTAAAAAATAATTGTGGATGACCTTCTACAACCCATGTCCTACCTATCCCATACTGGCTGGAAGTTGAGAAGAAGTGAGTAAAATCTGACTTCCACTCGTCCAGAACTTTGCAAGATTTATTCCCCACTAACCTGATGGCTTCTGGAGCCAGGAATTATTTAGAATTCTATCAGAATTTTATTGTCAAGGCAAGACAACTCAAAAAATGTAGTTTGCCATTAAGCTTTATACAGTTTTGACAAAAGTCTGGTGTTCTAGAGAGTATAAAAATGGGAATGGGCCCTAATACTTTGGGTAAATTAAAAAATAATTGAGGCTGACCTTCTACAACCCATGTCCTACCTATGCCATACTGGGTGGAAGTTGAGAAGAAGTGAGTAAAATCTGACTTCTACTCGTCCAGAAATTTGCAAGATTTATCCACCACTAACTTGATGGCTTCTGAAACTAGGAATTATTTAGAATTATATCAGAATTTTATTGTTAAGGCAAGACAACTCAAAAAATGTAATTTGCCATTAAGAATTATACAGTTTTGACAAAAGTCTGGTGTTCTAGAGAGTATAAAAAGTCCTTATGTACTGTAAGTGCAAGCAGAAGTTAAAGTAGTTGATGATAGCATCCAATCCGTATCCAGTTGTGACTGCTTTTCACTAATGCTACGATATTTTCAGTTATGCTGGAGTCAGTAAAGGTGATTGAGGGAACTAATTTGCTTACATTATAGAAAGAATGTCTAAACTTGTATACATTTCTATATACAGTATTTAACATTTTTTTGTTTTTTTAATACTGTATCCTCATTTGCACATTTTTTGGTACATGATAACACAGAATGAAAACTAATTTTGTAATGTTTCCCTAGATGCATTCCTCATTGATAAAAACTCTGGACTAATAACTTCCCGAAGACTTCTGCAATCATTTGAACGATTTAATTTGACAGTTGTAGCCACTGACAAAGGCAGACCACCTTTGTGGGGGACAACGATGTTAAGAGTGGATGTAATCGATGTCAACGACAACCGGCCTGTATTTGTTCGACCACCTAATGGTACCATTCTACATATAAAAGAGGTAAGTAGTAAACTCATCTTGGAAGAATAAACTTTGTTTTGTTTTAATTCATCTTAATAACATTAGTTCAAATAGCAGATGAAAGCAAAAATTCATATGACATGTTTAATATTAGTACAGCCATGGATTTGCTCATCACCTCTTCCGTACTTAGCTAACACTTTGAGATGATCTCTGGGCAAAAACAAATTAGAGTTAATTATTTAATTTACAGCATATAATGGAAAAAATCCATCCATTAACACATCCTAAGCTGGTCCCATGCTCCAATGCTCTGGAAAAAAAAATGTTTGTCTGTCAAGGTTCCCATTTCCTTTGATAGAGACAAGTCACTACTGCCCACTTTCTATGAGCAAGGTAATTAGTCGTCTTACACTATCCCCCTCATCAATTGCTGACATCACGCAAAAACCACGAGTGGGAGCTGTTGCAGTGCATACATGCTGCCCTTGCCCAGCAACCTCCTTGGCCACCTTTATGTCTGTGGATCACTTCTCAAGGCTCCAACAACTGACAGATGATTCAAGCCCTGTGGACAACACAACAATGGAGTGAGGGATATGGGTGAAAATTAAACAAAAAAAAGAAGGGGTGGCATTTATTTTAGCTGCTGCTTGGAAATAGGTTTCTAAACCTAATCCACCCCTTGCTCCTCATCACTGTCTTTATTAATATACAAACAGTATACATTCCATTTTCATGGGTCTTCAAGTCTGACTAAGTGAGATCACTGGACTTGGGACAGTGCTGGGAAGAATGAGATTACTGCAGCCAAAGCTCCTATTTTATTAACTGCTGAGTATTGGATTATTTTATTATTATTATAAACTGGTGTTGAGTTTAAGCAAACTCTTCGCAAGAAATCACTGACTAAGCTCAGGAGATTATATTTAGAAAAGTAGATAGGTTTAGGAGTAGAGGCTTTTGTATTTGGTGGAGTGAGTCATCTTGGAAGGTCTGTAGTCATAGAAATTCAGCTTATGGGACCTGGCTTGTAGCCTTATGCAGATTTCAGATTTAATAGAGTTCTGTGAATTTCATGCAACACTGAAAAATTCAGAGAAAAAGCTAAGTCTGCCCGGTGGCTGTCCTCTCGTTGAACAGTTCGTGACGCTGGGAGCCATCCCTGCCGATGCCACAATGCAGATTGTTACCTATTATCCAGCCCAAGACCTACCCTGGGCCATTCACATCACTTTACTGGACATGCGGTGTGGCTTTGTGCGGAGACAGCGCCCCCTCAGTTCCCAATGGGGACGTTTCTCTGGGAGATCATCCATCTCATTGACAACCACCATTCCACTAAATTAGAAATGTGCCTGCTCCTGAGGAAGTGAAAATAATTCACGAAACGCGTCGAGCCATGGAGGCCATTCCAATTTTTTCACCATACTCAACATGCATCCCAACATCAACATTCATTGCTACTCCATAAGTTTTGGTTTATCCTGTTATCATTTTCAAACATTTGTTATGGTCTTAGTATGTCATTTATAAATATGTATTTTGTGTATGTCCCCTCCTATTTGTCTCGTATCCATTGTACCTAATATTATCTGCCATGTACAGTTTAATAAACACATAATGACCAATCCTATGCTTCTCTATGCTTACCAGCAGATGTATATGTGATAGTGTTATCATTATGTCTATTCTGGTTACACCTCATGAAAAGTCCCACATTTTTCTTGAACACTATGTGTTCTCAAAAATTTTTTTCATATACATAGGGATGGAGACTAGTGTTGAGCGAACACGGACTGTATTATTCGTGTTCGTACCGAATAATTGGATTTTTTTTACCCGAACACGGACACGGACACTTTACTGTATGTTCGGGTAAAAATCCGTGTTCGGTCGTTTTATTTCCGGGTTTTGCATGCTTTGGCGCTCTTTTCATGGCGGGCTTTCAACAGCCAATCAACAATCGTTTAACTGGTGTGCCTTAAGCCATCCCAGCCATGCCTGCAAATGTCTTAGTAGCTGTGATTGGCCGTCTGAAGCATGTGACCAAGTCTTTATAAGTTCGAGGCAGCCGCCGCAGCAGCGTCATTCTGCTGCTTAGCTAAGGGACAGAGCACACATCAATGTGCTGGCTGCTGATTAGGGAAAGATAGGCAGGAAAAAAACATTTGTGTCCGGATAGAATTGAGGGACAGGTCGGAGTGTTTAGGCAGGGCGAGTTGTAGGCATTTTAGGGATAGAGTCTGCTGAATTATAGGGTCAGTGTCTTCTACAAACTACAATCGATATTGCTGTGTGGGGGGTGGGGTGAATCTGCACTCAATCCTGATCTACGATCTCTTCTCAATCCTGTTAGGGACAGAGTCTGCTGAATTTTAGGGAAACTGTGTTCTACAAACTACAATCGATATTGCTGTGTGGTGGGGGATTGGAGATAGGCAGGTGTCAGTGATCCACATCCATTTTTCTGTGTGTGAGCTGCAGTGAACACAATCTTTTTGGGCTGCAGTGAACACAATCTTTTTGGGCTGCAGTGAACACAATCTTTTTGGGCTGCAGTGAACACAATCTTTTTGGGCTGCAGTGAACACAATCTTTTTGGGGTGCAGTGAACAAAATCTTTTTGGGGTGCAGTGAACACAATCCTTTTTGGTGTGCAGTGAACACAATCTTTGTGGGGTGCAGTGAACAAAATCCTTTGTGGGGTGCAGTGAACACAATCTTTTTGGGGTGCAGTGAACAAAATCCTTTTTGGGGTGCAGTGAACAACATCCTTTTTGGGGTGCAGTGAACACAATCTTTTTGGGGTGCAGTGAACAAAATCCTTTGTGGGGTGCAGTGAACACAATCTTTTTGGGGTGCAGTGAACACAATCTTTTTGGGGTGGAGTGAACAACATCCTTTTTGGGGTGCAGTGAACAAAATCCTTTTTGGGGTGCAGTGAACAAAATCCTTTTTGGGGTGCAGTGAACACAATCTTTTTGGGGTGCAGTGAACACAATCTTTGTGGGGTGCAGTGAACACAATCTTTTTGGGGTGGAGTGAACAACATCCTTTTTGGGGTGCAGTGAACAACATCCTTTTTGGGGTGCAGTGAACACAATCTTTTTGGGGTGCAGTGAACACAATCTTTGTGGGGTACAGTGAACAGAATCTTTGTGGGGTGCAGTGAACACAATCTTTGGGGGGTACAGTGAACACAATCTTTTTGGGGTGCAGTGAACACAATCTTTGTGGGGTGCAGTGAACACAATCTTTTTGGGGTGGAGTGAACAAAATCATTTTTGGGGTGCAGTGAACAACATCCTTTTTGGGGTGCAGTGATCAAAATCCTTTTTGGGGTGCAGTGAACACAATCTTTTTGGGGTGCAGTGAACAAAATCCTTTGTGGGGTGCAGTGAACAGAATCTTTGTGGGGTGCAGTGAACACAATCTTTGGGGGGGTACAGTGAACACAATCTTTTTGGGGTGCAGTGAACACAATCTTTGTGGGGTACAGTGAACAGAATCTTTGTGGGGTGCAGTGAACACAATCTTTGGGGGGTACAGTGAACACAATCTTTTTGGGGTGCAGTGAACACAATCTTTGGGGGGTACAGTGAACACAATCTTTTTGGGGTGCAGTGAACACAATCTTTGTGGGGTGCAGTGAACACAATCTTTGGGGGGGTACAGTGAACACAATCTTTTTGGGGTGCAGTGAACAACATCCTTTTAGGGTGCAGTGAACACAATCTTTGTGGGGTGCAGTGAACAACATCCTTTTAGGGTGCAGTGAACACAATCTTTGTGGGGTACAGTGAACAGAATCTTTGTGGGGTGCAGTGAACACAATCTTTGGGGGGTACAGTGAACACAATCTTTGTGAGGTGCAGTGAACACAATCTTTGTGGGGTGCAGTGAACACAATCATTGTGGGGTGCAGTGAACTCAATCTTTGTGGGGTACAGTGAACACAATCTCATACTTCTGAAGATTTGAGGGTGCTGCCTGTTCCATACTCCCCCTACTCCTCATCTAGCCTTTTAGGGGTACAAACAATAGTAATTGGGGCCTAGTGTGGTTGTGTACGTGTGATATACATACACTTTTTTTGGATCATATTTTCTATTCCGCTATTTAATCAAAAACCTTTGGGGATCAGTTAAATTGGGGGATAGTCTGTGTTGGTACGTGTGAGAGAGATCCACCTTTCCAAGTTGTTGGGGTTCATCTCATACTTCTGAAGGTTTGAGGGTGCTGCCTGTTCCATACTCCCCCTACTCCTAGCCTTTTAGGGGTACAAACAATAGTAATTGGGGCCTAGTGTGGTTGTGTACGTGTGATATACATACACTTTTTTTGGATCATATTTTCTATTCCGCTATTTAATCAAAAACCTTTGGGGATCAGTTAAATTGGGGGATAGTCTGTGTTGGTACGTGTGAGAGAGATCCACCTTTCCAAGTTGTTGGGGTTCATCTCATACTTCTGAAGGTTTGAGGGTGCTGCCTGTTCCATACTCCCCCTACTCCTCATCTAGCCTTTTAGGGGTACAAACAATAGTAATTGGGGCCTAGTGTGGTTGTGTACGTGTGATATACATACACTTTTTTTGGATCATATTTTCTATTCCGCTATGTAATCAAAAACCTTTGGGGATCAGTTAAATTGGGGGATAGTCTGTGTTGGTACGTGTGAGAGAGATCCACCTTTCCAAGTTGTTGGGGTTCATCTCATACTTCTGAAGGTTTGAGGGTGCTGCCTGTTCCATACTCCCCCTACTCCTAGCCTTTTAGGGGTACAAACAATAGTAATTGGGGCCCAGTGTGGTTGTGTACGTGTGATATACATACACTTTTTTTGGATCATATTTTCTATTCCGCTATTTAATCAAAAACCTTTGGGGATCAGTTAAATTGGGGGATAGTCTGTGTTGGTACGTGTGAGAGAGATCCACCTTTCCAAGTTGTTGGGGTTCATCTCATACTTCTGAAGGTTTGAGGGTGCTGCCTGTTCCATACCCCCCCCTACTCCTCATCTAGCCTTTTAGGGGTACAAACAATAGTAATTGGGGCCTAGTGTGGTTGTGTACGTGTGATATACATACACTTTTTTTGGATCATATTTTCTATTCCGCTATTTAATCAAAAACCTTTGGGGATCAGTTAAATTGGGGGATAGTCTGTGTTGGTACGTGTGAGAGAGATCCACCTTTCCAAGTTGTTGGGGTTCATCTCATACTTCTGAAGGTTTGAGGGTGCTGCCTGTTCCATACCCCCCCTACTCCTCATCTAGCCTTTTAGGGGTACAAACAATAGTAATTGGGGCCTAGTGTGGTTGTGTACGTGTGATATACATACACTTTTTTTGGATCATATTTTCTATTCCGCTATTTAATCAAAAACCTTTGGGGATCAGTTAAATTGGGGGATAGTCTGTGTTGGTACGTGTGAGAGAGATCCACCTTTCCAAGTTGTTGGGGTTCATCTCATACTTCTGAAGGTTTGAGGGTGCTGCCTGTTCCATACTCCCCCTACTCCTCATCTAGCCTTTTAGGGGTACAAACAATAGTAATTGGGGCCTAGTGTGGTTGTGTACGTGTGATATACATACACTTTTTTTGGATCATATTTTCTATTCCGCTATTTAATCAAAAACCTTTGGGGATCAGTTAAATTGGGGGATAGTCTGTGTTGGTACGTGTGAGAGAGATCCACCTTTCCAAGTTGTTGGGGTTCATCTCATACTTCTGAAGGTTTGAGGGTGCTGCCTGTTCCATACTCCCCCTACTCCTCATCTAGCCTTTTAGGGGTACAAACAATAGTAATTGGGGCCTAGTGTGGTTGTGTACGTGTGATATACATACACTTTTTTTGGATCATATTTTCTGTTCCGCTATTTAATCAAAAACCTTTGGGGATCAGTTAAATTGGGGGATAGTCTGTGTTGGTACGTGTGAGAGAGATCCACCTTTCCAAGTTGTTGGGGTTCATCTCATACTTCTGAAGGTTTGAGGGTGCTGCCTGTTCCATACCCCCCCTACTCCTCATCTAGCCTTTTAGGGGTACAAACAATAGTAATTGGGGCCTAGTGTGGTTGTGTACGTGTGATATACATACACTTTTTTTGGATCATATTTTCTATTCCGCTATTTAATCAAAAACCTTTGGGGATCAGTTAAATTGGGGGATAGTCTGTGTTGGTACGTGTGAGAGAGATCCACCTTTCCAAGTTGTTGGGGTTCATCTCATACTTCTGAAGGTTTGAGGGTGCTGCCTGTTCCATACCCCCCCTACTCCTCATCTAGCCTTTTAGGGGTACAAACAATAGTAATTGGGGCCTAGTGTGGTTGTGTACGTGTGATATACATACACTTTTTTTGGATCATATTTTCTATTCCGCTATTTAATCAAAAACCTTTGGGGATCAGTTAAATTGGGGGATAGTCTGTGTTGGTACGTGTGAGAGAGATCCACCTTTCCAAGTTTTTGGGGTTCATCTCATACTTCTGAAGATTTGAGGGTGCTGGCTGTTCCATACCCCCCCTACTCCTCATCTAGCCTTTTAGGGGTACAAACAATAGTAATTGGGGCCTAGTGTGGTTGTGTACGTGTGATATACATACACTTTTTTTGGATCATATTTTCTATTCCGCTATTTAATCAAAAACCTTTGGGGATCAGTTAAATTGGGGGATAGTCTGTGTTGGTACGTGTGAGAGAGATCCACCTTTCCAAGTTGTTGGGGTTCATCTCATACTTCTGAAGGTTTGAGGGTGCTGCCTGTTCCATACCCCCCCTACTCCTCATCTAGCCTTTTAGGGGTACAAACAATAGTAATTGGGGCCTAGTGTGGTTGTGTACGTGTGATATACATACACTTTTTTTGGATCATATTTTCTATTCCGCTATTTAATCAAAAACCTTTGGGGATCAGTTAAATTGGGGGATAGTCTGTGTTGGTACGTGTGAGAGAGATCCACCTTTCCAAGTTGTTGGGGTTCATCTCATACTTCTGAAGGTTTGAGGGTGCTGCCTGTTCCATACTCCCCCTACTCCTCATCTAGCCTTTTAGGGGTACAAACAATAGTAATTGGGGCCTAGTGTGGTTGTGTACGTGTGATATACATACACTTTTTTTGGATCATATTTTCTATTCCGCTATTTAATCAAAAACCTTTGGGGATCAGTTAAATTGGGGGATAGTCTGTGTTGGTACGTGTGAGAGAGATCCACCTTTCCAAGTTGTTGGGGTTCATCTCATACTTCTGAAGGTTTGAGGGTGCTGCCTGTTCCATACTCCCCCTACTCCTCATCTAGCCTTTTAGGGGTACAAACAATAGTAATTGGGGCCTAGTGTGGTTGTGTACGTGTGATATACATACACTTTTTTTGGATCATATTTTCTATTCCGCTATTTAATCAAAAACCTTTGGGGATCAGTTAAATTGGGGGATAGTCTGTGTTGGTACGTGTGAGAGAGATCCACCTTTCCAAGTTGTTGGGGTTCATCTCATACTTCTGAAGGTTTGAGGGTGCTGCCTGTTCCATACTCCCCCTACTCCTAGCCTTTTAGGGGTACAAACAATAGTAATTGGGGCCCAGTGTGGTTGTGTACGTGTGATATACATACACTTTTTTTGGATCATATTTTCTATTCCGCTATTTAATCAAAAACCTTTGGGGATCAGTTAAATTGGGGGATAGTCTGTGTTGGTACGTGTGAGAGAGATCCACCTTTCCAAGTTGTTGGGGTTCATCTCATACTTCTGAAGGTTTGAGGGTGCTGCCTGTTCCATACTCCCCCTACTCCTCATCTAGCCTTTTAGGGGTACAAACAATAGTAATTGGGGCCCAGTGTGGTTGTGTACGTGTGATATACATACACTTTTTTTGGATCATATTTTCTATTCCGCTATTTAATCAAAAACCTTTGGGGATCAGTTAAATTGGGGGATAGTCTGTGTTGGTACGTGTGAGAGAGATCCACCTTTCCAAGTTGTTGGGGTTCATCTCATACTTCTGAAGGTTTGAGGGTGCTGCCTGTTCCATACTCCCCCTACTCCTAGCCTTTTAGGGGTACAAACAATAGTAATTGGGGCCTAGTGTGGTTGTGTACGTGTGATATACATACACTTTTTTTGGATCATATTTTCTATTCCGCTATTTAATCAAAAACCTTTGGGGATCAGTTAAATTGGGGGATAGTCTGTGTTGGTACGTGTGAGAGAGATCCACCTTTCCAAGTTGTTGGGGTTCATCTCATACTTCTGAAGGTTTGAGGGTGCTGCCTGTTCCATACCCCCCCTACTCCTCATCTAGCCTTTTAGGGGTACAAACAATAGTAATTGGGGCCTAGTGTGGTTGTGTACGTGTGATATACATACACTTTTTTTGGATCATATTTTCTATTCCGCTATTTAATCAAAAACCTTTGGGGATCAGTTAAATTGGGGGATAGTCTGTGTTGGTACGTGTGAGAGAGATCCACCTTTCCAAGTTGTTGGGGTTCATCTCATACTTCTGAAGGTTTGAGGGTGCTGCCTGTTCCATACTCCCCCTACTCCTCATCTAGCCTTTTAGGGGTACAAACAATAGTAATTGGGGCCCAGTGTGGTTGTGTACGTGTGATATACATACACTTTTTTTGGATCATATTTTCTATTCCGCTATTTAATCAAAAACCTTTGGGGATCAGTTAAATTGGGGGATAGTCTGTGTTGGTACGTGTGAGAGAGATCCACCTTTCCAAGTTTTTGGGGTTCATCTCATACTTCTGAAGATTTGAGGGTGCTGCCTGTTCCATACTCCTCCTCCTACTGCTCAACCATCCTTTTAGGGGTACAAACAATAGTAGTTGGGGCCTAGTGTGGTGGTGTACGTGCGAGATACATACACTTTCTTTTTGATCATATTTTCTATTCCGCTATTCAATTAAAACCTTTGGGGATCAATTCAATTGCGAGATAGTCTGTGTCGGTACGTGTGAGATCCACCTTTCCAAGTTGTTGGGGTTCATCTCATACTTCTGAAGATTTGAGGGTGCTGCCTGTTCCATACTCCTGCTCCTACTGCTCAACCATCCTTTTAGGGGTACAAACAATAGTAATTGGGGCCTAGTGTGGTTGTGTACGTGCGAGATACATACACTTTTTTTGATCATATTTCCTATTCCGCTATTCAATAAAAACCTTTGAGGATCAATTGAATTGCGGGATAGTCTGTGTCGGTACGTGTGAGATCCACCTTTCCAAGTTTTTGGGGTTCATCTCATACTTCTGAAGATTTGAGGGTGCTGCCTGTTCCATACTCCTCCTCCTACTCCTCATCCATCCTTTTAGGGGTACAAACAATAGTAATTGGGGCCTAGTGTGGTTGTGTACGTGCGAGATACATACACTTTTTTTGATCATATTTCCTATTCCGCTATTCAATAAAAACCTTTGAGGATCAATTGAATTGCGGGATAGTCTGTGTCGGTACGTGTGAGATCCACCTTTCCAAGTTTTTGGGGTTCATCTCATACTTCTGAAGATTTGAGGGTGCTGTCTGTTCCATACTCCTCCTACTCCTCATCCATCCTTTTAGGGGTAGAAACAATAGTAATTGGGGCCTAGTGTGGTTTTGTACGTGCGAGATACATACACTTTTTTGGATCATATTTCCTATTCCGCTATTCAATAAAAACCTTTCTAGGGCAAGATCTTAAATTACAGAAATATGAGGAGACCGTCAAATAAGGGCCGTGGCCTGGGTCGTGGTGCTGCTGGTAGAGCTCCTGTTGCAAGGAGAGGACGTGGTCGATCTGTGCCAGCTACACGCACAAGTGAAACACCTTCCTCAAGTGTGAGTAGGCGACAGAACCTGCATCAGTATTTGGTAGGGCATCAAACGCCCCTAGAAGTGATGAGGCCAGAACAAGTTGAGGCGATAGTAGATTGGTTTGCTGCTGACAGTGCCTCCAGTTCCTTCACATTGTCTCCCACCCAGTCTACTGCAGAAAGGTCAGAGTTGGCACCTGCAGCCAATGTCCAACCGTCTTTCACCTCACCCCCTTGCAAATCAGGCCAGCAGTCTGAGCCCCAAGCCATACAGCAGTCTCTTATTCTTTTTGAGGACTCTGTCAGCAGGGTTTCCCAGGGCCATCCACCTAGCCCTGCCCCAGAAGTGGAAGAGATTGAGTGCAGCGATGCCCAACCACTTATTTCTCAAGATGAGTACATGCAAGGATCATCGCAGCACGTCTCCGATGATGACGAAACGCAGGTGCCAACTGCTGCGGCGTTCAGCATTGTGGAGACCGACAAGGAGGGCAGGGGTGAAGACTGGGTGGAAGATGATGTGGAGGACGATGAGGTCCTCGACCCCACATGGAATGAACGTCATGCAGGTGACCTGAGTAGTTTGGAGGAAGAGGCGGTGGTCGCACAGAGCCACCAGCACAGCAGAAGAGGGAGCAGGGTGCAGAAGCGGAGCGGCCGTGCCCTAGACACTACGCCCGCTACTGCCCAACGCAGCAAGGGAACGAGCGCACCAAAGTCAGCTCAAAGGAGTTCTCTAGCGTGGAAGTTCTTTAGAAAATGTGCTGATGACAGGACACGAGTGGTTTGCACCCTGTGCAATCAGAGCTTGAAGCGAGGCATAAACCTTCTCAACCTGAGCACAACCTGCATGATCAGGCATCTAAGTGCAAAGCACGAGCTGCAGTGGAGTACACACCTTCAAAACCAAGAAACGTCTCTGGCTCATCCTGCTTCCTCTTCTGCTGCAGTCTCGGCCGCTCCAGCCACATCTGTAGTGATACCGGCACCTGCCACCCCGCAAACAGACGATCTGTCAGCAACACCACCACCTGGGTCACCAACAACCATCTCCACAATGTCCCGTGGAAGCGTTCAGCTTTCCATCTCCCAAACACTTGAGAGGAAGAGGAAGTACCCCCCTACCCACCCGCGATCCCTGGCCCTGAATGCCAGCATTTCAAAATTATTGGCCTTTGAAATGCTGTCATTCCGTCTGGTGGAGACGCACAGTTTTAAAAACCTTATGTCGGTGGCTGTCCCACAGTACGTCGTGCCCAGCCGCCACTACTTTTCCAGGCAAGCCATCCCTTCCCTGCACAACCAAGTGGGGGAAAATATCAGGTGTGCACTGCGCAACGCCATCTGTGCCAAGGTCCACCTAACTACGGATACGTGGACCAGTAAGCACGGTCAGGGGCGTTATATCTCCCTAACGGCACACTGGGTAAATGCAGTGGCGGATGGGCCTGAGGCGGATAGCAATTTGGCGCATGTCCTTCCACCACCGAGGATTGCAGGGCGCTTCAGTTTGCCTCCTGTTCCTAACTCCTCCTACTCCGCTTCCTCATCCTCTACCGCCTCCTCATCCGGACAGCGTAACACCTTCACCACCAACTTCAGCACGGCCAGGGGTAAACGACAGCAGGCAGTTTTACAACTTGCCTGTTTGGGGGACAAACCACACACCGCGCAGGAGTTGTGGAGGAGCATGGAACAGCAGACAAATGAGTGGTTGCTGCCAGCGAGCCTCAAGCCCGGCCTGGTGGTGTGCGATAACGGGCGAAATCTCATAGCAGCTCTGGGCCTAGCCGGTTTGACGCACATCCCTTGCCTGGCGCATGTGCTGAATTTGGTGGTGCAGAGGTTCCTTAAAAACTACCCCGATATGTCAGAGCTGCTGCAGAAAGTGCGGGCCGTTTGTGCGCACTTTCGGCGTTCTCACCCTGCTGCTGCTCGCCTGGCAGCGCTGCAGCGTAACTTCGGCCTTCCCGATCACCGCCTCATATGTGACGTGCCCACAAGGTGGAACTCCACCTTGCACATGCTGGAAAGACTGTGCGAGCAGCAGCAGGCCATAGTGGAGTTTCAGCTGCAGCACGCACGCGTGAGTCGCTCTGCGGAACAGCACCACTTCACCACCAATAACTGGGCCTCCATGCGAGACCTGTGTGCCTTGTTGCGCTGTTTTGAGTACTCCACCAACATGGCCAGTGGCAATGACGCCGTTCTCAGCTTAACTATCCCATTTCTATGCCTCCTTGAAAAAACAATTCGGGCGATGATGGAAGAGGATGTGGCACAGGATGAGGAGGAGGAGGAGGATGAAGAGGTAACATTTCCAAGGCTTTCAGGGCAGTCATTCGCAAGGGGCTCCGAGGGTGGGTTCCTGCACACACAAACGCCAGGGACGCAATTGTCCAGCAGGGGCACAGTTCTGGAGGATGAGGAGGATGAGGAGGAGGAGGAGCTGGAGGAGGAGATGGAACCATGTTCACAGCAGGGTGGCACCCAGGCCAGCTCATGGCCATCACTGGTGCGTGGCTGGGGGGATACAGAGGACACGGACGATACACCTCCCACAGAGGACAGCCTTTCGTTGCCTCTGGGCAGCCTGGCACACATGAGCGATTACATGCTGCAGTGTCTCCACAACGACCGCCGAGTTGCCCACATTCTAACTTGTGCTGATTACTGGGTGGCCACGCTGCTGGATCCCCGTTACAAGGACAACGTACCGTCCTTAATTCACTCACTGGAGCGCGATCGCAAGATGCGCGAGTACAAGCGCACGCTGGTAGACGCCATGCTGCTGGCATTCCCATCTGACAGCGGGGCCACAGTGGAAGCACAAGGCAGAGGAGGAGGAGGAGGAGGTCGCCAACGCAACCAGGGCACCGCCAGCACCTCAGAAGGCAGGGTTAGCATGGCCGAAATGTGGAAAAGCTTTGTCAGCACACCACAACAAACAGCAGCACCAGCAGCTCAGATGGAACGTCTTAGCAGGAGGCAGCATTTTACCAACATGGTGGAGCAGTATGTGTGCACACGCCTACATGTAGTGAATGACGGGTCTGCCCCCTTCAACTTCTGGGTCTCCAAATTGGGCACATGGCCTGAGCTTGCCCTTTACGCCTTGGAGGTGCTGGCGTGCCCTGCAGCCAGTGTATTATCTGAACGGGTATTTAGCACGGCTGGGGGCGTTATAACAGACAAGCGCAGCCGCCTGTCCAGAGACAATGTGGACAAGCTCACGTTCATTAAAATGAACCAGGCATGGATCCCACGGGACTTTTCCGTACCTTATGCAGAATAGCAATGGATACCGACCTTACCCACCCATTGTTCCATTTTTGCTCTTTCTCACTCTTTTGGGGTGTACCCTCATTTAAAATTTTTGAAAAGAAGCAGTGTTGGCTACCTCGTCCTCCTCCTCAGGGCCAGATTAATGTAGGGGCTATTGGAGCTGCAGCTCCAGGCCCCTACCTTTTATATAGGCCCCGGGTTGGCCATATTCACTGTTACCGCTCTTCTGTCACTTGTAAACACAGAAGTCTGGCTTCTATGCTCGCTTCCCCAGGCAGCACCCTCAGAACCTCCCCACACAGCGTGAAGGCCGGACAAGGAGGGACAGTTGGCGATGCATGGATGTGTTTATGGGCTTCAGAGACAGCATCCCATGTTGAATTAGGCATGCATGGCTGCACCCTTCCTCCTCTGGGTGCATGGCAAGGCACGGCCCTTAAGGCCCTTCAAAATCCTCAGCACCAAGCCCATGATGCTGTTAATCCGGCCCTGGTCCTCCTCCACCGCCGCTTCCACCTACACCGCCCATAGGTGTGCGCAGCCTATTGCATTAAGGTGTGCACCCCAAAGTTGAAATACACATGCATGTGTTTGCCAGCAGGGAGAGTAATGTATCGGGGCCATGTACCTGTAGGCAAGGAGAAATAGAGCAGAGCAGGTCCCAGGGAGATCTTTCCCATCTCCTCACTGGCAATGCTATGTGCCCTAGGTGATTAGGGTGTGCCCAGGCACACCCAGCACACCCTGTGCGCACGCCTATGTCACCGCCACATCCACCACCACCTCAACCTCCCTCCTACTCCATATGGGCCTCGTCCTTCAGAGATGAAGAAGAACATTGTTTTATTTTTCTGTTTTTTTTTGTTGTTTTAAGTTATTTCCCTATCCACATTTGTTTGCAGAGCACTTGCCATGCTCTTAATTACGTTTTGCTGCCATTTGCAGCACTCTAGCCCTTTCCTTTGGTGTTTTAGAGCCATTTTAGTGCCTTAAAGTTCGGGTCCCCATTGACTTCAATGGGGTTCGGTGTCCGGGAAAAGTTCGGTAAAAGTCCGGGACACGGACCCGGACTTTTTTTTAAAGTTCGGCCGAACCCGTCGAACACGGACATCTAGGTGTCCGCTCAACCCTAATGGAGACTCAATGGCACGAGTTTCATATAAAGTCCCAAATTCCCCTTTCTTTCCCTTTAATCCACATCCCCTTTCCTCCCCTTTTTCCCCATGTCCTTCTTATTCCATCTTAATTTGTGTATTTAGAGTAAATCCTGTACAAATTTAAAAGGTAGACATTTCTGACCTGATTTCCTAGGATTGTTTGAATTGTAAGATTATCACCCAGTTGTGCAGAAGTCTCATGCATTATGTGGCTGCCTCACTATACGTTCTGGCAACAAATAATAAATCTGTGTGCACCTAATCCTATTCAGGCATCAGTGCAACTGTATCAGAAAGGTTACTTTGCTTATCCCATAAGCCATGAAAAGCTCCTTCAGAGACTGGCTCCTGACTGAATTGCAGCACCCTGTCCCTTGGGGTGTGCTACAGAATGAAGAGAAGTTTGGGGGTAAAATAAGTGTGGTTAATGTAACAGAAACTATCAAAGCATAAAGATACAAAGAACATCTTACCAAAAGATGGAATAGTCCAAGTTACAGCACTTTTAATTGTTCATAATATGATGGCATAAAAGAACCAATGCATTTCTGGGGCCAATAGACTCTTCATCATGGCTACAAAATAAAAATAAAAATATAAAAAAAAAAAAAAAATAGAAGGATATATAGTATCTCACAAAAGTGAGTACACCCCTCACATTTTTGTAAATATTTTATTATATTTTTTTATGTGACAACACTGAAGAAATGACACTTTGTTAATATGTAAGGTAGTGAGTGTACAGCTTGTATAACAGTGTAAATTTGCTGTCCCCTCAAAATAACTCAGCACACAGCCATTAATGTCCAAACCGCTGGCAACAAAAGTGAGTACACCCCTAAGTTAAAATGTCCAAATGCGGCCAAAAGTGTCAATATTTTGTGTGGCCAGCATTATTTTCTGGCACTGCCTTAACCCTCTTGGGCATGGAGTTCACCAGAGCTTCACAGGTTGCCACTGGAGTCCTCTTCCACTCCTCTATGATGACTTCACTGAGCTTGTGGATGTTAGAGACCTTGCACTCCTCCACCTTTCGTTTGAGGATGCCCCACAGATGCTCAATAGGGTTTAGGTCTGAGACATGCTTGGCCAGTCCACCACCTTTACCCTCGGCTTCTTTAGCAAGGCAGTGGTGATCTGGCTTGGGGTTGTTAAGTTTCAACACTGCCCTGCGGCCCAGTCTCCGAAGGGAGGGGATCATGCTCTGCTTCAGTATGTCACAGTACATGTTGGAACTCAAGGTTCCCTCAATGAACTGTAGCTCCCCAGTTCCGGCAGCACTCATGCAGCCCCTAGACCATGACACTCCCACCATCATGCTTGACTGTAGGCAAGACACACTGGTCTTTATACTTCTCACCTGGTTGCGGTCACACACACTTGACACCATCTAAACCAAATAAGTTTATCTTGGTCTCATCAGACCACAGAACATGGTTCCAGTAATCCATGTTCTTAGTCTGCTTGTCTTCAGCAAACTGTTTGCAGGCTTTCTTGTGCATCATCTTTAGAAGAGGCTTCCTTCTGGTTTGCAAGCTATGCAGACCAATTTAATGCAGAGTGCGGCATATGGTCTGAGCACTGACAGGCTGACCCCTTCAACCTCTGCAGCAAAGCTGGCAGCACTCATATGTCTGTTTCCCAAAGACAACCTCTGGATATGATGCTGAGCATGTTCACTCAACTTCTTTGGTCGACCATAGGAAGGCCTATTCTGAGTGGAACCTGTCCTGTTAAACCTCTGTATGGTCTTGGCCACTGTGCTTCAGCTCAGTTTCAGGGTCTTGGCAATCTTCTTATAGCCTAGCCCATCATTATGTAGAGCAACAATTCTTATTTTCAGATCCTCCGAGTTCTTTGCCATGAGGTGCCATATTGAACTTCTAGTGACCAGTATGAGAGAGTGAGAGCGATAACACCAAATTTAACACACCTGCTCCCCATTCACACCTGAGACCTTGTAAACCTAACGAGTCACATGACATGGGGGAGGGAAAATGGCTAATTGGGCCCAATTTGGACATTTAAACATAGGGGTGTACTCCATTTTGTTGCCAGCGGTTTAGACATTAATGGCTGTGTGTTGAGTTATTTTGAGGGGACAGCAAACTTGCACCATTATACAAGCTGTACACTCACTACTTTACATTATAGCAAAGTGTAATTTCTTCAGTGTTGTCACATGAAAAGATATAATAAAATATTTACAAAAATGTAAGGGGTGAACCCATGTTTGTGAGATACTGTTTATTACATCAATGTAAAGCTTAAAGCGGAGTTCCACCCTGGATTTGTTTTTGTTTTTTTTAATACCCCCGGGACAGTCAGGGCTAGTGCATTCCACAATGGCTAGCCTCTGATCTGTCCCGGGTTGCACTTACCTGCAAGACGAAATACTTACCTTGCAAACGTCTTGTCCAGCGCTGCCATCTCAGATGTGGGCAGCTTGAAGCCAGCGCGTCCTCTTCGGCGTCTTCTTCCGCCTTCTGTGGTCCCACGATACTCTGCGCCGGCCCCGACGTCACTTCCGGGTCGCGCGCGTCACCCCTCCACAGCTTCTGGGCATGCCCAGAAGCTGTTTAGAAGGGGATGACGCGCGCGATCCGGAACTGACGTCGGGGCCGGTGCAGGCGCAATGATTCCTGGGAGCTATGACGTCCAGCTCCCAGGAATCATTGCAGAGCCAGGAAGTGACGACGGGGCCGCGGCCGAGGAAGGAGGAAGAAGGAAGTAAGGTAAGTATATTTTCTTCGCTACGAGGTAAGTAAAAAAAAAAAAAATATGCGATTATCCATTTCTTTTTCAGGTGACCCGGAGCGAGAAGATGGAGGTAAGTATAAAAATAGGGTGGAACTCCACTTTAAAGTTAAAAGTGCATAACCTAATAACATGATAATAGAAGTATTCAAATACAAAGCTCATATTGCATAAAACTGGAATAAATTATCACATAAAATAATAAACATCAAAACATCAAAAACAAAAGAATATATGAGAATATATAAAAGTGGAACTGAATAGGATACCATGCTTAGAAAAGCCTTGAAAATGTACTGACTATAACTCTAGAGCAGAATGTGCTTTAAACAACAGCTACATTTGTATTACAGTTACTATGTAACTATGTAAACAACAGCTACATTTGTATTACAGTTTAGTTGTTTGCTTGCATATAAAGAAATTATGATGTAGCTACAAAAGCTACATTTACATCAAAGTTGTAACTAGGGATGATCGAACGGTTCCGGTCGACCATCGGTTTGACCCGAACATTGACTGTTCGATATTCGGCCGAATTCCGAACTTTTTGCTGAAAAAGTTCGGAATTTCGGCAACCAGAACTGACCAAAATGCAATGGGACAGGAACTGGGCTTTAAAAGCCCGTGATTAAACCAGAACCATCAGTAAAAGCCAATTGAGGGGGCAGGAGGATGCTAGGAATGTGATTGGAGTGACTAGGGGGTCCAGTGGCCAATCAGTAGTGAATACGCCCCCCAGTATATAAGATAGCCCCGCCAAATCTCTATCACTTTAATACAGGGCTGTGGAAGAGAGTGGAAGCAGTTCTGTTACTCCTGCTTCAAAAGTGTCATTTAGCAATTATTAATGTGAGGAAAGGGATATCTAGTGTAGTTAGGGTACTATTTTCCACTTTAGTTAGATTCAATAATCTAGTTTCTGTAGGGAAAGTGTTAAGTGTCAGGGTGACCGTAGTGTAGGGTGAACTGACTCTGACTGCTATGGCAGGGTGACCAAACTCTTCCATGTCAGGGTGACCGCCATAGAAAAAAGATTGTTTGTATTAGAATTGCAGTAGAGCAGGGCAGTGGCTCCGCTACTTTTACACCTGGCCGTTTTTGTTTCAGGCGTTTTATTGGGATTTTTTGTGGATGTCTTTGGAGGCAGGCATGACATCTGAACTTCTGTGTAGGGGTATATATACACACACACATGTATGTATATATACACATACACACATATAGGTGTGAAAGTAGCAGAACCCTATGCCTGCGCTAATGAAATTATTTGCACGCATAGGGCTCCGCTCCTATCACACCTATATGTGTGTATGTGTATAAATACATATATGTGTGTGTGTGTATATATACCCCTATACAGAAGTTCAGATGTTATGCCTGCCTCCAAAGACACCTAAAAAAAGCCCAACAAAACGCCTGCAACAACACACCTGGGCGTTTTTGTTGCAGGCGTTTTTTTTGGCATTTTCTTGGGCATCTTTGGAGGCAGACATAACATCTGAATTTCTGCATAGGGGTATATATACACACACATATAGAAGAAAATAAGGCACAGTTTTTTCCTCTCCTCCTGTCTCAGCCCTATTTCTATTTAAAACCAACTGCTACTGTTACTATTAGAACAATAAAGTATATCTAAATTTAAAGTGACACTATAACATATCCTTATTCTCCAAAAATAATCATTAAACATCCACTCCTTAACCTCCCTGGCGGTCTGATTATGTACAGATCTCTGTGCTAAAAGCGGTACATTGTTTTGCATGGAAATCTGTTGTTTTACATTTTAAAACTCACCTTCCCCTGCGATTCCCTAGCCGCCCTCCCCCGCCGTCCTCCCGCTGTCCTCCTGCTGTGTGCTCGGCCGATGCCTTCCTGTCTTCCGCTTCCCTTCCCTGCGACGTTGGAACCGGCGGCAATTTAAAAAATGTAAGTACACAAAATGACATCATATAAAGTTGTGATCCTAACAGATTACACTGTATCATGTCATTTCACCACAGGATTTCACCTGGTGACTTTTCCAGTGCCCTGCCTGTGCTTTTCCAGTGCTTTGTGCCTGGAAAATGTTGAACGACCATGGCGTCCAAAAAGCGTTCTTTTTGAGCAAAAGCGCTTTTAGACGAACTGGAAAACAGCAACAGCGAAACTGAGTTACTTGAAGAACTGAGCGATAGCGATTCGTGGGACAATTCGTCATCAGGTATGGAAAGTGACGACAGCAATGATTCTGGTGTCTCTTTCTGGTACATAGCTCCGTTGGAAATTCTGAAGAAACATTTGATATACTTCCCAAATTCCACAAGCTATGTGCCAGAAAGAGACATCAGAATCGTCGCTGTCGTCACTTTCCGTATCTGATGATGAATTTTCCCACTAATCGCTATCGCTCAGTTCTTCAAGTAACTCCGTTTCGCTGTCACTGTTTTCCAGTTTGTCTAAAAGCGCTTTTGTGCAAAAAGAACGCTTTTTGGACGCCATGGTCGTTCAACATTTTCCAGGCACAAAGCACTGGAAAAGTCACCAGGTGAAATCCTGTGGTGAAATGGCATGATACAGTGTATTCTGTTAGGATCACTGCTTTGTATCATGTCATTTGTGTATTTATACTTTTGAATTTGCCACTGGTTCCACCCCCCTGCGTCGCAAGGATTGGGAAGGGACCGCAGGGAAGGGGACCGGAAGGCAAGTGCCGGCAATCAGCAGTGCATAGAGCGGGGAGAGACTGTCAGGATGCCGGGGAGGACGGCGGGGGATCGCAGGGAAGGTGAGTAACCTTGCGGGGTAATCCCGAGTGTGGCTCTGGGTTACTGAAAGTTAACCCCAAGCCACACTCGGGAATACCGCTAGGGGGGTTAAGTGGCCCTGTGATGTGTTTTTCATGCAATGGTTTCTGACTGTTTTTCTGTCTCCTTGAAAAGTTTGTTTGGAAAGAGCAGTGCATGTTGGATGTGGCCGTGTGCACTGCTTCATGCATGCTATAAATTCCACAGTCCATTGTCTTAAAGGAGTTGTAAAGGCAGAGGTTTTTTTATCTTATTGCATTCTATGCATTAAGATATAAAGCCTTCTGTGTGCAGCGGCCCCCCCACCAGCCCCCCTAATACTTACCTGAGGTCCTTCTAGCTCCAGCAATGTTGTAGGAATGTCCCGGCAGTCCGGGACTCCCGTCCTCATTGGCTGAGACAGCAGTGCAACACCATTGGCTCCTGATGCTGTCAAAGTCAGTCAGCCAATGAGAATAGAAAGGGGGTGGAGCCGGGCCGCAGCTCTGTGTCTGAATGGACACCCGGAGCTGTGCCTTGGCTCGGGTGCCCCCATAGCAAGCTGCTTGCTGTGGGGGCTCCCAACAGAAGGGAGGGGCCAGGAGAGCCAAAGAGGCACCCGAGAAGAGGAGGATCCAGGCTGCTCTGTGCAAATCCACTGCAACAGAACAAGTGTAACATGTTTGTTTTTTTAATAAAAAAAAAATGAGACTTTCCATCACTTTAAGTGCATCTTCGGAGTGAGCAAGAGAGGGTGACTATGTTCTTCCATACAGTGGGACCATGGAGAACGAACATAGCCTGTAACAGGAAGTCAGATCACATCAGCAAAAAAATATTTAATATAATTCAATGTGGAAATTAAAGTGGTTGTTACCACATAAATGATATTCACTGCTAGCTAGGGTTGCCACGGCATCCCTAAAAACCAGAAAGCATATTAATTACACAGGAAAACAAAGAAAATAAATGCTCCTGCGCTTGAGGGGTTGTTTATGCAACTTGGATAGCTGGAAGCGACCTTAGCTGGTATTGTTGTCGTCCTGCTGTACTGTCACTCATAAAGGGTTGGGGAAACCTCAAAGGAAACTGAAAAAAAAAATACAGAGGGCGGACCAACCTAGCACATTACCTTTAAGGCTACGTTCACATGTGGGCGTATTGGATCGCGGGCAGAATCACCGCGATTCTGCCCGCGATCCGGAAATTATTGCAAATCGCGGGACGCCTGTGCGATGCCCGTGATTTGCAATGGCACCCCAAACGCTGTGCTATGTTGCCGCGATTTCCACCTGCCGAATCGCGGTAACATCGCGCAAACAGAATCACAGGACGCATGACGCCCAAAAAAGGTACAAGAGCTTCTTTTGTGTGTCATGCGTCCCACGATTCTGTTTGCGAGATGTTACCGCGATTCTGCAGGCAGAGCGTTTGGGGTGCCATTGCAAATCATGGGCATCGCACAGGCGTCCCGCGATTTGCAATGATTTCCCGATCGCAGGCAGAATCGCGGTGATTCTGCACGCAATCCGCTATGCCCACATGTGAACGTAGCCTAAAACTGTTTATTGTTTAAAAACCTATATACATCATATCCACATAACTGGATAAAAAATAGGCAAAAAGTATGATGATGAATCCACCGAGAAGGTCCACTGGGCTTAGTATGCTGATACAGACCTTGTTGAGATGTAAAACGTCTAAATACAGCTTACGCGTTTCAGGGGCATACCCCCCTCTGCAGGTTCTGAGGCTAATATAATGCACATAAGGCACTAAGTGAGTTTAATTACCACCTTAATCAGCCACAGAACCTGTGTAATTAATGTGTGTCCTGGTTTAAAAGGATGAGGTGGCAACCCTACTGCCAGCCCCTCTATTATAATAAGGCATAACACACAGGGTAAATGTTTTTCTAAAATGAAGCTTGTAAATACTGTTTTTCAGTGATCTTCAGGCCGGTCACGTGACTTCTGGTCAGTCTCCTACTCCAATCCCCGGGCTACTGCAGAAGGAGCCAAGATCTCCCTCTGATGTCAGCCGGGAAGGCCTGAAGTATATAATTATAATAGAGGGGCTGGCAGTGACAATTGCTAATCTTTTATTTCTACTAATAGTGACAGGAGGGGGGGGCGGAGACAGAGACACAGGAGGGGGGGGGGGGACAGAGACACAGGAGGGGGGGCACAGACATGGAGCTGACAGGCAGGGAGGGGGTGAGGAAGACAGAGTAGAGCTGCGGATGATGGAGACGCGCAGGCTGACCACGGTAATCAGGGCATATTAGCCATGATTATCATGGTCAGCCCACAGAGGGGGACACAGAAAGTGTCAGGATCAGCCAGGTTTTTTTAAAGTTTAGAGAGGGGCAGATTAGACAGTACCAGCACTCTGATGTTTAATCTGCTGTAAGGGAACAGAATCTCTTTTCTGTTCTAGGGTTACAAACACTTTAATATGATTTTAAACTTTGACGATGGCTTCATTTTAAAGTAAACCTATAGGCAAAACTTTTTTTTTCCTTTTGGACAGAGTAAAGGGGGGGGGGGGTTATAAACACCTGTAAGGTTTATTTTTGCCCTCTTGTCACCAATGGGGAGACTTAACTTCACTTCCTGTCCCACAGTGAAAACAGGAAGTGACAGTAAATCCCTTGAAAATTTAGGAAATCTCTTAGGGACCCCCAGGCAAATTCCCCTCTCTTACTTTTCTGGGGACAACCTAAAACTTGTGATTTTTAATGATAGTGGTAAACAGGACAAATGGAGATGAGGAATCTCCCTAATGGGGACACAGACAGCAATAAAACCTGACAGGTGTTCAAATCCCTCTCGCCTCTATCCACAATATAAAAAAAAAAACGGAAAATTGTATCATACTTACCGTAATTTTCCTTTCCTGGTGCCTATCCATGGCAGCATACCAGTGATAGAGCTCTGCCTCAACTCCTCCCTCAGGACTAGTGCATAGCATAAAAGACAAGAAGGCCCCCTCCCCCAACATTCTCCTGTAATTTAGAATACTGAGGGTGGGAGCGTATGCTGCCATGGATAGGCACCAGGAAAGGAAAATTACGGTAAGTATAATACAATTTTCAGTTTTCCTGGTGCCTCCATGGCAGCATACCAGTGATAAATAAATAGCTCACACGGGTGGGATAATGCAAACAAAAAGGATTTTATTCAGACAAAGGACATGGCCGAGTTTACTGCCCTCCTTCCAAAATCTACAGTTGTAAGGGATCCTGGGTCGATTCTGTAATGCCTGATGAAAGTATGGCGAGACGACCAGGATGCTGCCCTGCATACCGTCTCCAAGGAGACGTTGGCCCTTGCTGCCCAAGATGCTGCTACTGCCCTTGTGGAATGAGCCTTAACCTGCGTTGGAGGTACCAAACTCTTGGATATGTAAGCCTTCTTAATTAGTTTTACTACCCAGGAGGCTAAAGTCCTGCTGGTGTCATCTTTCCCTCTATTTTTCCCATGAGGGTTGATGAACAGTCTTTCCAAGATCCTAAAGGATTCAGTGGCTCCCAAGTAGGCTTTCAGAACTCTGGCGATGTCTAGTTCGTGGCAAGTATCAGAATCCATGTCGGTAAAAACTGGCAATGCCCAGGGTTCCCCTAGGAAGACTGCTGATGCTACCTTGGGGATGAAACCAGGAATAGGACGAAGTTCCACCCTATCCGGAAAAAAGGAAATGTGATCCTCACCAATTCCTAATGAGTGAAGCTCCGAAATTCTTTTCCCAGATGTGATGGCTAAGAGAAAGACTGTCTTTAGGGTAAGGTTCCAAATTGAAACTTGCTCTACTGGGGCAAATGGCTGATTTGAAAGAACCTCCAATATCAAGGAAAGATCCCATTTAGGAAAGGAGCGCCTGGCAGGAGGATGGATCTTTAATACTCCTCTCAGGAAGGTGACCACTAAAGGATCTTCTGCCCATCTTTTATTGGATGCGGCCGAAATTGCTGCCACCTGGACCTTTAGGGAGCTCAAACCGAGACCCAAATATAGACCCGTCTGCAGGAAACTGAGGACGTTAGTCGTGGAAGGAGAGATCGGGTCGAACTCTTTCCCAGAAGCAAAGGCTCGAAACTTGTTCCAGATCTTAGTGTAAACTGCATTTGTGGAAGGCTTTCTGGCCTTTAGAAGGGTAGAGATGACCTCTGCGGAGCAGCCTAAAGTCTCAAACCTCTGCCTCTCAGCTTCCAAACCCGAAGGTCCAGCTTGTGGGGGTTCGGGTGAAACATCCTGCCTTGAGATAACAGGTGAGGAAAGGAGGGAATCCTTGTCGGCGTTTCTAAGCTGAGATGCATGGCTAGAAGGAATCATGGTCTCTTCGGCCAATAGGGTAGTATTGCTAGAATTTGAACTTCTTCTCTCAAGAGCCTCGAGAGAAAACTCGAAATTAGTGGGCGAGGTGGAAAGGCATAAGCCGTCTTGAAGACCCATGGGCATACTAGAGCGTCCACTGCTTCGGCCGATGGGTGTGGAAAGCGGGAGAATGTAACGCTCCTGCATTTCATGTATGGTGTGGATTTTCAGCTGCAGAAATATTCCACTTCAGTAGTCATGTAAGAGAGATGCTGAGATACCATTCCCAACCTCAATGACTCATCATGTGTGGAAGGTCTTAATTCAGCTAGTAAATACACACACTCAACAAGCTGGTTCCTAGAGTGACTTTATGTATGTAGTAACACAGTGATGAAGATTTAAGAGACAGGTTGAGTGGAGGTGGTAGGTGACAGACACTTGAAGGTAAGACAGTAGCAGATGGATGCAGGTAGGTTTAGCAATCATGTATGGTAGCAGATGACAGAGTAGCAGGTGGACATACAAGAGAGATCAACCCAGTGCAGGAATAAGTAGCAGTAGTCTTAAGAGCTAGCAATCTAGATATGCAGATGTGATAAATAGTCTTTACTATGCAGAGCTAGATAGTGTAAGCTTAGTATAAGTTTATAGAGGGTTCCCCTGCGGGGTACTTAGCACTAATAGCAATACAGCCGAAGGTTGGTTCAGGAGGAGCTGATGATCCGGAAGCGGGATACAGGGATCAGCGCAGCGAGGTTCTGTCAGCGAAGTATGCTTGCAAGCACGAAAGCTTCAAGCCAAGTTAGCATCCAGGTAAGGGTGTTTGAACGAACACATGTGAGTGAGAACCGGCGATTTAAATAGCCATCTAGTCCGGCGCTGAGTGATGACAGCTTCAGTCTTAAAGGTGTATGCGCACCTTTCCAAAAGAGAATGGTGGGGCGCATACACTTGTGAAAAGAGTAATTTAGGGTACCAAAGGTACAGGAACATTACAGAGAAGAAACAGGGCAGTTTGGCGTTGTTCGGAGAGGCAAACAGATCCACCTGAGGATAGTCCCAGAGATTGACTATTTGCTGGAAGATGTGGGGGTGTAGAGACCACTCATTGCTGTCCGTGAAATTCTTGGATAGCATATCCGCTTCTGTATTTAAACTGCCCTGGAGATAAACAGCCTTCAGGCCGAAGAGATTCTTCTCTGCCCACAATATTATCGGCTCCACTTCCCTGAGAAGCGATCTGCTGTGAGTGCCCCCTTGTCTCTGCAGATAAGACACTGCTGCTTTGTTGTCCAATCGGAGCAACACCCTCTGTCCCCTGACAAGGGGAGTCAGGGCTAACAATGCTTGAAAAGCCGCTCTGATTTCCAGTACATTGGACACTATTCCGCTGGTAGGGAAAGGCCACCTTCCCTGTACCCTTATCTCTCCGCAATGGGCTCCCCAGCCCTGTCCTTTGGAGTCGGACGTAATTGTGATCCACGAGGGAGAGCCTAGGTGATGAGATCTGGAAAGATTCCTTGGATCTGTCCACCAATGTAGATTTCTGATTGTTGAAGCGGACAGGAGGATCTTTTGAGAGAGATGTAGTCTTTTCCACTGGGCCAGAAAGGCTACTTGAAAATACCTCAGATGCCTATTGACCAGGCCAAAGGGATGCAGGCCGACATTGTGCCTATGAGACTCAGACACTGAGAGGCTGTCAGAAAGGAACACTGCCGAACTCGGATCATCTTCCCCATAATGGCTTCCATCTTCTGGGGAGGTAAAGAAACCAATCTCTGTTTGGTATTGAATAAGGCGCCCATATATATATCATCTCCTGAGAAAGTAGTAATTGGCTCTTTTCAAAGTTTATCAGCCATCCCATTTCCGATAGTGCCTGCAGTAGAAATTCTCTGTGGGCTATGAGCTGGTTTGGGTTTGAGGCCAGAAGCAAAATATCGTCCAGATAGTGGTAAACTCTTAGACCTCTTTCTCGAAGTGGGGCCAAGGATGAAATCAGGATCTTCGTAAATACCCGTGGGGAGGTGGATAGGCCGAAAGGTAGGGCTTGGAACTGGAGATGCAGTTGCCCCACTGCGACCCTCAGGTATTTTTGGAAAGAGGGGAGGACCGGGACGTGCAGATAGGCGTCCTGCAGATCGATCGAAATCATCCAATCTCCTGGCTGAATGGCCTGGATAATTGTTTGCAGGGATTACATCTTGAACTTCTCAAAGTATGTACCGGTTTAATCTCTTCAGGTCTATAACGGGCCTCCAACCACCTGTTTTCTTTGGGACTAGAAAAAGGGTGGAATAGAATCCTTTGAAGCGCTCTTCCAGGGGAACAGGAATGGTTGCCTTCTGGAGCTGGAGAGATGTCAGGAATTGAGATAATGCCTGCGCCTTTTGTTGGGAGACCGGCCACCTTGTCTGTTGGAACCAATCTCGAGGAGGATGACACGAAAAACTCCAAAAGTGGCCCCAACTAATGGTTGACAGGACCCAAGGATCCTGGCAGCGGATGGCCCAGGTTGGGAAAAAAGTCATAGCCTGGCCCCTACTGGGGGGGACAGGGATAACTTGCTGTCAAAAAGGCTTTGACGCCTCTTGGGGAGTGGTAAGGACCTTATTTTTCCTGGTGTTTAGGAAAGAGGCTTGAGTGCCTCTCCAAGGCCTCCTGCCCTCTCTGGTCTGTCTAGATTGTCTGTAGTCTTGTGTATTAGATGGACGGAATCTTGAAGTGAATGGTCTTGATTTGCAAGATCTTCTGTCCTGTGGAAACATGCCTGATTTTCCGCCTGTCACTCTAGAGATAGCCGTATCCAGCTTTTCTCCAAACAAAGCCTTTCCGTCAAACGGGATCTTGCACCACTTTTGCTTGGATTCAAGATCGGCTACCCAAGGCTTAAGCCATAAGGCTCTCTTTGCCATTACGGAGTGAAGCATAGATCTTGCTGAGCAGCGGATTTTCAATAACCTCTTTAATTTCCCCCATTAAAGGGGAAATAGATCTGTTTCCTTTTAAGGAACGGGAAGTAAGACTTGGATTTTTGGGGGGCGGGATCCTCCACTTCTTCCCAGGCAATAGCTTCTTTAACCACCTGAATGAAAGGTTGTACCAAGGAGTACTGAAACCCCGATGGATCCCCCTCCTCCAAAGATCCGTCGGAGTCCGATTCCCTGGCTGGATGCTCTGCCGATGGCAGGGGAGTAACAGTTGCAGAAGGACCGGGCCTTTCGGGATCTGGAACATGAGCAGGAGACGTATGGGGATTAGGTTGGGCCAGAACTAAAGCCGCCAGTTCTGAGATGGAATCTTTAACGGATTGCTTGAGCAAATCAACAACTTGTCTGTTTTCTTGCTCCCGATTGGCCACATAGTCCCTCAGACAATCCTTGCACACTAATTTATTCGGGAGGGAGGCTGCACCACAAGCCCAACATTTCTTCCTGGAAGTATGAGGAGGGGAAGATGGGGAATAGTCCTGCCTCCTTGATCTTCTAGTTCTATGGTGTGAGGACCGGGATCTATAATCTCGACTGTCGTCATCTCGACGTCTTGAGGATCTTCCCGACTTTTTGGAAAGGGCAGGGCTGGTGAGAGAGGGAAAAAAGATTCCCATCACTCAAAGGAATAAGCTCTCTTGTTTCTTGAATATACTCACGTGAAGTTGGTCTCATACCTATGAGAAGTGTGAGGATCTTGTGCACGAGATGAGTGACTCATGACGGCCTACGAGCAGCAGGGTCAGCTAAAGAAGGGAAGAGAGAAGAGAAGAAGAAGAGAGAGAGAGAAAAAAAAAGAAGACCCCCCAAAAAAAGAAAAGAAAAAGGGGAGATATCAAGAAAAAAATTTGTTAGACCCTGAGGTGCGAGACAGATTTTTTTTTTTTCTTTTTTAAACTGAATACCTTTTTTTTTTTAAAGAAAATTGCCCTACCTTATCACAGGGAATGGGAGGGCCTAGTGAAAAAGACTCCAGCCCTAATAATAAAAAGATCAAGTAAGGGAAAGTGAACATCGCTTTCCCTTAACAAAAATGGAGACCAGGGCACTGCGCGTGCGCCCGCGCATGCGTAGTGCCTCCTACAGTACAACGTTGAGGACGCCGGCCGGATTACGGCAAGAAAGACGTCCGCTACCTATCGCGCATGCGCCCGCACATGCACACCCGGCGGGGCACACGAGGACACCGCAGAAGAGTGCGCACTCATGCCCGAGACCAGGGGGAAACACTGCGGCCGGGGGAGGCGATGCCGAGCGCCCTCTACCCAGGCACAGAGACGCTGCAGCAGGCCAGTTAAGCTCTGAGCGGAAACTCTAACTTAACACAGAAGGGGAAGAAAACTAAAATGAAGGTAAAACCAAGACACATCTAAAGGGAAGCAATTCATAAGAAAGGAAGTGCAAAATCTAATAAAGCTATCCTAGAAGATAAAATACTGCCCTACAGAGCGGAAGGATATGGAAGAAAAACATATGTAATTATATAGCTCATTTTAAAAAAGAAATAAATAAATAAAGGGAAACACTGACCCAGCTGCTGAAGGCATCAAGACTCATCCATAATTTTTCCAGAAAATGCAGATTGCGTTCCTATGAGGAAACTCTGCCTTTGACCCCAAAAGATCCACAGAAGGGGTTCCCTGCCTTATTAGCGCTATGAGCGACCCAAGAGCAGGGACTGCGTCTGGGAGAGGCTGAACCCAGCGGAAGCTGCCAAACTAAGTAAGGCAAAGGTAGGGACATGCTGCTAACTTTTCACCAGTTTCAGAGGTATGAGGAAAAAAAGGAGAATGCTGGGGGTAGGGGCCTTCTTGTCTTTTATGCTATGCAGTAGTCCTGAGGGAGGAGTCGAGCCGGAGCTCTATCACTGGTATGCTGCCACGGAGGCACCAGGAAAAGGTTTTGCCTTTAGTAAGACTTTAAGCTTATAAAGCATCTTTTTCATAGCAGACTGTAAATAGAATAGCCACTTATCAACCGCAATATGTATACGTTGCAATTTGCAAGTGGTTTACCGGGGTTATGGCTGAAGCTACCACCTTAACCCTGGTATCTTTTTTTTCATCCGGCGGCTGGCTTTCTCATGAAAGTGATCCAAGTGGCTCATTAGCCACAGGATTGCTTTCTTGACCAGCGGGAACAGACGCCCCCCACCCCACCCCTCCCCTCCTGCTGCTTGCATGTGTTTTTTGGGCTCACCATTCCTGCCGGCTCTTCCAAGAAACGATCCGACGGTGCTGCCGGCTGGTCACAGAGGCAGTGAGAGACTACGAGTGCTACACGGGACGTTTTCAAAAGTCCTTTGAACGCTGGAATTTAAAGGACGTTTAAAACGTCCCTTGTGTCGCGTTTGCATGCCGCGTTTAGCGGCATTTGGCGGGCGTTTGCGCTCAGATCCGTTTTTAGAGGTCAAAAAATCATTCCCCTTTAAACAGTAAAAACGCAAGCGCTAAACGCGGTTGACCACGCTCGGTTGCGTTCGGTCGCGTTTTGCATTTGAAACACCGGTAACCACACGTTCTGAACATCCTGAACGCAAATAATTGCTTTCCAACAAACAAAACTGAACTCAACTGCCTGTAAATGACTGTAAACGACTCAGTGTACACGGACAGATAAGATAACATAGAGGAGGGTTCAGGGGCTTCTGAAAAAAACACCCAACTGCTCCTAAATGTCCGTTTACAAGTAGCAGTGTACATGAGGCCTTAGAGCGAAATAAATAATTCTTGTGCTAGATATCCTCTGTAACCCTTAACAGGTAACCTGAAGAGACATTTAAAGCATAGCCTATGGAGGTTTTTAACCCCTTCATGCCAACAAAATGCAAATATGTGCCCTCAGCTGCAGGGGGTTGTACTGGAGTGATGCCTTCCGTTAGCGGAATCATCCTGGTACCATTGTTTGTAGCTGACAAGTTATGTGGCTGAGCAGCTATTTGGGGGTTATAAGTAATTTTCTAACAAAAAATACAGATTTAAGCTTGTATTTTTTTTTTTTTTTAGTCCTGACCATATTAAAAAGAGACAAAAAAGTATGTTACCATAGTTAACACATTTGGGAGCCAACATTGAAAAATTCAGGTACTTACAAAGGCTTCATTAATAGTGTTGAGCGAACACGGACTGTATTATTCGTGTTCGTACCGAATAATTGGATTTTTGTTACCCGAACACGAACACGGACACTTTACTGTATATTCGGGTAAAAATCCATGTTCGGTCGTTTTATTTCCGGGTTTTGCATGCTTTGGCGCTCTTTTCATGGCGGGCTTTCAACAGCCAATCAACAATCGTTTAGCTGGTGTGCCTTAAGCCATCCCAGCCATGCCTGCAAATGTCTCAGTAGCTGTGATTGGCCGTCTGAAGCATGTGACCAAGTCTTTATAAGTTCGAGGCAGCCGCATTATGCTAAGTTCGAGGCGTCATTATGCTGCTTAGATCAGGGACAGAGCACACATCAACGTGCTGGCTGCTGATTAGGGAAAGATAGGCAGGAAAAAACCATTTGTGTCCGGATAGAATTGAGGGACAGGTCGGAGTGTTTAGGCAGGGCGAGTTGTAGGCATTTTAGGGATAGAGTCTGCTGAATTATAGGGTCAGTGTGTTCTACAAACTACAATCGATATTGCTGTGTGGGGTGGGGTCTGCACTTAGTTCTCCTGATCTACGATCTCTTCTCAATTCTGTTAGGGACAGAGTCTGCTGAATTTTAGGGAAAGTGTGTTCTACAAACTACAATCGATATTGCTGTGTGGTGTGGGATAGGAGATAGGCAGGTGTCAGTGATCCACATCCATTTTTCTGTGTGTGGGCTGCAGTGAACACAATCTTTTTGGGGTGCAGTGAAGACAATCCTTTTGGAGTGCAGTGAACACAATCTTTGTGGGGTACAGTGAACACAATCTTTGTGGGGTGCAGTGAACAAAACCTTTGTGGGGTACAGTGAACACAATCTTTGTGGGGTGCAGTGAACACAATCTTTGTGGGGTGCAGTGAACAAAACCTTTGTGGGGTACAGTGAACACAATCTTTGTGGGGTGCAGAGAAGACAATCCTTTTGGGGTGCAGTGAACACAATCTTTGTGGGGTGCAGTGAACAAAACCTTTGTGGGGTACAGTGAACACAATCTTTGTGGGGTGCAGTGAACAAAACCTTTGTGGGGTACAGTGAACACAATCTTTGTGGGGTACAGTGAACACAATCTTTGTGGGGTACAGTGAACACAATCTCATACTTCTGAAGCTTTGAGGGTGCTGCCTGTTCTATACTCCTCCTCCTCCTCCTCATCCATCCTTTTAGGTGTACAAACAACAGTAATTGGGGCCTAGTGTGCTTCTGTACGTGTGAAAAACATACACTTTTTTTTGATCATATTTCCTATTCCGCTATTCAATAAAAACCTTTGTGGCTCAATTAAATTGCGGAATAGTCTGTGTCGGTACGTGTGAGATCCACCTTTCCAAGTTTTTGGGGTTCATCTCATACTTCTGAAGATTTGAGGGTGCTGCCTGTTCCATACTCCTCTTCCTCATCCTCCCTTTAGGGTAGGAAAAAATTTAATCGGGCCTAGTCTGTGTTTGTACGTGTGAGATACACAGTTTTTTATCCTATTCCGCTATTCAATACACACCCTTTTGGTGTAAAAAACATTAAATTGCGGCATAGTTTGCATATTTGACATTTGCATATATTGTGCCTTGTTGCGCTGTTTTGAGTACTCCACCAACATGGCCAGTGGCAATGACGCCGTTCTCAGCTTAACTATCCCACTTCTATGCCTCCTTGAAAAAACAATTCGGGCGATGATGGAAGAGGATGTGGCACAGGATGAGGAGGAGGAGGAGGAGGATGAAGAGGTAACATTTCAAAGGCTTTCAGGGCAGTCATTCGCAAGGGGCTCCGAGGGTGGGTTCCTGCACACACAAACGCCAGGGACACAATTGTCCAGCAGGGGCACAGTTCTGGAGGATGAGGAGGATGAGGAGGAGGAGGAGCTGGAGGAGGAGATGGAACCATGTTCACAGCAGGGTGGCACCCAGGCCAGCTCATGGCCATCACTGGTGCGTGGCTGGGGGGATACAGAGGACACGGACGATACACCTCCCACAGAGGACAGCCTTTCGTCGCCTTTGGGCAGCCTGGCACACATGAGCGATTACATGCTGCAGTGTCTCCACAACGACCGCCGAGTTGCCCACATTCTAACTTGTGCTGATTACTGGGTGGCCACGCTGCTGGATCCCCGTTACAAGGACAACGTACCGTCCTTAATTCACTCACTGGAGCGCGATCGCAAGATGCGCGAGTACAAGCGCACGCTGGTAGACGCCATGCTGCTGGCATTCCCATCTGACAGCGGGGCCACAGTGGAAGCACAAGGCAGAGGAGGAGGAGGTCGCCAACTCAACCAGGGCACCGCCAGCACCTCAGAAGGCAGGGTTAGCATGGCCGAAATGTGGAAAAGCTTTGTCAGCACGCCACAACAAACAGCAGCACCAGCAGCTCAGATGGAACGTCTTAGCAGGAGGCAGCATTTTACCAACATGGTGGAGCAGTATGTGTGCACACGCCTACATGTAGTGAATGAGGGGTCTGCCCCCTTCAACTTCTGGGTCTCCAAATTGGGCACATGGCCTGAGCTTGCCCTTTACGCCTTGGAGGTGCTGGCGTGCCCTGCAGCCAGTGTATTATCTGAACGGGTATTTAGCACGGCTGGGGGTGTTATAACAGACAAGCGCAGCCGCCTGTCCAGAGACAATGTGGACAAGCTCACGTTCATTAAAATGAACCAGGCATGGATCCCACGGGACTTTTCCGTACCTTGTGCAGAATAGCAATGGATACCGACCTTACCCAGCCATTGTTCCATTTTTGCTCTTTCTCACTCTTTTGGGGTGTACCCTCATTTAAAATTTGTGAAAAGAAGCAGTGTTGGCTAACTCGTCCTCCTCCTCACGGCCAGATTAACGTAGGGGCTATTGGAGCTGCAGCTCCATGCAGGCCCCTACCTTTTATATAGGCCCCAGGTTGGCCATATTCACTGTGACCGCTCTTCTGTCACTTGTAAACACAGAAGTCTGGCTTCTATGCTCGCTTCCCCAGGCAGCACCCTCAGAACCTCCCCACACAGCGCGAAGGCCGGACAAGGAGGGACAGTTGCCGATGCATGGATGTGTTTATGGGCTTCAGAGACAGCATCCCATGTTGAATTAGGCATGCATGGCTGCACCCTTCCTCCTCTGGGTGCATGCCAAGGCACGGCCCTTAAGGCCCTTCAAAATCCTCAGCACCAAGACCATGATGCTCTTAATCCGGCCCTGGTCCTCCTCCACCGCCGCTTCCACCTACACAGCCCATAGGTGTGCGCAGCCTATTGCATTAGGGTGTGCACCCCAAAGTTGAAATACACATGCATGTGTTTGCCTACATGTACATGGCCCCGATACATTACTCTCCCTGCTGGCAAAGAGAAATAGAGCAGAGCAGGTGCGAGGGAGATCTTTCCCATCTCCTCACTGGCAAACAGAGCGATAATGCTATGTGCCCTAGGTGATTAGGGTGTTCCCAGGTACACCAGGCACACCCTGTGCGCACGCCTATGACACCGCCACATCCACCACCACCTCAACCTCCCTCCTACTCCATATGGGCCTCGTCCTTCAGAGATGAAGAACATTGTTTTATTTTTCTGTTTTTTTTTTGTTGTTTTAAGTTATTTCCCTATCCACATTTGTTTGCAGAGCACTTGCCATGCTCTTAACTACGTTTTGCTGCCATTTGCAGCACTCTAGCCCTTTCCATTGGTGTTTTAGAGCCATTTTAGTGCCTTAAAGTTCGGGTCCCCATTGACTTCAATGGGGTTCGGTGTCCGGGAAAAGTTCGGTAAAAGTCCGGGACACGGACCCGGACTTTTTTTTAAAGTTCGGCCGAACACGTCGAACACGGACATCTAGGTGTCCGCTCAACCCTATTCATTAACTTTATCTACTTTACCGCTATGTACCGGAGTACTACTGCGGCAAAGTGGCACGATCCCGTCTGGCGACGTAGACCTATGTCGCCAGACTCCTCCCCCTGTAGGCGGCGATCGCGCGTCGCCGGAGGCGCGCTCCCGCTGTTTTCATTCACAGCGGGAGTCGGGCCAGGGGAGGAGCGGCGGCGATCGCCGCTGCTCTGCCCCGATCGTCGGGGAATCGAGTTTGGAGATCCGCCTGCCTGTGTAAACAGAGCGGGCGGATCTCCTCAGTGACAGGGAGTGACAGATCGGAGTGTTCAGCATAGCTGGACATCCGATCTGTCCCTGTCTCACACAGTCACCTCCCCCCCCCCCCCCACATGTCAGTAAGCACCAGGCCTACATTAACCCCTCCCTCTCCAATAAAATTAACCCCATCCCTGCCAGTGTCATTTTTACAGTAACAGTGCATATTTATAGCATTGATTACTGCAGTAATGTCACTGGTACCCCCAAAAGTGTCAAAAATGTCAGTCAAGGGTCCGATCTGTCCGCTGCAATGTCGCAGTCCCGCAAAAAAAATTGCAGATCGCCGCCATTACTCGTTAAAAAAAAAACACCAAAAATGACATAAATCTTTCCCTTTGTTAGTAAACGCAATAACTTTTGCGCAAACCAATCAAAATACGCTTATTGCGATTTTTTTTACCAAACATAGGTAGCTGAAAACAAATTGGTCAAAAATTTTAAAACAAATTGGTTTTTACATCTTTTTTGGGGGGAATTTCATATAAAAAAATGTTAAAAATATTGTTATTTTTTCAAAATAAACGCTCTTTTTTTGTTTATAGCGCAAAAAGTAAAAATCGCACAGGTGATCAAATACCACCAAAAGAAAGCTCTATTTGTGGGAAAAAAAGGACGTAAATTTCGTTTGGGTACGGCGTCGCATGACTGCGCAATTGTCAGTTAAAGTCGCACAGCGCCGAATCGCAAAAAGTGGCCCAGACGTAAGACAGCAAAATGCTCTAGTGGTAAAGTGGTTATATTGCAAGGGTATGTTGAATTCAACCCTGAGTTCACACATGTCGGGCTGCAGTTTGCATTCTGGCGTCCGGTGCTGTTTTGTATTAACTGGTTCAGGTGCTATTCAGGTGCAAATATTTACTTGAATTTGCACCTAAACCAGATCCAAAATTGCACAGGACCCTTTTTAGAAACGGACCGAGGCCGTCCCCAGACATGTTTGAACTGGCTCCATTGAAAGGCAGTCCCATTCACGTTATGCGAAACAGATCTGATCTGATTCGCATATATGTAAACAAAATCTAAGGAAAAAAAACGCAATGTACATTTTGCACCCATGAACTTGAAATCCCAATGTTGATATGTTGGCTTCATGCACAGGGGCATAAAAAAGGCCACTTTTAGGTGCGTTTGATTTTTTGGAGGTTTTTTTGCCTCTAAATGCCCCTCTTTGTTGGCCTATGTGTCTTTGCACACCGAAGTGTTTACATACATATATTGGGCAGAAAAAATTATCTCTTTCACATTCAGAAGTGGAACGTTTTGCCGTAAAAAAAAAAAACGCCTGGCTCTCCTAAACGTGTGTAAATGCCTCTAGTACGTTTAGCACTTGAGGATTCATTCATTCCAATGTCCAGAATAAATTAATATGAACTCATGAAATATGAATGACATGACAATGACAATATGAACCAATGAAATGAACTCCCAGACGCTTGATATGCCTAAACGCGTTTACAAAATGCGACTTTAGGTGCATTTTGACGCTGCTTTTTCCTCTTCTGGACCAAGCAGGCGTCCAGAGCGGAAAAAAATATCTGGTGTGCATGAGGTCTTAAAATGTAATTTGTTAATATTATTATTGTACAACCTGAGATCTTCTTGTATAGTTTGGTAAAAACTGTGTTACATTGACCTCTGGTGGTTATGTATAAAACTGTTTTGTTTTCTATAGGAAATCCCTTTAAAGTCTACAGTATATGAAGTATATGCCACAGATAACGATGAAGGTCTGAATGGAGCAGTGCGCTACAGTCTGCTAAAAACCGGAGCTGGAAATAAAGACTGGGAGTATTTTAGTATTGATTCCATGAGTGGACTTATTCAAACTGCACAGAGATTAGATCGGGAGAAGCAAGCCATTTATAGTGTAAGTAGACAAGTCCAGTACATTGTAACTGAAGTACAATGGTATCATACAATAAACAGAATTAGGGCCTTTCACACTTACACACATGCATGTTGTGTGTTTTCTTTATTTATTTTTTCTTATTATGCAGTCTGTGAATGGAAGATGGGTAGATGAATGAAAGGCTTACCTCTTCCATTCATAGATCGTTTTTCATTGATGGAAGCTATAGTACAACTTCTCTGAACGTAGGAGGGGCGGAAAGGGCAGCATTGTCAGCACTCCTAACAAGTGGCTTTGACAGTTCTATTTTATCATATTACATAACTCCCAACTGTCCCTGATTTCAAGGAACTGTCCCTGATTTCAAGGGACTGTCCCTGATTTGGAACAAAGTCCCTCTGTCCCCCTTTCCTCCTCATTTGTCCCTCATTTTGGTCTGATCTATATAGTTGTATATAAAATGTACTTTTTATCTTTCAAAAAGTGTTTCTCAGTACTAAACCTCTCATCCAGTTTCTAAATTGCTGCATTTGCAAATGTCAAAAACCAATATAAAGGAATAGAATTGGTAAAAAAAAAAAAAAAAAAAATTTTATTGCATAGTTCTCCTTTATGGGGGCTTGGCGGGGGGTGTCCTATGCCGCTAAACTTTTACTAGTAGGTGTCCTTGGATCCCGTCTCAAAAAGTTGGGAGGAATGATATTAACCTCTGTAGAACCAGAAGATTACAGCTGTGGGGGGTATGAGGGGATGGTGAACAGAGGACTTTGGATTTCAACTAAGAGACTAGTCAACAGCACAAGGGACGCTTTGCATTTTGCTATGTCCCTTGTGCTGACTTTAAAAAAAAATAATAATAATAATTAAACATAGAAAAAGAATGTAATCTTTTATGCAAATGTAATATGAATAACCTTTTCATGCTTTGGTGTTCATCCCTTTTCAGCTTATAATTGTTGCCTATGACCTTGGTCAACCAGTGCCGTATGAAGCCATGCTACCTCTTCAGGTTGCTCTAGATGATGTTGATGACAATGAACCAATCTTTGTCCGACCACCGGTAAGTAAAACAAGTTAGGAAATCCTGGCAGATCAAAGGTATTTTTCTGTACTTGCAGCTTTTTCAAATATAAAACATGGACAAATATGCATTTATTAGATGTGCTGAATATATTTTTGTAATATTTTGCCCCAGACAAAAAAACTGTAATGAACACTATATAGTATATTATGCTTTCAAGCCCTGGTATGGCCAGCACATAGAAAGAGGCTGTGATCATGATCTTTTCCCTATGTAGTTACTACAAAAGAGTTATTTTTCAACACTCATTTGCTGTCCTGGCACAATCCAGAGAACATATATGAACCTATGCGTTCCTTTACCCACACTTACAGTAACAAAGAATGCCCAATGACACCTAAATTGCCCTAAAATACTTTACATATACCAGTCTCTCTGCACTGCATTAGTAGCCAATGGGAGCTATTCTTTTCATCTGACATATCGGGCAAACTTTTCTAGATTTGCAAATTGAAAAAAAAAACTGCAAAGCTTCTTTTACGTCTAAAGTGCTGACCGAGTGCTGACCTTCAAAGTGGATATAAATGCTTACATATACCCAGTAAAGTGAACAGCCTCAGATAATACACAGAAATGAAACAAATTTCCCTACATAAGTTTTATTTGTATATCTGCTGTCTTTGGCTTTCTACACTGTTTAGAAAGTGCACATCATGTTAGAATTGTTTCTTTCTGTTCCAGCACTGGGTGTGGAGGCAGGGCATACACTGTTTGACAGCTGATTGGAGGAAAGGCACACCCCCCCCCCTCCACAGGCAAGAGGAAAGAAAAAAACATGCAGAGGTGTGCTGTGAATAGACCAGCTCTCTGCTTATCTATCTCTATGCACCCACCACGACAAAAATTTCCAGCTGCTTTTAGCTTCTGGTTCAGATTGTCAAAAGTTATTATGGTGATAACAGAGGAGCAGAGTAGCAGAAAGATACTGGACCTAGGGCTTTGGGGAGAGAAGTAAACACTACAGATATATGTGCCCATGTCAAATGTCATGATTGGGGTTTATATCCACTTTAAAGTGATTGTAAAGTCTTGTTTTTTTTTTTTTAAATAACAAACATGTTATACTTACCTGCTCTGTGAAGTGGTTTTGCACAGAGTGGCCCGGATCCTCCTCTTCTGTGCTCCCGACATCCCCCGACATCCCCCTTCTGTTGAGTGCACCCACAGCAAGCATGTTTCATGTGTGCTGCTTTTAACTAAAGATCGCTTTGCTTCTTATCCCTGTTTTGCATGGCGTAGAAAGAGAGAGGTTATTCCCTCTGTACAGAGCCCTGTCAACATAGGGATCTGGGCTGTGATTGGACACATGAATCATTGGTCCGAACCTGCTGACAATTTCCCGATGTGTACAATCACAACAGGTGTTGGCATGGGGTATGCATGTGCGCTCCCTAAACCTGGAAACGGGCATCGACATACCAGTATGCCTCTGTGCCTGTATGGGCCGCCTGTCCGCAGTACATTGCAGGCGGACGGTCCAGAAGTAGTTAACTTATGAGGCTTCTGCATCACATAGTATTTGGATTTGATGCTTGTTCAGACTGTCTTACAAGAGCCTTTAGGGCCACCACATGTGATACAAACTGACTGTACAATCCTTGTACAATCAACTTTAGATGTACCCAAACTATAGAATATGAGGACCTACCAAATATACATAGTTTTATCTAAATTGGAATGTACAAAGATTATGAGGACCTACCATGCACTATACAGTTGTTGGTACATGTAAAGGAGATTGTACAATTAGATTGTTTGTGTATAGTCAGCCAGTGTAATACCTTTAACCCTAACTTATTTATCCACATCTGTACCATTTATCAGGCTTACATATTCCACAGATCCTAGAGTGTGTGTAGAAGATTGTATGACCAGGGCCGCTGATAGGGAGGGACTAGTGATCCTCTTGTAGGGGGCACGAGCACGCAGGGTGGCCCACACAGGGTGCGGAATTAGTGATGAATGAGATATACAGAAATCTTCCTCCAGCAGCTGAAAGCTGATCTCTCCCCCTAACCCTGCTGCCAGCTTTTATCTGTGGAGAAAGAGACAGTTGTCCCTCACTAATCCCCCTCCCTGTGTGGTCCCCCCTCCCAGCACTGGCTCTAATGTTATCTCTGCTAGATGAGTTTGTTATCTCTGTAACTACGTTTCTCTCCCTGCAGTTCTTCCTATACTCTTGTCCCAGCCTGTATATTTTTTTCATCTCTCTCCCCCATTGCTTTGTCTCCCTGACACAGTCACAGCTGATCAGCTGCACTCCCATGGGGTGAAGAATTTACTGTTACACGGTTCCATAGCTGCCTGTTGTCTTGTCCCAGTGTAGTTTAGTGTGCTTTATGTAGCTGGGCTTCCCATTTCTTTCCCCTGCTTCCTGACCTATGCGACTTTGCTTCTTCTCCCCGTCACTGTCATTTCCCTCTGTAAATCCATGTATCACAGCCACAGGCCCTAATTGGACAGGTGTGCAGGTGAGCGGTCCCCAAAAGCACACTGTCTGTGTTCGGGCCGTACACCTGCATTCCCCATATCAAATTAGGACCTGCAGCTGTGTTTGTACAGCTCCAGGTGGATCAAGCCACGTAAATGAACCACTGATTCACACTGTACAGATCACAGCACCCATGTGCATGACCCCTCAACGCCCCCCCCCCCCCCACACACACACACACACACAGATTTATTTATCAACTCCATTTAATCTTTTATATTTAGCAGGAGTTTTGTGAGTTATGTTGAATTTATGTCTGATAATAATGATTTTATTGTATTTTTATTGAAATACAGCTTAAATATTTTCTTGGGGGGGGGGGGGCTGTCAGGTAGTCTGTACGGAGCCCCATGATTTCTATCAGCAGCCCTGTGTATGATTGTAGTAGAACAATATTACCCGTGTATATGAGACTGTTCTTTGCCTTCTTTCTATAAAACATATACAATATGGCGTGGAACAGAAGTGGTGATATGTAATCTATTTTGAACAGCACCGGATCTTGGGAAATGTACGCCACACTATGCTTGACCTAATGCACTATTGTCAGTGGAGGGAAGCTTAGGAAGACGCTGTCCACAAAAATGTTTTTCCCAGTTTCATTCACTTTGGCATTTTTCTTTTTTTTATTGCATTTTCTCCACTCATATCTTTTTTACATTTAACCTTGGCAGCACAATATAAAGAGATAAAACTATTTATATACACAATAAAAACTAGTCACAATCACACGTGATTCTGTTCTGCTCCTCACTCCTTCTCTCTATTGGTAGCGCATAGGTTTAGCCTCTATCTAGAGATAAAACAAGTTTTACTGAAGATGTGAAAAATGTGCGCTAAAAGGAAAAACAATCATTTTGCCAATCTTTATAAATAGTTCTCTTCATTTATGAAGATGTCTGCTGCTGTTCCCTTATTGCAGGAGAGTAGGTAAAGGGTTAAACTGCTCATATTTAGTTGTTTAAAGTTAATCTCCAGCCTTGCACAGGTGTACAGGTTCCTCTCCTGTACCAAAATTGCTTCTCGTATTTCATTGCACAGTGTGAGCTCCAGCAGTGTGCGTTAGATGCTGCAGAAAGTAAGATAGAGCCCACCTCATTTCATTGGCTGGAGGATATCCAGAATCAACTAGCCCGTTTCTCCCCAGCCTTACCGCCCCTGGCTTGCCCTTTTTATTCATTGGACTTCAGCTCTTTCAATGATGTAAGCTCAGCATCACAAGTGGGTGTAGGCAGGTGTAGTTTATGCTTCATTCTGTAGGTGGCGTGGTGTCACTGTATAGATGGAGAGAAGGATGGTAAAAACATTGTTCCTTTGCAAACTCTGTAGGTGTTAACAGGGCAGTAGTGGTTTGATTGAACGCTGCAAATTTGGGTAAACCTGGCAGCCATCCTTAGTGTGGGCAGTGCTAATAAATAGCCCGCTTGTTAGGGATAGTGAAATAGCGGCAGGGAAAGTTTTCTGTTCAAGAAAGGAGAGATTACAGACACTGCTGACTGCTCTTCCATCAGCTCTGGTCTACGGTACCACCCCATAGGGTTTGCAGAGCTTTACCCTCTACAGTCTCTGCCTCTGCCACCGCTCTTCTCGCTGCTGCTACAGTAATGTAGGCAATGCCAGTGTAATATCTTTGATGCTGAGGATCTCCAGTTGTACTACAAGCCTTATGGTTTCCTCCACTATCAGCATTCTTGCACTTGTCTAGATAACATGCAGCGCTTGATAAATAGTGGAATGGACAACAGTTCATAAAAATGTCCTTATATAGAACCAGCCAGAAGAAGAAATATCCCAGCACCAGATTCAGTGTGACTCATAAAACCAAACAACACCACTGGGATTAGGCAAATTCCCCTTACTGGACAGAGTAGACCCTTAAATTATAGAGTGGTCAACCTTGCTTTGCAGCCATAAGATGGAGAACTGGAATCCCAAAATCCCAAAGAACTGTGCCCACATCACATGGAGGGATCCCAGCAGGTATTATGGAATAGATGCTTTATGGACAACCTTATAAACTTCTAGTGGGCAGCACCAAGACACACATCCTTAAACCGATGTTGGTACAGATCACATCGCAAAGGTAAAAGAAATTGCCATAGTGCAGTATGTATTTAAAAACATTAATAGCTTTATTCTATAAAGTGCACACTCACGTGTAATACAAACAATAAGCACTTTATATAAAATACCAAAATGGCAGTGGCATCCGGCGTGCTTGCGTCATGCGTAGGGTCCCATCTTGCACGTTTCGTCATATGGTGACGTCATCAGAGGCGCACAGAGCCTGTTGTCCATTCCAGCTATTTATCAAGCGCTGCATTTTATCTAGAGATGTGGTTTTATTTGTATTCAACACATTTGATGCTGGCTGCTACATGTATTATTTAGCACGGATAGATCCTATTTTATGACTCTTGCGCTTGTACTGTCAGTGATAGGCAGGCCACACATTATGCAATTTTCTTTCCTCCCACCCTGGATGAAAGGAAAGAAAATTGCTCGATTTCCTCATCAACAAAGTCAGTGTCGATGGGGGAATCCCTACTGTAGCGCTTTTGTGTTCTGCCAGCAGGGAGCCTTCCGACTTTAGCTGGTGGAATAATAATTCAGGAAAAACTCTACATGCTGGTTGCACACACGTTGATTGACAGATTGACTTGTGTACAAACAGGGTCCCTGCTGAACCAGCCGAATTTCCATCCATGTATGTCTGGCTGTGTTTTCTACTACAACAGTATCTGAAACTTTTATCCCAATTGTTCTGCTACAGTTGCTACCGTCACTTTACAAGTGCTAGTGATTTCTGATTGTTGCTCAACTTCTTATCTGTTTAACCTGCAACTCAACACAACCCAATCACCACCTCTTGGCCACGCCCACATGGGCACTAATCTAGGATGGTCTGCATGAAAATACTGTCTACCTAGGTATGCCCGCTGCTTCAAACTAATATCTATCCAAGACATTTTTATATTTGCATAACTCCTCCCAAGACCTATTTCACTGCATTAGGCTTGAGGGCTCCTCGGAGGCATACTGAGTAAGAGTGCTGTGATGTTTACAGGAGGCTGGGTCTGTGCTGGTCCCTCCCATAGCTATGATCTACCAGCATTGCTTAGAGAAGCACAGGGACCCAGTGATGGGTCGAACATAATGTAAGTAATGAAAGCAAGTTTTGTTTAAAAGTTTTATTAGTAAGTTGATGAGAGGAGAAAGGAGAAACCAGGGAAGGCAAATTTAAAAGTCTAAAACAGAAATGTAATTTTTAGGTGAATTGATCGATCTTTAGGAAGTGTGACATATTTTATTCTATGTATGTTGTCATCTGTTCTTTGCCATTTTCACAGAGAGGTGCCGTGCAGTACCAAAGCCTTTCTGTCCGTGAGCATTCCAAGCCTGGAACTGCAGTGGGGAATGTCAGTGGTGCTGTGGATGTTGATGAAGGTTCAAACGCCATTGTGTACTATTTTATTGCAGGTAAAAAAGCAGAGCCATTTTTTTGCTTTAGTCTCAATTATAGAGATGTTATCATGTAAATCCCATCTGTTTGAAATTAAATTGTATTTAGGTTTGAATTACATGTATTATTCTTTTCTTTCTCTTGATTTTGGAAAGTATGTTGAGGCATATATGGACTTTTATGGTACCGTATAAAAGCTTTACACATCTATGCCTCAACATTCTCCCTTTCCATATTCTCTAGGATGTAGGTACTCTGTATGTTTATAATGGCACCCCATTTCCCTTTCTCTTGATTTTGTCTGTTTTCAATAAAATATTGACATCAGTTTGCTTTAGGTTACTTACTTTGGATTTCATTTGAGCAGCTCACACTAGAACTCCCAATATACACTATATTAGCAAAAGTATTGGGGCGCCTGCCTTTACACACACACACACACACACATGAACTTTAATGGCATCCCAGCCTTAGTCTGTAGTGTTCGATATTGAGTTGGCCCACAGATGTGGATGAGTAGGTATGGCTTGCAGTCTAGCTCTAATTCATCCCAAAGGTGTTCTATTGGGTTGAAGTCAGGACTCTGTGCAGGCCATTCAAGTTCCTCAACCACAAACTCGCTAATCCATACAAATAAACTGGATGTCCTTTTTTCCCACAACTAGAGATTTCTTTTGGTGGTATTTGATCGCCTCTAAGATTTTTTTTTTTTTTTTTGTGCTATAAATAAAAAAAGAGCGACAATTTTGAAAAAGAAATATATATATTTTTTACTTTCTGCTATATAACATTCCCAATTTAAAAAATTTTAAAATCTAATTTTTTCATCATTTTTTATTCTAATTTGTATTCTGCCACAAATGTATGGTAAAAAAAAAACTCAATAAGTGTATATTGATTGGTTTGCGCAAAAGGTATCGTGTCTACAAACTAGGAGAAAGATTTATGTAATTTTTATTACATTTTTTCTTTTACTAGTAATAGCGGCAATCAGCGATTTTTAGCGTGACTGCGACATTGCAGGGGACAGATCAGACACCTAACTGACATTTTTGACACTTTTGGGGGGACTAGTAACATTACTACAGTAATCAGTGCTAAAAATATGCACTGTTACTGTACCAATGACACTAGGCAAGGAAGGGGTTAACACCAGGGGCATTTAAAGGGTTAAATGTATGCCTAGGGGGTGTTTTATAACTGTGAAGGGGATGGGCTTATGGAATCAACACAGGCACCTGTGTTCCTAAATAGGAGGAACACAGGTGTCCTGTGTTCATTACTGACAGAACAACGGTCTGCCCTGTTTATAACGGAAGACCGCTGTTCTGTCTCCCCAGGGAGTGATCGAGGGTGCCCGGTAGCTATCGCAGCCGCCAGCCCCTCAGATCAGCTTCCCCTCTTGCGACCCGCCGTGCACACGCCCCCACTTTCGCTCCCGGAAAGCGACTTTTGGGTACAGCGATTCGCGCAGCCGAGCCACCTTGCCACAGTATATCTGTGGTGGGTGGTCCGTCAGCAAGAGGTTAAACATGTTTTGCACTACCGCATAAGCAAAAGTAAGTGGCATCTACTAAGCTACTGAAAGAGAAAAAAATTAAGAAAAAGGTTTTTCCTATATTTTTTCTTAATAATTAATGTTGGTAATATATTCAGGTAATAAGTGCAATGACAGTACAGCCAATAGAGTTTTCAGTTTTTTGGGTTTTTTGTATTTTAAAGTTGCACTTCTGTTTGCCAAAAAGCAATATTCTTGTTTATGAAACTTGCTTTATTTATAAAGACATTATTTATCACAATGGCTACATCTGCGTCTATAGTGCATGTTCAAACCTTAATACCATAAATAATAACATATTATTCGATTTTTACTCCAGGAGTATATAATTAGTTTGGAAATTCTAGAGAAATGTTTAAATAATGCATTACAATTTACCTAAACTCATTCGATTTGTTGTTGACTAAACTGTACTGGAGATTTTAATCGACCAAAATATGACTAAAATAGCATTTTAGTCAAAAGACTATGACTAAAACTAAATTGAAATTTGCTGACAAAAATATACGCCCCTGCATCCAATGACTGATTTTCCTATAGTTTTTGAAACTCCAGCAGCAAGATTTCTTTACTTTAACATCCAGGTTCCTTCACCTGCAACAGCCACTGCTAAGAGGATTCTCGATACTCACTAAAATTTTTATTTAGCTCACATCACAAAGAATGTAGAATTACTAGACTCTCTCTCTGGTCTAGCAGGAGTGAGACCTCACAATGGTGGAAGAGGGGGAATTGGCAGAGTTGGGAACACCACCAGAAAAATCCGTCTGCTGGAGTCCCAGAGAGATATTAAAAAAACATCCATAACTATCAGTTTTGGATGAGTTACCTCTTTAAAACAACATATTGAAGAATGATGTCCTGACAGTATATTTCTTTTGTAGTTGGGAATGAAGGAAACAACTTCCAGCTGGCTCCTGAAGGAAAGCTGACAGTTCTGAAGAACCTGGACCGAGAGACAGAACCATACTACACTCTTATAGTGAAAGCATCCAGTAACAGAAATTGGTCAGCCCGCAAAGCATTGAGGGCCGCAAGGATACAGAGCTTTGATCCCAGCACAGATTCAACCTTGCAGGAAGTGAGGATCTACCTTGAGGACATTAATGATCAGCCACCCAGATTCACAAAAACAGAGTATACAGCAGGTAACCGATTTGTTAGAAATGCAGAAAAACAACCAAAAATAATTTAAAAAGTTGCCAATTTTTCATTGCATTCTCATATTATTATGTTATACATTTCTCTTCAGGTGTTGCAACCGATGCAAAAGTAGGTTCTGACCTCATCAAGGTTCTAGCACTTGATGCTGATGTGGGCAACAACAGCCTAGTGTTCTACAGCATCTTAAGTATTACCTACATTAAACAGAACTCAAATGACTCGAAGGAGGTGAAAAATATTTTTGTGATTGGTAAGAGTATTCATTTTATCCATATTATATTGTGCCACACTAATCAGAAAAACAGTGACATAATATAAATACATACAAAAATTCAATAAAATAAACAAATGAAAATAAAAAGCGACAATGAGTCCAAATAAATATTCAAAAAGTGTCCAATAAAAGTGCAAATATTCTTCTTAAAAATGTTCCAAGGTGCTTCAAAAAAACATTATGTGCTCCCCACACCACTAGGATCAACCTGGTTACCAGATATGTATGACCAACGATTATAATGGTCATTTCGGCATGTTGCACTGCCTTCCCCAGCAAGATAAATAGGCAGGAACGCCACCCGACTTCACATCAATACCAGCAGAGAGGATCTCACACCATATTCAAAGTAGTATACAAAAAGAAAGCAAGCTCTATAGTGTAAAACTGCTATTGCTCAAATTTATTAAAAACCAAAATGCCAACTCACATATAAACTCTCGTAAGACAGAATTTAAGAGACCCAAGTGTTCCTGTATGTGAATCACTGTTCACCATTCCGTTCTGCCTGACCGGTTTTATTGGAGATAATAGCATCATCGAGAACTGGCCAGAGGTCTCATATCGCACAAAAAGCTTATATACTGAAGGGTATAAAACCAACACCTGATACTAAAGCAAGTCAATTATAGGGGCTCCCTCTAGTGTTCCTCCATGGAAAAAAAATCGGAAATTCTTACTGAGCTCCCTCTAGAAAAATAGCATTTGATGCGAAAAATAAAAAAAATAATAATTAAACATTATTTAAAAATACTTATTTAAAAAAACAGGAGCACTTCTTTTCAAAAAGTAAGCATAAAAAAAGTACTGTATAATGTAAAAATTGCTTCATAAACCTTAGACTGAATGACACACATCAAATGTCTGAGAATCGGGCATATATGAAAAATCATTACCAATAGAGACCTCCAAACACAGAAGGACTATAAAAAAATGTATTTATTAAAAAAAAAAGAAAACCCAATTTGCAGAATGAGAATTAACTATTATTCAAAAAACAGTTAATGTCCCAATCTACATTCAGGCCATGGGGTCTATAAGTGTTTAACTGGTAGATCCATTTTGCCTCTCATCTAAATATTGCTCTCCTTATACGACACCCCCTCCAGTGGGGCATAAGTTTTCTATAGCAAAAAATGTAGAACCTGTTGGATCCTTATTGTGACATTGAGAATAATGTTTTGACAGATAGTGACTCTTAAAACCTCTCTTGATATTTGCGATATGTTCCTGGAGGCGCAGATGCAAACATGCGTACTGTGCATCCCACATATGGCAAGAGTACTCAATTATGTAGACTACATTATTAGTTGTACAAGTGATAAAAGTATACATATTATAACTTTTTCCCATTTGTTGTGACTGGAAGCCAGTAACCTTTCCTCCCACTGATCCAATAATGCTACATACACAGCATCTATGATGACACAAATAAAAGCCTACCATTGTTACCAGAACAGGAATAGAGGGAAAACTTCCAATGGGAACACTAGTTCTGCCTACAACCAGGGATTCCACCACTTTGCAGAGATTTACTTTCACTTCTTGTTTTGAGAAGAGGAAGTGAAGGAAAATCTCCCCAATGAGACACAAATGGCAAAAAAAAAAAATTGACGTGTTATATATCCTTCCCTTAATCAATCTAACAAGAAGAAAAGCTTTGCCTTAAGTTCTACTCTAACACCCTATTTTACTATGTAACTAGTTTTTTTTAAAACTAAATATAATTATGCTTATTTATATGTGCTCTGTCTTTGTAGGTAACGTTGATGGTATTATTCGAACGTTTGATCTCTTTACTGCCTACAACCCTGGTTACTTTGTGGTTGACATCATGGCCATGGATCTGGCTGGGCACAATGATACTGCTGTTGTTGGAATATATATTTTACGGGATGACCAGCGCTTAAAGATAGTTATTAATGAGATTCCAGATCGGGTGCGTGAATTTGAGGAGGAATTTATACGACTTTTATCCAACATCACAGGAGCCATTGTCAATACAGATGACGTTCAGGTGAGGACTGGTTTACATTTGTGCAAATAAAAAATGCCAGTAAAACCTCATATGGAAGTATTTGCATTTACCAGCATTTTTGTTTCTGTGAGTTTTCGGAGTATCTTCTGTGTCATTTCCTTTTCACAAAAAAAAGCAATAAAATCATCATTAGTGGGCACAAACACAACATAATTCACAGACTTCCTGCTAAATCTAAAGGATAAAACTGTAGTTAATAAATAAAGCTCTGTATGTGAATGAGGTCTTGGGGCTCATTCACATGAGTGCTGTGGCCTGTACTGTGTGAACCAGATTTCTTTTTTATGGCTGCAGCTGTCTGCAGGGAGCCTATATTGAAAATTGCCGCAGGTCCTAATTTGGCAGGTGTGTGGATGCATGTGTACGGCCTCAAACACAGGCAGTGTGCATTCAGGGCCACTCATCCCCACCTTGCACACATATCAAGTTAGGACCTGCAGCTGTGTTCGTACAGCCGCTAGGTCCCCATAGAATAACAGGCGGCTCTAGCTGCACAAACAAACTGTTCATTCACATTGTATGTGTAAGAGAATCTGTGCGAATGAACCATTCTTTTTTATTATGTGTTTTTTTTTATTATTTGCTGCAATTTGTCTATTTTTTAAAATCGTTTTTACTTTTGGGGAGGGGAGAGTGGATGGTGTCATTAAAAATAAAAAACTGTCACCACCCACTGCCTTACTATTTTATTTTTAGTTATTATTTACAATTCAATTTTTCTTTACATTTTTATAAATAGCCCTGTTGGGGGGCTTTGTTAAAATATCAGAGTTCTAAACAGACCCCTGAAGTCTTACTTTTAAGACCGAGAAAGGAACCATTCCTCGGTCCCTTTCTCTGAAGCCTTAGCCGTACTGCAGATAAATGTACAGTTTACTATGCTTCAGTTATAAATGAAGCAGAATGAGTGATCAGTACAATCACTCACGTTCAATTCAGACAAGGAAGGGGCTGGTAAATTACATATTTACCCGCCCCCTTCCCTGCTCTTTATTCTGATTGGATCCCCTGCAGGAGCCAACAGGAGAGAGGAGGTGGAAAGCTGGCAGCAATGTGGGCAGACGAGGTTGGAGGAGCACACAGGGAGGCAGGGGAATCTGACAGTTGGGGGTGATAGGTGCAGTGGGGAAAATAACAAGAAGCGATCTCCCTGTATGACTGTCCATAAAGCAGCTGAAAGGGAGGGAGAGGAGGAGAAGCGACAGTCAGCTGCTGCACAGAGAGCCATACAGGGAGATCAGGTCTTGTATTTCACACCCCCCTCCGCCACACCAATTACCCTTGACTGTCAAATTCCCCCTTCTGTGGGTGTTTTCTGTGCGTTTTGGCAGTTCACCCGTGTAGCGGTGTGGAAAACTGCAGTAGCGTTGCAGTTTTCTGCACTGCTCTGCACCACAGATGACAGCTGCGGTGCAGTTTGAACGGGGCACATAGAAAAGCATTGTTTCCTGTGTGCCCTTGCAGAGACCTGTGACTTTCTTATGCAGAATAGCATAGCTCTCTGCTATAGTGTGAAAAGGCCCTGAAGAGCACAATGATAAATAATCTTGCTGGGACCTTTAGCAGATATTTTAAGAAACAAAAATAGTTGAATTAGGTAGATACATTAGTAGATCCTTATAACTTTAAATTGACATGCATTTTACAATCCTCTGCCACAACCCAGGTGGTGATTGTAAGAAACATATTTCAAAATTACCCCTCCATACAAAAAAATGGTACAATTATATTGATTTCCTTAAAGGATATTATCCAATCCCACAAAACACATTGGCGTCTGCTGAGAGCTAAAGAAAAAACTTTTAGCTCCTCTCGTCCCTAATTCATAGTTTTATAGTTGGTAAGGTAGAAATCATCAAATATCATCAAAGTAGTGCCCAGTTCCATGATAAAAGACTAATCCATAGCTCATGATGATTTTATGGACGCATTTTTCAAACTTCAAGTCAGTCACGTTTCGCAGCCTTGGGCTCCTTTCACGCGAACGATACGATCAGATCCGCCTGTCAGTTTTTTAGGCGGACCTGATCAGATCCTCCATGCATCCCTATGGGGCAGCGGATGTCAGTGGAGACATGTCCTATTCCGATCCTGTCTATGAAATCCGGACGGATGGAAACCCTATTTTCCATCCGTCCAGAGGATGGGATGGGATCGGATGAGAACGGACAGGCGGTCCGTTCTTATCCGATTCTCCCATAGAGGACAGCGGGGATCTGACAGCTCCCTCTTGGCACACAGGGCGGAGACGGAGCTGTCATCTGCCTGCTCAGCGGGGATCGGTTGATCGATCCCCTGCTGAGCAGCACGTAGTCTGCAGACGGAGGCGGACCGTGTGAAAGTAGCCTAAGACATTGCTTCTTCAGGGACCGAATGCAAAAAAAGTCTGAGAAATAATAGAACAACAATAATACACATTCATAGTCAAAACACATCAGATAACACTATTACAAGATGTACATCTTAATAGCTTACCATGACTTTCAACAATACACAGATACAGCTCATTGAAAAAGTATTCATACCCCTTGAACATTTTCCCTATTTTGTCATGTTACAACCAAAAACGCAAATGTATTTTATTGGGATTTTATGTGATAGACCAACACAAAGTGGCACATAATTGTGAAGTGGAAGGAAAATGATAAATGTTTTTTAAACTTTTTTACAAATAAATATTTGAAAAGTGTGGTGTGCATTTGTATTCCGCCCCCTTTACTCTGATACTCCTAACTAAAATCTAGTGGAACCAATTGCCTTCAAAAGTCACTTAATTAGTAAATAGGGTCCACCTGTGTGTAATTTAATCTTAGTATAAATTCAGCTGTTCTGTGAAGCCCTGTGAAGAGGTTTGTTAGAAAACCTTAGTGAACAAACAGCATCATGAAGGCCAAGGAACACACCAGACAGGTCAGGGGTAAAGTTGTGGAGAAGTTTAAAGCAGGGTTAAGTTATAAAAAAAATATCCCAAGCTTGAAAATCTCACTGAGCACTGTTCAATCCATCATCTGAAAATGGAAGGAGTATGGCACAACTGCAAACCTACCAAGACATGGCAGTTCACCTAAACTGACAGGCTGGGATAGGAGAGCATTAATCAGAGAAGCAGCCAAGTGGCCCATGGTAACTCTGGAGGAGCTGCAGAGATCCACAGCTCAGGTGGGAGAATCTGTCCACAGGACAACTATTAGTCGTACACTCCACAAATCTGGCCTTTATGGAAGAGTGGCAAGAAGAAAGCCATAAGAAGTCCTGTTTGCAGTTTGTGAGAAGCCATGTGGGGGACACAACAAACATGTGGAAGAAAGTGCCCTAGTCATATGAGACCAAAATTGAACTTTTTGGCCTAAAAGGAAAACACTATGTGTGGTGGAAAACTAACACTGCACATCACCCTGAACACACCATCCCCACCGTGAAACATGGTGGTGGCAGCATCATGTTGTAGGGATGCTTTTCTTTATCAGGGACAGGGAAGCTGGTAAGAGTTCATGGATAGATGGATGGAGCCAAATACAGGGCAATCTTAGAAGAAAACCTGTTAAGAGTCTGCAACAGACTTGAGACTGGGGGGGAGGTTCACCTTCCAGCAGGATAGCGACCCTAAACTTACAGCCAGAGCTACAATGGAATGGTTTATCTCAAAGCATATTCATGTGGTAGAATGGCCCAGTCAAAGTCAAGACCTAAATCCAATTGAGAATATGTGGCAAGACTTGAAAATTGCTGTTCACAGGCGCTCTCTATCCAATCTGACAGAGCTTGAGCTATTTTGCAAAGAAGAATGGGAAAACATTTCACTCTCTAGATGTGCAAAGCTAGTAGAGACATTACCAAAACAACTTGCAGCTGTAATTGCAGTGAAAGGTGGTTCCACAAGGTATTGACTCAGGGGGGCTTTATACAAATGCATGCCACACTTTTCAGATATTTATTTGTAAAACATTTTAAAAAGCATTTATCATGTTCCTTCCACTTCACCATTATGTACCAAGGGGTATGAATACTTTTTCAAGACACTATCTTGTATAATTAGTACCCCATAGCATAAACCACTGAGTAAATTACAGTACCTATGATACTAGGCTCATCTTCCAACCTACAACAATTCAACCCCAACATTCACCACAAACCACACGCACCAAACCCAGACCATATTTTTGATGCCTTGGGTAGAGAGCCCTGAAAGTCACCCATTGGCGGAACTATTTAGTTCCTTTTAATATTTCAGATAACTATTTAGGATGTGGCGCTGTACAAGTTTTTTTCCCCAATAAGATGATCGGTCATTTCATTTCTTTCATTTGTATTGTTCTCTCTGTCTTATAGTACATTAATGGTATATTATATATATATATATATAGAAGTACATTTCTGTTTTCTTCCTATAGTTTCATGTAGACAAAAAAGGTAGAGTGAACTTTGCCCAGACTGATATGCTGATTCACGTTGTAAATCGCGATACCAACCGAATTCTTGATGTGGATCGGTAAGTTTTGTACATGTGAAACTGTGGAGTTATGTAAATATAACATTAGCTCCTTATAGAACTTCATAGTCCGTTTTATATAGTTTATTGAAAAAATGTTTTCTATTCCCTTCAAGTGTTATACAGATGATTGATGAGAATAAAGAACAATTACGGAATCTCTTTCGCAATTACAATGTCTTGGATGTTCAGCCAGCCACCACACCCAGTGCTCCGGAGGACCTGTCTGCACTACAGGTGAAGCTTATTTAAAGTGCAGTCAAAAATCGCAAACAGAAAAATCAACACATGGGACATGACTTACAGTCAGTAGGATGTGTCCCTTGTGCTGATTTCTCTACTGTTAGTAAAATATTTCCTTCATCCTGCGCCCCGACCCCAATCCTTACTGTCATAATCTTCCTGTGCGGCTGGGGTTATTACAGCTAACAGGCTGCCACAGGCTCTCAAGAGAGCCTATGTCAATGCCTTCCACACAGCTCTGTCAATTATAGAAGCTCTACTAGAGCTTCTTTGAATAAAGGTTAATCTATGAATGGAGGACATTCCACACCTCCATTTATAGATTTTTTTTTTTTTTTCACTAAAAGAAACTAGTATGTATGGCTTCTATGAATGAAGGAGTTGTGTGTAAAGTGTTGGCATAGGCTCTCTTCATGAGAGTCTGTGACAGCCTGTTTGTTGCAGTAACAGTGGCAGGGTGGGGGTGAACAGGTCAGGACAGAGAAAAATGTTCACTAATAGAAAAAGAATCAACATAAGGGACACATTCTAAAGACTGCAAGTTGTGCTGATTTTTCTGTTTGCGGTTTTTGGCTGCACCTATGCTTTTAAGTGATTTCTTTTTTTTATTTGTAATTATTTTGACCATAATTTGTTTTGTGATTTCATGAAGGTGTCTCAATGCATATTTACATGATATTCGGCACATTGAATCACACTAAGGCCTGTTCGTTGAGGACTCCAGTAGAGAAATATCCTTACAAGATTCCCTAATTTTGCCCAGTGGCTATTACAACTACTTCCCTCATCGGATTCTTCATAATGTAGAATAAACAAATACAGTTGTGTTTAAAATTATTCAACCCCCAATGCTGTAAAGGGTTTTAGGGAATTTAGTGTACATTTGTAATTGTATTCAGAATGAAATCCTACAAGGACTTCTTAAAGAACCATATGCAACTAAAATGACATCAATTGGTTTTGTAATACAGTAGTAAATGTTTCTTTTGTGATTTCTTCATTGACACATTTATTCAACCCCTTAAAGACTACCACTCTGAAGAACAGAGGTTCATTGAAGTGTTTTCAATCAGGTATTGAAAACACCTGTGGATGTCAGGGAGCAGCAATAAAGCCTAATAAGCACCAATTAGGCAGCTTTAAAATGACTGTGATACTCAGCTACTTCTAGACATTTACTGGTGTGGTTACAAACATGGTGAAGTCAAGAGAATGGTCCAGGAAGACAAGAGAAGAGGTGATTACTCTTCACAGGAAGGGCAATGGCTATAAGAAGATTGCAAAGATGTTAAACATACCAAGAGACACCATAGGAAGCATCATTCGCAAATTCAAGGCAAAGGGCACTGTTGAAACGCTACCTGGTCGTGGCAGAAAGAAGATGCTGACTTCGACTGCTGTGCGCTACCTGAAGCGTAGAGTGGAGAAAAGTCCCCGTGTGACTGCTGAGGAACTGAGAAAAGATTTGTCAGATGTGGGTACTGAAGTTTCTGCTCAGACAATACGGTGCACACTGTGTAATGAAGGCCTCCATGCCAGAACTCCCAGGCGCACCCCCTTGCTGTCTCCAAAGAATAAGAAGAGTCGACTGCAGTATGCCAAAAGTCATGTGGACAAACCACAGAAGTTTTGGGATAGTGTTCTGTGGACTGATGAAACAAAATTAGAACTGTTTGGGCCCATGGATCAACGCTATGTTTGGAGGAGGAAGAACAAGGCCTATGAAGAAAAGAACACCTTGCCTACTGTGAAGCATGGCGGGGGGTCAATCATGCTTTGGGGCTTCTGCAGGTACAAGGAATCTTCAGTGTTTGCAAGGTACCATGAATTCTCTTCAGTACCAGGAGATATTGGATGACAATGTGATGCAGTCCGTCACAAACCTGGGGCTTGGGAGACGTTGGACCTTTCAATAGGACAATGATCCCAAGCATACCTCCAAGTCCACTAGAGCATGGTTGCAGATTAAAGGCTGGAACATTTTGGAGTGGCCATCACAGTCATCAGACTTAAATCTGATTGAGAACCTCTGGTGGGACTTAAAGAAAGCAGTTGCAGTGCACAAGCCTAAGAATGTGACTGAACTGGAGGCTTTTGCCCATGACGAATGGGCGAAGATACCCGTAGATCGCTGCAAGACACTTGTGTCAAGCCATGCTTCACGTTTAAAAGCTGTTATAACTGTAAAAGGATGTTGTACTAAGTACTAAGATTGAATGTCACTTTGGGGTTGAATAAAACTGATAATGATGTGAGCACAGAAAAGACATTTGTGGTTATTTCATTTTAAATGTTATGTTATATTTGTCTGACCTACACGTGCCTCTTTGATTTAATTGTAAGCAGGATGACTGAATGATCAAAATCAATGTCAAACTGGCCAAAACAATCAATTTCAGTGGGGGTTGAATAATTTTGAACACAACTGTAGGTGGCACTATGTAGGAAGGGTGGGGGGTAGCAGCTGGACACATCCTTCATGTTTCCCTCCTTGTTGGGCGCCAAGCAACGGTCACAAGGGAGGCCTACCCCAGTGTGGGTTCTTCTGGGCTACACTAGGCACTTTATACTGGATCACTTGACTACACATGGGGTACCTTTAGGCTGGGTTCACACTGCCGTATGGAGCAGCTCATAGCAGGGGTTTGGTGGGTCCCTGTATAACGTTTCAGTTCTGATTTCAGTCCGAATTTAGGGCTGTATTTAGACCTGAAACAGACCAGAAGATGCACAGGACTCCTGTGCAATTTGTATCAGAGCCGTTCCTGAAATATGTGAACCGGAACCATAGAGAGTCGGTCACAATCTCCTGACATGCTCATTTGCAATAGTGTGAACCCAGCCTTACTGTTGTGCCATATTCATTAATGCCCTGGGATAAGGCTGAGATTGCTGTGGGGGAATACTCAACCTTAAGGCGGGCCTCTGCTTCTAGAGATGAACGTACACCATCTATATTCGCACTGTAACTGTTCTCCAGTTAACAATCCGATTCCCTTCATGTGTGCACTCAACCTCACTTAACTCTTCCATACCTAAGCACAGGCTGGGGAACCTCTGCGGTGCAAGTCTGCTCCCGTTGCTTTGGTAGACAGACCACTCATGGAGAGAGTGCCGACAATAACTCCCTCTTACAAGAGGCTATCCCTCCTATCTCAGGTACACTCTTCGCGACATGCTGCTTGGTAAACTTCTGTTACCTTAGGTAACCACTTGCTTGTACTCCTTGCTGTATTAACTCTTGTGGTGCTGTCCTCATACCCCAATGCATATAATGATCCAAACCAAAGGCTATACAGTATGTATATAGTATGTGGCAGTTACTTGCATTACAGCTATTTCAGTAACTTCAGACCAGGCAAGGACAACATTTCAGAAAGCTTTACTTAGAAAAATGCAAAAAGGCAATTACAAGTTCAACAATTAAAAACATAATTCTTCCCTAAATCCCTAATCCTATCTACAGGCTGCCCAACATACCTGCACAGAGAAAAAAGAGAAAAGTCATCTAAGTGCAGGAGGTTAAAAGCATTTTAATACAACAATGGTGATAAAAACTTGTAGAGAAAACAGGTTCATCACATATAAAAAGAAGAAGCCTCTATTTCCCCATCCTGTGGAATACTCCTGCAGTGATAGAACAGCTGACAATGGTGCACCACAGAGCCAGGGAAGCTGAAAGGGATCCCGGACGTGTCTCTGACCAGCGTGAGGAGGGAATTGGCAGGCAACAACAGGCTACGCTCTCAGACCTGCACTGCTCCTTCTAATGGCCAGTGGAAGGAGCAGTCCAGCTCCAAGTTCATAGCCTGTTGTTGTCTGTGTGGTTCTATTATAGAGTTGGCTTACTCTTGGGACAGCTGACACTATCGCTAAGGCTAATTTTAATTACATTTAAAGTATATGGACTTTATATTGCCCATGCATGATCTTTGATTTTTTTCTCTTTTTTTACAAATACCACCTGCATTTTTTGTCCCGACATAGGTAGTGTCCATGTAATACAGTCTTTCAGAAGCATTCTTCCAGGGCTGGTGTCTTTGGGGCAAACCCCAGGTTCTGATGAATTTACATTCAGGTAGTAATGAGCGGCATTCCTCTGCCCCTTAGGAGTGCTATTCTCCATCTCGTTCCCTTACAGGTATCTGGCCTCATGCGGCCCTGGACCTCAAGGAACTCCTAGCTCTCTGTTGTTGGGACTCTCAGCCACTTCTACCTTTTGGGAGACACCCTGTTTCTGACCACTGTCCTTGTTTTATATCACAGGATCATCGGGTTGGATTCAAAGATAACCCGCCAAAACCAAAGAACCGGGAAAGGCATTAATTCCTACCCTCCCCTGCGAGACAGCACCTAACTGACTATTTCAACCTCCATACAACTACCTGACAGTGACATTTTCATTGAAGCTATGTGGGAGACAGCTAATACACAAACTACTGCAGGGGAATCAGGGCACTGAGGAATCCAACAGATGATATAGCTGATCAGTGTCGACTCATACCTCTCATAATGCCTGGTTGCTATATACAGTACCTTTAGAACACTATTCTCCTATCCAAACTCAAGTATGAAAGGCCACATGCACACAGGCAAAAGTATACATATTAGTACAATATACATTAATACTTGCGTTAGAGCTGTGCTTAAGTTACAATTCAATACTACTTTTGCTCAGATTTAAAATGGGGGATGCTCAATTTTATCTTGATGGAAAGTGCATAGGGAATATTCAGTCTAGGTGGCAAGATCGGAATGATTTCATGTTTTATACGTTTTCCTTTTAAATTTCTGAACTATGTTTGCTGTTTATTTTATTTACAGATGGCAATTATTATATTGGCTATCCTGCTGTTCTTGGCTGCAATGCTATTCATCTTCATGAATTGGTACTACCGAACTGTGTAAGTTCAGCTTAAGTATGTACTACTGAAACTAGTATAGGATAATATTGTTTAGCTGTTCTATAGAGAACATCTATGCACTGTACATGATACAATATACAATTACAAAACACAAAATTAGTATCACCAGAATTTGGTTATTTGTAAGAAAGCTTTGCCTACAACAATATTATTATTCAATATTACTTAGACAGTCTTGTACCCTTGATGTGCTATGAACACCCAAAATAATGTTACTGAAGTACACAGTGTGTGTGTAGCATGCCCTGTACTAGAGAACGACCGACTATCGGCAACGCTGATATATCGGGGCCCGATATGCGCTTTCCCCGATATATCGGAATCGACTCCTGAGGTTACCGATTGCCGATATTTAGGGAAAGTGCATGTCCTGGGGTGATGCCTGCAGCTAGAGGCATCACCCTGGTACCGGTGTCCATAGGTGACAGTCGACTGACTTGTAATGACAACTGATGCGGCTAAGAAGCTGCTCGGCTGTCATTACAAGGAGCGAGAGGGGACGTCCCCCCCCTCCCGCCGCCTTCCGCGGCTCACCCAGGTCTCCCGTCCCACCGGGAGACCTGGGCATCCTACCTCCACTGCCACACCACAGAGAAGACCCAGTGTTGCATGAAGATGTGTCCCCGTGAAAGCCGGTATCCCTGCCGCATGTGCTGGTCTCCATGTAAAAACCGGAAAGTGATGTAATGACATCACTTCTGGGTACTCGGCGCCGAATTAAAAAAGCGGATAGCATTCAAAACAGCCAAACTTGGTGTTTTGAATGCTTTTCAGAGCCGAAGAGGGTATTGGGGTCTTTTAGACCCCCAGATCCCTCCACAAGGAGTACCTATATAAAAAAAAAAAAAAAACATTTTAAAATTTTGTAAAAACAGCAGTCAGCTCCAGCCACTGCTGTTAGAAATTGACATTTTGATCAGCCTTTACTCTTTATTAATCTGCAGTTTAAAGGTGTGATTTTCAATAGGCATATGATATCAGATAAAGCAACCTTACAAGTAAAAAAAAAAAAAAAAAATTTTACATAAAAATTGTCCATATTTTACCCCTTATTAAACCTTTACTTAACCCTAATCAGCCCTGATTTCATTGATTATAAAGCTACAACTTTTATTTTTTTTAAATGATAAACATGTTATATATATATACAAGTTATACTTCCCTGCTCTGTGCAATGGTTTTGCACAGAGCAGCCCCAATTCTCCTTTTCTTTGGTCTCCCGACGACACTCCGGCCTCCTCCCCCCTGCTGAGTGCCCCCTTAGTAAGTCGCTTGCTATGGGGGCACGCTTGCAAGCTCGATCCTGAGCCACGTTCTGTGTGTCCACTAACAGAGTGCTGTGCAGCTGCACTCCACTCCCTCCTCACTGACTGTGATTGTCTGTCTCTGAGCCAGTGAGGAGTGAGAGAGCCACAGCTCTCGTCCACATTGCTGGATCAAGATTGGGCTCAGGTAAGTATAAGGGGGTGCTAAGGAGGGGGGGAGGGGGCTGGAATCTACACACAGAAGGTTTTTTACCTTAATGCAGAGAATGCATTAAGGTAAAATCCCTTTAGCCTTTAGAGCCACTCTTTCCTCTTAGCTATTCTTTTTTTGCCTTTTTTTCAACCATTACAATGTTGAACCTTTTCCATTTTTTATCCACTTTTTTGTGTAGGAAAAAGAAAACTAGTGTAAACGTTGTATTTGTTCTAAATGACAATAAGTTATAAAATAAGCAAATAATGCAATTTGTTTTGTGTTTTTTATTAATACTTTCAGACACAAGAGAAAACTAAAAGCTATAGTGGCTGGCTCTACAGGTAAGTCCTGGATATGCTTTTGAAAAGTGATTTAAATGGTCAAGTCTCCCATAATGGCTTTTTCACTTTTAAATTGATGCTACATGCTAGGTGATTTTGCTAGATATTCTCACATAATAAAGGTACACTGGTAAAAAAAAAAGTCCAAACCTTCTTACTACATGGGAAGGCTCACACAAAGTACAAAGTGATCCCACATACACAAACAGGGGATTGCTAAAGTCATAAAAAGCTGGATTTGCCTTTGATCATTGGGGTATCCGGGCCGAGGCTTGATTGGCTCTCTTTTTCACCAGTCCCTCCAAGGGGAATTTTCTTCTCTTTGTGTCACGTATATTTTGGATCCTTTCTGGTTCAATTGTGCCTCACGTTTACTTTCTGGAGTGGTATCTTGGAGATCCGATCTTTGCTTTGACTGTGGCTTGTTTACCCCCCTCTGCGCTGGGGTATCCAAAGTTCCTGATGAATGGACGGAGGTCCAGGAAACACGTTGAGCCTACATTTACACAGATGTTCTATTTTACTTGATATATATGGAGAATGTATTGACAGATACTAAGATTTTATATTGGAATATTTTATCCCCAGAGATCCAATTTTAGATCCTTGAACATTGTACCCATTTTTCATTTTCCAATATGAATTGTATAGTTTGCTGTATGCCACCATCCTTCTGTATATATCTATGTTCATATGAATGTGCTCCAATGGTGTTGCATATATCCTTACCTATCCATCAAGAAATACCAATAAAATCTTTGTCTCATTGACCTCATATAAAGACCCACTATTTTGGTTCTCCTTTTTTCTGTTTTTATTATACATTAAACCTTGGATTGCGAGTAACTTGGTTTGCGAGAGTTTTGCAAGACGGCAACATTGTTTTAAAAAATGACACCTTGATATACGAGCGAGGTCTTATAATACGAGTAGCGTCTAGCAGCGCCACTTAAGTATAGTATGATCAGTTTTAATGTAAAAAAAAGTGGAATGATAGTTCGAATATTAAAAACAATATCCAGCGTTAAGGAGTCTGGCGCTCATTAGTGTAAAGCCGCAGGTGTATATGTAGCCAGAGGTTTGGGAGAACTGGGAGACACTCCCAGCTGGGTAAGGCGGGCATTGCACACATTCGGAGCAACTGGAAGTGACATCAACAGTTCCCCAGTGTCTCTGAGTTCTCCAGGAAGCGCTGGGAGCGACCAGCGCCCCCGACCTTTGGCCACATATACACCGGCAGCTTTACGCGGATGAGCACCAGACCCGTTAACGCTGACTATTGTTTTTAACATTGTGAGTGTCATTCCACTTTTTTTTTACATTAAAACTATGATCATACTGCAGTACACTTAGATGGTGCTGATCTTTTTGTTCTTTGTGTCACCTGATTAGGACTTTTTTAACAGAAACAACCCGCGCTGGAAACAGTGTGCCAATAACCTGTATTTTGTATTGCTGTAATCATTTTTATATGAATAAATGGTTGTGGAATGAATCATCTGAGTTTACATTATTTCTAATGGGAAAATTCACTTTGATATACGAGTGCTTTGGATTACAAGCATGGTTCTGGAACAAATTATTCTCCCGATCCAAGGTTGTACTGTACATATTTTAACAAGCTGCCAGCTCTCACTCACCTCCTATAGAAGGCCACCAGCATCTGACTTGCTAGCTTGAATGCCAGCAAAATTTAAGGCAGTGTTTCTCAACCTTTTTTCAACACAGAGGAACACTTGAAATAATGTTCTGGTCTCAGGAAACCCCTGCTAAAAATGACTATATCTACAACTCAAAGTACATTAGTGTGATGGTCGGTAGGAAGAATGCTTCTTACACTTGTGGTCATTGGGAAGAATTACCCCCTTACAGATAGCTAAAAGGATCAAAGGTGTCAGTGGGACTTTATCTGAGAGGCAGAAACTGGTCATTGCTCTGGAGGAACCATAGGGGTCCACGGAACTCTGGTTGAGAGAGAAACCCTGCTTTAAGGACTGGTTGGTTTCCTAGCTGTGTCCCTGAATTTTGCCATATTTGTGATACTTTGTTTTTTTATTTCCAAAAAGGCTTTGTTGTTTTGCAGTGCTTATAGCTCTCAAATGTTGATATGTCACACAGCATGTTTTTCAGATGTTTAGCCTTACAAGCAAGATAATGAAATGAATCTTAACCAAACTGCTATTTTTTCAGGAAACAGAGGATTCATGGATATTCTTGATATGCCGAACACTAATAAATACTCATTTGAAGGGTAAGTTTACTAGGGCACATTATGTGCCAGTGCCACACATGTTATTATATAGTAAAAAGTGATATATGATTGGACAAGTGCCATTAGCATCAAATGTATGGATGCTTAGTTTAACCTACTTTTAATCTCAAAAGTATGGCTATTTTCAAAGTATTTAAATTTGTATTGAATATTAGATGTATATTATACATATTGGGCCCATTAAAAGAGTGTTTTAGGGAGTATTGTAGTAAATGTCCCTTGATGGATATCTTCAAGGTTTAATTGTGCTCTCACCAGTCTCAAAAAAGATAGTAGACTTGACTGGTATTTTAAGTTATTAAAAAATGTATTTTAAGTAAATAATTGGGAATAATTGCAGTTACAGGGTTACAGGTTCCATGCTGCAAACTACTAGTAGAAGCTTTTCCCATAGCATACAATAATAGGGGCATTGTCAGTAGTGTATTGTGTGTCTATACCAGTAGTAGGTCTGATGGCAGGGTAAGTGTTCTCAGAGTTCAGGTTGGCCCCAGTACTGTAGATTTTAGTGATCCTGTATCCTACAGCCTATATGTAACTAGACTCATTTTACTGGATTTTTAAACTATGCAATTGCCCATTCTACCAAACTAATAGATTTGGTTTTAGCCTATGTTTGGTTACACATATTGTTATTGTTGCTACCCTGTGGTCTCTGACTCTGTATCTTAGGTACCATTGTTTATTTCTGTGTTTATAGGGCAAATCCTGTATGGCTGGATCCTTTTTGCAGAAATTTGGAACTGGCGGCACAAGCAGAACACGAAGATGACTTGCCTGAGAACTTGAGTGACATCACTGATCTGTGGAACAGCCCAGCAAGAACTCATGTAACTATTATTTTATTACTCTAGTATGAATAATGTTATAAATGATAATTTTCAGTATTTGGTCTGTCGCTCTTCTCCAAAATGTTATCTCACCTCCATTACATTTACACAAACCCTGCACTCCTGGTCTGTAATAGTAAAGGTATATTTAAAGATAGCTCAGAAGAACAGGTGTTATGCTCTAGTACTTAGTAACACCTATCCAGCAAAGGGCCAAGGCACTGCAGACAGGTACTTGTAGATTAAAGTGTATCGAAACCTAAAAATACAAATTTGTATACAGTATATTGCAGCTTACCTGTCTTTAGATGTAGTGGCTGCAATATTTGTTTTTCCAGGTTTTTTTTTTTTTCCTTAGTTTTATTCTAATAGTTCTGCAGATACCACCCTTCCTGTCCCAGAGGGACAACGCGTACTCTGTTTTCTCCATTACATGGGTGTGAGGGAAATAGTAGTTTATAGAAAATAGCTTGGAAGGAAAATTATATATTAATTCAGGTCAAGTAAAGTTTTGAGGACACTGCATTTTGGCTCGATCAACAGTTCTTTTTCATTACTTGGTGAAAATGTGCCTAACCTAAAAGTGAAAATGAATGCAGCCACCACATCTAAAGACTGGTAATCTGCAATATATTACGGCTTTGTTCTAAGTTTTAGATATCCTTTAAATGAGAACAGACTACAGTTATTCTTTCAAAGACCAGCAGGGTAATTCGTTTTTTCCTTTCTTTCTACACCATTTGCTCTTTTGCTTGCATAAGAACAGCAGTTGTTACTTTATGTATATGTGAATATAAATATGTTTATCTTCTGGTGTCATAAGCCTAGGCCTGGCTAAGAAACCCTTAAAGCAGTTTATTCTATAGGGAACTTTCGGACGAGAACCAACTGCCACCAAACCGGAGGACGATCGCTACCTTCGTGCTGCAATTCAAGAGTATGACAACATTGCAAAGCTGGGGCAGATTATGCGTGAAGGGCCTATTAAGGTGAGGCTAAGAATTATTGGCTAAAAAGTCTTTAAAATATAAAAGAGAAGAACCTGGGGAGAATACCTTAAAATACAACTAGCCAATAGATTAACACACAGCTGTACATATATGTGAACTTTTATTTTATCTGCTAAATCATTTGTAATGGGGTTCTGCTAGTCATATGATACAGACACCCCCGCCAGACAGTATGGCCACCATCTTGTGTGTCTCAGTGGGCATTCAGAATATACTGGCTGACCCTCAGGCACAGAACTTTGTGACTCTTTGTATTTATCCTTGTTTATAAAATTCAGTTATCAGTGTTTATATTTTGTTCTTTGTATGGCAGGCTCACTTTGCATAATTTCTTATGACCGCAATCTGGGTAGTTGCCTAATGCCTCATACACGCGATCAGAAAATCTGATGACTGATCATTAGCATTTTGTTGCATGATAATAATATCAAATTCAACAATGCGTACTAAACGTATGATTTTTTTTCGTACGATTCTGGAAAAGCTTCCCGGTTGCGTAGCTACGTATCGGATAGTGCAAAACAAAAACAATGGCAGTCTGGCTTTTTCCGGGTTATTTTAGTTTTTCTGATCATGCACGGTCTATCATTTTTTTAGCGGACGCCTACTGTACTGATTAAACGATTATCGTTCTCTAGGCTATCGTACAACAAAAGTTTTCATGTTTGCCCCTTCGCATTTTGTTGGATGAACTGTCGTGATCGGCTGTCGAAAGCTGTGTACTAACGATCAGATTATTGTGCCATTAATTCGAAAGTGTTTTTTTTAGTACGATTATCTGATCGTGTGTACGAGGCATACGACCCCCAGTTTCAAGATTTTTCAATACAAATTTGATAGAGGAAGTTAGAGGACTTGATGTATATTTGACAAAGCCGTGCGATCATCTGAACTATAATTGACTTTACAGTGTAAATACTTTAAATAGTAATGATTTAAAAAGGACAGGTTCAGTACTATCTCAGATACAAATATTGCACTGTAAATATTGGAAACTCAATATCTGAGAATGATTCAGGGCTAATTATAATTTTAAAATCTTCATTGTTACTTAATGTAAGCTAAGTTTCGCTTAGGCGTCAGACATTCGTGTCCTACCTACATTAAAAACAAAGTTTACAGAAAATGGAACATTTATTTAAGATGGCAATGGTAAACTGAACCTTCCAGCATATTAGAAAATTGCTTGTATGTGTGTTTGTATTTTTATTTTATTTTATTTTATTTTGCCTTTACATCACTATTACCATCATCCACACACAGGGGTCACTGCTGAAAGTCGTACTGGATGATTATATGAGACTGAAAAAGTTATTAGCACAAAGAATGGTTAATAAGGCAACCACCAGTACTGGTGACAATTCCTCAGTCACAGAGGTATACCATCTTATGTTGTGTGCAGGCTAACAAGCCTGGTGTGTCTCTAAGGGTGCAGTGGGTCTGCATGGTGTGTTTTCTATCTCACTCAACATCTCACTATATCTTTCTGTATTGATTAACATTAACTAATAGTCACTAGTGTTTTTGGTAAGTAGATAGGCATAATTACTTTTCTTTTTGTTAATACATAAGGCATACTCATAAAGGTAAGCAAGCCTTAAGGCCTTGTGTACATAAGCTTATATAAATGAGCAGCATCTTTTTCTTCCAGTATGTGTTACAATATGTTCAGTGGCAAAACGAATTATTTGATTCCCTGCAGATTTTGTAAGCTTGTCCACTTACAAAGAATAAAGAGTTTATAATTGTTATTATAGGTGTATTTTAAAGTGATTGTAAAGTCTCGTGTTTTTATTTTATTTTTTTTTAAATAGTCGGTTTTGCACAGGGCAGCCTGGATCCTCCTCTTCTTGGGTCCCTCTTCGTTGCTTCTAACGCCTTCTTCCTCCTGATGAGTGCCCCCACAGCAAGCAGCTTACTATGGTGGCACCTAAGCTGAGCTTCAGCTCCGTGTGTCCATTCAGACACGGAGCTGCCGTTCAACCACGCCCCCTCTCTCTCGATTGGCTAACTGACTTTGATTGACAGCATCAGGCACCAATGGAGCTGCCACAGTGTCTCAGCCAATCAGGAGGGAGAGTCCTGGACAGCCGTGGGACTCATGGACATCGCTGGATAGAGAGGGGGCTCTGGTAAGTTTTAGAGGGTGCTGGGAAGGCTTTTTATCTTATAGCATAGAATGCATTAGAATAACAAACCTTCTGCCTTTACAACTCATAGAAATTATACAGACAGAATATCAATCAAAAATCCAGAAAAAAAAACACATAATACAAATGTTATAAATTGAGTTGCAGTTCATTGAGTAAAATAAGTATTTGATCCCCTACCAACCAACAATAATTCTGGCTCCCACAGACTGGCTACAGTATGTGCTCATGTGGTACACAGATTAATCCTGTCAATTTAAGAAGGTGCTCCTAACAACTCGTCATATGTATAAAGACACCTGTCCACAGAATCTCTTCCTTCCATTCAAACCTAACCATCATGGGCAAGACCAAAGAGCTGTCAAAGAATGTCAGGGACAAGACTGTAAACCTGCACAAGGCTGAAATGGGCTACAAGACCATCAGCAAGAAGCTTGGTGGGAAGGAGACAACTGTTGGAGCGATTATTTGCAAATGGAAGAAATACAAAATAAACATCAATCACACTCGGTCTGGAGCTCCATGCAGGATTTTGCCTCATGGGATAGGGATGTTCATGAGAAAAGTGAGGGATCAGCCCAGAACTACATGGGAGGAGCTTGTGAATGATCTCAAGGCAGTTTGGACAGTCACCAAACAAACAATTGGTACCACAATACACTACCATGTATTAAATTCCTGCAGCACCCGCAAGGTCTTCCTCCTCAAGAAGGCACATGCAGAGGCCTATCTGAAGTGTGCCAATGAACGTCTAAATGATTCAGAGAAGGATTGGGAGAAAGTCCTGTAGTCAAATGAGACCAAAAGTGAGCTCTTTAGCAATAGCTCACCGTGTTTGAAGGAAGAAAAATGCTGACTATGACCCTAAGAACACCATCCCTACAGTCAAGCACAGAGATGGAAACATGATGCTTTGGGGCTGTTTCTCTGCTAAAAGTACAGGCCGACTTTGCCACATTGAGGGGCCAATGGATAGGGCCATGCATTGTAAAACCACCTTCCCTCAGCCAGGTTAATAAAGATGGGTCATAAATGGATCTTCTAGCATGACACTGACCCAAAACATACTGCCAAGGAAACAAAGGAGTGTCCCAAGAAGAAGCACATTAGGACATGGAGTGGCCTAGCATTTATCCTATAGAAAAGTTATGGAGGGAGCTGAAACTTCGAGTCGCCAAACGACAGCCAAGGAACCTTAGGGATTTACAGAAGATCTGTTAAGAAGAGTGGACCAAAATCCCTCCTGAGAGGTATACAATCCAACTACAAGAAACGACCTACCTCTGTGCTTGCCAACAAAGGTTTCTCCACCAAGTACTAAGTCATGTTTTGCGTGGGGATCATACTTATTTTACTCACTGAACTGCAACTCAATTTATAACATTTGTATCATGTGTTTTATTCTGGATTTTTGGTTGATATTCTGTCTCTATAATTTAAAATACACCTATGATAAAAAATTATAGACCCTTCAATTCTTTGTAAGTAGGCAAGCTTACAAAATCTGCAGGGGGTCAAATATTGATTTTACCCACTGTATGCGAGTTAATGCATGTATGGCATTTGAGCTTAAATGCATTCTACTGGCCATAATTTTACAATTTTATTTTATAATTTTATTTTTTTTTTTTACTCACACTCCTCTCAGAACACGAATTTGGTGGGTTTTATATTCTGCCTGTAAACGCCTTTGTATGCATGGCTACTTAGGCTAACATAGTGGTGCTTTTACTGGCTGCTAAGTTTTTTTTAAGCTCCGTGTGCATGAGCCCTAATAACCAGTGACTCCCATCTACCTTGTCCCACCGTGGATTCACATCTATCTCAATATACAGTATCACCACCTCTTCACTGAAATAATCAAGCAAACTGTCATCCTACTCTGTCAGCAGTTTGGTACTCAGTGTACAAAGCTGTAAGTGGGTGAAAGTACATATATTATTGTGCTACTCCACCCACCACAATGCAAAAACTGTGTATAGACTGAGCCAATGCAGACCCAGCTGGGTGGCCCTAGCAAGCAGGATGGTTTTGCCACACCAGACCACGGCATATGTAGAATTCTGGCCCTTATCTTATCTCAACAATGAGCGGCTTATTGTTTATTGTAACTAATTTTGTAAAGTAGTGAGGAAAAATAATCAATAATGTGCAAGGTGTCTCTTATTTTAATTCAGATCCATTTTTGCCTGTTCTTCCTTACATACTACATTTTATATTATTTCTGTACTACTGTACTTCCCTTTTTTAGCTGCATGGTACAGGATTTTCCATAGTAGAACCATTTATTGTTTCTATAGAAAGAAATGTCATTGATTGATAATTTGATTCAGATTTACTGTAGCTAGTACAAGAAATTTGAAGATGGATTGTTAGTTCCACTTAACAAAATTAGGCCAGTTAATGTAGCTGCCTTAGTTGGCAATCGTGGGGGCAAGGTGAAGTTGGAGTGCACATACCGGACATACACTATATCCAAAGTGCAGCTCAGTAACTCTAATCCTTGTAAAATGACAGGCTTAGCATTACTGAGCTCCCTGCCTGCCCGCTGCATCTTTCACACAGGCAGCTGCAGCAGCCATGACTCTTCAGTGATGTGGAGCTTGTTATATGTGCAGGGTCAAGGTTGATAACAAGATCAGCATCACTGAGCTGACTGCCTTTGTGTGTGTGTGTTAGCAAGCACACAAGCAGCCCTTCTTAAAGTGGAATTCCCGTCAAAACCTAACTAACACTAAACCTACTCTCTGCCACATTATAAGCCTATAATCAAACTCTGTAAACCAAAAATCGCTGTACGTACCTGTTCTGAAGCCGATCTGGTTTGGTCTCTAGCAATGGAAGCTGTGTGCAGGAGAGAACTGACAATGGCTGGAAAATGCCTGGGAAGTGATGTCACCCATAGACTTACTATGGGGCTTCCGTTGTCAGCTGCCCCTCCTGTACCCGCCTCCACACTGAAGAAGCTGCTGACGGCTCAGCGTGGGACCGAACTAGAGCGACTGTGGAAAAGGAATGTACAGAGATTTTTGCTTTACAGGGCTAGATAGATTAGGCTTAGATTGTGGCAGAGAGTAGGTTTAGAGTTAGTTAGGTTGTGACTGGATTCCACTAAGGCGGCCATCTTTGCTGTGGGGGAGAGGGTTTGAGCTATGTGAATCATGTACACATTCCTTTAGACAGTTAAAGGGGAACTGTGCAACATAGGCTTAATAAATCTTGTCTTAAAGTGAAATTGCACAACATCACCTTACCACCCCTTTTTTATCCCATCAACACGATCTTATCACCATCTTCTTCCTGAACTGAGGCTGCCACATGGCTAACTCCAGTGATTCAACTGCACATAGGGTTTGGGTTTATTTTGAGGTCAAGTGGTGCAAAATAGAGTAAAGCCCCATACACACGTACTGATCGTCGACCGAACGATCTGCCGTCTTTTGTCCGGTGCTGTCCTGTCGATTGAAAACTGCAAAAGACTGCACACAAATTTTGTCGGCCAACAACAGCCGACTGCAGAAGTGATGTCATGTGATGGTTAACTTTCCGTGTGTTTTTTCTTCTCTGAGCATGCCCAGTCTTGCAAATCTGCTGATTGTCGGCCGAATTCTGTACTGACTGGCGAACAATCGGCCGTTCTGGTGACGGCCAACAAATATTTTAAAGTCTGCACAACAGATTCTGTTCGGCCGAAAATGCTCTGTCGGCTGTCGGAAGCATCATACTAACAAGCCTACAATCGGCCGATCGGTTGGCAGCCGAATATTTGCGGCCGACAATCGGTACGTGTGTACGGGGCTGTAGGGTGTGTGTCGGTGGGTGACTACAGCTTCCTTTTAGATGCATTAAGGCCTGCATTTGAAATCAGTTTGAGATGCATCTGAAATTATAAGGGGTACATTGGCAGGTGCATTTGACCTGCATTTAAACTTTTTCTGACCCCCTTCTAAACTGCATCAACCTGCTTTAAGCTGCCTTTTATATCTACTGACGTGTATGGGGAGAGGGGTAGTTAGGAGTAAGAAATAACCTGTTGAAATGCACTAAAGGAGCTGTAACATTTATTTCTTTCTTATTTTGAGCAACATACATTTTTTTAAAAGTATCAAGTACACTGTCGACATCTCTCAATTCTGTTGCACAGCAAGGCATTGCTAAACAGGAACAATGAGACAGATCATGTGACAGATTTATAAGGTTACAACTTTAGTCATAAATGTCTCCCTTAGGCTGCTCCAAAGGCTCACTGTAGGTGAATGGAAACTGACCCACACAACTTCCTAATTATGAGCTTGTTTAGATTTTAGTAATAAATCTGTTGCAGACCTTGCAATATTTTGTAGTTGGCTGCCTGGGAATTCAGACACAGCTCACAAATACACTGAAAACCTGTCACATAGACTCTCTTAGTGAGAGGATCCTGATTTGCCTCTGTGCCACTATGCTGCCTAATTTATTTATTTCAGGTACTTATATAGCACTGTCAATTTACGCAGCGCTTTACATATACATTACACATTCACATCAGTCCCTACCCTCAAGGAGCTTACAATCTAAGGTCCCAAACTCACATTCATACATAGTAGGGCCAATTAACCTACCAGCATGTCTTTGGAGTGTGGGAGGAAACCCACGCAGGCACAGGGAGAACATGCAAACTCCAGGCAGGTAGTGTCGTGGTTGGGATTCGAACCAGCAACCCTCTTGCTGCCAGGTGAAAGTGCTAACCACTACACCACTGTGCCTAATAAATGTCCTCCATTGGGTAGCTTTTAGATCAAAGTTCCACTTTGAGTGTCCAAGCAGAAAATAGTTATCAGGTGGAATTAGATGGTTTGACTTGTACATATGACATAGTCGAGGATGCCAATCAGACAAACAATATCAATCATTCACAAGGTAATACCATCTTGTTTTGTGTTTTAGTTGATTCAGAATGACTTGGATGAAGACGAGGATCAAAGCCCAAGACACGGATCGCTACGCTTCAAACACAAGCAGCCAATTGAATTGAAAGGACAAGATGGAATCCACATTGTTCATGGTAGCACAGGAACTCTCTTGACTTCTGACATCAACAGTTTACCAGAGGAAGATCAGAGAGTCCTAGGGCGTTCTCTGGAAACTCTTAGCACAGACAATTGTGTTTTTAATGACAAAAATGCCCGCACAGAATCTGCCAAGTCCACTCCGATGCACAAGTTGAGGGATACCATCGAGGAGAGCCCTCTGGAGATAACCGAATTATGACTAGAGGTGGCCTCATTGGTCTAGCAGTTAAGAAGAGCGTACTGAGCCACTGCTTCAGCATTGTGGCAAAACAAAAAAGGAAAGGGGGCAGCTGATGTGAGCGCAGTTTAGGCTGCCAAGAGTCTGTATGCAAAATGACCAGCGCCCCACCATCCAGAGCAGACGAGAAGGTTATATCAAAAGAAAATTTCCCTTCCCAAAAACCCAGAGATTATCTTCCACTGTGACTGGAGGGAGTGTACTCGCACCATATCGCAGTGTTTCTGGTGACTGTCAGACATGAAAGAACACCAATTTGTGTCAACAGGGTTGAAAATAATGCTAAGAATGGCTTGGTACAAAGAATTCTTTTCTGCTGGCAGTGTTGTTCAACTTTCCTAGTGTTTAAAAAACATACTTAAAAGACCCTAACACTGGACAGAAACACTGCCACTAGGCCCGTGAGGTCATAGCACGCTCAGAACTTTAGGTGAATGTCTTTCAGTTGTGCTGACTTACCAAAACGACACAAGTTTCCGATCACCACTTCCAAGACTTCTGAAAGAGTTATAGTGTGTCATTTTAATTTATTTTTCAATGTATGTGGATTTTGTGTTTTTTTTTCTTCCCTTTTTTTTTAAATGTTTGTTATGATGACGAAAACAAAATGATAAATTAACAAAAGTCTCGGTTATTTCAGCTAAAGGTGCTAATAAGCTTCAAAGTGAATGTGGCTATGTGGGCCCACAAAGTTTAAAGCTGAACTCCAACTTTCTTTTCACTAGAACTGAATGGAATGAACAATCCCAGTATAGATCATACCTTTGTACCATGTTGCTCTGTTGTCTGCAGTTCCCCTGATATTCTGGGTTTAGTTGTGGTTTTGTATCATGTGATACTCTGTATATCCAGCTGATGGACTCTATCCCTTCCACAGCCACTTCCTGCAGCAGCTAGAGTCTATAACACTCCCCACTGTAGCCTTTTAGACTCTGAAGATTATGTAATTTCCCTCACAGCTCTGATAGTTGGTGGAATTGAATACATCCTAATTAGCATTCAATCCCTCCCAGGCACACCTACAGGAAGAGTCCAAACCTCCCAAGTCCCTCCTCCCAGATCACAGCATTATTCAAGAAGGAAACCCCTTCATACACAGCCTGTTCCGAAAGCTAGCTGTGCTGCTGCTGGGCAGGCTTGAATGGATCACACATAGAATACAGTCCTGCCTAGTTAAATATGCCGACCAGTGTGAACAGGGAGATTCCCACCCCTCAGATCCCGCCTTGCAGAGCCCTGCTCTCTGTGAAAGGATTAAATTACATTTGAATGAAACACCTTCCTAATAACTTCCCATAGCCCTTCCTCTGTAGTCTTGCAGTAAGCCTTTAATATTTGGCATGCTACAAGACAGGAATGACACCGGAGAAGGTTTGACACATTTACACATTTCAACACGCACATGAAGGCCCAGAAACACCCACAGTAACCCTAAACCCCACCCACATCAACTCCCAGAACTGATAACCGACCCTGAAGCTACAGAGGCTCAAAGGATCATGGGACATGTAGTATGGGGACTAGAAAAGGAAGGAAACAGAAAGTCAGAGAACTTTGAAATTCAGCCAAGAGGAGGAGTGAAATCACAGACAGAGAAAACTGCTGTATACAGCTAAAGGAGGTAAGTTACACATTAGCTGACACTGGGGCTTTGATTCATTTACGTGCATCTGTTGTTTTGGGGAGGAAAAGATGGAGTTCTTCTTTAAACTGACCTTGCTTCACATAAGGAAGATATGAATGGTCCTAAAGCTCAATTTCAGCCAAAATGTGTTTTTACTTTGGTCTGAGTTTGAGTGAGGATGAGTTTGAAGGTCTATCAGCTTTTTAATGTTACCTATGACCCTATTAGGGGAGATTTTACTGCACTTCTTGTGGCGGAAAAAAGTGGAAGTAAAGGGATTGCCCTATTAGAGACTAAGTGGGAAAAAAAAAACTGACAAAGGCTTTTATTCCACATTAAACAATGTTTTATCTCGGTCTCATTTTACTTTCTTCCTCTCTTAGAGACCCCAAGATATAGGGGGACAGCTGCTCAAATGCTTCTAAAACAGCTATACAACCTGACATAGAATATTTTCCTTCCCTACTCTGACAAATAAAATATTGGCTGCAATTGTGCTTTAGCCCCGATTTACATTGCTGTGACGTGTGACATAGAAAGTTGCATGACAATTCAAAACACATTCATTTAAATAGGCAGCATCTTAACTACTGTAACAGTGACAGAAAAAATTGTTCCTGCACTACTTTTTTGCAACATGAGTTCCACAGATTGCAATGTTAAAAATCACAAAAGTCACACTCCACTCCCATTTTCTGCTATATACCAGTGACTCAGCCCATTCCTGCAGCTCAAAACAAGCATTGTCACCTCCCAAAGCACCGTGTCTACCTAGCAAGCACATTTTAAAGCTGTGTTCACAGTTCAGGAAAGATGGCTTCCAAGAGGCTGCTCTCAACAATGAACAACTTTTCCAACTTGTACATGAGCGTCCTGCAATTTTTGATACAATGGAAATGACCTATAAAGATCACGGCAAGCGAGACCGAGAATGGTTAGAGGTAGCAGGACTCTACCAAGAGGAGAGCTTTTTGGCCAACATCAAAGTCGCGCTGAAAGTCACACGACTTTGGGTGGCAGCAGTGGGAACCGAGCCTTTTTGCATTCATGCTGTACAGTATGTAGTATTGGGACTAGAAATATACAGTAGGTATATACTGTATGGAGCAGAGTGTCAATGCGTGCCTTTAATTCAATGTGTGGTCTGTATCTTTACACATCCATTCATGTCTGAAATGAAAAAGGGATCTTCAGGACACAACCAGTGATGGAGCAGGGCTGCGGATCACTGTAAATATTTCTAAAACACTTATATTTCTGGTCCTGATAGTTTCACATTCAGTTAATTTTGATATTTTACATACATCTTCCACAAGAGGCACAGAGGCTGTGGTGATGTCAAAGCTAGATGAGAAATGTGGGTATTAAGATCACATCTTTTAGATTTTGGGGAACCCTAATGCTGCCCATACATGCATCCAATATCTAGCAATTTCAACCACTTGAACCACTCAGGTGCATCAAATGGATCAAAGAGATGGTTTCCTTGAAGATTATATCTAAATAGGCATTTCCAGGTGTGGCAGAACATATTTTTTTCCCATCCTAGCTAAGATCAAAGAATTATGACTAGAGGTGGCCTCATTGGTCTTGCAGTTGAGAAGAGGGTGCTGAGCCGCCACACATATATATATATATATGAGGAGGAATTTCCCTTCCAAAAAATCCAGAGATGATCTTCCGCTGCAACTGGGGGAGTGTATTTATACTATATCATAGTGGGGTGGCTGTTGGACAAGAGCAAATATGGATTTGTGGCAACAGGGTTGAAAATAATGCTAAGAATGGCTTAGTACAAGGAGTTAGTTTGTGCCGGCACTGTGGTTAAACTTTCCTACTGTTCAAAAACCATGCTCTTTTATTTAAAAGATACTGCCATTAGACAGAAACACTGCCACTAGTCCTGTTAAGTCACAACACACTCAGACATTTGATGCATGTCTTTGAATTCTGTGCTGACTTACCAAAATGATAGTTACTGATCACCAAGACTTTTATTGGCAACCATCTGACTAGTGGCTTAATGTTCTTAATAATGGAAAAAAGGGGGGGCACCCGTCCCAATTAGTTATCATATATAGGCCACAAGGGCCAAGCAGGGGAGAAAGCGGGACTTTGATGACGCCAAGACAAAATATACAATTATATAGAAAGAATCTTTTTAAAAACAATGAAAGTTTTATTGGTTACAAACTTTATTAAAATAACCCCAAAGATGGGGGTAGATAGGAAATATATAAGCCCATGTATCATGTCACAACATAGACTTAACAATATGGATACACATCATGGTGCAATCCCAAAGAATTTTGTCCAAAGTCCGACGTGTTTTGACTTGGCAGTTTTCCTCAGGGGGATACTGGACATTGAGGTCACATGAGTTTTTTCTGTGTGTGAAGACCAGCACATAAAGCAAAACTGCCTTTTCTAACACATGAGTGTGGTTGTGTCTCTGATGAAAACCAAAAGACTGATAAGGCCCCAAGTTTTCCCAGGGGAAGGAACACCCTTACCAAAATAGCTGGTGATCATACACAGGCATCATAGATATGAATCGTATTGCTGCAATTATGGAGCGTGTTTACATTGGCAGACCTCCGTTCTGGCTCCATGGGGAGCAATCGTGGGTGCCTGGCAGACATCGCGGTAGCCCGGCCGGCTGAATGGCTCCCCCTCTAGCCAATAGGCATGTGCGTGCTCCTACACTAACTGCTACTTGAAGCGACATACATGAACGGCATTTCGCGTAACAGAACAGACCTGCCGCAGTAAAACTACGGCGGCTGGTCAGCAAGCGGTTAAAGCGGACCTTGCAGTAAAGAGCAAGATCTGCAAAAATTGCCCAGACCCCCTCCCCCTTTACAAACCACATATTGTTAGTAGGTGTAAAATAATAAACATATACTTTCTTTGTCTTCTGCATCACTGGAAATTACATCACTGTCCATGCAGCAAAATTCCTGGGAATGCAGACTTGGCTAAAGGCCAAAAGAAGACACTTTAATCAGTTTACCTCCAATACTGGGACATGATATGCAAAAACTAGAATAAAAAAGGAGCAGTTTTCATCCTGATTAAAGCCCACCTGTAGTAGCCAGGCTACAGAACAAGAAAAAAAAATATGGCATTTTTTTCACTATAAATGTTTAAGAGTCTCTATGCCAGCAGGATGCTGCAAAGTTGTACTAAGGACCAGATAACATAGGGGCTATTGAAGCTGCAGCTCCAGGCCCCTTTCTTGAGATAGGCCCAGTCCAGTGGTGTGAGTATGTCACTAATGCTGCCCAGCCCTGCTCTGTGTGCAGTGTACATAAGATTGATATGTATATTGCGGCAGGATTGATATGTAAACCATGGCAGCATTAATATGTAAATTGCAGGCGGTATTGATATGTAAATTGTTAGAGCATTCATAGGTATGTCAAACTCCCTGAGCCCTGGTCCACCATCACCTATGCTTAATGCTTCTAATTGGCAGTGTGCAGAGTCAGCTTCCTGGCAGGCAGGGGCAGACTGGCAACTCTCAGCCCAGGGGAAAAGTACAAACCAGAGGCCCATGGTGTAGCGACTCTGCACTGCACCCACTCTCCCTCTCTCAATCCTCCTCCTGACCCTCATTCCAGGCTGAAGCTCTGCTCCCTGTACTCTCTACTCACCGGCTGAATTCTGGTTCCCGACCTAGCCAGCAGGGGGCAGTTGGGGGGTAGCTGGGACAGCTTGGTTGGGGCTGGCTGGGTGGAGGAGAGTCTCCAGTGGGGCATTAAACCGGCCTTTGCTCAGACACAGTTTACACCATCCATGCTGGGGGGGAGCCTGCGCTCTGTCCTTGTCTTCAGCATGCACTCAGTAGGTCAGTGGCAGGGACTTTTTAATTCTCTTCACCAGGAATCCTTTAGGAATGTCTGTAGCAGAAGCAGTGCAGCCTTTTAAAGGGGCTTCGGAGAGGCCCAGGAGGCAATTTCCCCCCTGCCCCCTGGTCCAGTCCTCCCCTGCTGGCAGGATTGAGCAGATGGGTTGGGACTACGATCCCGAACACGCCAGAGCCAATCTCTAGTAAATATCCTTGTTACATGGTTGGTAAGTATAAGACTCCATTCACATCATGCAGATGTGACACAGCGAGAACATTCCCATGCATCACCTGTAGGGCAGTTGCTCCCACTTTTACCGCAATGTGGCTCCACCCACAGTTTGCAGCGGTGCGCTATGCACACCACATTACTACCCTAATAAGACTACCCAAAGGCCATCTATCACTCTCTCTCTCAACCCCCCTTTCTCTTACCCTTTCTTTCTCTCTCACCCTTCCTCTCTCTCTCACCCTCCATCCCCCTCTTACTTCCCCCCCCCCCCCCCATCGCTATTTTATTTTAGTTGTTTAAATCTTTTATTTGTTTTAACAAAAATTGTTTGCATTTTCATTTTATTTATTTCCATAAAAAGGCCAACCAAAATCCTCAGCACCAGGCCCATGATGTTCTTAATCCGGCCCTGGTCATACTGCTGCTTTCCCCCACAGCACAGTGGTCTGTGTCTCCAGTAGTCTGATTTGCCCCATCTTAGTACTCCAGACAAGGGAGCACTTTGATTGGAGTACTTAGATGTGTCAGACTAGAAACCTGACTTTTTGCTTCTTAGAGACAGCTGCAAATTTTGTCAGTTAATGAAAGCAGCATTAAAAAAAAAAAAAGGGATGTGTGTATTTTCGAGTTCTAGGTAAAAACAGTGCTCATCCCTTACAATGTAGTTGGGGAATATTACATTACACAGCATTTCAACAGTTTCTGCAGAGGGTTACTTCTGAATACTGTGGTGTTCCACACAAGTTCAAGATGGATTCCAGGAGGGTCACATTCATTGGCTTGGCGTGTGATTGCAGGTGGTGTAATCTTTGTGGTTATCCAGCATCACAAGCGCCTTGTGACTGATTGCTAATGTAAGGAGTTCCCAGGAGCAAAAAACGCATTGTAATCAGTCTGATTACTTCATGTGGGATTGCTTAATACACTGCTCCCAAAAATTAAAGGAACACTTTGAAAACACATCAGATCTCAATGGAGAAAAATCTCATGCTAGCTATCTATACTGATATGGACTGGGTAAAGTGTTAGGCATGAAAGGATGCCACGTCATTTAATGGAAATTAAAATTGTCAACCTTCAGAGGGTCGAATTTAACCACTTAAGCCCCGGAAGATTTTACCCCCATTCCGACCAGGGGGTATTTTGCAATTCGGCACTGCGTGACTTTAACGGACAATTGCGCGTTCGTGCGACGCTGTACCTAAACAAATTTTTTTCCCACAAACAGAGCTTTCTTTTGGTGGTATTTGATCTCCTGTGCGATTTTTTGATCACGCGCTATAAACAAAAAAAGAGCGTCAATTTTGCAAAAATAGCAATATTTTTCACATTTTTTTATATGAAATTCCCCCCAAAAAAATGTAAAAATCAAAATTTTTTAACATTTTCGGCCAATTTGTTTTATGCTACCTATGTTTGGTAAAAAAAATTGCAAAAAGCGTATTTTGATTGGTTTGCGCAAAAGTTATCGCGTTTACTAACAAAGGGAAAGATTTTTGTCATTTTTGTTGTTTTTTTTTTAACGCGTAATGGCGGCGATCTGCGATTTTTTTGCGGTACTGCGACATTGGGGCGGACAGATCGGACCCTTGACTGACATTTGTGACACTTTTGGGGTTACCAGTGACATTTCTACAGTAATCAGTGCTATACATATGCACTGTTACTGTAAAAATACACTGGTAGTGAAGGGGTTAACTTTATTTGGGAGGGAGGGGCTGTGTGTATCCCTAGGGGGCGTGCTTTCTACTGTGATTGGCTGTGGCTTGAGCTGTAAGGACACTGATCAACGGATCTACATACTAGATCCGTGTGATCAGTGTCTTTACAGCGAGGAGAATGACAGGTCGCTTGTTTACACAAGCTGCCTGACATTCTCCCTCTCCCCCGCCGATCGCCGAGTGACCGGCGGACATCGGGTCCGCTGGTCACACGTGCGGGGGGGGGGCCGTGACCACGCGGGAGCGGGAGCGCGCCTCCGGGGGCGCGCGCTCGCTCCCTAGACCCTCACAAGCTAGTGACGTAGCCCTACGTCACTTTGCCTGTGAGGGGCTGACTGCTGACGTAGATCGGCGTTAGGCAGTCGGCAAGTGGTTAAAGACACCCGGAAAATCAAAGTGAAAAAAATGATGCAACAGGATAGCCCATTTTGCTGAAATTGTCATTGCAGCAACTTAAAATGGTAGTCAGTAGTTTGTATGCCCCCCCCCCCCCCCCCACATGCTTGTATGCATGCCTGACAAAGTCAGGGCATGCTCCTTTTGAGATAACAGATGGTGTCCTTGGGTATTTCCTCCCAGATCTTGACAGGGCATCCCTGAGCTCCTGACCAGACTGAGGTGCAACCTGGGGGTGTCAGATGGACCAAAACATAATGTCCCAGAGGTCTTCTATTGGATTTAGGTCAGGCGAGCGTGGAGGCTATTTAGTGGTATCAATTCCTTTATCCTCCAGGGTTGGCTGTATACTCTCGCCACATGAGGCCAGAAATTGCTCTGCATCCGGAGGAATCCAGGACCCACTGCACCAGCGTAGGATCTGACAATGGATCCAATAATTTTATCCGAATATCTAATGGCAGTCAGGGTGCCATTTTCTAGCCTGAAGAGGTCTGTGAGTCCCTCCATGTATATGCCTCCGCAGACAATTGCTGACCCACCACCAAACCGGTAATGCTGAACAATGTTACAGGCAGCATAAAGTTCTCCACGGCTTCTCCAGACCCTTTCACCTCTGCAAAAAATTTGCTCAGGGTGAACCTGCTCTCATCTGTGAAAAGCACAGGGCGCCAGTGGCGGACCTGCCAATTCTGGTGTTCAATGGCTAATGCCAATCGAGCTCCACGGTGTCTGGCAGTGAGCACATTGCCCACTAGGGGACGTTGGGTTCTCAGGCCACCCTCATGAAATCTGTTTCTGATTGTTAGGTCAGAGACATTCACACCAGTGGGCTGCTGGAGGTCATTTTGTAGGGCTCTGGCGGTGCCCATTCTGCTCCTCCTTGCACGAAGGAGCAGATACTGGTCCTGCTGATGGGTTAAGGACCTTCTACAGCCTTGTCCAGCTCTTCTAGAGTAACTGTCTGTCTCCTGGAATCTCCTCCATGCTCTTGAGACTGCGGTGTGAAACACCGCAAACCTTCTGGCAATGGCACGTATTGATGTGCCATCCTGGAGGCGTTGGAATGCCTGTGCAACCTCTATAGGGTCCAGGTATTGCCTCATGCTACCAGTAGTGACACTGACCCTAGCCAAATGCAAAACTTGTGAAAAACAGTCAGAAAAGATGAGTAGGGGGAAAAAAATTCAGTGGCCTCCACCTGTAAAACCATTATGTTTTGGAGGTTGTTTCATTGTTGCCCATCTAGTGCCCTGTTGGTAATTTCATTAACACCAAAGCATCTGGAACTGATTAACAACCCCCTCTTCTACTTAACTGACCAGATCAACATCCCAGGAGTTTAATTGACTTGATGCTATATTTCGATTAAATAGTGTTCCTTTAATTTTTTTGAGCAGTGGTACATAGATTGTGTAACAAAATGATTGTGTTAATCAGTGCAGGAAGAATAATTGTTCTACCTCTGCCTGCTGAAATGTATCTTTGAGGGTTTTACAAGTTTAGCTCCAAGAGTGATAAGTACTGCATTTTCCTACAAAGTGAGAGAAGGGCCACCAATACGTCCATATGTAGTATTTGTGTGTGATGGTAATTAGAAACTTACTGTACTGCCGGGCACTGAAAAGTATTACAGGGACATGTAGTAGATCTGTACAGGTGCATCTCAAAAAATTACTGTAGAATATCATCAAAAAGATCATTTTCATTTTTTGAATTAAATTACTGAAATAACTCGTATATTTTATATAGATGCGTTACACACAGAGTGATATATTTCAATCAATTCTTTCTTTTCATTTTGATTATTATGGCTTACAGCTAGTGAAAACCCAAAATTCAGTGGGCACAATTCACTAAGCAATATTTTACTGCATATTAACCACTTAAGCCCCGGAAGATTTTACCCCCTTCCTGACCAGGCCCTATTTTGTGATTCGGCACTGCGTGTACCTAAACTAATTTGACATCCTTTTTTTCCCACAAACAGAGCTTTCTTTTGGTGGTATTTTGATCACCTGTGCGATTTTTTGATCATGCGCTATAAACAAAAAAAAGCGACAATTTTGCAAAAATAACAATATTTTTCACATTTTTTTATATGAAATTCCCCCACAAAAAATGTAAAAATCAAAATGTTTTAACATTTTTGGCCAATGTGTTTTCTGCTACATATGTTTGGTAAAAAAAAATCGCAATAAGCGTATTTTGATTGGTTTGCGCAAAAGTTATTGCGTTTACTAACTAAGGGAAAGATTTTTGTAATTTTTATTGTTTTTTTTTAATGAGAAATGGCAGCGATCTGCGTTTTTTTTTTCGGGACTGCGACATTGCAGCGGATAGATCGGACCCTTGACTGACATTTTTGACACTTTTGGGGGTACCAGTGACATTACTACAGTAATTAGTGCTATACATATGCACTGTTACTGTAAAAATTACACTGGCAGGGAAGGGGTTAACTTTATTGGAGAAGGAGGGGTTAAGTGTGTCCCTAGGGGCGTGCTTCTAACTGTGAAGGGATGTGGCTAGTGGTGTAACTACAGAGATATACGATCCTGCATAGCAGGACCGTATGATCTCTGCACTTACACAGGGGGGAATGACAGGCGGCTTTGCTTACATTAGCCGCCTGCCTTTCTCCCTCTGTAACGGATGATCGCGAGTGACCAGCGGACATCGGGTCCGCCGGTCACTTGCGCGGAGGTGTCCGTGAACGAGCGGGGGCGGGAGCTCGCCCCCTATTGGCTCACAGGCGAGTGACGTACCCATACGTCACTTTGCCTGCACGGAGCTGACCGCCGCAGTATATGTACTTGCGGCGGTCGGCAAGCAGTTAATGCACAACGTTCCGGAAATTAAATTCACAATAAAATACCTCTCCAAAAAATCCCACATGCATTATATTTCCGAAGTATGCCTTAAATATCGTATGAAACCATGCAGTAAGTTATCGCAAGCATCTTATATGATGCTTTTCCAAAAAAGTGTAAGACAGCCAGCAGTTTAGCCACGGCTGGTATGGCATGGCTTCTCTGTGTTGAGGGCTCAAGGTAACCTATAGGTTGGGTATAAAGCTCCATGATAAGTGGCATGGATAACCTGAAATGCTTGGATAATTGGAACTTCTGCAAGGTATCCTCATCCATGCATTAATCCAGCAGTGTGCACTCCTAAAAGCAGGGGTCTTCAAACTATGGCCCTCCAGTTGTTCAGGAACTACAATTCCCATCATGCCTAGTCATGTCTCTGAATGTCAGAGTTTTACATTGCCTCATGGAATGTGTAGTTCCGCAACAGATGGAGGGTCGTAGTATGAAGATCCCTGTCTTAAAGCTTCTTTCCTTTTAAAGGACCACTTGAGATCTTTTCCTCCTTCTTCTCTTCTGCATTGCTTTAAATTCCAGAAGACTGGATTCGAAGGGCTCCATCCTCTTTCCTATGCCCTCTGCCAGCCTCCAGAAACTACTTCTGACTAAAGTCTAGCTGACACTAGAGATCTGTACCCGCGGATCGGGAAATGTCTCACTGCCTGTAATTAGTGGAATGCAGTTTTGGCTTCCTAGCAGGATCGGGCAGGTGGGAACTCAAACATGCCCGAGCTGACACCTACTCCAGCTTGCACTTTACCACCTATTTTGTAAACCAATCACTGGGGGGGTCTGACCATTGCCATAGTTTGGCTTGGACCAGTACTTAATTACCACATGCATTTATTGATTTCTTTCCCTTTGCGAATTGACTTTAATGCCTTGTTATGCAGTTTTGGTGTTTGCGCATTTTCATTATCACATATGTTAAGTGGTCTGTCATACGCATGCGATAAACCTTTAGGGTCCATTCACACTAACGCAACTTGTCAGGCGACGCGCTCCCTTGCGGTCCATTGACTGCTACAGGACCCGTTCTAATAGGAGCGACACAAGTCACTCCAACTTAGAAAAAGGGTCCTGTACTACTTCGGGTGACCTCGGAGCGACTTGCATAGACATTATATGAAGTTCGTGCAAGTTGCGCCGAAGTCGCGGTGCACGGGACTTCACAAGTCGCCCCCGAAGTAGTACAGAGTCGTGCCGCAGTAGTGTGAATGCAGGCTTAGTGAATTGTAGCCAGTATCTCAGAAGATAAGAATATTGTGAAAAAGTTCAATATTGTAGATGCACCGGATCACCTCTGCCTTTTCATGTTGCATACCTGATATTGACAATGTTCAACTAACAGTAATCAGAGGATAAGAGGCAATTTTATATCTTGTGGGTCATGTTGCTGAATATGATATGCAACACCTTTCCACTAAATAGGTATAGGAAGTCCTCCCACCCATACCAGGCACACACAGCAGTCCATGTTTGGTTAATCAGATTGTTACACCCCATTGCTGGGAATCAGATGACTCCACCTGTGCATGTGTGATGTTACTGCAAAAAGCATGCATGTCTGGTGGGAATTGAGAAAAGATTTGGAAGCACAGTACTAGAGTAAGAAGGAAGGCATAAAATGTAGTTGATACATTGCAGCCCCCCGCTAGTGATGTCGGCATACCCTAAGTCTGATTTCATGGAACCTGCAGCAGAGGTCAGATTGAAGTGATGGACATTGGTCATCTATAGGTAAGTGACACCTGGCAGCAGCTCAAGGCTTTTACTTGTTATACTTTTATATCGGTACATGGGTTGCATTTAGATTGTTTGAAGTACATTGTAGGTGTGTGGCTATCGTTAAAGGGAATGTAAATATAGCATTTTCTTTTTGGATTGCAAATTTTGTGTTCAATTTTGTTCTGATTTTGAGTAATGTTGAAAATGCTTTTAAGGCTTGGCTGGTTGTAGATGAATTGGAAATTGTATACCTAATGTGCGTTCTACCACCTCTACACATGCATTTCAGTGGATCAAGCTTGGGACGAAAAGCGCACACTTATTTTTGTCTGGCAATTGTTGATCTGTTCCCCTGATAGAAGGCCGGTGGTTGACATAAACAAATCACTCTGTACAGTGATTATGTTCTGTGTATATAAGGCTTTTCTTTTACTATCTTCTGCTTTTTTGTGTCCATCAAATGGTGCAATGAGTAAGTCAGATCATGCGGTTAGCAATGGATTCGAGTTATTCATTTCTTGAAATACTTATTTCCGTTTAACACAATCTCTAGATGAATATACCTATTGTAAAAGTAATTTTGTGTGAGGTAATCCAAATAAGAATCTGTTATTATGATTATATTGTATTATCATCCTGGGATTAGTCGTTGTTTATGAATAATTTCTTTATATAAAATTTTGTTTCATCATTTACGAGGAATGACAATTTTATTTTTACTTTTTGTATTAGAGAATTGACCAAATGGGACGTATTTATAGCTTCTGTTTTTGGCGCCAGCTTTTATCCTGTGTATCCATGCACACATAGGCTGTAATCAGCAGTTTTTGGCAGGGGCGTTTTCTGGCTGGGGAAAAAAACCCAGAACTAGTCGGTATCGAGAGACGTTTTTCAGCTGTAAAAACGCTCTAACTCTGATAAAAGCTGAATTTTATCAGGGTTTTTGAGTCCTAAGCTTTTGTGGGAAAAGCTAATAAACGCTACAGCTAAAAAAAAAAACGCTACTGTAAGAAAGTTGAAAAACTCCTTCTATAGGTTTCTACTGGTGTTTTTTGATAACGTCCAATGTGAATGAGGCCTGAGCCTGGGTTCACACATATGTGATGACCGACATCGCATGTGATTCGCATAGCTGTGCAGATCACATGCGATGTCGGTGTAATGCGAATTCAGCCATACAGTTTACATGGCTGAATTTGCATCGCATTTGGACCAAAATGGTACAGGACCCTTTTTTTTAGTCCGCACTGGAAGACCCATTCAATTTGATTCCTGTCCAATTTTCACAGTTCGCCCTGCAATCTGCAAACCAATTTTTGGGGTGTCATTAACTTTCTATTGACACCCACAGCGGTTTGCAGGGTGAACTGCCTGCAAGTTAGATGTGATGTGGGAACCTGCACCAGGAATCGCACTGGTTCCCACATCGCATGTGTGTGAACCCAGCCTTAAGAATTGCATCATTATTAGCTGTTAAGTTATGGATGTGTTATTTTTTGCTCTGTAGTAGTATGAATTGTTGGGAGAAATATTAATATATATTATTCATTGTTGATCCATTTGTGTTTGGGGGATTGGTAATTTTATATTAAGCATTTAGCACCTTTTACATGTTGGCATATGAACTCTATGAATAAGACTTGCTGTAAAACAAAAGACCAATACCAATAAGCTGTTCACTTCAGCTGTGTTTTTGAATATCACACTTATTTTCATGTCTGGTCACCATTGTTTCCAGACTTTAAACAGCCATGTTCACCTACAGTATGTGCTACTAGGAAAAGGAACCTGTTGGTTTGTGCTACTTGGGTAACCCACTGGTTCCGTTTAAATGTGCTTTTAAAGTGGAAGTTACCTTCCAACATTAAGTTTTACCTATAGGTGAGCGTATAATAAGGCTTACCTATAGGTAGTGTAAATGTGTACAGTTAAGGAGATATTTAGTGTATATGCAGCCGTGACGTCACTGGAGCATGTGCTCTGAAAGAACGGCCGCCCATGCCGTTCCTGCTGAGTCCTGTGCCATTAACAACGGCTCCATGCGCGGGAGTGAAGTAATCGTGGCTCGAGCCAGTCACAGAGCCGGAGTCTGCGAACCCGGAAGCAAGATGGGTGGAGATGGAAGCAGCCTCCAGTGATGATATTCTATTGCTGGAATGCTTTGTTTCCAGGCAAGTTTCACATAATTGGCTAGTATGCAATTCATACTAGCCCATTATGGCTCTACCTTGCAGATAAGGGACACATAGGTCGTGGCATTGGGTACTATGTACTTTATCGATGTTTCCCAACCATTTTCCAGCCAGGGCACCCTTGAAAAGTATTTTGGGCATTTTGCCTACCTTAACTGCTACCCGCTTTAGCTGCAGCGGCCAGGATGGTATACTTTGCTGTGGCATGAAGTATGCCCCTCGGTGAATGGGGCAACTCTATAACCTCCCTGCAACTGTGTATTGCATATGGTCGCAGCACGATGATTCTGCATTTAGGGGTTAAAACCGGTGTTGAGGAGGTGAGATATCACCTCTTTGCCACCTCACCAATGCCTGTGAAAAGTGATCCTAGCAGCTAGGATCACTTTTATAAAGAGAAGCAGTCCTTGCCACTATTATGAGCGAGCCCTAAAAAAAAAAAACAGTCCTGTTTGTACAAGATTAGGGGGTTATGTTTAAAAGTAATGCGTGAACGCACACACACACTTCTTCAGTACTGCTGCTGCACTCCCACCTCCGGGTCCTGCACTGTAGGGTGGAGATGGAGCATTCAGGAAGAATGCTCTGCTCTGCATTTACTGTCCTGACCAAGTTGACATCTGTGCCAATGTACAATTCAGAGGAGGCTCTGGAGCTCGGTCTGATCTGAATGCCTTCCTCAACCTGTATGCCGTGGCACCCCTGACAGTACCGTGGTTGAGACTGTCTGCACCGGACAACCAAATCAAAGCCTACTCGATCTTTGCTCCCAAAGATCTCACATGTTTCATATACTAGCACTGCCACTGCCCTAGTCAATGTGGAAATTCTCCAAGCCACCCCCCCCCCCCCTCCTATACTTCCTCCTGAAACTTTGGGCTGGCACTTTTATATATCAGGAGGCAATTAATAACTACACCTACCTAATAAACTGGTACATTTTAAATAGCCTAGGTATGTGATGGGATTAAAGTGATGTTAAACACTCAGTAGCAGTTTCAGCAGCTGATTTAAACATTTTTGCATTTGCAGCATCTTATTTTTTAATCCTTGTTCCGAATTAAATTTGTGCTATTGACTACTACCCCAGGTTTTCTGGTTCGCGTGGCTCCTTTCTCTTGCAGCATCCTTTTAACGCCACCCTTGTATTCAGGGACTTAGAGTTGTCTTTTCCTGCTTTGTGTGTGTATCGATACCCCCGTAGGAGCCGCTGGTTCTCTCCCACCCTACACAGAATGACATAATTTATTAATAATTTATTCTGCTGCACACCCTTATGAAGGACACGTCATTTTAGCTGTGCTGTGTCAAGCCAGCCCATACTTGTATTACTACTCAATGTGAGGTCTGCCATTCCATAATGGGTTCATAGGTGCAGGACCTTGTTTCCCAGGCCTCAGTGCTCCCTGTATGTTCCCAGGTTGAGTGTAAAGCCCCGTACACAGGATCAGATTATCGAGCGATCTGTCGTCCGTTTTTTTTGTGGCATGCTAGTCTGATGTGGAAAGTAAAGATGGTATTTTCATAGGAATTTTCCCGTACAACAGAATTCTACTTCAGAAGTGATGTCATGTGTTGGATTGCTTTGTATGTGTTCTTTCATCTCTGAGCATGCCTAGTCTTGCTCTTAAGATTTTTCCATCGAAATCTGTACTAATGAGACAAAAATCGGACGTTGTTTTGACGGACGACAAAAATTACATAGCCTGCACATCAGGATTTTGTCGGCCGAAAAGTCGGAGTCGGCTGTCCAAAGCACCATACTAACAATCCGAAAATCGGCAGATCGGTCGTTGGATGAAATTTCCCTTCAGATTTTCTTATCGTGTGTACGGGCCTTTACACTTTTTGGATGTTCCTCTTTATGATTTGACTCTTCTATTCAGTACAACATACATTACCTCTAAGGTTGGGCGGAAAGGCAGAAAGTTTTGAGACTCTGTGGAATGTTCCTCGATCCAACAATAAATAACTACAAGGTTACCTCTTATACCCCTGATGAAGGAGCCATGTAGTCTCTGAAACGTGTTGGGTGGAGGATACCAGACTGTGTCATCATTGTTTCAGTTGGTGTATTTTCAGTTGTCCATATCATGTATACTTCATGTTTCTTGTCATTTACTGATGATTCATAATAAATATCTGTTTTTATTTTGTTTGTTTTTTATTAATCTATCTTTAGGTGTTTTTGAAGTGCCTATAAATGTAGAAAAAGTGCAGAACCCCATCCTGCAAAAGGCAGACTTTACTGGCATATACATGAGACCAACACAATCAGTGGTATAAAAGTATCAAAATATTTTATTTTTAAAATATAACATAAAAAAGGATGTTAACATGAACATCCAGCTAACAGACCAACACAATAAAATCAATAGAAAAACATATGGATATAGGATGGAGCCCTAGTACAGCACCTTCCTAGTCCACACATCTAGGATGACGTATACCAGAGGGGGGGTGTATCCTGTCATGTACTGGGTCACCTCCAATGGCCAACCTGTTTTGCTTAACAGCGTAGCTTCCTCAAGACCACTTTGGGAGGAAATCCTATTAACCGCATCAGCTGAATCCATAGCCGGTCATAATATGCATGTCTCTTGGGAGGACACAGGGACCATGAAATACCCCTTCTATGGACACACCATTCTACGCAGGTCAACAACAGATTTCAAAACCAACCTTTTCTCTCAAAAATGTTGCCCTTCAGGTTTAGCATAAAGTATCTACCTTCACTATCCGGATGGTGCAAAATAAAGATTGGCAGCATACGGCCACTGTTAGGGGGTCAGGGAAACGCCTGTCTTGATAAAGTCTGCTGGCCACAATCCCAGATAAGGGTCTCCCAGGCTGTATATTCCTATCTTGTCACCAGGTCCTCATCTGTTCAGACAGACACAGACAAAGATACACAGGGGCATTTCATAAAGCAGCCTTTTTCAACCAGGGTGCCTTGAGGTTTCTTCAGGGGTTGCCTTGGCAAAATGCCTAAAATTTGCCCAAAAATGTATACAAGCCAGCAGGTGGATCCAGACTTTGTGCTTTTTTAGTTACACAAAGCAACAGGTGCACCATTTCAACCTTCCAGCCACCGGCATCCTAACAACCAGTGATGTCATCAGTGTTGATAAGAAGGGTGTTGATTGCCTACATAGCATCCTTGTTTGCCCCTCTGTCAACACTCGGGTCACATGATTGATGGAGAGAAACAGAGGGAGAGGACAAACACTGGAATACTCGTCGGTACCAGTGTGCAAAAGGTGTATTTGCTTTGTAAGAATAAACCCCCTCGAATGTTGGGTGTCCTACATGTATCGATGCTTCCACATTATGTAAAACTTTTAGATAGTTTTTTTTTTACTTTTTAGAATGGGGTGTGCCTTGAGACTGTCCATAATTTTAAAGGGTGCTTTGACTGAAAAAAGGTTGAGAAACAATTATATAAAGCATATTGGACCCTTTTGCTGGCAGGAGGTTCATTTTTGAACTACCTCTGCCCTATTCACGCATGCAATTTGCATTTGTTTTGGTAACCTTACTAACACGAGTAAAAAACATATGTAGTTCCAACTTCCAACTATGGCCCCTTTCACACATACAGACCGACTCTGTTGATGGATGAAAAACAGACTTCAACGCATCTCTATGGGAAAACGGATGATCATCCACTTCCGTCAACATCCGTTTTTTTGGAACGGATCAAAGTCCTATTTTTTTTCCCATTAAAAAACGGAGTCAACTAAAAATTATGTAAACAGACTTTTGCATAACAAAATGGCTCAGGACTCAAGAGGTTAAGGATACTAGCTGGCATATGTGAAAAAAACTGATGTTAAACTTCATCCGTTTTTTGCTGAAACTAAAGCCCCGTACACACGTACCGATCGTTGGCCGAACGATCGGCCGTCTTTTGTCCGAGGGCTGTCTTGTCTGTTGAAAAGTGCAAAAGACTGCACACGAATTTTGTCGGCCAACAACAGCCGACTGCAGAAGTGATGTCATGTGATGGTTAACTTTCCTTGTCTTTTTTCTTTTCTGAGCATGCTCAGTCTTGCAAATCTGCTGTCTGTCGGCCGAAATCTGTACTGACTGGCGAACAATCGGCCGTTCTGGTGTTGGCCAACAAAAATTTTAATGCTTGCGCAACAGATTCTGTTCGGCCGAAAATGCGCTGTCGGCTGTGGGAAGTATCATACTAACAAGCCTACAATCAGCCGATCGGTCGTCGGCCGAATCTTTACGGCCGACAATCGGTACGTGTGTACGGGGCTTTACAGTCCGCATGTGCAAAGGGTCCTAAGGCAGCCACAGCTTCCTAGAGTTCACAGAGTAGGAAACTGGCGCTTATTAGGACCAGAGAATGGTGTACAGCGGTGCATCGGTGGGACATGTCTGTGCTAGAAAGTTTCCCACACAGTTCTCTATCCCTGGCCCTATTCAACCAACTGTAAACAGAGGGGCCAGGGATCAAATTATGTCATTACCCATATATGGAGATGCCCATATTTTGGGAAATTGCTTGTCACTGTGTTCGTGGAGCCTGATGGGGTACTGAGAGACTTTCACCTTCTATCTGCATTTCTTGCTAGGCAAAGGATGATTTTGAAAGCTACAAATCTATCTAAAGCTATAAATCTGCCAACTGCTGCATGCTATTGATCAACAGCAAGAGGGACCTGATGGGGAACTAGTTTCTTGAGTTCCTGATCAGGCTCCACATACCGCTACTACAAAACTTCTCAGCCACCTACCTGTCCGTGTTATGGGCGCAGTGGCTGGGGAGGAAGGAGGGTCTGCTATGAACACGCCGACCTCAGGGCCGGGCACCAACAGGATCCTCTACCTGTCTCGAACAAGTACATGAATCGGGTTAAAGCACTGCTCTGGCTTGTTAGCTCATTTACGTCAGGAGGCAATTGCATGATGATTTTGCATTTAGGTCCCGGACCTAAGACCCTTCAGTTCTAACTCCCCTGTGTAGTGAATTTTCCTTCTGCTGGCCAGGAGATGCAAAGACATACAGCACTTAAGCTTAATGTGTATACATCTAATTTATTTCATTTCGGCTTACATATTTATGGGAAATTTGAGAGGGAAAAACCAGTTCAAACTAGTGTACAATCCATGGGTCAGTTTAACAATAGAATATATCTACTTAAGACAATACATGAAAAGGCTTTTGTTTTCCCTAACACAGTGCTGTAAATGTGGGGTGTCGTGTGTCTGAAATTGTGTTTGTGGAAAAGCCGTTCCGTCTCTGCTCAGCTGTCTGATGTGTTAATATGTAAGTAATTGTCAATGTGTTCAGTTGTTGTCTGTAATCTATATGCAAAAGTTAATTGTCCAGGATGAATGAATGAGATGTGTTTAATATGTAAACACTTATCAATGTGTCTGTAATCTGTATGCAGAGCCTAACTGTTAAGTTCCAGGATGAATGAGATGTGTTTAATGTGTAATTGCAAGGGACCACATTCCATTGGAAAGTGGGCACTAGCTGAAATTAATTTTCTCTGGTATCATGAAAATTTAATATTTCATTAAGGCACATTGATACACTCTTTCATGGCTTTTGCAGCTTCAGCTTTTGCATGAGCAAAAGCAAGTTCATTACTTGCAGATGAGGATCTAGGAAGTGAAGGTGCCTGACTCTGCCACATTTTGCTTGTGGAGGTGCATGACTGTGTAGAATGCTGTGTTGCTGTATGCAAGTGGTTGTTCTAGCACAGGGACATGCAAACTGTGGCCCTCCAAATGTTGCAGAACTACAAGTCCCATGAGGCATAGCAAGACTCTGACAGTCACAAGCATGACACCCAGAGGCACAGGCATGATGGGACTTGTAGTTTTGCAACAGCTGGAGGGCCACAGTTTGCATATTGATGGTGTAGCAGACCCCTGTGTAGTCACTGTGTATCCTGCTTGCTCGGTAGCCACTGTTTCACTGTTCTGTCCCCGCTACACGTTTCCCTGTGTGTAACTCGACATGCAGCTAAACCCTCCTATTCTGCAATAAGCCAGACTGGATGTAAATTTGAAAATAACAAAACAGGGTAGGTGAAACTTACGGAAAACAAAAGTTCCTTTAATCATTATTTGAAATATACATGCAGCGCTACCCCCGCAGGAGCCGCTGGTTGAATTGGGTCCTCCGTTCTTTTACAAAGACCTCTGACACCTTGGGCATACTTGTCAACAAACACAAATTGACAAGGTTTGGAAAATGCTTCAGGGTCACCCTGAAATGAGACTCGAGACCATGAAGTATCACAACAAGTTATATTAGGAATATGAGTAGTCACAAATAACAGGAAATCACAATGCAGTACATATACAGCTTCAAATATCAATCAATACAGTAGGAGTGCCTCCTTTGGTTTTGATAAGGCTGCATAAACTGAAGCTTTCCCCTGTGGAAATGAACAACATCGGGTGATGGTGAATTTGGTATCAATAGAACAATGACCAAAGTTGCCTAGAGTCGCTTACGGTGAGGAGGAAAGGGCCTAGGCTACAATGCAATGACGGTAAAATAACTATAAACTCTTCTTGACCAAACAGGGTAATGCAGTCCTCCAAAAAAATCTTTGGCCAGCCACATTGGAGCTCTTGAAGTTTAAGAAATGAAGAGGATGCTCTCTGTAATAAAGAAATGATTGTAGAACACTGATTTCCCTAAGAGTACTGAGTAGCAAAGTGTCCAGCAAGGGGTTAATTATCAGGAGTATAATATTAGATGCATCTCAGATGTTCGGGGGTTAAAATTCTGAACAGCAGGATTGTTGCAGAACATCAAAGGATAGTTGGTGGTGCCTTTAGGAGGGATAGTGTGGTTTGTCTTACAATAGTTTTCCCTACAGAGTCAGTCAGTGTGGCACAAAGGATTAATATTCCACTCCTCACCAGCACAGCACAGTATTTGTAGAAGCAGGTCTCCTTTGGTGGTGAACGGGGGCCCCCTTTAAGATGAAACGATTCCAGGTAGTATTCAGATAGCAGCAACAACCTTTAGACTCAGTATCGTCACAGCAGAAATCAGCAGGTCTGGGTCTCTGGCGGCTTCAGTACCAGGCCTCAGGATGATCTCTGGTTCCCACACACAGTGAGCTGGACACAGACTTGTCTTGGCAGATGGCAGCAGCCTTTGGCTCCTTTCTGATCAAGTCCGCCTGTCAGTTTTTCAGACAGACTTGATCAGATGCTCCATGTATCCCTATGGGACAGTGGATGTCATCGGTGACATGTCCGCTGTCATCCGATCCTGTCCGTGAAATCCAGATGGATGGTAACCCTATTTTTCATCCATCTGGAGGATCGGATTGGTTGAAAAGGCGGTCCGTTTTTTCACCTTATCTCCCATGGAGGATAGTGGGGCTCTGACGGGTGAGTCTCAGTACAGAGCAGAGACGGAGCAGTCATTCGCCTGCTCAGCGGGCATCAGCGGATCAATCCCCGCTGAGCAAAGCAGAGTCCGCCGGGCCCGAAAGCCAGTGTGAAAGGACCCTTACCGGTTCTCCAGAACGGTGACAGACCCTATCTCTACTGTAAAGCCTAGTCTTCTCCTGTATCTTTCTCTCTCCCAGGCAGGGCCTGCTCTTCTTCACATACCAGTCTCTCTTCCCAGGTTCTCTAATTTATATAACCCCTCCCCTACACCAGAATGCTGGACTTTGAAGTATTTTTGTGTTTAACCATGGAGTTCTTTTTGGCTGGGACTACAATTCCCAAAATGCAATCCTCTTACCCGAGGATAAATCCAAATTCATAAAGCTCCACCTTGTGGCAGAAAAATAGCTTATCTTTATTACAAGAAGTTATGATCATGCATTAGTAAACTTACATATTTCAGTTACAATGAGCCTTGTTACATACAGAAGATACAATGGATAAGCTGTGTATGGTAGTAAATTATTTACACCAGTGATGCTGCCATTAGCGGATGTAAAGAGATGCAAGTTCCAATCCAACATCTGCTCTGATAGCTGGTTCAATCTCTCTAGTCTCTAAGATGGAGTCTGAGCTCCCATGATGCACCTGTTTTTTTTTTTCTTAGACTGAAGAAAAATGGGAACTTTTGTTTTTGCGGAATTTAGAAACTGTTCAGCTTTAATAAATTTACCACCAGCTCCATCTTGTGGTCAAAAATGGATTTTTGTAAGATCTTACCGTAAAATCCTTTTCTCTTAAGCTCATTGACAGACGTAGTCTTCTTGATTCTCAAGAGCTGGGTTATGTTGTCTCCGCAGGAGTAGGACTAGGCAGAAAGACAAAACGTTCTGGCTCCACCTTAGGGGCAGTCCCTGAGGGTATATCCTCCCTCTCTCTGCTACAGGGAATCAGTTCTGTTCTAAAGCAGTAACAGAGAATTTAACCCAACCCAACTCAATGATAGAGGGGCGGGTACTACGTCTGTTAATGAGCTTAAGAGAAAAGGATTTTACGGTAAGATCTTACAAAAATCCATTTTTCTCTATCGCTCATTGACAGACGTAGTCTTCTTGATTCTCAAGAGCTGGGACATCCAGAAGCAGTGCCACAAATGAGGGGTGGGATTGACAAAATCAAATCCAATCTAGAAGGCCCAACCGGTGCCAAACTAGAAGTTTTAAAGGCTCATTATAAACAAAGAATGAGACTAAAGAAAAATTTTCCAACGGAAAAAACCCTCGAGGTAGACCACTGGTCTCCTCAAATTGCGGCCTGCAAAACCTTGCGGCCAAATGAGGCATCAGACGATGCCATTACATCAACTTTATAATGTTTAGAGAAGGTATGCACCGACGACCAGGTAGCCGCCTTGCACACCTGGACCACTGACGCCTGATGGCGAAAGGCCCATGACGCACTAAGTGCCCGCGTGGAGTGCGCCTTAACAGGGAACGGGGGCTCCCGACCCTTAACAGAATAAGCCTGTACTACCGTCTGTCTGATCCATCTGGAAATGGTCGCGGCAGATGCAGGCAACCCCTTTTTGGGTCCATCTGGGATCACAAAAAGTGAATCCGTCTTGCGAAACGAGTCTGTCGTTTTCAAGTATACCCTGATCGCCCGGACCACATCCAAGGAGTGTAAAGCAAACTCCCGAGGATGACTGGGCTTAGGACACAGGGAAGGTAATACAATTTCTTCATTCAGATGAAATTCTGAAACCACTTTTGGTAGAAAGGATGGATTCGGACGAAGAACCACCTTATCTCTATGAACCACCAGATATGGGGAACGACAAGATAATGCGGCCAGTTCTGACACCCTGCGTGCAGAAGTAATAGCCACCAAGAAGGCCACCTTCTGGGACAACGTGGGTAGAGGAATCTCCCTAATATCTTCAAAGGGAGGTTTCTGAAGAACCGACAACACTAAATTAAGATCCCAGGGGGGTAACGGCGCGTGCACTGGCGGAGCCAGATGTCGCACCCCCTGGATGAAATTCCGCACCAAGGAATGAGTAGCCAAAGGCTTCTGAAAGAAGATGGCTAATGCTGAGACCTGACCCTTGATAGTACTCAAGGCCAGTTTCTGCTCAACCCCTTGTTGCAGAAAAGCCAATATTCGACTAATCGAATAAGACCGAGGACGGAACCCCAAAGGTTCACACCATGCAATGTAGGACTTCCATGTGCGATGATAAATCTTTCTGGAAGTCGCTTTCCTTGCTTAAACTAGAGTAGGAATAACTGAAGCTGACAAACCTTTGTCCTTCAGCACCTGGGTCTCAATAGCCAGGCCGTTAAAGCCAGCGATCGTAAAGCAGGATGGAAGATCGGTCCCTGAGACAGTAGGTCCTCCCTGAGAGGAAGTCTCCACGGGACGTCCGCCACCAGTCTGACCACGTCGGCGTACCAAGCTCGACGAGGCCAGTCCGGAGCTACCAGAATTACTGGAATTCCTTCCTCCTCTATCCTGCGAAGAAGTCTTGGCAGTAACGTGAGAGGAGGGAAGGCATACATTAGCTGGTATTGCCCCCACGGGGCGATCAGTGCGTCTGCGGTTTCTGCTAGAGGATCGCGGGAGCGAGCCACGAATCTCTGAACTTTCCTGTTGAATCGTGATGCCAACAGATCCACATCCGGGGTGCCCCACCGTAGGCACAACTGGTGGAAAACGTCTGGATGGAGGGACCATTCCCCCTGATCCAGAGTCTGACGGCTGAGATAATCTGCCTGCCAATTCTCCACCCCCGGAATGAACACCGCAGAGATTGCTGGAACAAATCGTTCCGCCCAGCGAAGAATGCAAGCCACTTCTTTGGCCGCTCGGACACTCTTGGTGCCCCCCTGGTGATTGACATAAGCCACGGCCGTGGCATTGTCCAACTGGATCCGAACCGGGCTGCCCTGGAGCTGCTCTGTCCAGTGAATCAGACAAAGTCTGATCGCTCTCAGTTCCAATACATTTATCGGTAACCTGGATTCTTCCGGGGACCAAAGTCCCTGGACAGATAACTGACCGAGAATTCCTCCCCATCCGGATAGACTGGCATCCGTGGTCACTATCGTCCAATATATTGGCAGAAATGACTTTCCCTGGCTGAGCATCGGAGACCGAAGCCACCAGACCAGAGACTCTCTGGTCTGTTTGCTCAATCGGATCTGATTGTCCAGGGATTCCGGATTCCGATTCCATCTGAGAAGAATCTCTTGCTGAAGAATTCGGGTATGGGACTGGGCAAATGGGACTGCTTCGAACGAAGCCACCATCAACCCCAGAACCCTCATGCAAGTCCGAAGGGAAGACCAGCTGTTGGACAGTAACAACTGGACTGCTGATTGAATCTTTCGGAGTTTCCCTACCGGAAGAAAAACTCTTGTCCTGACTGTGTCTAGAATTAGACCCAGATATTCGAGCCTCTGGGTGGGAACCAGAAATGACTTTTGCTGGTTCACCAGCCACCCGAATTCCTGTAAAGAAATCATAGTAATTTCTATGTTTCGTAGCAAGGTCTGAGGAGACTCTGCATGAAGCAGAAGATCGTCTAGGTAACCAAGAATCGATATGCCTCTTTGGCGCAGAAGTGCCAACATTGGGGCCAACACCTTCGTGAAGACCCGCGGAGCCGTGGCGAGACCGAAAGGTAACGCCACAAACTGATAGTGGTTCTCTTCTACGGAAAAGCGTAGAAACCGCTGATGTCCTGCGAAAATGGGAATGTGAAGATATGCGTCCTTGATGTCTATGGACGCTAGGACATCCCCTGGATGCAGGAAGGCTGCTACTGTGCGAATGGACTCCATTCTGAATCTTCTTATGTTGACAAAAGAATTGAGTGCCCTTAAGTCCAGAATTGGACGCACTTTGCCCTCTTTCCTGGGTATTGTAAATAGGTTTGAATAAAACCCTTGAAACCGTTCTGTCCAAGGAACGTGGACTACCACTCCTTGTTGTAGTAAATCTGTGACTGCTCTCCGCAGATCTTCTAGACGATCCGGAGATAGTCGGATATTGGAAGGGAAGAATCGCGCCGGTGGGAGAGATCGAAACTCGATCTTGTACCCTGACTTTATGACTTCGCAAACCCATTTGTCCGGGATTCTGGAAAGCCATGGATCCGGGAACCGGCGAAGACGTCCCCCCACCCCAGTTATGGGTGGGGGCGCACCTTCAGGCTTTGGAACGGTTTATCTTCAGGGCTGGAGGGGGCGGGCTTTTGCTTGCCCGACCAACGACCCCTGACGCCTCCTGCAGGAGCTTTGGAGGACTTAATTTTTTCACCCGCGGGACGAAAAAACCTCTTGTGAGCAGAAAAAGAAGGCCCTCGTCTTTGACGAGTTCCTTTACCTTTAAAATTTTGCGGTAAAAGGGTGCTCTTTCCACCCGTGAGATCCTAACGATCTCATCTAAGTTGGCTCCAAATAGACGCTCTCCTAAAAAGGGGGTTTTAGCCAATGCTTTTTTTTTTTTTTTTTTTTTTTTGGAACCTTGGTCGGCTAACCAACCTTTTAGCCACAGTGTACGCCTGAGAACCACTGCTGAGACTGATGCTCGCGCCAATAATGGAGTGGCGTCTAACGCCGCATCACACACAAACTGTAACCCCTGTATCATTTGTTCCAACAAATCTGATACCGCCTGAGGGACCTCTTCTAAGTCCCGGCGTAACCACTTGGTCCATTCAGTTACAGCCTGCGAAACCAGACCAATAGCTATTATAGGTCTGAAAGCTGATCCAATCAAGGAAAACATGGTGCGAGACATAGCTTCTATCTTGCGATCCACTGGATCTTTAAAAGACGGAGCGTCTTCTAGAGGAATAACCGTGGCTTTATTCAATCTAGCAATTGGTGAATCCACCACAGGTGGTTCTGTCCATTTCTTAATGAGGGTTTCCTCAAACGGATAACGCCTGTCAATGCGTTTAGAAATAGTAAAAGTGCGTTTTGGCAGACGCCATTCTTCTTCGATTGGATTGCCAAAACATTTGGGCAATGGAAAAACCTTCGCCACTTTGATGCGTTTTTTAGTCCCAAAAGGGATTTCAGTTTCAGCTATTTCCGATGGAATACCCTGTAACCTTAAGGTTTCTTGAAGAGATACAATGAGTGCGTTTACCAACGCTTCCTCTCGGGCTATGGCGGATGCCGAAACATCCTCCTCGCTGTCTGAAGAGACAGGACCCGAGACACCAATCCCAGATGAAGTACCTGCAACTGCAGAAATAGGCTCAGAGTCTGAATCCGAGGTTTCAGATAATAAGGGGTTAGGCGGGGGTCGCTTTCTTGCGCCCTGTCCCTGACAAGCCACTTCCACCCGGGACACAAAAGTTTCCATAATGGCTGACAAAGATTCAATTGTCAATGGGGTGCTGGAGGATCCCGCAGACCCCTCGAGGGGATCCGGAGGAGATACATGAGTGGCAGGGTCCATGTTAATACAGGACACCTTTGCCAGCAAAAACAAAAAAACTTTTTCTTTTTTTTTTTTTTTTTTTTTTTTTGTGTGTCTCCCCCTAGCGCAATAGCGCCCCTCAGAGTACCTGCTTCTCGATCCCACAGAGAGAGAGAGGGACCCCCAAGGCTCACCAACCGATGCAGTGAAGTTTCCAACCAACTGCAGTCAGCGTCTGTCTTACACAGACTGGAAGGAGCTGTTGCTTTTTCCCGGGTAGAAGGACGTGGCTCCGCCCCCTGTGTACGCCTTCCGGCGTTCCCAGCTCTCCACGAGGTAGCTGGGCTCACAAAACATGGCCGCCCCCATAGAAGAGACATAAGACTCCAGAAACATGGCGGCCGGCGTGACCTGAGGACATACATGCACTTGGTCTACGGCAAAATGGCGGCGGACCGCCGAAATCGTTTTCCCAGCACATCCACCTGCATCTCTGCTAAGAGGCGATATATGGATCTACAGGAGATACACTACAAATAAGGTAGGATTATACCTCCTATGTCTGCTGTAATGTTACAGTCTGCTGGGTAGAGTGTTAGCTCTCAAACCAAGTCCACTTCCCACAAACACATGCTGTATTACAAGGGGGACTTGTAAGTATCAGATATATACTGACCATATATGGAGGGGCCCATAATTCATACTGCCTCATAACGAGGAAAGAAAAAAAGGGAACGTTTACTCACCATACCGAACCGACAGGCACCCTCTCTTCACAATACCCTCTCCACCGGGGTGGGGGTTTGTGGACCACTCCGGACGCCTCGACTCTCTGGTTCCTGGTGTCCAAGCGAGACTTTTAACTCACAAGGTCAGTCCCTCCACTGGGACTCCGTCGCGGCCGACCCAGCGCGGAGCTCTGGTCTGCACGCGCTCGTAGGCAGAAAACCGGGGTGACCACTGGATCTCAACATCCAGCCCGTCGCCCAGCCCCGCATACTTACTTGAATGTGTCGCGGCCGACCAAGCGCAATGCCATGGTCTGCGCGCGCTCGTAGGCCGGCTGGGGTGACCACAAGTGTCGCCCAGTCCGGCATTTTTGCTTGAAGATCTCACAGGAAAAACACTGGAGAAAAACTACCTAAAAAATGTCTTTTTCTTAAAGAAAAAAGTCTTGCCAGGACCAAAAGATCCCAGCAAGGAGCTTAGGTCCTTACTCCTGACTAGACAGAAAAAAACTGATTCCCTGTAGCAGAGAGAGGGAGGATATACCCTCAGGGACTGCCCCTAAGGTGGAGCCAGAACGTTTTGTCTTTCTGCCTAGTCCTACTCCTGCGGAGACAACATAACCCAGCTCTTGAGAATCAAGAAGACTACGTCTGTCAATGAGCGATAGAGAAATCAGATTTTGCAGACAGAACAACTTAACGAATATCCTGCTGGAGGCAGAACATAGATCATATATTGAGGCACTATTGCTTGTAGGGGGCGATATGGACTTAAATATTACAATGGAACAGTGCTATATACTTTGTTTAGGTCAGCTTGGCATGAACAATCCTTTTTTAAACTGATACTACAGCCTGGTACACAGCGGGCTGAATTAAAAAAAATAAAAAAATAAAGCACTCAGGAGCTGCTGTACTAACTACGCTGAGCTATTGTGTTCAAACAGGGGGGCGGCCCCCCTGCCAGAACACCCCAGACAGTGCTATTACTATTGAACCAAGTGATGCCACCCAATATTCGGCCTGTGTGTACCAGGCTTAAAACGAGTTTAACTTCAATCTGCAATCACAGTACAATTGCATACAGATCAACAAGGAGATTACACCAAGCATACATACAGCCCCTCAATGCAACAATTTTCTGGGTATATTACTCTTAGTCTTTTGAATAAACGCAAAACTTTATTTTAGTTTTTAGTTTTGGATAGATGCTTTTATTGCTGCCTGTGCCCCTGTTGGGGGAGTTTCACCCCTTCCTATTTGGCATGTTTACCATTATCACTCTAAGTGAGAGTCCCAAAACTTTGAGTTGTCTCTAGAACAAAGTAATAGAGGGGAAATTTTCCAATGGAGTCACTCGTTTAGGGACAGCTTGGGATTTCCTCGCTTCCTATGAGACTATGGAACAAGAAGTGATGAGAAACCACTCTAATGGGACACGATGTTTAAAAAAATGACCAATAATGACCGGGATTATAACCAGGCCTGGACTGGCCATTGGGCAGAGCAGGCATTTGCCCCATGGGTCAGGCCCACTGCTCCATAGCCAGTTGACCAGGCCACACAGCGGAATGT